>NC_134710.1:387428277-388738777 GCF_043290135.1 Rhipicephalus microplus
ACGTCTACGTCTTTAAGAAGCGTGAATTCATCATACTTCCCATTGCCAGGGCAGAATGTAGGTCCACGTCATAGTACACTCAGTTCTCCGTTGTTAAGTTCTTTATCTGAAAGGTTAATGACGTTTGGTTCCTTGGAATGTGGTGGGAAATCTTTCGGATCATGAGGTGGCCTGGTCTTTTTCATGTAGGCAGCAGTGGGTATAGCGTGTGGTGAGACATTGTCCCGCACAAAATTCTTTCTCCTAAGTTTTTCTATTTCCTCTGTTCTTTTGTGCTCAAACATGGCGAGCTCTTTAGCCTCCCACTCCGAAAGAGGAAAGTTATTTCTTATATCCCGCTCCTCCTTTCTCACTGCGTTCAGAGTCTTTCTGCAGTGTTCAATGGTGACCTTAGTTAGCTCGTGTGTGGCGTTATTGAGAATTTTCTTCGATTCTTTCATTTTCTCTTTGTCAAAATTATGCATCGATGGTGTTAGCGACAAGCGCAACCTCTTTGGAGCCGCACCCGCTAGTACATATTCTTCGAGACTACGCACGTGAAGTTCGTGCCGTATTCGTTTATCAACCACTTTTCTAAGTTTAAGAAAATTTGTACCTGTACTGTGGCCTAATTCATCTGAAACGGACGGTGCTTGCCCATTCGCACAACCAGTATGTCACTTTGCACAGACGCGGCGAGTAAAACCGCAAGGTACTCGGAGGTCCTACCTGGTGTGGGTTGGAGCTCCATCCAGCTGTGCCTCCCGTGACGAGCTGGCCTGTAAGTGACTGCTGTTGGCTGGTGCTGGCTGCTGGTTGCCCTTGACTAATGTTGGCTGTTGATTTTTGCTGTGGGGGGATGGTTGATTCTGGCAACTGGTTGCTGTCATTTGTGGTGCAGCTGGCCGTCGTTGTTGGCCTGGATTAACCTTCGTCGCCTTTTCGGGGTGTGCCTCGCAGGCGGCGTCGACAGCTGTGGTACGCTTGATGGCGGTCACGTACTCCGTGATGGGGGTCTTGACAGGATCTGCTGGCCTGTAGAAGGGGTAGCGGATGTTTGTGGGGCCGCTTGGTGCTCTTCTGGCCGTTCGCCGCCTCGACAGGTGTCTCTCTCTCTCTCTCTCTCTCTCTCTATATATATATATATATATATATATATATATATATATATATATATATATATATATATATATATTGTGTGTGTGTGTGTGTGTGTGTGTGTGTGTGTGTGTGTGTGTGTGTGTGTGTGTGTACGATTGGTTTGAACGGACGAACTTACCAAAACCTTTATTAGTTCCTTTCGTTGCGGCTCCGGTCCGGTCTTCGTCATGTATTCCCTGACGAAGACCCGACCCCGGCCAAAGAGTATACGTACTAATAACAGTTGTTTTACGTTCGTGGGCTGAAGTAAGAATTTTTTAATATCTGAACACACAGAAGAAACTTTTGGACGAACCCACCGACCAACCGACACTTTTTAAGGCCAAACCGACAATTTAAGACGATAAAATTAATTGATTAATTGATTGATTGCTTTATTGAGTGATTGATTGATTGATATGTTGGGTTTAACGTCCCAAATCCCAAAGCCACCATATGAAAATGAGAGACGCCGTAGTGGAGGGCTCCGAAAAATTTGATCACCTGGGGTTCTTTCACGTGCATTCAAATCTCAGCACACGGGCCTACAGCTTTCGCCTCCATTGAAAATGCAGCTGCCACAGCTGGCATTCCATCGCGCGACCTGTGGGTTAGCAGCTGAGTACCTCAGCCACTAGACCATCGCGGTGGGGTGAACCAACAATATCATTCCGTAAATTACATATTCATATTTATGAGGAAGCAAGCATAAAAAATGCTCTATGCTTGCCTTCTTTCCGACTGTCTACTTCGCTTGATTATGATTCCGATTTAAAAAAGAGGTGGTCTTCCTCATTCTCCGAGTGACATACATATTTATGACGAACAGCCAAAAGAATTTACTCGTTTACTTACTCCTTTATTATATTTCTTTCAGCCGAGCTCTCGTACCACAAGCAGCTCCACGGGGGCGTAGAGTTCCTGGATGGTATCCCTCATACCGAGAGTGGAAAAGACCGGCGACACGATTTGAAGAAGTCTTATATGCAGAGATGTGGGCAAGAAGACAAAGAACGAGCATGAGTGCCAAGTCCGGCTGTCAATCGCACGTCGTTGTAGAATACGCGACATTAGGTCAGCTTTCCTCTTTCCTAACAAATAGCTGGTCAGCCTCTAATACTACGCTGATTAATACAGAATTAGCGTCCTCAAACATTGATATCAGAACGAAAAGCTTTGAAAAAATAGAGGTGGTATTTTTAGTGATCTTCAAGGTTGAATACGGTACTTTTAGGTGTTAGTGGATCTCAATGAAATTTTCTGGGCTCTTTTTTTTCTCACTTCTTTCATTTAAACAAAATCTGGCTTGAACTGTGCATAATATTTACAAATGAATATCAATAACTATCTCAACACGCCCACTTTTTTCCCCGCATTGTGAATGTCACCAGCCCGGGCGCCTTGACGTAAACTACGGAAGCACTGTTACAAATGTTGGTAACACAAAAAAGTAACAATCGCATAAAATGCTATAACGCTAGAAAGTTTACAAACTGAATTGCTCTAGTGGTTTTGGGTAGCGCATGCGCGAAGTGAGGAAGAAAGAGAAATCGAGAAGTGACGTGATTGGAATAGAGAGTTGGGCTAGTTTTTAAATGGTTGCACAGTACCTCGGCTATGCAAGTGAGGTCATAATAATTAGGGAGCAAAAGTTCCTGCATCACACTATTGATGTTTAGTGAATTATTTGTGCCACAGCCAGAACACAGAAGAAATAGGAGTGAGAGAAGGCAGAATGTGGATCCGCTAATAGTGAAGATATTGACCTGCTGCGAAAACAAAATTGAGGAGAAGGTAGCTGCAAGTTTTAAATCTCTGAACTATCTCCGGTATTTTTTGTCATTCGCATCACGTGAATGGTTGAATAGTTTGCAAGGAAGTTTCGTAGCATCAGTTCGTGGTTTTCTCAGGTAGGTTCACTTCGCAGCAGTGCTGACGGCAACGCATTAGAAGTATTACTTTGAAGCATTACTTTTTTGGTAACTTAGTAACGTGCACATTACAATTTTCAAAATATAATAGATAATGCACATACGATAAGCTATTTGGTAACGTAACTGTCCTGTTAGTCGGTACTTTTTTCATCTTGTTGGATTATAAAAGCGCTTTCACAACGCTTGCGCTTCCTGGCGATGCTTTTGACCGCGGTATGCTCGATGGCGCTGTTGGGTAGCCACTCGTGATCTTTTGAGGTTACATTCTTCTTTAGCAATGTGCACACCTCCTGACCTGCGCCTTTCCTAACTGTTCGCGCTCTGGAGACTTCGCAAAGGATCTGTATCTCGGTAGCATCGGTGGGGCTTCACTGTGCATTTCTTGTAGTAATATAACGCTGTGTCTCTTGCTGCTTTGATGTATGTACTGTCGTAACGATCTTTTGCAACTTTAATAGTCATCCTGTACAGCAATTTTAAGGACTTCAAGTGAAAATTCCGCACTTTAGTGCACAATGTGCGCCACCTCGCAGGCTCCAACGTAAACCTACTGTGTGGAGACTTCAATGGTCAACGTACGGCATGGGGGTATTCATACACGACGGTTAAAGGCCACCGCCTCTACTTCGAAACAAAGGACGCAAGTTATCAATTGCAAAACGACTTCCAACGCACTTCCGAGAAACAGAACGTCGTCGCAGCGAGACACAAATCAGAACATCGCCTTCATAAACACCGCCTTGACACTGCGTGGCGTCACTTGTCGGAACACAAGGGAGACGTTGGGAAGTGACCACTGCACACTCGAAATTACAATACCCACTGCAGAGGGCACGCAAATGGCGCATTAGCAGCAAATCGTCGACTAGTACAAATATAGAAAGAGATTAAAAGACAACGTAGCAGAAACCATTGAAGACACAGAAGCACGTACCAACATGTTGAACGCCACAACCAAAAAGCCACTCAAATGGTGAAAGCGGAGGCAGAGGCTACGATGCTGGACAGAAGATTAGGCCCCCTTATAGAAGCCCGCAACTCAATGAGGCGGCGCTGGAAACGTCCACGCCAGAGCAGAAAGCTACAAAAATGTATAGCATAACTCAACAGAGACATCAAGCATCACAGCGCAGTCCTCTGCAGAAAGCAGTGGTACGCGGTGTCCCAAGAAGCTGATGGTTGACTGCACGAAGGCAAAGGCCTTCGATGTCACTTGCTGAACGATTAGACAACCAAGGGAGCTCAGCGTTACTTGCTGAACAAGACCATTCACACAGCCATCAAAGAAATGGGAGAGGCTGAGGTGCAACGACACGTGGACGTCAAGTATCTTCCTTTAACGCCAACGGACCTACTCCCTAGCTACGAATCTGCCAACGAGAGACTGGTTGCCGACATCAAAGAATGGGAAGTGCGGGCAGTTTTACAGACAATTAACTATAAAGGGGCGTACTGGCCGTACCACATTACCAACAAGACGTTCAGGAACTTGAACGAGACCGCAATCGATGCTCTCAGCAAGTTTTAGAACCAATGTTAGTGGACGCGTAGGCTGTCGCAACAATAGGCTCAAACGGTTCTAATCCTCTACTGGGCAAACCACCCTGCATGGACAGCCTGAGACCCATCTCTCTGACTTCGTGCGTGAAAAAAGTGCTGAAACACGTCCTACTCAATAGATGACAACGTTATTTGGAGGACTCCAACGTATATCTACATACAAAGGGGGTTTCGGGCCAATTTGTCCTCCCAGGACGCCACGCTTTTACTGAAGAACGAAATCGTGGACAGACAGTTTCCGACGTTAGAGAGCAGAGCGGTGTTCGGACTCGACCTTCAGGGAGTATTCCACAACGCACACCACTCTGCCGTCCTTTGGCAGTTGTCCTACTTCAACATGGGGAAGAGGGTGTTCACTTACATCATATATTTTCTGAACAGCCGCACCACACGGATTGTGGCAGGAGAACTACCACTACAGCTCAAGCAGCTGGGGAGCACGGGTACCCCGCAGGGCTCGGTTATCTCCCATCTGTTGTTCAACCTCGTCATGATAGGTGCAGCAAGAAGATGATAACGTGTTACGAACATCAAGTACGCGATATAAGTGGACGACATCACGCTATGGTCAACGGGAGGAAGTGACAGCCATGTCGAGGCATCCCCTCCAAAAAGCCGTCGTCGCCATAGAAAATCACCTAGAACCCACCAGACTCAAATGTTCAGCAACCAATTCAGAACTGCTAGTGAACTCACGCAACGTGCGCAACGCCCGACAACACCGCACATCAACGTGGTAAGCCAAGATTGAACGCCGATACCGCACTTGTCAATGCTCAGAGTTTTGAGTCTGCGCCTCCAGAACGTGAAGCACAGCAATGTGACGGTACAGAAGCTCCACGCAAAGCTGTCCCTGGCCACCCGCTAACTCAATAAGGTGGCCACTCGGTAGGAGGGCGTGAGAGGAAACAGTATACTACGACTCTACCCAGTCTTTTGCAGTCAGCCACATCTCTTACGTAGCGTCTTTCCACAATCGGAAAGCGGCGGAGAAGATGGAGATTCATGCGATGGTTAGACAGATGCACGAAACGGCCCTGGGCCTATACCCCCCACCCACACGGAACGCATGCTCATGTTGGAAGTTCACGACACGCTGGAAGAAATCGCACAAGCCCTGCGAACAGCGCAGTATCACCGTCTGTCCCAGACCAGGACGGGAAGAACAATACTACAACGAATCGAAATCAAGGCGCCTGGAACAACCCCAGAGGTAGCAAAGCAGCTACCTCGGGACGTTCTCATAAGACAGAGGGTACCATTGTTACCGAAGCACTTGCACCCACAAGTACACCAAGAAAGAATAATGGCGAGAGCCATGGTCCTCACAAAGAGGACATGCCAGCAATCCAGGCGGGTACTACACGGGGGTGGCGAACTATCCTCACCGGCCAAACACGTACGCAGCAAGCAGCCATTCCAGCAGACACCAGAGTACTAACAACGTCGGGAAGCATACGATGCAAGTCGCCCCCGCAAGCCGACTAATTTTAAATTACACTGGCCCTGGCAATCCCGGATTGCCACATGATCTTCAGCGACTCGAAGCCTGCAATAATTACCTTTGCTACAAACAAGGTGCATGAAACAACCGCAAGAGTATGTTACGCAATAACAAGACAGGAAACGAACGTTACCGTGAAGTGGTTCCCGCATGTACTGGGAAGCTGGACACGTGCCCGAACCGAAACGAGGAGGCAGATACGGAGGCACACGCGCTCACTAGCCAAGGGGCTTCGCCAACACAATCTTGGGAGCCGGAACAACCCGATGCCGAAGACGAACAGTTTTCCATCACAACCTACGGCAACATACTGCAGTGGTAAAGAACAAACAGACAACTCTACCCACCGCCTCACCGACACCTACTACACAGTGAAGCAGCCACACTACGGCAGTTGCAAGTACAAGCCTTATGAACTCTCGTCTTGGCAAAGAACGTATACCTGGAGGTACACTCCACAGATATATGGCAACACTGCAAGAAGGTGCCACCTAAACAGAAACACCTCCTCTGGCACTGCGCGCCGCCACCGGGTAACCAAGAAACAATGCCAACTAACATCAGCAGCAAAATTATGAGCGAAAATCTCGACAGTCAAAGAGACATAGTCCAGCACGTGCTTCACATCCTGGAACACCTGCGGCCGAATGTGGAGCCCCCACGGGTTTGACGCGAGTAGATTGCTGCTACGGGATGTCCGAGTACGCTACAGTTTTGCTTTAGTTTCCTACCTCTTCCCCCTTTATACCTCATCAACAATGTTGTTTCACTCACTCACTCATCCTGTTTAGGCACTGCGCCGTGTCGCCTGAAGGCAGACAGAAATTAGGTGCCTTTTTCCTCTTCCTTCTAACCACTACCACCACCACCATCCTGTTGGAAGATTTTCTCTATAGCTAACCCCAAAGAAATCGTTTTTCGTGGCGTCAGGCAGCTGTATGCCTGCAGGCTTTCACAAAGAAAGCGATGGTAGAATCACTTTTTTTGTGGAAATTGCGGACAAAAATTCCTGAAACGGTGCGACTCCATATAGGAAGTTTTGAACCATTGCCACATAAAGCTTAAAGAAAGGCACAGAATACATTGTGATAAATTGTAGAAATATGTTTTTCATGGAATTGAAGTGTAGCAGGGGGATTAAAAGCCCCTGTTTTTTTCCGTACCCAAAATACAGGCAGCCCGAAGGGAAAGCGCATGGGCTGGTTTTTACTCCATACCACGTGCAGAGTGTCACGCTTCGTCTGTGCGGAAAATAAAGAACTTCAAAAGACTGTGGCAAAATAAAACCGTTGTTTGCATTTTAGAATGACCCTGTGCTCTCGCTGAAAACAGCGTGGTGAGCTACCATCATACCAAATCGTACAAGTTCAGCACTGTACTATTGAAGCCTAATTATTAGGCGTTTTGGTTTTGTAGAATGTTGGCTTATCCAGGAGACAGCTTGTAACTTAACTTGTCTACAGGTGCATTACCGAAGGAGAGCCTGCCACAACGTAATTCTGCACGTCATGGACATTAGGCGTGATCCCATGGCAGGAAGAAAAACTTACAAAAAAAAACGCCAGTGAGACGCGGAACATCGAATTTTTTCTTGAGAACAAAAAAAAACCTATTTTTCTCGGTAATTTGGTTGGCTTGGTTTGTCGCTACCCTGTGCAAGAAAGAAGGAGAAAAAAAAGTGTGACAGATAGCCTCTGAAAAAAAGATAGAAAGAAACGATGAACTCTTTTGACATACCTTTCGCAAGTTCACATAGCCCCAAGAACAAACACTGGCGTCACTGCGGTCGCGACGATTTGATGTCCAGGCAACGACTCGCTTACTCCCCCGCCTCTTGTCTCGTTTTGCTGCGCTCGCCACGTACCCGCTCTTTAGCGAAACGCTGGTGATAACTCCCCACTTTCGTTACGCAAATCTCTCAAGGTACAAGGTGAAACACTTCATAACTTGTGAAACTTGTCGAAGCTATGAAATGTTTTCATATATATTAGTGTATTAGCTTAGGATAGGCAGACTCACGTGCGAACGGAATATCTATTGTGAAAATAGTCTTGCAGGACAACAAGACATTTGTTTTTTTTTTTTGCATACACCAAGAAATGGGTGCTAAGAAAGTATGCAGAGTGGTAATAACGTGATTGCAACTAGGCAAAGTATTCGGCCTCAGAACGTGTTCCGAAGTATTGCAAACGAAATTACACGTTTTTGATCCACTAAATAGACTGCGCTTTGCCGAGCAAGTTACGCTTGCATCTGCGAAAAATATAAACAATTTGACAAAGTTGTGCTTTCTCAAACAGGTGACTTGACACGAATCTGACTGTCACAAGCACTAATCTAACGTATTAAGAAAATTAGCACAATAATACGGACACACGCAAACATTTCGGAAACGTTAAGATATGTATATATTTTTTTATCGTATGACACGTTTCTTCTCAACAGTAGCCAGGCAGTGTATAGTCGTATACCTTGATTTGAGTGAAATGCCGCGGTGATCTACCGGCGCGTCACAGACAATAATGTTCACTTAGCGTGGGAGCACCGCATAGCAATGATTCGAACACAAACACCAGAAAGTCGCAATCAACTCTTTCGATCGCGCGCTCATCGACGTCGTCCAAGTAATAATTAAACAACCTTCGCCTTGATGAGGTGACGACTGGTCTCACACGTCGTATCCGCGTAATCAACTGCAAGAAAAGTTAGTTTATGCTGTGGCTATCTCAACTGGTGGTTACGAGCACGACAGCACCATTGCTACGATTCTGAATGAAGACAAAATCTGAGAGCAAGAAGAATTTCCGCACACAGCCTGAACCGCACATAACATCAATAATTTTAGTAAAGTGAAGCTCCAAAATTATTTCGAGAGAAACATGAAACTAAATAACGTGTTGAGTGAGCAAGCATACATGAAAAAATCATAAACAACAACGGCGGCGGTATTCTAGGCGAGTACATTGAAGATGTTTTGCGACGTTCGATACTGCACGCGAGCGCGAGGCTTGGCATGGCAGTGAAAGCACTGTCCGTAGATACGTGAGTTCCTCCAATACAAATAACACCAGAGTGGGGGAAAACCTTATAATTCCTAAAGGAATCACCCGAGACGTAATAGTGTTAATATATGGCGTCTTGCGTATCAAAATCGCATGATTGTGCGCCAATGTGTGTCTTTTATTCAAGCAGAAGCGTGTTCTTGCATTTCACAGCCTTCAAAATACAGCAGCCGTGTGCAGGAATGAAGTCGATCATAGGGGTTAGCAGAGCGATGCAGACCTTCTGACCCCTTACACATTGACAACGACTGAGCGCGTGATTGTGCAGAAGCGAAAGTAAAATGTTTATTGTTTTATCAGGATATTACCAATTCTGTTTTAGTCACATTCTTCTGCAGCTTGAAACGAGCAAAAAGCGAATGAAAACAGCGGTACAGCGCACGAACCAAGCGCACAAATCTGTAGGCGTGCGCAGTGGGTATAAAAGTGTCCGTGCCGTGACGTCAAACAAGCCTTCCACCAGGTGGCGCCAGCCCAAGTTCTCGGGGCTAATACGACGGCGTTTTACTGCTCCCTTCTTTGCAACTGTAGGTTACGCATGACAGTCGTGCTTGCTTGGGATTCCTGCGTTAGCGGGGTACTGCGGAATGCCTGGATACCATGCTGGTGACGCACACGCTATCGCTCAAAGGCTCGCTCATGGGCCTCGCTCTGGGTTTCACGCCGACCGGTTGTGCCCCCGCAATCTCCGATGACAGCGCAGCTCTCGCGGACTGGCTCACCCTATGCCATCTCCTGCCGCCGACATGAGCTCCAGCTGAGTGGTGCCCCCCGTTCTTAGACTCCTGCGACCATGTCCATCTTTACTATCTCCTCCTAACTACTACAGTTCTCTGTCGTTTGCTGTCCCTGCGCCTCGCTCTCTCCTTCCTCTCTCTATCTATTTACCTTTAATCCCATCCTTTTAATTACACCTTACCCCATCCCTTGTGAGCTACTGTTGAGGTGTCGCACTCTGATGCAGACAGTTACGGGCTTCACTTTTCTCTTTTTTTCTCTTTAGGAATCTCATAAAAATCACATAAGAAAGGCTCGCTCACAAATGCAGGAACCAAAGCGTACCGCCATGCGCTTCTGCTGTAGCGTCTCTGGGGTTTGCGGTCGCTTTAACGAAAGAGTCGCCCTTGCCGAGGTGGTCTCGTGGTTAAGTTACTCGGCTGCTGACTCGCAGGTCGCAGAACCGAATGCTGGCGGCGCCGACTGCATTTTCAATGGAGGCGAAAAGGCTGTAGGCCCATGTGCTCAGAGTTGGGTGTACGTTAAAGAACCCCAGGTAGTCAAAATTTCAAAGCCCTCCACTACGGCGTATCTCATAACCATATGGTGGTTTTGAAATGTTAAACCACATATATGAAACATTCAATGAGTCAATCAATCAATCACGAAGAAGCCGCGTGCGAGGTCACCTTTCTTCTTGCCGATCCAGTGCTCATCGTACCTCCACTGTCTACCAGAAAAAACATGACACCCTTCTGCAGACACCAATTTTCTGTAGAAAACTGGTGTCTCCAGAAGGGTGTCATGTCACCAGCTAGCCCCAAAGAAAACAAAAAACACGTTTTTGGAAGCAGCTTCTTGTCTTCACAACTTTGAAAGGGCATCGCCGGCGTTTTGGAATGCATACGGTTCCTCTTTAGAGTTCAAAGAGGAAAGACACGAACCCCCGGACCAATCCTCGGCTGCGGGCAATGCGTTCGGAGTGTGAGGTGTCAGTAAAACTTGTTTTTTTTTGGGGGGGGGGGGTAGCCAAGTACATAAGCGGTTCTTCGAACATGTGATTACTCTTTGAAGTCACGCGTGCGGCATCGTTTGCGCTTTAGAACTGCTGATGCAGATTTGGGAATGCAGATTTGGGAATGTATTAGCCTGCAGGCGGTGCCAATGCCAACCTTGATGTTTACCGATGTCCTTGTTTGGAGGTGCCCTGACGCGGCAAATTAATCTTTGTTTGTCTAAAATGCCACGCCGAGTCACCGCTTTATCTGTATCCTCATCAGTGTTGACGGCTGTAGTGCTCGGCTACTGAGTACCCGAGTAGGGTGGCCCGTATGACCAGGACACCAGACTAACCCAAGGTCAAAGAGGAGTTCGCTCCTCAACAGATTCATTGCCCTTGTTAATACGCCCTTGGGGCACATGCGATGAGCTTCCCGAGGGTCTGAGACCCTGTATGCAGAGACACCTTGTTGGGCTACCCATTCGACTGGTGAGAGTGATGGCAGTTGCCTTGGCTGACGCGAAGGATGATGTACGTATGGACGCAGAGTTGACAAGTTTACCCCGGTTGACTACAGCGAGAGTGAAAGCGTGAGATCGCCCTTGCTGTTTAGGTTAGGGACTGATATCCGTATAATGAACGTCAGGGTGGTCCTTCAGTTGTTGTTAGCCTCTGTACTCGAGCTTTTCGGCATCTTCTATGCAGCTACGGATGCATATCGCGTGAGATGGGCTGCGTCATGATGCACTGTTTGGGATTTTGTGAGAGTAGGTCGATGGCTTCTGAACAATATTACCTGGTGATGAAGGAATGAACTTCGGTCTTCTTCAGAGCATAGCGCATCATAATCAATTTCTCAGAACGCGTGAACTCCGACGAGAACTGCTGTCACAGGTCCCATTAAGTAGGGAGGCGATCGCCGGGCTAATTCCAAGGGCCGAAGTATCGGCCCCCCAAACTGCACCACGAAAGCGTGGACAATTTAGAAGTGGTCCTATTTGGCGCGCCAGCGGACACTGGCTGTGGCCCAAAGAACAAATCAGAGCCGAGATTTGATAAACAAAACAAAATTATATTCTCAATTATGGCAGACCAAAACGATACACAAATATGCACACTCGACACTAGTTGAATACGATATGGCACCAATCAAACAACGTACTACACAGTGCAATCAGCCACACTCGAAACAACGGACACAAACAACAATACGCACAATGCAGTCGCATGCATCGAACAACCAAGACACTTAAAGACTAAAGAGCTCGAAAACTTATTCAGCCCAAAGTCCTTGGAACAAAAGTCTGATTGATACTCTTCCGAGAATCACTCACTCAAAGTCCAGCGCTGTTGTCGTTCCGCTGCCCCCGAAGTTTCTCTTCCAGCAAACCTCGCGTCTTCAATTGGCCGCTCTCCAAGCACCAAACTTCTTCGGCGGTAACCCGTAGGCTTCCCACGCGCAGTTGTTGCCACGCGTCTTCGCTCGCTGGCGGCAGACACACACTCCTGCCTGTAGCACGAGTCTTCACCCCTCAGATGGAAATCCTCTTCTTCTCCTCCTTTGTCACTGAGGACAAAAGGCTTCGCCCACACGGCGGAAAGACCCTACGCACACTTGCGCAAAACTTTCATCTTCTGCCTACGCACACGGGCGCGAACTTTCTTCTTGTCCTCCTTTGTCACTGGGGACCAAAGGCTTTGCCGACGACACGGCGGAAACACCTTACGCACACTGGCGTGAAATTGCTTCTTCTCCTGCTTTGTCACTGAGGACAGAACCTTCGCCGATGACACGGCGGAACACCCTACACACTCTGGCGCATACTTTTTTCTTCTCCTTATCTCCCATCTCTGCTACTCGGTTAAATACCTTCCGCGCTAGATTCCAGAAAATTCTCATCGTTTTGTCGGCGCGATACGCAGTGAAGGCTGGGGAAAGCGCGAGACGCTTTGAGGGCCGTCCGCGACAGATGACGCAACCCTGCATCACCACGCCCCTTTCCATCGAGAACCTTCGAGGGCTTGCTCGGCCGCTGATGTGAGGAGGTTCGTTGGTGAACCAACGCTTCCGAGGGGAGAGAGACGCACGCCCGGGGAGTCTTTGGATGCTTGTTTTCTTCTTTATCGTTGACCTCGAGGCGTCTCTCCGGCGCTTCGTCGCGAGAATTCGGTGGCACGCCCTGTTTTGAGCGCTCGTTTTGTGAAAACTGCGAGCGCATGTAACACGAGTTTACTTACGCTGTACAGTGCACCATCTGTGCCGGTTGCTTGTCTGTGTCGGGCATTTCGATGCGAGTCCTTGGAACCTCACTGCTGGCATCGATTATTTCGCGTTCACTCACGTCTGTGGTATGGCATTCAAACGCAACAGAACCCACCAGCCTTCTGTAGGGGCCCAATCACAAACGCGAGACGTTTCGCGCACGGAGTAAGATAGTGGGCAAGCGCGACTTTACCGGCACCTGAAGGGAAGTGAAGGAAATTTATACCCACGAATCTTTCCGCCAAGGAAGAAACGAGAACTAGTGTTAGGAGAGGAAGATTACCAGAGGACATGTATCGTCTCTAAAGTTCTTGTTTCGCGCATTCAATGTCACTGCGTGAACTTTGCTGAGCGCGTTGCTTCCTGTCGCAATGCCAAGCCGCCCCTTTGAAATACGCTGCCTACACGCATTGGTGGATAGTTCGTGTTCTGTGTAAGTCAGTGCCCTTCTATTAGACTCGATGGCCACGCCGAAACGCCTTGATGTAACAATGAATGGTTGCTTCTCGAAAGGTGACGCTTACCACAGTGCACACTCGACAACTGGCGAAAAGGCTACAGCAGCCGAAGAAATGGTTCCCAGTTCTAGTTCTGCACTGCCTGAATACGACTCGTGTGCCGAAAGAACTCCTGAAAACTGATCGGAGCATGATGAATGCACGGAAATTGCGATTCCTGACAACGACATTAGTTTTTACCTCTTTAGCGGGCCAACACGCTATAGGAGTTGCAGGACGACAAGATTAGACGACATTTGTTAATGACGCCATAGAAACCAGGCGCTAACTACACCTTTTTTCACTTAGTAGGTCATAACTGAAGTTCCAACCTTTTTGGCTAGAAATGTTTGCCTCGCTGCTGTATTCCAAATATCGGGTGGGGGCTCTCTGCTCTCTGCCTGCGTGGTAGGCGCAGCACAGTCACGGCGAAAGCTAGAAGAGCGGCCTTTCAGAGTCATTTCAAAAGTCTCATTCGGTAACTACTGCAAGCACACCTGCTCGGTACCCACTAGGGCATGCCCCACCGCGGTGGTCTAGTGGCGAAGGTACTCGGCCGCTGACCCGCAGGTCACGGGATCGAATCCTGGCGGCGGCGGCTGCACTTCCTATGGAGGCGGAAACGTTGTAGGCCCGTGTGCTCAGATTTGGGTGCACGTTAAAAAACCCCAGGTGGTCAAAATCTCTGGAGCCCTCCACTACAGCGTCTCTTATAATCACATGGTGGTTTTGGGATGTTAAACCCCACATGTCATCAAGTGTTCCGTACTACATATTTCTAAGTGGTTACAAAGGCACCATCTCTACCATGTTGCGTTCTTGCACTGAATAAAGGTGTCGTGTGTGCTCCTGACTTGTTAGCGTAAGCCCTGGCATCATAATAATAAACGTTCTTGGCAGTACACTTTGAGAACAGGTGTTTGGTGGTTTTAGGACGTTAAACACCACAAAACCACAATCATATGGTAATTTTAGCACCTTAAATCCCACATATAGGTCATAAATCCACTAGGGCATTAATAATAAACTTTTGGGTAGTAGGCCGACATTCGCTACGCTATTTTTTTTTCTTCTGAGAAGCGTGGTATCCGCAAAACACGTGCGTGGAATTTTGTGCCGATTGCACATGCAGTTGCTCATGACGATGAGAAATTATGGCTGAAGTGGGTATGCACCACAGTTAATTGGGGAACAAGAACAAGCTTTTGCGATGGTTTGGAGCCTGGAAGGCGCACTAATTACGCTATTCGCATTGCGCGACAACTGGTTGTTCTTTCGCTGTTTTGAAACGCTTCATAAGTAGTAATAACGCGATTGCTTTCCCGACATCAAGTCTACCTAAGGCAAGTTTTACGAGTCACAAACACCAGTGTAGCTCAGTGAGTGTAGTTCGGTGTCACGCAATTGAGCTGTACAGAGATTTTTTGTGATACAATTTTACCTGTTGCAATATACAGTGTCATATATAGTAGAGGTAAAGGGCAGGAAGTTCTAAAAAGGCTTAAAATAATGCAAGTGGCGCTTGCAATAATGACTTTCTTTTTTAGGCTTCGCAGCGGCACTATGAACGTCAAGGTATTTTTAGAAGAGTGGGGTGTCTTTCTACCTTGGGGGTTAGACTGCCTCATTTGTAAGAAGCCAGAAACTATTAACCACGTTTTTTTTTTTTGCATTGCAGGGAGGCTGTGTATTTTTGGGATATATTGCAGAGGACAATAAATAAGGAATTCCTGCTTGACCCGTAGGTATCAGATTTCTTCCGATTGAAAATGAGGATGATTTGCCATTTGACTTCATAATGTTAACAGGCCTCCACTGTTTATGGCGGGCCCGTATGTCAGGAGTCCACTGTGATTTAAATGCACGACCCACAAGAATGTACTGTCGAAAGTGGATGGCGAAATTGGTGGAACTTACGAAAACATAGGAGTCTGTTCCCGAGTGGTTGTCGAGTGTGGAACCCCTGACAGTTCTCAAGCGATTTTAAAGCTAGTGTCTATTCAGTAGGACTACCTGCACTTGTTTTCGCGACCTTTACAGAATTTTTCATGTACATAGTGTCTGAAAACAGGCATTAAAGCAAAAAACATGTGTAGCTAAATGGTTGAATACTGGGCTGGCACCCAGCAGACCCGGTTTCGAGCCCCACTGTGCCATTGGTGCTAGGTCATGCCTACATAAGGCAAGATTGACAAGTTACAAGAACCGGCGTAACTCACTGGTAGAATATTGTGCTGGAACCCAGCGAACCAGGATTCAAGCCCCACTGTGTCATTGGTGCAAGTGTTTTTTTTTTTCTATTTTCGCGCGATGTGGTTACGGACACCGTCGGCGGTGGAGGCGGCGGACCACAACTGCGCGTAACCCGAAAAGTGATCTCATAACAGCTTTCGGTGTAAGAAACGTTCAGGCAAGGAGACTCACCAAGAGTTTGGTGCCTTGGCCATCTTTCCGTTCACGCGTTGTAAGAACACGCTCGAAAATTTCAGAAGCCACCATGAGTGGGACTACCGGAAGACAACTGCTCCACGCGTGTCAATCTTCGTGTCAATGGGAAAAGGTAATCAACATTATTCCGGTCTCTCATGTGTCTCTTTGTTGCGTGAAACTTAGCTTGCATTGAGTTTATTTCTTTTCTTGTAAGAAACTATCATTAATATATATATATATATATATATATATATATATATATATATATATATATATATATATATATATATATATATACATATATATATATATATATATATATATACGTATATATATATATATATATATATATATATATATATATATATATATATATATATATATATATATATATATATATATATATATATATATATATATATATATATATATATATTGTTCTTAATATTACATCATGACATGTCGAGCCATGGTTCTTCATTCAGTGCATTTCCTGTCGTGCGTTATGTGGCCAGTTGCAGAAATCGCTTGCTGTGCCCTTCTAAAGTCTTGTCAATTGAAAGGTACACACAGATCAAGCGAATCAATATATATATTTATAAATATATATATATATATATATGTATATATATATGTACTTTTCATATTCTTTTTCAGCATTATGTTCATTGTTCTAGCGCTATTCGCCACACAGCAGAACCATAAAACTTGTGCTCACTACAGCTGCCTTCACCACTCCATTTTTATTTCGCTGCTTTAGGTTTATGACAACCAGGTCGCGCAATCGAATCCCAGTTTCGGCGGCTGCATTTTGAATAGAGGCGAAAACACTGTGGACCCAGCAGCTCACATTTGGGTCCACATTACAAACCTTCAGACTGCCGAAATTTTCTGACCCCTTCACTACGGCATCTCTCATATACATATGGTGGTTTTGGGCGGTAAACCTCATATATCAATCAGTCAATCAGCTGCATGACTACCATCTCTTTATTGATCACCTTAAGTTACATGATGAGTGTGTCAGTAGGCCTTTCTAAGGTTATAATTGACCTGGACGTTTGCCTGTGTTGCACTTTCGTCGTCAGACACTTCGGAGTGTCTTTAGCAATTAGAGCATAGTAAAGATATGTATCAATATATTGTACACTCGCATACAAGCGAAGTTTAGGGGATGACCCGAATCTTTTCTCGAGCGCACGTGTGCACGTGTTCATGCGTCCATGTGTATGTGTGTTTGGGTGCTAACAGAACGTGCGAAGGCTCAATGCGAATATGTCATTCTCTGGCTTCAGTATATTCTAGCCCATTTACGAACAGTCACACTGTATTATTCTTCAACGAGGCCTATTAGACTTTGGAACTGTACCTGGCTGTTACCAATAAATTGAATATCTGCCTACTTAAAATTGTCGCAGTGATCAACTGCAGCGAGATCTGTTCCGGTGGGTACATGCATGACCACCGCTGCAGCAGTAAAGGCGTCGCTGAGCCAGCTTAAAACGCTCGCGGCCGAGATTCCCGCTAAAATTCTCACAGAGTGTCAACACCTTGCCAACCACCGCGACACGTTTTCCCGTGTGCAGACATTATCCACTGTAAAAGCGCCCAGGAATGATATTGTGATGGTAGCTCTGCTTCATTTCTAAATCAGGTCAGCACTTAGTGTAGACATTGAGGGGTTGCAGGCTAGGCGGAGGCCCTGAGGCGCAATTTAGTTAGATAAATATTTGGTTAGTTCTTGCGCATGTTTTTCGTATTGCGCCCGTTTTTCAATGATTTTCGTAACCAATAGAAATGACTTGGGCCATCCGTGTTTGAGACAGCCCGTACCTATTGTTTCCCCGTGTCGTTTTGAAGCCGCCACCTTAGTCTTCGCCGCGTTCGTCCGTCTTGTGTTGTAGGGCCTCACAGGTGGAAAAGTGGCGACGTCAACACTGCTGGGGCCCTGGATGGCTCTGTGTGTCCCTCGGATCTCTGTTGTTGAGTGGGCTTGGCACTGGAGTTGGCCGTGCAAGCGGTTGCCGCCGATCTCCATGCCGCTGACGTCCATCGCAGCTGTACCTTCGTGTGCTATGCCAGCAGCGTGACTCCCTCGAAGCTCGCTTGTAAGCCGTCAGCAGCTAGGAAGCGGCGTAGTGGGAGTGTTCAGAAACCATGTTCTACGTAATAGACGCCGGCCCCTAACAACCCGTAGTGTCAAAGACGGCGGGCCTCTCTGCTGAATTGTTGTACCTCCATATTGAACCGAGTCACTGATCGCCAGTTCGAGTCCTGCCGTCAGCGACTGGGTGCGTGAGGCAGTGGCAGACTAACATTCAGTGTGTTGATGTTCGGGCGCATCTGCCTCATTCGTTTCAATGCCTCCCTCAACAAGTCCAGTGATCTTGAAGGGCCAGTCTTCAAGAAGTGTTTGGTCACTTATTCTGCTCAGCCCTGTAGCTGGCAGATTTTTCATACTACCGAAGATTCATAAACAAGGTAATCCGGGCCGCCCAATCATCTCCCGTATAAACACTATGTTGATTCCGTTATTAAACATATTCCCGAGACATTTCTATCATTCATCAAGGACACCAATAATTTTCTTCAAGATATATAAGTCTTAACATTCCCCAAAATGCAATACTTGTAACACTGGATGTCGCTTCACTCTATACTTACATACCGCATGCTGATGGAATTTCTGCAGTGCTTAATGCATACGAGGTTTCTTGCCTCGATAAACCAATTGATAAAGAAGCCCTACAATTGCTATTGAAGCTTATCCTTGAACTTAATAACTTTGAATTTAATAATTGTCATTACGTTCAGATCAGTGGCACATCAATGGGAACCCGAATAGGCCCTACTTATGCTAACATTTTCATGGGCATTCTAGAGAATAATTATCTGTCCAGCACTGACCTACAGCCTTTGTTTTACAGACGGTTTATAGACAATATATTCTTAATTTTGACACATGGGGAGGAGACGCTGTTAAAATTTAGAGATAGATTTAATGATTTCTATCCGTCAATCAAGCATTCGCACAGCTATTCGACAAATTCTGTTAACTTTCTGGATGTCACCGTCGCGCTTTCTGAAGAAAAATTGATCACAAAATTATACCGCAAACCTACTGGTAGAAACCAGCTTCTCCATTTTCAGAGCAGTCATGTGCGACATCGTAAGACAGGTATACCTTATAGTCAGACTCACCGTTTTAGGCGATTATGTTCCGATCGCGAAGACTTCCTATCTAACTGCGAGCAACTTAAAAGCGCTCTCTTTAAACGACGGTATCCAGAGGACTTGGTCGATAACGCTATATACCGAGCAGACCAATTGAATAGAGCCGACATTCTTAGCGCAAGCAGTTGGCCTGAACAACGTGCTGGCACTAATCTCGTATTAACGTACTCGGCATCAGTGCCAAAGGTTCTTTCTATACTCAAACGCAACCACAACATCCTTGCCCAAAGTGAGCATCTGAAAAATATCTTTCCTGAACCACCTCGCATAGTTTACCGCCGCTCTAAGAATCTCCGCGATATGCTAACATCGTCAAAATTAAACGAACCCACAACATCTGGCTGTGCACCTTGCAACAAACCACGCTGCAAGGTTTGCCTACATATGCAAACCACCCAGAAAGCCGTTAGTACGTCGTCTAATTTCACCCTTAAAATTCGCGGCCTCTTCAATTGCGATAGCTCTAACGTCACATACATGCTCGAGTGGGCCGTCTGCCAAGAACAGTATATTGTCCATACAGAAAGATTGTTCCGAATACGCTTCAACAACCGTATATCACTTACCTATACGCAATCTAACCTCCCGCTCTCTAAACATATTCGCTTACCAGGGCACTCATTCGAAAAAATTAGGGTCACTATACTTGAATCGGGCTTGCAACCACGCCATGGACTGCTGCCGACTGAAATAGCCCACCGGACGCCCACCTACTCAGTTGCGGGCACGGCACGAATGCAAGCATGGTGTCCAACGTGTTCGTAATTGATTGTTTGCAGGTTCCACTTCTTGTCACCGCTGCGAATTAGAGTGCAACTGCCGCATTCACCAAAATGGAGCACGAGCCACCGTTCTCAAGCTATCTGGATCTGTCGCCGATGCCGCTTCTATCCACGTGCAGCAAAGACACCTGTATTGGAAGCATCTACCAATCAACGACAACCACGCCATGGATTGCTGCCGACTTAAATATCCCACCGGACGCCCACCTACTCAGTTGCGGGTACGGCACGAATGCAAGCATGGTGTCCAACGTGTTCGTATTTGCTTGTTTGCAGGTTCCGCTTCTTGTCACCGCTGCGAATTCAAGTGCAACTGCCGCATTCACCAAGACGTAGCACGAGCCACCGTTCTCAAGCTATCTGGATCTGTCGCCGATGCCGCTTCTATCCACGTGCAGCAAAGACACCTGTATCGGAAGCATCTACCAATCGACAACAATGCCATGGACTGCTGCCGACTTAAATAGCCCACCGGACGCCCATCTACTCAGTTGCGGCCACGGCACGAATGCAAGGATGGTGTCCAACGTGTTCGTATTTGCTTGTTCGTAGGTGGGGCACGATACTTCATCATTTAAAAGCAATGATTTGTCACTAATAGTCGTGCCATGCCCCCGAACACTGGCGTTGATAGTGTGCGATTGTTTGTCTATATTTCTTAAGCTTGTCACAAGTGGTGACATCGAAATGAATCCGGGCCCGAGCTCAAACTCAGATGACAGACTTGAACAGATTTTGCAAACTTCGAAGGAGCAGTCAAAAACATTAGCTGACATTAAACGTGATCAGAGAGCAGTCCAAAAGGAAGTAAAATAAAATGGTACTGCCATAAAAAATATTGAAGACCGCCTAGCTAAACTTGCGTCCTCTCTGTCTAAACTGAATGACGCACAACAAACAGCAACCCGACTGAACGAAGTAGTCGAAGTGTTATCTAGAGATGTTGATGACATTGAAACTCGCCAGCGCCGCAATTATCTTGTTATTTTCGTCCTGCATTAGCAAGACATGGAAACACAGGAAGACCTGACGAAAGTGGTACAGGCCAAAATTTTTTCTGTAATCGGTTTATCGCCTAAAAGCGGGGAGTGTATGCACCGCATTGGAAAAAGACAGTCAAAAGCACGACCGATTATTCTCCGACTATACGACTTCAAGGAAAAGCAGGAAATTATGCGTAACTGCTACAAGCTAAAGGGTTCGCACGTCTCAATCAGTGATGACTTCTCAAAACGCGTGCTACACAGCAGAAAGTGCCTTTGGGAAAGCGCTAAAGACGAGAAGTTGAGTGGAAAGCGGGTGCGCCTAGCTTACGATAACTCTACGTAGACGGCAAGGCGTATTACTGGGATGATTCCACTGATTTGCGTAAAGAGTGGCAAAACGCTCAACATTACGAGAAAGGCACCAGCTTGGACTGCAGTGGAAATTTTTCCTGACAAGTTAACAGTTATGAATGTTAATGCACGTAGTATCTGTAACAAGTCATCACTCTTTGAGGCTGCGTTCTTTGAACATGTACCGCTAGTTGTATTCATGACAGAAACCTGGTTAAGCGAATCAGTTGAAAATACAGAGTTGCTGCCTCCCAATTATACTGCCTGTCGCAAAGACCGAGGATCCAGGGGAGGAGGTGTTGCCATGTTCACAAAACTTCAATTCATTGCACTGAAATTTACACCCCACCGGAATTAGAATGTGTTGCGTGCACGATACAAATGAATGGGCAGTATTTTGTAGTTATCGCAGTGTATCGCCCACCTGGCACCCCTGAAGAATATATGATACTTCTTAATAATTTCTTAACTGATAAGTTTAGCCATTCTAATTATAAGATAATACTGGCTGGAGGCTTCAATTTACCGCATATTGATTGGGTGAATTATCAGGAAGGTCAAAATGATCAAGCTGTGTCTCGAGTTCTTTTGGATCTGGCTTTCTCCCTTGACCTAACACAAATTGTAACTACACCTACGCGAATCCACGAATCAGGAGAATGACTGCTCGACTTGGTCTTCTTGAGCAGATCTGCTGCTCTATCCAAATATCAATGTGAAGTATTAGAAGGGATATCTGATCACAAAATGGTGATCACGCATATAGATACCACGCGCACTAGGGTGAAAAAGAATAAAACTACCACAGTTCTCGATTTTTCTAAAGCAGATGATACTGGAGCAATAGATCATTTAGAGCAGGGATATGATCCTTTCACTCAATATATCTCTCTGAATACTACATCAGTAAATGATGCATAGAACATGTTTAAATGCATTGTTTTGAAAGCAATAGAACTATTTGTTCTGAAAGGCACCAAGAAAGTTAACAGAAGAAACGCATGGATTACGCGAAAAATATTTCAGAAAAAACGACTCGTGAAAAGAACGAGCAGTAAAACACAGATACATGAATGAAACTCTTACCAATTTCATTAAAACATCACCGGGAAAATTTTGGAGGTACCTTTCAGGACCAAAACTTGGCATCGAATTTTCGGAGAAAGATAATATAACTATAACGGATAAATATAAGATGGCTTGCCAAATTAATGAATAATTTGAATCGGTTTTCATTAGGGACGATGGTTCAACTCCTCAAGTGCGAGTTTCTAATGAGCAATGTCTACCTGAGCTCACTATACCACAAGAAGGCATTCTGGGTTTCTTACTTAATGTAGATGTGAGAAAATGCCCAGGACTTGATCAAATTCCCAACGCCTTTTTAAGGCGTTTTGCCGAGTGGTGGTTATTTTTTCTGTTGGACATTTTCACAAAATCACTTCAATCCGGTTACGTTCCGATAGATTGGAGGTGTGCCAAGGTAATACCGATCCATAAACAGGGTTCCAAATATGACGTCACGAATTTTCGACCAATTTCCTTGACAAGTACTTGTTGTAAAACACTGGAGCACATTTTGACTACTCACCTAATGAAGTTTGTAGAAAAAAATGGTACTTTAGGTAATAATCAGCACGGGTTTCACAAAGGGTATTCCACAATTTCAATTCTTACTTAGGTCACGCATGAAATTGGTCAGTGTTTAGATGGGAAAGGTCAAGTAGACATCATCTTTATTCATTTCCTAAAAGCATTCGATAAAATATCTCGCAGAAAGTTGCTTAAAAAGTGGTCTTGTTTGACTGGTGACAGTCAGCTATTAAAATGGATAGAGGCATATTTGTCAAATAGACAACAATTTCTTGAATTAAATAATGTTTCCAGCACCAATAAACCAGTCAGATTAGGCGTGCCGCAAGGGTCCGTAATAGGCTCTTTACTTTTAACTATCTATATCAGTGACATGGGGGCCGATTTTTCTCAGTGAATAGCTATAAAACATTATGCAGATGACACCGTTGTGTATGCGAAGATAGGCTCCACTGACAATCAGCTGGAGCTTGATAACCATTTACAAAAATTTAGTCTTTGGTGCGACGAATGGCAAATAGAACTGAATGCATCAAAAACTCTCTTCATGCGCATGACACGTAAAAAAGACCCGTTATCCTTTTTTACAGCATTAAAGGCACAGTGCTGACTGAAGTAAAGAACGTTAAGTTTCTAGGTGTTCATCTTACACATGACTTGAACTGGTCCATGCATGTTGACAGTGTTTGCAATAAAGCCATGCGTAAACTTTGGTCGTTACAACGAAAACTTCACGATGCCACCCCGGAAGCTAAAACAATTGCGTATAAAATGACTATTCTTCCAGTACTGACCTACGCAAGTCATCTATGGGAACCATACATCAAAACAAATGCACTAAAATGTGAGCGTATACAAAACAAAGCCTTACGGTTCATCTTCAACTTCTATTCCAGAACTCAGTCTATTAGTGAGCTTAGAGACAGAGCCGGTTTAATGATGGTGAAACAAAAAATGCTACATAATCGACTGATATTCTTTTTTCACATACTCAATGGAGACTGCAAGGTTCACCTAAGGGGTGAACCTTGTAGTCTCCATTGACATCGCACTACAGCCATTTACCACATCCAGAACAAAACACTCGAAACATATCACACCACTTAGCTACAGAACAGATTTATTGAAGTATTCGTTTTTCGTTCGGAGCATCGATGACTGGAATCAATTACCTGAATACATAGTCGAACATTGCAATTTACAAAGGTTCGTAAAGGCTTTGTCAGAATATTTTTAACCAAATTGCTTGTTCCTTGTTGGTTGAATATGTTCAATGTACTATATCAATATGTTCAATATGTACTATATCACTTCAAATCTTTTTTCTCTTTTTGGTGACGTGTACGAGATGTATTCGAACATGTTTCTTTTATCCGTGACCTATTCGGGATGTATTTTGATATAGTTTTGCGTTTTTGTTTTGTTATTTCCATATAGTGTGCGTCTTGAGCGTACAGTGTGAAACTTGTTTCCACATATGTTCTTTGTACATGCCAGATATGTAACCCCAACTCCTGTCTTGGCCCTTGGGCTGACAGTATGAATAAATAAAAAAAACTGCCTTGACACAATTGTTTTTCTTCATTCGGTCCAGATTTTATTAATTTGTATCTAAAGGTGAGCTCAAGTTATTTTTAGATGGTTATCCACTGCTCTGTATAACTGTCTAGTATTTTTAATTCATGCATTTCTTGTGTTGTGTGTGCCACTAATTTCAGCATTTCAAATTTTTTGGATTTGCAGTAAATGCAGCTTCCAAGTTGATACTTTGTAGCGACTGGTTATGTGCGTCTTTGGAAAAGTGGCAAAGGTCTCTCACTTGTTTGCGGAAGTAGTTGGGAAGGAATTTGTTTTTTCGAAGGCATTCAGAACGAGTATTATGACCGAGTACCCTATTTCACACAAAAATATAACACTATAATTGTCAACTAAGCATACACATACAATCAAACTTGTGGGCACACGAACAGCAGCAGGCACACGAAATGCAATCTTTTAGAGTAGAATGACAAATGAACACCGACCTGCATCACCATCAGAGAAGCAACCAACAGCCATACCGTCACAACAGTTCACATGCCCAGTGGAGTTCACACATGCAAACTTAGCAGCATATAGAAGTTGCCAGTTTTTACTCGAGACTTTGCCAATGTGGTTTGACTTGAATTAACAAGCTCGCCAGGTCAGGGTACGTCCAAGAGGGGTACACTGTCGACGATGTCGGCAAACAGCAATTGCATGGTGATGGCTGTGATGACCGTGGAACAAGCCAAGATGCGAGGCAATCGATTGGCAATTAGGGCCTGCATTGTCGAGAGAAAGTGATTAAACCATACTAGAAGCTTATCGAGCAAACAAAATGAATAATGGGAAGACTTCTCTAAGAAAATGCAGAGAATCGGCTGACAAAATCTGTCTGCAACATTCTATGAAAGCTGTGCCAGGACTGACAGAAAGCTATGCAACAATCCAGCAGTGAGGAAACCTAAATTGTGCACAGATGACATTAGTGAAGCTTTCGAGATGAGGATTGCCTCCTTACTCATAATTGACGACAAAGAATCAACATTTCGAGCTTATTTACGGTCTTATTTCAGTTCTTCAGCTCACATATATTTAGTCTACCTAGTTCTTTTCAGGGTAGCAATGTTTGTTGAGTTAATCAATATAAATGATGCCCAAAGAAAATTGTTAGTAGTTTAAAATTGTCATACAGTATGGTGCTTACCAAACAGATGGCACTCACAGCGTAGTATTCTTTCCCGTCCAACTCATCAGCTGCATTGGTGGCAAAGTAAGATGAAATTCCGCTGCTCATTTTCTTCTTCCGGCACCTGCATATGTACATAAAACAAAATAAACAAAGTTCACCCAAAACATCAAAATAAAATTATCAGCATGTTTTTTTGGTACACTACAGTATGCAGCAGAGTTATAACTAAGGAGCAGATGTAAAAATGTTCCAAAAGACAGGCCAGTTCATGATAAAAAATATAGACTCATACATAGCACAGCAAAATACAGCAAAAACTACATAGACGTTTCGCCAGATTTGCAGCTGGCATCCTCAGTATGCCCTGGCACCAAATGAGCGGAGGTTACACAGTTTGCTGCTTGTCTCTATGTCGCTTAGTATGTGGCAGCGGTTGTTATCGCACGCCAACTTGTTACACTAATAAATCAAGACCCGAGAAGATTTCTCTTGCCCCACTTTTGTTCCCGAACTAGCGTTGTCTCATTACTGATGTCGAAGGCATGCCCCGTCGTCGAGCAGTGTTCGACGAGTTTTGTCTTATAATGGGTGGCTTTTGAAATGTCTCCTTTGTGCTCTTTGAGCCCTGTTGGTCGCTTCCTGCCTCTTTCACTCATGCATGTGTTGTCGCATACATCACTGATCAGCACTTGCAGTCATATAGATGGAAAACGTGGTTGGTTAATATTAACGAAGCCATTATCTGAGCAGGTTTATCAACGACACCCAGAAACACACGCAAAAAGTAACAAGGAGTGTGCCGCGAGAAAACAAAAAGCCCATTGTTTCTGAACCTTATGTTGAAGGTTTTTCAGACTCTGTTCGAATAGCACTTCGTCCACTGGGAATTAAAACTATTTTCAAGCCTCATTGTACCTTGGTAAACGTGCTCTCTAAGCCCAAAGACAGCACCCCTACGAATGATAAAAACAGGGTTGTTTACAAGTTCCTGTGCGGTGGCTGCGACACCACCATTGGAAAAACTGGCAGGAAGTGGTCAACGAGTTTTAATAAACACAAAGGGGACATCACAAAAACCACGCATTCTCAGACAAAACTCATCAAACACTGCTTGAAAATGGGGAATGCCTTTGACTTCCGTAATTCGATGACGCTGGCTCGGGAAAAAAAGAGAGGGAAGAGAAAGCTTTTCGAGTCGTGGTTAGACCGTCGTGACCAGCCAGCGTGTAACAACAATCACGTCCTCCACACGGATCAGTAGACACATACGAGGCAATAAGTGAATTCGGTCCCCTCCACACATTTGGTGCCAGTGCACCCTGAGGATGCCACTCACATAAGAGACATAATGTCTGTGTAGGTTTGTTATATCTTGTTGGATAAAGTCGGAGTACATATTATAATCACTAAGGAGCAGATTTTTATTTCCAGGTTACTTTGATATATGTTCAAATATTTCCAGAAAAAAATTGTTTATTTAAACAAAAATCAAATATTTATAGACATGCTCTCTGTCTTTGCGTACATAATTCCCTCCTGAGGCAAAACAAACATTGCTACACAACATTCATGCCATGCGCTGACTACCGATAGTCTACCATCTCAAAATTATGCTATTGCCAGTGAACTGTTTTCTTGGAAATTGTTATCTATGCGGCTTTTCTATTTGGATACACCACCTGTGTTAATTCAAGAAGTGCAGCAGTTGGCTACCGAATTTTTTATTAGTAGTTAGCTCAACAAGCGCTGCTCACTCTACCATTGCTCCTTCTAAATATAAAGCATCAAAACAAACTTGACCCGATTTATTGCATTTGCCTTAAGTGAAATTTCCCAATTTTTTTAATAGAACAAGCTTAGTTTTTTGCTCTACACTTTGTCGCATAATATTAAAAATTTATGTACTTCCTCGTCATGAAGACACTGTATCAGTGGCTTCGCAGAGGCATTCCCTTGAATATCATGTTAAGCTGCAAATTCACAACAAATCATGGCTAACTCACGTACAATGCCTAGCCTTCATTATACTGGTATACCTTCTGTTAGCAACAATTTGCCTCGTGAAAAGCAACAGAATGCCTGCATTTTACGGCATACCCTTTACAACATACCATCTCTCTGACACTCGAATTACTCTAATATGCATCACTTTATAATGCCTCTGTCAGAGCTTAAAGCATAATAAACAAAAAGAGGGTAAAAAGGACGAAAGCATCAAAATTGCACTTGAGAACAGCTTCCGTTCCAATAAACTATTTACTTCCAGTGTTTCTGAAGATGTGCCGGTATTTTTGAAACATTGCTAGCAGGCCGCAGCTGCACACCACTCTTTGTGAGGCAGCACCTTGATGAACATTATGTCTGACGTCCCTGCTGTATATGTAAGCTTCCTGTTCTGCTACTTCCCTTTCTCCACCTTTGCTTTACATCGTACACTCTTCTTTCAACAGAAGTGCTAAGATGGCCCCCTTTTCGAGGCTTTACTCTCGAGTCGGTAGCATTATTCACTGCCTGTGCATGTCATATTCGTTCTAGAAACCCTACAGAGGGAATGTAGTGAGTTGAGAGACACGAGCGATAGCTGGCGAGGTTTGTAAACTTGTTTCAGGGAATGTAAAATGTCACATCCCCTACTTGGCCACGTGGCCACTAGGTGTGGCAGTTTGTAAAAAACACCAGAGCACATGACACGTGCTCTGGCGTTCCCTTTAACAGAGTTTTTTAACCCCTCTGAACTTATACCGCGGGTGTTTCGCATGGTCCGCTTGATACTTATGTCACTACATACAGAAGCTACAGGGAAAACTATATTTTACTACTCCCTGGCTGTCAATACACAAAGCACCTTTTTTATGCCTTGGAGTGAGCAAAAAATGGTGATTTCATAGTCATAATCGGTGGAAAGAATTGGGCAGCCAAAACATCACTAGCCTCATGCATCGCTAAACAGATGTATTGGTTGCAACTTTCTCTTTCTTCCTCACATAGCTACTTGAAACCTTCAAGAATATAAATGGGGATCGGGGTGACATCGGTCATCATGTGGTGCAAGCGTGGTGAGCAGACAGAGGGAAAGATCGGGTCAAGCAGCGCAATATTCGTACTTAGAGGGTGATCTCACACTTACGTACACGAATGCAGTGCTCAGATTTAGTGAAACATATGAGAGTCGATTCTTTCAGCTTTAAGACGAGTTCCCCTCGCACCGCAAATAAATGGTAAGACAGATGCAAATTGCACCCGCTGAACTTTGAACAACAAATCTAGTGATATCATATTCACGCAGATTTCTAATCCAAAAAGTGGGTATTTTTATATGCCTTTAGCAGTATTCAATTCAGTGTGAAAAGTTATTAATATTCGTGAGCTTCTACAAAATAAACACCACAGCACACATGGTCAGGAAAGATTACAGACCTTATCAAGCGCGAAAAGTGCCTGTCGCTGTCTACACAAGTGCTAAATAAAGTCATTGGTTGACATCATATATCACCAAATTTTTTTAAATCATGACGTCATCAAGTGGCATCGCCGCTTGGTCTAAATTGGGCAGATCCCCGAGAAACTGACAAACCACATAAGGCGCAGAAAGCTTTTGGTGAGGGAATACAGTCGACCGAGAAGCAGAAAACGATGGCTGCTTCGGCGTTCAAGTACTCCAAGAAAAACGCATATGAGATCTTGGGAGTCTTTTTGGGACAGAAGTTTCACACCCCACCTACACACTTAGTGGGCTTTCACGAATGCAACGGTAGACCTGTCAGAATCTGATTAGTTTGTGCACATGGTATGGCAGATATTTTCATTCCAGTTTTAGAACAGCAGCACAGTGGTGTGGTATGCGAAGTGGTCACACGAAACAATTCCTTAATTAGTGCTCACCTATGTGAGTACTGATATCACTAGCATGTGATACGGTTATCGCAAAAACTCACGCCCAGTCTTTTTTTTTTTCAAGGTTCCGATTCTTTTGTTTCAAACTTGAAATTGCCTCCCCCTTTCCCACCCCCTTTGTGCTTTTACCATCTTGAGTGTCTGGACAGCACGCTAGCTGATTGGGACACCTGGCTTAGCGAGTGGAAGCTGCAAAACCAGTCCGGGTATTGCATTTGTCATTTGGGAGATGCAGGGGAATAGGCGGCTCACACTTTGTGGCTGCACCCAGTGAACACTCGAAGAAGTTCATTCGAAAAATACGCCTTAGTGCGTCTACGTTTCCTGCGAACGTCTCATTTTTTAGGTGTCTATGGTGGCCGATGCTGAGAGTAAATGCGTTGTCCCGCTATGGTCAGTGAAGGCCGGGTGCCTAGAAAGTAAGCTATAACATGACGTGCATGAGCGAACAGATTATTTGCCAAAGCTAAGCTTTGCTAGAGGTAATTAGTGACCATCTTGTCTATTTCGTGCAGTTCAAGCTTTATTCCTGCTACCTCTCTGCTAGACCAGTCACTGCCTACTACAATAAGCAAATGGCATCACATCACTGATCTTCGAGGACACAATGATCATTCACAATAGACGTGTTACTGTAATTTGAGAGTATTACACTAGCAAACACATTTTTTTAAGAAGCTGGCATACTGAAAATATTGTTTTCAAACTTCAGAAGGGGGAGAGACACTTGGCATTTGTTTTGCTGCCCGTGGCTGGGAACGCTAGAGAGCTCACGTAGCCATCCGCACTTTTTTGCTGCAGTCAGGGAAATATGGCTCATTAACTCACAGTTTATAATATAGTTACTGCATGCATGAAAGTTTGTTTTCCACCAACATGCCCGCGAACTATCCACAAACTTGTCAGTGGGCCCTTTTCAAGTCTGAAACGCGCATCTATGAACGTCACCGAAATCAAAATGAGGAGGGGGGGGGGGGGGTCCATTGCCTCTGAAGTTATTTTCCACGCACTGGTAAAAAAATCGCGAGGGCTTAGTATTTTTCAGGAATGATTTGCAGACGATTCAAGCTACCTCTCCGTTAGCAACTCGCGCCACATGTGCAACGTTTATAAAGGCTGCTTCGCCTTGTGACCTCCCCACCTCTCCCAAGAAAAAAAATAGGACACGCGTCATGTCGCCACTTCTTCACATGTGCCGACTAGTCTCCCCTCCTCTCCCAAGAAAAAAAAATAGGACACGCGTCATGTCGGCACCCCCTCACATGTGCAGACTAGACTCTCGGGAAAAGTCCTATTTTATGCTACCCTTCAACTAGTGGCACGCGGAACATGCACTGCCAAACATTCCTCACCTCCCCGCGAAGAAAAGACCACCAGGTAATGTCCTACGAGTCTCAAAAATAGAAGGCAATGTCAAGTTCCCTGTGTAGTTCAGAAACACTTCTGCAGTCCCTGGCTACAAAGGCGAGCAGCCAAGCAGGTCCTGGAATCCTCGGCACAATTGCCAAACCACTTAGTCAGAAATGTAGCACGCTTTATTCCCTTCTTCCTTTATGTCACTCCGTCTCTTTCTTTCTTTTTTTTTTCAGCAGCCTCTTGGCATTACATTGTGTATTGGAGACGTAGCGACTAAATCTACCAACTGGGCTACACACTGAACTCTGAAATCTGGAGGAATGACCCATACGTGTTTCGGTGGCATAGTCATGTTTAGCGGCATCACTTTTGCCAAACCTTGATTGATTGTTATGTGGGGTTTCACGTCCCAAAACCACCATATGATTATCAGAGACGCCGTAGTGGAGGGATCCGGAAATTTCTACCACCTGGGGTTCTTTAACGTGCACCCAAATCTCAGCACATGGGCCTACAACATTTCCGCCTCCATCGGAAATGCAGCCGCCGCAGCCGGGATACGAACTCGCGACCTGCGGGTCAGCAGCCGAGTGAGTACCTTAGCCGCTAGACCACCGCGGCGGGGCTTTTCACAAACGTCAGAAGTGACACGAGACAACTTCATGGTTCTTTTCACAGATGACGCAATCACCAAAAAATGTTTGCAACATTTACTATTTGTTGAAAATCTTTTGAGTCAAGTTCTGCTACGCAAAGTTAGTGAGCACTGGTGATTACAAAATATGATATAGTATTGCTAATGTGTGATAATTGTGAATTAGCAATAAAAGAAAAAAGTAAACTTGCACAAACTTGGCAAGCAGAGAAAATGAGCTAAATTCACTCTGTCTTACATTTTTCTAATTAACTTATGACAATTTTCTCTGCATAGAGAGGTTCGCTGCTTCACAATTGAAAATTTTAGATTTTCATCTTGGACAGTTATTGCACCTCGTCGGTATTGCCCGAACAAGTGGATCCATAAATTTGTGAATTCAAGCAGTTATTATTCATGAGCTATTCGTCACAACACGAAACAACTTCGCATTGACATTGGCTACATTGTAGCCTGGAAACCCATTGAATATTGTTCTACTCAAAAAAGAAGAAATGTTATTAACTCATACACCTACATTGTTCTGCTCTTTTTGATTGAAGCCTGCATGACTTTTTGATTGGTTTACTGGCTAAATTGCTTCATAGCATCCTCTCATAATGCTTTCTGAAGAGGTTCAGGAAATTTTATTTGGTTATGTTGAACAGTTTTGCCCCACTTCTAGTGCAACGAAGGCTTGTACAGCAAAAACGCTGGTCTTTGCTCAGACTGTTTTGAGTGCTATGCAAAACTACTTCAAACTAGGCGACAATACTAGCTGTCGTTAGAAAGTGGAGAATGTAAGTTTTTTAATGCAATACAATTCTTATCGATAGGCTGAGCATAGAACGTCGGCAAAGAGTGAATAAAGTGCAGACCGGGTGCTGCCGGAGTCGGACCGCCACCTTAAAAAATTGTTTTGTTGGGCTAGTTAGTGCATGCTTACTTAATTCTAAAAAGATGCATACCATCGGGGAAGAAAATTGAGGACAGAACAGGAAGGCCGTCGCTCGCAACTAACTTTATTCTCACAAAATGAGCAAAATATATAAGCGTAGCAACCTTGCGCACGCACATTGCCTCACATGCTAGTCAAAAAACACGCTAAGATTGACAACAAAAGAATTATGACAAAAAAGCCACTAAACAAAAAAAGATTCCGAAGAATGAAATTCTCCACCGCGCAGATCAACAGATGTAATACTAACATGCGTATCTCTCTTCTTTATAATGTAGTAGACTTCCATAATTTTGCGTGCTAAGGTGTCATTACTCTTTCCAAGGAACGATACACTGAAAAACCTAGCCCCACACTTGCAGGAACCACAATGTGCAGGCAAATGTGCTGGTGCATAAAGGACAGAATTAGGGACCAAGCACTTCCTGTGAAAAATACTTTCGGCATATTTGCCGGCACACTGTGGTTTCTGCAAATGTCAGGCTAAGTTTTATAGTGTATCCGTCCTTGGAAAGAGTAATGATACTTTAGAACGTTGAAATATGGAAGCATTCTACATTAAAAAGAAGGGAGATATGCATGTTAGAGTTACATCTGTTGCTCTGCATGGTAGGGAATTTTTGTTTCTTCGAATGTTTTTTTGTTTAGTGGCTTTTTTGTCATCATTCGTTTGTTGTCAGTCTTATTGCATGTATTTTGAATGGCGTGCGAGGCAATGTGCACGCGCATGGTTGCTGCGCTTATATGTTTCGCTGATTTTTTAAGAATAACGTTAGTTGCGAGTGACGCTTTTTCTGTTCTGTCCTCAATTTTGTTCCCCTATGGTATGAACCCTTGCGTATTTCAGTAAGTACTGTGTTATTTTCCAATAACGAAACCCTTGCAACACCAAAATCTTTCTGTTCACCTGTCCATCTAGTTACATGAAGGGTAAGCTGTATACAAAAAATACAAGAAATAAAAGCATCAAACCATGCACAGAATAACATACCAGGATAAGCGAAACGAAAAAGATGCAGCCTAACTTCTCGCATCCCTGATTCCCACAAAAATAGAGCGCTCTCTATCTCAAATGTGCAACGATAGCATACTTACACATGCGTCAGTTGACCTTGCAATCAGCTCCACCTCTACTCTCTCCCTGATCCTTTGAACTGGACTAAGTGCAAGAAACACACTGTCTTCAAAAATGGGCCTAACCCATCAACCCACGCAAGGATTCCGAGAAACCTTTAAACTGCTGTTTATATACTGCAATGGTGCTCACAGAGTGTATTATTATGTGTGGTTCCTGTCTGAGCCACTGACCTTCCTGCATGCCACAGATCAAAAAGAGCATTTAAGGGCTCAATTATCTTACATATACACAGCCTGAGCACTCATACAAAATATTTGCATAGCGTTTTTTTCTGTTGCAATAAGTAGTTAATGACACACTCATCGTGGATGGAACAGCTAGTTAACTAGAGATAGGTTTTACAGTGCTCAGTCACGATTTCGATTTCAGAGGGCGCTAAACAAGTGAGGTGAGATGCAACCTTGTTTTCATGCGAACATAGCTGGCTACATGAATACAAAACCGCGTGGATGTGGTCCCCACACAGATAACTTTCTTCAATGAAGGCATTCTGGGTGCAGGGATACTTGCCTCTGAGATGTAAATATGCATGACCCATAAAATTGCTCAGCCTTTGTGTTCCCATGCCAGAGTGCCCCCTCTTCATTTGAAGAAGTCCTTAACCTTTCTCGAGTTGTCGGTGGCATCACAAATAGTAAGCATGACTTTTTAAAAGTGTTTTTTAATGCAAAGACTCACAAGAGCAATATGCCTTTTAGGGTAATTGTTTCAGAATGTGATACATGGCAAAAATCGATTGCTACCTTTTTGCAAGAACAGTTGAACCGGCTTAACGTTGATGATCCTTTCATAGTAAAAAGTTCTGATCAAGTCATAGGTTATGTGAAAACTTGTGTCGATGAGCATGTTTATGGTTTTTCAGTCGACGTGACTGATTTGTATTATTCTATTCCCCATAATCAGTTGCTTCCTGCGGTTGAAGAGTGCATAGATTTGTTTGGTTCTGTTATATTTCAAACCGAGTGTGGTGTTCCTGTCAGTCGGTTTTTAGAACTTTTATCATTTTACCTCAAGACGACCTACATTTCATGGAATGACAAGCCTTTTATTCAAAAGGACGGAATCTGTATCGGGTCTTGCATTGCGCCTATTTTAGGCGACATATTTTTAAGTAGAATTGACAGATCGATTTATCTACATCTTGATAATTTGAAGATAAAAAAAGTGTTCCGGTATGTCGATGACTATCTTGTTTTATTAACTAACGACACGGTAGCGGATGAGACAGGTTTGGCAAAAATAATTTCACATTTTTCTGAGTGTTTTAAACCCTTGACTCTCACACACGAACTGCCTGAAAGCAATGCCATAAAATTCCTCGATGTCCTCTTCACCTTTCATCCTAACCGCATATGTTGGGCATGCCAACCACGTATGAACAAACCGGTCCTTCCTTACCAATCAGCTCACTCCAAACTAGTGAAAAGAGGCATCATCAGTCATTGTTTTCGTCATGTTTTAAGCAAATCTTGTAAGCACGAAATCACCAATAGTTTTCATAATCAGTCAGACCGTTTGTTGAAAGCAGGTTATCGTATGCACGTCCAAACTTCAGTTGCAGAAGGCTTGCTTCGTACGCTTCGCAAACCAGGATGTACAGCGAGTCGTGATTCCGAGAAACCGAAGCACCTAGTCGTCATACCATACTATCACAAGATATTGCACAACCTAAGGAAATTAGCTAAGCGCTTAGAAGTTAGGGTTGTCTTTTCGGCTCCCAAGAAGTTAGTCAGCCTTTGTGGCCTTCATGACCGTGACGGAAAACCCAAAGGTTGTAGTAAGAAGCATCGAACTGTTTATGTTCCCTGTATCATATGCGTTGTTTATCGTATCCCGCTCTCTTGTGGTAAAGAGTATATTGGACAGACGGGCCGTTGCCTTAATGATCGATTAAGAGAACATTATAATAATGTGAAAAACGGCCAGGGGAGTTGGTTGGCCATACATTGTAAATCCTGCGGCTGCACGCCGATATTCAATGCATGCACAGTTATCAAGAGAATGTTTGACAAGCTTACTAGAGAGATTATTGAGGCTGAGGCTATCGATTCACTGGGGTCTAAGTGCGTCAGCACTCCCTCTCTTACGCTCAGTGATAAAGAATTGTATTTTCTAAGAAATTAATTTTTTTGTGCGCATCATTCATGTCATGTGATGTTATTTTTCTTGGTGATATAGGCGAGCGTGCGTTGGTAATAAACATTATATTGGAAGTTAGCGCCTGTGCCGTGTGTCCTCGTCTTGTGTCCCCGTTTCTTAGCGCTATTTTCAGTCGTCACAATGCACCAACAAGCCCAAATTTCGACAGTCTGTTAGGAGAGCCCTTGCAAGGCTTGCGGAAGCCAACACAAACTTATGACTTAGAAGGCGGTGGGTTGTTTAGACAGAAACCAAAGGAGTGTTCTGCAAGTAATTGTATGACAAGCACTGTAAAGTTCATTTTAAGTGTGTTCCAGCATATATCACTTGTTGATATTTTGTAGACAACAACCATGCCCCTGCTTACCTATCCCAAAAGTTAACTCGCCTGCAAATGCTGCTCCGAGCAAATGCAATTGGATGGACAAAAGATACAAAGATGCAGCACCATCTTCCAACTGAAATTTATTACAAAGCAGTGCAGATGTATATACAGTCCTTCAATGAGAACAGACAATCAGCCTATGAAAAATATAGGAGACGTTATGTCTAGCTTTTTGACTATAGTACAGCAATAACGATTAAAATGTTCAGAAATTAAGGTGGACAAACACACAACTTTCCACAAGCAAAGACTGAACCTCAACCTTCGGATAATGCATTCGAAGCTCTTATTAGCTAAAGCGGCGGCTGTCCTTTTGTAGACATTATCGATCGAGTGTTTCCGAGCACATAAACATGGGAGTGTTAGTGGGCACGGTTCGTAGCACGTGATCTTTCTACGTGTTAGTAGCTGACAATAAGCTCTCCTACACTACCTAAAGGCATCAAGTCTACAGGAACGAGGCCCTCCATATGAGTGAACAAAAGGAAATTTTAGGGGCTCATTTTTCTTTGTTAAAGGGATTGTGTTCACCTTGTGTTTAAAACCTGTTACACACTTCTGCCTGTGATCAGAGCTGCAGCCTTTTTAGTTCATTCAAGGGGTGGATCTGCACAGGCAAGAAAGTACACTGCTTGTAGTTCAACACTTTGTCCCTACCTCCTTGAGTCTGCGTGAAACACTGTACATGCAATGTACACAGTTACCTTTTTCCTTTCTTGGGCCTTCGATGCGGCCAGCCACTCCTCTTGCTGCCTAGGATCCATCACATACGTAAGCAAACTCACAGCTACCAACAACAACACATGTTGAGTGAAACCCGCAATTTTAAAATGGGATGTTGACTCGGACAATGCATCATCCACCTTGTTTGAGATGAGTCGATTGCTATAGAGCATTCTGCAAAGGGAAGTGCATATTCCGCCTTTTAGCCACTTTTGAGTACCGAACACAAAAGCAGCAATAGCTTCCAAGCACAATGTTCATACCACCAATATGAGTGTTATCCTTTGATAAACAACCCTAAGTTCAAGAATTTAATCGTGCCTCATTCAAGAAGCAGCTACGCTATTTCAAGAAGTTTGAGCACATCCTATGAAAGCTTCAAAGTGGGCACGACAATCTACTCCCAGCCGATTGATTCTGCCTAGTGAAACACCGAAAAATCATTTTTCAAAGCAGGAGGATCTTACAGCACTAGTAGTCATCAGCCTTTTATTAATATTTTTTCTTTCGACCCAGGCCAAGTACAAGTCATTAAAGATCAATGCAATGATTAACCAAATATAAACAGCCTGCCAGCGCAAAGGATCTACTGCTCTGCATCAAGGATGCTATCGAACTTCTTTGAGCAGTATCCTTCCCTGGAAAGTGTTGAATGTCACTGGCAGGTGTTTGGAAGTGTTTCTCGCGCTGTTACCTGAGTCTACTTTTCCTGGCTAGGTCTTAAACGTGTATTTGTTACAGCAGGGTATTAGTTTTGAATCAAGCACTGTATCAATTCTTAAAGACCTGCACTTAACCAGAATTTAAATGAACAATAATAACCTATTTCAAGTTTCACTGCTGTACGATCTCCTGTTATGTCGATAATTTTTTACTGTTTAATTTGGTAGAATCTGTGGACTGCAATAGGTTGTCAAGCCCAGTATGAAGGTTTTGCAGCACAAGATACAGCATCTTGATTGATTGATATGTGGGGTTTAACGTCCCAAAACCACTATATGATTATGAGAGACGCCGTAGTGGAGGGCTCCGGAAATTTAGACCACCTGGGGTTCTTTAACGTGCACCCAAATCTGAGTACACGGGCCTACAACATTTCCGCCTCCATCGGAAATGCAAGATACAGCATCTTGTGGCAACACATATGATTCCCGAATGTTTTACAATCTAATCCCTGCGCTTAACACAGCTTTTTACAAAATGGTGCACAAGTTGGTGGTATAAGTCTCCTCCATGGAAGCCACTGCTGCCTTTGATTGATATGTGGGGTTTAACGTCCCAAAACCACTATATGATTATGAGAGACGCCGTAGTGGAGAGCTCCGGAAATTTAGACCACCTGGGGTTCTTTAACGTGCACCCAAATCTGAGCCACGGGCCTACAAAGTTCTGCTTCGATCGGAAATGCCGCCGCCGCAGCCGGGATACGAACCCGCGCCCTGCGGGTCAGCAGCCGAGTACCTTAGCCACTAGACCACTGTGGCGGGGGCCACTGCTGCCTTTCTCATTGGGGCACACAAAGAGGGCGAAGAGGGCGGCCATGCACATGGCCTTGCAGAGTGATCTGTGTGAACAGATCACTCTGCAAGGCCAGACAGCTGCATAAACGTGGTCTTACTTATGCGTGTAAATCACGCTGGAACAGAAAAGGAAGCTCGCCTAACTGCTGATAGGCTACCATACCCACTCTGTCAACAAGAAACATGCTGCTTAAAAAAGCTACCCTGCATTAGCAGACTTAGTAGAAAAAAAGTTAAATTAGTAAGAAACAATTACAGAAAGAACGTACGGACGGAAGGCGGGCGCACAGAGGAAGCACGGACGGATCGACGAGCCCTTCGCCATAATCCCCATCATTCATTCCATGAATGTGCTGTGATTTTTTTTTTCCTTTTTTCAGGATTGGCATGGTCGCGAGTAGGCGGAATGATCTCCTTTGCAATTTGCATTGTGGGCTGCAGCAGTACAATTGTAAAATGTTTCTTTATTGGAGCTACATTTTACGCAAGTGGCGCGCCTTCTGCAGCTTTGCGATCCATGTGCATAGCGCTGGCATTTGAAGTATCGACAGAGATTTGGTACATAGGGCCTGACACGGAGCTTACGGTAGCCTGTTTCAATTGAATTGGTTACGTGGCTGGTAGGAAAGGTTATAATTATGTGCTTAGTGGGTATTTTCTTATTGTCTCGTCGTATAAATATTCTATGTACCTTGACTATGTTATGGTCTTGCAAGCCTTCTAACAATTCTCCTTCAGATAGTTGGTGGAGGTCATCATAAGAGACCACACCACGCACTGTAGGCACCGACCTGTGTGGGCCTACTGAAACTGGCCCATCCTCGAATGCTACTATTTTAAATAAGTTGTCATACTGGAGCTTGTCGTGTACCTCCAGGGGGAGGTCGCCGCTTCCCAACTTGGTTACCTTGTAGCCTGGGCTGGCTTCTGCAACTGTTTTGGAGACCAGCAAAGGCAAAATTGAATGAACTCTTTTGTTTTCTTTTTGACTGTGCACGACATGATACTTCTGAAAGGACTGTTCAAGTTCCTGGAGTGGAAAAGTTCTTTCGGTGCCCCACCTTTTTGGGTGGCAATCAGGTAGCGTGGGGAGATAGTATGCCACACGGGAAACATAATACTCGGTGGGAATGTTGCCCGCCCACGACCAAGCCCAACAAGGGGATGCTGCAAGGTAGAACAAATCGCCAGCCATGCGTCGCCGCTATAACCAAATATAACAAGATAACTCTCGTCCCTAGAAAAAAAGTAGAAGTAAGCGAAAGATAGAAGATGTCAGGACAGATAAAAAGTGAGATGAAGGCGAAGACGTAGGAAGAGAAATGTGGGAAAAGGCGACTGCTGATTTCCTCTCGCTGGGTCAGCCCAGGTGTGCCGGGTACGTCTATTTGAAGCTGAGGCAAAAGTGGTGTGTGGCCTCCGCCAGGGGCCTTAAAGTGCCAATTACCCAGCATCAGCTCAACCCTGAAGATCCCCTTCGGCCTGGACAAGGCTCAGCTACGCAAGGCTAGGCATTAGAGGGAATCAACCCCCCGCTGCCCCGTTAGCTCGGGTCCGTGGTGTCACTACGCACCAAACCAAAGGCCTACTTACTCAAAATCATCTGCGGTCCCCTGACACATATTGAAAGCTAATAAATCCGTCATCAAAAAGAGGCTTTGTAAATTCAGCGTTTTTTTAATTTATTTCATTCAGCGGTATGAAAGTGTGAAAAATTTCGCCAATAAAATGTGTTCAAAAATTACAAAACACGTGAAAACAAGACATTAAGAGAGAGTAAGAAACCTTGACCAAAGTTAACAAAAAAGATTATGCAAAACAGAAATTGGATGTTCAGTGTAGGTGCAAACAAATACAACAACCAAAACACAAGCACACGGTGTTTGAGTTGGTTACCTATAAATAGAAATCTGTCCTGTACATTGAATCCACCCATACGTTATTGTTTGCGAAAAGCGGCACCAATTGAAGGCATCAGTTATGGAGAGGCAAATGATCACCTCCTTCACACCCCCAACGTGCCGTTTGTATACAAGTTCTTGGTGAAAGGGGGCAATACGAATTCTGATGCCTAAACGATTCATAGAAAGCACTACACATAGAAAGTATAGGAAACAAAAATTATGTAAAATATCTCGAGCATAATGCACATTGATGTAATCATTTGAAGCTTTTAGCAAGACCCTGTGTACCGCAGCCGCCTAGCTCAATGTTGTTGGGGTAGATGTTCGCTGGAGGGGCATCGTTCAACGCATCTCGCCTTCTTCTTTTCAATATGGCGTCCACCGCCACCTTATCAAGATTGGTGATTGGGCATTCACACACAATGTAGAAGATGAAGGCGAAGAACAAGCTGAGGAACAGCAGTGAAATGGCATCCGTGAGCTGCGTGACAGAGTAAAATCAGGGTTAAGTCACAAGTGAACACACTGTCGCCATAATCATGCATCTCTTGCCCCTATGATGCTCCCGCTTCTATGAGTCTTGCAAAACAATCGGCAACAACAAATTAACATTTAAAAAACAACCACTCGGCTGCATTTCCGATGGAGGCGGAAATGTTGTAGGCCCGTGTGCTCAGATTTGTGTGCACGTTAAAGAACCCCAGGTGGTCTAAATTTCCGGAGCCCTCCACTACGGCGTCTCTCATAATCATATAGTGGTTTTGGGACGTTAAACCCCACATATCAATATCAATCAAAAAACAACCACTTCTACTTTATCCTGGATTCATGTCACACCCGCAATAAACTTGAGTGTCATTTCAGTGCGTGCGCAAATGCGATAGAAGTTTAGGCACAATGCGGTTGATTTCAGTTACATCGAAAAGTTTTGCGACACCCACACTTCAAAATATTTGTTCGTTAAAATTTTATCGCTAAACGAGAACAATGGTACCGGTTAAACGTTCTCAGAATAAGTTGATTTTATCGAAATACCGTTATAAAGAAACAATGAGCAAGCAAAAATGAAGGCGGCTGAATTGGTTGAGCGCGTCCTTTTTCTCGCGCAAGATTGTTTCTCCACCTGCACCAAGTTCGGAAGAGTATGATTGGGGACTTTCGCTTCTCTATAGCACCGAAGCTCGGGATACAATGCTTCCTTGAAGCGTCTCCCGAATAATAACAAACAACCGAGGATGCGATGAATTTGATTTATTGCATCTTTAGTATACACAATAGTACTAAGTTTGAATTGGAGGCAACAGTGGCAGCAGAAACTGCAGCCTTTCGCCTAATAAATTCTCAGCCGAAGTCAACAATGAACCTATTTACAGCGAAATACTGTAAATCTTTCCAGTCTTGGAATGTGATGCAAATTCAGTAGCCATTTCCTATATTTGAGAGAAACTGACAGTAATGATAGCAAATGGACATAACAAATTTGGTTAACCTGCCTTTCAAATACATGTATCTTAAGGAGCCATGCGTGAAAAACAATTGGTCTAGGATTTATGAAGGAGGTGTGTATAGCGTGACGGAACATGACCGCGTTTGTGCTTGGTGCTGATCAGTCTTATAATGTTATTTTCGAGCATAATATGACAGGACAAGATTAGTTTATATGTAGGTTGCGCTGACTATATTCCGCAATTTATTTCTTCTGCCACATTTTTTGACGTGTGAGGTGGAATATGGCGTAAGATTTACCTAAAATCATAACGACTCACCAGCTTGGTAAATTCGTCGCTCATAATGTTGGTCAGATTGATAACGCAGTAATAACTATAATATTAATTTGTGTGGTAATATTATCTGGTATACTAATAATATCTGGTATGAAACTACAATAGAATTATGAGACACATTGTAGTTGAGGGCTGAGCCCCTTGCGGTTTATATTGTGCACCTAAATATAAGTACATGGGCCTCAAACATTTTCGCCGCCATCTAAAATGCAGCCGTCGCAGCCGGGGCTCGATCTCGCTTCCTTGGGGATAGCAGTGAATTGCCATCACCACTGGACCACCTCGGCGGGTCGATCGAGGCTGTAGAAGGTTGACCTTCAAGAATCAGTGAAAATAATACTGAAGGCCTTCACGTTTCAAGAACACGTCACGGAGCCGCCGATAAAATTGTCGGCACGAAGATCACGGAACATAACTAGCTATTTCGTCGTCTCCAGCTTGATGAAAACGCTTAACCAGCAGCAGCATCAGCGCGGCAAGCGAAAGCGTACTGTACGTTCAATATTGACCATATCATTTCTCACGACGCATCTACGTTTAGACACAGCAGATATAATACTGACCCCAGCTATCATCAGAAGAAGCGGCCCAAGCAATGGGCTGCGGTTTTAAGTCATAACTGACGGGGAGCTGACACATGTGGCCGGTGCAGCCAGCATCCGATAAGGACAAACCACACATTACTGTGGTCATCTGTTCCACGTGGTCAGTCCTCCCTCCCCCCCTCCAACCTTTACTAAAGAATGCTTCCGCCTGCAAGCGATGACAATTCTAGTCTATATTTGCCAACCTATTAAGTTCGCGAGGGTTCACACCCCACTTCCCACACCATGCGTCGTAGTCTTAGATCTCCGAATGTCAAGAGCAAAAAACACTGGTTTAATGAGTCACAGGTACTTATACCGAAAGCCGATAAAGAGGGCAAATGCAGTCTGTCCCTCAGCGATGCGTGTCAGCTTCATTTTTGAGCCGACACTGCGCAGGCAGGGTACCCGTCGAGCATGCGACGCTGTAGGAGCGACTTATGAAAATTTGTCCGACTGTGACTTAAGCTCAGAAAAGATATACCTATATTTTAAAACCGGGAAAATTTGTTGAAATTGCTGAATGACAAAGACATTGACAAAATCTATGTACGAGCAGTGAGTGAGGACCGCTCATAGCTCTCTCAAGGCTAGTGCCATAAGCATCTAGTACAGGGGGCGATCATTGTGGATATCTTCTTTTCTAGTTTGCAATACTTTTGTGTAATTTACGCAGCTACCAGACGCAAATGTTTATTGATCGGTGTTACCTCAGTGCACAGTTTTCATGGTTTGTAGTGTGAAAATCTCGAAAACAATTCGGGAGAGGAAGATAAAACGATTCTCTTGTGGAACACATGTTCCGGTCTGTGCTGTATTTTCTGCGTTTCACAGCGCAGCAGCGGGGTCTCCAGCCCCCTACATCATGGTCATGGATGTACAATCCCCGGATATCCCGACCAGTACCAGTTCATCCACGGGCATTGCCTCAAGAAAGCGTGGTAATCCATCTAGTGAGTGCGAGGACAACGAGCTGTACTCTGCATCAGACTACGAGTCCTCGGAATACGGCTTCGAACCTGTGCTCTACCGCAAGGCCAAACGAAGAATCATGAATGCATCATCGGTATCAAGTACAACCACTGTGAGGACAGCGCCTCAGTGATGGCGTCACTCCATTCTGTTTGTGCCGCAGACTACTACTGCCAATCTACGCTTCCTCAACAGGCAAGCACTGTCCTTGTACCTTGAAAACATTGTGCCTAACGAGATTAAGGACATCAGGATAAACACGAGGAAGAATATTTTGGCAATCGACGTGAGGAACTCGAGTGCACTGAACACGCTACAGCATGTGTCGGAGCTGGGAAACATCAAAGTCCGATCCATCATACCAGTGAATGGTGACACCGTAACAAGAGTTATCTATGACATAGACACTGCAATCGCCAATGAAGATCTTCCAGTACTGATAAAACCAGTGAGTGAAAACGACGTCATTGTGCATGCTGGTAACCTAGGCAACTCTCGATGTGTGCGAATAACATTCAAGGGTGACTGTCTTCCCTCTTACGTGAAGGTTGGCCATTTCCGTCACCAGGTTCGCCCATTTATTCCAAAGCATATGCAGTGTTTCAAGTGCCAGAAGATTGGCCACGTGAAGGGCGTTTGCAGATATTCCGCAGTGTGCCCCCGATGCGCTGAACACCACTTAGAAGACGACTGTAATGCAACTACGTTGAAATGCCCCAACTACCAAGGAGCTCACAGTGCTTCCTCCAAGGACTGTCCTCAGATTAAGAAAGAGATTTATATTCTGAGGCAAATGGTGCGAGACAACTCCACTCACAGAGAAGCTGCGCAAAAAGTAAGGCGAAGGCGCCGTCATCGTCGAAGGTCCTCACGAAGGACAGTGCAAAATCTGACGAGAAAGTCAGAAACTCAAGTGAAATCGACAGGCGCAGCTCCTAGCGCGGCAAACATCTGCGCTGAAAGGGAAGATGCTGGAAGATCTCTCTCTCCAAAGGAATGGCCACCCCTTCAGCCTAGACGATCTGTTGAGCCTCAACAGAAGCCGCCTACACGACCTGTTGAGCCTCAACAGAAGCCACCTCAAGAACAAGCACAAAATGCTGCAACGGCCGGGAAGCCAGATCATCGCGTAATGGTGATGCCAAGATCATTAGTAGACACCATTCGCATGTTGTTAAGATGAATACACCGTCAGCCAAAAGTGCCCTTCAAGTACTGGACGCGCTTAGTCCAGTGCTAGCAGCCCTATAGTAGACCATGGCTAACCCACCACTGTCTTTCAGGGATGAGGTTCGTAAAGCAGCAATACTGCTGTGGAATGCCAGGGGACTGAGATCGCGCATTAGTGACTTTCGTCGATTTGTGTACGTCAACATGTTTCCCGTAATCGTCATCTGTGAGCCGAACTTATCGAGTGCAATACGACTCTCGGGATACGAACCTTTTATATCGTCTACTGTTACTGAAAGCAGCAAGGTTCTGGTGTACATTCGCCGAGACCTCACTTACATCCTTCAACCTGTACCACCTCACGACGGAAACCAATACGTATGCTTAAGAGTGAAAAAGAGGAGGCTCAACATCACTGTGGTTGGCGCATACCTATCACCATCAAGCCGTTTCGATCAAAAAAGACTACGAGACATAATAGCATTAACTCCTGACCCGTGTGTTATCACTGGGGATTTTAACGCTCATAATACATTATGGGGAAGTCAGAATACCAACATGAAGGGCAGAAGCTTGGTGTCTTTTGCCTCCGACAACCAACTTTGGTTACTGAATGATGGCAGTCCTACATTTTTACGTGGCTCCACATACAGTATCTGTTTCGACGTGGCTTTTGTTTCGCGAAGCCTAGTGAAGCATACTGAATGGTTCACGGATATAGAAACGCATGGGAGTGATCACATTCCAACATACGTCAAGATCAGAGGATTGTCGCCTCCTAAAGTGCGCGACATGGTTAAAAGGGTGGACTGGAAAAAATTTCAGTCTCGTATGGAAGACCATTGCCAAGAACACATATCCGATTTACAAGAGGCCATCAAGAGCACTGTAGAAGAGACTGTGTGTACGATCCCATGCCCTGTAAGAATCATGGACATCGACATAGAGCTGGAGCGGCTTCGAGCCTTGCGACGACGAGCTGAAAGAAGGTACCGGCGCACGAAGGACATAGAAGATTTACGGACTGCTAGACGTATGCAGAAGAAGATCAAACGTTGGTTGGACAAGCTAGAATTCCAACGCTGCATTACTTTCTGCGAGTCACCCGACCCTCGTTAGCCTTTATCGCAGATATGGAGGACGGTTAGAGGTTTGCGGTTATCGCCCATTCAGAAGTCACCATTCAAGGCCTTTGCCCTTCACAAAAATTGACCAGATGTGGACGTTGCTGAAGAGTTCTGTGCCGGATTATCAGGGCAAACTGCAGCCATCAGCAGCTCACCACTTTCGAGCAGTTGTCCGCCACCACGTGAATGCTGTATGGACTTCCCGTTCACCATTCAGGAGCTCAAAGCAGCACTCGCTTCATTCAAACATACCTCCGCACCAGGCCCTGACGGAATCTCCTACAGAGCCCTGTGTCATCTGGGTGAGCGCGCGAGAATAGCTCTACTTCAGCTATATAATGATTGTTGGCTAGAGGTCACTGTCCCCTTAAGTTAGAAAACTAGTCGTCTAGTACCATTACTAAAACCTGGCAAATCACCATTGGAACTCTCCTTCTATCGCCCGATCGCATTGGCTAGTTGCGTGGGTAAAGTGATAGAGAGAATGATTCTCGGCCGACTCGAGTGGTACTTGGAGTATCATGAGATCTACCCAAATGCCATGGCTGGCTTTCGACGTGGTCGATCATCGATCAATAGCGTCATCGACCTAATCACGTACGTTGAACACGAGAAAGGCCATAAGCATCTTTGCGCCTGTCTATTCCTTGACGTCAAAGGAGCCTCTAATAACGTTACACATGAAGCCGTCCTTACCGCACTAGAAAAGATTGGAGTGGGTGGCCGAATGTTTAAGTGGATACGCAGTTATCTCCAAATGCGATCCTATTTTGTGAGTACAGAGACCAGGAACACGTCTACACATTTCAGTTGTCGTGGCGTCCCTCAGGGTGGTGTACTGATCCCCGTGCTATTCAATATAACACTAATCGCTCTCCATACGCACCTACCAAACCATATTTATCTATCAACATACGCTGATGACATCTGCATCTGGACATCTGCGGTAACTCGCCTGCAGTTACGAGCGAGAATACAGAGAGCTGCTACTGCAACTGCTTTGCATCTACGCAATCGAGGCCTGGAAATTTCCTCCGGAAAGTACGCTCTTCTGGCATTTATGCGCAAACCCATGTCAAATTACAGAGTGTCAATTAACGGTCAAAATGTACCATATCGTCAATCTCACAAATTTCTGGGTGTCATAGTCGACAGAGACATATCATGGAGCCCTCATGTGTCGTATTTGAAAAAGCGATTGACAGGCATATGCCATCTTTTCAAGTTTCTCACTGGAAAGACTTGGGGAATGCAGCCGAATGCTATGTTACGACTGTACAGGGTGCTTTTCCTTGGCTCTTTACGATACAGTCTGCCTGCATTATCAAACGCCAGCAAAACAAGTCGACGCATGATACAAAGCGTTCAGGCACAGGCGCTTCCGATATGTCTAGGTCTGCCCCTGGGTGCCTCAACAATAGCGACTATAGCTATAGCCAAAGACCACCTCGTGCAGACCCATATTGAAATTGAAGCTTTGAGGATACACATAAGGCATGTGGACCGAACTCTCCATCACCACCTAGCCTCTCTACCAGCGGATAGACCTCATACTTCCTTTTGTCGAACAATAACTACACATGGTGACTCCCTACCAACTGGTTTTACGCCCGCGGCGAGACCTTCAATTCCTCCATGGTGCCTCAAACAGCCACCAGGCATCCAGAAAAAACGAGATTTCTCAATAACAGCCCTCAAGCAGGTCGCCTTACTTCTGCTGTACGAGAAGTACCAAGACTGCACCCACGTCTACGCAGACGACTCCGTTCTGCCAAACAGCTCAACTGCAGCGGTCGTTATTCCAACGCACGCCACAACCATCAAATTCAGGACAGCTCATGCAACCACAACAACGGCAGCAGAGCTTGCAGCGCTTCGCGCTGCGCTGCGTTTCATTAACGACCAAAGCACGCAACGGTGGACGATTTTCTGCGACTGCAAGGCGGCACTGCAGTCACTTCTGTCAAATCTACGCCGTGGTCCACACGAGCAGTTGGTATTTGAAACAGCAGAAATGCTACACCATATAACAGAGAACGGGCACCACGTTATATTTCAGTGGTTGCCAAGCCACTGTGGAATTATTGGTAACGAACGAGCTGATCAAGCTGCCCGTTCAGCCCATACAGAAGACAACAACCAGTCAATACCTCTCTCAAGGACGGACGCTGCTAGGAGGCTCCGCATGCTTGCTCGCCAACTCTCTATGGCTTTTTGGAATGAGCCTCTCTTTACGCATGCAAGATTACGATCCTTTGATCCAACGTTTAGCATACAGCTTCCAACAAAAATTCGACGAGGCGACGCTACTACTCTGTGCAGACTATGGTTGGGAGTCGCGTTTACCCGTGCGTACGCGTTCCGCATAGGTATGGCCGACACCGCCGACTGTGCACACTGCGGAGATGAAGAAACAATTCGACATATCTTGTGTGACTGCCCGAAATACAACCTCAAAAGACAACACCTTTCTAATAAACTAAACAGGTTAGATGACCAGCCGCTGTCACAAGAAAGTATACTGCGCCATCGTCATGACTCATCGTCACAGAAGAAAGCCGTGCAAGCGCTACTGGGCTTCTTACGAACTACTGGCCTGTCGGAACGCCTCTGACTGGACTGATTTTGTGTGTGCGTGTGTGTCGGTGTTTTTCTCTTATTTATTTTTAACTCTCCCTTTCTCTTTCAACCCCCTATTCCCCAACCCCAGTGTAGGGTAGCATACCGGATACTAGCATCTGGTTAACCTCCCTGCCTTCCTTTTTTGCTCGTTTCTCTCGAAAGCGATTCCATGATTTTGTTGTGCTGTGATTTGCTGTAGTGTTCTGAGTGACAATAATTTTATTCTTCCCCATAGGTGTAAATGCTTCTGCATATCGAAAATATTTTTTTTTGTTTTTGGTTCATGTATTTTTAACGGGTTTATTTTATGTAGATTGCCGAAGAAAAATAACGCACACGACACTACTCAGGCTAAATTTATAGTGCATACAATTTCCCTACGCCTTCGCACCTATCTGTTCCAGCAGATCAATTCTAAAAACGACATAATGCGTCCAGTCGGCATGAAAGCAGGCCGCCCCTTCTATATGCAGCTACTCCGTGATGCAACAGATATTCTCACAGAATTACTGTTGCCTACTCGGGTGCCTTCGCGTAATTAGAGCCAATACATTACAGTGTAGACGACTCGTAAAGCAACCGATTAGGAAAGTATTGTGCACTTCATGATACACGCACTTGACAGATTAAAGGCTGGTGCACACCGGTGACTAGCAGCGGTCGCGTGACCATTTGCGACTGGTCGCAAACAGTCGCAAACGGCCGCGAAGCGACTGCTTTGGCTAGTCGCTTCCGGACTGATTTGTCAGTCGCTCGACTGAAGCCGCAAAGCTGCTGGAACCAATCAGCGTTGCTCAATTTTTGTTTTCTTGTTTTTTTTTTTCAGCGCCGTGTGAGAAGGGACGAAAACAATAAATGCGGTGCGCTCGGTTCGCTCCGTTCACTCAGCTGACGGCGATCAGCTGATCGGCGCCGGTATGACTGATAACGAGATCCGGACGTGACTCTCCAGTTTTGCGACTTTCGGTCGCTCGCATGCAGCCTGTGGCGGTGTAAACATCAGTCGCTTTTTAGTCGCCAGTCGCGAATGGTCACGCGACCGCTGCAAGTTGCCGGTGTGCACCAGCCTTAAGGGAATGCCGTCGTGAATTTCGCCAATCGTGCTCAATACGCTGCTCACAATTTCATTACTAGAGGAAAGACATCACTACATACGATTTTTGAACCCTCCATATTTCGTATGTGAAACTCGTACAAGCTGTTGCTGGTCTAGAATTCTGTATTCACAAGCGACGTCTACGTCTACAGTGACAACTTTTATTTGAAGGAGTTTGCACGGTATTGATCAATAGGTGGGGTTTAACGTCCCAAAACCACCATATGTTTATGAGGGGCACCGTAGTGCAGGGCTCTGGAAATTTATACACTCTGAGGTTCTTGAACGTGCACCCGAGTCTGAGCACATGAGTATACAGCATTTTCGCTTTCATCGAAAATGCAGCCGCCGCAGCCGCGATTCAATCCCGCGACCTGCTGATGGGAGACTTCAGGGCACAGTGACATTTGAGGAAAGGAACAGATTTCGTAGACTAAATGACATTAACCTACTGTCAGTGGAGCCAAAACTATGCCTTTGAGAAGATAATGAGCAATTCATAACCACAAACTGAATGACGCTGTCATTTACACGAATTCAATAGCCAACGCCAAACGTCACTGGTACAGCTAATTTTTGTTGGTTGGAACCCCTTGGGCATACTCAGCTTCAGCAAATTTCTCCTCAACCAAACACACTCAAATTCAAACTCACCAAATTATTACTCAGCTAGAACTATTCAGACTCACTCTCATGGCTCAAATAAAGTCTGAGTGAGTCTACTAATAAATAAATTTTCTGACACTGTACTCCTAGCCGCGCCAACAAAGAGCGCAAGTACCTCATTATAGGCTTACTGCTGTTTTCTGGCTTCAGAAAGACAGGGCCACTTTCGCTTTCAATACTAATGTGGCCTACTGGCTCTAGAATTTGGTTACAACAGTAACGCGGCTCCACTACACTCGCAAACGAGCTATTGCAGTCCCTATTCGAGTTGCTTTGTTAGATGAAGGCGTCTTCTCAAGTAACGTTAACATTCCTCTAGAATCTGCCATCCGTAGTGTTGGCTCTCACAGTGCATATCAGTGAGCCTACTTTTCTCTAGTATTTTTTCTTTCCGTTTTCTAACACTCCTACTTGAATGAAGTGATCACAGCCAAGCAGGGGTCAAAATTGTAGACAACTGCGAGGAAAGAGCAACAAGATAGATTTTGTTGTGTCACTGTCTCCATTCTTGCTACAATGCTCAAGCGGAAACACCAAAGGCATAACCTTGTTATTCTGCGAGGATAGAAATGCACATTATCTTCAAGGTGCGCGTGCAGGCATTCTTTATATACATGCCAAATCATGGTGCCTCATCATCCCCTAGTAAGCTGCAAACAGCAAACGCATATTTAGAAAAATTCAAGTGTATAAGATTTGCATGAAAGCGCGCTTAAACGCTACATGCTGACAATAGTTCACCACTCCAATTTCTCAATTTTTTATGAGCTGTATATCAAGGAAATAAAAAGTAAAGTTTAAAATTTAAAGATGGAGCCAATTAAGGGTGCCCACGTCTCACCATTGTCCATTGGTCCAGTGCCCTGAATTGCCTGATGGTGACCACCTTCATGTAGAGAACGTACGGATGAACGAGGTAAAGAGAGAAGCTCAGCTTCCCCAGTGGAATGAACACTCCCATGCTGAGGAACCGGTTCACGAGTCCTAGCGAAGGAAAGGGTGGTTTAGCAGGACACAATGCTGTGTAATTAGCAAAGTGAAAATGGTACCTCAACCATGACGATAAGGACGTACCACAAAGAAACTGTCTAATTGGAAGGCTGGGTATTTGGTGTAATAACGAAAGAGGAAGTTTTCGCCGCACGTGAATTCTATGTAAAGAATTCCTAAGCAACAGAAAGAAACAATTCATCGGATCCCACGCACTGTGGGAATGAATCTGATGTGGAGCAGTGAGCAAGAAGCGGCATACATCGCATTTTGCGTCTTGTACACTAAATATGGCATTCATATCATCGCATGTATTTCTGTACAGCGCGTTTTTCAAGGGTGCACATGTACAATCAGTTATAAACAATGCTAGCGAAACATATTCTCTGGTGTCTATAAAAGTGTGACCTGCCCTTTACATTCGACACTCACTCATGTCACACAATACCAATTGTGGTGTACAGGGTGTTCGAAGAATTGTGTCCAATATGGTTGAAATATTGCGGAAAGGAGGTATCTGCATGCTACCAGTGGCGTTCCATTTAATGTGGCAGAAGGCATCTTCAGATGTGTTCGAACAATAATTAGGACAGTATTTATAGAAATTAAAACACTTTAAGCAGTGGGAATAAAAGTCAAAAAGGCGAATTCAAGTGCTTTCTGCCAATTTTACATAGCAACTTTGAATTCTCCGAAAGGCAACCACTCGTTTTCATTGCGAGGCAATGGAATCTGTATAAGTTAGTAGGCGAAACAGGGTGAAAGAGAAACCAGCGCACCAAACAGCGCATCTAACATTCAGTTTGACAACGACCTCAATGACGGCACTCTTTCTCTCGCGCTCATCAACCGTCAATCTACTTCGTTTAGTGGCAGTGCCGCATGGCCATTTATCAAGACTCGCTTATCCTCCTCCCCCGATGCGCGAAAAACAGAGTCGTCATTGAGAGCATTTACCAAGTAAATTGCAGAGATGCTGTTTTGTGTGTCTTTTTTTGTTTCACCTGCTAAATTATCCAGATTTCGCAGTACCGCCATAATTCCCAGTGGATGCTCTTCAGACATTTCAAAGTGGCTATGCACTACTCGCAAAAAGAACTTCAATACAGCTATTTGACTAAACTGCTTATTCCAAGTTGTTACAAAGTTAATTTGTTTATTTTCTAAATTCACTACCATAGTTAGTTTTTGCACGAAATTGGTGTTTTGATATATATCAAGCTGATGAAACGGCCACGAGAGCACACAGTCGTAAGTAGGTAGGTAGGGTAAGGTAAGGTAAAGGAATGTAAGGTAATTGTAAGATAGCGTAGTGTAAGATAGGGTCGGGGCATGGTGGACAGATGGATGGATAGATACGCTCAAAGTGGCAGCAGAAGTTGGTAAGAAGTACTTCGCATTTAAAAGTGAGCAATTACTGAAAACGTGAAGCACGCACAAGATTACTTGTACGCAGGCGATTCGAATAGATGTAGATGCACTACATGTTTTGCGAATGGGAGTGCACCTGTGGGAAAACAAGTAGACAGGACAGGGGAGACACGCACTTGCATCCGACATTGTTGCGCAAACATTTCCCGCTACGAAGGTTCCTACGCTAGCAGAATCACAAAACCTTGCTGGTACCTCTATTCTAAGAAGATCGCATCAATATTTTTTATACCAGCGAAGTGTGAATAACGTGACTGAATGCCCGAAAAAAAAAAGAGGCTCAACTTCTGCTATGTTGCTCAAGGCTTGGTCACCATAGATTTGGTGGGCACCTATACTCTGAGACAACTTTCTGCGGCAATGAAGGGAAGGACACGGAGCCAAAGTGAGTGTGCGCCACCACAGTAAATTATAATGCCACATATGCGTCCATGTTTTCTGCGCGAAAATGAGTAACGAACAACGTTATGTTTTTACTGTATGCTGTTCATAAACAGACACTAGTCTCATCAAGCACATATTCGTATTTATTCTTGCATTCTGAAGAGTCAATTTGCGTTTTTGCTCGTCTGACAACGTCCCAAGTTTTGCGTGCACCTCACAGTCAAAATGACGTCCTGGCGATTAGGTGAGTGCTTGTCGTTCTCCGGCAATTCCGATGACTCGCCAAAGGAGCTTGTGTGGAATATCACAAACAAATGGCGGTGTAAGCAGGCGTATCAAATTTTGTTCAGTGGGATTACTTGAACACGACCGCCTTTCGAAACGCGAGCCGAACCGGACTACCTCGCGGATGAGTGCCGAAGAAGTAGGTCCGCCCCCGTAGTTTTCCCTTCATTGCCACAGAAAGTTGTCCCCGAGTATTGCTGTTCGAAAGTAGGTTATGCTTTAAGCCTTTAGGCTATTTCCCGCTCGTTGCTACACTTATAATAAATTGCTATGCCTGCTTTCTTTTTCTCTGTTTCTTTGTATGTTTCTATTTTTTCTGTCTTTCAAATTTTCCTCTGTTTTCTACATTTCTCTCACAATTTTTTCTCGGTTTTCTGTCTTGCTTTCCCTCTCTGACTACAGCCACTCCCTCGCTCCTTAACATTTTTTTCTCGTTATTCCCTTGCTTCTATTCATCTCTTTATTTCTGACTCTTTGTTTCTCTCTTTGTGCTCGTGCTGCCCTTCAGCCTTCCATCACAGTCATATCTCTTCTCCTCATTTTCATTTTCCAATTCTCCTCACGCTAAATTATACTATACAAGGATATGCTATGCTTTGCTATCGTGCTTGGTTAGCCATGTGGTTACAATTCGAGGCTTGTGATCGTGGGTACGCCGGTTCAAATGACATCTTGTGAAAAAAATCTTTTCCACCCAGAATGTACCCTTTTTATTTATTTCTGTTACTCCCTGTCTCCCTCTCTATGTTTCCTTAATTGTAGTAGTTCTATAGCCCATCATAGCCAACGCCGGACACGCTGGACAAATTGCCACATGTGTAGACAAATGTGGAGACGAGAAAAAAGAGAGCACATGCTAATTGATGACCATAATAATTTTCTGCCCATTGCACATGTCGAATCACGAGCCCAACACCTTTGCTTTGAAAAACTCCAAGAGGGTGGCACTTATTAGTTCAGCTTAATTCAGTTCGCGCACATGCCGAGGCAGTTTACACGCAGCATTGTTGAGATATTATTGTAGCCTCTTAGTTATCAGAATTAGGAGAAGTGAGGGAGCAGTCTTTTGTATATACTGCAGATTGAGCCAAAGAAACGAAATGTTATGTTGTGATCCTAAGAAAAACAAATTTATATTCCTCCAAATTCTCATAAGGTCTAGAATAAAGGAAACCTTAGCCATCAGATGAAGCATTACATTATACTGCGTGCAAACACATAGAACGTTTCGGGGAAGTTTAGTGTTTGCAGCGTAATTGTTAGAATATATAAACTCATATTGTAAGTGAAAAGATCACGAAAAAATGAGGAAGAAAGTCCGGGAGGTCAACAAGGTGAGCATCCAGTTTGCTACCTATTACTCCGAGGAAAACGGTTTTGGAACGTAGAAAAGAAAGAACGAAGCGGGGAAAACGTGTCTTCAAGTTGGCACGCGTCTGGCCATTATGTGCGTACACTCGGTCACTTCGCCCTGTGTATCTTAATAAGCGGTATCGACATCCGCGTCACTTCCCTGTGCTGCAATGCACACAGACGAGGATCTTTTCAGCTGAAAACTCTTTAGTCGGCTCGACGCAGTGCCGTGATCGTATCTTTCAAGTGTGGAGCACACGAACGGGCGCAAAATATTGGTTTAAAGTGAGAAGCTGCACTTTGAGAAGTCTAAGTCACCTGTGTTCATTATTAGCTGATAAAATCAAGGTTGAAGTTTTATTGTTAAATTTTGTGCCAAAATGTGCGCGCGTGGCGCTACAAATTTCAAAATGTATTTTCGCAGTTTTCGCGACATTGTCTCAATGGAATTTTTCGAGACATTGTATGCTAAATGTATAGCACTCAGAGATTACAATTTACTTCATTTTTGTCAATTTGAAGTTATGCAGGACCCAGTAGACGTCTTCAAAATTTCTTACGTCATGGCGATTGGGACCTAAAGCTGAAGGTGGCATCGCCTACCGCATTTTCTTCTCGTGCGTTTTCTCGCTTACAAAGCGTCGTGTTGCATTAGTGAGGTGTTTTTGGGATTTTGTGTTTGTACTTTACTAATAAGCGAAAAACCATCTTGCTCTTTAGAGTCGTATAACATATAGAGCTGTCGTGCACAATTTGCTGTGATATACTGTAGTATCCCGTTCCCATCGCTTGCCGTTACGCTCAATATGTAGCGTACTGCGCACGCGCTAAAGAAGTCTCTTGTAAATTTTTTTCTGGGCATAGTGTCCTCAACATGCTTGAAATGAATAGGTTGCATGAAAATAGGAAAGATCCACAAGCGAGTCGACAGGGACAAGCGCCAACTGACACTGCTTGATTCATGAGTAGAACCACTAAATAATAAAAGGGAAGTATAAACACCTGGAGCAAGTGTACATGCCACAAAACATTTATGAAGATGACACATGCGCAATCAGAAACTCCCTCTCTCCTCTATGGAAGCCTACAGGCAGACCACTGACACATGAAGATACCTTCGATAAAGCAAAAGCTTCAAGGACCAAGTCTTTCAAGATGAACCATTGAGCGCCTATCGAAACTTTGCCCTGCTTTTTTATTACGATCAGCAAAATTGTTTCAAGTTGGGTTTTCCAATAGTATGGTGTATTTTACATATTCTATTATGCGATATTACCATTATTACTTATCGTTGCATAGTAGTATCTCTCGCAGTATTAAGGGAATTTCTGTCGCCTTACTGCACGTGTTCATGCGTCCGTTTATGCAATACACACGGAGTGTGGAGGAGACTGAAATAGAAAAATGCAAAAAAAGTACTCATGAAAACGCCGTGCCACGTGTCATACCTGCCGTTCCCGTGATGCATGAGTGCAGCATCCAGCTAACTGATACGCTCCATAGCACTGGATAGAGAGAGGCGTACAAGGCCGCCAGCACACGGTCGTACGGGATGGAAGCCGAATCCCACGCGTAGGGAAACAAGCACACGAGCGTTGTGATCGCGACTGCGATCACCCACAGCACTGTGACACGCACCTGCACCAGTACAGAGGTTCGGAAGAGCAAAAGCATCAATTAGTATCGGCAGCCTTTGGAATAAAATATGCTTCACTGTCCAAGTATCGATAAGACACTGACGCCTCGCGAACTGGCACGCACTACTTGTGAGGCTGAGACAGCCAAACTCACAAAAGCAAAACTCATGTCATCCTAAGTTAAAAGTTTGCTGAAAACAGTGACAAGCCATCGATGTGCTGGAATACATTAGAAAGGCACATCTGAATCTATCGCCATAAATATTGTCCAATGACACCGCTTGAATGAGAGAACGACAGGCTAACGCACTGAATTTGAATGCCACTACTCATTAAACGAGCACACTGTGCAAAACTTCGCTCGAGTGCTTTTGAAGTGAAGAACCTTTCTCTAACGATTTGAAGCAGTGATTTTTTATTAAACAAAAAGTTTAAATAGTAAAACCTGTGGGACGCTCATTACATAGAACAGCTTGGAGGTTACACATGAACGCAATGTTATTCGAGTTGAATATGATGTCAGTATTATGTATGTACAGCGCGAACTTTTTTTTTTAAACCTCTGCCAGGAAGACACCAGCCTTCTTCGTACACAAACGCTACATCAAGGCAGAAACAATTCGCCGCAGCTAAAGTTACTTCGATGATAAAAGTTAACAAGGTAATGTTAAAGAAACTTCTAATTATCAACACTACATCGAAGCAGAAGAGAATTCATCGCATGGGAACGTTGTAGGCCGCCATAATTCATGAATATTTACTTTTCATAACACACAAAATTTTTTGTGTATTTCGAAATACTCAACACAAATTTTGAATCCTGAAGTCGAAACTGAGCACTCCGGACACACAGGAGACGCAGCCTCCCTGTTACATCAGATCGGAACAATTTGTACTCGTAAATAACTGACGTGGGGCATAATCGAGAAACGAAACTGACAGATGCTTTGCGGGAGTTGGCTTCATACACTCTACTTAGGAGCAGCAAATAGCTCGGTGAGTAATGCTCATCAAGTATTCCTCGACTTAAGCCGCATAAGTAAAAGTGTTCTTCTATCGGGTGCATTACCCTGCATGTTTGGCAGGCGTGCTCTATTTGTGTGCAGCCTGAATAGACCAGTCAAGTTCTGTTCATTTATGGTAACAGCTATGTCCGTTCTTCGTTGGTGTGTTCGCCTTGAGTAAGATGCAGTCTCATCAGAGAGAATAATTATCGGCGTTAATGAAGCTGGAGGCAGGTTCGAAGCAATGAAGTGTTCAAGATATACTGTTGCTAATATATACTAATATTACAGCTCCCGAGGCACACTGATAACAACATAGGCCTAAACAGTGTCTTACTCTTCTATAATTCTCTTTTTTTAGAGACCAGAGCACTGTAACTACGCACGAAGAACCGTATCTCACTTATAGACCACCGAGTAATTACCACCCAGAAAAAACTTGCATCGTATGGAGTCTTACTGATATATCAGTTATGTGATTGCAGCATGGACTGAAATAAAGGGGAATTCATCTGGTCTTTATTACGCTGCATTAAACGAACAAAACAGAAGGTGACCACTGTTGGTCCGCCTTACCAATCTCTTAACCAATCTCTTTACCGTCAACTTAAGCCTCTCTTTCTAGGGCTGACTTAATCCAGATACCAGTGCATTTACTGTTTAGACAGGCTTTGGCACTCTTTCCCACCATGGCTCTCTTCCTCTTCCTCACGCGGCCTCAGCAATTCTTTTCTGCTTAAATGTTTTGCAAAGTTGGTTACACACGTTTGCGCAACATGTCCACAGGCACACTCTCACCAAACACCAGAAGTGACAGCAGCTTCGCACACTATGCCTGAGATATATTGGTGCCTGTGTGCCGTCTTCCCACAGTCAGTGGGCCAAAACCACGGTGCCGGTCGCTAACGTAATGGGCAAGAAGCCGCTACTGTCTTTTCGAACGGTTACCGGAAGCAAGAGGTGTTTGCTTGTCATCGCTTCCCTGGTATTAGGACCGTGCGTCACCGCGCCACTACGTTGAACCCGAGCTTCTCTCAAAGAAGCAGTAGCAACGTCACGTAACCGGAAACACGAACAGCTGCCGTCTGGTCGCGCCGGAAACGAGCCGTTCAAGGGAAGCCGTTTGCGCTAGAGATAAGCGCACGGTCTTAAGAGAGCCGAAAAAGTGGTTGTATAACACATAGTGCCATCTGTCTGTTCAGAACGATTGACATATGAGCTGAAGAACCTCACATTAACGGCGAACCAATACCATCTGAAATTTTTGAATTGGAGGCGACGAATTGTACGCTATTCAAACTTCCCACATAGAGACCTGCAGATGCATGTATTCATGCCATTGCATGAAGACTTTTAACAAAAGGTTATGGACATTTGTTTTCATTGAGAGGGTCCCGCCGCTGTGGTCTAGTGGCTAAGATACTCGGCTGCTGACCCGCAGGTCGCGGGATCGAATCCCCGCTGCGGCGGCGGCATTTCCTATGGAGGCGGAAATGTTGTTGGCTCAAATTTGGGTGCACGTTAAAGAATACCAGGTGGATGAAATTTCCGGAGCCCTCCACTACGGCGTCTCTCATAATCATATGGTGGTTTTGGGACGTTAAACTCCACATATCTATCTTTTCATTGAAACCTCTGGAAGTCAAGTTGTTACCGCTAAGACACGCCCGCCTCCCTCAAACTCGTCTCTAAAGGTGCCGTCTATATATGCTATGCTCATGGTAGTTTCTAGAACAATATAGGTAGTGTAAACTCTGTGTTAGTTATGTTGGGTTTTATGGTGCAAAAGCAAAAATGGCTATGATGCGCCAGACACTAGGTGATTTTGATAATAGGGTTAAAATTTTGTAAGATTTTTGTTTATAGTTTGTTAAAAAACCTGCGGCCACTAGAAACAGAAAAACATCTTCTACGGGGATAATTGTGTTTTCTCATAGCATTAACATTGGGTGAAAAGGTGTTTTTGTGTTCTATAGAATTCTTTAAAATAAGCCTGTCTTCTTGTTTTCCAAGGCTAGGCATGTTATTAAAATATTAACACTTGACCGCTGGTACGGCGAACGCAAGCCATGGCTTCCCGATAGAATGGAAGACGATGTTCTAAAGCAACGCGCGCTCTGGTTGTTGATTATTGAAACAGCCATCTTGCCAGCTTTCGGTGCGTCTCCCCGTCGGCTCAGTTCTTTCGAGTTGAAGACCTTTTGTAGCACGTGACAATATTAATGATAGTCACAGGTTCCTTGCAATGTTCGTATTCTGGCTGATCTTCTCCATACAGTAAAAATTTGTGGGTTAGGTGAGTATGGCCTAACCCCAGGCGGCGTAGTAATACTTCGATTAGGCGCTTTTGGCGATTGCAGGACTTCAATTCTTGTAGAAAAGGCTTCACAATTTGGAGCTTGTTATTCACTTGAGCCTACCACTCTTCTTGCCAATTTGCCCTAAAGGCTGTCCAACATCTGTTGAACCAGTCTCTGAGCGCTAACTTTATTTTTGCTATGTTTTGATCACTTGCTCTTGTTGCTACCTTGTCTGCATTTTCGTTTCCTGGGATACCAACATTACTCGGCACCAATACAAGACGAAATGTCTTGCCAGTTTTCTCAGCTATTTTTATCATCTGTGAAATATCCCCAAGAAACGGTTCGCTTTCCGACCTTGAATGTAGGGCTTTAATGCACTAAGGGAGTCGTTATATGTGAAAAATTTTTGTGGTTTCCAGATAAAATTTCTTCAAGAGCAACCAAAAGAACATATACTTCTGCTGTAAAGACAGATACAAATGGCGGCAGTTTTATGCGTGTTTCTGAGTGTTCTGATATAACGGCGCTTCCTGTATGTTCTTCTGTTTTTAATCTATCAGTGTAGTATTCAGAATGTGTGTTATATTTTTATTGTACGGCTAGCTAATGCTGGATAATTTGTTCCCATGAAGATTTCATTTTTCCCTGAATGAGTTAAGGCAAAGTCAGTGTAATGCGAGAGGTCCAACCATGGAGTCACTCTTTCTGGCGTTTGGACAACGCTTAGCACCTGCTTCGGTACCTCATATTCTAGACACATTTCCTCAAAGCGCAGGACAAGTGGTCTCACCGTGTGTGGTCTGTTGTTGTACTGTATTCTGGTACCGATGTGAGAAACAATAATGTAGCATATGTGGCTTGGTTTACATCGGGTTCTTAATACATAGGATACAGTAAGTAGAGCTGCTCTTCGTTCCAGGCAATGCTCATTGCTTTCAGCATAAAAGGTCTGGATTGGTGAAGTTCTATGCGGCCCAGTCGCCAAGCGCAATCCATGATTTTGTATTGGGTCAAGACGTTTGAGGTAGGATTTTCTGGCTGACCCGTTAAGGGTGCTGCCGTAGTCAAAAATGCTGCGCAGAATCGAGCGGTATATGCGTAAAAGGCAGACTCGATCGGCCCCCCAGTGTTTCCAGAATAGTATTTTCAGGATGTTGAGCGCCTTTTTTGCTTTTTTGTGTGTGTAATTTACGTAGAAAATGAAGTTCAGTTTCCTGTCAAATATTATACCCTGGAACTGGTGTTCTTACTTGAGTGGCAGTACACTGTTTATTTTAAAAACAGGGTCCGGATACAAGCCACGCATGGTAACCATTTTCTGCGTAGAAAAGCAAAGGCCTTTTTTATATGCCCATTTGGTCAGTTTGTTGATGGACAGCTGCAGCTGCCTTTCACATGTGAATATACTTGAAGCCCGGCATGCTATCTCATGATCAACAACATATAATAGTGCGTAATGAAGGGTAGAATTACCTCATTAACTGAATTCATTTTGACTACGAAGATTGTAGTGCTTTACATGCAACGCTGCGGCACACCAATTTCTTGGACAAAAACACGCGATAATGTGGAGCCCAACCGTACTTCAAAATTTCGGTTTGATAGAAAGTCATAAAGGCAATTAAGCATTCTCCGCGTACGTATTCCGAGATTCACCACGTCTTTCAATATATCGTACCTCCAAGTGATGCCATAGGCCTTCTCCAGGTCAAAAAGCACTGCTAGGCAGTGTTGCCTTTGTAAGAAGGCCTCACGTACTGTGTGTTCGAGATGAACAAGATGATCGACCGTTGAATGGCCTTTCCTATGCCCCCACTGATGATCATGTAGTAGATCGTCTATTTTAAGGGTGTATGCTAGTTTGATGTTTATTATGCTTTAGTATGATTTTCCATCTAGCTTGTACGTACTATGGGCCTATAGCTACCCGGTGAAGTCGGTGGTTCTCCAGTTTTTAGAAATGACACTATGGTGGCCATTTTTCAATTTGTGGGCATTTTGCCAGTTTTCCCAATTACGTTAAAGAACTTTATTATTGCTTGCGCGGCAGCTTGCGAAAGGTGCATGAGCATTGCGTAATAAATTCTGTCCGGCCCAACCGCTATCTTTTTTCCCGCCGAAAGCACAGTATTTACCTCTTGGAGTGTCGAAGGAGCGTTGTATACGGCTTATTTAGGCCACCGGTTACAGGTAGTTTTTGTTTTTTGGCAGTTTTTGTATGCAAGTAAAGATTGTGTGTAGTTAGCGGAACTCGATAGAGTGTAAAATTGTTCGCCTAAAAAGTCCGCCTGCTCTTCTGGAGATATATGTGTGCCTCGGTCTGTAAGTATGGGTATTGCATATCAGGAGTTGCCACCACTGAATTTTCTATCCTATTTCCAAATTTTCTTGGGTGTAGTTGTGCTATTGATTGTAGGAACGTTCTTCTGCCAGGACATTTTTTCTGCGTCTCTAGGAATATATCGTCATTTTGCTTTAGCTTGTTTGAACGCGAGAAGGTAGTGACATGTAGGGTACCTGCGGAAGTTTAACCATGCTTTATATTGTAGTGTTTTTTTTTTGCTTGTGCGCACTCACTGGTCCACCATGGCTTCAGTTGACTAGTCCAGAAAACTGGGGAATAGCTTGCTCTGCCGCAGAGAGTAAGCAAGTGGTAAACTTGTCATTTATTTTGTGTATTGTTAGGTGTTCGGAGAACTCATCTTGTAGATTAGCTTTCTCTTTAAAGAAAGGCCAATTAGCTTGGCGAATCTTCGATTGATGTGGTCGAAACGCATGGTCGGTGTGATGATGTTAGTTTTACAACCGATGGCAGGTGGTCACTACCGTAGAATTGCTTATTGTTCCCCAAGTATAATTAGCAAACCGTGAGCTAGAGCACAGTGTCAAATTGAAGAAACTCATGGTTCCTGTGCCTGGAGAGCACTATGTTGGTGACCCAGTGTTTAAAAGAAACACATTGTTAGTTAGAGTGAAATCTTCAACTACCTGCCCTCTACTGTCTGTCTTTACACTACCCCATAGTATGTTGTGCGCATTGAAATCTCCTGCCATTGGAAAATGTTTATTTTAGTTGTGTTCCAACAAATTCTTGATCTTTTGCGATAATATATGTTTCAGGTAGAATGTATATGAAGGAAATAGTGACAGTTTCATGTGATAAAATGGTCACTGCAACCAGTTCAGTGAAGCTGGTAACGATAAGTTTTCTTACAGCTATACGACTTTAGACAACGATGGCGATGCCACTCGGCAGCCGGCTGTCTTGCGAGCAGTCGCAGCGTATAACAGTGTAACCTTATAATGTTTCGTTTTTATTTGGTCCCGCATTCTTTTCCTGCAAGCATAAAGCTGCAGGAGAGAAGCTTGTAATTATGCCCTTAACGTCGCTTAAGTTTTGTGCCATTCCTCTACAGTTCCAATGAATGATTTATGCCATTGTGTGGAATAATGTGTAAAAAAATTTGTACTTCGAGTTAGTTGTGCGTAAGCTAAAAAGCGACGCTATTCCCGTGGTTGGTCACTTCGTTTTTGTGGGGCCGAAAAAGTGTTTCGGCTCCTTTTCTCTTCTTTACCCGGCGGGATTATGGGTTGCCTGATAGCCCTGCTGGCTGGAGCAGGGTCTCCAAGGTCTTTAGTGTCCGGTGGACTCACGTCCGTGGAATCTGAAAACAAGGGTGCTCAACACTGCTGGTGCCCGGCAAAGATGCTGGCCTCCTCAAAGAAAACTGGCTACTCGAAACCTCCGTTGAGACATTTTTGCCTCAACATTAGTTTGGTTGTCACCAACACTGATCGAGGTTTAAGGGCCTCCCTGAAAAAGGGCACTTAGTACCTTCTATTCCCTCTTCACTAGGGGGACGGACTGCGGCCACTAGGTCCTTGAGTTCGACCTGTGTGCCTACAAAGACCATCGGCGGTGCCTGAGTGTCTCCTCTTTTGCACCGCTTCAGCGTATATGTGCCCTTTTGGGCAAGCGCCACTCGCTTGCTTGCTTCTTGATACGGTATGTTTGGTTTTCAGTGTAAGTATGTCCTATTCATTTTACCATTCCGAGTAGGAGCGTGATTACGCTGCATGGGGACTCTTGCAGTTCACACAGCTTAAAGCGTTGATGCACTCGCCATTATTATGGTCATTCTGGCCGCATTTCACGCAGGTTGGATTACAATGGCATGAATGAGACCCGTGTCTGAACCTCCATCACCGGAAGCACCTACGAGGATTAGGTATGTTGGGCTTCACACGCAGGTATAGGTATGTTACCTTAACTGCTATAGGAAGAGTCGTGCTTGCGAAGGTTAGTATTACATCCCTTGTGCGAGTTTCCTTGATTTATTTACGGATCATGATTGCTCTTGCGGCAAGTACACCTTCACCCACTACAGCTTCCTCAATTTCTGCGTCGGTACACTTGAGCAGTTCATTGTCGAATAATGCTCCTCGTGTGTTATTGAGAGATCGGTGAGCTCTTACATGGACTTCATGTTGACGAATTTTTTCAGGGGTCAGATTTTGTCACTTTGTTCTTTGTTTTCCACTTTTATGAGAAGATCTCTTGAACTCATTTTTTGCATTGTAATGGCTTCCAATGCGCCCTTTGGTTGCTTTTGCGATCGGAAATGGTGATATGTCCTGAATGTTAGTCTCAGCGAAAGACGTTACAACAAAAAGTTTTGTGTAATGGCTCTTTTTAGTCAACCGTTTTTTGTTGACTTCCGCACGTTCCCTTTTACAGAACCGATCATTGTGAAAACGGGGGCTCCTTTTTACTATGAAACAGCATGATCATTCGGTAGCTATGCTGGCCACCCACCATGGAGTCCAACAAGGGGAACGCATACAGACATTAGCAATACAACCTGTAAGGTCTGCCGTCGCAGGCCACGGGAGCGAGCCTTCTCGGTCTCAAAAGGGCGCGCTTCCCAAAAAGCCTATTCTCGGGAGACGATAATCTCGGCGTAAGCGCGCCCCTTCTGGCAAGAATATCGCGGTCAGTCACCGCTTCTAGCAACCAGCTAAATGGTCCCTGGAGTGCGGATTGCCGGCGGGTGACGGGAGGACAGTGCATAGCCACCCATCCGTCAGGAGTAGAGTCCGCGGGATGGCTGTCATGCTGGACAGCGTAGTCATCTCGCGGTAATGCAGGAGGCCCGCAGCCGAACGGCGCCACCATTGTGTGCGTTCGCACAGTTCGCGGAACGTTGGGGGCAGGCCGGTCCTTTCGTCTCTCTCTTTCCGACCGAGCAGTCGAGTGCGGGAAGAAGAGAGCGAGAGGAGGGGACGGGAACAAGTGTGTTGTCTGTCCAATAAACAGACTAAAGTGCTTTGGTTGGCCGTGAGGAGAATCGGGAGGGGCAACCGAGGTATTAAAACCGGGCTTCCGAGTCCGCGCAGGAGAGTCTGGTCGCAACAAAGAGTGCTCTGCACTATCGGCTCTGCCGAGGCAACATGCGACGGTTCCGACGGTGAAGTCTTGTAAATATGTACATAAGTTTCTGTATATAAAGTCGAGGTGGTGTAACGTTCGAAATGTGCTCGTTTCCAACCCCGAACAAGCAGCAGCAGCCACGACAACACGAGACGGACACCGAGAAGCAACCGACCTTCCACTCCCTTCTGTAGCAACAGCCGCTACGCAGCTGGGAGAGCTCTGCTCAAGGGAACAGAGGGAGTGGGTAGAAGTTTGAGTTTTACTGGCGCAGTCGACAGGATCGAGACGACGACGACAAGGAGCGCTCTGCGCAACAAGAAGATCGTCGTGTTGCGGAGAACACGCAAGACCAAAAGCCAAGACATCGGCTGTTCCAACGAAGAACCAAGCCACCGAGCTGAAGAGGCGGCGGTGTGGCAGCCATCGACCCGAGGAAGCCAGGGGTCCAGCTACGGTCATCCCAATTCATCAGTCCGGCGACAACCCCGGCGACATCGAGCAATGTCGAGCGTCTGACGGCAGGAACGACAAGAGACCAGTGAGCAGCAACTTCAAAAGTGGTGAGTCCTCTGGTGTTCTCACATCTCAGGGGTGCCGCTGCCTTTTTTTGAGTTTTAAGGCGTCCTATGGACACGAGGTTTGCCCACTTAAACCCGGACAGGCGAGCGCAGGCCATGAGTCGTGAGTCGGGGGACGAGAGCGACGTGGGAAACCCGGGAGAGGGTAGTGCGCGGGAAAGCCAGAAAGATGACCGTTTCGGAAATCTCACGCCGGAGCGTAGACTGCAGGAATTGCGGTTGGAGATGGAGAGGCTGTCGCAGATGATGGGCGGAAGCTCTCGGTGGAGTGGACCCGAGTTCGGCAGGCGGGATCCGTGTAGCGAACTGAGACGCTACTCAAAAGTCCTCACAGGGGTGTTACCCAAATTTCCAGCCGAGGCTGAAGCACCGGTGTGGTTTGAGTCCGTGGAAAGTGCCCTAGAAGCGTACGAGGTACCGGGGGAGTTTTGGGGACGGTTAGTTTTCCCGTTGGTAGCGGAGAGAGTCCCGTTTTTGTCCAAGCGGCTAAGCCCAACAGAGCACAAAGATTACCAGGTAATCAAGCAAACGGTGCTGGACGAGCTCAGACTTTCAGCCGGAGAATATCTAAAAAGATTTTTAGGGTCAGGCAAGCGTGCGAACGAGGGGTGGAGACCTTTATCGACACGTTTAGAGAGCTACCTCCACTTTTACCTTGAGGCAAGAGGGGTGTCGACATTCGAGGGCCTGGTCAAGCTTTTGGTGGCCGACCAATTAAAGAAAAATTTGTCGGAGGAGGCCTTGCGATATGTGAGGGCACTCCAAGAAGGTAGAACGTGGATGAGCGCCCCAGAGATATCCGCGTTGCTGCGAACGTTTGAAGAAGCACAGGGGACGAACAGCGCCGCGAGGCAGGCGAAGCAAAGCGTGGCGGAGCCGAAAAACGCAAGCAGGGCTAGATCCGACGAAGAGACAATGAAGGGCCGCGGGGCTGGAAAAAACCGTATCGTGGAGGGGAAACCAAAGCCCAGGGCCTGCTACAGTTGCGGCAGTACAGGGCACCAGAAATGGAATTGCCCGCAGCGTGAGAAACAGCCGAAGGAAGTGCTTCCGAACAGTAAAGAAGACAGCTTAGCGGCGCGTGTTTCGATTGAAGGTCCGCCAGCCGCACACAGTGATTTAATCCCAGTATCGCTCGACTGCAAAGACAAACATATAGGAGCAGTGTTGGACACAGGCGCGGAAATTACAGTAGTCCGTGAGAGCGTGGTCCCGCCAGAGTTGGTGCAACCGCATGGGATGGTCAACCTGACTTCGGCGTTCGGGGAGAAAGTACAGGCCAAGCTCGCAGTTATTCCACTGACTATGTCGCGCGAGCGTGGAGTTTTTTCCGACGTTAGGGAACCAGTCCCAGTGTTGTGCGCGTTAACGGACCGTCTAACGGCACGAACAGATTGCCTACTTTCCGAAGAAGCATGGAAACTACTACACGAGGAGAGCACCCTCGAAGGGGTAGTGGAGGGTACCTCAGAAGTGGCGGCGCTCGGCCAGAGTTCGAAAGCGAGCCTCAGCACGCCGTGGCCGTATGGCGTCAGGACGAGGTGGACACTCATGTAAAATTGGTAGAGCGACACGCGACCGAGAAGGTGTTGATCAGCGAGGTAGCTGTAGCAAGCCGCGATGAAGGGGATCAGCGGGATGACAGCGTGTTGCCTAACGAAGCCCCGAGCATCGGCATGAAGGAGAGGTCCGCGTCAGACGAATTTCGCGAGAAACAACGGGGAGACCCGACTTTACAGGAAGCGTGGAGAAGAGCGGCGACAGGAAAAGGCAGTATGCTAGTAATCGACGGGTTACTTTATCATAAGGATAAGGTGTTGGGGCAATCGGTAACGCGGCTGGTACTGCCAGAATGCCGCAGAGGGGAAGTTTTGCAACTGGCGCACGAGTCAAGCTGGGCCGGGCATTTTGGTTGCCGTAAAACGTGCTCTAGGATCAAGTACAGTTTTTATTGGCCAGGCGTAGGAGACGACGTACGACGGCACTGCAACAGTTGTCATGGTTGACAGGCGAGGGCAGACTGGCGTCGCGGGGACAGCGTCCCGATCGAACCCCTTACGAGACCAAGATATCCATTTCAGCAGGTTAACGTGGACGTTGTTGGGCCGCTGGAGTCAGTATCAGGCCGGGGCCATAAGTACTGTTTATGCGTCATCGACTTATGCACGCGCTGGCCCGAGGTGGTATGTTTGCGTTCATTAAGCGCTAGGGCAACCTGCGATGCACTACTGGCAGTATTTAGCAGAACAGGCATACCCGAGGTTATAGCGTCCGACTGCGGCACTAACTTTACAGCGGCACTGACAAGAGAGTTTTTGTCGAAACTTGGTTTCTCCCCTCGATTTTCCACGCCGGGGCACCCTGAGAGCAATGGGGCGGTCGAGCGATGGAAGAGGACCTTTAAGAACATGCTATACCACATAATAGAGAAGGAGGGTAGGAATTGGGATCAATTTGTGCCTTTCTTGCTGTGGGGGTACTGGGAAGTCCCACACGAGACGACCGAAGTAGCGCCTTTTGAGATGCTGTATGGGAGGCAACCAACGGGTCCATTAAGTGTACTTAAGAGGGCTTGGACGGGAGAAACTGCAGTGCCAGGAGAGTTGGGGCCGTCGCCAGTGGCGTACATGGAAGAATTACGAGGGCGGCTGAGGCGCGCGGCGCAGGTTGCGGAAATGGTCAGCTCGAAATCGCAAAACACCTACGCTGCGCAATTCAACAAAAGGGCGAAGGCAAAAGAGTTTAACGTCGGTGATTTGGTACTGGTGTTTGATGATCAACGACCAGGGAAAATGTTTCCGAAATGGGAAGGGCCAGGCAGTGTCACCGAGAGATATCGCGAGCATTCATACTTCGTGCAGATGCCAGCAGGTAACCGGAAACTGGTGCACGCGAATAAGCTGCGCCCATATCAGTCCAGGGTTATGTCGGTGGGAGTAATGTTCGAGGAGGACGGTGATTTCGGTGAAGTAGAGTGCGCCCCACAGCCAGGGGCAATGCGTAGTGAAGAAGTTTTTCCGTCGCGCGATATGGTAGCCCATTTAGTAGAACGGGAACGCGGGGTTAACCTGAAGGTCAAGAGGGATAAGTGCCAGATAGCTCGTCCATCGAACCGGTATTTGGGACATGTGGTAGGCTCGGGACGGCATGCACCTGACCCTGAGAAGCTTGCAGTGATCAAAGGTTTAAAGGCGCCGGAGACTAAAAGAGAACTACGCAGCGTACTGGGCCTGTGTGGCTACCACCGAAGCTATGTGAAAGATTACGCAGAGGTAGCGAGGCCCCTGACAGAGCTAACGGGGAAGCGAATCCCGAACCAAATTCCGTGGTCCGCGGAAGCTGAAAGGGCGTTTCAGCGGCTTAAGATCGCACTGTGTGAGGCAGCAGCATTATCGACCCCAGATCCCGAGAGGCCGTATTGGCTGTTTACAGACGCGTCCGCGGTCACGGCTGGAGTCTGCCTGTCGCAACGTGCGGACGATGGTACCGAGATGCTGATCGCATTTGCGAGCCACAAGTTCTCTCCAACTCAAACGCGCTGGTCGACTATTGAGCGAGAGGCCTTTGCAGTCATCTGGGGTCTGAAAAGGTTTGATTTCTGGCTCTTCGGCGCACAGGCTACCGTGGTGTCAGACCACAACCCACTAGCTTTTCTCACCCAGGGCACTCTTCCTGGAGCGAAGCTTACCCGTTGGGCCTTGGCGCTTCAGCGGTATCATGTATTGGTGCAGCACAGGAAAGGCGTCGAGCATGGCAATGCAGATGCGCTTTCGAAGGTGCCTAATGAGTGCTGGGGAATCGGCAGCTGTGCTCCGGGGGTCGAGCACTAGAGGACTAGGCGCATGCTGGACACTCAAGAGTGACGTGCGCGTACCTGTGAACAATTGAACAGAACCACGCGTTGAAAGGTCTATGTGCCTCAGTGAAGTGTTTGTTTCTCTTGTGCGTGTGTGTAGCATGCAGGAGTTATTGGTATTTTGGTTGAATTTGAACGGCACCATGTGCCGAAGGGTGTGTGTGTGTTTCAGTGAAGTAATTTTTTGTGTATATGTACGACTGTAAGCATGTAGAAGTTTGTTGTTGTTTTACTTGCCTGCTTTATAGATTGTACTTGTGTGCACAGTGACCTCGTGTCGGTTTTTTTTTTCTTTTTTTGCTAAGTGGTGGCGTCCGTTTGGTGGGGCCCCAAGGGTTAAGCAGAGAAAGTATTGCACGCGTTGCAGAAACGCCGCTGACGTTCAAGGAACTGCGAAGGATGGCCACAGGGTTGGGGACGTGCGGCGCCGTACCTTTATGTTGTTAATCGCGCAGCTGCATTTGAGCGCTTGCGCGAATCTTGGAAAAGGCGTGTAAGGTCTGGCGTTGCAGGCCACGGGAGCGAGTCTTCTCGGTCTCAAAAGGGCGCGCTTCCCAAAAAGCCTATTCTCGGGAGACGATAATCTCGGCGTAAGCGCGCCCCTTCTGGCAAGAATATCGTGGTCAGTCGCCGCTTCTAGCAACCAGCTAAATAGTCCCCTGACTGCGGATTGCCGGCGCGTGACGGGAGGACAGTGCATAGCCACCCATCCGTCAGGAGTAGAGTCCGCGGGACGGCTGTCATGCTGGACAGCGTAGTCATCTCGCGGTAATGCAGGAGGCCCGCAGCCGAACGGCGCCACCATTGTGTGCGTTCGCACAGTTCGCGGAACGTTGGGGGCAGGCCGGTCCTTTCGTCTCTCTCTTTCCGACCGAGCAGTCGAGTGCGGGAAGAAGAGAGCGAGAGGAGGGGACGGGAACAAGTGTGTTGTCTGTCCAATAAACAGACTAAAGTGCTTTGGTTGGCCGTGAGGAGAATCGGGAGGGGCAACCGAGGTATTAAAACCGGGCTTCTGAGTCCACGCAGGAGAGTCTGGTCGCAACAAAGAGTGCTCTGCACTATCGGCTCTGCCGAGGCAACATGCGACGGTTCCGACGGTCAAGTCTTGTAAATCATAAGTTTCTGTATATAAAGTCGAGGTGGTGTAACGTTCGAAATGTGCTGGTTTCCATCCCCGAACAAGCAGCAGCAGCCACGATCACACAAGACGGACACCGAGAAGCAACCAACCTTCCACTCCCTTCTGTGGCAACAGCCGCTACGCAGCTGGGAGAGCTCTGCTCAAGAGAACAGAGGGAGTGGGTAGAAGTTTGAGTTTTACTCAAACCTATGGTCCTGAGCAAGGGAGGTGAGTCCCCCAGGGTTGATGCTCACCGACAGAAAATTTGGCAGTAAATGAAAAAGAAAACAGAAGATGACAGGACAGATAAAATGTGAGAGATCAGGACGAAGATGTAAGGAAAGGGGTAGGAAAGGCGACTGCCGATTTCCTCTGGGTGGCTCAGCCCAGTGCTGCCATCTACGTGAAGTCGGGGCTAAAGATGTGTGTTAACTTTGTCGGGGGGCCTCAAAGGTCCAATCTCCCGGCATCAACACAATCCCCAGGATCTCCTTTTCCACGGAAATAATTAAGCCGCGCACGGCTAAGTGTGAGAAGAGGTGAACCCCCCCCCCCCCTGTTGGGCTTGGGACCGTGGTATTCCTAGACAACAAACGCCTGTTTGCGCAGACGCCCCTGCGTTGGTGAAGTCTGTGCTAATCACTCACATCAGCTATTTAGAGATAGCGTAAGATCCTGCGCACTGGTGGGGCACGTGGCTAACTTGAGTGCTTTAAAAGAAACAACCTTCGTGGTGCCCAGGAAAGAGGTCATTTGGCGACCACAAAGGACAGACCCTGTCATACTCACTGGCCAATCGCTGTTGTTCGTTTACTTCCTGGAGGCGTAAAGCTTGGTGCGTCTCCTCGGTCAGTCCCTGACGATAATAGTGCAGTAGAGTATGGTTCTATCTCTAAAGTACCATACCTTTGTGGCTATCTCAAACCACCATCACGTGATCGGCTAAATGTTGGCCCATATATGCGGCTAAATGCCACCTGACAATAGATAAATAACGCCAAACCCTTCCTTACAATACACCCATAAAAGGATTGCTCTCCATGAATGCATGCTCCCGTAGGCTGGATGCACGTCGACTCCAGACCTCATTGCCTCATGCCACAAACTAAGTATTGCGCTATACTTCTCACCTCAAATGTGCAATCCAATTTACGCTCCATACCTTGGTTTCTTCATCATGCTCACATATGCACTCAAAATATCATTGTAGCGTAACAAAACCATAAATATAAGTAGGTTTTCATGCGTAACAATACGTTTTCAGTTTAAAATACCAGTGATTTAAACATTCCTTACATCCGTTCTTCTCATTTTTTGGCATTGTTCGCCATTATTCATAACACGCATAGACATGTGATGAAGAAAGGCAAGCATTATTATCGATAACTAGCCAAGAAAGGTGATTTTGGAAATGGCTATAATATGCCGCCGTCTACTCAACTTATTACCTGGGTCTCTGAATAATGAGGGTATGATACCTAATTTTCACTAATAGTCTGTGTTATGTGGATTAATCTATCGTTCTTCACCAATAGGCTGGTGAAATTTCCACATATTTGGTCAAGCAGCCAGTTTTTAATGAACATTGGCATAAACATGCGGGCTGCCTGAGAGTCTTACAACACTGCCACACTTGCGGGCCATGGCATAACAAGCCACTTGCTTCGCGAACATCTGTGTTCCAGTCAAATATTACCTTTCGTGATCAGCTGCGCGTGCAATAGAGCCTTTGCCGCTTTTTCGGGCTTGGCATTTAAAACTTAACGATGTGCATCTGCTGAAACTTGAGAAGATAGCGGCGCCACTCCATGGAGCATATGACGTCGCGAAAGCCATCGCAAGACGGTGGTCGCCACCAGTAGAGTGGGTTAATAGCCAGCGTGTTTGAGGGGTATTTTTGCAATGAAATATTTTTACAGCACCTTTTGTCCATATATGTGGATGCACAACGGTCCGGACCCTATACATCTATTTTTTGCCGAATGTCGTGATTTGGTGGTTGTTCGCATCATGGCCCCTTTAAGGGGGATTTTTTTTCTACAGTTTCCTCTCGATTTAAGGAAAGCCGGCAATACAGCTTGCAGGTTTTTCTCTCAATGTTTCCTAAATTGTGAAACTCAATTTTTCGAAGAGGGGACGTTGGTTACGACTGAAGCACTCACTCTTGTAATCGAGGCCAGTTTTTTGTTCACGATGACGTACGCTTCGAGTACCCCTAGTGCGAAAGAGACGAAGTGTTGGTGAGGCAGCATGTGTACGTAGCGAATGTGGTCAGCACTGCTCCTGCAACAAAAGCAAGAAAAGCTTTGAGCAATACAAACTTTTAACTGCTTTCCATAACGCAAAGAACGAATGTTATTAGCACTACTTTAAGAATTAACAAAAAAATCTCTGCGTAACACCAACCTTGAATTACTTCCCATCACGCAATGCACGATGTCCTTTTCGTGAAAAATTGTTGCTACGAGAAACAAAGAGAATGTACGACAACGATGACGATTTTGCACACCATGTTACATAGTAACCTTGGATAGATCTCCACGCTGGTTAATAGGTAGTAAATAGTTGTTAGAAGTAAGTCCGCGGTTGTAGGATGCTGCATTTATTGATATTTTATGGCCTACTATTGTTATTTTAAACAAGGAACATCTTGATATCACTTCGCATACTGGGGTTATTTCGATGTAATGACCACACAATCGAGCGAGTTTGGCGGATACGATGATCCCACGTGCGTTGAGCTACTGTGGGGTTGGAGCATTCAGATAATCTCTGAGAGTTCGCAATAACACTGTTTTTGAAAATTCAATGCTTGGTCGCATTACTATTGCTCCCCGTAGCTGTGCCCTGGAAACCTTTCATGTGACGAAACAGCGCCGATGGGCGTTAACCGCAGGCCAAACATAAAACGTGGAAAGCAATTTCAACGGTCTGCCAACATAGTCGCGCCGACGCAGCAAATACATGATTACGGGCATAAAAGGATCTGGGGGTGAAAAAAAGGAATACGGGACCACGCTAGTTACTTGTTCTGGTTTTTGCCTCCTTTTGCGAGAAGACGAAGAAGTGTGTTTTGAATAGAAGCTACTTCTGCTAACTCCGGCGTATTTCAGTTGTAATTTAAATCTGTTGATCAGTTTTCGTTGCTCCCTTGGAGGGGATGGATGTAGACCATCCCGGGCGCCTGCCGGCACCAGCGGCGTCAGCGGCGGCCGCCTCCAGGAAGCGGATGGGACAAGCGAGTGACAGCGACAGTGAAGATACTCATGCTTACTATCTCAGCAGTGAGGACTTCTCAGATGACGGTTTTCAACCTGTGCTGAGCCGCAAAGCGAAGAGGAGAAACATGAGGACATCCTCATCCTCAACTATTCAAACTGTAAGTGAAGCGCCAAAATCGAAAACTTATACCATCCTGTTTCTGCCTGCACTTCCTACCGTCAGCATGAAACGCCTTAACAGACAGTCTGTGTCGAGGTCTCTGGAAACGCTCGTGCCTAATGAGATCAAGGACATAAGAGTGAACGCCAGAAAGAATATACTGGCTGTGGACGTTTTGCACGCAAGTGCGTTGGGCGTTCTGCGCAGTGTAACTGACTTGGACGGCAACCAGGTGCGCTCTCATGTTCCCTTGGGATGTGATGTAGTAACCGGCGTGATCTACGACATTGATGTCGCTATTTCCAATAAGGACTTACAACTTCTTGTCAAGTCAACAACTGATACTCCAATTGTTGATGTCACCCGGCTAGGCAAGTCTCGCTGTGTGAAGATTGCGTTTAAGAGCACATCACTACCCTCTCATGTGAAGGTGGGGTACTTCAGACATGCTGTGCGGCCTTTCATTCCAAAGCCTCTCCAGTGCCGTAAATGCATGAAACTTGGACATGTGAGCAGCGTCTGCGAGAATTCAGTGGTATGCCACCGCTGCGCCGAGCACCATGAAGCGGATAAGTGCGTCGCAACTGTCAAGAAATGCTCTAATTGCAATGGATCCCATGAAGACACATCGAAGGACTGCCCGCGGATTCAGAAGGAAATTGCCATCTTGAAGGAGATGGTGCGCGATCACTCATCTTATCGAGAAGCCGCAGCTAAAGTCAGAAGGCGTCGTTCACGTCGACGTCGGTCTTCGAGGACGCCCGCTACCTCCTCGACACGTTTGCCAGCCTCATCAGTACCACCTCCTTTACCTCCCAGACCACATGCCGTGGGAAAGGCTGTAAAGGAAAAAGCCAGTGAGCATACCCTAACTGCGACAGAGTGGCCTGCACTTCAAAGGGAAGCAGCATCAAGCGAACCGAAGGAGTTTCATGACGGCCAGTCCGCGATCCCGGTTCGAGATCTTTCCAACCAAGACAGGCGAGTGACGGCAATCGTGCAATCATTATTTGCCACGATTCGCACGCTACTGAGCAGCATACAATCTCCGTCTGCTAAGAGTGCACTGCAAATACTGGATGCACTGAATCCAGTTCTTGCTAACTTCGTATAAGCACAATGGCTCAACAAAATTTCATCTTCCGCACTGAAGTTAAAAGTGCGTCGATTTTTCAATGGAATGCCAGAGGCATGAAGTCCCGTATCTCGGACTTTCGCCAATTTGTTCGGGCCAATCAATTCCCTATACTTGTCATATGTGAACCAAACGTATCAACGCCTTATAGATTGTCCGGTTATGAAGCTTTTTGTTCAGCCGCTTGCGAAGAACGAAGCAAAGTAATTGTTTACATTCGCACAGACTTGACTTATCTTTCGCACCCAATAAGTTCAAATGACGACAATCAGTACGTGTGTCTTCGTGTAAAGAAGAATGCAGTTTCGTTCACGCTTATTGGTGGATATATATCTCCGTCATCGCGATTTGACTGCGACAGATTAAAAGACATCCTGATGAGGACTGATGGGCCTTGGATCATCACCGGTGACTTCAACGCCCATCACATGCTTTGGGGGAGCACTAAGATGAATGCCAGGGGCCGGAACATTGTTACATTCGCTTCCGATTACGACCTTCCATCATGAACGATGGTATTCCCACATATCTGCGGGGTCTCACGTATGGCAGTTGCCTTGACCTGACATTGGTGTCACGATGCTTCTCTCACAAAGTTAAGTGGTTTTGCGATATTGAAACTCATGGGAGTGATCACATACCCACCTACGTGACGATCGATGGTATCATAAAAAATTTCTCTTCCGGTGTTGCAATTGGCACTGACTGGTCGATGTTTACATCGCGTGTTGAGAACGCTTGCCAAGAAGGCCTCGCCTGCAGCCTGCAAAATACCATAGCGGAAGCTATGCAAGCGTCCAAATGTAAATTACCATTTTCGTCTAAAATAACACAGTTTGACATCGAACTGGAAAAATTACGAGCTATACGAAGGCGTGCTGAACGACGATACAGACGCACAAGATCAATTTACGATCTGAGGGAAGCAAGGCGGCTCCAGAAAAAGATTCAACGACTGCGAATCTCTAGACCCTCATAAGCCGCTGTCTTATATCTGGAGAACAGTTCGTGGTCTTCGCTCCTCCCCGCAACAACGGCACCCTTTTAAAGCTTTGGCACTCCATCATGGAAAAACAGAACTCGAGGTGGCTGAAGAATTTTGCACGAGAGTTGCCGGGAATATTATGAACGAGAGCATCGACGCCGTGATCGTTCCTGAGACGCGATTACCAGAAATGGACATTCCATTCACCATGGAAGAACTGGAAGGTGCGTTAGTCGCTTCTAAGCGCATGTCATCGCCAGGTCCGGATGGTATTACTTATAGTGCGTTGGGACACCTTGGACAAAAAGCCAGAAAAGAACTTTTAACATGCTTCAACAACTCCTGGCTCAGCGGCAGTGTTCCCCGAGAATGTAAAATAAGTCGATTAATACCACTTTTGAAATCGGGAAAATCACCATTGGACTTGACAGCGTATCGCCCTATTGCCCTCGCAAGCTGCCTCGGAAAAGTGATGGAAAGAATGGTTCTATTTCGTCTCGAGTGGTACTTGGAACGATACACCAAATACCCTTCTTGCGTGGCAGGCTTTCGTCGGGGCCGCTCCTCCATTGACTGTCCTTGACTTATCGACATTTGTTCAACAAGAAAAAAGTCGCAAGCGCATATCAGCGGCACTCTTTCTTGACGTGAAGAGTGCATATGATAATGTAGCTCACGATGCCATCCTCACTTCTCTCGCAGCAATGGGCATTGGTGGACGAATGTTGCAATGGATAAAAGATTATATAACTGGCAGGGTTTTCTTTGTACAAACATATGAGGGTACAACTGCTCAACATTACACCTACTGTGGAGTACCTCAGGGAGGTGTTTTAAGCCCCACATTGTTCAATGTTGCCCTCATTGGTCTGGTGAAGGTTCTGCCAAAGTCGGTGTGCCTATCCATATACGCCGATGATATTTGCCTCTGGAGTGCTGCAGTTACTCGCCCTCAGGTGCGTGCACGAATACAGCGGGCAGCAACCCTCACAACAGCCTACCTTCGGAAACAAGGCCTAAATATATCAACTGTGAAGTGCGCGTTGATGGCGTTTACACGCAAACCAATGACGCCATACGCTGTTTACATCAATGGGCAGAGTGTCAAATATGCATGGACGCATCGTTTCCTGGGCATAATAATCGACAGAAGTCTTTCGTGGAGCCCGAATTGTGCGTACTTGAAGAAGAGACTGCTATCTATCGTGCATATAATGAAATTCTTGTGCGGGAAAGCATCGGGAACTTCTGTGGCTTCCATGCTACAACTGTACAGGGCCCTATTTCTGGGTCTATTGCGCTACAGCTTGCCGGTACTGACTAACACTTGCAAATCGAATACTCATTCATTGGAGAGTTTGCAGGGTCAGGCACTGCGTATCTGCCTAGGACTGCCCCGATGCGCTTCTACTTATGCCACAATCATGCTTGCCAAAGACCATCCGGTCAGGACATATAGAGTTGTGGATTGCCTCAAAGCGCACATTCGACATGCTAGCCGTGTCCCCGACCACCACTTGGCCCTTCTACCTTCCGGAAGACCACGTGCTACGTTTTCAGACGTCATAGCCAAGCACCTAAACAGCATTCCATCAGGATATACGCCAGCTGCGAGAATGGCATGTCCTTTGTGGTGCCTTGACCAGCCGCAAGTACGTCTAGAAATTCCGGGAATCAAAAAGAAAAGCAATCACTCCAGAGTAGCATTGAAGCAAGCAACACTGCTATTATTACATGAGTTGTACTTAGACCGAACGCAGATATACACTGATGGGTCCGTCTCATCCAGCAGCTCATCAGGTGCCGCTGTAATTCCGGCTGCAGCAATGACAATCAAGTTTAAGTTGTCGCATATGACTACATCTACGGCATCAGAGCTTGCTGCTATAAGGGCTGCTTTACAATATCTCGTTCAAGAACGTCCAGGAAAATGGGTCATATTCTGCGATTCGAAGGCAGCGCTTCAGAGTTTGCAGTCTGCCATGCGTAGGAGGAGTCATGACCAATTGGTACAAGAAATAAGACATTGTAATCATGAAGCTCTAGCACGAGGGCATGATATTATATATCAATGGTTGCCTGGACATATCGGTATTACCGGAAATCAATTACCCGATGATGCTGCCCGCTCAGCCCATGAAGAAACCCGTGTAGTCCCGATTCCTCTATCAAGGAATGATGCAGCAAGACAACTTTACCTGCTGGCTCGAGATCTCACACGCACGTTCTGGTCGTCTACCAGCTTCCAAAGGTGTCAATTTTATGAACTGGATCCTTCGCTCAAGCTAAAGCTGCCATCACAACTTTCCCGCTCCGATGCGACACTGTTATGCCGCATTTGGTTGGGTGTTGCATTTACAAAGGTGTACTCCTTTCGCATTGGTATGGCAGACACTCCTACATGCGACTACTGCGGAGCTGAAGAGACCATCGAACACGTCCAGTGCAGCTGCGCTTGCTACGACACACAGCGATGCCAGCTCCGGATGGTTTTGAATCAACTTGACCCCGGACCATTTTGTGTGCAGAAGATACTAGGACCTTGGGCATCTGCCTCAGTTGCGCAGAAAGCAACTAAAGCACTGCTACTTTGCCTAAAGTCAACAAACCTGAGCGACCGCCTATAGACTGTGTGTGCTCCCCGAGTGTGCTCGTGATTGTGTGTACCTTCTCATCTTTCTGCAACCTCTTTTCTCCCCTTTATCCCTCCCCCAGTGCAGGGTAGCAAACCGGATGTGCGTCTGGTTAACCTCCCTGCCTTTCCTTGCATCTTTATCTCTCTCTCTCTCTCTCTGCCTCCTTTTGCGCTTAATACCAAAACATCTTTAGCCCGCAAGAGAGCTGCGCTTGACGATACACGGGCTTCCTATTTCGGGTCCGCGTAGAGGCAGCCATTGACGTTGGCCTGTCTATTGTCTAAGCTTTGAAGGCCAATAATTCGGCTCCAAATCCAAGGCGGAGCAAGGCCCGAGAGTGGCCAGAGGAAGCTGGTCGACCAAGTTAAAAAGGAACAGAGAAAACCTTATGGTTGGGCCAAAATAACAATGTACAATGCCAAAAGGTGTGGATGTATTAAGAAAACGCAGAAAAAAGAAACCATGCAGGGTATAGCAATTGCAAAAGCTTCCAAAACTAAAGCAGAATAGACAAATATTGAGATCTTTCTTCCCGGAAACAAGGGGCAGGCGAAGCTTGTCAAATCCTGTGAAGCCGGGAACTAGTCTCATGTCAAACCAATGCAAAGCACACCTATGTAACAACAGCAAGTATTCCACCACTCTCCTTCCCAATCATTGTTCTCCCGCTGAGCTTGATGCGAAGGCAAATGCGTGGCGTTTGTGTTTTGTGCCTCCTTCTTTTGTCGCTCGTTGACGCTCTTCTCTTCTTTTGCTGAGCTCATGAAGAAAGAGATATACAGAGGAGAGGCCGTTACGTCACGTTTTCGGAAGTCGGAAGTAGGGAAGAGTAAATGAGTCCTCCTCACAAAAGTGGGCACGCTACAGCAGCTCGCGCATGCGCAACGGGCACCAGCGAGAGAAGGCGAGCAGCGCGAGCGTGGTACTCCCGACGCGCCGGGTGGCACCGCTGGCGCCATCTGATAGACGAGCTGGGAAAGCGAAACTGTTGGGCTGATCATGAGCAAACGTGCTGCAATACTCGCTTATATGAAGTCTGTGTACTATTCGCAGCCAAATTGTGGTTCATATTGTCAATCTACAATGCATTTTTGCTTTGCATTTCGTGTTCATTCAGCTGAATTCAAGAGAGTAACAGCGCCAATTGGCCAAAAAAATAGTCAAGACAGGCTGTCTCGTTCTGCAGATGCGGTACGTTCGGGATACGGAACATAATTGAAAAGTGAATTGTTAAATATTTGTCTCGCTATTTATCCAGATGCAGCACCTCGAAGTCATTCCTTCCCTTGTGTGTCACGATGCGTGCGCACGAGTATCGTTCGAAGCAGCGTGGGTCGGCCGACTGCGACCATATCGAGGGAAAAACAACATGATCAAAGATGAGGAGACCACGCATAAAATACGAACAGAAATCAATATTTCAAACAATACATCTCCTCACTGTGTCAAGCACGTTTAACCTCAATATTCAGAAACGCTTCTCGACTCGACTTTCACCCTTCACTTGTCAGAGTTGAGCACTGCGCTACACCTCCGCTTAACAATGACGCTGTGCTACTCAAGAATCGCAACAGATTATCGCTGATATGCAGTGACTTGCCGTGCCTAGAGACAGCGCTCCAATCGACTTTCTGAAGTGAAGGTGAAGCGTAGAGTGAAGGGATGTTTTAGAATACGGGGGTAAGATGATCATAAACTAGTTTTGTCTTACAGCGTGCACGCAGCCTTTCTTCCTCTGAACTTTTCCACAGTTGCTTCCGTATTTCTCTAACTCATTCAGAAAAGTCTTCAGACAGGGACAATGTGCTTACATTCAATTTAAATGCACTCGACAAAACGTTAGTTTTTTCCCGGTAGTCAAGAAACTTTATGATCACAGATGGTGGCGCGTCCTTTAGTTTTTTGCCAAACCTGTGACATCGTTCAATGCCCGTTACCGTTATTTCTAACTTCTGCTGAAAAATATCTTTCTCTACTTTTGCTTTCAGGTCCTCATACTTTTCGTCAGGAGGCTCTTCTAACCCGTAAATGATTAAGTTATTTCTGCGGCTTCTATTCTCAAGGTCATCTACTTTGTCAGTAGGCATTGATACCTGCTTTTCTAACTTTGATGCTGACAACTTCATATTCTTAACGTCGGTAGACAAGTTCATTCAATTTCTATTCGAGGCTGTCTATACGAGCAGCTAAATCTGAAATTCTTTTTTCAATTTTTACTTGCGATTGTTGAACGCGTTCACCGATGCAAGTAAGCTTCTTTTGTTTTTCCAACAGCTTTTTCAACATATCTTCGTTAGGAGTTCTGGTTCTAATTCGATATCCCCACATGCCAAAAGATTCCTTGATAACAGAACAACATTGTCAAGAAAGCATGTCAAGTCACGTCATGTCGCTGCGTGCTGCGACGTGACGCAGCACGCAGCTCGTCGATTGGCTTAAACCAGATCTCAATAGAGAGTAATGAATTCAACATCGTTGATCGCCGAGTTGACGTCACTGCGAGTATGAGGAGGTTGGTCACGCACAGGAATATGCGCGAGTTTTTTCCTGCGCGTTTCGGAGCCTGTTGAGCGGCCCTTTAAAAATACTAAATGTAAATTGTAGGAGCGTTCCTAATAAGGCGACAGAATTAGAGGCATTATTGCTTTCTCAAGATCATGCTATTGCTGTCTTGACGGAAACGTGGCTACGCGACTCGGTTTTTTGATAGTGAAATTGTTCCGTCTGGCTGCAGTGCATACAGAAATGACCGGGCTAGTAAAGGTGGTGGTGTTTGTGTACTTTTCAAGGAAAGCCTGAAAATGTGTAGAATGGCAGATATGGCAGGAGTAGAAAGTATTTTTTGTAAGGCTTATCACAATGATGTCTGTTACACTATTGGAGGTGTTTGTAGGCCTCGAAATGCTCCTGTTGACGTACTGAATGACTTGAAGAATTATTTGAAACTGAATATTAGGCATGATGACCAGATTATAATGACAGGTGATTATAATTTACCTAATGTAGATTGGAAAAATTTTTCCCTGAAGCAGTGCGACACTTCGGTTGAAGCTATGTTTGATATTTGCTACAGTTTTGACCTCTTTCAGCTAGTTGGAAGCCACACAAGAATGCAAGGGACCGCTCAGTCAACCTTAGACCTTTTCTTCGTTAACCAGGCAATTACACTTAAAGCAACGACCGAGATATAACCTGGAATTTACGATCATCATGCAGTGCTATTTACTCTAAGTGACACAGTTTTTGATAAGACATAACCCTCTTTATCTTTCCCTAATTTCGATCATTGCGATGATACTGCTATTAAAAATCTCCATTCAACTTTGATAACTTTACGATTAATGAAACATATATACATAATTTATGGAACTGGCTTAAGGACATCGTCAAGGAATGCATTGAATCATTTGTGCCCATGGTAATTAAAAAATTGAAGCGAGAAAATCTGTGAATTTCTCCGATAACACTGAGGTTAAGAAGACAAATAAACCGTGTAAAGAAAAGCGAAGTCTAAACGAAGAGTATTCACAAAAAATTACCAAGCTTTCAGTAAAACTGAAAAATCCAATTCAAGCAAATAAGCTGCGTTTTTAGGGGGTGGGGGGTGGGGGGGATCCTTGTTGAGTTACTGTACCTCCTGTCCCGAGAAAGTTTGGAGGAGCATTTCGCCCGCGTCGAAAGAGTGTGACTTCTTAAAGTCGGTGGTATTCTCGCGCACGATAATGCTCGAATCGCAAATGCTTTCAACGATCACTTCAAATCGTTTTTTTTTTTCTTGTGACAACTCTGTATTACCCATCTTTGAAACTTTCGCCGCGAATGCTCGATATTGTTGTTAATTAACAGGGCATATTGAACATGCTTGTGAACCTTAATATCAGAAAGTCCTGTGGACTGGACCATATTCCTAACACGTTCTTAAATAGATACGCTGAATGGATGTCAAAATACCTCCTTGTTCTTTTTACAAAATCAATGCGTGAGGGTCAGGTTCCACAAGATTGGAAAACCGCTAGAGGCAAGTCTATCCATAGATCAGGCAGCAAGCAGAGTGCCAAAAATTATTGCCTCGTATTGGTAACTTCAACCGTTTGTAAGCTTCTGGAACACATTATCTACAATGGTATTTCATATTTTCTGGACGAACATATTATCGTACACCAACATCAGCATGGATTTAGGAAAGAATTTTCAACAACGACACAATTGGTGTCCATAATCCACGACTTCGCTACTTCAATTATTATTGGAAAACAAACAAATGCAATTTTTATGAATTTTTTAAAAGCTTTTGACAAGGTTGCTCACAGTAAATTGGTATACAAATTATAAAAACATTCTTTAGAATGATCAACTTAGTAAATAGTTATCGGCCGACTTGAAAAACAGAACAATTTGTAGTTCTTAACAATCATTCCTTTCACAGGGTTTTCGTTCACTCTGGCGTCCCCCAAGATTCCATTCTGGGTCCCCTTCTATGTATTTTATATATTACGACATAGCAAATGGTATCCCTGTAAATATTAGGCTCTGCGTGGTCGATTACGTTATTTACTTTGAGATTGAATCTTCTAAAGACCAAGTTTTGTTAAATGAGCCGTTTACCAAGGTTGTTTCCTGGTGCAAGGCTTAGCAAGTGTCAATCAATTTTGAAAAAGAAATAAACACTGTACACGTCCGTTTCTCATAAAAAAAACAAATTACATTTTCAATAATTTGCAAACAATGTCATTCTTTCAGAGGTTCAATCCTACAAGTATCTTGGGTTAGGGATAACAAACGATCATAACTGGACGAACATAGTAACATAGGAACTTCCAAGGCTAATCAGAAACTGTTCTTTTTGCGAAGGACTTTGAAACTCTCCCCTTCATCTGTCCATGTTCTTGTCTACAAATTGGTAGTCCTCCCCTCATTTGATTATGCTCCGGTGATCTGGGATCTATTTACTCAAATCAACGTTCATAAAGTAAAAAAAATACACAAAAGAGCCGTTTGCTTCATATATAACAGGTATGGACGAACCTCGGTAAATCAACTGTTAGTCAGAGCTAACTTACCTTCACTTTCAGAAAGAAACCACATATACCGATTCAAATATTTATATCCAATAAATAATGGGCATTACAAGATAAATATTGGAAAAATTATTTCACCTTTTTCAGGTTACGCCAATAGAAAACGCCATGATCGTACAATAATGCCCTTCCGTACCTGCAATAACTGCTTCAAATATTATTTTTTCCCAGAACTGACTAAGATTTGAATAGTTCAAATAAGCTTCAAGTCACAACACAATTTTTAACATCCTTTGCCCCTAGTCTGGAAAAACAGAGAAAATAAGTTCACTTGTGTGCGAGCTTTGTTTTCTTTTCATAAAATGGGAGTGATATGCCATCGATAATATTTTGTTACGTTTGTTTACGTTGTAAAACGCAAGTGAGAGTTCTTTGTTTGCTTTGTGTTATATGGCTGCCTACTATGTGAAATGTGATAGGCTGTTCCATCTGTTCGCCTGGTGGTATATGCTGATATTTACGTCTCCTGTACCCACCTGCTAAAACCCCTCCAGGAGATTGCAGTACCCATACATAAATAAAGAAATGTATAAATAAATAAATTATAAATAAATAAATGAATAAATAAATGATGTACTCTTGAGCTACCGTTGGGTATATATTTCGTCTATTTCTTTCAATACTGCGCTGTGTGTTCGCGCCTGTTTGTCTTGTGGCCTTCCGTTTTCCCGTTCATTGTGTGCGTGTCAAAATGTTTCCAAGAATTTTCCATGCTAATTCATCTTCTTTGTGCTCTAAAGAACGCACGTGCTGACCTGGTGTTGACTGTCTATGATGGTTAACTGTGGTGAATGCCATTAAAACATCGTGAAGGGCGGATGACAGTGGAAGGCCACAGCACTGCTCCTTCTGCCCGAAACATTTTGGGACTGCATCACTGTGCTCGTTTCACAGAATGGTGAACCCCGGACCATCGTTCACTGCGGTCGACGCACAAAATTTATAAGATGAACTCCACGTTTCCTTTAAAGAAAGACTGAAAATTACAGAAGGCCATTAGAAAGCCAGTCTATCATGCATCGTCTTCCACTTCCTCCTTTCAAGTTATTCATTCTGCAGAAAAATAGAAAACGAAATGCATCGGCCTCTTCCAGAAAGAGCGGAATGTATGTACACTTATTGGGCATAAGAGCGTGAAGAGCAGTTATACTTTTTCTGTAGCGGCGGGCATCTTAGGAGGGTTCAACACATTGCTTAGAGCAGTAATCAAAAAAGCTAAATTAGTGAAGTTTCCAATTAGTGGAGTTAGACAGCTAAGTAAAATGGGAGAATTGAAGTCATTCATTTCACATTGCCGCTTTCAGATTTTGTAGAAGCGGCCTCTGGCAATACTTGCGATATACTGAAATTTTTCTAGGTTGTGCGGTGAAGCCGAAACCAAAGGGGCCGAAGAGCGCAACAAGCAGTTGTTTATAATGACGTCACTGCTAAAAACTGCGGGGACAGGCCTGCAGTTCTTCACATTTCGTTAATGTATGCGCGTCTGACATACTGTAAATGCAAAAGCAGCACACACACTCACACTTCGAAGTAGGTAGATGGTCTCTACATAACAACGCTCCCTCATTTTGGACATCTCGGACGAATATGGCAGTTGCACTCTTACGCGTTTCGGTTTCGGTTTCACCGAAGAATTTAGAGTTTAGATATTTCTCAGTTATTACTAGAAGCAGCATTTCTGAAATCTCAAAGCGGCAATGGGTTCTTCGTATGAAGGACCTCAATGCTCCAATTTGACTTAACTGCCTTACTTCATAAATAAAAAGATAAATAATTCAAGTTCTCTAATTACTGTTCAAAATAGTGTCGTCCATTCTGTTAAGATGCCTGTCGCTGCAGAAAAAACCAACTGTGAAGACAACGAGCAAATCACGTCTTTTGATGATTAAAAAAATATATTGAACACACTTCTTGAAACATCCAGTGTATGCACTAAAAAGCCTTGCATTGATGCGTTGTGATGCTGAAGATGACCTAAAGGAAAGAACGCCGTTTCCTACGCCTTTTAATGAATTTCAGCGCACCAGAGAACATTGAGAACACTTACTATCTGCATTTTTTGGCCACATATTTCTGTAGCGAAATAAGAGAGCAAACCGGTCGGCCGTGAGGACATGATCGCGTCAAGAATCCCAACCAGTAAGGTACGAACGATCAATCGAGATGAGTCATATATATGACAGCGAAAGCAGTTATGACAATACAACTTGGGTCTTGCGCAGCGCCGTAGTTGTCCGTCGCCGCAGCTGCCGGTGTCCGTAACCACATCGTGCGATATTCTAAAAAAACTACTACGAGTGACACATTGGGGCTCGAACCAGGGTCCACTCGGTGCCAACCAAGTATTCTACCACACCAGTGCTTGGGACTTGTTGAGAAGTTTGCCTAGGCAGGCTTGTTGTCGTGAAAGCAATCGTGGTAGTACGACTTATAAAGCGTTGTAAAATAGCGAAACAACAAGCAGTCGTCACAAAATGCGAATAGCATAACGAGTGAGTTGTCTAATGCTCAAACCCATTACAAAAACTTGTTTTTGCTCTGCTAATAACTGTGGCGCATACCTACTCCAGGCATATTTCTTCATCGCTGTCAGCGGCAGAATGAACAATTAGCACAAAATTTCTCGCAATAGTTTAGCGGAGAACACGCTTCTCAGAAGAATGACGAAAGCTTGCATAGAGAATGCCACCCTACAACCCTACGGTTTTTTTTATTATTATAGCCGTAATGGGCATCAAGCAAGTGTGCTTGCAGCAGTTACCCAATACGTGTTTAGAAAAGGCTCTGAAAGGCCGCACTTCTAGCTTTCGCTCTGACTGTGCTGCGCCTACCGCGCAGGCCATATATATATATATATATATATATATATATATATATATATATATATATATATATATATATATATAGTAGAAAGAAAATTACGTCATTTAGTTTCCGCAGCTAACTTTCCCGAATTTCGAAGGATTTTTTCGAAATATATCTTTCAAAGAAATCCTTCATTTAACGGAGCTGCTTTATCCTTGCTCTTTGAAATTTGACATTGCATTTTTAATATTATGGTCGGAAAAGACTGCCCATTAGTTCTCTAAGTCAACTAGAAATCGCTCCCTCTTTTCTCTACCAATTAAGTCCAATTGCCAAATTATTACACCACACACACATTATCTGATTTTCGTATCGCGGGCCGCATAGTTAGCGTGGCCGCCGCGAGATGCCACCACGTGCCAGCGTTCGCAATCATAGTTTCTTAAATACACACAATTAGAGAGAACACTGGCACTGGTGTTTATGGGAGCTGCAACGATTTGCGTTTCAGTGAGCATAAGAATTATGGCTTGTACACGGATTTGTACTTTTTTACATGGTACACAGATTTTCGCACTTCTGGCTGTGTGTGTTTCAGCGGTTCGGAGGTGTTTCCTTACGCAACAAAAATCAGCAAATGTTGAGCAGTTGTGCTTCACCACCTTAATTTTTAGGCTTACCGTTTCAAATCGGGTCACAATATTCCAAAAGATTCATTTTTTACGCGAAACACATCTGAAACACGGCAATAAGCGAAGCCACGAGTGCGATTCACCACCCATGAGTACAAAGAATAGGTGAATCCGTGTACCACCTATCATTCCTATGGCCGCTGAACGATCGCGGTGCCAGAATCCCCTGTAGTTAAATTTTGGAAACTCTATGTTCGCGATCACGCGGAGAGTAAGCCGCGCATTCAAAGGAAAAGAAACATGCTCAAGGCAAACACGCGTGCTAACGACACAACAGATCTCCTCGATCATTTGTTATTCCCCTTCCTGCGTAGCTTTTAGCGCACTCGCTGGTTCGAAATACGAACAAAATCGCTCAAGTAAAAAAGGGGCTGTACATAAAACGACAATACTGAATCTACAGAGGTATTTCACAAGGTTCCCAGAAATATTTCATAAAATGACAGTTGCGGGCCGACGAGTGGAAGCCAGTTTACGTCATTTCGTTACTGCTGATATCGGAGTGTGAAAGTACCACTGGCAAATGCGGAATGCAATAGCAGAAGTCACTCGATTATGCTTAGCCGGCATAGTGACTTGACTACAGTTTACTCAGGATGGCTGGAGCCTCCCAAGATTACAACAGTCCAAGTACTCTAGCCCTAATCTGTTACGGTTATATAAAGAAAATGCAGGAAAGACACCTACATGCCATATTCGACGGGCCTTACACATTCAGGCTTCCACACGTGAGCCTAACACACTTATCTTTTCTTCAATAGGCCGTTTTGAGCTAAGCGCATTTTTCTGTGTGTTTATTTCTACTTTTTTCCTTTTCTCTTCGGTGGTTTCTGGTTTTCGCCTATTTTCATAATTCACCACATGTTGCTGATGGCATATTCTTAAGTGTTAGTGATAAGAAATTTTCTTCTGTCGGGAGCGAATGCGGGCGCATCTGCGCATCTGCGCCTCTGGATCAATAAATATTTCAGAATCATTTAAAGAAGTATTTTCTAAAAGGGGAACACATCCTCACCTCTATATGTATAAATGACCATCGCAACACATTGTTATTATAATGGTCATATCGACAATATTGAGAACGTCGGCTCTTGATTCGACTTACCTAAATATGCAGCCTCAATACCATCCGCAAATTTCGTCAAAAATGTTAGGACGCCAACGATGGACGTACTCATATTTCGATTTAAGGCAGCGAACACTTCCCATTAGAAATATTTGCTCGCACCTGCTTAACATCTCCACAGAAAGTGCGAAAGGGAAACAACGCCATTTGTGACCCTTTCACTCTTTCTTCTGGTGAGTCATTTTACAATCTAAGTTTAGTTTACTGAACCCCGAAAACTAAGTTGTCCATAAACTTACTCTATGTGCAGTGATCCCATCATGATGAAAGCGCCATAGCGGTAGGAGTAGACTTGCACCGCTACAGCCACGGTCGCCACTGCAGATAAGACCACCAGGCACAGTCCTCCGATCAGGGGCTTCCTTTTTATATGCATGCAAGCGTGAAGATGCAAAGAGAAAAGAGCGTGTCTCATATTCTAAAAAAACTCAAAGCTTTGCCGCAAAGGCGAAGCAACGAACGCGATAGAAACAAGTTGAAACGTCTCACACAGAATGATAATAAGATCGAAACGCGCCCCGCGTTTCTCACGCACAAATGACGCACAAAACATACTCGCAGGTACAGGTGCACGCAAACAAGCGTCTCAGTTGTTACTTCGCTGTGTCTGAAAAGCGTGCGCTTTTCGCAAACGCTGACTGCAATGATTGCAGTGACTTTTGTGTGCCCGATAACTGCAACATACTTGTTACGGGTAAATCGTGAGGCCCGCCAAGACGTGCAATTCTTCCCATTGCGATATAAGTGTGCGCGAGGGAGCGTCGCCTCCTCCTCCGGGCGGGGCAAAGTACGCGTGGAGGATGAGAGCGTGCGCCGCCACTCGATGGGGTGGTGCTAAAGTCCATTATTATAAAGAAATTAGCAACATTCTTCTCCGTATCCTTTCCAAAGTGCCCAACCCTCCTCTCCCAGGTGTCCAAACCTAATCTATATCGTCTGCAGAACAGCCACCGTGCGGCTGCCGGCCTTATATCCGGGCTCATGCCACTTTCCTATCAAGAATGCTATGTCACGCTGATAACGCGAGCGATACTCGTCGCAGCCCGAGAGGCGAGAGGCGCGAGAGGAGTATGCGCAGCGCGGCGCCTCGGTTAAAAGAATGATGGTACTTTCCTAGAAATATCCAGGGACTTTTGGGCGACGCGCGCTAATTGCGACATCTTGCTGGTAATGCCAAAAACACAATAATTCTCCCCGATATGTCCGTCAGCAGCGGAAAGTGGTAAATATAAATAGCTTGCCATTTGAATGTTCAAGGACGTGTTCCTCGGTGGCTCAGTGGTTAACGCCTCGCCCTCACGATGCAGATGGCTCAAGTTTGATTCCGGGCGCCAGAGTCTTTCTATCTAGATTTTTTTCTTTCCTTCATCGTCATATATATATATATATATATATATATATATATATATATATATATATATATATATATATATATATATGATGGCGACGTCGGCATCAATGCCAACGCTGGCGGTGAAATCCTGCTGAGAGTGCCCATATAATTCGTATGGTCATAAAAACCCTTCTGGTGTTATGTTTCATGTTTGAATTTTAACTAACGTATAAATGTTTCATCAATTGTTTAGTCAGCGCGTATATAGAGTGTTGTTTTTTCTCATATAGAAGGCTGTCTAGAGCAGCACAACATCTGCCCAGAGGCTATAACAGGCTTGCGCGGTGGTAGATCATCAGTTGTTAGCGTCGTCGACCTGGTCACTTACGTACAAAACAAAAAGAGCCGTAAGTGTATCTGCGCTTCTTTATTCCTTGATGATAAAGGGGCGTATGACAACGTAACTCATGAAGCTATCCTCGCTGCTCTCAAACAAGTAGATTTGGGGGGTTGAAAATTGCAGTAGCTACGCAGCGCTCTGTCTGAGCGATCCTTTTTCATAACAACCACAGAATGACACTTCGCTACATTCTTCCACCATGGTGTTTCCCGGGGTTGCGTACTTAGCCCTGTACGATTCAACATGACGCTAACGTATTTTATGATCGTTATATTTCAAGTGTCATGTTTTTGGATTAGTTTATTGTTCACAAAATAGTTTGGATAAGTTGTTCAATAAAAATGCCTACGTGTATTTCCTACCCGATATTATAACTGCATGCATTATCTTTTTGCAGGCGTTTTTAACGATAACCTAGATCATAATTTGGCTATTACTAAAATTGTTTGATTGTGTGTTGTTTAATGGCAATGTATAATTTATGATCTGTATGCCATTTTGTAATTCCGGGTTTTTCTTGTGTTTTCCATAATTATGACTTTGTGCAAACAAATATTCGCTTTCATATGCCCTCCCTGCTATAATCTCTGATTAGATTGGCAGTATTGTTAAATAAATAAATAATCATTCTGCATGATCACTCTGCGAAGTACTGTCACATTGTCAATGTACGCGGACGACGTGTGCGTTTAAACGTCTGCAGTAGCGCGTCTTCTGCTACAGGCCAAATGCAGAGAGCTGTCGCTCAAGCTGCTGTTTACTTCCGTAAACGAGGTTCGGAAATTTCTTTTGAGAAATGTGTGCCTGAGTCATTCACGCGCCAACCAATAGAGAGCTACAGCGTCGCAATAAACGGGTAGAGGATAAGTTACCTCCGATCGTGCAAGGTCTTAGGTGTTATAATTCACAGAACTCTAACGGAGCCCTCATGCATCATACATAAAAAAGCGGTTGACAGGCGTCTGTCGTTTGCGCAAGTGCTTCACTGGAATGATTCCAAAAATGTCCACAGCCAATATGTTGCGACTATGAAGGGTTATTTTCCTTAGATTCCTTGAGTACAGCTTGCCTGCATATACCAACGGAAGGAAAACAAGTGTGTGAAAGATGCAAGCTTTCCAGGCTAAAGTACTGTGAATTTGTCTAGGCTTGCCTCAAAGGGCATCAACAACGGCAACTATTGCCATCGCAAGAGACTGCCTCATCAGTACTCACATTGGTGTTGAAGTGCACTCATATACGACACCTTGCTCGAACTTCCCGCCACCACCTAGCCTCTCTACCAGTGGACCGACCACGCTCACCTTACTGCCAAACAGTTGCTGGACATGGTGAGTCAATCCCAACTTCATTCTATCCTGCCACCAAAACTGTACCTCGCTCAACCAAATAATAACAGTACAATACGTAGCGTCAAAAAAAAAGCCGACTCGTCATTACCGCCTTTTAAGCTGCTGACCCTACTTTTCTTGTATGCAAAGTACCAAGATTTCATACATATTGTTGCGCACACGGACGAAGACAATGAACACTACGGTGAACGTGATTGCCGCTCCAAGTTAGAAAGCAAAAAGAGACTCAGGAGGATCTTTAAGCCGTTGGCCACTTCGAACTCACCCTCACGATCTAAGAAACGGCCCCTTTTAATCCTTCACGGTCTCCTCCAAGCGTAACATAGTGGTGGAGGTGCTCGGTAAGCCTTCAACTACGGAACGATCGCTGCTGCAGCTTCGACGAAGGCGTCGACTTGCCAGCCTACCACCATCTGTCTTGACCGTCTTCAACATTCCCGAAAAAGCAGACGTTCCCAGGACAGCACCATCTGTTACGCTTTTGTAGTACCGAGTTCCACCACCCTATGGAGGAAAAACCGGAGAAGATGTCGACGCCTGGCTCACCAAGTACAAGCGATTGAGCAGGTCCAATGGTTGGGATACAGCCACTCAGCTAACCGACGTGGTGTTCTCCCTGACCGATACCGCACTGGTGTGGTACGGGAACCACGACGACACACTCATGACGTGGGGCATTTTTATTGAAGAGCTCAGGGCGTCTTTCGGAGACGCGGTTGCTAAAAAGAAGCGGGCTGAGCAAACACTGCCCCAACGGGCACAGCTACCAAGTGAGAAATGCACCACTTACATAGAAGAAGTGTTAAGGCTGTGCAAGGTAGTGTGCGCTACCATGTTGAAAGAGGACAAGTTGGTCATCTGCTCAAAGGAAATTTCTGAGTGCGTGAACAATTTTCTACTTAGAAAAGAAAGCCCCGATTCTGCATTCGACGTCATTCCGCATTGCCGAACGTTTGAAACGCTCGTGATGCGTCGAATCGCGCCCAAGTTGGGTCGGCTGGCTAATGTCACAACTGTTGCTGGTGTGGACATGAATTCTGGCCTCGACCTCTTTTCTACCCTTCGACAAATTGTTCGCGATGAACTGTCCCACCGAGAAATTTCGCGCCCGACAGCGGACCATCCTGAGTTGTGTCTACCACGTGAGGCTATAGCTGTGCCTCCTTTGACCCCTTGGCAACCGATGATGAGAGCGGCAACTGTGGAGTGCAGCCCAGCGCCACACTTAATTATGACAACACGATTTGCCGCTTTGTGGTATGACCGACGCCCTCGGCACTTGCCTCCTTGACACTCGACATCTCACTACGACTTACCCGACCAGTATAACCATTATAGAAGAACAAATAATGGCGCTTTATTCATTGACGAGCGATTGACGTTTCCACCTTTGCCGGTGTGCTATTCCTGCGGTGTTCCAGGCCACATATCTCAGTTTTGCAACCGTCGGGTGACTCCCCGGTATCACCAGCCATCCGACTCTTCACGACCCTATACGCCCAGCCTCATGGTGTCCTGCGGCCGGTCCACATACCACTTGGTGACAACTATTGGCCGAAGTACTTCCGAAGCCACTCCTCGACATCTGACAGGAGTTTGCCGCATCCACCGCGACCTCGTGCTGATCGTTCTCCATCACCGCTGCGTCGCAAAGTGCCCTCTTCGCCACCGGAAAACTAGCTAGTGCGACCAATGTGGTTGAGGTCACTGGATACGTGCTACCGACAGAAATACCTCCTGTGTGCATGCTTGAAAACAAAGTGGGTGTTGTTTGTGGAATATGTGCCTGTGATGGCCCTGATGGACACAGATGCAACGATTTCCGTAATAAGTGCTTCCTTTAAAGACGTGCTGTGGCAGGAAGTTATTTTTACCTGGGATGAAACTTCGACATTCTGTGGTGTTAGGGAAGAGCCGTTGCGCCCTATTGGAATAGGGCGCAACACACACCATGGTTTGTGTAGAACTGACGTATTTTTGGGCTACCTTGGCATAACGACAGAGTTTGCGATTATTCCTCAGTCGACACACGACGTCATTCTGGGCATGGGCTTCCTGCGATAATGTGGCGCCACTGTAGACTGTCGCACTGGGAAAGTCTTTGTGAGTGGCCAGATTCCGTAAGAGCTTCTTGAAACTCCAGCGGACGACCAAACTACGCTGTGTGTCTGTGGCGATACGTTCATACCTGAGTTGTCTACCGTACGTGTTCCTGTTGTTTGTCGCGGTGCGGATTCTGACAGCTTCGATGCGAGCGTAGAACCAATGCACATAAACTGCCTGAAGAAGAATGTGTTGGTTCCTCATTGTGTGATGCCGATAGATGGCGGACAAACTGCCCTATGGACTGTAAACTGTTCCTCTGAGCCCGTGACACTACCCAATGGTTTGAAATTAGCTTCGGTCAGCAAAGAACACGCGACCTTATCAGTGGTCGAACTCACACGTGCCGGAAGAGCGTGCCGGAACTAGTTGTCACAGTTCGGTATGGGCGCTTATGGCAATAATAAATAAATTGCTTTGCTCAAGCGAGCGCCGAACTTTATTGAACGTGCTGTCGAAGCATGTTTCGGTATTTGGCTTTGCGTAGAAGGACAAAGTAACCTTTCTCCCCATATCTCGAACGCGCCATACAATCAACAGTGGTGCGGCAAGTCCGATTCGGCAAAAACCAGTGCGTCTTTTTCCGTCAGAACGACCACTTATCAACGACCAAGTGCTGTAAATGATGCAAGAAGGAGTGATACAAGAGCCAGCTAGTCCGTGGGCAGCACCGGTAATCGTTGCTAAGAAGAAAGATGGATCTTGGAGATTTTGTGTCGACTATCGCTGACTGAATGCCGTGAATAAAAAGGATGTATACCCACTGCCACGTATAGAGGACGCAATAGGCTGCTTAAATTCTGCCTCTTTTTTCCTATGATATGAGACCTATGATCCGGCTATTGGCAAACTTCGAGGCACCCAGAGGACAAGGAAAAGACTGCCTTTTAACACCTGATGGGCTCTTTGAATTCAACGTGATGCCATTTGGACTATTGAATGCTCTGTCAACGTTCGTGAGGTTTATAAACACCATTCTGCGTGGATTGAAGAGGAATATCTGCTTATGACACCTCGACAAGGTCGTCATCTCTGGCCGCAGGTTCAGTAAACACAACTCGCGTCTGGATATTGTTTTGAAGTGCATTCGAAACGATGGCCTAGTTTCAAACTAAAAAAAATGCCACTTTAGACCCCGCCAGAATTTTGTGCTTCCTGACCCCCAAAAGAAAGCTGCAGTTGAGGCGTTCAATGGCCTACGTTCCGTCAGATATTCGTAGTTTCCTGGGGCTTTGTTCGTATTTCCGCTGCCTTATTCTGAACTTTGCCAACGTTTTGTATTGATCAGATGCCTCTTACGAAATGATGATGTCTTTGAGATAATTGAAATTTCTGCTGACGTCACGTTTATTCCTTCAGCACTTCAGTCCTTCTGCTCCGACAGAGGTTCATACGAATGCTAGTGGCATAAGTATCGAAGCCGTCCTTATCCAACGGTACGGTGACCGCGAACAAGTCATCGCATACTCAAGTTGCTCCCTAAGCAGGCCGGAGCAAAATACACTGTCGCGGAGCAAGAATTCCTAGCGTTAATATTTACAATTCAGTAGTTTCGGTCTTACCTAGATGGACGCCCATTCACAGTCGTCACCGGCCATCACTCTTTGTGTTGGCTTGTCTACTTTTGTGACCCTTGCAGCCACCTTGCGTGCTGGGCACTCCGGCTACAAGAATACAGCTTTAAAGTCGCTTACAAGAGTGGTCGCCGGCATGCCGATGCGGACTGTCTTTGACGTATGCCACTTAGCACAACGGACTGTGCAGTCGATGACCTTGACCACATTAGAGCGTCTGTGTCACCTACATTCCCAGACTACCCCAGTTTCAAAGCAGAACAGCGGAAGGACGCTCAACTGCCACCACTCTTCGCCGCTGTATCCGCTTCCACTTCGGCACGCCGTTTCTGTTTGCGTGATGGACTGCTGTTCAATAGGAACTTCTCAAGCAGTGGCGCGCGCTTCTTCTGGTGGTCCTGGAGACCCTGCGAACAGTTATTACGAGTGCCATCCAGACGACCCTACATCTTGACATTTAGGTTCGGCACGAATATTAAGACTTACGTGGCCAGCTGCAGGCAGTGTCAGCGTCACAAGCGACCATCTGCACCAGCTGGGATTCTGCAGCTGTTGCCAACTCCTATCGCATTTTTCGATTGATATGTGGGGCTTGACGCCCCAAAACCACCTTATGATTATGAAAGACGCCGTAGTGGAAGGCTCCGGAAATTTCCACCACCTCGGGTTCTTTAACTTTCACCCAAATCTTAGCACACAGGCCTACAACAATTCTGCCTTCATCGAAAATGCAGCCGCCACAGCCTGGATTCGATCCCGCGACCAGCGGGTCAGCAGCCGAGTACCTTAGCCACTATACCACCGCGGCGGGGCGCAGTGCATCTTTTGAACAATTGGGGATTTACTTCCTAGACGCCTTTTCAAAATCAGCTAAGGGCAACTGATGCATAATTGTTTGCGTCGACTACCACACACGCTACTGTGAGACAGCGCCCGTGCCCTCCGCAACTGCCAGTGACGTCTCGTCGTTCTTGCTACAGTACGTCATCCTCCGACACGGCCCACCTCGCCTTAGTATCAGCGATCGTGAACGACAATTCACTGTGGATGTCGTGGAAGAGCTACTTCGTTTGTGTGAATCCCGCCTGCATCACTCGGCACCCAAAACGCCCCCAAACCACCTCAAACAAATGGCTTGAAGGAGCGTACCAACAGCACAATTATAAACATGGTATCTATGTACATCTCATTCGACCACAATAACTGGGATGACGTACTCTTGTTCATTACGTACGCGTTCAACACCCCGAAGCACAAGACGACAAGTTGTAGCCCTTTCTTTTTGCTATATGCACGTTCGCTTCGGCACACAATAAACCCATTATTCTTACCGTTCTGTGATTACAACGTCACTGTCGCCGAGACCCTCTGCCTTGCCGAAGGTGCGCGTCGCATAGCCCGCCTACGCACATTGGCATCGCAAGACAAAGTGAAAGCACGCGATGACATTTACCACTGACCTGTGATTTATCTCCATGTTGATTTGGTGTGGTTGAGGACTCCCATGCGCAAGCTCGGATTATGCTAAAAGTTTTGGCCACTTACGATTGTTTTTTTTTGTCTTTGTCGACAGAATTAGAGAGCTCACCTATGTAATAGCTCGCCTCACGGTGAGTGGTCGACAAGCTACCAAGGCTCAAGTGGCTCATGTTTCCCACCTTAAACTATACACCCCAAGACAACTCGGCTGACTCGTCCAGAGGCCTTTGTCTGCGCGGAGAGGAATGTTGCACACATGGACGAAGACAACGAAAACTACGGTAAACGCGATTGCCGCTCTTAGTTAAGAAGAATCAGAATGACCTTTAACCAGTCGGCTGCTTAGAGCTCACCCTCACGACCTAATAAACGGCCCCTTTCCACCCTTGAGGGTCTCCTCCAAGCGTAATATTATATACATTGACGTGTCGGTTCTGCCGAACAGCTCAACCGGAGCAGTAGTAATACCAAGGTTGGCAACAACAATTAAATACGAGACAGCCCACGTAACATAAACGGCAGCAGAATTGGCAGCACTTCGTACCGTGTTATATTTCGTAACAGATCAGCCTACACGCATGTGGACTATTTTCTGCGATTCGAAGGTGGCACTGCAGCCTTACGGCGTGGAGCACACAAGCAACTGGTGCTATAGAGATAGCAGGGGTTATGCAGCACCAAATTGAGAAAGTGTGCTATATTACATTTCAGTGGTTACCCAGTCACTGCGGAATCATCGGCAATGAACGGGCCGATCAAGCAGCTCTTTCAGCCCACGTAGAAGACCATTCACTGCGACAACCACTGTCTACAAGTGATGTTGCTCGTGTGTTGACGAGCTTGCTCGTCAACCTACCACGTCACAATATAATCACTCGCACTTCAAGCACGCCCGATTGCACTCGCTTGATACTACAATAAGTCTTGAAGTCCCGTCGAGGCTTCACCGCAGAAACGCAACCCTTTTGTGTAGGCTGTAGTTGGGCGTTGCCTTCACCACCATCTACACTTTTCGCATTGGGATTGTTTCTTCGTTGCCACAGGCTGTGACCACTGTGATAACAAACACACCACCCAACATATCTTTTGTTACATCCTACATTATAGTGGACAGCTACTGTGATTTCCCAAAGAGCTCAGCAAATTAGGTAAGCAACCTCTGCTGGAGGAAAAAAAAATTACATATTGCCTGAATGCACCATCAGAGAAGAAAGCCTTGAGTGCACTACGGTGTTTTTTGCAATCAACCGGCCTTTCTGAACGGTTGCAGCTAGAATGCCCTTCCTGTGTGTTTTTTTCTCCTTAGTGCACGTGCGTTTTTTTTTCTCCTTTTTTATCTCTTTCTCACACCCTCTTTCTTGCTCCTTGTTACCAACCCCAGGTCTGGGTATCAAACCGGATGACGACATCTGGTTAACCTCGCGGCCTTTCTCCTCTTTCCCTCTTTTTTTTTTCATTTACGACTATCTGAACCCATCAGTAAAGCAGCTGTGCTATATATTTTAGTTTTGTAGAACAAATAAAAAGTATAAGATAATGGTATGCTGAATCATACGTTTAATGAGAGTGTGGTTATTTCAGAAGTAAAATGATCTAATTGAGTAATAGGAACATAAACAGGATGCGACATGTACCCCTTCTCTTGGCAGAATATTTAAGCGCAGATGTTATTACTGACTTCGTTCGACAGCTTCCCCCAATAAATTTTGTTGATGACTGTGCAATTTGTCTGTAAACACGCCGTACCCTCGCAACGACGCCGATAGCCTGACAGTTAGATGTCTTCAACTGCACATATTTTAGGATATTTAGGAATAACTAGACCGAGACTTGGTTCTTGCTGCACAGCTTAAATACTGCTATAACGGCACGAAAGTTTGGGACACTTTTTATATTCCAAAGTACGTTCTGTGAATATTTGCGCCCATTGAGTCGGTCAGAATGAAACACGATGCGCGCGTCTCCCTCCTTGAATCATTGGACACGCTGGGCAAAGCGACGCTATGCAAGAAAAGCACCAGCGCAGTAGCGTCTGTTTCAGCGTATTGATGGACGGACGTGAACATCAAACGCTAGGCTCTTGCCTTAAAACGAAGAAAAGAAATACGAATATGACTACAGGAGCGGCAGTGAGTGTGTGGGCAGTATCCGAGTTTTGTGCGGAATGTTCCCCGATTGTGATATCAGTTATGAGTACATTAGGGTGCACTTCCTTTTTGTGAAAAACATGCTTCAAAAGTATTTGCAAAACACTACTAAGATGAATGCTCATTTTCTTTTCTCTCCTACCTTTTCATCAGTATGATGAATCCGAAACACACAAGGTATATCTGGAAGTTGCACGAAAGGTACCACATGTGGGCGGCACACTGAAAAAAACGTAAAGCGAAAGCCAAGGCACGTGAAATTTTACTCACTTTTGGTGGCAGTTTATAAATGTAACATCATTTACGCACCCATATCTTGGAGAATTCATAACATGCATACTTTCACTAGGAATCATATGATTACGAAAAACTCCCGCATATCCACGAAGGGAATGATGGTGAAGGAGCTTGCTCCAGAGGTTAAATCGGGTAAACCATGACTCCTTTGTGCTAATGCTCATCATGATCATACGAAGACGCGACACGAGAGTTGTTTTGGTGTGATTGTATAGACACATTGATTATTACTTACATACCAATGAACTATATACAGATATTTATATACCGATGCAGTATATAAATTTTGTTCAATAGCTTATTTTCAAACCACTTAAGCTCAAAGGAACGTTCTGCTTTCATTAAAATGGCTTTGTGATTTGAAAAATACAAAGCCAGAGGTTCTTAAACAATAGGATGTAGTGCGGAGTTCGAGTGGGGTCCTGACGCTGAGCCCGCGCTGCAGCCGCATTGCATACCCTCCACGCCACCATCTTGGCTTCCGCGGTAATCACAGTGGATGCGCACAGAGTGATGTCGGGTGAAAGAGAAAGGAAGCATGCCGAGAGCGAGCGCTTTATATAAGCGCGGCGACTTAGCAGCCTCCTACCAACCTACAGCACGCGCCGAGAGCGCAGCGAGCATCGCCTGAGTGGCGGTGCGCCATCTATTGAGCGTTCTTGAAACGAAGAGCACAGCGCACCTCTCGGGGAGCAATGTAGACACCGGCGAAACGACCAGAAACAACCCCCCCCCCCCCCCCCCGCAAAAGGAGCCAGCTCTTAAATGGCTCTGGTACGTTTTTTGATTAATATCTTGTGTGCCACAGAATATTCAGGGCCTATGCAAGGAGACCGTGGTGGTGCTGGCCAGCTCTGAAATGGTTTGTTTTCCATGTTATCTTAAAGCGTTGACTTCAGCGAGAATGACAACTCCAGGGACCGAAGCCATTTGCAAGCTTTATCTACTATCGGCATCAAAGGAAACGCGAACAGCGGAGCGCATGGCACAAGCCTTATCAACGGCATAGTGCACGCCGTCCACCAGTCATGGACACAGTAAGGGCCGCACATCCGGTGTGGCAGCACTGCATGTTCCCTTTATAGTGCAACATTTCTGCTGGTGTTCCAGGTATGGTATTTAAAATGAAAAAATGCAGAGGTTAAACTACTGCAGCCTAAGGCGAGTATTGTAGCACGGTTGGTCATCACAGAGTTCATCATCACAGAATGCCTGGCAAATTTTATTTAGAGTAGACAAAGGTCGGTTCATAATGCTGGTAATTTCACGCTTTTTCACTTCGTGCCGGTAAAACCAAACAATTTGCCATCTCTCTTCACGAAGAAACGCTCGGCATTTCCAGTTAAAGTGAAGCCTTTTCGTGTCGGTCTCTGAAAGAAGGGCGCAGGTGAAGCAGAGCTGGCGAACGAGATACGGCGATCATTTGAAAATCAACCACAACCAGATTGTATTTCTCTTTTCATTTTATCGTGCCAGGTCACCGATTGCACTGCGACGCTGAAGTAAAAGCAAGGAATTGCGAGTGATACGATCAAAGGCGCTTGGCATGCCCACGATGGCCACCATTACCGCCATGCAAAAACTAGACCCGAAACAGGGATAACGCACTGTAGGTGGGGAGGGGATCGCGCAGTGCTACCAAACCGGATGTGCACGCATGTCAATGGTGATGACTGGACGGCCAACACTATACTGTTTCTAATGCTTGAAACACGCGCTCTGCTGTTCGGGTTTCATTTGACGCCGATAGTACATGAAGCAAGCTCTTAGAGCACAGCGTATTTACGAGCCGTGTTCTGCCTGTCGCGTTGGCCAGCGACCGCGCTTTTCGGTCGACGCAGCCCTCGCTCCCCTGGCGTTTCTTCATGCTCCTTGCGAAAGAGGAACAGGGCGTTTTCTCTCTGCTTGATAACCAATGGGCGGCTGGTCTCGCACGGGGCGTGATTTTATCGTATGCACCCTCCATCTGACAAATGATGCTCGTTTTATTTAGGCAGAAACAGCGGAGCTGCGCCTCTTTTGCGTTTTAAAGACGATAGTCTCTCTTGGCGACCTTCGACGCAAAAATTTTTGTCTGTTTGTTCACTTTTAATGGTACTGGGCACTTTAAACGGCATCAGCGGATACCCCAAATTGCCGACCCCATCCGCAGCGCCCACCAGTGTTGATCAAGATTCAGCATTCATATTTGTGCGATTGTCAATTAAAAAGCAATTATCGCGCATATCTGAGGCACCATAACAACACCTTTATATTCTGTATGTGCGTCTTTTACTAGAAAAGGCATATATCGGTTATTCTAAGGACCATAGCATTTACCACGCGGTGCTGACCATGCACCGCTTGCTTGCACGAAAATGGAAGTATTTCCAACGCTTTGCTAGGACGACACGGTCGTGGCACCTACCCGTCGCCTAGCGTTCTACACCTTATAACCTCTGAGAAGGGCACGCACGCCCGCCTCAGAGCCGCGCGTTTCGTTTTGCAAGATAACTGCCAGATAGCGCTCTTGTCTCACGTGTGACGTGACTTGGTGCGCTCGTTCGCCTCCGCTGCACGCTCGAGGCACTCTAACGCAGCGCCTCCAGAATACAATTCACCGATTTTCTTGCGCAGAACATCAAATAAACGTTTTGTTCAATTTCTCCAGACGCAAGACTACCGTCTTTAGACGACATTTGCAGATGAACATGAAGATACAGCACCAATTTTTTTCTTGCTATCTTCTTTGATTTGTTGGAATTTTCTGTGAGTGCCTTTGATCATGTTGTCTTACAGTTAGGTGAGGGGGGAAATATGTGCGGCAGCCCCTGCCGCACCCGCCCCTGTTACATTGCCCTGAGACCCCATTCACGCTCGAGCCGCACTTCCATGTTTCAGTGTGTGGGTGCGGCTTTGTACGTGACTGATTTGGTTACGCCATCGGTGGGTTGTCTTACTTACCAGAGCATCACTTGAATGGGGACACTCATCTATCATTAGAGGTTTTTACCTTGTACGTATGGTTTTTTACGTTACCGTGTTAGCGCACACCCCAAAAAATCTGCATATGCGTGGGCCTTTGCGAAACGTAGACTTCTTTACGAAATGTAAACTACTCGCCTGATGGGCTTTAAATTTATGGCTCAACCTCGAAAATAAACCTTCATTTGGGGCTACGCGCGATGTCCGCTCTGCGAAAACTCTAGCCGCCAAGTTCAAATCAGGCGAAATACAACTATAATTTGCAGTCACCCTATTTCGGCCGACGTACCTAAGCTAGAATTACCTATAATGCCTAGAATACTGGAGCCGTAAACGTGAGAGGCCTAAAGCCCCTGACAGGCTCGATAGGTGCCCCATCTAGTGGGGTTTAGTTTATCAGGCAATAATAAGAATATTATTGCAGAAACATCGTTCATTTTACTACTTGTGTATATAAGTTGCCGTGGCATAGTCACGAATAGGTTGCCTTTTTCAATCCATTATCACGCCTCATAAACACTACGCGTTAACAAACGTGTCCATGACAATGGCTCCACGAAGCGTCACAAGGTATTTGTTGAAGGAATACTTTTTTTGCAGACTATAGTTGGTTAATACTTGAAAAATCGACTTGCTGCGCAAACTTGAAGGAAAATGAGAAGGAAGACAGGAAAAAGCGCAGACCACTAACTATTATTGTAGTTTCATGAAGCCAATATATATGCATGCTACGCTACGCTTCCACGATGCGCCAGAAACAAAAGGTGCCGCATACATAGCCGTCACAAAACTCTTCAAACGTGACAACCGCCACAATCTATACTGATTGGTGACAATGCTTGGCGCAATACAAAGATAAACAAGATAATAAATTAGATAAAACAGAAGTGTACGCCTTGAGAATATGCAGTTTAAATTGTGGTGGTTGTCACTCTTGACGTATTTTGTGACGGCTATGTTTGCGGCACCTTTGGTTTTGTGCTCATCGTGGAAGCGCAGCGTAGCATGCCTATATTGGCTTCATGAAACGGCAATAAACAGTTGGTATTCTGCGTTCTTTCGTGTATTCCTTATCGTTTTCCTTCAAGTTTGCGCAGCAAGTCGATTTTTCACGCCACAAGGTGTCGACACCGAATTCGATAACTCGGTATTTTTGCACCTCTTAGCGATACTACATAAGCTAAACGCGCCAGATGATTTTCACGCAGCGATGATTCACTCTTATTTAAATCAAATATAGTTGAGGCGCATTTATTCTCGTCATTTAGTGATTTTTGGACACGTGAAAGAGTACACTTACGTAGGTACGTAAACTTTTGCGTTTGGGGAGCTAAAATTTTTATTGAAACGCGCGTTCTGGTATTACGGTAAGCACACACCGATATTGCGATAACACGGTAACATTAAAGAATATACATACAACCTAAACTGGTCTATTAGGCCCAGCCCTAGAACAGCTCCGCTGTTGAAACAAAAGTGGCATTTGATGCGACAGCACCTTTTGCTCGGGGCAGTGTTCCTTCTGTGGCGTCCACACTCAGACTGCGCATGCCCATCTCTCTCTCATTCTGCTCTCTTACGCATGTATGCGCTCCTACCCAATCTTTTTCTCCGCTACTGGTGCGGCGCCGCAAATCATTGGGTGTATGTCTCTCCCTCCCTCTCTAAAGCTTTGTATGCCGAGAGGTGACGCAAGTGACTCGGCACAGTATACATGACGCGTTTGCGGTGCTTCTGTCATTCTCTATGCAACAGTGTGCAAGAAGTAATGAACAGCTTCAACGTCGGTGCTCTTGCAGCATTGGTGCCACCACCGCAGAGCAGAAGATGACTCGGGGAGCCGAACATAAACGTCAACGTCAGCAAGAAACTTCTACGTAATCAGCAAGGGATCGGCACGCCGAAGTGGAACGTTATCGTTATATAGCCGACCGCGACCTCTGGGCTCGGAAAATCGAGGCGCAACGGCAGCGTCGAGCGGCACCTGGTGATGCCCAAGCGACGAGGCCACGCGAGCCGGCGTACCGAGCAGCGATCGTCTTCAAGATACCGCACGCCCCGACGCTATGAATCACGTACTATCTTCATCTAAAGACGCAACAACCCTGTTCAAACTTCTGCTCTCTTCACAATACATTCTATTACTCTACCTTCTATTGGGTTGTGTTGCCAAGTGAAACGAAACGGAAACTCTATGCGCACCCCCTGTGACGCTTTCGCATCCCACCATGGTTGCCCGTAGAGGGAGATGATGTGTAATTTTTACTCTGTGAAATGCCATATGGGAACTGCTACTGCAGTCCAGATGACAGCACGCAAGTGCTCGCATGAACAAGTTTGAAGCCAGAAGAAGGAAACGACCCAGAATGTCTTCTAATGGCTGATCGTTCACATTTCCCAAAATATAGTGATGTTTTCTTAGTGAAGTGTTTGTTGAGACAGAAATTTTAGCAAACAGAGAGCAAGCTTTGTAAATTGTGCGTGACCTAAGTTGTTGTTCATTAGAAAGAATTACTGGCACAATGAGGAAGAATGATTGTGGGGAGTGGGTTCTAATCTCTTCTAAAATTTTTTCCGTTTTTCAATGTATATGAGCGCACACACGAACATGCATACAGAGTGTTTAAACCACCTTCGAAAAAGTTTCGGGCTTCAGCACTGTTCAGAATTCGGGCTCTTCTGTGACTTTACTTTTTAATGAAACTCCTACGCGACTGAATATACGCGTAAGTTCACTGAAGTTACGCTTTCTTACAGCGCCCGTGTTCGTTCAAGCCCGAAACTAATTTCGCGTGAAGAAATTGTGACACGTGGCTGGAGTAAGAGCATGTTCCCAATTTTTGTGAGCATTTAAATGGCCTACTTAGTGTCACGGAACACTATCTTTGTCAATTATTACTAGTGATACAAATTACCATCTTCTTTATGGGCCGAATGTTCAAGACGTGCACCAGGGGCGTCCACCAGGAGCTTTGGCATGGCTTGACGAAATTGTCTTCTCTAATGTGGTCGGCTACTGGCCCATTCAGTAGGGCAGGGTACAGTAACGCGAACAGTACAAATAAGAATGCTGGTCCCGTCAATCTGTGATAAAAGAGAGAAAATGAATGAAGTGATTATTCACCTGTTTCAGTCTCATGAACTCCGCATAGAGTATATTTGGCAAGAAGCGTGCCTCGTACATATTTTCAATGCTAATTAAAACAAGGGAAATTACCAAGCTCATTAAGGCGCTGAAGTTGGGTGTCACGTTACTGGTTTCAGAGCGATGTGAAAAAAAGCCTCAAACATTTCGAAGCCACAATGCCTCTTTGTCGCTTCGATCACATTACTTACTGCAAAGTGCTACAAAAATTGCAATGTTATAGAGGTAGTTAAAAGTACAATATGCAACTACGACTCATGGGGATGTTTCCTTCAGGACGCATAGTTTTATTGCAGCGTTTAGTTGTTTATTCATTTTATCAAGTTAGCGTAAATACAACGCTCTTTTTTAAAGCCGACATGAGAATACGTTGTTCAATAAGCATTCTAGACACCGGCTTTTTACACGTCGTGAAAAACGTCACCACTTACTTTTCCATTATTTGTTTCATTTTGAGAAGTGCTCACAATTACTAATTCCTGCCTCGCGAAAGTAAATGAACAAATATTTAAAAAACTGTATTGATATATTTTACAAGCCGTGTCTGCCTACTCTTATAAATGTAAAAACTCATAAAGAGAATTTAGGCTGGCCTGGCAGTTTCGATGCTTCCTGTGTAGCTCAAACGGCGTTGCTTTTGCTAACAAGAAAATATTCTCACCTTTCATTGCTATTTTACGCTCGTTTTCAAGTAAAAAATATGCGAGAAGTATCAGGAAACTCTGACTCTGTGTACACGTTGCCGCATATCAACTCGCGATGACGGACTATCGTGCAGCCACAGAAGCAAGAGCAAGAGTCTATTGGTTAGGGTGCTCGAAGTCTGACCCACAGGTCGTGTCATTGAATCCCGCCAACCCGGAATCACGCACACCGCACATTCATCAGAATCATTATGAACGCATGAATGAGGCCTCAGTTAATGTAGTTTTATTGGACGGTAGCTATAGCCCTTATATAACAGATTTCAAAACTGCCAGAATTTATGTGTCGCAAACCACGATATGCATGTTGGCTGAAGCAACTGTATTTTTCTACTTTAGGATTTTTTGCCTGCTGCTTCCCAGACATCAGCCTTATTTTGTATATCTCGCTAAGTTAACGTTACAACAGCTACCGACAAGCTGGCTGTAGACGCTTTGGTAATACCATCTCACCCATACTATCTTCCCATGCTTCATGGCTCATACTACAACTAGTTGATCTATTGCTGTAAAGTTTTGCAGTGAAATTTCTTGTGGAGCCGTTTTAACATACTTGTTGGCGGTGCTAGAGACTAATTCACAAAAATCAACTGGAACTATATTTGATGTCAATATGAATTCTGTGGGGTAAAAGACTGCTTGGAGCCCGAATTCATGTTGAAGTTGTGTAAATTTTTCCCTATATTGCTGAGTCTTTTGTTTTTAACGTGAAATTCTTTTATGCGATGTTCGACCAAGACTTCTGTCATGTATTGTTGTTACGGAAAAGTTGTGGAAGAAATGAAGACAATAAAATGACAAAAAGCCTTCAACTGGAGTCGAACCCATGACCTCTGCATCAGTGACAACAGTTGCTGGGCTCGCCTTCTGCTGCGCCACGATCACATAGCCTGGCAGCGTTACAAACGCGTCTTTCATATCTCACATTTTTCTTTTGTAGTCCTCTGGATTGGCGGGTGGTGTCCCCGTCTGGAGTTAGTAAAGTGGTCCAGTGCATCATGAATGTGGCCTCCATGATAAGTTCCTTCACCACGTCGTTACTACGCATCCGTTCCATTCGACGCGTTTCGAAATAATAAATTGCAATTTTATCAAAGCTTTGACACATCGCCAGCTGGCAATCTCAGACCAAGTGTCATCATCGCTCATAGCATCAATTCATGTTTAAAAATCTCAGTGACATACACCTGTTTCACCTGGCTATAACGCCGCAACTACACTGTAAACGGCCATCATAACGCCACGTTCTCTGCTTACACTCCTTCTCAAAAACAAAAATCGTGGTTGGGCTAGAGGGCAAACACGACATGCATTGCGTTTCCTTCTAGCTTTGCTATAGTGTTTAAGATGCCGCAGAATGGACACCTTAGCGAAAGTTGTGCGTTCAGTGAACGATGCTCTTCTGGCTGTCACACCACTTTATCTCATTCCGCTTTCACTGCCATCTACTATACAGCTACCCCAAAGGTTTGCTTAGGCATGGACGTTAGCCTTCGGTAGAGTGTACTAGAACCGTTGAGTGGGGTGAACACGCCTCGCCACCTGATGCCTTCTGAGTCGACCGTAGTCGCACTGCTGCAGTCGATTAATACTGAAGTCTCTGCCGGCTGCGCACAAGAACTGCTATACCATTCGGCTCCCACAGCGCACTTTTTTGAAGCAGCTTTTTTTTACCTGCCTATCATTCGTGTCTAGCCCAAGCTGACGTAACTCTTGAGATACGACTAGCCAAAGTACTGAATTTCAGCTCCATAATGGCCTTTTTGAGAGATCGAAAAATATTCATTTTTAGGCTAAACTTTTAAAATGGTTACTATGCATTAAAACTACGAGGAAAAATACCTGATCGACACAGTGAGGCGTTATAGTCTCGCCATCACTACACACGGTACCTGAAGTTAAATGTCCTTCACGTTTCTTTTGTACTGTGAACATTGGCAGAATCACGCAGTCTAAAAAGCTGATAATGATGTTTTGAAGAGCACTTGGCTTAAAGTCCCAATACTTATATTGGGACTTGAACACGCTTGAGTTGCCCTGCATCATTAAAATGGTCTCATTTATACGTGAACATTTTTATAAATTCCTACTTTTTTGATAAATACCTTCGAGAAATGCTGCAAATTAGTTCTTGAGCTGAAGCTGTTGCTGCAAGGTATGAGAAATGTAAAAAAGTTAAACTAGCTGATTTTCATGGTGGAGATCCCCGCTCTCGGTGCAATTTAGCCTAACTCGTTACTGAGCTAGCTTGTGCATAACTTTGAGTTAATATACGCCGAACCACATCCAGAAGAAAAAAAAGGACACAGAAGAAACAGAAAGGGTGGGCTTTTTTCTGAATCATTCTGTACTAATTCTTTCTTCTTGCGTTGGTCAGGCAACAAGTTTATTGCGAGTAATAGAGCCAACTTTGGAAATTAGTTGTGCTCTCAAAGCTGCGTACTGAAATAAAATTAAAATACCCTCTAAAAAGCACGCCCAACCAGGTGGTCGTAAATAGAGGCGGAGAGGGAGTGAATTAGAACCCGCCCTACCCCGGAGTTATTTCATAAATTAAGATTTCAGGTGATAATAAATCCTTACACGTATTCATCGCGACCACCAGTTGCCAAAGTTAGCCATTCTGCACCCCCCTCCCTTAAAAAAACAAATCCTGGGTAGTACTGCGGCGCATGTTTACCGTTGGTGAAGTTCGGTAGAGCGTGTCTCTTAACAAACGCACAAAGAAATTTTCACTTTTCAAGAGTATGAGGTCCCAACCGTGCTTGGACGAGGTTTGCGCCACGTACAAATAGCGGCCGTTCTAAAGGGCTTTGCAAAGATATTGTTAATTGGGCGGGGCGGGAGAGGGTGTGAGTTAACTGCGTTTGCGTGTACGTATGCAACTTAAGAAGTTGAATTTCGCAAAACATGAAGCCCCACTGACTGCCTACACTTTTCAGACCTACTAAAACTGCATTGATATTACATTGTCATACACAAGTGGTCACACACTTGCAATGACATTAAGCCAATAGAAAATTTGAAAAGCAGCGCAATATCAGCTGGTGATAGAAAATGAGAACTGGTTTCTATGAATTTAGACAGAATGACTTTATATGCAGCCGCGCTGTATATTATGCCTAAGAAAACCCCTAAAGCGTAGAGTTCGGGACTCAAAAGTAAACGCGGCACTCGTATGTGTACTCGAATGAGGATAAGTGGTCTGGATATGTCGGCTGCCGACAGAACAAGCGCATGCTTTCATTCGCCAGTGACCGCTTACAATGTAGCACGCCTCAAAGTGCTGCCTTCAAGCCGCACAACATTCAGTGAGCAGCTCGGTAGATTCTGGCAAATTCCGACAGCGCATCGTTTTGTGTGTGTGTGTGTGTGTGTGTGTGTGTGTGTGTGTGTGTGTGTGTGTGTGTGTGTGTGTGTGTGTGTGTGTGAGTGTGTGTGTGTGTGTGTGTGTTGCGTGTGTTGTGTGTGTGTGCGTATGTGTGTGTGTGTGTGTGTGTGTGTGCGTGTGTGTGTGTGTGTGTGTGTGTGTGTGTGTGTGTGTGTGTGTGTGTGTGTGTGTGTGTGTGTGTGTCGGTAGGGTTCTGAAACAAGGAATGTGCAGATGTGCCTACATCGTTAAAGGCTCAGCAATACAATAAATGCGCCAAAACCGAGGAATGACACGCTTCCGCAAGCTACGACGCGCGTGCTCCAAACACACCCACTCTTGAGCTCTTCAGTATAACGTGACTACAGCGCCGCCGTGACTGTCACCTGCCGGAGAATAAAGCCGAGATGTTTGCACGGCCACCTCATCCATTCAGCTGCCTCCTTCTAGTAAACTACATTTTTGGTATGGAGATGTGCCACCAGGCACCAATTAATGTGTATCGACGTTAAACAGATTTCTAGATGCCAAACACCAATAGACATTGCTCAAGCTCTGTTATACCAATTTACAGTTAACGTTAAACTACTTTTGTAAAATAAGCTTTTATTTTGTGTTATACCACTTCTTGTGACAGTGGTGTCAACTATGTATTTTTAGCAAGTGTCTAGGTACGCAAAAGAAAGTAAAAAAAATGCCATATAGAAACAAAAATGGCTGATATGTGACTGATGCATAATCTTAGTCGCAAGAAAGTTGCATAAAATGTGAACTCTGTGAGTGGTAATGATTGTTTTCAATACATAAAGAACATGTACAACAGCCTTCCCAACTAGAGTTTAGGCTTGACGAATATTTAGGCACACAGAGTTGAGAAGATGCTTCTCCGCACTATAAATCTTAGCTTTGGCGCTACACTTGATTCCCAGCTGGTTGAGAGCGCTACTGTGTTCATACATGGGTCTCGACGACATTAAAGGCCGTTCGACGTACGAGGCGACGGACAGCAGAGAAATTACTCTTCCCTTGCATTGGTTGTATGCTGCTTTTATAGAGAAATTATGAAGTAATATACTTAATGGGGCTACAACTTGCAAAACTACCCCGAAAACAGAAATATTTTTTCCTTTGCTAAGGAAATTACGTTATATATGTCAAGCGTAAAAAATTTGGCGTCCAGAGTGGGCAACACTAACGGGGCCAGAATTACATCACATATCATAAACGATGTCATATCACAATACCATCATTTGCTTTCAAAGGTTTGCCCATCTCGTATGTAGTTCAGTCCCTGATTTGGACCAGAAAGCTTCAGGTGGGAGGGTGAAAAATAATGCAGTTGACTTAGAACGTAAAATTAATTGAATGAGTGCATTTTTAGAACATAGGTATGTGTTCTCATTAGCGTTGCCTGAAAGAATTTTTCGTCTCGAGCCTGTCTAAGTAAGCACTTGTCCCTTCTAAGAAAGACACCGACCACGTTACCTGCAAAATAAGATGCAATCAGGCACTGGTAATGCACTTACCTCACGTGCCGCCTCAAAACCTTTAGTGGCCATGGAATTGGTTCTTTTTTTTGGTGCGCCTCGTTGAATATAGCGTAAGCAACCAAAAATCCACTGTAAGGAAATTATGCACTGGTCAGCCTCAGAGCGTCTAACCCGTGTAAAACATGGAGAAAGGCATAAGCTATAGAATGTTCTTCACATTTCAGAGGCAACATTTATACACGACGGAATGCCACTCAAAAATAAAGGTTGAAAGGATAACAAATGGTAGAACAGGAAGTGTCCCTAGAGCCAACTTTTAGACAGACATGCTAAAAATCAAATCCGATTGTTAAAATATTGATTTCAGCGCCTTTACCTCAGCGGTGATTTCACTTGTATCGTAGAGGCTATATAGAACATTCGGATATTCCCCTAAGCTTGGTATGTGTAGTCAACCATATTTATCAATATTTTGAGCTCCTCTAGCTCTAATTACAAGTGGTCATTTGTCGTAAGGCAAATGGTGTTAGGCTATGTGAGACTGTTCGTTCAGTGTACGCTGAACACGTGAAACTCAAAAGCAAGTAAAGGCACGTTTTTTCGCATTTTTGTTAGTCTAAAGTTACAAAAAAGTATCATAATGCAGCAGAGTTGGCCGCCTGAGAATAGTAGACTAAATTATCCTCGATATCAGTTGCAAGACTCCGCAAAATGCTTCGAAAATCGCAATGTCTTGCTTGTAAAGACGCACAGCTTGTGATGCAAGTATTCATTTTCTCTCAAAGTGGATTCGGTAAACAGTCGGGAGACTCGCCTTAGTTTAGTCCTTCTCTATCTTATCATTGTGTGTACGCCTAAGCAAGCCTTTCTTGACAATATTGTCTTTTACTTGCTTGGAAAAAATCTGTTACGAGGTTTTACATTATAGGCGCGTGCTGGGTCCGTCATCATTGGGGGGGGGGGCAAGTTTCATCTCAGCACCACAAGTAGGATGCAAAAGACAACATACTTGACAATAGACGAAAAACAAGTGAAAATGACGCCATGAGGTGCTTCTAACATTGCCCTAGTTTTGGAAGTAAATATTTTTTGGACTGCCGCCATCATCGTTCGTAACGTGCGTGCCCATAACCCTGCTTGTTCAATCATTGCGGGACATGCCTGACCGAGTAAATGAATGGCGCAGCCTACGCGCTACCATAGGTGCTTCGGGGGAAAAGCACTCCCTCCCACCCCCCTTTTTGCCACCCTAGTGTGCACGCCTATGCTTTTTGATACCCTCTTACATGTGCGTTAAAGTTAATTGATATGTTGGGTTTTGCCCCGCCGCGGTGGTCTAGTGGCTAAAGTACTCGGCTGCTGACCCGCAGGTCGCGGGTTCGAATCCCGGTTGCGGCGGCTGCATTTCCGATGGAGGCGGAAATGTTGTAGGCCCGTGTGCTCAGATTTGGGTGCACGTTAAAGAACCCCAGGTGGTCGATATTTCCGGAGCCCTCCACTACGGCGTCTCTCGTAATCATATGGTGGTTTTGGGACGTTAAACCCCACAAATCAATCAATCAATCAATGTTGGGTTTAACGCCCCAAAACCACCATATGATTATGCGTGACGCCGTAGCGGAGGGCTCCAGAAATTTTGACCACCGGTGTTCTTTCTCGTGCACTCAAATCTGAGCACACGGGCCTACAACATTTTGGCCTCCATGTAAAATGCAGCCGCCGCAGCTGGGATTCCATTCCGCGATCTGCGGGTCAGCAACCGAGTAACTTAGCCGCTAGACCAATGCGGTGGGGCCATGTGCGTAGAAGCATTGGTTGCCCTTTGAGTTAGAAGAAATTGTAAGAATTGTGTATTTTCGTACTGCGACATATTAAAATGCACTCGTATGTTGAGATAACAATTGTTTATTAATTTTATCTTGCTATACTATGGCACTGAGCATGACTAGTCGGTTTATAATAATCTGCGCATCTCATTCATCGCATGAATCTGATTAGGTAAGCGTGAAATCTAGCTGTCTCACCCCACTGTGGCATAGTGTTGAAAACCAGGAAGCGGAGCCATACTAGAGAACGTCTTGTTAATTAGACGCTGGGTTAAAAAACTAAAACAAAATGGAATGCGCGCATGCTATCCGGGCACGCTCAAGTCCTCTTCTTCTTCTTCGCCGCTCTTCCGAATTAGTATTTAACAGCTCCCGGCCGAAGAATTTGCGTGGAGTTTCTTCTTTTAGGAAGATTTTTTACAAGATATTGCAGCTTGTCCGGCATATTCGAGAGGATACAACGGTTGTATTGGTCTCTTCAACGTAATGCCACCAGAAGTGGCATCACGTTGGGCCCCACCTGTTTCATTCATTTTGAAAATTTTTAGTGTCTGTGTTAAGTCTGCTTGGAACAATCAGCACGGTGGCCTATGAGATTCGTTCGGGCGAAGTGTCTCACAACATCGTGACTGTAGCTAAACCTGAAGCCACGTGTTAATCATCATGGTCAGCCGGTGAATTCTAGCGCACTGCTCGGCCGATACATGCCTTCTTTGTCGCCTTCACCGCTGCATCCACCCGAGCACATGCAGCTGGTTAGCTCTTTGGCTCGGTGGTACTCTTGGCTAGTTAAGCCAGATCGTGCTATGACCAAGGTGGTTAGGCCAATTATTTGCCAATCTATCTGTCTTTTTTTTTATCCTCTTTCCTTTTTCTAAGATAAGACCGACTTAACTAAGCCCCAGCTTGATAAGACCATAGTATTAAAGCCGTGTAAAGCTGCAACCGTGCTAACTGAAGCATGCCAGTTGACGCGCTAACTACACCATGCTAAACAACACTAATCAACGGTACGTTATTGATGAGAACGCTAATCAAAACTGTGTAAATTAGACCTCACTACTATAAATATATCGGGCCTAACACGAGACAGAACCTGTCCCGACAGCGTTGACTTTCGAACTGATTTTTTTAATTCTCGCCCTGCACGCGACGCGCAATCGAATGCCAATTTCTTCTTTGACACACGCCACGTGCCGAGGCACTACAGGGTTTTTCCCTGTAGAACCTGTGTCGTAGGAGTCGCCCAAAGAACGTGCTTGAATGAGAGCATCGAGATTGCAGATGTAAATTACCCGGACACGAGAGCGGCGACGTATGCACGTTTAAAACAATCGGCAGCTACACCGTCTTCGTGACAGTTGATGTCGAGCGTGAACGTTTTTGGCGTACGATGCAGTACGTGAAATGGGCCATCATTAGCCGGTATGAGGGGCGGTCGAATTTGACCACGTTGAGCAAAAGCGTGACTTCAGTCATGCAAATCTTGGCTGACGGAGGCAAACGGAGGGTGTTGGTCGGCAGGAATTACAGGAGCAAGGTCACGAAACGTAGCGCTCACCAACAGTGGAAGGTAGCGACGATAGCTCAAATAATGCTCCTGGAAGACGAAGGGAAACGCCATAGCTAGGCTGATGAGCAGCCGAGATCCGCCTTTATTGTTGATCGGATGCTCAGAAGTAGAAAGGGAAGGTGGTCGAGCCAACGTTCCCTTGGCTCGTGAGAAGTGAGGGCAGCTTTCAGTTGTCGATGAAGCCGTTCAACCATGTCATTGGCGGAATGGTGGTTGGCAGTCGTGTGACTGTGTGGAATGCCCAGGATATTGTTAAATGCAGAGAAAAGGGCTTACTCAATTGATGACCATGATCGGTGGTGACGACAGAAAGGCATGCAATGCGCGACACACCGCCGTTTGTGAAAGCCCTAGCAACTGTCGGTGCTGTGAGGTCGGAAATGGGAAACTCTTTTGGCCATCTGGTGAAGCGCTCCACACATGTCAGCAGTTAACAGACACCTTGTTAAGGTGGAAGAGGGCTGACAATGCCCAGATGAACGTGGGAAAATCTTGCGTCTGGAGGCCGAAAGGGAGACGTTGCCGTGACAGGGTGACGGTGAACTTTAACACGCTGGCACTGAAGGCAGGTACGTACCCAGGGTCGCACGTGAGCATTCATACTTGGCTAAAGGAACCGAGAAGTTACTAGCTTCTGAGTCACATGAATAACAGGATGGCTCATGTTGTTCCGTTGATCGAAAATTGCACGACGAAATGTGGACGGCAAGGAGGGCCGAGGCACACCAGTAGACGTTACGCACGTTAATAATGATGTAGAAAATGGAAGCGGGAACTCCGTGACTGAAAGAGACATTGATGAAGAACGAAGATGATGCAGCTCGGGATCGTTGCTCTGAACAGCTGCAAGTTATTTCATGTCTATCGATGGCTGGATTGACGAGGTGTCAATCCGAGAAAGTTAACCAGCGGCAACATTTTGCGGCTCATGGCCGTGTGCGAGATCCATGGTGAACTCGGAGATGAAGCATAGTTGACGGATCTCAAATGCAGTGTAATTTCTGTGACTGCGATGGAAGGCAAACGTTAACGCTTGTGGTCTGTTGGCAGAAACATATCGCGACAATCAAGGTGGCGGCACTGCAATGCTGAATTGTTGACTGACTGGCGGCGCTGACTTTTACGCACGCTCAAGGGGCTTTACGCACGCTGAGTCTCTTTCGCAACCACCGCAGCTTCCGAACATGCGTTTCTGACGCCACTCGCATTCTTGCAGCCATTTTTATTAGCGGAGCTATCTGTCTTTTATCAGTGCACTGTCTTGGTACCATGGCTGCTGCCGTAGAGCGAGATCTGAACGAACTTGTCTGCTCGACAAGATCGGGCCATCTTACATAGCACCCAAGGTTTTACGCCATCTTTGCTGCACACGAGCCTAACGGTATGGAATTGTCAGGGCACATGGTTACCGATAGCAATGTGACAATCGTCATGGAATGGCCTGTATTATGATTGATTTGCTGCTAAAAAAGTCACTGTAGTATGGCATCTACCTTGATGATGTTCTCCTTGTGGCCTTGAATAAACTATAGTGCGTACAGGTGAACTTGAGAAGTACCCTGCAGCATTTTGCCATTCTATGTAATCATCGAATGGCTTTGTCGTTCAGGTCGACTACCGCGATGTTTTCGAATCGGTCAAGTACGAGCAGAGTTACAGTGATATGGAGCAAACGTCAAGCGTCTGCTCTCTCCCTATGTCTCTACGAGCGCAATAGGCACAATGCAAAAAGAGATGGCACGGGAGAAGTAGCGGAATGGGGGCGTGATGAGCTTGAGAGCTTTCTCTGCTTTTCTTGCGAACGTGCCGCTAACTTCCAGTAAGATCGCGAGCTCGCACGTGGACACGCGTAGCAGCCTGTGGCGTCATCGGCAACTTTGCAGCTCACGTTGATGGAAACCAGCCAATGACCTTGAATCTAGTATATGAATGGGACGGCGAGTTGGGGGTATGACATCATTAGTAAAGTATTGCTGAGAACTGACACAAAATGATGTCGAGGAAGGTATAGGGCCAGTTATTAAAACTAATTGGGATGTAAATGTGAAGAAAGAAATTTGGTCCAAAACATATCTTACCACCGACAGAGACCAAACCTGCGGCCGATGCTCTACCACTAATCTACGGTGGTGGTCATCTCTCCACCCATTTTATACGGTATATGTTCTCGTTTAAACATCGTGAGATCTTCGATGAGCGCCGCCTGTCGCCATTACGGTGAGTGTGAAACACTCTTTCTTGCCCGTAGGCGTGATAGCATGCGATCTTATTGCGAGCTGGCAGCTGACCAATAGATAACCGCTGCAGTAACTTTGAGGTAGAGTCTCAGACGCGTTTCACCAAAGTCACAGGTTTGGTCCCCAGCTGGTGTCAAGTTGTCTTTTGGTCCACTTTGCTTTCTTCGTATTTACATTGCAAGTATTCCTAATAACACCCCTCATGCCTAGAATGTGAATGACCGACGCTCCGCTGTTACGGGAGATGACGGCAACGATCGGTGGCTGTGGTTATTTCTGGCGCTCGCGCTCGCTGGTAGCCAGACCTGCCTAATAAAGAACCATTCGCCAAGCAACGTCTGAACCTTTCTCGAACTACAACACCCCCCTTTACCTATAATTTCCTTGGTACAGTTGTCTGTTATTTCTCACAAATATTTTTTCTAAGAAATAAAACGAGGCCTTAAATTTACACTTCTTCGTCCATAACCCGGGCCTCCTTCTGGCTGACTGGACGCCTTCAGATAGTATGCGAGTAATTATTGGTCAGACAGCAGCTTCCATTAAAATCGCGTGCTACGTGACTTCTGCAGGCAAAAAAAAGTGCTTCACACTCCCGCAATAATAACAGGCGACGCTGTCTGACTCTGCATAGTGTGAATGAAGGTATGCCACCGTAGCTCAGTGGTAGGCGCTCAGACACGTTAGAGAGACTTCCCAGCTTTGGTCCCTGCCGGTGGCAAGTTATCGTTTAGTCGACATTTGTTCTTCACATATACACCGCAATTGCTTTCAATAGCATCCTCCAAACTTCCCTTCGTATCATTGTCGGTGACTTGCTATCATTATAGCTACGTAACTAGTTCATCAACAGTCAAACAATCTCAAACAATCTTCGTACAGAAGATGACGAAGAAGACTGGCTTGCCCCATTTCGTGCTGTGCTCCACCTTGGTTACTGAAAATACTGTCACTAATACTGACGTCTCGTCTCTATATACATAACACATTTATGGTGAGTGTTCTGGTTTTCTCTCCACCCATCACGAAATTCCGCAATGGCCGTATCATTGCGGGTCCAACCATGTCCGATGTTGAAGAAACATCGCCTCACAGTCCACCCTCCCATGACTCCTACCTACGTATTTTTAGCTCCATCTCGTAATACGGGAATATTTTTGAGACAGAAGGGCGTTGACGTTGACAAATGGCCTAACGTGTATGAACGAATCAGCGCCCGCTATAGGTGGAACCCGACGCTCACGCTCGCTAACATGCTTTTTCACCTTGATGGCCCACCACGGGTGTGGCTAGAGACGCACGAAGCCGACTTTACCAGCTGGGACACTTTCAATGAGAAGATCTTTTTGGTAACACCAGTGGGCGGTGGATGGCTGCGTAAAATCAATTGGAAACAACTCGGGCACAGACACCTGCCGAATCGTCGGCATCGTCGCGTATATTCACGACATCATCACCCTCTGGCACCCGGTTAACGAGGACATGCCTAAGTCTGAAAAGGTATCGCATGTGCTCTAAGGCATCGAAGACGATGCCTTCAACCTGCTCATCTATACTAACGTTGCCACCACCGATCCGAAGAGTGCCGGTGGTTTGAGCATGCCGAGATCTGCCGTATAACGCAGAGATTGAAACGAATATTCGAGACGGCCGCAAATTTGTCGTTTGAAGCCACTTGCCAGCCGCCTACCTATGACCTCGTCACCCGAATAGTTTGTCGAAAGCTGGAAGCTGCCTGTCTAGCTCCTATTCAGCCTCCTGTTTTCTCAACCAATTACAGCCATCGGTGACCATAATTAAAGCTGTGATCTGGCGAGAGTTTTCTAATCTCGTTCTACCGTCAGCGTGTCCCCTGTCTCACCTTGGTATACATCCTTGCTCACCTATTCCCTGTTACGTTGCCCTTCCAGAACCTTATGGAATGGCGAACCGCTGACGACCAGCCTATCTGCTTGTCCTGTCATCAACGTGGGCACGTTTCTTGCTATTGTCATCGCCGGTGGTCCAACGCTTCACGCCAGAGCTACCCTACCTACATGTGGCCCAGCACTTCTAGATGTTGAATCGCTGCACCCTCAATTATCTACTCGCCGTCTCCTCACGAGGCTCTCCCTACTGACATCCGTTCGCTCGTTCGCCGCTACTCCCATTCCCAGTTGCCACAACTCCGGTGATCCCACATCATGGCCCCACTTCCTTTTCGACTCTGGACCTCCGATCTGGCTTCCAGTAAATCGCTGTATACAAAACGGAACGTGAGAAGACCGCATTCGTTACCCCGAGGTATGTACCATTTCAAGGCATGCTCTTTGCTCTCTGCTAAGCTCCAACAGCCTTCGAGAGATGATGAGCACGCTGTTTTAAGGATTGACATGGTCGGCGTGCTTTTGTTACTTGGATGCCGTGATAATCTTCTCAGCCACGTTCGCCACACGCAGTGAACGCCTTTTGACCATCCTATCAACATTCAGACAAGCCGGTCTCCAGCTAAATTTCTGCAAGTGCCACTTCGGTCGTCTTAAAATCACTGCGTTGCGACACCTTCTTGGTGCTTCTGTTGTACGACTACATCCGCAAAAGAACGCGCAGAAACGAACTTTATCACTGTAAGCAAAAATTAGCCGAAATGAGAGTTTCTCCACCTTATGAGTCCCCAAAACTCTCCTGCCTCAATTATTTACTACCTGGTACGGAGTGAACTCGGCACATGTCGTCGTAAAACGCCCCATCCTTAATGACAGAGTTTATGAACGACTTGACCTTGTTAAAATACCCATGGAGTTTCAGGTCACGTGGTTACAAACTCCCTATGAGAGTTTTAAAAACCCTTTTTGGTCGTGACGTGCGTACTTGTGTGTGTGTGGGGGGGGGGGGGGCATCGGTTTGCACGTTGATGTGAAACACATTGTGGCTGACCGTTTGAGAACCTGTCAACAGGCAACGAAATTATCAACGCAGCGAAGATTCGCAACGACCGGTTCGTGCTTAGTGTGAACATTTCAAGATACTTTGCCCCGTTGAACCACGCTGGACATCGGTTTGATTCTTTGAAAAAACGCCGCGAATGCCGCGCTTCAAAGGGCCGCGTCACAAGAAATTTTGAAGAATAATTTAATGGTAACAAAAGTAAGCTGTTACGATCGTCAGCGATTGCGCCTGGAGTTTCACCATCTAAAACTTCGAAGCGGTCTCAAGTAGGCTTCGCTCGACCACGGCAGGCTGGCCGGCAACCCGTGTGAGAGTTGCGCCGGTGATGCACTCGCACCGTCTCCGCCTATGGCGGCTTCTCAGAGTGTCACCGATATTTCACCGGCTGCAACATCTAAGCGGTAAGAAGGCCTCTCTACGTCGTCGGTATCAAGCCGGCGTCGTAGCAAGCTCGAACTGCGTGCAGGCTGCCGTGTCGAGCTCTACGAGTTAGCACTGACCACCGGCGAGGCACAGAATGTGTTTCACAAAAAAAGAAAGACTGCTGGGATGAATAACAGTCTTCAGTGCCTTGCTACCGCAGCTGTGAAATGAATAACACAAAGGTGAGCGCCGAACGAGCCGGAGACACACAGAAACAGCGTATGGCATGCATGCCCATGCAACGCATGCGAGCAACAGGATCCGCGACTATGAACTGTCTCGTTCGTTTAAGTCCATCGCTCCGTACATCAAACTGCGGGTATAGCGAACACCTATTTCTGTGCATGGGAAAAATAACGAGAAGAAAATTGCACACCAGCAAGCATTTTGTGATCGCCAGCTGTCGTTCATCGAAGCACCATGCCTGACTCGTGAGTGAGGCCTATTCATCGAATGCGGTAGCGATGGTGTACCTCGGTTCGTCGCTGGAGCTGCTGAATGTGCGTCGTTGATGTGTTCATGCAAGGGCGCTCGGGCGTTGTGTACGATTCAGTGCACTTTATGGATTCACACACAATACTGATAATGCAAATTAAGCCTGTACGACCAAGCACCAACTGATAAAACTCTTTCGCTATTTTTAAAAAATATTGAATATTAGGAAGCCTTAAGATAAAAGGTATGTGTGTTGAAGTGCTTAAATTAGGTCATCGCAACTTTGTACCTACGCCGTGCTTTTTGTAGCGAAAGCTGTTATGAAATCCCTTTTCTGGTCACGCGGAGTCGTTGTTCACCACCGCTGCCGCGGCCGGTGCCCATAACCCTATTGCGCGCAAATAGAAAAAAAAACCTTGCACCAATGACACAGTGGGGCTTGAACGTGGGTGCGCTGGGTGCCAGCCCAATATTCTACCACTGAATTACCCTGGTGTTTAACTTGTTGTCAAATTGCCTTAGGCAGGCATGACCTAGCACCGGTGGCACAGTGGGGCTCCAACCGTGGTCCGCTGGGTGCCAGCGCAGTATTCTAATACTGAGCTACACCGGTGCTTGTGACTTGTTGTCAAACTTGGCTTAGGCATGCTTGATGTCGGGAAAGCAATCGCCTTAATACGACTTATAAAGCGCTTTACAAGAGCGAAAGAACAACCAGCTGTTGCACATTGTGAATAACGTAACCAGTGGGCCGTTCAGTGCTCCAAACCATCACAAAAGCTTGTTCTTGTTTCCTGTTAACTGTGGTGCATACCCACTTCAGCCATGATTCCTCATTGTCGTCAGCCACTGCATGGGCAATCAGCACAAAATTCCTTGAAAGTGTTTAGCGGATACCGCTCTTCTCAGAGAATGACAAAAAAATGGCATAGTGAATGCCGGCGTGCTACCCAAAAGTTAATAATAATGCCCAAGTGGGTACCAAGCAATGTGCTTACCCAAAAAGTGTTTTGAAAAAGCTCTGAAAGGCCGCTCTTCTCGCTTTAGCTGTGACTGTGCGGCGCCTACCGCGCAGGCATGGCGTTTTTTTTTTTTTTGCTTAACTATTAAGAAAAGGTCCCTCTAGAGCTACATGGGGGTTCAGAATAGGGTGCCCATATATACCCGTTGACTGAAGCGTAGGTGTGCAGCGCGAGTGGCAAGCTTTGGTGAGTGTGAGTGTTGTAACATTACGTGAACGTTGTGTGCATGTCTGTGTGCTCCGATCAATATTGCGTGCTTCGAAGGTAACGAAATTAAAATTATGCTTGCGCATGGTACGGCTGCTGACGTATTTTTTTTCCTCAGTTGATGTGAACATTTACTCCCATACTGACCTGAAAAAAATCCCCGATGAATGTAAACAAGAACTCCCCTAAATGCATCCAAAAAACCCCGCCTGTTGGGGAGTAAATATCTTACTTCCTCTTGACGGTTTTTATAAAACCCTTATCGGGGCATGCGCTATAGGACAAGTCGTTTGCTCCCATCTCGGCTTATCTCTGTTTACAGTGATGAAAGACTGCGGCATCCCTATTCCAACTCACTGACCTTCTCAAATACGACATCCCGTTTTGTTGGGCCCTCTCTAAGCTGAGGCTTTTTCTCAACTAATCACCGCTCTATAGACAGCCCCGATACTTGGGCATGTTGACCCAGATGCTCCTACAGAAGTGCGCAGAGACGCTAGAGGTGACGGCATTGGCGCAGTTTTGGCCCAAACTCAGTAGGGCACTGCTCGCGTTCTTGCATATCCAAATCATCTCCTTTTGAAGTCTGCACGTAACTACTCTATATTAGAACAGGAATGCCTTTCCCTTGTCTGGGCGGTTTCAAAATTCGGTTCTTACTTGCATGGTGGTCCGTTACGTGCCGTCACAGATCATTACACCCTCTGTTGGCTTTCTTCCCTTATGGACCCTACATGATGATTTGGTCGTTGGACGTTGCGCCTTAAGGGGTACTCCTACTCACTTGCCTACAAGTGTGGACGCCTCCATCTGGACGCCGATTGCTTGCACTGCTACCCGCTTAACTAACCAGACAAATTGGCCATCAAGCACAGCCTCAGCTTTATGTCCATGTCTAGGTTTCTTCAGATTTTGACGAACAGCGCCAAGATGCTTCCTTGGGTTAACTCATTGACCACCTTGAATTTGCCCCTTACGACGCAAGTTCGTCGTCCTGAATGCCATGCTGTGCCGCCATAGCGTCAAGCTAAATGGCCTTGAGTGACTTCTTGTCCTGCGTGAACATTTGCGTTCAACAGTACTGCATGAGCTTCACAACAAACTGACTGCCAGCCGCTTGAACGCATCTCGTGCGCACGACCACGCCTGGCGCCCCTTGTTTTCGACGTTACATCACCTTCTGCGATAAATGCCAAAGCCGGAAGCATCCTTATGCGACGCCTGCTGGACTCGTTCACCTGATCTTCATCTGTATCGAACCTTTTTTCTGTGTTGGTGTAGACCTTCTTGGACCGTTCCCTGAGTCAAACTGTGGAACAAGTGGGTCGCCGTTGCTATAAACCATTCGACTAGGTTTGCCATCACTGGAGCGCTTCCCACCAGCACTGCTACTGACTTTGCCGACTTTTTGCTCCACAATGTGTTTTTACAGCATAGCACTCCTCGCCAATAGCTCATTTCTGTCACGAGAAATCGGCGATCTTTCACGCTCTTCTTCAAAGCAGCACAAGTTGACCATTTCCTACCATCCTCAAATAAATTGCCTCAGCAAGTTCCCAAATCGCACCTTCACAGACATGCTCTCGATGTATGTATCATGTGACCATCATGACGAATCTAGCACTAACTACATCACGTGAAGTTCACTATATTTCCTCTCGTCTTGACATCGCAGGTTACTCATCTTTTTCTGTGCCCTATAGCCGTGATACGACTTTACCACTGGACACCCTACTACCGACTACTACATCTCCGCCGAGCGAGTACGCACGCGATGCTATGACTTGTGCCAACCACGCAGGTCAGATCGCCTGCCCTAGGCTGTTGGCTTCACAAGCAACGTAGAAGGCTGGCTACAACAGCAAGCAAGACCACAATCGCTTCTCGCTTGGTTCCTTAGTTCTTCTCTGGTGCCCAGTTTATCGTGTTTAAATGTCAGAGAAGTTATCTCGGTAAAAGTGACCTTACCATATCATATGACGGGTAACACACTTTCCCTATGAGATTGTCCTGTCTCTGAGACAAACCTGTTTGCAAACACCCCCGTGACGTAGTCCGCGTTAGTAGGTGTGAACCATACCACCGTCCTTCTGAAGAGCACGTATGAAATTCACCGAACCGGTGATTTACAGCCGGGAGGTTTTTCTGCGTAGTTAACGCATCAAGGGTAAGACATTCTGCGTGCAGAAGACGAATAGGACTGGCTTGCCCGCTGTGGGTGCTGTACTGTGTCTTGATTAGTGGAAATACACTCTAAATTGTCGCGTCTCGCCTCATTTTATGTAACAATATTGCGTTTAACAAAAACGAGTCCTTGAATTTTCACTTAATTCCATCATTTGCAGAAAGTAGAGAAAACGATTTCTACTTTACTTTGTAATTTCAATGTAAATTTCCAGCCACGCGCTGCGCTATATTGTTTGCCTAACGTGTTCCCAGGAGCTCCGACTAACAAATCATTATGTTTTCCTAATATGATTAATAACTGTTGCAGGACTTCTTTAGGAAAACATGCAGGAGTACCTCGTTGTACCTTGCAACGTCCCAGTTATATGTGTGACGCTCTAAACGTTTTTCCTATCTTTTAAAATTTGCTGTCTTTGCAATACCACCGTACTCTTCTTACACCAGCGTAAGACAAAGAGGCAAAACGATGCTAAATCTCTTTAAAGCACGAGCTTGCCAATGAGAACGCCGGCAAAAATTAGTTTCTTGTTAATATTAGGATCACGCTCTTACCTGAGGATGAAGAAAGTTTCAATGCTGAGGTATCCAGAGAACACGGGGGTGAGCACAATATTTGATCTGAGGGCGAAGATGTCCAGAACTTTACCTGTAAAAAAAAGAAAAGGCTTTGAAAGAAGCATTAGCCTGTTTTAAAACATTGCACTGATTGAAATATACTCATGAAATAGTGTAGTGAAGGCACTTCAAGCATGCACTAAATCTGAAGAAGGGCTACGTGTCCATATTTGTTTATTTGGTTACGCACTGCATAACACTTCAAACTCCAAGCAGTAACAAAAATTGCAGACGAACATGCGGTTACAGCGCCCCAGTTAACATAACACGTGGCCCAAATGTGTGCTGTCCGAGAGATGTTGCAAATATAAAATAAGCCAAGATGTTGTGATATCCTGGGCACTCAGTGCTTTATTCTACGCCCTCACTTATGAACCTTGCTGATTTTTGGTATTCCGAAAAAACTCGATAGCCCTTCGTCCATTGTGCCAATGTTGCACTCGTATTCACATTTGTGGAGCAGTAATTAAATGTCATTTGTTACATTCACGAAAATACAGCACTGTGCACCATTCAATATGCATCTTGCATCGAGAAACAATATAAGCTATGATGAAGTTGTTAGACGTGATCAGTGCGTAATAGGAACAAAGAAGGAAGAGAAGGTGGAGGAGAGGCAAGAGGAAGAAAAGTGAGCTTGTCCGTGGCAATGAAGTGGACGAAGCTTTTCAAAAAGAAGACTGTTCCAGAATTTTGTGAGTAAAAGACATCACGCGCAATGCAGTTCCCTTCTTCCTATCCCAGCACAGCTTCAAGCGACAAATGGGTTCGTACTAATATGCATCATACAAGCATTTCATTTCAGAGACCAAAGCAACCTATCATGTCAAAAAAACCAAACCAAAATCTTTAGCATTCCCAAGAAATCAACATCATGCCCCGCCGCGGTGGTCTAGTGGGTAAGGTACTCGGCTGCTGACCCGCAGGGTGCGGGTTCGCATCCCGGCTGCGGCGGCTGCATTTCCGATGGAGGCGGAAATGTTGTAGGCCCGTTGTTCAGATTTGGGTGCACGTTAAAGAACCCCAGGTGGTCTAAATTTCCGGAGCCCTCCACTACGGCATCTCTCATAATCATATAGTGGTTTTGGGACATTAAACCCCACATATCAATCAAGAAATAAACGTCATTATCATTAGCCTGACTAGGCCCACTGCAGGGCAAAAGCCTTTCCCATGTTCCGCCAATCAACTCAGTCCTGTGCTTGCTCCTGCCAGCATAGGTCGGCAAAAAAAGCAGAACTCACTCGGACTCGCTAGTTGAATACATTTTGCGCTTAGGACTTACTCGGACTTAGGCTCATTGAAATTTTTCTGTGGCAGACACGCTCGGACCAAGCTCAGAAAATTGTTCTTCAACCGGACTCACTAAGACTCAAACTAACCAAAAAATTATTCACCCGGACTCACTATGACTCACGGCTTGATCTTAGTCTGTGTGAGTCCGAGTGAGTCAACTCATGAGTCCGTTAGCCTTGAATTAGCTTTTCAGACCACGACGTCAATGACCATCTTACCAATATATCACGTAATAGGTGCTCCTTTTGGCGCTTTTGGATATAGTACATTCTACTAAGTGTTATGTGTGGTTTCAAACCGACAAGAACATTTTTATTGCAAGAGATGACAATATAAGATATATTTGTCATGAAGCTCCCGAAAGAATTGGTGGTGGGAGAGTACAAGGCACCACCTAAGTAATTCACATTCCTAATTAATAACTATTGAAATAGTGTATGAATGATATTCTTTGGAAAATTTGTGAGTAGACGTGCATGTAAACATAAATCCAGGTAAGGCTCATACTATACTGAAGACAAGTGGATAAAACCATAGGTCAGCAAGCATGAGTGAATCTCAATTAGACTAACTCAAAAAATATATCTTGCGCTTTGAATTCATTCAGATTCGTCAAAATTTTTGAGAGTCGAACCCACTCGGGCTTACACTCACTAAATTTTCTTCAACCGGACTCACTTCGACTGAACCTCACGCCAATACTGCCCACACGAACTCACTCAGACTTGGGCTCAGAGCTTGATTTAGTCTGAATGAGTGTGAGTGAGTCGACTTATAAGTGAAGTTCTCCGAATTTGGGTAGCCACTTTAGACCCGCAAACTACCTAGTCTCATTTGCCCACTCTACTTGATGTCTCCCCTTCCCCCACTTACCTTCTTTTGGAATCCAGTCTTTGATCAATATTCACCACCAGTTATCTTGCCTCCGCGCTACGTGTCTGGCCCATGAGCATTCATTGCTGATTTTGACTGTGACGTCTTTAATACCCGTTGTTCCCTGATGTACTTTGCTCTTTTATTATCCCTTGGGGTTGCACCTATCTTTTTTCCATCCATTGCTCACTGCGTCTTCTTCTGCTTAAGTTGAGCGATCTTTTTAATCCTCCAGGCTTCTGCTCCGTAGGCAAGTACCCATAAGATGAAGCTGTTGTATAGCTTTCTCTCAAGTGATCGTGCCAATCAACAATTAACAAGTTGAGAATGCTTGCCAAATGTGCTCCACCCTTTTTTTTCATTTTTCAGGTTACTTCAATCTCGTGGTTTGGCTCCACGGTTACTACAACAACTACGTATACGTGCTCGTTCACAACTTCATGTGGACTGCTACATATTTCGAAGTGCTGTTCTTTTCCGATTTTGTTGTGCATTACTTTCGCTTTCTGTAGATTAATTTTAACACCTACTTTTCTGCTCTCCTCATCTAATTGAGAAATTATCAAATGGTATTAGGGCCCAGAGCTGCTCCGCTATCCACCGTCATCGGCGAATTCCAGGTTACTAAGTTACTTTCCATTAACTCATATGCCTAACTATTCCACATCTAAACCTCTGAAAACTTCTTGTAAGCACGCGATAAATAGCGTTCGGGAAATCTTATCCCCTTGTGTTACACCCTTCTTTATTGGTATCCTGTTACTTTTTTTGCGGAGCACTATGGTGGCAGCGGATTCCCTGTAGATTTCTTCCAAGATGTTTATATATGCTTTGCGGATGACTTCATTGCGCAGTGTCTGCATGATTTTCGACATATTTACTGAATGATTGCATTCTGATAATCTATGAAGGCTATGTATAATGGTCGGGTGTGTCTGGGCTGTTCTCTATCAGCGAATTCATTGTATGAACGTTGTCGACTGTTGATTAGCCTGTAATAAATGCTGCTTGATCACTTGTTTGATTGAATTATAATGTTGTACTAATTCTACTAGCAATTACCTTTTGTAAATAGCTTGTATACGATGAAGAGCAAGCAAGCTAAGCAGCTTTTTTTCTTCAAGTTCTTGTCATCCCCATTCTTATGAATTAGGTAGGATAATGCTAGCATTCTTCCAAGATTTTGGTACCCTCCCCATCAGGAGAGACTTTGTAAACAGGATGGCCTATCTTTTAAACACAATAACTCCTCCGTATTTCAGTAAATGTGATGTAACCTGATCCTCATCAGCCGCTCTGCCACTTTGCGTTACCTCCATGACTTCTGTCATTACTTCTGTCCAAATCAGTACTGTATTCCTAATATGACTCAAGTGGAGGCTCCAAATAAATTTCAAACAACTGACAAGAGTTCATCATTGTCCAACTTGCGAATATAAGTACAGCTCTCTTACATAGAAAGCTTTTTATAAGCTGAAGGATATGAGCAAAATATATACCCATGCTGTTGGGTTCCGACACGATGTAGTTGTGTGTGACCACGACCCACACAGCACTAAGGAAGCGCACGCCTTCGAGACAGCGTAGCTGTCCTCCAGAGCCGGCGTTCAAGTCGAAAAGGCGCTGTGTGTTCGTGATGCTTGAGAAAGACAGGAGAACCTTGGCTTTCGCAGTCTTGTCTGCACGAAAATGTGTGAAAAAGTGAAGAAAAAGTATGGCTTAAAGCAAAGAAAAAATACTGCATTTAAGATCAGTACCACTGTCGATCTCCAAGACAAAAAACAATCAATCCAGGCACCTTTACAATTTGCTTCTTCTACTAGAATCTTTCACAACACCTTGTACACCTTGCAGTCCATCCGCTCAAACGTGATACCTACACCAACGGACACCCCCAACGCCTTCATCATTCAGGGTATTTTAGGCGTAAAACAAGATAGCCGGAAGGTGGAAGCCCGACTTCTCTTCAATCTTTTTCCTAGAGTCGTCCACGAAAGGCTGTTTGAGGAACTTCATTGAGCAAATGAGTGTGGGTGCTTGCACAATTAATCGATTGTCCTGGGAAGTACATGTTAAACCAAAAAAGCCTTTTGTCACTCGCATTTGGGCAGTGGTACTTATGCAGGTGGCGAGACGTGTAAACTGCAGCCACGCTGGGGTGGCCATTATATGCGGCTGTTTCGTATGATTATATTAGTACTGTTTGTAGTAAGTTGGAGCTGTTTGGAGTAAGTTTCATTGATCAAGTTATCACGTGCAACTGTGAAGCTTCATTAGTGTATTACCTGATGTAGTCAGGACAGCTTGTCCAGGACACCCTTCTTTATTAGGGTATAAGTGCTTGATTTGTGGAGGGATATGGTGTTATATATCATTACACTTAAATATGGTTCATTACCAATCTGATTCCCTAAAGCCTCTTTGACTTCAGAGGATTCGAATGAATTACAGTGAAACCTCAAGGACATGATCACAGCTCGAACAGATTTTGGGCTGATACGAATTCTTGTAGTGTCTGCTAAGGCTAATTAAACTGCAATTGAACAAAGTACGGCTGTTGTGATTTGATTTTCAACCCACGACGTTTGATAAGAATGTACGCTATCACGCCGCTCACCGGACTGCTTGCCGACTGGTTGTGCCCCCGCGATCTCCGACGACAATGCAGCTTTGGCCGACCAGCTCGCCCTCTGCCATCTCCTGACGCCCTGAAGCTCTCGCGGAGTGGTTCCCTATCCTCGGACTCCTGCGATCATTTCAATCTTTCCTATCTTCTCCTTACTTATATATGTGGGTCTTTCTGGCTATCCCTTTTATTCTTTCTTCTTCCTTTTAATCCCTCTTTACGCGCATCTATCGTGAGCAACTGTTGAGGCGTCACACTATGATCCTTTATCTTCTTTTCTCTCTTTTAAGAATCACTTACTCACCCAAGTACAAAGAGGTGCTGAAGGGTTGACAGGCGGGATAGTTGGTACAAATTCATAATGGAATTATTGGAAGCGCAAACCAACGGGACACAAGAGAAGAGACAAACAAGCGCAGACTTCAACTGGTTTATCAGAAACTTCTTTAAAGTTTTTCCTAATGGCTGCAGACGCCTTAGAGAAGTATTTTTCTTGAGAGAGAACAACAAAACATCCTTCCTTATCAGCAGTAACAAGCCTCAGGCTATTAGACACAAAGAACGAAATAATCGGGCCCAGTCTACAGTGTACACCCGCCCTCGCATTCTTTTTGGACAACGTTGAAACACATTCCTTACACAATGCAAACTGTCTGCTTCCTGAACTCTCTGTGCTACTGACCGTGTCAAGGCAAGCTTCTCAAATCCGTCAGGGGTAGATGCCGGGCAAAACTTGGTCCCATTTGAAGAACACGAAGGTGCTCTTCGGGTACCTGGCAGTCGCCCAGTATCAGGATGTCCCGCTTTTCCCTAGGCAACTTTGTCCTTGTTACCAGCGTAGGCCTAGACACATTCCACAGTACCTCAGTGTAGGTTTCGACCAGGTTGTTCCACGAAGAGAATCTTTCGCCACGGGCACAACATTGCACTCGCAGGCAGCCTTTAAACACATTGGCCTGGTGATACCACTCGGAGCGAATAATCTTGAAGAGACGACGAGCGTGAGAGGGAGAAGGAAGCAGCCATCCACACAAGGCCTGAAGTTCCATCGGGCACATTCGCTGCCTGGAATGCCAGGAAGCACATCTCGCGTGGCATACGCACACCGCTATCAAAGCCGTCGTACACATACGCACACCGCTATCAAAGGCATTGCCTAGTGAAAAGTGGGACATACTGGTACTGGGCGACTGCCAGGTACCCGAAGAGCACCTTCGTGTTCTTCAAGTGGGACCCAATTTTTGCCAGGCATCTACCCCTGACGGATTTTAGAAGCTTGCCTTGACACGTTCAGTAGCACAGAGAGTTCAGGAAGCGGACAGTTTGCATTGTGTTAAGGAATGTGTTTCAACGTCCAAAAAGAATGCGAGGGCGGGTGTACACTGTAGACTGGGCCCAATTATTTCGTTCATTGTGTCTAATAGCCTGAGGCTTGTTACTGCTGATAAAGAATGATGTTTTGTTGTTCTCTCTCAAGAACAATACTTCTCTAAGGCATCTGCAGCCATTAGGAAAAACTTTAAAGAAGTTTCTGATAAACCAGTTGAAGTCTGCGCTTGATTGTCTCTTCTCTTGTGTCCTGTTGGTTCGCGCTTCCATTTATTCCATTATGAAAGAGGTGCTGCCCGTGTGGTCGTGGAAGAGGCAGTATTTATGCGTGGGTGCGGGAGCCCAAGCGCGGGCAGGCGCACCATGCCACCATTTGCCTTCAGTGGCGCATCGTAGCCTTTGAGATAGGGCACGTGAATCTTCGAGGCCTTAATATCCTTTTGTGTGCCTTCGCGTATATATTACAGATGACGTTGACGTCATGTTTTTGGGGGGAAGATCTTAGTAGTCTCACCTTGCCCTGTGTCATGTGTAACCGGCAGTGTCAGACAAACAGACACCCAGACAAAGAGATGGACAGACGGACGGCCGGAAGGATGGACACATAGATCGACGGACGGGTGGAAGCATGGACGGAAGCTCGGATGGACGAATGAACGGACGTATTTATGCACGTACGGACGGACACACGGCCAGACAGACGGATGGCCAGACAGACAGACGGACACACAGAGAAACACAGACAGACGGACAGACACGTGAACGGACAGACAGATAGAGAGAGACACGACCAGACGAACGAATGGACAGACAGACAGACAGACAGACAGACAGACAGACAGACAGACAGACAGACACAGATGGACGGACAGACAGATGGACGGACGGACGCTTCGCCCCCCTCATCATCCTTCACACCGTGGATATTCTTTTTTTCACTCTCTCTAACGAGTCAACGCATGCTGTTGTGCTCGACGTAGCTTAGTAGCACCGTCGCTCCCTTCTCAGAATATACCAATGACGCACACTTGCTCTTAATTCAGTGTGTGCTGTCACCAAAACGTAATAAACAATAGAGCACTTTCAATGAAATGTAGGCACGCGCAATTAGCCGCAATAAAGCTCGTTGCATGAAGATAGCTTCTACGTGAAGCGCCCGAGTTGCATTCACTTGGTAAACGATTGCTAGCGCAAACGTTGCATAAAGAGCCTTGCTTCGGCGTTCATCAATTTGTGGGTACTGGACTAGCAATGCTATTGCACGCCTTAATCGCTTAGAAAGGAGAACATAAACACGTTTTTTGAACAGTCGCCGGAGCACATGCTAGATACGTCATCAGCTTGAACTATAACATGGGGCAAAGTTTGCGGCTCATCTTTCTTCCTTTAGCATTACGAGTTCATCTCTATGTGCAGCAAGGGATGCAGCAATACTTCGGTACTGCCATTACCAACCAATACACGCATCACGTCGATACGCCTTACGTATACGAATACCTAAACACACACGGACCTGCACGGACTGTGCGTAGTGCGCCGTACTGAGCCTCCAACGTGACGGCTCTGCACAAGACGGCCGACAGATGGCATTAATTTTGCATAAGGTCTATACCACCCAGGCAAATTGATAATTCACCAGCCACACATGCTCCGGTGCTAGGAGACGATGAAGACAAAAAAGAGTGCATGCAACGGCCGAATAGCACGATAGGAAGCGAGAACAGCACCCCTGTTAAACTTATTTAACCTACTTACGGTGCAGACTTTCTTACGGTTGTACGAAATACTGTCTAACCATACTCAAATAATTTTCATCTCCAATCCCGATATATTTTTCTCTGAACACTGACCTAGATTCCGCAAGCCACAAATCATATTTGCACATTACTCGATTCCCCGAATGTACAAATGCGTGATGTGTGTCCTTTGACCATGGAACCTAAATTCACAGACATTGTCTACCACAATATTTTTCCGAGCCACGCAAAATTATTACCTCACGGAATTTTAAATGGGCTATTGCAAGAGCATCTAAATAATCTGCCGATGAATGTGGCTATTGCAACGAATGCATCGCAAACTGAAAAAAAAATATGGTATAGGAATATTCTGCCCTCAACTTGATAGGTCTTTTTCGTTACGACTGCCGCATTTTATTTCAGTTTTTATAGCTGAATTTATGGCCATATTATCAGCTCTCCAAAAGTTACCCAGTTCAAATACAGTTGTAGCAATCATCACTGACTCATTATCTGTGTGTTCTTCTCTCTGCATCTGCTGAAACCCCTCTTCTAAAGCTTTTCAGAATACTAGTTCCCGCGCACCTACAATGTCTCCACTTAATTTGGGTACCAGGATACAAGGGCTTGTTTTAAACAAAAGCGCTGATTCTTTAGCAAAGGCGGCGCTTTTGATGCCAATCATTCCAGTTTTCCCACAGACAACATACATTACATTCGCACGATTACGCACCTTAACTTTCAAAAAAATGCTTATCAGACCTCGTCTTGACAGCTTCTCCAGAATATAAGCACCTATTATTTCTTTAGAAAAGGGAGTTACCGTGGTCGAGAATAGTGGAAGTGGCCATAACCAAACTTCGCTGCCGGGTTACCTCCCTCAACTTTTAACTGCATAGAGTATATCAAGCGTTGTCTCCTCTGTGTATCTTCTGTAAGGAGGAGGAAACAATCAGTCTTTACTTTCCATACTGTCACTGCTATACGTCATTGAGAAGAAAAGTTATAGCACCACCTCTGTCGAAACTTGGATCTGCAAATATCCGAATCAGTTGTTCTATCATTCGGCGCCTCTACTCTGGGCTACAGTCACAAGAATGTTTACTACGCAAAAGAGGAATTTATCAGTCAGACTAAAAGAATATAGAGCCACATTTTTCACATTTTTAAACGTTTGAATAATATTATTCAGTAATTATTTGTTGTGAAACCTATCCCTAGCATTTACGAATATTATTGCGAGGAAACAAAAAAAAACAAATTCACCTAACACTCGGCCAATCCCCTGCATTGGGTAAGAGTCATGAGATGAGGAGAAGAAGAATGTACAGACCCACAATGATGACTGACACGTGACCTTGGGTTTAGCTGTGGTCGCAATTTTGTAATGCGCGCAGCCGGAACTAATCTTGGAGGCCACCGTGCTGATTAATTTAAAGCACACTTAGTTTCAAAATACATTCAAACAGCCTATTTCTTAAAAGTATCATAAGAATAGTTTCTGATACCTTTATTGCATGGGTTCACTTCTGCACTTGGTGAAACGACAATGAAAAGAAAGAATATGCCTTTTGTTTGAAAACACCACCTAACTTTCTCGACCATTCTTGACGCGATGTTCGGTTTCAAGGTAACCAATGAAACGCAGTGCGCTGAGGGGTGCATTTGACTTTCTTTTGCTGTTCGCTTGTTCAAAAAGCGGTGTCACCAGACCTCAGAAAGGGGCCGGGTTTCGCCAAGCTCAGCCGCCCTGCATAGTGCTCTGGGTGTAGAACAAAGTCGTGGGCTTCTCCATGCATTTGGCGAAGACGACTAAAAGGCGAAAGATGTGTCTTCTGAGTCATTATATTGATCCTTCCCGGCTGATCTACTTCTACACCCCTCTAGATTGTACAACTCTGAAGTCTAGCGTTGTTAGGCCTCACACTCATGCTTTAACAAACGCTAATCATACTAGGCACGCTGGCACGCCGAAGTGTTCCTTTCTCACCGACGTAACGGATGTGTGCGCTCGAAGATCAGTGTCAACATTACAAGTGACTGGGACATGCACGTGAGGCCTCACATTGCACTCGACGTGCATGGTCAGCGAGTGCCATATGGCACAACTATCCGTCTTACGCAAAATTTATACCTTCATTGGAACGCTTATTGTCAAATAATACGACGAATCTAGCAACTTGCTCATTGCTTTTCATTACATAGGTTTTCAGAAAGTCCTTGGCATCTTCCGTGTCGGTCATACTACAATGACGCTCCAATTTATATCGTCTCTACCAGCCACCCTCTAGCTGTGCGGGTCAACATTACTTATCACTATTTGTTATTTTTCTGTTAAACTTCAGTATTACTTCATTCAAGGTATTACTCCAGCATGCGTCAAGTATAGTAATATGGCAGAGCACCTCTAGAAGCTGCTTGGTTTCTCTTCGTTGAATGCCTGAACCACAAGTCCGCAGCAGAGGCTACAATCACCACCGCGAGCAAGATGGTCAAAGCAGAACTGAAATAGGAAAAAAGTAACAAATGCAAGTCATTACCAAACAGGACAATGTTATGCGGTGGTCTACTGCCGCTGATGTCTTTCGCTGCTTGCTTAAATTGTTCGTACCGTAATGGAAATGAACCAAAGGTTGCATAGTCAAAAGAGAGAGAGAGAACAACTTTATTCAGAATGCCTGCAGAATCGGCTGGGCTCCCTCCACGAAGCGACGAATACTTATTAAATATTATATTTTCTTGCGAATATGACTTATCAGCCATCCTGTAACTTTTATCGATGCCGTAGCACTTATCGACAGCAAGACGCAAACTAAGAAGAAAGCTAAAAGCATAGTTCGTCACTTCGGTCATACCATTTAGGCACTTAAATTTGAGAAAAACACCTCATCGCCGAAAACGTCTTCTTCAATGACCTAGCCAATGAGTGGGTCGGTATTGTTTTGTGACAAAAAAATTGTTTTGGATTGCGTGAAGTCACCGATAAATCTTTCATATTCCTTCACCTTGCCAAGAACGGTGTAGCCGCATTCTTGCTACATAGTGTGTACTTACAGTGCAAAGACTTGATCTGGGCCCATCGCTGTCGGTGAGGAATCCTTACAGACAGGCACCTTAACGCGTATGCCATATGGTTCAGTAGCTGCACATGAAGGACGTCAAAGCAAATTATTCAAGTAAGCGCTTTCTGGGTTGTTTCGAGCTGACGTAACAATAACAGGTGCTGCAGTTTCTTCCAGATAAAAGAAAAACCTAAAAATTGATTCTGGCAACCTTCCGACTGCATGAGACATTTAAAACTTGCGGTCCAATTTCAGAAAGTGGTGAATGTATACTAGGGGCTATTTTTGCCGCCAATAATCATAGCGCACACGTTATAAAGAGTATATCGGCGCTATGGCCACGCCACGTTCTCACTGTTGAGCCAGTAAGGAGTCCAACTCAACTGCACGTACAGGTAAAAAAATATAGACCAGGCACACTCCACAAACACATTAGTTCTCTGTACCCTGTACCTGCACATTATACCATGCTTCGGCGAACACACTTATAGAGATCACTACTCGGGTCTCACCCCAGGCCGGCGCCGTCGCCGGTGTCCATAAACACATCGCGCGAAATTAGCAAAAAAAACTCTTGCACCAATGACACAGTGAAGCTTGAACCTGGGTCCGCTGAATGCCAGCCCAGTATTCTAGCAATGAGATACGCCAGTGCTTGGAAATTTTTGGCAAATTTGCCCTAGGCTGGCTTGATGTCGGGAAAGCAATCGTGGTAATACGATTTCTAAAGCATTTTAAAACAGCGAAAGAACAAGCAGTCGTCGCATAATGCGGGTAGCGTAACGAGTGGGTCGTCCAATGATCCAACGCCTTACAAAAGCTTGTTTTTTCAGCTAATAACAGTGGCGCATACCGACTTCAGGCATAATTCCTCATCTTCATCAGCCGCTGCATGAACAATTGGCACTAAATTCCTCGCAAACGTTTAGCGGATATACCACGCCTCAGAAGAATGACGAAAAGTAGCATAGCAAATGCTGGCCAGCTACCTTAAATGATTTATTAATAATGCCGTAGTGGGTACCCAGCAAGTGTGCTTGCAGCAGTTACACCATGAATGTTCGGAAAAGGCTCTGAAAGGCCGCTCTTCTAGCTTTCCATGTGGTTGCGCTGGGCCTTGCGCGCAGGCCTGGCGTTATTTGAAAAAGACACCACCTTCTCAAACTTCCTATCTGTTCTACGGTCGTGGTAAACAGACTGAAAGAGTTGCTCCTGAGTGGCGGAGTCTTGAAAAGCCATACAACAAGAAATTTTACAGCATCAAATTTAAGGCGAACCATGACGCAGAATAGTTGCGCAAGCTTGCAGAGGCACAAGCGAGAGTAGTAACGGGATAGTTGTGCACAATGACATTTAAATGAAGAGTATTGTTAAGCTAAGAACCATTTGTATGATTATGGTAACAAATCGATCCTATTCGTACAAATACGCGAACCCTTCCAAAAAAACTTGCAGCCCATCTACAGAAATTCTACAGAGCATTAGTCATCCGGGATACAGAATATATGTAGACAAGTGACAAACTTTCTGTCACCCCGGCCCGCCACGAAGGTCTAGTAGTTAAGGTACTCGGCTGCTGACCCGCAGGTCGCGGAATCGAATCCCGACGTCGGCAGCTGCATTTCTGATGGAGGCGGAAATGTTGTAGGCCCGTGTGCTCAGATTTGGGGGCACGTTAAAGAACCCCAGGTGGTCGAAATTTCCGGAGCCCTCCACTACGACGTCTCTCATATTCATATGGTGATTTTGGGACGTTAAACCTCACATATTGTCGCAGTACAACGCGAACAAAGCACAAGTACGCCTTGAGGCAGCGAAAGCAGCGTGTTCTCAACAGCTGAGCCACAAGATCTTCTTCGTTCTCGCGTCAAGCCAGAGGCCCACTACCTGGTGTCCGCTAAATCCCCCCATCATCGTTTTTGTCCACATGTAAACACGGGTCATTTGCCTCCCTCTCAAAGAGCATCGACCCGATGCGAAGTCAATAATGCAGTTTTTGTTAAAAGATAAGTCTCACGCAATCACTCGCTGACGTAAGGCTTCATGCGCACTACGTGAACGAGTTCAGGATGGTGCTGGCGACGATTGGTATTACACGAATTGTCGGGAACAACTTCGTAAGTGACGTCACTCAGTTGTCGCAGCACTCGGTATGGCCCAAAGTATCTTCTTTAGAGCTTTTCTGATAGTCCTCGTTTCCGTACGGGTGTCCAAATCCATACTTTGTCGCCAGTTTGATAGACAACTGCTCTGCGGTGAGCATTGTAGCGGCCTGCATCGTACTCTTGCTGCTGGCGGATCCGTAAACGTGCCAGTTGTCTAGCTTCTTCCGCGCGTTCCGTAAACGTGTTGGCGTCTGGGTCGATGTCGTCACTTTCGTGCAGCAGCATCGCATCTAACATAGTTCGTACTTCTCGTCCATGAACGAGGCTGAACGGGGTCATGCGGGTCGTTTCTTGCTTGGCCGTGTTGTACGCAAACGTTATGTATGGCAAGATTTCATCCCAATTTTTGTGTTCAATGTCTACGTACATCGAAAGCATGTCTTCAATGGTTTTGTTCAGACGCTCCGTCAGCCCGTTTGTTTGTGGGTGGTAGGCAGTGGTCTTACGATGCGTTGTTCCACTCAGCATCAGGACGTGATCCAAAAGAGCTGCCGTAAATGCGGTTCCTCTGTCTGTGATCACGACGGTTGGTGCACCATGCCTCAGTACAATATTTTCGATGAAAAATCTTGCCACCTCCGCTGCTGTACCTCTCTGAATAGCTTTTGTCTCGGCATAACGGGTCAGATAATCCGTCGCGACGATAACCCAGCGGTTTCCTGCAGTGGAAATAGGAAGTGGGCCCAAAATGTCCATGCCTATCTGGTAGAATGGAGCTGTTGGGACCTGCACGGGTTGCAGTAGGCCAGCTGGTTTAGTCGGTGGTGACTTGCGTCGCTGGCAGTCGAGACAGGTACGAACGTGGTGCTTCACGGCTGTGGTTAGTCTCGGCCAGTAATACCTTTGCTGTACTCTGGCCAACGTTCTCATGTAACCCAAATGGCCAGAGGTCACCTCGTTGTGGCATGCTTTGAGTATTTCGGTACGAAGGGCTGCTGGTATGACGAGCAGATAGGCGGATCCTGTCGACGAAAAGTTTCTTTTGTAAAGTACTCCGCCCCGTAAACAAAACGATGACAATACTCTTGCGAAAACTCTTGGCGCCTTCTGAGATCTGCCTTCCAAGTAGTTAATTAAGCCAAGCAACTCAGTGTCGTCACGTTGTTGCTGCGCAATGGCGGTCGTGTCGAGGACACCGAGAAATGCCGTTTCCTCCTCCTCGGGTAGGGTTGCCGACTCAATGGGTGAACGGGACAGACAGTCAGCGTCCATATGTCGCTTGCCTGACTTGTGCACGACCGTCATGTCAAACTCTTGCAGTTTTAGGCTCCAACGCGCTAATCGGCCGGTGGGATCTTTTAGATTAGTTAACCAGCAAAGCGAGTGATGGTCACTAATAGCTTTGAAGTGTCGGCCATACAAGTACGGGCGAAATTTCATTACTGCCCATACTACGGCGAGGCATTCTTTCTCTGTTGTTGAATAGTTAGCCTCTGCGCGTGTTAGCGTTCGGCTTGCGTAGGCGATCACTCTTTCTGTGGCCTCTTGCCGTTGCACAAGCACAGCCCCAAGACTTACATTGCTAGCGTCTGTGTGAAGCATCGTCGGGGCTTCTTCGTCGAAGTGGGCGAGCACAGGGGGCGTTTGGAGACGTTGACGCAGGTCATTAAAGGCAGCCTCCTGTTCTTCTTTCCACTCAAAGGCAACATCATCTCTTGTGAGACGAGTTAGTGGCGACGCGATGCGGGCGAAGTCTGCGATAAACCGGCGATAATAGGCACAAAGGCCTAGGAAGCGTCTGACAGCCTTCTTATTGGAGGGTACTGGGAACTGTGCGACGGCGGCAATTTTTCCAGGATCGGGCCGGACGCCTGCGTTGCTGACGACGTGACCGAGAAACTGAAGTTCGTGAAAACAGAAATGGCACTTTTCTGGTTTCAATGTTAGGCCCGCGAACCGTATGGCACGTAAAACAACTTCCAGCCTTTTGAGATGCTCGTCAAAAGTGGTCGAAAACACTATAACGTCGTCCAGATAGACTAGGCACGTCTTCCACTTCAATCCCGAAAGTACCGTGTCCATAAGCCTTTGAAAAGTTGCGGGCGCGGAGCACAAACCGAAAGGCAAGACTTTAAATTCGTATAAACCATCTGGGGTCACAAAAGCGGTTTTCTCTCGGTCTCTTGGGTCTACCTCGATCTGCCAGTAACCACTCCTCAGGTCCATGGAAGAAAAGTAGCGAGCGTGCCGAAGTCTGTCAAGGGAGTCATCAATACGTGGGAGCGGGTACACATCTTTCTTGGTCACCCGATTCAGCTTCCTGTAGTCCACGCAAAAACGCAGGGTGCCGTCCTTTTTCTTTACTAGCACTACAGGCGATGCCCAGGGGCTCTGCGACGGTTGAATGACGTCATCTGCAAGCATTTTCGCGACTTGTTGTTGTATGGCTTCGCGTTCCTTTGAAGCTACACGATAAGGGTTCTGGTGGATAGGTCTCACCGTGTCCTCGGTGATTATTCGGTGCTTTGTCAAAGGTGTTCGACCAACTCGTGATGTCGTTGAAAAGCAGTCGCGGAATTCGGCTAGCAGCTGAAGAAGTCTCTGTCGTTCGTCCTTTGACAGAGTGGTGCCAACATCGAGAATGGGTTCTGGTTCTTGATTAGGCTCTTCGTCCAATACCGAAAAACATAAACTGCCTAGCATTTCTACAATATTGTCGTACGAAGCGATAGCTGTGCCCTTCGGAAGGTGCCGGCGCTCAGCACTAAAGTTCGTCAGAAGTAAATTCGTGCGTCCACCAGTGAGACGGACGATACCTCGTGCGACCAAAATGCCATGACTAAATAGCAGCGAGCCAATTTGGTCAGCAATGCCTTCGCCATCAAACGCTTCGTCGCCTTCTACTGAAACAAGAGTGCATGACCGGGGCGGGACGACCACATCATCATCAATTATACGTAAAGTGTTGCTTATTGCGTCTGAACAGTCAACTAAACCAGGGCGGTTGCGGAATGTAATTGAACGGTCCGGGATGTTGATGACGGCACCATATTCTCTTAAGAAGTCCATCCCTATGATCAAGTCCTTGCAACACGAGGTGAGGATGACGAACGTCGCCACGAAAGAAGAGCCACCGATGTCGAGTCTTGCTGTACACCTTCCGACAGGCATCAACAGCTGGCCGCCTGCTGTCCTCAGGTGAGGTCCCGTCCACGTAGTCTTCACTTTTTTGAGGCGTACGGCAAGGTTTTCACTTATGATAGAAAAGTCGGCGCCGGTGTCAACTAAGGCTGTTACTTGCTGTCCGTCTACCGAAACGGTAAGATCTGTGGTCACAGTTTCGTCGGTGTTACAACTTCTCGGCTTTACGGCGTCCTGTGGTACAAGTAACGGGGGCTTTTTTTCGTCGCCTTGACGGCCTGCAACCTCACCCCCGGAGGTCGCCGCCTTCAGTTTCCCCGGCGTGGACTTGGTGACCTCCTTCCACTGACGTCGGCTGTAGTTCGGTGGCGCGACGAAGGCGAATATGCCGGAGACGGAGAGCGTGGTCGACGTCCCAAACCTGGCTGGTAATGAGGCACACTGTCGTCATTATTGGCACGGCGGTTGTCAAAATGGGACTGAGACAAGGGGAGTCCTTGAGAATGAGTGTCCCGGCGTGGTGCGTAGCCGTCGTTGGCGCGTCGATCGTCAGACCATTGCCGAAGAGGTCGAAACATATCTACGCGGTGCCAGCAATGGCGGGAAATGTGGCCCACACCTCCGCAGGTAAAACAAAGCGGGCGCCTATCTACAGTGCGCCAGGCGTCTGTTTTACGAAGCTGTGGACGCCGCAACGGCTCGTAATGTGGCAAATGCCGTGTCTCGTTGGGAGACGGCTCTTGGTACGGCGGCATTTCGTACGGCGGTACGACGGCAGGTCGTCGCGGTGTCTGTTCTTGTGGCGACCAAGGAACAGCTGCCGATGGCTGGCGGTACGACGGCGCAACGGGCGGCGGGCGGCGAAGCGCGGCTGCGTAGCTCATAGGTCGCTGATCGTCAGTAGGATCAGCTGTTGAAAACGCTTGGCGTATTTCTTCGCGGACGACTTCAGCGACAGACGCCGTGGGTGGTTCCGTGACCAGATTCCGGAACTTCAGCAGCTCTTCGCGAACAATCTCTCTTATCACATCGCGCAACGAGCTTTGATTGTCAGATGCCGTTGCGGCGACTTGCATGTGGGCGCTGCTGGACAAGCGATCGTATTGTCGGCATCGTAGGTGAAGCGCCCGTTCGATAGCCGTAGCTTCTTTGATGAAGTCTGTCACGGTGCTTGGCGGGTTCCGCAAAAGTCCGGCGAACAGTTGCTCTTTAACGCCGCGCATGAGGTAGCGCAACTTTTTGTCGTTGGTCATGTGCGGGTCAGCTTTACGGAAGAGACGGGCCATGTCCTCAGCGAACATTGCGACCGTTTCGTTGGGTTTCTGAACCCGTAGCTCGAGTAAATGCTGCGCACGTTCGCGCCGGTCGACATCGGCAAATGTGTCAATCATCCCTCTTTTAAAGTCGCTCCATAATGACAAACTGCCTTCTCTGTTCTCGTACCAAGTTTTAGCGCTGTCGTCGAGATAAAAATAGGCGCGGGAAAGCCTTTGTTCAAGGGACCACTGGTTGGTGTTAGCGACACGTTCATAGTGATCAAGCCATTCTTCGACGTCTTCATGTGCTCCACCACCAAAGCGATCAGGCACCAGCGGTGAAAAAAAGGTTACCTGAGATGGGGTTGGCAAACTACTGTCTCGTAGTAACTGTTGTGGATTGGCGGTGGCCATTGGTAGATCTGAGCGGTGCTTTGTAGAGTGTTCCTGTGAGAGAGTGAACTCTGGAAGGAGGCCTCGCAAGCGACGACTGAAGCGATGTACGGGAGTGTCGACAAGTGCTTCTGGGCTGGATGAACGGCTCCCCGTGGGAGTGTGGAGCATCAGGCGGGGTCGCGGGCCAGCACCTCCACCAGTGTCGCAGTACAACGCGAACAAAGCACAAGTACGCCTTGAGGCAGCGAAAGCAGCGTGTTCTCAACAGCTGAGCCACAAGATCTTCTTCGTTCTCGCGTCAAGCCAGAGGCCCACTACCTGGTGTCCGCTAAATCCCCCCATCATCGTTTTTGTCCACATGTAAACACGGGTCAATATCAATCAATTCGTCACCCCCTGTCAGTTCTGAGTAGACAATCGGTACACCCGTTCTGCAGAAAGTCTGCAGAGCATCAGTAGCTGCGCATGATTTAGCATTCCTGGAGAGTATCTTCGAACATCTGCAGAAAGTCTTCGGCAATTCTGCAGCATTTCTGCAGAATATACACAGCGTTTTGTCATGAATGAACAAAAAGTAATAGCTACCGTTTGCACTAGCACGCACATTCAAGGAACATACATCTAAGGGTAGTATACCGCCCATACACCCACCTAACACGTGCCCAACATATACAAGCAACAGCAGCTAAGTAAATACTAAACACATACACCTCCCGCACTTAACAGTCTAACACCCACCACCTTGTGTATATAGGCATGTCTTTGTGACCGGCCATTGAGTGCTGGTACGAAAATTCTTATGCTTCAAAAATTTACACTTACACAAACACAAAATACGTAATAAATTATGGTGACTGTGACGTAGCCAGAAAGTAAACATATATTTTATAGTGCACTTTAAAAACTGCAACAATCTTTTAATTAGGGACATTTAACTACCATCTGACAGGCAGTCACATGAGGCTGCAGAAAAGCTGCAGAATTTCTGCAAACAGTCTGCGGACCAGGGTGGTTGACTGATGGGTGATGGAAAGCTGAAGCCTTTTTAGTTATGGTTACGAAATATGTAATGAACAAGTTGTATAAATATATCCGTATCTAATATATACATCCACACATGCACCCACAGGGCCCATAATAAAAGACATGTCTACTGGTCGTCTGCAGAAAATCTGCAGACTTGGTTCGTAACGGGATGACTGGAGGTTGTCTGATGGGTGACTGAAAGCTGAAGCCCATTAATTATACTTATGGAATGCGTCATGACCCAAAATGTATAGATAGATAAGCGCATAATAAATACGTCCACACACGCAATCACAGGGCCCTCAATAAAAGACAAGTCTGCTTGTCGTCTGCAGAAATGATGTAGAGTAGCTCTGTACGGGGGTGACTGGTGGGTGACTGATGCGTGACTGATGGGCGAGGCTTATTCAATGATTGCCATCAAATATGCCAAGGTCCAGAATGTATACATACATACGTGAGTGTTATTACATTCAAGTGCACGCAATCTGGGCTCACATTAGCAGAAACGCTTGCTTGCCGTCTGCTTGTCGTCTGCAGAAATGATGTAGGGTAGCTCTGTACGGGGGTGACTGGTGGGTGACTGATGGGTGACTGATGGGCGAAGCTTATTCAATGATTGTTATCAAATATGCCAAGGTCCAGAATATATACATACATACGTGAGTGTTATTACATTCAAGTGCACGCAATCTGGGCTCACATTAGCAGAAACGCTTGCTTGCCGTCTGCTTGGCATGTGCAGAAAGTCTGCAGACGAGGTCTACAGTAAGGTCGACTCTACAGGAAGGGGACTGGGGTGACTGATGGGTGCCTCGTGGGTGACAGAAAGGCTAAACTCATTTTTGTAAGGGAAGCCGAGCCGTTTATTGTACTTGGTAAGGCTGAGCTATAGAAGCTGGCTTGCCACTTTCAAATTATTCGCATGTAACACTGACCGTCATTCAGTTGCGTTCGTCATAAAGATTTTTTATTGCATATGAAGGGACGTACGTACAAATTCTTAAGTAGGGTCCACAATCACCCAGTGGTATTACCCTTTTTTATATACTATCCGAAAAACTAAGGAGAAGAATGCGTACGAATCAGTATGCCCAGGAACCTTAAGCATTTCATGAAATTAGGAACTGCTTTCTTTTTTTTCATAATAGGACTGTACTTGCAAAGTTATATAGATAAGTGAAGCGGTTCAATTCCGTTTCTTTTTCTTGACAAGCCAGATGCTCTTTTAGAGTAATTGAGAAAAACGCAATGCTTTACCACACCCAATCTGATCCAGCTTGCTGTAATTGTTTTTTGTTGTGTTCATGTCGTCGGAACACCTCGAACGTGCACCTCACTTGAAATGCGGGTAACCTACTAAAGCTGATATTCAGACGCAATGTTGCATTCGGCGAGTACAGAATACACAACATGATATTAGGCCCAACTTGATCGAAAAGATTCACTTCGAACCTGCCTTGGCTACATGGGCGAAACTAAGTGCTAATGACTATTTGGCCATGATTTGCCACTACATTCACTAAATAAATGTCGTTTTCTTGGTAGCCTATATGATAGGATAAGGAGATTTCTAGGTAGCCTTGAATGTTTCCAATAAAATAATGCTGAATCATCCTGTTTTCAGCAGACCTTCTTTGCTTCACAGCAGCCTGCGTACATAGTATGAAAAAGGACATGCTACCTTGTTCATTCAGACATGTTTTTTTTTCTTTTTTGCTATCTGGCAATCATATTATTTGAATCGCTAGGCCACGGTGTCTATATTTTTCATTCAGCAACACGCTTGAAAAAACGTGCGTTTTTCCTGGGCTTATTTGGCGCGGATAACTTCAACTTTTTCTTCGTCACCCTCGTCACCATTGAACGTGTCTACATCTACATTTCATGCTCAACGTCCTTGGCGTGATTCATTCTAAATACAACAGCTTTCGGCACTCAATACGAAAGTAACAAACTATGCAACCAAGGACTGCACCTTTTATACTCTTTATTCTCCGAAATTTTTCCTATTATTTTCACGTCCGACACCTTCCTTTCAGCCACCCTTCTCTATACAGTAGTTTGAAAACGTTTCTGGCCGGCAGATAACGGAGATATATAAATAATATATTGATAGGAACTGTATTTTACGTGCAAAAACAAAAATTTGATTATGACGTACGCCGTATATGGGGGAGCGCTCCAGAAATCTGAACCACCTGGTGTTCTTTAGGGTGAACTGATATCGTAAAGTAAACTAGCCTATGGCCGGGATCAATCCCACGACCTTCGGTCAGCAGCCGAGTAGTACCATAACCGCTACAACCACGGCTGCGGACTACACTTCAAACATTGATAATTACTTCCTCAACTATTCGTCTAATAATTATTGGTAAGAATTCCAGCTCAGTGGTTCATTGTGAGTACGCACATTCCCAATCTCAACGTGTGCAGGCAAAATAGTGAAGCGACGACCACGGTCATATAAGCGTGCTCCGACATGTGTTCATTCCAACACGCGCTTCTTGCTTGCAAACCTTACAAGTGAAAAAGATGCTGTTGCCATAATTACCTCTACATCTGTTTCTCTTTTTTAACAGAAAGATTGAAGTTTTGCTTTGCATCTCAACCCCAAGCGTTAACGGTGATGTCAAACTTACCAGCTGCGAGCAAATTTTCTATGTCAGTGGCCGTGCACGTAGACGGCGCACAAAGCGCTGCACGTAGGCCCTCTTGATAGGGGTTCTCTTGCAAGCTCTCAAACTCCTCAAAACTTGCTAGCCGCATTTTTATCTGCGGCGTACTCTCGAAGATTCGCCTCATGAGCTTGGTGATGAACGGGTTGCCTCGCGTCTTCAGGAAGGCGCTACAGTATGAGCCTCGAAACGCCACCAGGCTGCTGTTGGCGTCGTCTGGAACTTCAATGCTGAGGCATTCATCATACCGCCCCAAACTACCGCTGTTCAGCTCAAACACTCCTTCGGGAACGCCGGCTGACTCGACAACTGCAAACAAGCAAAAACAAAAAAAGATATGGAAAAAACGCGGCTGATCTCTTTTCTAGGAATTCGTATAACATGAAGTGAAACGTGTCTCTGCAGAGGTAGTTGAGCATATATTGTGCATTGTACCACTACAAAGGTGAAGGAATGAATGCTACAGCAACTAATAGCGATGTCACTCAAAGAACGGCCAGCCACTGGAAACATGCAGCGCACATGTCAACAGAAAGCAACGACTAAATGAGCATACACAAAAACAGCGTGTACTAACAATTGTCACATATAGACAGCTCGACGCTTAAAGCCCGCTTTTCAAATAGAAATTCGTACGAAACGAACGCACAAGTATACACAAGACAAGCGCGACCTATTGTCACAATTCTTACCCCTTGGTGTGTGAGCAGCGGGCGTCTTTTGTAAACACGGCCGCAGCAGCAAGATAAGCGACCTTTGACCTCTCCCAAATTACAAGTGTGACAAACGCGCGCACAAGAGAGACCACGCTCCTTAAAGGCAGCGCTAACCAAAAGGCCACAGGGGATGGCCTTTAGAGCGCACTCCATGCAGCCAACGTGAGCTCGTCGCGCCATCTCACTACTGATTACGAAAAGTCACTAAAGTTACGGAACTCCGAGAACCACCACACGGTGTGTAGTATGTCTGAATTGCTTGCCGTTAACATATTTGACAATGGACGTTCCGTGGCTAACTGGTTAGCACCACGCGCTGCGAATCGACATGTCGTCGCCAGTGCAATGTTCCACGACAGAACCTTCTCTTCTCCTTTTTTTTTTGCAGTTTCCTCGTATACAGTTTGCAACGTCATATTCGTAACGAAAATACGTTCGCGGAGCCGGGATGCACGTCGGCATAAAACGCTTTCGTGTTAAAGGAAACACTCATCGGTCTCGTAATTCTACTCGTTTTGTTTCTTGTAACGCCTGCCTTGGACAGATGCCTCAAGATTACTTCTTAAATATATTATTTTCATCGGCTCCAACATTACGGTGCGTGTCCAGCCGCATGGAAAAATGTCGAGCTATGTTTCACAGACGTGGAGCAAACGTGTGGATAAAGCACAAAACATGCAGCGATGTATGCCTATCGATGTTTATGGCGGTATCTGAAATATATATGCCAGTGAGCACGCATAAAAACATTTAATAAAGCTGAACCTCAAAAGTTTTCTTGAGTGTGTTTGTGTGCAAAGTTAAATTGCCAATTCAGGATTGCGCACTCGCGGTTGCAATTTAGAGAAACACCGCGCTATAATTTTGCAGACCGTGTCTATACAATGCAAGAAAACTTTTTTACGCCATCTCTCATTCGGCGTCGAGCTCTCCATATTTCTTTTTACTACAGCACCACTTAACTGTGCTGTATAAGAAAAATAAAATAATGTTGATTTCGTGCATGGCACGATTCAAGAGCATGCGATTAGTTTCGTAAGTATTTCGTTATTTGACAGTGTTGACTGTTCCATAATTTGTTTACTTAAGACGAGCCGTTACTGTGCCTAGCGAGAGCATGTGTGTGAACGCTGCACAGCAGCTAGGACGATGGCTTTACGACACACGGTTTGTGCACTGATAATTTGTAAAGGATACAATGACATAAATAGGAGGCATGCAATCATGGTCAATGCGTTATTGAGATGCTCACACAATCCGAAGCAACTATACCTTTTAGAACACAATAGGGTTGCCAGGGCATTCAAACTTTTTGATGCATGACTGCAAGATACGAGTAGTTGCTATATAGGGGTAAAGCATTCACGTTACGAAGACAGTGTGGAATTTCGTCGTCGTATGCATCGAAGCGTGTGCTTACATACTACCACACGTCTATTTTATGTTTTCAAAGTTTTTGAAGTCATGGTCTGTGGAGAAACGTCCACAGTAGTTAGACGTAGATTCATTAAACTAGTTGGACTGTATCGGACATCTGATATTTCGTGGTAGCTGCCACAAAAAAGTGCTTGACAGCGTATGGTGATGGCGCAGCCAGTACCAACTAACGAAGCTACTGAATTTGACGAGAGATGAATGCAAAAAACATGATGTGATCAAAGCAAATAATGTGAAAGATTCCTAGTATTGACCTAAAATAAGGATACAGTAAACGTTCAATCGTGTCTCAGTGGTAGGGTGGTGCGGTGATCCCTTCAATAAGTTGCTATCCTAAGATTATCTTCAAGAGTTCCTTCAAGAATATAACGCTTAGTTCTGATAGACTAACGTTGATATTGACTATAATCAACCAATAGCACTGGCTCTCATAAGTAACGGTTATTCACAATTAATCGTACCTCTGTCGATAAGGAATAAAGCTAGTTCACACATACGTGGAGCATATTTTGAATAGCTTCCCCGTGTTAGTAGATTCTCAACAGCGTGCTAGCGCAGTTCTTCGTGTAAAAAACTGGCTTGTTGAACTCAATGTGAGAATCAACTTTGCGCAAGCCAGTCTGCGAGGAGCAGGGTGCTTCACACTTTTGGACGTTGAGCCCAATGTTGCAATGTGGACGGACGTATTTCGTAAACCAAATAACGTGGTTTAAGTGTAACGCACTCGTTGTGACTCTTGAAAGCTATCTTATATTCTTACCTAGCATGAACACTCGCCCCTTACTATTTGGAGTTTTACGTGGTAAAGCCATTATATGTTCGCTAACACGCTGTGGAAAAATGCTGAAGGGAAATTTCACCCACGTGGTGTTCTTTAAAGTGCACCTAAATTGAAGTACATGGGCCTTTTGCAGCTTGCCTCCATCAAATTGATGACTGATTGATATGTGGCGTGTAAAGTCCCAAAACCTCCACATGAATATGAGAGACGCCGTAGTGCAGGGCTTCGATGCCATAGTGGAGGACTTTGCCAGGATTCGTTCCCGCGACCTACGGGTCCGCGGCGGTGTACCTTTGCCGCTAGGCCACCACGGTGCGGTTTGCCAGCATCAAAATGGGACCACTGCAGCGCGGATAAAACCTTCCACTTCTGACTACGTTGCCGGGCACCGAACCATCATTTCCACCGCGGTGCCTCGCCGTCGCCTGGGAGTGCAAATATTAATCACATTGGAAAGAGTTCAATGCTTCGGCTTTTTCACGGTTCCAGTGTAAAGCAATTTCTCGAGCGTGTTCCGGGGAGGTCAATTAATACTAGATGATAAGTATTAGTACCACGAATAGTGGTGCAGTTCTCGCACAATTATGACGCATGCATGAGATAAGACTGATCGCGAACTGCTGTCGTGAAAATATACGAAGTGTCTCCACACCCTTGCCTGCACGCGGCCTAATAAGGGAGAGCTATACCGCATGATTCATGAGGTTGTCCGGGGTAGAGTAATCCTGGTATCTGCTAGTGGCTCAGTGAGAAGCGTTCGAGTGCAGATCGAAAAATCTCCTGTCCATTACAGGGTGCCCCTATCCACGTATTTTCATATAGGAGCCAAACTTTTTAGCACGTTGTTCCTTGGGAGTTGATCACAGAAAACTATCATCAATATAACAGGTACATGTGACAATATGCGGCTTTCCAGAAAACTTTTATCATTACAAATGGGTATGTGTAATGGAAATTGTCTAAATCCCACTACTCGCCAGGGGTGTAATAAATGTTTAGATGTCAGCAGCTAAACCCACAAATCCCTGCGAAGCGATGACGGTGCATGAGCCGAAGACATCGAGCACGCACAACGAGGAAATGCAAGCAGACTGGAAAGGCAAAATTGGCCACAAAAACCGGAGCATATGGAATGCTTACGCTAACGAGATGTCCTTATAGCTGTGAGTGGTGCGAATGCTTGTTGTCAGCGATGCGTCTGTCTCTGCCATGTAAACAACCACGTCATGTTCTGCGGTATAACTCAAACTTGTCTATGCTGAGAATCAACGTAAAATAACGCCACAATACAGGACTAAATATTATCAACAACATAGGAGCAACATATACCCGAGAATATAGCTGAATGGTAGAACGTTTGACAGCATATCTACAATCCGTGGTTCAAAACCAGGTGCCCCCTAGCCACGTCTGCTTTTTTTCGTATTTTAAAACCCCCTTGTAAAATATTTGGCCAACTGAACAACTGACACGAACTTTTAAAACTCTTTCGAGGTTGCATTCCTCTGTGTCTGTGTTCCTGCTTCCATTTTCTAGATGCGGATTTCAGGTGTCAGAAAGACGGAACACACACAGCGGAACGCACACGCAAAGTACCAATTAGCGACATGTTTTTTTAGTATTTTTCATTCCTTAAAAACCTCTTCCCAGGAGACCTTTCTCCTGATCGCAAGCCAGGTGTACAGCTCAGAGGCTGTCTTATGGTTGCGCAAGCGTTCAGATGTGTGTGTCGTGACTCATGACCTCTGTTAGACAGGCATTGGTAGTCTATCTTGGCCATTGTTTCAGAACTAAAATGCCTTAGGGTTATGTCATTATTCAGCTCTTACTGCCAAATTGGTTCGTGGTTCAGAAAACTGTTTTTCTGCATCGGTATAGGAAAGCTAGCAGCTATCACTTGGAAGATTTTTGTAAGGCATTTTCTGACGTGTTCCGCCAATGGAAGATCTTGTGCTCGGTGCATTTAAAATGAAGCAGGGGCTGCTGGTGAGCTGACATTGCTGAAGTTGTCGAAAAACCTTTAATTAAGGGCAGCGCCTCCTCTATTTCTTTCGCCCTACCGCGGTGGTCTAGTGGCTAAGGTACTCGGCAGCTGACCCACAGGTCGCGGGATCAAATACCGGCTGCGGCGGCTGCATTTCCGATGGAGGCGGAAATGTTGTGGACCCGTGTGCTCAGATTTGGGTGCAGCCTAAGGAACCCCAGGCGGTCAAAATATCTGGAGCCCTCCACTACGGCGTCTCTCATAATCATATAGTGGTTTTGGCTCATTAAACCGCCCATATCAATCGATCTCTATTTTTTTTTTCAGTGTCCAGGTGAACGAGCAGATTTCAATGGGAAGCGACCGTGGTGCTAGTGCGGCGTTTCGCCGCCACGCGCCACAACTGGAGTAGAGATGCCACCCCCGGTCGTTTCTCGCGCAAACGAATGCCGTGGCTGCATTCTAAGCTACTATAAGGCTCCATTTTCAGCTGTATTCGCATTGTTTAAGATGTAATGAAAACCTGGAAAAGAGAATTGTGAAGCACTCGTTTTGGACACACAGCTGATTTCAAAAGCATGTCTCGTTCACGACTACTTGATCAAGGCGCTCACGCGTCCTCTGCTAGGCCGATACCAGATCGCTAGTACTCCGCGGAAGATCGTTTTGTCACCATGGCGTTCGCTTGACTGAGAGTTGCTTTTTTTCACTAACTGAAAGTCGATTTTTGAGAGAGGCTTTTACCAGGAGCTCATATTAAAAGCTTGAATGCCTAATGTTCCCCAATGCTTGCTACTCTCTAATGGCATACCACATTATGCGCAAGCCTGGAGTTCATGCGCTAAATAGCATTTTATGCCACTAGACTGCTTCAATGAATATGGACCATCATCCATTGCCTTCACAAAGCATTACATGAGTTGCCCCGAGAAAAGGCAACTGTCAGAAAATGAGGAACGATGACAGGTGATTTCGCCATTTGGGAGCTTAAACAATGAAAAGGTGAAAAACAAAAACAGATTTCTGAGCGGCACGGTTTCTGTGATCATTGCCTGTGTTTCCAACACGCGCTGTTAAAGTTTGAACTCTTATGCTGACTCTCAACTTGAGCCATGGTTAAACGCATGAAAAATGCGGCCTGTGGTCAGTTGCTTGAGCTTGTCTGTTTATTCGTGGACGGATAGTTGTAGCGTTAATATTCGGCTGCTCAGCTTTGTTTCTTTCTCCTTCCCTCCGGCCTCTTAATTCAGTAGCGAGTAGAGTAGAGGCCGAATGGCTGTGTGGTGCCCATGGGCTCCCATTCAGTTTCGGGGCGTAATGTTAGCGTCGCACGTGGCAATGATCGCGAGGTAGCGTTTTTACTGAAACTCATTTGTTGACTGTTCGGATGCAGCACACTCCCGTTTAGCGATACCGATTGCCACGTTGCCAAACGTGACGGGTAGACTTCAGCCACCACTACTTATAATCTATAAAATAGGTTGTCGAAGACGGCTACGCATTAGACTGTTGTGCCAATATTTATTAGGAGACCAATGGTTCGGCCTGATAACTGCAAGCACGCTCCCCAAACACGAGCGGAAGCTGCCATTTCATCGAGCTACAGCCGTACAGGGCATTAAAGCGATATCTCCAATTGTCAAATCTAAAGCGAGCATTGATCGCCGGTGGCGTCCGGCTCTTCTCGCGTCGGCGGCGTGTACACGAGTCATGCAACAAATCATTACGTAAAAACATCATCATATGACCTCATACATCATAAATGTTTGTGACGCATCGGAAGGTCACATAACTTGACGGCATCATATAACATCTTCGCTTGGTTCAAATGGGCCGATCATGAGAACAGTGCATAACCAACGGAAAGGCAGAAAGCTAGCTTTGTCTCCAATTCTTGAGGAAATAAGGACAACATGTTGCACGTACAAAGATCTCGGAGGGAAGTAGGAAACATTCAGTGCATTGAATCGAAAGAAAACGAGAATAGCTTTTGCTTTTCAGTCGTTTCAGATGAATCCTTGAAGGGACCGGTGAGTTTTTTTTTTGTGTGTGTGTGTGTGACTAATCAGAAATGAAAAAAAAAACAGAATCTCAATTTTTTAGTCAGATAGGCATAGTGGTACACCACAATATTATAGACTGAGGCATGCAAATAATCAGGTTGCAATAGCTTGCAACAAAAAATTGCTGCAGGTGACGTCACCCGAGTGACGTCATCTGCAGCAACGGAATATAAGGAGCAACGAGACATGAACCGCCTCAGAGGGCACGGCACCCGGCCTGCGGACAGCATGGCTAAACCGCTGCTGCTGCTTTTGCAGGTTGCGCCGTGTTTTTTTGGTCTGACTGCAATGACGACGAACTGCGACGATGGAAATGCATACTTCCTGCCGCCCCACGGAATCCTGGAACCTGGAAAGACCGATAATCTACCGACCCGAGTCAGGGGGGTGAAACTTCACGGTTTTTCTGTCCCGTGACCGCAGCGATCCTAACGTTTGGGGGCTGTACTACCTAAATGAACGTTCTTGTTCTGTTTTATAGTTATTACTAGGTTACTCATTAACTCCGGAGTTTTTACTACACAAGTGAACCTAAAGGTTGCAGTTCGAGATTGCGAAAATAAGAGCGCCACCCTAAGCGGAAAACGGGAACTGCGCAGTCGTCCTATCTCTCACGGCGAAAATGGGGCGTTTCTTTTCGCGCGCCCATGTATGCTACAGCCTGCGGTGTCCCAAAGGCCGCTTTTACCGCTGTAAAGTTTGTTTTAGCGAAACCCATGCAAGATTCAGCCAAACAGACGCATCCATGGATTCTCGCCTTCATCACAAATCGTGCTGCGCTGAGTGGTGTCGGAATTCTTCACGACACACCGGCATAAAATTCTTTCGGATCCCGACGGACGAAAGGTACGATCTGCATGCTGCTCGTTTTGTCTTTCTACGCTTGCACGGCATATCAGGATGCGGTTGCTGCAGTAGCTGTGTAGTTTAATTGAGCTACACGTACATGATTTATTCATTACATTCTGATTGTCTGCTTTTCGGCTTCAATTATACATGACATGCACGGCAGAGCATCTGGAAATTATTCCAGCGAATACATTTGCTAGGCACGATTGTTTATACTTGCGTTTTCAATTTAATGCGTTTCGATCGTGCATTGCATTTCGATGTTGCACTTTGGCTCAAGGCAATGCAAGGCATGTCACAAATGTATTTGTAGCAGCATATGCAGTAACTAATAGAACAGTGTAAGCTTATCCGCACTCTTTTTATTACCTTTTGATTGCCTGCGTTCAGTCTGTTCTCGTTGCATGCGTTATTATTATTCTTGAATATTATCAGCCTATTTATGTCCATAGCTGGAGGAAGGCAATTCCCATAATCTTTTGGCTATAAGGGAGGGTCCATATACGTTCATAGCATGTGTTTTTAGTACTATGTTAATTACGTACTGAGTATATAAATTATTACACTTGCGAGTTTAGACGGATGTTATTACAATATTGCGTTTCAATTGTGTGTTTTCATTTTGGCCTCACGTAAATCCACGGCATATTGCAGAGGAATTCAGCAATAAATTTATAAAGTAATAATTTATAATGTATACCTCAATTTCATGTTTTCAGTTTCAGCCTTAAGTACAATTACGATATATTTACAAGAATGCAATTGCAGCTAAAAGCCCATGAATAATTGGACAATGTAAACTTACGTGTTCTACTAATTTATTACCGGTTTTATTAAGGTTTTTATGAAAGATTTGCAGTAGGGCGCAAGAAATACCCGAGGAATACGCAGTGCGCGAGGGTATATATCTACGAATAGTTGTTTAGAGATTTTGGTGTGGGATGATTGCTATTGTCTGCAAAAATATATTTTGAATAAGGAGGAAAGCTGGGGTCGTTGCCACCAAACATTACTATCGCGCAAGTAGAAGCATGTATCCGCGTCTCTTAATAATAAAGACAGATTTTATTTTAAAGTTTGCTTTCAGGATTGCTATCACAAGTCGTCTTGGTTACAAAAGTTCAATTAAGAAAGAAAGATGAGAAATGTATCAAATAACGCTTACTTCGAATAAAGATGCCAGTTTTCACTCAAAGCTATCCATCTACGCCTGAAAACAGAAATAAATCCATTCTAACCCAAATACTACACACGCACACATTGATTTTCCAGATCTCGCGCTTGGCTTCAGTATGTGAGACGGCAGGACCTGGCTCATTTACCACCTCGTCAGATCTACAGCAGCTACCGTTTGTGCTCTGCCCATTTCACCAGCAGAGACTACGCAGACCCTGGACAGACAAGGCTGCTAAGATGTGCTGTGCCAACAGTTTCCATCTTTGGTGATGGGCAGACACACGTCGAAAGTCCAGGTGGGAATACTGTAATGTGATCATACAACAGCACAAACTTTCATGCCTCTACATCTATTTACAGAAATGTCTTAATACTCAATATGTGTACCTGTCCGAGTTATCATGACTCAGTATTTTTAAGATTCTCGCGCAGATTACACCAACAATACCAACGCATGGTGTACACAGCATCCATGGATTCGCCGGCATGATTTTGCTGGTAGATATAACTAGCTAAGTAAAAAATTTGCCGGCTTCACAATCGTTAAATTTAGAGCAGACGTCTCACTCAGAACGCTCTACATGTAACCTCCTCGATTCTGATTCAGTTGTCTCTGCTATTTTACCCGTGGCGTAGCGTTTTACAGGAAAAGGCGAAAATTACCTCATAACTTGAGAGAGTACTCCATGTGGCGCGTTATCAGCTATTTCGCACATGGCGAGTGAGTAGCGGCCAACTTGGTGTCGCTGTTAAAACAATTGCGCGATAGCTCTGACAGTGGAAGCAACAGAACTGGCCTTTTAGAAATATATATATATTCTACGACACCCTAGTTCAAAGTCGCTTTTAAAATTAAGAATCCAAAAGGTACTTTATTTTTATTAGCTTTATTATAACAAAATTACTTTTATTTTCAATTGGCCAAATAAGTGTAATTGGCAAGAATTCGGTTACGCGCTAGGTCATCACGGGCACCACGATGTTAACCTGTTCTAGGCACATCGCATTAAGATTTTTAAAATATTGGTTTAGGATAGTTGGGACACCCATATATTTAGTGAGTGACACGTAGCGTTCTCTTTTTGTGTGTTTATACTTTTTTATTACTCGTACTGAGACATAATACGCGAGGAGACCAATTAATAGTGAGAAAACGCCCTGAGTGATTGTAATTGCAAATATTTAATGGGACGCCTAATACCAGCTGTATGTATGTCACACTGAAATCTGTGCTCCGCCAATTTCTCTTCACAGGCTCTCCTCGGCCCACGAATACCACTACAATGCCCGCTCAAAGCGCTGATGAAGAAGTTCAACAGGCTGAGTCCCCATGTACGCAAATTGTTTTACTTTCTAAGCTCTTGAAAACTATTCCACATAAATTATTGATGCCGTAATTGTAATTTTTTATAGTGACGCCTAATACCAGCTGTATGTATGCCACGCTAAAACCTGTGCTACGTAAATCTCCCTTCACAGGCTCTCCTCGGCCCGCGAATACCACTGCAATGCCCGCTCACAGCGCCGATGAAGAAGTTCAACAGACTGAGCCCTCATGTACGCAAATTGTATTGGTCTCTAAGCTCTTTAAAACTATTACAGATAAATTAATGCCCTGCAGCTATCGTTTTAATGTCACGTACCATTTAACAGATCCTAAAGTGCACTAGGGTGTCAGCTGGGCGAGCTAGTTCATTGCTAGGGGACGAGAACCAGAGCGATGTATACCGAAAGGCAGGACGAGACGAGTGCTTGTCCGATCCCTTTCTTGCTTGTTTGTTGCCTCCTAAGAGGGATTAGTGCCCCGCCGTGGTGGTCTAGTAGTTATGGCGCTCGACTGCCGACCCGCAGGTAGCGGGATCGAATCCCGGCCGCAGCGGCTGCATTTTCGATGGAGGCGAAAATGTTTGAGGCCCGTGTGCTTAGATTTAGGTGCACATTAAAGAACCCCAGGTGGTCGAAATTTCCGGAGCCCTCCACTACGGCGTCCCTCATAATCATATCGTGGTTTTGGAATGTTAAACCCCAGATATTATTATTATTATTATAAGAGGGATTAGTGTTTTTTTAAAGAAGACTATGAATTCGTTGTTTTTTTCCTAAACATACCATTTTAAACGTATAACCAATAATGTTTAACAAGGAGTATGCTAATGATTAGGAAAAATTAGTTAACGCTTCATGTTGCCCACGATGCTTATACATGCCATTAGTAGGCTCAATGCCCAGCAGTGTGCTTATCAGAGGCCTGTTCCCAATGCCCCAAGTTTGAATAAGTGAAGGATCGAGAACTAAATATGACCAACTGATTACTCATGGAAGTAATCACTTCAATTCTAAAAGCCGCTAGAACTTTTACTAGGTTTAAAGATAATGGTCAGCTTTCACAAAAACACAGTATAAATTAGCTTTTTTTCTAAATCTTTCAGGTTCCAATCCAGCGGGTCGACAACACAAGCCTTCTAGGTGCTCGCCCCGGACAGCCAGAAAAATGAAGAACCTGGAGAAGATAAATTCAAGGCTTCGGAAGGCACTGTCAAGAATTGGCAAGAGAGAGGTTAAAAAGCTTTCCCAGTCCGAGGCGTTGAATGCTATCAGGCCCTACGTCCGCAAGACATTTTTTAGATTGCTTCAGACTCAAGTTAAAATTAATGGCGTGAAACGTAGAGGACGGAGGTGGTCGCCCGAGCACCGCCAGTTCGCTTTAAACTTATACTTTCATGGTCCGAAAGCGTACAGACATCTGTCAAGACTGCTTGACATGCCAACTGTGAGGTCGCTAAAGCAGTGGTTATCAAATATTCTGATGACTCGAGGAGTTATTCCAACCGCTATTGAAGCCCTCGAAGAAGCTACCCGAAATTGGCATTTAACAGATCGTGCGTGCACATTAATATTTGACGAAATGTCCTTGAAGGAACATCTGCAGTATGATGCAAAGCATGACATTGTGATGGGATTCTCCGATGACGGTAGGCAAAGAACACCAGCCGTGGCAAATTCAGCGCTCCTGATACTTGTGGCAGGCATTTCAAAAACGTGGATTCAGCCTGTTGCTTACACAGTATCAAGGACCAAAACGCCCGCAGATACTCATCATCTGATCATAACATTAATCAAGCAGCTGCAGGGAGCCCGGTTGTTTGTGAAGGCGCTCATCTGCGACCAGGGGGGAAGCAACATCACTTTGGCAAGTAAGCTAGGTGTGACGCCTGAAGAGCCGTTTTTTGTGCTTGAAGGCCGCAAGATTTATTTCCTATATGACACACCACACTTACTTAAATGCACAAGGAATAATCTCCGCGCACCTCACAAGCTCCATATCGGGCAAGAAATTGTGGATTGGTCTTTCATTACGCAACTATACGAAAGCTCGCATCCTCTCAAACTCAAATTGGCGAAGAAACTAACCGACAACCACATTTACCGGAAGCCTTTCAATAACATGAAAGTTAAATATGCCAGCCAGGTGATGAGCGAATCGGTCTCAGTGGCCATTGATGTATTCATTCCTCTGGGCGTGTTGCCGGCATCCGCCAAACCAACAGCTGATTTTCTCGAGAAGATAGATAAGTTATTCGACTGTCTGAATAGCTCTTCTGTAAAAAAAGCCAGTGACAAGTTACGTTATGCAATTTCGGAAGGGTCCGAACACTTAGCCTTTTTGCGGGAGTGCCTGTCGTGGGTTGAAAGGTGGAAATTTGACGGGCCTCGGCAACCGCACACAGTTGAGGCATGGAAGGTCACCTTAAAGGCTATCCTTCTCCTCTGGGACGACCTCTTCCAAGATTTTGATTTTCGTGTTCTCTTGACTCGCTGGCTACAGCAGGACCCCCTGGAGAACCTTTTCGGGCTTCTTAGGTAAAGCATGGCGGCAATGACAACCCAAATGTGCTTCAGTTCACATCAGGTCTGAAACACATTTCTGTTGGCAAACTGGTTGCCCTTTTCTCAGAAGGAAACTGTGAACAGGATCGCAGCACTGTGTTGGCACAAATGTCAGAGCCACCTCATTCGCTTCCTACTACTTGTGATGCAGCACCAACAGTCGATATGCTTCCTGATGAGGAACAGCCCGTTAGCCATGATATAGTAGAGGATAACGTTCTCTACTATGTTGGGGGATATCTCGTACGGCAACTTTTGTTGCACAGGCCTCCACACTGTGTGTGCAACACCCTTTTGAAGAATGCCGACCGCCAGCTTTGTGCATCACACCAGTATTTTGCTATGTTTAAGGCAAGCAACATCTCCTCAGATTTATTTGGCAATGTAACAATGCCTTCTGACGATTGCTTTCAGGATATTAAGGCCATGGAAGCTTGCTTTTTGGAATATATCGGTGTTGTGGCGCACCTGCCTAATGTGAGTGGAGTTTCGGCAGGCATTTTGCACAGTTGTATGGGAAGGCAAAAATTCTGCTCTGAAGAATGCAAGAAAGCCTTTGTGTACCTCTTTGCAAGGATTCGCCTGTTGTGGCATATTCGCTTCGTGAACATCTCCTTGGCTAAACAACGCAAAAGAAAATCTGCTGCAGCACGAAAAATGCGGAAGTTTTTGTAACTTTTAGGATTCTGTTTGCATATTTGAGGTCTTGAAAAACTGAGCGCTCAGAAAACACGGACGACAAAAAGACACACATATGCGCAAAAGTAGGCGCTACTTCCATATTTTTGAGTCACCGCTACTTCTATAGCTGAGGTCACCATTTTCTGCCTCTGAAGCGGACATGTGTGTGTACTATTTATCTGCTTGTATTTTGTTTTTGTTTTTTTCATTAAGCAATATAGGTATGTTACGCTGAAGAAAGCATAAACACTTCGTGTTATTTTATGAGAACACTCTATAGTGGCTTCAGTATTTTGTAAATTTTTGCTTAAGCTTTTATAAAGAAACCTGATGCTGAATAGAAAATGTAGCAATGTCTAACTCCGGTACCTTATGGTTTTTGTATCATTTCCTCTTGCATCCTAAGTGTGCCGTGTGCCGTATTATCTTGTCCCACTCATGGGATGATTTTTTATCGGGATACGTGCTGTGAACTTGTGTATAGTTATTACTGTTTTTCTTTTGTCTTTGTATATACGTATGTGCGGCAATGTGCACTGGATTGATACTAGGTTATTAGCATGCTGGCATGTGCGGTCCACTTTTGTATGCGACCAAAAACGTAAAACATTCAAGTTGTATTTGTACTGCATAAACCGTACGTTTAGGCAATAAAACATTCAAACAAACTCTGCTCTTTATTCTTGTCTAATTTATGTGTACACGTAAACAAAAACAACGTCTTACTTAGAATAAGTAGTGCACAAATAGGTGGATGGGCAGACCATCAATCAGAACGCAATGATGGCCGTTTTCATCATGTGGCGGGTTGCGCAACAGGAAGAAGGTCGCATGCTCGCCATCTGAATACCTTCCACTCGCTCAATTTGGCTTGCTGGTGCATCTCAATTGAATTTGGCGCTAAATCCCCCCCCCCCTTCGCCACTCGGATCCTCAGTCCTCATCAAGATGGCGTCCCCCAGTGCATGTCTGCAATGCGCCGCCATGTTTTCGTACCGCCCCCAAACACCAGGCGTTCGTCCGGCGCTGCGAGCGAATATCGCGTTCCATGGAGGGTATAGGAAGTTTCACTCCCCTGCCCGAGTGACGTCACCTGCAGCAACGGAATATAAGGAGCAACGAGACATGAACCGCCTCAGAGGGCACGGCACCCGGCCTGCGGACAGCATGGCTAAACCGCTGCTGCTGCTTTTGCAGGTTGGTTACCGCAATGAAATAGCTTCTTGTCGTAGTGATGATTTATGCTTGTTGATCCTGCCGTGCCCTCGAAGATGTTACTGTATTATAGTTGACTGTTGGTCTGCTGTGATGATGCTTGTTATGTCGGGAGATGTCGAGGAAAACCCCGGGCCTGCTACGACGCAAGAGCTCTTGCAAACGATCTTGGAAAACCAGGCCAAGTCTGAACGTGATTTGAATGCTATTAGAGACCAAATATCTGAAGTAAACGTTAAAACAGATAAGCTAACCAGTTCGCTTGCTTTAATTCATGAAATGAACCTGAGAATTGATATTTTGGAAGCTACTGTCCGGCAGCAGGCGGAAAGGCTGGTAGAATACGAAAACAGAAGCCGGAGAAACAATCTTTTGGTATTTGGTCTCGCTGAAAAAAGTATAGAATCGGAATCTGATTTAATGGTTTCGGTCGTGGACAAGATATTTAAGGAAAAACTTGATGTAGAAGTTAAGACGATCGAGAGAATACATCGCATGGGAAAGGTACAGCCCGGGAAGGTTAGGCCAGTTATCATGAGATTCTATGACTACCGGGAAAAGGAGCGTGTGATGAAAAATTGTCCGAAGCTGAAGGGAAGTCCCATAAGTATTAGTAATGACTATGCGAGTGAAACAGTGGAAGTGAGGAGGAAGTTATGGCAAAGTGCGGCTGCTGAGCGTGATAGCGGTATGAAGGTTTCCCTGAATCACGATAAGCTCAAAATAAACGATAAGCTCTACACTTGGGATCAGAACAAGAATGAGCGTTGTGCGATTTCGAACAGCAAAGGCAAGAGGGATGGCAGAGCTGCCCCTGCTACCCGCTCGAGTGCCGCATCTACGTCAAACACTTCCCCTTCCACTTCTGCGCCAAAATCGTAGCTACGCCTGCTTGTACTAAATGCTCGTAGCATTGTAAATAAGGTCACGGAACTCGAATTCTTGTTGCTGTCACATAGCCCAGAAATTGCTGTCATAACCGAAACATGGTTGAGTCCTTTAATTCCCGACGATTGTATTATTCCCCCCGGATATCTTGTACACAGGTGGGATAGGGATTCACGGGGTGGTGGAGTGGCCATTCTTGTGAAGTCGCCTATTACGACAGAAAGAATTGATTGCTCCCTCTCCGAAACGGTTTGGTGCAAAATATTCGTTGAAAAAGTGGTTTTTATTGTCGGAGCAATTTACAGGCCCCCTGGTACCACGCCTGATTTCCTAGACCAACTGAACAGTTTCTTGTGCAAATTTCAGAATGGCAACACGAGGTTGATACTGACTGGCGATTTTAATTTACCGCATATAAATTGGGAAAGTGTCACACCTGGACATATAGATACTCTGAGTGGTGATAAAATGTTGGAAATAATGTTCTCTCATAACTTAACACAGATTGTAAAAGAAAATACGCGAGTAACTGCTAATTCAGAAACATTGCTTGATTTAGTGTTCCTATCACGCAGAGTGACACATAGCACTTTATCGGTCGAAGAGGGAATATCGGACCACAAGCTGATAACTGTTAATATCCAACTAGACGCAAAGCCGCAGAAGCGGCCATTTATCCCGGTTCAGATTAAAAATTTTGCACGGGCCGATGACACGTCTATACTTGACTATCTAGAATTGTCCCTTCATGAGTTTGAACTTGCTTCTGTCTCCGAATCTGTAGAAAAGTTATGGCAACGTTTCAAAATCATTGTAAAGCATTGTACGGATAAATTTGTTCCAACTCGTAAAAAGAAAACGAAACAGCGCAGTCCGTGGATAACCCGGGAAATCGTCCATATCAAACGAAAAATAAAACGCATGCGGAAAAACAAAACGAACTCGGTAGCAATCGTACAATTGCGTGGACAGTTAAAGACAGCATTAAAAGAATCCAAACGAAAGTTTTATACCGAAACCCTTGCTGACTTCATTAAGTCTTCCCCTCAAAAATTTTGGCTTCACTTGAAGAATAAAAAAGAAGAAATTGAACAGATAAAAATTGGACCCGAGATAGTGAGGCAAAAACCGCAGATAGCAAATTCTTTCAACCAGTTCTTTCAGTCGGTCTTCACTAGAGATGAAACCGATTAGGTGGATGCTGACCAGGCCTGCCCGCGCGCCTGCGCAATGGAGCCCTTAGCTATCATGCAGGAAGGGGTGTTCAGTCACTTGCTAGGGTTTGACACTAAAAAGGCAACTGGACCAGACGAAATTCCCAGTGAATTCTTACGACGGTATGCCGAATGGTCGTCCTTTTATTTAACAATCATTTTCAGAAAATCTCTTGAAACATCCTCATTACCGCAAGACTGGCGCACTGCAATTATAAAGCCTATATACAAAGCTGGCAATCGACTTCATGTGAACAATTATCGCCCCGTTTCACTGACCTCTGGGTGTTGCAAAATCATAGAACACTTCATAGCAAGGCACATTATTATTTTTCTTGAGTCAAAAGAGTTTTTTTATCCCCATCAACACGGATTCAGGAAGGCGTTGTCAACTGTTACTCAACTGGTAGAAACAGTTCATGATTTTTATTTATCTCTCCAAGGTCGACAACAAATAGACGTCATTTGTGTAGATTTCGCCAAAGCATTTGATAAAGTTCCTCATAGCAAATTAAATTTTAAGCTTCAGCAACTAGGACTTAGCTCAGATATACTAAATTGGATAGCCGCGTATTTGGAGAACCGTCAACAAAAAGTACGTGTAGATGATTGCACATCTAGTTCATTGAAAGTACTGTCTGGTGTCCCACAGGGGTCTGTGCTGGGTCCTTTGTTGTTTTTAATTTTTATAAATGATATTTCCGTAGTTGTCGAAAGCCCGGTTAAAATCAAACGTTTTGCAGACGATTGTTTAATTTACGCTCCTGTAACTAACGCAAACGACCAAATCAAAATTAATCGCTGTCTGCAAGCCTTGCATAATTGGTGCACCCAGTGGGGGATGGAAATTAACTTTTCAAAGACTACGTTCACCCATATAACTAAGAAAAAATCCGTACTCGCATATGATTATAAAATCGGAAATAGCCTTCTGACCAGAACACACAGCTTTAAATACCTGGGGGTGACTATTACCAGCGATTTGGGGTGGCACACTCATGTTGAGGAGGTGTGTTCAAAGGCCTACAGGAAGTTGTTTTACTTGAGGAAAAAACTCGAAGATGCCCCTAGAGATGTCAAATTACTTTCATATAAGACATTTGTTCACCCTATTTTGGAGTATGCGTCTTCTGTATGGAGTCCTCATCAGCAGTCACTGAGAGTTAAAATAGAAAACATTCAAAGGCTAGCAGTGCGCTTCATTTGCTCGTGGTACCGGAGGACAGAATCTGTCACAAATTTGTTAAAATCATGTGCGCTAGAACCCCTGCAAGTGCGCCGCGAAAAGCAAAGGTTAAAACTCCTGTTTCAAATTATAAGAGGCGAAATCAAAATAAATAAAGACACATACATACAACCTGCACCCAAACGAGGAGCTCGGTTGAACCATAGTCACCCAATAAGGCCTTTTTGGACGTGTCTGGATGGCTTTAAATATTCTTTTTTTTCCGTATAGTATAGAAGTGTGGAATAGACTTCCAGAGTACGCTGTTACTAGCGCAAATGTCAAAGAGTTTGAGTGTTCGCTAGAATTGTACTACCGGCAACATGAAACGTAATGTCTGTTTTGTCATTGTGTATTGTTTTTGTTTTGTGTTTATATTCCTCCCTGTAATGACCCTCAAGTGAGGGTTACAGTATTAATAAATAAATAAAACGCGAATTTTATAAAACTCGAACCCATATATCGAACCGGTCGCACGACCTGACAGAGCCCGGTGAAAACAGTGCACCGCTATGTGCGTGTTCCTTTTCATCTTCTCGGAATCCGTGAAAGCCATCAAGAAGCACGACTGCTAATTAACTAGCTTGAAAACACGAATTCGCGAACTTCATAATACGCGTGGCAGTTCACCGCTAGCATCCCGTGGATGGATGGATGGATGGATGGATGGATGGATGGATGGATGGATGGATGGATGGATGGATGGATGGATGGATGGACCCTTTAGATCGGGCGGCGGCTAACGCCACCTAGCCGTAATACTTAGTGAACTAACCACTGGATTTATTTTTTTTTCCATTTTAAATAGTGAAGCTGAGGACTGGCATTTTGCAGTGAAGGTTTAATTTTCACTCGTGCCTTGACTTTAGCCACCAGTCGGATAACCTTCTTCTAGTTAATTCTACCCGCTTAAAGTCTATTTTGCCCTCCCTGTCCCTAAGCCCCAGTGCGAACGAGATCGGCTACGCTAACCCTTGCAGCACCAGAGAAAGCCCAGAAATGTGCGCGAACAGTAGCGGGAAGCATGCCACGTGGTACTGCCGCCCGTCAGCGCGATCGCGCGGCAAGCAGCGGCACGCTGTGTACATTGTCGATGCCGCGAGAGACCCGAGGCGCGCGCAGCGCGCGCACCAACCGGCTTGCGGCTTCTCCCAACGCCACCGAGACTGAAAGAATTTCCTCTAGGTGGTGTCACTTCTCCCCGGCAGATGGAGAGAGGAGGTGCGGGTGAGATGATGGCCGCTTGAGGAGTGGTCTCGAGCGTTGCGTGCGGAGGAGAGGATGAAGCGACAGAGAGCTGACATGCAGCGAGCGCGTGGCACGCGAGGGAGAGAGCCGTCACCGCGCTCTGCTAGGAGGGCGTGAGATATTGGCACCGCTCCAACAACTGCGGTGAGTGGAGCGGTGTTGACGGAAATACAGCGTTACACAAGCTACTCAAAGAGCTGCTTACAATCTGAAACATTCAGTACTGAAGGTGTGATGAAGTGATGGAGGTGAAAGACGAGGCAAAATCAGCTGAAAATGTGTCTGTCAATTGGCCGAAGAATTATTGACGAGCGCAAAGGATAATGTTTCAAAGGACGCTACCGCTGAACAAGTCAGAGCGGAACATCAACTCAAACACTCGAGGAACGAGCCTATAGTGGTGCCATGAAGTGGCACGACGCCGAGAAACCAGGGACGGGAGGGCAAATACCGCGAGATGCAGCTGCATAAGAACCAAGAAGTGCAAGCAATCAAGAACCGTCATCGAAAACAGTGGCTGTTGGTCAAGCCGAATAGCTTAGAAGGGGAAAAGAGGGCAGCAAAGCCACACCCATGACAACGCTACAGGTTCATCCTCCCCCTCCCTGAACGTGTACCTGATGGCTGAGCAGGTGTTCTTCGCCACAGAACTTGAGGTGTCACTGGTAAGCATTCACTTATAGCATAAAAATGACATTGAAACTTAAATGACCACTGCAGTTTGCCAGAATAAATGTGTGCGAGTTAGCTTCTAAACGGCAGTAGGACCAATTGAAAGGTTTGTTTTCGGAGCGTGACTTAGGTGAATTTTCAATGCAGGAAACTGAGATAGCGACATACAAAGGTATGGATCATATAGTGTTGCCTTTTCACTCATTGTTTAACGTTTGTGTGTCCTACGCCGATCGCTTATAAGGAGCATGTGCACTCTTCCTCAGAGCATCAACTGTCGCAGTTAAAAGAGGTATAGTAAGCAGCGATAACAGGCGTGACGTAGTGTGTGATTTCTTGCGAATTTAGAATGGCGCGTGATATGTGTGTTATTTGTGTATTCCCCGAACGTAGAGAGTGATGTTTTCTTTCAAGAAATATGTAAGTGCCTTGAATGCGATCAATACGTGTGATTAAAGGAGGAGCGCGTCAAGCCGTTACAATCCTGGGATCATTGCGCAGTGTTCCTAAATGAAATAATAAAAAAATGGCAGCATATCCACGGGGTGAATGATGGAGAGTGGGGTGAAGCATCCGTCCGTCCATTCGTTCTTGCTTCCGTCTGTCCATGCGTCCATCTGTGTGACCGTCAATGCATCCATCCGCCTGTCCGTGAGTGCGTCTATTCGTGCGTACGTCCCTGCGTTCGTCCATGCATCCACCCCTGCGTCCGTCCATGCGTCCATCCGTCCATGCAGCCATCTGTGCGTCCATCCATGCAGCTGTCTGTGTGTCCGTTCGTCCATCTAGTCAACATTCCAAGTACCACCATCTCGGATCTTTTCATCATATATTACGCATATAGAAGCACCGCCATCCAGCGGACATTCCAAGGACTAAGCGAAAGGGGGCACACACATACGTTCTTACGGCTTGTGCTTCTTGTCTACTTCCCACGTTTAACCACCTCGAGTTCATGGTATATACTAGCTCACTGTACTCATGGCACTGTGGCCCAACGCTCGCTAAACCTTTCTAAAACCAAAGAGGTTATGCCCAGCGAGTATAACCTATCCCTTTCCTGTTAGGTAGTACTCAATGTACATGCCAATGGCTGCTAGTTGAGAATGAGAGACAGGAGAATTCGGCTTTTATATAGTTAATGCGCACGCTGCGAATTCTTTCAACAACGCACAGGAGAAGTTTCCCACTGGCACCACCTCGCAGGTCAAAGCGTAATACTGGTTACGCACTACGACTATGACGGGGGATGAACGGGTGCCGCTTTAAGGAGCTTCGCCCCTAAAAAATAGACTGGAAGGTGTTGGCTTATGCATACCTTATCGCAGATATCAGTTTACGCAATTTTAGGGTTTAAGCCATGCACGTTGAGACATAGCGTACATCTTGATGAACCTTATGTGTTGTGATGAATATATTGCTACTTGCAGGCTGCCGGTTAAAATGTTAAAGCAATGCAATAGAACAATTACTACAAAATATTTTGAGAACAGGAGAAAATATCCTGCAAAAGCAACTACAAGCACTTTTGCAGGAACAAAGTGTGAAACCTGTCTTCCTTACCGATAAAATAACAGATCATAAAAACCGGTCAGAGATTTAAGATAGACAGAAGCTTAACGGCGCTATAACAACTGCTAGAAGTGATAAACTTTGGATGGGCAAGACATCCTCAAAAATATATCTGAGTGACGGAAGAAGAAGAGACAGTGGAGGTGTAAACGCAGCGGGGGAGGGATGTAGAGGAGAGAGGGTGCCAAGAGGAGAGAGTAACCCCCGAATTCGCGCCCGTATTCATAAATGCGACTTGAAACCTCGATTAGACTTGGTGAAGTACGCCTCAAGGCAGCGCGTGACATAAATGCGGCCAAGACAGCCATTGCATTTCACAGACGCTCCCAGCTTCTTCCTTCGTGAAGTCGAGCTCATTTGCGGTACGACCCGTCTGGGCGCGAAATACTGGTGCGAAATCGAAGGAAATATGTTCTTTTCTGACAGAAATAAAAAGGAAAGGCATTTCTCAAAGCCACAAAGCGCTGTGTTTTGACCATTCATAATATGCAAACGAGAAAATAACTTGGAACGCTGCATAATCCAGTATGCGCAAACGGGCAGCATTGTCCAAGCCAATCCGAAGCCCACATTGAACAAAAATGAAATCTTCTAGTAGAGTGACCTAGAATAGGGGGAGTGCCCAAAGCACCGCGTGAATACATGGGAGGAGTGAGGGCCTTTCGCAGTGAACTCCCGCGCTGCGGCACTGCCGTGCCAGACCCATGGCTTTTCGGCGCGGTGAAAGCCGCGTCAAAGCAGCCGGCGTCTGCTACACGCGCGATATTTCGGCAGCTATTTGGCAACATTGCGGTAATATGAATAATATTTATTATTGCGTCCTTCCAACACTATGCTGTAGCGACTCAGGACGCAGACACGTTTGGTAGCTCTGTTGCGGGGATTATATTGTATATTTTCTTTTTTTTGGGTAGCTGTTTTGTCACGACAATCATCCACACTTGCAAACCCGTTTGAACAACGCATTGTGCGCGCACCCATTTTGTGGGTTGGAACGCCTTGTTGCATCGGCAGCTCAGATGTCATCGGGGTGTTATTTTTTGTCGGGAGTGGTGCAATCCCGGTGCTTCTTGCTTGCGTGTTTCTTGACAGACTGTGACAGAGTGCCTGAGTGCTTGCGGTGTGCAAGCAGTGCTTCAGCGTCTTTCTCGGCGTTTTCTCTGGTGTTGCAGTCGGTGTATTTGCAGGCGCCGGGAGCTTCTCTGGTGACTTTTCTTTGTGCGAAAACGCCTGGCGTGTTGAAATGGTCGTTCGTCTAGAGATCTAGGTTCTAGGTCACTCTACTAGATATGGCTGTAGAGATGGCTGTAGTAGAGCATCTTCCTGAGTGGGGCATTCATTTCCTTCACAAGTTGACTTGTCCTGTAGACAGGTAATTCATGATGATCTGGTCTTTTGCTTGTCGGGTATAGTTGGCCATGCGCCATAATTGCTAGCATTCTCTTCAGAGGCTTCGGTAAAGTGGTCAAGTATAGACGCTTCTGACAGACAGCTGCGTGCGAGGTTCGATGTATGTATTACTTCTTCATTGTTTCGGTTCTTGGAACCGTAAGCACTAGATGAGGATACCATAGGTGACGTGGCATAATTAGGTTCGGACTGCACAGTCTGCTGAGCCATATAAGTAAAGTCTTGTGATGAAAAACACCTTTTCGAGTCGTCATGGCATGGCTGGGTATTTTCCCGATGTGTCGATAGTTTATTGTGAACACGGTGTCCTTGCGAGGCAGACGGTGAGCATTAAGAGCACCTGAGGAGCCACGTGATGTAAAACTGGGTGGCGGGCAATGTATGCGAGGCGAAGAATGGAGAGTATCAAGTGGTTGAGCAACGTCTCCTGTCATATGCTCAAGCGACGACTTTGGAAGTGTCGTCTTGCGTGCAGAAGAAATGCCCGCTCGATGGTTGTGTTTTTCTCGAAATACGCTTGGTCGCCTGTCAGTGTACTCACGTCCCACTTTGTGTTGTGTGAGTGGTCCATTCATGCTGGGCGTTCGCAAGCTTGAAGACTGCTTGTGAAATTGACAACTGAGTGCGATTGCCTGTACATGGTTGGTTATAAGCGAGTCTTCGGCATAGTCGTCATTGTATTCTTGAAATCGGATGGTCATTTCTTCTTTAATCTTTTTCCATGACTCGTCATTTCGAAATATGTGGATGAGGTAGAATTTGAAAGCCTCACCAGAGAATAGTCAGTAAAGTTGATGATCATCTCCCGTTCCGACCAGGATGCAGCGGTGGCGTGGAGCTCGAGTAGGTTGAGTCAGACCTATACGGGTCCGTCGCCCACTGATCCGGTGTACTTGGGGATGACAAGGTCAGCTGATGGTACTGTCATGATGCTGGTCATGGTGTAGAGTTGGGATGCACTTGCGTGGTCCACGTTCGGTCACTGCGTCTTACTGAGGTGTTCGATGATGATGGCCGGTTCATGAAGTGGCTGTCAGCTCTTAATCTTATCGACTCGTGCGACGCTGGATGCAGGAGACGTGACCTCGCTCATACGCCATGTTTTTTTTTTCATTAAGCATTTCCTCTTCGTCGCTTCTCCTACCATGCTTTCATACGTCACATATATATAAATATTGTGGTCGTTTGTTATTTATATCGTCCTCATACCAGCATGATCATAATCACCATCATCCGCTTGTCTCGTCCTCATCGCCTCTGCGTGTCATCATCTCATTCAGCCTCTGCCCGTTCGTTTTGCGAGGTCTTCCTTCGAATAAACGATGTTGCAACCAAAACGTCATACGTCGTGCAGGTGGATTTTTGGTCCTCTGTGCTGTCACAGCACCCTCTACCTGCTGGAGCTTCGTTCAGGCTGCCGCTTGCGCCCACTGTCCGGCAGCATGTCGCAGAACGAGCCTGCCAACGCTGATGCTTTCAACCACGCACCGCCGCCAGCCGCCCCTCCTGGTTTTATAATCGGACACCAGCGTGAACCCCCGCTCTTTGCTGGTCTTCGTGGAGAAGACGTAGAAGACTGGCTTGATGACTACGACCGAGTAAGTGTCGCCAATTGGTGGGAAGAGGCCACCAAACTGCGGTACGTTCCTTTCTATGTAACTGGAGTCGCGATGACATGGTATTTGAACCAAATCAATGACTTACCCGACTGGGCGACCTTCCAGCACCAGGTCCGACACATTTTGGGACATCGGTCATTTGTTCCGCTGTCACGAAGAAGACCCTCGATACTCGCCGACAACATCCCGGCGAATCTTACACTTCCTACATTGAGGATGTCCTTCACTGTGCCGGGGTGTCTATTCATCTATGCCGGAATCGGACAGAGTACGCCACATTTTGAAAGGCATTCGACCTGTTGCCTTTAATGCACTTGCTGCGTGAAATCTAGCTACCCTCACTGACGTTGTCACGACATGCAGGTGCCTTGATGCGCTGGAATCCGTTCGTCTCCAACCGGACATTGGCGACCACCGCTCCACGTCTCATAGCCATCTGTGTGACCTTATCCGGTACATTAAACGCGAAGAATTGCGGTCTATGGGCTTCACACCTCCTTCACCGCGTACAACACAGTTTTCGGGAGTTCTCTTGCGTGACCTCATCAAGGATGAACTTGCATCCCTGACCAGCCCTGATCGCATACAGCCACCTGTTTCTCGCCCAATATCAACGTACCCTCAAGTCGCTGCCGCGCCTCCGAGCAACGTACACGTGACATTGCCGCAACCATCCTCCGCGTTGGTTGCTGCCACTCCCCCAGTAACTACACTTCGATGCCACCCGACCCTTCTTCGGCCCACCTGACCGCGCTGTCTCCATGTGCCCCTAACGCCTCCTGCTACCCACCCTGGCACTCGTTCCGCCTGTGAGCTATTACTGCGGCTGTCGCGGCCACATCTCATTTATGCCGAAAGTGCCAGCAAGATGAACGTCGAGGTTACGACGTGCGTGAACGAGATCAGTCCTCTGGGGCCTCTTATCAAAGGCAGTGTTTATTCGAGGGAATACCTTGCAATACGAACGGGCAGAGCCTAAACACCGACTGTGACGATGATGATGGTGATTACGATCGTGCATGTATAAGGGCAATGTAAATAGCAAATGCCTACAGTATATATATATATATATATATATATATATATATATATATATATATATATATATATATATGTGTGTGTGTGTGTGTGTGTGTGTGTGTGTGTGTGTGTGTGTGTGTGTGTGTGTGTGTGTGTGTGTGTGTGTGTTGGAAAGTATGAGACTCAGAGACAACGCCCGTTTGCTGAGCCGGTTGTTCTTTATCCGTATCTTGGTTCTCCTCCACCTCATTCGCCTAGCATGCGCGTCGTCTGTGCCAGAGTGCCAGTTTCGGTCTTCGTCATCACACTCGGCGATGACTGCAAGCATTGTCGATGGGCCACACGACAATGTGCTGGTCGGTGAGGCTAGCTGCAACAGTTGACAGTGCTTCAGGCGGGCGGGGTTGGCTGCATCGTTGTGGTCGGCTGCGACCACGCTGGTGGTTAGTCTAAATTGGCTCTAGTCGCCGACTCTGGCTATGTCACCTGGGTCGTTCACCATGTCGTAGTGGGGACTGGGTCCCGGTTGGTCCACTTGTTGATGATGACTCGGCGGAAGAACATTAACTGTCGCGTGTCAATCTACAACCTTGGCCACACTACTACTTTTCAGAGAAAGCAGTTCGACATCAATTTTCTTTTGGTGGACCGAGCAGGCATTCTCGTGGTAGTTGAAGTGTCTTGCGGTGGTGTGGTTTTCTTGAAGATGGCTCTGGCGGGTGGCCCAGACTGGATCGACATGATAGCAGGTTCATCACAGAATGTTTTCCTTTGTTCCGCCACATTTTGGAAAACAGGACAGGGAATGGTGGATTCGGCAACGACACAAGTAGCATCATAAGCGGCTGTCTGCGCATTTTTCGGCGGATTGAGGGATGTTTTTTGGTGTGATCAGACATCTGCACTAACGTGGGGTGGAAGTTCTCGTGCGGAAGTGAAGTTCTCGGCTTCTGCGCCGAGATGCAGCTAGTCCGTGACTTGCGCAGCGCTGTCGTTATGGGGCTCCCGGACGCTATCAAGTCAGCGATTCTTGAAGCCACGCTGCGTACTGGCGGCAGATCCTCGACGAAAGCCATTCCGAAAATCGGAGACTCTACCGATTCGGGCAGTGCATGCGTCGCACGCATATCCACTTCCGTATGGTCAGATGGGATGTTATTAGACTCAGGAAAAAGACCTGTCTCATTAGGTGGTAGAATGTCCAGTAGGATGGGGGCCGGTGCCTCTAATTCGACCGGACGGCCTGCGTTAAGACCTGCTGCGGAGCGTTGCGCAAAGCTTGCTGCCAGGAACCCGTCGAACACAGCTGCACCGTCGGGCCGGTCCTCCTCAGGAGCTCCAAATACGACAGCAGAAATGCCTGTGCAAGGCAGAGTTACATGCTCGTGATTGTTTCCTTCACCTTAATTACCGAGAGATGACAGGGTGATAGGAGCTCGAATTGCATCTTCTAGGTCACGCTTCTCTTGAGCTCCATTCTCAGAGAAGGTCGAGTTGCATGAGCAGGTAGCAAATGGAATCAGACCGAAAGCAGCAACGAGCTTGGAGCTCTACTCCGCCCATCACTGCTGCTTCCAGCCTTCATACCTGTGCCACGCCAGTGCACTTTCCCGAAGACGGTCTATGGCCACGGACCATTTCTGACGCTCTGTCCAGGCCGCGCGCATGGCTAGCGTGTTGACAGTTGCCACCCAGCTGTCGGCGTCGTTCTGGAACCCGTCGAGTTCTGGCAGTTCGTAGGTGGACGGCGATGGTGGGGCGGCTCGTGAGAATGCAGATATCATAGAGACAAAGTCGTCGTGCTGGTCTGAGAGCTGCAGGAGGGCATCCCTCAGCTCTCTGCGTTGCTCAGATGAGCAGGCTTCAAGGTCTTGTGAGGTGACTGCATCCAACAAGGCATTACTTGCGCTCAGCGCTGGCAGGATTGCAGGGAACAGCGTGGAGCTCATCGCTGTCACGGCGTTTACCATGACGTGGAGTCGCGCGATGGTACGTCGCAGCTCCACGGCACTGTCACATGAGGTATCTGGACACCTTTGGTTCGTGTGCGTGAAGAACGCGGCTTTAGCAGAATTCTCGGTGCGACATGCACGCCCAAGGAAGCTTGAACAGCGTCTCTTAAATGTTTACCCGTTGTAAGAGGACCGGGCACGGGATGCAAGCCACGGAAAGCGTGCGCGATGTTCTCAGATGAGAGCAGCTCATGCGCAATCTGAGATGAAGGTGGTAACCTGCCGTCTGTCAAATGGTACCCTGGAACCTCTAAGGAGGCATGGACGCCGTCCGCGTTGGACTCAGTGGGTAAGTGCAGCAGCGGTCGCGTTAACTCCATGGTCGAAGAATCGTGAACCGCGTTCCTGCGATCAGAAAACCACGCCGCCGATGATCCGCGAGAGAGAGTACGGTCAGGTGGCTTGAACGGCCGGGTTCACATGTCGACCTGCACTTACGGCCGAATCCATGGCCAAGGATGCGTGGACTGCGTCCCTTGTCGTGAAATGGTGTTTTTCATATTCCAAAATAGTTTTGTTCATGTTATAGTCCTGAGTTTTTTTTTCAAACTAAATTCAACAAATATAAATATCCTACAATATCAATACAGAAAAAATACAGTACAAGTACCAGAACGTCAACAAATAATTCCTCGTTAGCAGCCCACCAAACACACGTGTTTTAAGTTTTTTACACAGCGTCTTGTACGTGATCTTCGGACGATGGTTTAAAGCGCACTACCGTTTTAAGCAAAACACGCATAACCACATCCCAATAACCTTTCTGCACCTTTCACCTGCGCAATCTGGTTCTTTTAAAATTGCAGATACCACCCTAATTATAGTCAGTGTGCACTCAAGTGGCCGGTGTTCAGTGTCTGTGTGGGGTTCTATAAGCAAAGATGGGCTAGGGCCACTTGTCCGCTTTGATGGCCCTACCACAGTTCCCTGCAACAAGACACCGTGCTCCCATATGCCCTGGACAGACCTTTCCCCTGCGGCTGCTTCATCTTCCAGCAGGGCAAAAGCCCCGTACGCATGGCTCGTCAGTTGACCATCATGGCTGAAGACCTTGGCGTATACGCACCTTGCCGTGGCTTCTCCATGGCGCGGGCGCAAACTCGATCAAGAATGTGTGGGCTCAAAATAATTGGGGTCTCTCAAGGCGCAACTTGTTCAAAGCATCGTCGGACGCTCTGTGGAAGGCGGTTCAAAACGAGTGGAAGGCCCTTCGGTTGGACGCCCCACCGTGGTGGTTTAGTGGCTAATGACCGATTCCATTGGGAGAACAGAAGCACTCAAAAGCACCCTTAAAGTGCTCTCTTCAGAGCCGGCCTGTTTCAGTGGTCGAACAGGTGCAGGAGCACTGCCATCCATTAGTAGAGCGAGAGTGCTCTTGCTGCACCGAGAGCAGCCAGGAGGAGTTTGCAGTGCTCTCGCCTGAAAAGCGAAGTACGCGCAGTACGACGGGTCACGTGGTCGTTCAACATCACAGCCTCAAAATTTTTCTTCAGCCGGCGAGCGCGGCGGCAACGGTAGCAACCATGTGTAGTTTGACACCGCTGTTCTGTACTAATGGCTAGGATGAGAGCTGGACATTTGCTGAATGAGTCATTGCACAAGCATACTAGGTATTAGGATAATGAACAATATGTGGCTGACCAATTTCACGCTTATTTTGCTGCTGCCCCACAAAGAATATGCCGGTGTTTGGAATGTTTCAGTCACATGGTCTCCCTACTCGTCAACGTCTCACCTGCCATCCGGGAGCGTGGCGCATTCCAGTGGCAGGTTGAGTGGCCCTGCACTCAGTGCTCTGCCCCCCAGTCCTCAGTGTCCTGCCCCTCTACTCCTGTTTTCTCAATGGAATTCGCCATAAGGTACTCGGATGCTGACCCGCAGGTCGCGATATCGAATTGCGGCTGTGGCGGCTGCATTGCCGATGGAGGCGGAAAGGTTGTAGGCCTGTGTGCTTAGATTTGGGTGCAAATTAAAGAACCCTAGGTGGTCGAAATTTCCTGAGCCCTCCACTACGGCGTCTCTCATGGTTTTGGGACGTTAAACCTCACATACTAATCAATCATCCCTTCGGTCGGGCGGCAAATATGTCGCCTCGTTATACAAATCTATGCCAAGAAGGTTCGCAAAAATAATTTCCGTGAACGGCCACTTCACGTACTATTAATTTTTCTTACAAAGAGGGTGAGTGGAGTAGATGTGATAAGTTTGGCCATTGCTATTTCTCGCTCGCAATCAGAAGCTTTCCTTTTTTGTTCTTTGAAGGCCAAGCCATGACCTCGGCTACTACAGCAATCGTTTTTTTATTCTTTCTTTCTAGTCTATTCGCCTCTTTTGTTGCATGTGCAAGGTGATCTGCCTGCATCATGTTATATTATGTTAATGAACTAAAGAATTCTTTAGGCTCTGCGCCTTTTTGTTTTCAATGCCCTCGTTCGTGTTTCACTATCACATGGTATGTTTCAACTAAAATGAACGTGCAGAGAAGAGAATTGAGAACGTGAGTGGCACCGGTTTGCCACTAAGACAAACTATGCTATCTCTTTAATCAGGGTGCAGTGAATCTCACACACGTCACCACCACTGTGCCTCCGTTGAACTGAGCACATCACACAATGACGAAAGCGACGCCTAGCACGAAAAGCTGCATGTAGTCACTGGTACGCTGCAAGAGAATAAAAACTTATGGCTGCGAAATTAAAAGAACGCGCATGCGCACTCTCACGTCAGATGGCACGGCGAAGCAGTTTTATCGGATTGCAGGCGTCGCTCGCATGTCCCGACTCATTTTGTCAACGGGTGTACAGAAGGGTACACTGTTAAGGGGAACACCGGAGCGCATGTCGTCTGCTCAGCGCCATCGCCAGCCGGCTGCAGCAACTACTTTCGCGCAGGAGCAGTGAACGCTGTGGGCGGCGTTAGTTTGTCGTCTTCTACAGTTGGTGCCACACTCCAGATCGCCGCGACGCCAGCCATCCCTGAGCTTTGAAAATTGTCCGCAGAATGAATGGCCACGCTCAGATAGAAACCTGTGGCGAAAATGAGATAAGTTTTCATTAAATACTACCTCACTGTGTTTTCAGTGGTTAAAGGAAGCGTGTATTCTTTACGGAAGCATTCTTTAGCATAGCCATGATAAAGTGCACTTTTCCTTGTGGAGTGCGTATGTTATGTGCACTGGTGCAGATTCAAGAGTCTGCAGAGCGTATAGCTGAACAAAGAATTTACAAGCGCCTTTAACTGGTGGCAACACAAACCTGTCTCGAAGTGGGCAATTCTTTATCTAACGAAAAGGCGAACGAAAGACAACAATCCAGCTGATGTTTCAGGTGACATTTATTAGAATATAGATTATTCCCGCCATTTTCTTCCAAAATCGAAGGAAAGCGACCATTTTTATGATTCTGTGACTTCGGCCACGCTTCGCGGCAATCAGAAGCGCGGCCACAACTTTAGCAGACCACAAACTAGCACCACCCACAGCACCTCTTGCTGTTGCGCGAAACTAGTTGCCACCGCCGGCCGGCAGTGGCACCGAGCCCACGACACGCGCTCCGGTGTTCCCTTTAACAGTGGACTCCTTTGTACATACATGGTCGGTATGGAGCCTGAAGTTTTCCTTTTCGCAAGCAGAAGTAGCCGCTTGGCGACTATTCGCTCCTCAGTTATCGACAACTGTATAATCGATATACCGGCCCCGTGTTGCAACGTCCGATTGCTCATATTAGAATTTAATGCCGCGCTATCATCCCCCTCTCTTCACGATAACGTGAATCTACTCAGTGACATCAATATTTAGTGAAGCTCACTCTAACATGAAAAAAAAAACATGGTCTCTAACAAATGAGTTACGAGGTGTATCTACACGTAATGGCCATCAGTTGTCGCTTCTCTCAGACTTTTCACATGATGGAATAACTGTTGCGATTGACGTCAATACTTCTTTTTCACACGTCTCTGGTATTGCAAAACTACACTCTGAAGCATGTACTCTAAAACACGGACCATCTGCGCACCATCCTTCTATTTCAGAATATGATCTCGAATCCATTGTTGTTAAGCTAAAATGTAAGAAATCACCAGGTTTACCATCTCGAAACCACCCTATGAGTATGAGAGACGCCGTAGTGGAAGGGTCCGAAAATTTCGACCACCTGGAGTTCTTTACCATGCACCCAAATCTGAGCACACGAGCCTACAGCGTTTTCGCATCTATCAAAAATACAGCAGCCGCAGCCGGGATTCGATCCAGTGGCCTGCGAGTCAACAGCCGAGCACTTTAGCCACTAGACCATCGCGGCGGGGCAAATCACCAGGTATTGACGGGATTTCAGTAGATGAGACACTCAGACACTTTCTTGCTATTAGGTGGGTATTGTTAACATTTCTCAACTATACTGTGGACACTGGAATTATCCTAGCAGAAATGGAAAACGTCTTAGTGATACCCCTGTTCAAGTGACCTGCAAGAAATACGTATGAGAAATGTCGTCCTATAACTGTTTTACCTTGCATCTCTCAAATACTAGAAAAACACATGCTGCAATTCATGTTCGCGTACCTTGATGCCAATCACATATCAGATGCACAATGTGGTTTTATACCGAGCAAAGGCACACACGACCTTCTAGAGGTTATTTAGGGCGTTATAAACTCTGCTTTTGAAGCTAACATGCCGGTATGCGCTCTATCCGTGGATGTTAGCAAACCTTTTGATAGTGTGTGTCATGCTTTCGCCACTTTCAATGGTTGGATTTTGCGGGCCTTTCTCTTATTTACTTGCGAACTTTTTGTATGCTAGAACACGGTTAGTATTCATAGGACAGTACCGTAGCAATATAACGTCTATAGAAGCCGCAGTGCCTCTGGAATCACCATGAGGTCCATTTCTTTTCAACCTACACGTTAATGACATCGACGTGGCTGTATCTGCTATCCTATTTCAATATGCATGCTGACAAAATGGACATTTTGTTCCGGCTTTCCGGCTTTCCAGAAGTAATTTTTCTTTTGCAAGATGCTACGAAAAGTTTGATAGACTGGTGTGCTAATAATGTGAATAATGTAAACGCCTCTAAACCATAGCTCATTTATTTTGGTAGGCCCCAGAAAAAAATTCTAGATCTAGGCGTGCCATTGCTAGCGCACTGTTCATCTTGTTCTTCGTGCTCTGCTGCTGTCGAAAGAGAGAGAGATCCGCGGCCCTAGCGGTCTCCTTTCAAACCGCAGCACGCGCCAAGAGCGAGCGCGGGCACCGTCCCACCCTCTACTGAGCACTTTATGACCGCCGCTGTCGAAAGAGAGAGCCGCGCCCCTAGCGGTCTCTTTTCAAACCGCAGCACGAGCCAAGAGCGAGCACTGGCAACGCCCTGCCCTGTACCAGGCGCATCCAGTAGTAGCGTGTCATGCCGATGGACAGGGGACATGGCTCGACCCTAAGTAGCTTCGCCCCTAAAAGAAAGACGGAGCGCTACGCTTTTTCGTCGATCACCGGAAGCTGAACAGCGTGACTAAAAAGGACATGTACCCGATGCCACGCATCGACGACTCGTTAGACATATTTTGCCACACCCACTATTTTTCCTCTTTTGATTCAAAAAGCGGGTACTGGTAGATATAGGTTGACGAGCGAGACCACGAGAAAACAGCCTTTGTGGCCCCCGACAGCCTGTATGAATTTCGAGTACTTCCTTATGGTTTGTGTTCAACTCCCACCACTTTCCAGAGAATGATGGACACTGCAGTGCTTACTGGTCTGACGTGGCAAACTTGTCTCGTATACCTTAATAGTGTTCTTTTTTGGAAACATTTTGACAACATCTTTACCACCTTAGGAATGGGCTAGAGCCTATTTGATCAGCAGATCTTACACTCAAACTGGAGAAGTGTCACTTTGCTTATGAAGAACTCATTTTCCTTGGCCATGTGCTAAACGCAAAAGTAGTCCCACCCAATCCCGACAAACTTGCCGCTGTAGTCACGTTTCCACCTCTTACAGATAAAAAGGCTGTTCGGTGCTTTCTGGGCTTGTGCGCCTACTATCGACAATTGATTAGAGGGTTTCCAAATATAGCGGAACCCTTGACCCATTTTACACAAGACGACATACCGTTTGTATGGGCTACCGAGCAACAGGTTGCTTTTGCTGAACTACGAGAGCGGGTCCAGTCAGCCCCCGTTCTTGCGCATATTGACAATGATGCTGACACAGAGGTGCACACTGATGCCAGTAACATCGGCCTGGCGCAGTGCTCGTCCAGCATCAACATGGCAAAGAATTTTCCATGCTGATGCTGGACGAGCACTGCTCTTCTGGTCCGAGTTTCAATGAAGAGAGGGGAAAGGGGGTTCTCTCCCGGAACAATTTGGCGGTTGGGTTGCTTCTTCCGCCTATCCATGGAATGGTAGCCAAGGAGTAGAGATTTTAATTGCTAAGTCCCTACCTGCGCGGTCGGGCTGCCTCGCCATCTCCCCAAACAAGCCAACCTGGAGGGAATGCGTGTAGGGCTCACGGACCGTCTTCTAATCTTTTTGCTGCTTCCCGTCACTCGACGCTGATTCCGAGAGAACTGGGGTTCCGGGCGTGGGAGCACTGCCCGGCTAGGTTTATCAGGGACAGCATGGCGCATACTGACGAGGGTCACCATCAGCTTCCCCCTCGCGAGATGGGTCACAGAGGGCAGTAGTCACAGCTGCTGCACGAAGGGACGACGAAAGGGTCCGCAGTTGAACTCGCCTTGTTGTCGGGTTGTCTGGGTAATGGCCGAAAACTTCGACAGCGTCCCTAAAACTCGACCACATATGCGAGCAAGCACTCGGCCCCCATCAAACAAACCAAGCCAAAAGATGGATGGCAAATTGATTTCTTTTTACTAGCTTTACACGATAAGCTCACACTCAGAACTTTCAGGACTCACTTGAGCTGAGAAATCAAACGTGCTCCCTTATACATTTAAATAATAAGTTGCACGAAAAAAACTCAAATATCAATTTTGTTACATTGTCAAGAGCACCCCTGAATTGCTGACAAAGAACGACTGAGAGCATCAGCGTTTCCATTCAATTTGCTCTCCTTGTTTCTAATGTCAAAATGATATTTTGAAAAAATCAGGCTCTACCTCACAAGGCGACCTTACAAGGTCACGGTTAGCAGCCACGCAAGGGGACAATGGTCTGTCTCTACTTTAAATTAAGCACTTTTGAGGTAACACTGCAACCGATGAATGGCCTACATAATGTAAGCGCACTCCTTTCCTGAAGCACAGCACGTCATCTCACGAGAGCCTAACTCCCCGCTCCAGTAGAGCACGACATGTTCATTACCAAATAATCCTTCTGACATAGAATGGCACCTGGGCCTCGATCGTTTTCATCTCATTGGACCATGCATTCTCGGTCATAAACGCAAGCTCTCAAAACTGGACGATGATCAGTATTGCCTCTTCCCTTAAGAAGGTTGCCTCCTCTTTTTCATTACTGACTACTTTCATTGGTTCTGTCCCGCGAAGAGCGTCAGTCAAGTACGCAAACGCTGAATATACTCTGATTCAGCGAGCGCTACTATTGCCCTAACGTCCGTCTTTGTCTACGGCCGCCAACAACATGGCAAGACCAGCAAGTTGCCTGCTCACAGCAAGTTATTTTTTCACCCACTTTTCTTAATTATTATTTACATTACATTGGTTCTAATAACTTCCCCTATACATTCCTTAGGTGTATACCTAAGGGCTCGTTTTTTCGTGTTTTGACACAATATTAATGAGATCTAACAGACAATAATGCCAAAGAATGTATAGGGGAAGTTATTAGAACGGATGTAATGTAAATAAAAAGAAAGAAAATTGGGTGAAAAATAACCTACCGTGAGCAGGAATCGAACCTACGACCTTCAAAAAACGCGTTCGATGCTCTGACCACTGAGCTATCACTGCGGCCTTCCCCATCCACTTTTTCTTTTTTTTGGGGGGGGGGGGGTTATATGTGAATTTAAACGTGGGAGTGTCAGTCAGCTCCAATTGTAGCCAAGCGGCGAGTGTGAAACACCCTTCTATGAGCCTGTGTGGCGTCACGCCGGTAGCACGTGAACTTATTACGAGCGGGCAGCTGACCAATAGTCTCTCGTATACAACCTAACGGCACCAAGTCTAGCAGTACGAGACCTTCGTTAATGAATAAGGGAAAGAAGTGTATACCTAAGGGCTCGTTTTTCCGTGTTTTGACACAATATTAATGAGATCTAACAGACCATAATGCCAAGGAATATTTAGGGAAGTTATTAGAATGAATGTAATGTAAATAAGAAGAAAGAAAAGTGGGTGAAAATTAACCTACCGTGAGCCGGATATATATATATATATATATATATATATATATATATATATATATATATATATATATATATATATATATATATATATATATATTTACACATATATATATATATATATATATATATATATGTGTGTGTGTGTGTGTGTGTGTGTGTGTGTGTGTGTGTGTGTGTGTGTGTGTGTGTGTGTGTATGTGTATGAATATATATGCTTCTACCATCAAAATATGAATTCCTTTGTAAGTCAGGTGTTACCTCTTCTTGTGCTTGTTCTTCGTGTGTGCGTCAGAGTGCACTCTATGATATGATACAATATTGGTGGCAGAAAACTAAACAGAAAAGACAAAAATAATCTGCACTGGGCTCGGAAAGCACGCCGCAAAAACGCTGATACCCCTCTTCTCATTAACGTCGCTATGTGCAAGTTTTCCACACTGTTATCTAACGTGAAGTACATCAGCCACACGATTTACGCTGATGATATTACCATCTGGTGTCCCGGAGGCAGCAAAGGGGAAGTCGAGAGTGCGATTCAGGAATCCTTCGATCAAACGGAGCTCTTCCTTGCTGGCACAGGGCTGAGATGTTCCTCGAGTAATTCGGAGCTGCTTTTATACAGGCCCCAGTAGAAAAGAAGCCAAGCCAAACAACTGAAAGTATTTATCAGAGTTGGACATTGTACTTCACACCGGTAGGGGTGCCCGCATTCCGAGAGTAGACGCTATTAGAGTGCTCGGCTTGATTATAGAGTCGCATGGGTACAACCGACAAGCCATCGCTAACATTTCAACCAAAACTGAGAACATGATCAGGTTGATTAATAGGGTTTCGAACAGAAGGGGGAGACTGGGGGAGGACAATCTACTGTGGCGCTTTCATGTATTTCTCATAAGTCATAACTTACACTGCTGTCATGCACTCTTGATGTGGATTCGAAAAGAAGAAGCTGGAAACCCTCACCAGGAAAAACATGAAGAGGGTGTTGGGCAGCCCCGTGTGAACAAGCACTGAACGGCTTACGCAGCTAGGAGTTCATAACACCTTAGATGAGTTCCAAGTCCAAGAGACTGCACAGCTAATGCGCCTGTCGTCTACGCCAGCTAGTAGGAAGATTCTGTCCGTCCTAGGTCTCAGTCCTGCACTCGTAGATGATCGCCGTCTTCAACTACCGGATGAACAGCGTACTGCCATCCAGGTCTATTCTTTTCTGCGAAAGGTCCATCCTCAGCACAACGTAGACAGGTGCCGGGCTCGGGCACTCACACTTCTGAAGACCATCAAAACGATCCTCTTTCAGTGTGGTTTGTCGATGCCGCTCATTACGGTCGCTCAGCTAGGTTTCCCTTCATTTACGTCAATCAAGTGGGTTCTATTATCAATGCTGCGTCAGTTAGGGACTGTAGTCCTTCAAGAGCGGAACAGTTGCCTGTAGCCATTGCCCTTTTGGATAACAGTAGATCACAAATCTTCACCGACTCAAGGTCAGTGCTCAGGGCTTTCGCCTTTGGTTCTGCTGTGCTGAAGTATTTAAAATAATTGAAAATACGACACATTCTCTACATACCATTACCTGGTTTCCTGCACATCTCGAACTCCTATAGGACTCTGTAGTAAACCTGAATGACACTACTCACTCCCGGGCACGCACACTAACCCTCCGCGCTGGGGAGGACGTACGTCCGCAGGTTGGCAGGGACGCTTTACTTACATACAGTGCAGTGGCTAAACACTACCAGATCAGTAGGTGGTCATTTGCTCCTCCATAAAGCAACTTGTGTAGACCTCAGGCCATTACGTTTAGAATGTTACAGACCAGGTCCTATCCAAGTCTTTCTTTTCTCAGCATGGTCTCCTTAGAGGCTTTTGACTCTACTTGTCCTGAATGTGGTGAGGTTAGTGACTTAGCACATAGACTCTGGCAGTGCCCTTCGTTGCGGGGCCCAAATCGGCTCACAGAAGAGAATTGGGACTCTGCCTTACGAAGTGCAGATTTACTACCACAACTAAAGGCTGTCCAGAGAGGCCAAGATGCGTCGGTGAGGATAGGCCTCCCCGTTCCGACGTGGGAGCGGCCCATGACGTTGTTTTAAAAAAAGAGCGTTTCTCAGGACCCAACAAAGTTGTTTGTCTCTCGGTCCATGTGGAAAATGAAGATAATCTAACGTAAGGTCAGAGAACTAGGCTGCGAATTTGGCCTTTTTAATTGTAAGGTCCATGTAATCGAAGCAGACAATGCATTAAACCCTTATGAAAAAAGTTTTTTTCTCGAGCCGGTGGTGTTCTTGTCACAGCCCTGTTGTAAAGGGGACACTCATAGCATTTATTCATCGATCGACCCATCCATCAATCATATAAACCTATTTCATGTTTACAAACGCGGCCGGCTCTGAGTGACCTCACGGCGCCTTGGCTCTGCTCGTCGTCCCCGCTGAAAGCAAGCCAGCACTCTTTACGATCACGGAACGACAAGCGCAGCAGGTGCACAGGCTGCCTTCGATTGATGGATATGTAGGGTTGAACGTCCCAAAATCACCATATGATTTGAGAGACGCCGTAGCGGAAGGCTCCAGAAATTTCGACCACCTGGAGTTCTTAAACGTGCACCCAAATCTGAGCACATGCGCCAGCGTACATTTTCGCCCCACCGAAAATGCAGCCGCCACAGCCGGGACTCGATCCCGCGACCTGCGGGTCAGCAGCCGAGTACCTTATCCATTAGACCACTACGGTGGGGCAGGCTGCCTTCGAGAACACCGCGCTGGGACGCCTATCACATGTTTACAATTGGCGGTCGCAACAGAAGTTGCAGTGGCGGTAGAGGGTATTTGAAATAAACATATGAGCTATGTTCACGTGTAGCTCCAGCTTTGAGAATCTCATTAAAACATATGAAGAATCTTAACGGTGGAAGTGTAGCTCATTTGCGTGATGTCAACGTCGTTGCTACAGCCGACGTCACGCGTGGGCATTTTAATTTGTACTATTGCAAGGGCAGACCCACTTCAGCGAGAGGGTCAGGGTAAAATATGCAAATTGGCGGTGTAAAAATACGTACCCACGAATGTTACGGTAACCCTCACATACAACAAATGTGCCAAAGAAGTTATTCATGCAAATAACAAGGGCCACCTTGGCGACATTTCATTTCCGCAATACGCTTGCGCTAAGGCTTCAACAACATGCTGTGGACAATACGGTTACGTACCTGTAAGGTACGTAACCGTATTGTAAGGTACGTAACCGCATTTCGTACGCTCAAGCTGACGCCACGAAATGCGGGCGGACCGTAGACAGACTCGGCAAGTTTCCCGAGTGATGTTTTTCTGTGAATTCACACAGACGTGAATATTTGTGAAGCTCACCACAACCAGAACAGCCCTGCCCGATACACTTGTGTCAGGTGTGTCATCGCAGCCACATATAATCTGAAAAAGCATAGTATAAGTCATCCTTTCGTTCGCTGCTACTTTATTGAAACTTACCCGCGCAGCAACAAACACGTGCTCGATTGTTGGCTCGATGACTGATTCATACATTCATTTAGTTCACGCGAGTATAACTACATCGTTTTGGCGTGTCGAAGACTTTTGCAGTTATATCATTAATGGCAACCGTGAAAAATGTCTCGCATATATGACAATGTCATTCAAAACGTTAACCTGCTTTGAGGTAAACGTGCTCGATACGCCTCTATGGCCTATTAAAAATTGCGTATTTACACGGCTCATCCTAACGCCTAAAAGAGCTAATTTTTTTTTTTTTCGGGGTAAGCCGCTCCAAAAAATAACCTATAAAGCATCGTTGAACGCAAGTTCTCGAATTACACAGCAGCGGCTGATCTAGCAGGGTTCTTGTTAACTTTTTCGTCAACACAAAATTGAAAAGAAGAGACCTGGACTATCCTTCTTGTGCCTTCTCGCGCAAATCACCGTGAAAGCTTGTCAGTACAACATTTTTTTTCTTCTTTGCACGGCCAAAAACAGCGTACGCACTAGCAAAAACACAGCAGCAGCTGCGGTAGGTGCCACGGCTTTTGGCTACCATGCGAAACCAAGCACCTGACAACAGCGCCACCGTGATTTCGTGACGTTTGTTCGGTGGAATTTGTCTATTGCCTGGCATCAGGCCCCTCCATGTGGCAGTTGCAGTTGTTAGGCTGGTTCCTTCCTACGTCCCCAGTCTTCGTGCATTTGTGTTCCAAGTAAAATAATTTCAGTGATAGAGTTCGCACTCTTGACCCAAGTCTTGCATGTTCGGAGGCAATGATCTTCAGGCCAAGCACGCAGATATTTGAAGCCTCGTGTGGCAGCTACTGGTCCCGAGTTAACAGCATTGATAGGAATTGCGGCAGATGGGGGCCATACGTCTTTACAACTGACATAGGCGTCTTTTTTTTTTCCTTTGGAGATTTCGAGATATTTTTGGGCACACAAGTTATGATTTCTGTCAAGGGCATGTTGATGAGTTTCGGAATTCAAAGGTTGTAGGTTTAGACCCCTTTGTGGGAAGGCTTTCTTTTGTGCGCTTTATTTCATTTCAATATATGGCATTATAACAACACTAAAGTTAAAATTACAATCATTATACCATATGACTTGCTTGGCTTTATTGTCTGTTGGTTTTGTTGCGTCCAACAAAGAAAATGAGCTCAGGATTATTTCCCCTCTTTCTTTCTTTTTGTCACTGCTGTTTCTGTTATTACAAAAGCCAGGCAATAATGAAGGAAAAGAATTAGCCTTATCAGTAACAGTCTTCACAAAGAAGAAGGCTGTCTATGCCAAGGGGATTTCCCCGCTTGATATGTAGGAAACCAGAAACAATAGACCACGTTTTTTGGCTCTGTGACTTCTTGGGACTTTTTGCCCCTTCTTCTTGCAATCAACAATAAAGAAAAATTTATCATTGAATTCACACAGGATAAGATAAGAGACCATAAATATTGATGATGGAATCATGCTTGATCTGATATTGTTCATGGGCCTCCCCAGTATAAGGTGTACTCGTGTAGCGATATATCACTGAGAGAAGGACGCCAAGTCAGTGAAAATTTATTTCAGGAAAAGAACGTCAAGCTTCATTAAAGCGCAAAACAATAGGAATGTGGTCCTGTATTCCTGTCGAGGATGGGATCGCCGGCAACGTGGAAGGAATTTTAATCACGGCGCCCGTCCAGAGAGGACCGGTGGCGTTTTCTTCTTCATTTCTTCCTCATCACATGATATTGTGTTCTATACATTTGCATTCTACCGCAATGTTGGACCAATTCTTGGGTGGCAAGGCTTTAGTCACGCAATGTTCTGTTTTTTTTTTTTTTTGCCTTGCTTTCCAAGTCTCAGTTTTTGTCTGAAATAAATCGCTATGTCTGTTATGAGTCTTATGTAACGAGTTTTCATTCAGCATTGACGAAGACCTGGAATAAACCAAAAATATCAATAGCTGGGTTGGGAAAGCGTGACACTGACGAGGCAAAGGTCTTTTGTTCGATACCATGTTTTGATGTATGTACACCACCTTCCATTTTCATATAATACAATAAGTACAATGATGACGTCGATTCGAGCTCTGAGGCATCGCTTGTAGTACCTAAAAGGTACAAATAGTGATAACGTGCTGATCCAGAGTCAATCGCACCATTCAATTTCAGATACGAAACACGAACACAAAGGTATATGCACTGCGCTTCAATGCACTGTTAGAACACTGCCTTCTGAACGCAACAACGGATTTGCTCAGGTTCGTGTCGATGTTGGTTACCAGTGCTTCACGTAGCGGACGTCGACTGCCGAACACACGCTTACCTGCCCTCTTAAGCATATATTTCTTTCTATTCTATACGATACAAAACCTATGCTTCCGCGACTGTCCGCTGGCTTATCAATAACGGTAGCCACACCATGCCACTACTCAAATCAAAACCATCTTGGCTCTCTTTCGCATACGTACATTCGTGGTATTAAATTTTTATTCGAATAATGATCAAAGGTATCCAACTAAACGAGTATTCATCCCCTATGACCACTTTTCATTTATACACCCTGATTTGTCCAACCGCTTGTATGATTCGCTTTCCCGACAGTGCCATAAAATGCTCGAATTTTTTTGAAGCTGTACTGGAATGCTGAGCTGCAGTAGCAACCGTGTACATACGGCTATTACGCGTTACACAAAAGAAGAGCGATTTTAACCACTGGCCACGCTGAAGAGCGAAGTAATGATGGAGCCAGTCCAGTGTACTACTTCCCTGTGTTCTGCCGTCACATAGCAAAGGCATTGCATTATGCATTCAACCTTGCCAATCTTTCGATGAAGGTAGTTTCGACGTTGTATCAGCACAACCAGCGTCCAACAAATATATTTTGTATGGCCTTTATCCTTTAATAAAAGTGGGATTGTGTGGCTTTCCTGTTGCAATCACCTTTGCATAGTGGGAGTGCTGAATCCTACTCGACCTCTTACTGAAAATCACTTGACATGCCAACATCTTTATTTTTTCATTTCGTGCTGTGCAATGCTCCGGACGAAATTTCTCTCCCAAGATGCATTTGAAGTTACAGGTGTACTGTAACAACGGAGCCATTGATCAATCACTATGCTAATGACAGCCCTCAAAAGACTTGGATGCCTTCGAGAATGAGTAAATATATGGAGACAACCAATGCTCTTGTGCATAATCTTGCATTGTAATGTCATTGGTTACTATATCCAAGAGCTAGGTGACCCACAGTATCAACCCTTTAATATTATTCTACTTTGATTTGCTTTTTTTTGTGGTGACCGATGATGGACCAATTACTGCATGATCCTGAAGAACTGTGGGCGTCTCCGCGTAAAATCGGTTCAGCTCGCACAAGGGCGATATCACGTCAAGCTTAAAACTTCTAAATCATCCTGGAACAACTGCTGTTCGTGCTGCGACTCACATTTCAGCGCCCATATCTCGTAGCGTGCAAGGCCCTTGTAGAGAACCAACAAGCTGGAGATACACGCCGAAGATACTGTGCCTTGAACCATCACTTCCTGCGCAGTGGGCATGGCGAAGCGCATGGCGTTCCGCATCAGTTCTGCCAACTGGTCCTCCAAGTTCACAGCAAGTTTCCGCATCACTGGCAAACCCACAGCTGAACCAGAGTGCTGCAATAGTTACAATTTGGGGTGTCATCTTGACGAGACATTGAAAATAGGAGCAATATGAGGGACCACAAGTTTCAGATACTTTCTTTATGCGACACCCTGCTGTGAAAAAGCAACTAATGGGCTCAGTTCAATCATTGTTTTCATGCCATGATTATTTCTGCGCACGCTGATGCACTGGATGTATCAACCTACGTCACATTATAATAATCGCATTCAGGTGAACAATTAAATTACCAATCCTAAAGTGTATTGTACAAATGCGTGGTTTTAGTAACGCCAGTAACCACAAATCATTCATGGTGGCTTCGAAATTCCCGAGCAATGCGTAGAAACGCGTGCATTTGTGTAAGTTAAAAAACACTGGAGGGTTCCAGACAAGAAGACTGCTGCATCGCGACCTAAGAGATCCCTTGTCGTGCATCCAGCCCCCCTCTACGCAGCTTGCATTCCACCCAATGCGCACGTCAATTCGTCTCCCAAATGGATCTCGCTATTTCATATCCAGAATTAGTACAATCTCGATGGGTTAAGTACATCGATAACGTAGATACAGTCGCATCAATTTTGGGGCATACTGTCTCATAAGCAAAGAGGAGCAGCGGAAAGCCCATCGCGGGTCGCTGGGTTGGTGTTCTGAGCGCAGATTACGAAAAAGGAAAGTTATAAAATCTTGAGGTCGGGAAACTTGAGGGACGAGAGGAAGGCGGGCTATAAAGTTTGCTACATCAGCGCTGACTTACAAACGTTTAGGTGGAGCGTATGCGTGTGGGAAGGCTCTGCTCACCTTTTTCAATGGCCTATAGAAATAAATAATGTCGAGTTAGCTCTTTCATGGTAAGTAAGTAGGCAAGTAAGTAAGAGCACGTTACTTACAGTAACCACATTTCAGAGCTCACTCAAGGTGCAACGGCTAAAGGCAATCAGCCTGACAAAGGCCCTTGTCCCTCCGAAGTTTCTGCTGAGCTTCGATATGAGCACAGACCGAAACAGACAAAAGTTTATACATATGTTGCATAGAAATTGACTACAACTAGCTTGCAAGCGCACATACAAACTCACACAGAGACAAAAAGTGTACATAACATATTTGCAAAATTAGACATAACTCACGTAGATACATAACCAAGTGAAATTGATGAAAAATTCAAACAGTGAGAAACACAACGTACATACAGATGCACCGGGAATGGACTGTAAAATACTACAGTCCAATAAAAATTAATGAATGATTTCAGGATTGGTTGAGGCATGCAACTGCACTTATTAGTTTTGAAGTTTTGATAATATGTGCCGGTAGTTAGTAACAAGTTCATTATTTCTTAAAGGCTGCTTGGCGAGCATTAAAGTTCAATTTATCTTAAAGAGTGTTTTTCGCGTAAGGTGTTTGATATGCAACCCTTTTTTTCGTAATAGTTCATGTGCTGGGTGCTCGCTTCTTTTCTTAAGGCAAATCGTAGTGCCTGGTTTCGGTACAGCGTTCTTCGTATAACTGGTCGTTTTTAATTAACTGCAGCGATTTAAAGCAATGGAATTGATTCACCCTGAGCATGTAATTGTTGAATAATAATGGAGCAGTTCACAAGTCTTGCATGCTTCTTCTGTATTTTTTAAAACCTTGCAGTATTTTCTTGTGTATAGTTATTAGCGTTTGGTAATTTGTTTGCGATGTTGTTCTTCAGACTAGCATCTCACAAGGCACATTAGAATGAAAAAGCTCGTAGTACATACTTTTCTTAACCTAAGTGGAATTAAGTGCATTGTTTTATGGAAACAACCAACTATTCGTGCCAGTGTGGTAAATAAAGAATTTGCATGCGTGCTCTAGATTAAACCTCCTAAAACCACACGCCGAGAAAATTTTGTTCTCTAATATGTGCAATGCAATATCTTTCACAATTGCAGGTATGTTACTGATAGGTTTGTTTATAGACTGGATTACCATATAGGTTGTTTCTTTTTCGCACACAAGCTCAATATATTTTGCTGTAACTAATTTGAGAAATGGCTTAGATAGTTATTTCGCTTACTTCAAATTATATGAAATTTTCTGATGTTAAGGAAACATTCGTATCGTCAGCGTACATAACAAGTTCAGCGGAATGAGGTATATTGACATTAATTATAACGTTATATAAGCAAGGAACAATACTAGCCCCAGGGTGGGCCCTTTTCTAATTTGTGTCAGCACTTGTTTTCGCATTAAAACATAGCGTAAGGTAACCGGATTCAAACAAATTCACAAAAAAACACTGGGTAGAAAAAGTGACAATAAGATTAATACGTTTACTTGACGAGAGACGTCATAGACTTCTTTCGTGACATGTCACAGAGGGGCGCCACCGGCACACGTCTTAAGTAAAGCGGCGGTTGTCAGAACAACCCGGCTGTTGGCTCAACGTTAATTGTATACTCGCCCGGTTCTTTGTGCAAGCATTTACAGCGAGGGCTCTTATGAGATCAGAACACGGGCACGTGCGGCGTCGTTGTCGTCCGCCACCTCTGCGTGTGTCCGTAACCACTATCGCAAGAAATAAGAAAAAAAAGACAGTAAATATCAAACATTAGGGACACAACGGGACTCGAACACGGGCCCGCCGCTTGCCAGCCAAGTATTCTACCACTGAGCCACGCCGCGGTGCTTCAGACTTGTCCACAAACTTGGCTTAGTCAGGATCGATGTCGGGAAAGGAGTCTTGTTAATGTGAGTAATAAAGCATTTTAGAACATGAAAGGGACTACCAGGCGTCGCACAATGCGAATTATTTGACGAAGGGGTCCTCCGATTCTCCCAGCCATCACCAAAGCTCGTTCTTGATCACCTAATAACTGTGTCGCACACCCACATCAGGCATAATTCTTTGCCGTCGACAGCCACGGCATAAAAAAAAATTGACAAAAATCGTAGCAAGTGTGTAGCAGATACCACGTTTGTCCAAAAAAGTCATGAAGGATATATCATGATGAATGCTAGCCCACTGCAGAAAAGTTATGAACATTTATAGCTTGGTGGGTACCGAGCAAGTGTGTTTGTAGCAGTCACCCAAAGAGTGTTTAGCAAACGCTCTGAAAGGCCGCTTGGCCATGTTTTGCTGGGACTGCTCCACGTTCTGCGCAGGCCTAGTGGTTGTTTTTAAATGCGAGCTATTTCTTAACAAACTTCGGTGAGTTTGACGTATCTTCGGCGTATGTATCTATCTATCTATCTATCTATCTATCTAACTATCTATCTATCTATCTATCTATCTATCTATCTATCTATCTAGCTGCCTACGACTTTTAGCTCCCCTGGCCGTTTGGATAATGGGATCTATAGAAAAATTTGTATGACGTAACAGGACTGTATGAGGAGCATAAGTGACTAGTCATAACATGGAATTCTTGACATGCAAGTCATGGCCTTCCTGCTCCAGCGGTGGTTTTGTTCACATGGCATATCGCAAAACTGACATGGTATGACGTGACTGCAAGGCAAACATAAGTGACAGGCCCTCACGTGAAAACAATGACATGCGTGTCATGTAAAATCATGATTACATACCCCGCTCATGATGCGCTCACGGTCGTTTCGCTAGCTTCACATATACCAAATTTGGTATTGCGTGACGTCAATAGAAGGTGAATGTATATGACTGGTTCAAACATGATATTTATGACATGCTTGTCTTGTAAGAACATTACTATATGCCATGCTCTAGATGCGCTCGCGGTCGTTCCGCCAGCTTCTCACATACCAAGTTTCTTATCACGTGACGTGAATGGATGACGAAGGTATAAGACTGGCGCAAACATAATAATCATTACATTCGTATCGTCTAAAACATGACTTTTTGCTACGCTCATGGTGCACTCACGTCCATTTCGCTAGCTTCAGATACACCACATTCGGTGTTGCGTGACGTGAGTAGATGACGAAGGTATATCACTGGTGCAAACGTGATAATAAAGATTTGCGTGTCCTGTAGGAACAAGGCTACATGCCACGATCATTATGCGCTCGTGGTCGTTTTACTGGCTTCGCGTGCACCAAATTCGCTATTGCGTGACGTGAATGGATGACGAGCACAAATGCCAGGCGCATTCATGATAATCATGATATCGAAGTCATGTACGGCAAAAAACACATCCGCCACGTAACGTTGTGCTCATTTTAGTGTGACAACTCAACCGACCTCATTCGTGCTTCGCATATTATTGATTCCCATTGTACGTGGGATATACCCATTTTTGGAACAGCTTAAACTTCCTCCTGTTGTGGTAAGACTTTACCTCTGGTATGTATCAGAGAACACTTAAGTGAGTGGTAAGCTACGTGAAGGAAAACTTGCCATGCATTCTGGCACTTTTTTTTTGAGAAGTGAACACATGTGGAAGCCTGCGTGAGTAACAGCGTCATCACCTTCGCAAATGTGCAGTATATTATTGTGGCGCATTGTCTGAGTTGAAAGGCATCGACAACGCTGGTTCACTTTTGATTGGATTGATATGTGGGGTTGAATATCCCAAAATCACCATGAAAATATTAAATACGCCGAGTTGAGGGTTCCAGAAATTTCGACCTCCTGGGGTTCTTTAGCCTCCATCGAAAATGCAGCTGCCACAGCCGGGTATTAATCTCACGACTTCTGGTTCAGCAGCTTAGTACCTTAGCCACTAGAGCACCGTGTTGGGCTTCGGTTCACAACCATTTATTGCACTGAATCGAAAGAAAACAAGGATAGTTTTTGCCTTTCAGCCGTCTCAGGTGAATCTATAAGGGGACTGGCGAGTTTGTTTATTTGTTTGTTTGTTTTTGTAATGAATAAGAAATGAAAAAAAAACACAATCTGATTTTCTTTCCGTCAGATATGCAGAGTGTTAAAGAACAGTATTATATTGTGAGGCATGCAAATAATGAGGTTGAAATAGCTTGAAAAAGAAAATAAAACGCGAATGCTACAAAACTCGAACGCATATATTGAACCGGTATCGCAGCCTGACAGAGCCCGGTGAAAACAGCGCGCCGTTATTTTCGTGTTACTTTTCATCCTCCCTGCATCTGTGAAAGCCGTCAAGAAGCATGACTGCTAATTAACTAGCATGAAAACATGAATTCGCTAGCTTCCTAATACGCCCAGCCGTTCAACACCAGCATCCCGTGGTCTACTCGCGCAGCACCACCATGTGGCATCGGCAAGCTGAGGTGGAGCACACGCTCGACGGCCTTAAGAGAGAGTTCGCCCGGGCACTGAAAGAACAGAGGAGACGCTGGTGGCAACAATGTCTGTGTGACGTCATGTTTGGCAAGATTTTTAGGCTACACTGGCCATGTGACACCATGCTTGTCAAGTGAAAGGAAGTGACGCAGCTAAGAGCATCGCTAACTTTGACCGCAACAGCGTTTACAGTGATGGCTACAAGGCAACGGCGGCGGTTTTGGCACGGAAAAGCTTCTTTCCTTCCTCTATCGTATCTGACCGGCTCTTCACTGGTTTCGCGCGCTATTTTCCGTTCTCTGTAGATGGGTGTACAATGTTTGCTAGCTGGGGTTACGTTGTGGGATGCACAAACCACTCACACAAGACGCATGGAGTTTGCTATCCCGGCTTTCCAAGTGACAGTTCTCTGCATGAGAAATGGATTATTGCGATCAGGTGGTACAACTAGTTCACGAGCAAGACTACACGCTTGTGTTTCGATCGTTTGTCACCGGAGTCATACAAGCCTGAGTCACCGATGTCCGATAGCTGCGAGACACTGTCAGTCTCATACATGTCAGCTCATGTTCGGCGCAATCGCCTCTCCTCTGAGTGCCTGCTCATTCCGACTTTGAGTTTTTCTACTCCGCGCCAGCGGGACCAGATATGCCTTGTACGACTTCCGGTTCTTACCAAGTAGTATGTCATACGTATAAGGTGCGCTAGGATGGGTTTTAGTTTAGGTGTTTCGCCTTTTTGCTTACTAAAATTATCTTCAAATTTGTTGAGTATTTCAGCTCTCGGATGGGTCACAAGAGTTTCAGACTCTTAGTTACCTACAAGCACTATTACTCTGACATGGAAAAAACTCGCTAGAGTTGGCCTCTAAGGCGTAAACCACCTGCGCCTCTTGCGTGTTCGGCTTTGCAGAGCCATCAATCCAGGAACAGCATCCTTGCTTCCTCGGGCATGGATTCTGCAAGCCGGCCCCCGCACGAAGCACTGTTCAGCAAGGACGGCGTCAAAGCCTTTTTCTCACACGCTTCTCTGCCTGCGCTACAAGCACTGTCGAAGGAAGACGTCTTGGCGTCCTCGGTAAATCAGCGATACTCTCTCCACGCTTCATTTATTCATAAAATCGCAGGGCTGATTGCTGGGATGAAAACACATATCGCGGCCACTGGCAATGGTTCTCCAGGTGGCTCATTCAACGAAGCTGCGACGATCATCAGCGAAGTCGCGCGCTTAGGTCAATAACTTCAGAGCTTGGCACCTTCAAACTGCGGGGTCTCAACCACTGGCGTGAGCACCAACACCCCCACCACCTCCACACTCGTCGCCCCTGGTTCCTCCGGCACATCACCTAACCTACCCACGGGCTTCATGAGGGCGACATTCTCGCTTTCTCAGGATCTACACCATTTCACCGTGAACTTCTGGATCCTTGTACTCGTGCTCCACATTACAGTCACTAGTTCCATCAAAACTACCAGACTTCCGAGGATTCCGTGGTGATTACATCCTGTAGATCAAAGCGGCAAACGCTTTCGGCACATGCCATGCTTGGCTGAATCACGAGAAATGGCTGGTGGCCGTTGACCGCCTTTGTGATGCTGCCAAAGACTGACACTGTTATGAAGGCGTCAAACTACAACAATGTCTTGAAGGGCGTGTCAGCTTGAGTTGAGTAGTTTGCCCGCTTTTTCATGCTCCCGACCCCAACCCTGCCACCCAGACTCTGCCGCAGATGAAGGCGGTGAGACGCAGGACCTCGACTGTGCAGTTCGGGAGCCCACCAACCGACCCTGCCACGGGGATGATGCTCGCGGGGTGCAACACCCCATACCACCGTTGTGCCCTTAGCTGCTCTACGGGCAGCTTCACAGATCAGTCTGCGGCAGTCATCGACGCTAGCTGTCAGGTATCCTCCTGCCTACCAGTGTTAGTCTCCCAGTCGAACACAGAACCACCCTTGACAGAGATCACGATCGTCTCCAAACAACAGCAGCCAATGAGTCGACCTCCAAGCTGGTCAGCTGTAGAGCACCTGGAGGTGTCGGTCTACTCCATGACAATGTCAGCTCACTCCAAATTAGCTGAAGACAAGGCATTAGCCACCACTTCCGGTTTTGTGTAAATTCTGGAGCTATGTAATTGTCGGCAATTATCGCAGTCATTGGCCGAGGGCGCTGACGCTTGCCACTTGCCAAGTGCCATCTGCTTAAAAGATTCTGAGGTGGCTGTCAGACCTGAGGATATTGTCATGGAGCACCTGCCTGCACAATTGATGTTTGCACTGGATTATACAGCTTCTGGCCGAGACGGCTTGATGGGCACATAACACATTTTCAAAGGCCACCAGCTCGAACAGCAGTAACACGTCCGGAATTCCGAAATAGCACGGCCTACCTCCCAAGACAGTACGTGAACTTTGCCCTGTGGTGACACAGATATCAAATGGGACACCTTGTAGCACGTGGACGCACGAAGAATAACGGCGCATAAGTTTCCACTCAGTGTGTGCCTCATATTCTACAGGTGACAATGTTCATTACCAGCATCGACGAGACCTGCACCAACCACCCCGTCAGAGCCCGTGTCACTCACCAAATTGTTTGAAAGTCCAGCAGTACATGTCCCGTGGTACGCACAAAAGACCACTGCGGCCTTGTCGCGGCCACCTATTAGTAATAATTTCGGGAGTTCTTCCTGACATGTAGCAGCGTGGCCTAAACCTGCTGCCACAACGAGCTAGTGAATCTCGGCCACTGAGTCTTCGGCGCTTCTGCACAACGCATCATGGCCTGAAAAAAATTGACCACCCAGGCAGAGCCAGGTTCGCCCGCGAGAAACAATCCGGCAGCTCACTATGCTATGTCGCAGTCATGCTCGAGTGTAAGGATGAGAACGCCACTAGGACGCGGGCACGCGTGATGCCTGACTAAAGACAACAAAGGCGACGATGGGGAAAAATAGAACAACCAGCCCAGCGAACACGTGTTCTGTCTGTTACTTTTCGACAGCAAAAATAATTGCACTCGTTGTGGGGCATCGGCAGGGACAGGTTGTCGATGGGGCCTCACAATTTGACAATTTAGTCACGGTGAAAATGCACATGACGTCATCATCTCAGAGTGGGTATATGTGAGCGTTTTGCGCTGCGTACACAAAAAAGCATAATCTCCGGGCTAAAAAATACAACTACGCATGAGCTATTAACATGGAATAACATAGCCAGAACTTCATATACGCTGCACTACAGAGATTACACAACGCCACTAAAGTTATTACTCATACTATCGAAGAAATCCTATGTCCTAATCGAAAGAGTGATGATTCTTGTTTCTTTTATACTTCGTGCTATTACGACTCGACGTTTATGAAGATACAATGTGCAGTACAGTTTTTTATAACGAGTCTAGAGGAGCAAACTAAGCATGTAAACACGTTGTAGGATCAGATGCAGCGAGGTAACTGCACAAGTGACTATGTATTAAATAACTCATGTTGTTAAAAACTGCGTAAATATTCGACTGGTTATAAGTAGCTCCGTAGAGAAGAACTCCATTGTAAATTTTCCGGGGATTCGGTAACCTCCGCGAAACGCAGGACAACTGTTTACTTGTTCTTTTTTTTTTATTCGACTCTAACTAGAATTTCACTCCGTGAGTGACAATCTCATCCATGACCTCACGCACAGCATCTCGAAACAATGATGCCGCCAATACTACACGCCGTATGAAACAGCAGTTACGTGAAGGGCCGGGAAGAACGTATAACAGTAACAAGCACTTTATTGCTACATCATGCCACACGTACAGCGGTACAAGAGCGATTGGGTAGCCGAGAAACATGCCAACTTTATAAGTTATCGCAGTTAGGTCACTTGATTACTGGGCAGCTCAGCTGCCCTCTCTCATCAACAACACGAGGTGCTATCACATACATGGCATACAATGCTTATGTCACGACGAAAATTGAGCTCACTCGCATCTGTGCCATGCAAGTGTTTCTCAACGCACCAGTCGCCGTGAATGTCAACAACTTTCATTTTCAAAGAGAATAGGATTTTCTTCATCACTGCCATCCACGACAAGCAAATAGCTACGTGTTGACCTATCACAATCTGGCATAATAGCCAGAAACCCCTCCTTTTTAAAGCTGTGAATTTAGAAAAAAATGGGAATTTGCAGAAACTACTCTCGAGGGAATGCTGGCAAACGCAGCGATCGCTGCTTTGTATAAATATGATATGTGGGGTTTAACGTCCCAAAACCACTATACGATTATGAGAGACGCTTTGTATAAATATACCACTGGAGGAGCTTCCTTGTCAACCAGCTCCTGCTATCAGGGAGGGCATTTCGTGCCGGGTACCCGCCGCGATGCCACACTGTTTATAAACAGGAAAGGGTCTCTTTGTACAAGATATCGCAAGAAATTAGTGAATCGCAAAACAGTCGTGGTGGTACCAGCCGTGGTCGTCTAGGGCAGTGTTGTGCCAAACTACGTTTCAGAAACTACTTTCTTTTGGGAGGAACAGAGGAACGCCACCGTTCCATTCAAGATCAATGGAAATGTAACGGTAACTTGTTACGTTTATGACGGGAAGGTAAAAGGAACGGCGTTCTTTCTGTAAACGGTACAGTGGCATTTCACATGCACATGCACTCATCACACCAAGCAGATAAGGGTGAATGGGCAGTCACACCAGGCAAAGAAATGTACGGCTCGTCTGTCAAGTGACTATGCTGCATCCGGTTTTTACTTGAAGGCTCTCTCCGAAGGCGCAAAGTGCTCGCTGCGCCTAGTCCGATCACGTGCGGAAGGGGCAGTTGATATTTAGAAAAGAGCTGCTATGCTTGAGGTTCGCCTTCTGTAGTAGAATGAGAACTACGGTCATCACGAACCGGCACACGCTCTTTCAGTCCCATTCTGCATCGCTCTCAGAACACATGCACTAATTTCCCCGGTGTGTGACGCAAGGCCTCTGATAGGTGAGAAAACGTCTAAAGAGAAAGAAAAATGAAGGTAGATAAATCCTCATCATCAGCGTGACTACGTCCACTGTAGGACAACGACCTCTCCCATGTTCGCCAGTCAATTCGTTCCTGTGCTTGCTGCTGCCAATTTATACCCGCAAACTTCCTAATCTCATCTGCCCACTTATCTCTTTCTGTCTCCCCCTCATCCGCTTGCCTTCTATGGGAAACCATCTCGTTATCCCCAAAGACCAGTGGTTTTCCTACGCGCTACTTGCCCGGTTCATGTCCTTTTCTTCTTCTTGATTTCAGCTATCACATTCTTAACCCCCAACTCGTTCCCCGGTTCACTTTGCTCTCTTCTTGTCTCTCAAGGTTACACCATTCATTTTGCTTTCCATCTCTCAGTGCGTAGTCCTCAATTTAAGCTGAACTCTCTTTGTAAGCCTCCAGGTTTCTGCTCCGTAAGTAAGTACCGGCAGGATTCAGCTGTAATTTACCTTTCTATTGAGGGATAGTGGCAATATATCGATCAAGATTTGAGAGTGCTTGTCTAATGTACTCCACCCCATTCTTATTCTTCTAATTATTTTGTGGTTCGGCTACGCGGTTATTACTTGTCTAAATTGACGTAGTCTTTGACAACTTCAAGTGCGCTATTACCTATTTCGAAGCGCTATTCTCTTCCGAGGTAGCTGTACATTACTTTTGTTTTTCTGCAGAATAATTTTAGGAACTACCTTTCTGCTCTCCTTGTCTGGTTCAGTTATGATGAATTGCAATTTATTTCCTGAGTTACTCAGCAATGCAAAATGTCATAGGAGAAGTGCAGGTTCCTAAGGTAATTTCTATTAAGGTTTATCTCTAACTCTTCTCATTCTAGGTTTCTGAAAACATTCTGTAAGCACGCGGCTAATAGCACTGTAGAGATTGTGTCTCCTTATCTTACACCCTTATTGATTGGTATTCTGAGGCTTTCATTATGGAGCACTGTGGTGGCAGCTGATCCTCTCTAGATTTTTTCCAGAATGCTTGTATAAGATTTGTCGATGCCCTGATTCCGCATTGACTGCATGACTGCTGATTCTACTAAATCAAATGCTTTCTTGTATTCTATCAAGGCTATGTATAGTGGTTGACCGTATTCTGATTTCTCTATTTATTTATTGAAGTATTTATTTATGTATCTATTTATTTATTCATAAAATAGGTCATTGATGATGATGTTTGGTTCATTGGGGCGCAAGGGCCATTTCATCGCCAAAGAGCGCCCGTTCATGGGACAATGGATGTGGACAATGATTGTCTATAGCGGCTGTATAAGGGCCTTAAAATTTTTCGCGCTAAGGCGGGTAAAAAGAGAGAAGTAACAAAATCATGACCATGCCGTGAAAAGTGTGTGGTGTTAATGAATGAAGAAAGTTTCCGATAATAAAAACCATGTTGGACATGTATCACATTAGCACAAGTGCCTCAATTGTTCACACCCTTGCGTCCAATGGCCGTGAGGCAGCTGCTTTGTTTAGTGTAGCCAGCGCAGCGGAGATCTCTCTGGAGACGTCGTGCTACGGAATGCCCGGATATATATGAAAAGTACCAACATCTTTTAAAAAAGCTAACAGCGATTTATGTGTGAAAATTGGTTTCCTACCAACGAACATTGCAGGATGTAGTGGTATGTGTTGTCGGTAGGGTAACGGAAAGTGTTGTCTTCTCAGCGTGTCTAATTCTTTACACTGTATTAGATTGTGAAGTACGGTGAGTTCTTCTCCACATCTGTCACACAAGGGTGGATCACCCCCCGACAAAATAACGAATGTGTTGTGTGTGTATGTTCTGTTCTTAGCCTTGTAAGGATTATTTCTGTGGGGCGTGGTTTTGTAACTGGCGGCCAATGGCCAAGTTGCGGCTTGATGACATGCAATTGATTACCTGTGTGTGTGTGTCCCATTTGCTCTGCCAATAAACCTTGAGCTTTTATTTTAAAGAAGGTTTCAAGTCGAGTGCAGCAATTGGTATCGATGTATTGGTAGTGGTTTTGTTGGTGGATCCAGCTAGCTGGACCACCAGAACGTTGCCTTGTATTTCGCGGTGTCTTGGCACCCAGCAGACTACAACATGCTGTTTGGATGAGTACACTGTGCATAAGAGCGAATGAAGCGAGAGCGAGAAAAAAACAGGGTTTTTTGTGCTTTTTAGGAGTTTTAAGAGCCTTTCCTACGCTTGGAGAATCTGTATATATTATTGCCTTCTGTCGTTTTATTTGTTTAATGTGTTTAACGGCTGCAAGTATCACAGAAGCTTCGCCGGTAAAAATGCTTGTATCAGTGTGCAGAACGCCGGCTTCCGAAAAGGATGGGCCCACGGCTGTGTACAAGACAGAAGTGTTGGACTTTGAAGCATCCGTAACGAACGCGAGACAAGAGTATTTCTGTTGTAGTTCAAGGAAGGAAGTCTGAATATGTGCAATTGGTGTGTGCTTCGTAAGCTCCGAGGAAAACACGTCGCAATTTATCACCTGCCATTGCCATGGTGGCAGGCATACTGCGGGAGCCATCAAATGGTGTTCAACTGACACACCAGTCTCCTTCGGTAGGCCCCTCACACGGAGCGAGTAGGGCTGTCTCATAGAAGGCCGTTTCTCAAACACAGAAATGCTTGATAAGTCATTAAGAGTGGAATGTGAAGGGTGTTTCTTGTCCGCGTTCATTTTAAGATAATATATAAAAGACATGTAACATCTCTGTAGGGGGAGCAACCATTCGTTCGATTCCACGCACAGGCTTTACACGGGGCTAGTGCGAAAAGCACCCGTAGAGAGAAGGATGCCTAGATGACGAATAGGGTCAAGCGTTTTAAGGGCAGAAGTTGTTGCAGACTGATATGCTATTGCCCCATAGTCTAGTCGAGTACGTATGAGGCTTGTATACAAATTGATCAGACCCTTCTTGTCACTTCCCCACGGAGTACGTGGCAACACTTTTAGAATAGCATGGCTTATATGCACTTCATTTTTTAATACTTGATATGTGGTATGAAGGTTAGCTTGGCGTCCAAGATTAGGCCTAAGAATTTGTGTTCAGTAATAACTGAAAAACGTTGCCCATGCAAATGAATATCGGGTTCCGAATGAATGCCTCTCTTCCTGGAGAACAAAGCACACTTGGTTTTCTGTACATTCAGTCGAAACCCGTTTTCTTCTGCCCAATTGTATACTTTGTTCAAACCAAGCTAAACCTGCCGCTCACGCATGGCCAGATTACAAGACTTGAAACCAAGCTGCACGTCATCGACATATGTGAAGTAAAACATATTTCGAGGAATGGACAAGCGCAAAGAACTCATTTTGATAATAAAAAGTTCGCAGCTAAGTACACCACCTTGCGGTGCTCCTGTCTCTTGGACAAATGTTTCGGAAAGAACGCTGCCCACTCGGACACGAAATGTCCGATTTGACAAGTAACTTTTGATTACGGTGAACGTTTTTTCACGCCCGCCAAGATGGGACAAGTCTCTCAATATTCCAAATCGCCATGTTGTACCGTTAGCCTTTTCGATATCGAGTAACACAGAGAGAAAATATGGTTTGTGGCCGAAAGCGTCTCTGATCTGTGCCTCAATACGAACAAGGTGACCTGTGGTTGATCTACCTTCTTGAAACCTGCACTGAAATGGGTCGAGTAAATTGTTTGTTTCGAAGAAATAAACAAGTTGGCAGTTTGTCATTTTTTCGAAGAGTTTGCACAAGCAGCTTGTAAGTGCAATAGGCCTGTAACTCGAAACTGAAGAAGGGTTCTTGCCGTCTTTCAAATTGGTAATAATAGTAGCCTCTTTCCAGGAAGTAGGGGTAGCGCCAGAAATCCAGGTAGCATTGTACAAGTAAAACAAGGTTTTTTTTTTTCAATTGGTAAGTTTTTCAACATATCGTACACCACTCGATCAGAACCTAGGGCGGAAGTACTGCAGGAGTTTAGTGATGTTTGGAGCTCAGCTAAGCTGAAAGCTTGGTTGTATGCTTCGTGTTTTGTACATCTGTGTTCTAGTTTTTGCTTCTCAATTCTTGTTTTGTGTTTTTGGAAAGCATCATTATAATTTAACGAGCTGGACACGCGTTTGAAGTGTGGATTGAGGAAGTTCGCCTGATCTTCCAAGCAGTCACCATGTGTGTTTACGAGTGGCAGTGAGTGTGCTTGTCTTTCTGCTACCCTGCTAACAATGTTGCATACTTTAGCTTCCTGTGTATAAGAGTTGATCCCTGCAGGGTAGCGAACCGCCTGCTTATAGGATGGTTTGCCTCCCTGCCGTTCTTTTCCTCCTATTTCTCCCCCTGTTAAATACTTGTGCCAACTTTCCTTTCTGGCCTGCCGATGCGTTCATCTGCCTTCAGATTTTATTTTCTTAAAGCTGTCAAGGTTTTCCGCTGTCGGTGAGTTCCGCAGCAACCTTCATGCCCTGTTCTGCTGCTTTCGCGCATTTCGACATTCAATGTTTCACCATGGCACGCGTCGCTTGCCGGGCAGTCCAGATGTTTGCAGGATGCACTTGGCTGCTGCGTCACTAAGAAAATCTGTGAAGTACTGCACAGCTTCATTCATGCCTAAACCACATATGTCAGTCCAACATAAATGAGTAATGTTCTGAAATTGTTCCCTGTCGGTTTTGTTTGTCGGCCATTTGGGAATATGTGGAGGACATTCATATGATTTTGGTATACTCAGAACTAAAGGTAAATGGTCCATTTCATTCAAATTATTTATGACTTTCCATTTGAGTAGGGGTAGAAGTGAAGGCGATATGATACTGATGTGTATAAACGAGTATGTTTTGTTGGCGATGTTAAAGTACGTTGGTTCCTTCCTATTTTATCAAACAGGCACCGGAATAGAAGAGAAACTGTTCAATGAGATGACCTCATGCATCACAACGAGAATCACCCCATAGACTGCTATGTGCGTTCAGGTCCCCAAAGACCAGATAAGGTTCAGGTAGTTCTTTTATGAAAGACTGGAATTCACGTTTTTCAAGACGGTGGTGTGGAGGTATGTACAAAGAGCAGATGGTGACGAGTTTGTTTAGAAGAATTTCCCAGACAGCCACTGCCTCGGGGGAACTTTGAATGGGTAATTTTGTACATGCTATCCCTTGACTAGCTGTAACAGCTACACCACCGGAAGATGGCATGACATCACCTCTATCCTTTCGGAAGATTACGTAGTTAGGTAGAGAGTTTGTGTGTGTTCGTTTTAAGTGTGTTTTTTTTTTGCACACAGCAGTCTTGGGTTGTACTTATGGAGGAGTTCTCGTACTTCATCGAGGTTTCGAAGAAGGCCTCGGATGTTCCACTGTAATATTTGTGTCTGCATAGTAAGACGGGATGCTGCTGTGGGTACAGAGAGTATCTTGTGTTGGAGTGAACTTGATGATTCAGGTGGCAGGACGGTTGTCTGGCCCCGTTATTGGCTTTTTATTTTTCTGCGCGCGCTCCAAGGAACCAGCCGCTCTTTCGGCACCAAGAGTAACGTCATTTCCATCGCCTACCCGGAGGCACTGGATGCCAGCACGTGCAGGCTGGTGATTCGGATTTCGGGCCTCGCTGGGTGAGGTGAGGCCTTGAGACCAGAGGACCCTGGAGTCTCTGTTCTCGATTCGCTAGAAGGCGGAGTAGACTGAACTACTACCGCTTTGGGGGCAGGCGCCACAGCCGATGCTCACTCTGCGCTGGCCGAAGAAGTGGCGAGAGCTGGTGCGGCGGTGCCCCCTGACGCACCGCATCAGCATATGTGGGGACATCAAAATGGCGACACTCTTCTTCTTGCTTCTTTGAATGAGATGTTTTCTTTTATCTTCAATGTGATGATCTCTTTTTCTTTTTTTCCAAAATGAACAGGACCGAGCGTATGCGGCATTATTTTCGCCACAGTTAACACAGTGTGACGGTTGCAGTTGTCGGAATTGTGGCCTGACACTCTACATTGTGCACAAGTTTGGTGACAACGACAGCTTTGCGAGCTATGACCGTACCTCTGGCATTTAAAACAATGACGTGGGTTAGGTGTGTATGGCCTGATTGAAGTTTTTGTGTACTCAGTTTGAATAGTTTCTGGCAGATTACTGGAAGCGAACGTGAGTATTAGGTGTTTTGTTGGCGTTTCCTGGTTGTTTCTTCTGATGCTGATTCTTTGTATATTGGTCACGTTCTGACTCTTCCACCCATCCAGAAGTTCTGCTTCGGTTAGGCCAAGCAGATCAGCGTCAGATACCACTCCACGAGCTGTGTTCATTGATCTGTGTGGTGTTACAGTGATTGGAGTGTCACCAAAAGTTCAAAGATTGTGTAACTTCTCAAACTGTTCTTTTTCTGTAACTTCGAGGAGGAGGTCTCCACTCGTTATCTTGGTAACTTTGTACCCAGCCCCAAGAGTTTCTGTGAGACACCTGCCTACTATTATAACAGGCTATTACATTAGGTGGGGGAGTCATAGTATACATATATAAAATCAACACAAGCACTAAAGTAATAAAATAATTGAAAAACCTAATATCATTGTGCTAAGAAGTTATAGAAAAGAACATTGAAATGTAATTAGAAAAAGTACATAGAACAAAGTGCACTGAGTACATATGGACAAAGTGCATTATAACCTCATTGATAGTGTCAATGTGGTCGATTGCTGAGTAGCCTGTTCGAAATCTTGATTGTTCCTTTGATTGATAGGATTCTATTGCTGGAGGAGGAACGACCACCAGGTGGCGTAGTTTTGTGTGGCTAGCTGCATACAGTGCTCCGCTTTCACTCGTTTCTTTCCGATGCCATCCACATAAACCTAAGCCCCGACTTGCACTCGGTGCCTTGCTATAGGACACCGTGCTCATGAATGCCCTTAGCACAGCGTTCCGGCCAAGTGCCACCGCTGTGCGTCTCCTCTATCACCAGATTCGGATGCTCACGTTTGCGCCCAACCCTGGTGTATCTATTTCCAAGTCAGCAACCACTCATCTCACGACTCCACCTGCCCCTAACTTCTAGCTAAGCAACGCCATTGTGCCAAAGTCACTTTTCTTCGTTGGACAGCCATGCGCTGAGCCACTCTGCCTTCACCGTCCTTCTTTTCAGCGCATGAGTTCCTTTCCCTTCCTGCAACATCCCCCCCGGGCTCCTACGCCGCTAAGGAAAAGGGCGCACCTCCCGTTTGGCCTTCTTCATCAAACCCACCTTCACCATCTTCGGGTAACGACAGCCACTCCTTCGATCTGCGACTGGCTATGTTGGAGTGCAACCAGCGCGAGCAACAGTGCGTCTCAGATGAGCTACAACAGAAAATACTCGCACTGACACAGACACACGCAACTACCACATCTTCTCTTACCTCTCAACCCACGGAGCAAAATACGCAACTGGCAACACCCACCGCCCTGCCCTCCAGGTCCCACGTAACCAAATTGGCCGACATGGTCGAAACCACCTCCACTGTGCATCACACTCGTTTGATCGAGCTGGAAAATTTGAATGTCCGGATTCTCACGACCCTCGAAACCAAATCCAAGCAATTGGAATACTTCACCTATATGCTTAACTTCGTCCAAGAGTCGCTTGCCTCGGCAAAAAAGAAGGAACCCGCACGTGCAGGTGCCTTCTCTGTTTCAAGGACCTACATGACGCGTGAAAAGGACCTCGAGATTTCACGGTGAAACTGCCGCGACTTTCGTCCTAATAGCACTCCTCTCCACCAATATATTTTCACCCACCCCACCTTACACCATTTTCTTCTTATGCAGGAGACTTGGACAGCCCTTACCGTTCCGAGCTACCGTGCATATCACGCTACGACGGGAACGCCACTTGCGTCCGTTTATGTACGGAATGCCGTTCTCGTTGAACCCCTGGACGTACTCTCTACCCTCCTGAAATATTTAGTCGCTGTGGTTTATAACCAACCATCTACCGGTATTTCTTTTGCTCTGATGTCATTTTACAACCCCCCCTTTCACATCCTGTTTGTTTAGTGCTCTTGGCAAATTCCGACACTCCCTTCCATTGACCACTCATATCCTCCTTGGGGGTGACATTAATGCTCCCCATAGGCTCTGGGGTTACCACCAAACACTCAAACTAGGTCGCCTTCTACACGGCATCGCCCAGGAACGCCATCTCAACCTTTGTAATACCCCTGACACCCCTACTCGAGTAGGCCCTGTTGCACAACGCTCCACTACACCCGATCTCACTTTCTCTCGGAGTTTCCTTCCTTTTCACTGGCGGGTCTCAGCTGAAAACCTTTCCAGTTATCATTTTCTCATACAAATGACCGCCCCTCTTTCCCACAACAGGCGGAAACGACGAGTCGCTTACACTGACTGAGAATCAATCCGTAATAACGTTTTGTCTGACTCCTTTGAAACTTACGACGATAAGACGTCGCGGATCTCCGCAGCAATGACATCCTGTAGTGGCCGCGCTCGTTTTCGATTCCCCATTCCTGACCCTGATCCTCACTTCCTCCGTTTATGGTGACCTCATCAACGTTTGAAATGCTCCCTCCACGCCCAGCCACATAACGTCCAACTTTCCTAGCGCATTTATGCTCCGCGGGCTAAAATCAACGCTTACGGCACTTCTCTCGAGCACTCTCGTTGGAACGCACTGTGTGACGGCCTTGACTCTGCACTGCATTCACACTCTACATGGTCTCTGTTTAGGTCTCTCTTAGGTACCAAGCCTGCCATTGCTCCCACTCTAGCTAAAGCTCTCACTCAAGGGACTCTATCTGATGTTTTCGACAATCGAAAATTTCTGTATCTCCCCCCCCCCTCACACCTTCCTGCCCAGATTACTGTGGCAAAGCTAACCCAGACCTGGACCACCCAATCACGCTCAGGGAGCTGGAAGCTGCCTTAGCAACTCAATCTACCTGCTCGGCTCCCGGCGAGAATGAGATAGCGTATACCGCACTACATAACTTCCCCGACAACGCGAAGGAATTTCTCTTACACACATTCAACGAAGCATCGAAAAGTGGCTGTCTTCCAAGGTCTTGGACATTCTCTCTAATTTGCATGATTCCGAAGCCGGGCAAGCCTCCATCTGTCTCTAACCTTCGTTCTATCTCTTAGACGTCGTGCGTTGGCAAGACTTTTGAGCGAATGGCCTTGACTCGACTGTCTGATTTTATTTAGGCGAAAGAATTTTTTCCTCCTTCTCTTATTGGCTTCCGACGCCGCGTATGTGCGCAGGACATGCTCCTTGTTTTTCAGCACACTTTTCTTTCACCTTCTCGAAGTCATATCCATGCTCTTGTAAACGTCGATGTGCGGCAGGGTTTCGATGGCGTGAGTCATGACCAGATACTCACTCAGCTTTCCTCTTTGACATGTGGCTCCCGCATGTATTCTTACATATGGTCCTTTCTTTCCAATCGAGTTGCTCGCTTTAGAGTCAATACTAAATTTTCTACTTCACACTCCCTCACCCGCGGCACTCCTCAATGTACCGTACTATCTCCTACTCTATTTATTATGGCTATGGCACCCCTTGCCTCCCAGCTGTCCCAAATACCTGGCCTCCACCATAAGTTTTATGCAGACGATATCACTCTCTCGTGTACGTCTGGATGTCCTGGCCACGCGCAGGATACTTTGCAACGGGGCCTGGAACTTATCGCTCCCTTTCTCGATACTGCTGGCCTGTCTCCAGCACCGGAGAAATTTGAGCTGCTTTTGCTGAACCACTCTTCATTCCAGCGCTTCCACAACACCCTCATCTCCCTACATCTTTCTCGCTCTCTCATCTCCACTGTTCAGCAATGCAAAGTTCTTGGCTTCCCTTTGCACGCGACAAAGAACGCGCAGGCTCTACATCATGCTGTGAGGACAGGCCACTCTGTGTCTCACCTCCTGCGACGCGTTGTTACTCGGCAGTCGGGGCTCCACGAGGCTCATGCGTGCCGAGTTGCACATGCGCTCGCCCTTAACAAGTACTTGTATTTTGTACCCTACGTTAAATTCACCCAAACAGAAGTCAACATACTCGAAGGCAGCTCTAAACCTCCCTGTCACTACCTTTATCACTAATCTCTTCGCCAGAGGCCTCTTCCGTTCATTACGTTCTCTTACTTCTCTACACCACGACTCTCAGGTTGCCCGTCTTTCTCTCACTCGTCAAGGCCAATGGCTATTGGCCCAAGCGGGTATCCCTCACATTTCCTTTTCCGTTCCCACCTTGCTTTCTGCCACTAGCACCCCTGCTTATAACCTTCAAATCCTTCCCCTCCAATCCTATATGTCTCCCATTATTCACGCCAGCTGGCGTCAGGTGGCAGCACATTATTCTCTCCTCTCCCTACACAGGAAGTTACCTACACGGATGCCTCATACATGGCTCCTCGGGGCTCGTGTGGCTACGTTATCTACCATCCACACCTCTCGGCACCTGACACACACACCAGCGTGCTATACTTGCACCTGCCAAATGTACTTTCGCTCGAGGTCCTTTCCATGGTCGACGCCATGCAGTCATTTCCCTCCCTCCCTTCTCTCCCCGAGTACAGAATTTACTCTGACTCTCACACTACCATCCGTCACACACAGAACAACACGTTGTCCCCTGCTTTTCAACAGGAGGTCGAGCGAGCGGTCTCTGCTTTTCAACCTTCCACTGCTTTCTTCCGTTGGGTTCTTTGCATTCAAATATTAACAGTAATGACTTGGATCACCCGCTTGCCCACGATATATTGCACCGGACACCGTTCATTCCCTGACCCACATCTTCGGAAGACAGTGAAAGCTCCTCGAATAACGATGGCCAAATCTCCTTGCGTCACACTATCAAAGAGGGATGTCTCCAGCTCCGGCTTGACAAGCGTCTCTACCCTCCCCCACATCTATCACTCACTGCGCTCGACGCTCGAACTCTACGGCACATTCAAATGAATTGCCTGATAACCCCTCTCGCCTTTAAAATTTTAAATTTAGGTCTAACCCCCACAGTCCCAATTGCCCCTCCCGCTATGCCAACCTGTCACGCAGCTTGTTTTACTGCCCATCTGCTCAGCAATCCAGCTATTACCCTCCCCCATCCCTTTTCATCACCTCCTGGCTTGACTGGATTGGCGCCTAAGGGGAAGGTGAACAGCGTCGACTGGTCGCACAGGCAGTCGAAATGCTCGGCCTGTAAATTGTGGCTGAATGAAAGTCTATTACTACTACTACTAATGTTGTCTTATTTTGTTAGCAATAATTTTTGTATATAGCTTGTATACGACGGAGAGCAAGCTGATCGGCGTGTAATTCTTCAAGACCTTGTAATCTCCTTTCTTATGTGATAAAACGATTTTTGCCTTCTGCCAAGATTCTGCTGCCCTCCCGTCCCGGAGACACTTCGTAAACATGGTGGCTATTATTTCCAACACAATCTGTCCACCGTCTTTCAGCAGATCTGATGTTGCCCAATCATCCCCAGCAGCTTTGCCTTTTTGCATTCCTTCCAAGGTTTTTCTGACTTCTGTCATTACTGGTCGGATGTTGTGTTGGTTACTGCGAGTTGTTACTTTATGGTCATGATTTTCTGGGCTACTGTACAGATCTCCGTAAAACTCCTCTGCTATTTTAACTATCTTCTCCATATTACTAGTTACCTTTCCTTTCTTGTCTTTTAGAGCATACATCAGCTTTTTGCCAACTCAAGTTTCCTTGTCACCGCTTCGACGCTTCCTGTGTTATTTAGAGCATGTTTAATCCTCTCCATGTTATACCTTCTTAAATCGGATACCTTACGTTTATTAATCAACTTCGAAACTTTCCTAGTACGATTTTTTCTATTGTGTTTCAGGCTTTCATGCCTTGATGTTTCTGAATGAGATTCTTCGTCTCCTGGGACAGGTTGCCAGTGTCCTGTCTAACTATCGTACCTCCACCTTCCACTGCACACTCCGTAATAATGCTCGTCAGATCATCATTCGTTGCGTCAACGCTAAGGCTAGTCTCCTCTATAAGAGCCGAGTATGTGACCTCAAACGAGACTCCGAATTCATGTACCTTCCCTTTGAGTGCTAGCTCACTTATTCGCTTCTTGCGTATCAATTTCTGTCGTTCCTTCTTCCAGTCAAGGTGAATTCCAGACCTTACAAATCTATGGTCAATACATCGTACCTTGCCAAGCATTTTGACATCCTTCATGATGCCTGGGTATGCGCTCAGTAAAAAGTCTATTCTTTCTTACTTTCGCCATTAGGGCTCCCTATGCTCGCTTACAGTTCTCTCGTTTTCGGTAGAAGGTATTCTAAATTCGTAAATTATTTCGTTCTGCGAATTGTACTAATAACTGCCAGTGCATTTCTGGTACCGATGCCATAATCTGCTACTGCCTGGTTCTTCCCTACATTGCATTGAACTCGCCCGTTAGTATAGTATACTGTGTTTTTACTTTACTCATTGCCAATTCAACGTATTCATAGGGCTTCCAACTCACGCGTCATCATGGCTGGATGTAAGCGCTAAGCCCGTACCACCTAGATTTTGTACCTCTCATTGACTTTACCTACAATACCTACCACTCTTTCAATACTGTTATGGTATTCCTCTATGTTACCAACTATATTTTCGTGGCTAAGGAACCTCATGCCAAGTTCTCTTATGTCAGCTAAGTCAAGAGAGCCATGGACGTGCCGTTCTGTAGCACTGTATAGGCCTCATTTGTCCTCCAACCTCAATTTGCCCTGTTACATCCCATTTATTACCCTCTAGCTTCTCGAGTAGTAAAGATATTGTGGATATAAAAGGGAAAAGAAGAGAAAAGTGGGCCCCGTATCTATCTGCATCTGGTGCGACCCCTCAACAGTAGCTCACAAGGAATGGGGGTAAGGAGAGATTAAAACTGTAAGATCAAAGGTATGTATATAGAGAGAAATGCGCAGGGACAGCGAGCGGCGACGGAAGTAAAGAGAAGATAGGGAAGATTAAACGCGGTCACAGGAGTCTGACGACGGGGCACCACTTGCGAGAGCTCTTGTCGGCGACAGGTGATGGCGTAGGGCTAATCCAGCCGGCCAGAGCTGCGCTGTCGTCGTCGTAGGGGACCGGCGGCAGGAGGTAGCGTAGGACCAACCTAGTCGGCCAGAGCTGCGTTGTCGTCAGAGATCGTGAGGGCACAACTGGTCGGCACGGAATTGAGCGAGTGAGTCCCCTCGAATAGTACACCGAGACTTGCCTCACTAGTTAAGGTTCTAGCGTTAAACGTTGCCAAATTTAGGTTCCAATGGCGTCCTGTCCTGACCCAGAGATTCTTGCGCCCTTTGCTGCATTGCGGATCTGACCACCACCGTGGTCACGTGCTTCGCAGCTGCTCGGGACTGAAAGCCGTGTCTCAATCGACGTGTGCATGTGGGGGGTAGTGCCCAGATTCTGCACCAGAGTGGCGAATCCTTTTCTAGTGAGAGAGTGCGTTGTCTCCGCTGATCACTGGTGAGGCCACGCCCCAGGCCTCTTAATGCGATTCCATTCACACTGATATTTTTTTAATTATGTTAGGAACTGCGCGGCACCAGTATTCGAACGACGATATCTTGCACGCAAGGCTTATACTCTAACCACTACGCCATCACGCTTTGCGGCGATAGATAGATGTGGGTGGGGGGTAAGGTTTTTAAACAACAAAATGATTATGATAGACGCTGTAGGGGAGGGCTCCGGAATTTCTACCACATGGATTTTTTAACCAGTGTGGAGGAGTTGCCATTCCATAATTGGAATGAATCCAGAATCATTCCACATTCCCGCGACTCCAGAATGGAATGTGAATAGAATGATGCCAAAACTTTTAAGAATCGAGTGGGAATGAAATTATGGGCATTTTCCACGGAATGTCATGGGAATGAAGTTACAAATTTTGCCGAAAATAGAGCACATGTTCGTCTACGTGCTCTATTTCAAACTTCAAAGGTAAGTGAGACCTTCGAGTTTATGAAGAAAGCAGTAACATAAAAAGCCTAGGTTAATTACAAGCGTATGTTGCATTTATATGCAAGGCACCTACTATAATTCCGTCTTTATTATAGACTAAGTTGCTCCGAATTTTTTTCTATTCTTCGCGTAACCCCGGCTTTATATTATGGTACCGTCTTGCGGAAGTATACGGTGGGGGCATGCCCACCTTACACCTTGCGATTTTTTCCTTCTCGGTCTCGCCTCAGCCCTCTGCTGTTTCTCCATCCGTCACTTTGTTTTTGTTTCTGTTGCTCTCGGCAAATTGGACAGATATTCGCAAAAGTGCTACTCTAAGTGGCGATGCGTATTGATACCGGTGCGATGCTTGTGTTTACTGCAAGCTTTCAATACCAGCTTGTGCACAGTTTCGCCACATATTAGCCCCTCCCCTTTTTTTTGCAGTACAGCCTTCCCCCCTTTCTGCCTAAACACCTTTGCCTGAAATTCTATCGCAAAGGTCTGTAGATCAGCGCAGCACACATTTGTACATGATGAACTGTGCGCTGTGCCAACTGTGTGTGCGATGAACTGTTGTACAACATGAACCGTACAGAGAGATATAAAAGACTGCTGAAAGCATTGGTTCGGGTAGCCAGCCAAAGCACGCGATCACACGTAACCAAGGCGGTGCCTCCCCTGATCCCTACAAGAAGATTCCCAAAGCCACATTTTGGTAATAACGTATTTAAGATGAAAGAGCCCCTGACAGCAAAAGTCTGGTTTGCAAGTTTTTTACAGTTCTTTGTAGCTTTCCGTCTGGTAATACCCAAATTATATCCTAACTGCTCTAACACATCGTATATTCGGCTTTAATTCAGAACAATTTTGCATCAGTTATAAATGCCCGCCTAAATAGCATAACAAAGTGACGTCCCACAGCAGCGCAGCGCCTGAAACTACGTACCCTCAGGCTTAGGTGACGCTGAAACAAGCTGTTTTCAAATAGGGGGGACCTGCGGGTGGTGAAGAATTAAATGCTGTGGGGGCTTTGAGCATATCCCCCTCAGAAAAAAGAAAAGCATTCCTGGCTTAAGCAGACTAACCCACCTCGAGAGCAGCCCGGCAATAGAGCGAGAGGGGTGACAAGCAATAGCCCTCGCCACATGTCAGTCGGTATTGTGCACGCCCCTCCAATGTTCTTGACCTCTGGCACGTCACAAGGACATCCTCTATCTACGTGAAACCACAGAAAAGGTCAGTTGTACCTGAATACTCGCAAGAACACACACCCTTACTTCAAAACCAAACTAAAATAGACAGTTATAAGGACGACAGGCTCAAGTTTGCGCAGCGCCGTTCACCATCCTTGCAGAACGAGGGCAAAGTGTTGTAGGCCCGTGTGCTCCGATTTCGGTGCACGTTAAAGAACCCCAGGTGGTCGAAATTTCCGGAGCCCTCCACTACGGCGTCTCTCATAATCATGTGGTGGTTTTGGGACGTTAAACCCCACATATCAATCGGAAGAGGGCGAAGCTCCGGTCCCTCTGACTGGCCACGCTTGCTGGGCTTCAATAGCGCGCTCGGAAAACGTGTTCTTTGGAGCGCTTATCTAGCAGTTCGCACGCTATGGGCAGCACTCCTTCGTCATTCTAGAAAGCAGGCACGCACTACTGCTGCATTGTAAGCTGCTGCTAAAGTTAAAACATGACGAAGACCTGAAAGTTTCCCGTCAAGTTCTAGCGTTTGCAATGCAAGCAGTGCGAAAGCAAAGGCGTCAAAAGTGAATTATGGCAGTTCACCAATACTTCACGGCCTCGTTACTTGGAGAACTTTTTATTGTGCAAAATGCTACAAGCTATCATTTACTGAAAGAAACGTGGTCACTGAACTCATATTAAAAAAAAAGCGTGTTTGTAAGCTGAAACTGCAACAAATAGGCAACCACAGTACATTTCGCGATTTGGCACAAGCTTTTCGAGACAACCATTGGTAGTGCGAAAGCAGTGGAGCCTGCAAGCTTAATAAACTTAAAATACCATACTGTGAGCCCTGCAAGTGTTTTATTCAGCTGATGGCTGCAGACTTTTTGTCACCGCTCAGTGTAAACGGATTTGTGTGGCGGGTTCGCGCTGAGCGTTTATACGTACAGGTCTTGCAAGCAACACCCACAGATAAGTTAGCATGATGAGGTGTTGTGGTGCTAGTATCGATGTCATGAGTTCGAGTCCCGCAAACGCCAGCTGAATTTTCACGGGAGCGAAAACGCACAAACAGTGCGCTGAGATTTTGGCGCAAGAATGATAGACAGGGCGTGTTGGTGTTGCAGATTTCAAGCGTATGACCGCATGACGCTCAATGTAACAGAAGTGACGATCGCTGTGTGTGCATTCTCGGTTTCTTGTCGTCGCGCCGTACACACTTCAAATAAGCTTAGATGAACGTTAAAAAATCCATGTGGCCAGTATCAATCTGGAGTCTCAAACCATGGCGTGCCTCCTAATGATATGATGATTTTGGCTCGAAAATATTCTGTTCTCACATGCACCCGAGCCACGGGCAATATTCGGCTGCCGCTATGAAAACGAGTTGAACAAAGAACCAAGACAGATATAAAGTTTTCGGTGGTTTAGCGAAGTTTGACGTAGTTATCAAGGGCAAATCTCGGCGTAACTAAAACATGCTCGATCCTAGTAGGTATTGTTTTTGATATGACGACGACCAAGTGAGTTGTCAGAACGACCCAATCGACATTCGAATCAGTGAACATGCTGTGTGATTAGGCGTGGATATTATCCGAAATTAAACATGCGCTGCAAGAAACATGCATGGTCGAAGTGGACACAAAATACTTTTTTGTGCGTATCATTATACTTTTAAAAGAGCCTGATTGATTGATTGATTGATTGATTGATTGATTGATTGATTGATTGATTGATTGATTGATTGATTGATCGATCGATTGATTGATTGATTGATATGGGGGTTCAACGTCCCAAAACCACCATATGATTATGAGAGCCGCCGTAGTGGAGGGCTCCGGAAATTTCGATCACTTGGGGTTCTTTAACGTGCACCCAAACCTGAGCACGCAGACCTACAACTTTTCCGCCCCCATCGGAAATGCAGCCGCCGCCGCCGGGATTCGATCCCGCAAACTGCGGGTCAGCAGCCCTTTCAAAAGAGCTGAAAAAATATTAAAGGTGTAATTGAACTTACGATACGACCTTGTTAACAGGTCGTATCAAAGCTGCACGTATCTTATCGAAGCTATCCATTTGAAGCTGCACGTGGAAGGAGTCGAGATAACAGCACGTGCAGAGCGAGTGAATGTGCTGAGATAGCATAGGCAGAAGGCGGGAGTGGGGTACTGAGCAACCAGTTTTTGCTAGAAATGCGGCGAAGATGGTAATGCTGATGATGGTAATGCGGCCATTCCCTTTGTAACGGGCGGGCACACTTTGGCACCCTAGCCGATAGTAAAAAAAAATACAAAGAAAATAAGAAAATAAAATACAGACTGGGCGGGTTGCCGAGTTAAGAACCCTCCCGAAGTCTCTGGAGAGTTATTTTCCTCCATTGTTCTAGGCGAGTTTTGCTGCGCCTAACTGCGGCGTAGTTCACCACATCACCTGTGTCCACGAAACCCAGTGCGGCAGCAAGATCTGTGTTCGAACTGGATGGGCTCAGTTGCGGGCACTCAGTCACGATGTGTGCGATGGTCTCGTCAGCCCCACCACACGCGTGACACACCACACTCACGAGTTCACCGTCGTAGGCTTGCTTACGGACGAGAGTACGCAGGGCCCCTGCTCTCGCCTCAAACAACAGCACACTTCCAAGGCCATTGTCGTACAGTGGGACTGGAGCGATGGTGTCCTTGTGCTGGCGGTAGAGGAGGAGACTTGACTTGTTCACTTGTGCCTGCCTCCACTTCTCCTCCTCGGCCTCCTTAATACGTTGGAGAATTTCCTTAGTGCGCCCCCGTTGGTTTCCGGCCGTCAGTGGCTCCTGGAAAAACCCGAACTTTTTCTCAAGTTGGTACACTCGTCGTACCCAATTGGTGCGCATACATGTCGCCATGAGGTAGTCAAAAACTCGCCGAGACCACCTCTCGCGGGACATGTACATTAGGCGGCAGTGGCCGCCTCACGTGCTTCGAAGCTCGACCAGCCGATGTCCCCCTGGACCGCCTCATTCGCCACCATGCCATGACAGCCCAGAGCGATGCGTCCTACTTCCCGCTGTTGCCGCTCCAACCATTCCCGGGTGGCTGCTGACATAACCACGACTGCGTTCGCGAATGTCAGCCCAGGCACGTGGACGAGCTTCCAAAAGTCACGTAGCATTAAATATCGGTTGCAGCCCCACAAACAGCGGCGCCGGAGGATGCTCTGAGCCCGCAGTCCAGCTTCACGCGTCTTCGCCTCATGTAGGCTGTACATGTCCGTTGATGCTGACAATTTTACACCCAGGTACCTGTATTCGGTGCAGCTACTCACTTCGGCATCTCCCAGGGTCACAACTCTCTCCTTGGTGCACTCCCCCACAAGTCTGAGAAGGGCTGTCTTCTTAACGTGGAAGCAGAGCCCCAGGCGGCTGATTTCATCCTGGCAGATGTCCAGCAGTGCCTGCATTTCCTCGGTGCTTTCTGCCATGAGCACAATGTCGTCTGCGAACGTTAAGCCCGGTAGACGACGCCTCTCGTCGATACCGCTGGTCGTGTGGTGGAGCCGAAAACCAAGGCTGGAACTAAGAAGCTTCCTCTCGAGGCTTGAGACGTAAAGAGTATACAGTAATGGTGAGAGTGGGCAACCCTGATGCAGGCCTTTCACTACTACAACGGGGTCGGACTGAACATCTCCGAAGTGTGCCACTACAGTGTTACCTCTGTACATACGTCTCATGGTCGAGATGAGGATCTCTGGAAGGCCCAAGTGGTTCATGCAATCAAACAATGCTGCCTGCGGGACACTATCGTATGCTTTCTGTACATCCAGAAAACAGCATAGCAGAGATCGCCCTTCAAGCTTCGCTATTTCGGCACACTGGGTCAGAGTGAAAATATTATCCTCCAATCTACGACCTGAACGAAACCCATTTTGTCGTTCCGTCAGCAAGTTCTTCGTCTCAGCCCAGCCACTTAGCCATTCCCTTAGGATACCGGCAAACATTCGGTACATCACGCTAGTGACCGTGATAGGGCGATAGCTCTCCAGCAGGTACGCCGCGCCGCCTTGCTTTAGGATCAACGTTATCCGACCCTGACGCCAATCGTTCGGGATTTCAGCGCCAGAAAGGATGCTCGACAGCTGGTCTGCAAGCTTCTCCCTAGCCTGTGAGTGGAGGCACTTCACCAGGCGCGCTGGCACCTCGTCGGGCCCCGTTGCAGTTCGAGTGCTCATTCGCGCTAAGGCACGGATGACTGTCACACTGCTCACCGCCCAGCGCGGTTCCGCTTCCTCTTGCCTTTCGCCGAGGGCAGGGTGCAGTGTCGTGGCCGCGGAAGCATCCCTGTCGCCGTCATTTCCCATCGAGCCAAACAGTCCACTGATGTATTGTGTCAGGTGCTGCCGCACATTTGCCACTGGCTGGTTGGTGTCAGCATCCCTCAATTGGGGGGAATTCTGTTGTCGCCTGTCCAGTGTTTGCACATATTGCCAGAACTTCTGGGCTGCGTTCTTGCCCTCTTGTTGTACTCGGCAATTTTCGCCTGCACCAATGCCTGTACCTCGTGCTTCAGTTCAAGATATCTCTGCCAGGTGGCTGCGCATGCCTCTGTATCCGACGACCGCACCATCCTTCGATGCTCCCTGTTTGCCTCTCGACGCCTTTTCCAGGCTTCCTCAACATCGCTATCCCACCACGGACTCTTTAATGCTCGTGTCGACCGTCTGTCTGGGATCATATGTCGTTCCACCACCCGTTGCAGGGCCAACATGTACTCGTCATAAGTGGTAGCCTCGTGCATTTCGGCACAAGCCTCGAAGTCCTCAACGACAGCCTCGATGGAATGGTGTGGTAGGTACCGCTTGATCTTCTTTCATCTGGAAATTAGTTTTCCTTTATGACAGGAGTGTCCGAAGTCGAGCCTAAGGCGGTTATGGTCGCTGCCGAGACTGTGCTTTCCCTCTTCATCCACACCGCACCTCTGTAGCATTGCCTGCAAACGCAGAGAGACCACGGCATAATCAATATTGGTGGCACCGCCGCGAGCACACCATGTGAACTGTCCCTCCCACTGTGGCTCGAGGTTCATGATGACGAGGTCTAAGTCTTCGGCCAACTGCAGGAGCAGCTTCCCGTTGGCATCCAGGTGCCCGTCCAGCTCACTCAGGTGCCCATTAAAGTCGCCAATAACGATGAGCTCGTTGTCTGCCTGCAGTCGTCGTGCGTCCTCGCGTACACATCCAATAAGCTTTACATTTCCTTCGTGTAGGCCTTGCACAGACAAGTATACAACACACACCGCAGTGTTCACACCAAGCACATTTCCTGTTACCCACAAGTGGTCTCTGCATTCCCCATCCAAACGTTGCCAATGGAGGTCGTGGCGCCATAACACACCGACCCCTCCCCCTTTGCGACTCTGGCCAGATCTGTTCTGACCCGTCCAGTGCCAGTCTGGCCGAGTTGGTGGCTCTTCCAGATCTCGCAAGTGGGTCTCTGCCACTGCATATAACGAGAACTCTTCGTCTCTTAGGGCATTATACAGTTCTCCCCACTTTTATTCCCAGCGGGCACCGTGCATGTTAAGAAAACCCAATCGGAAGCATTGCCACTTCGCCCGGCACCTATGGCACTTTGATCGACATGTCCGAATGTCCTCTGGACCACAGTGTCTCCCATACTCCCCACTGCGAAAGCTCTCCTGCTCATGTCCTGCTCGGCACGGAGGGAATGTCATTGGGGATGTTGTTGCCTCATGTAGTGCTGGACCATGTCGGCTATCATTCGAGCCAGGTCTAGTCCAATAGGCAGTGCTCCCATCGGTTGGGTTAGGTATGGAGGCGGTATGTTGCCCTGCCAGGGCGGGGACTGCTGGGGCAGGACAGCTTGTGGTATCACGTCGTTTGATCGCGTCTCCGGGAATAGTAGCCCCACAGGGGACACTTTGTCCCAATGCTCTGTTTTCTGGGGGTCCGTCGGCTCCTGTGGGTGTTTGGTGGTGCCGGGTTGTGGATGCCGGAGAAGCACGTGGTGCTGCGTCTGGGGCCGAGCTGGATGACCTTCGCTCCCCTGTCCGCAAACGTCTAAGGCAGTAGGTGTCAACCCGCCCGGACTCCCGTGGCCAGTGGTACCGGTGTCATTTTCCTTTTTTCTCTTCGGGCCCCTTTTGTCGCGTCTCCGAGGTCTTTCTCGATTCCCTAAAAAAATTGTTTGCAATCGTTGCCATTCGGGTCACCACTTGAGAGGCTGTGTCTGCGACATAGAGGGCGCTGTCCCGGGCCAGCCATCCTTCTTCCAACTGCTTGCTGTTGTCCAAGAACTTTGCTCTCAGTATGGAACAAATCTTTCTTAGCTGGGCATTCAATGTAATAGCTCGAGCCAGTGTAACCTTCCCTCGGGTAGTCACCTCTGGAACAGAGCAAATCCCCAGCCTCTCCGCGTACAGGGCCACGCTGTCACGTACCACTTGGACGACGTTTTCCGGGCGGGTCCCCCGAATTGCGTCTGTTGCTCCCACCAGCAGCACCACCAGCCGGCGACAACGGCCAGCTTCCCCTTGGGGTTCTCCTATGCACTGGTGTAGCAACTCCTGTGCACGTTTCACAGTCGCATGTTGCGTCCAGCATGTCTGCAGATTCTGTTTGGGGCCAAGTTGTCGTTGGAGTGCTCTTGCGACGCGTGGCACGTTCCCATCTCCCACCAGCAAAATCTGCGAGTGGGTATTGCGGGAAGCCTTAGCTGACTTCGCATACCCTTTAGAGCGTCGACGCTCCTGCTTCGAAATGCTTGCGGTGCAGCGCCCCCTGGCTGAAGTTTGGAGGCCCATAGTTTACCGTTAGAGTGATAGCTAAGATTAAGGGGACGGCGCTACCATGCAGCAAGCGTTCGTTACGGACAGCTTCTTACAGTTTAACGCGGTAGCGTTTACGTGGTGTACGTGCCCCAACGGAGATCGTGGTGCCACCGGTCGGAGAGTTGAGAAGTAAGAACAGCAAAAAAGAAAACAAAACATGAATGTCTGCCAGTGTCACCGTGCGAAGCACTGTTACAAGTTTATTTTGGTAATATAAAGTAACTGAATATGAACCACGCGCCAAACATGAAAAAAAATATGTTGCCCGTTTCTTCACATTGATCTTGTCGTTAGGCCTAGACACGTTCGAAATGGGAAGGTATCTCAAAAACTACCCCAATTTTTACGTGATACTCGTCGTCGAAGCTAACTCAAGGCAAGCGAAGCCACTTTGAACAGTCGTTTTCTGCGAACAAAGTGAATCTTTCAACAACCACGCCAAAGTCACTTCGAAGCGGGTGTCCGAGAGCGCCGTCATGTTATACGTACACTAACACGGTAACTTTAAATCTGAAGAATAGCGTGCGTATGGTAAGCGGTACGGGTAACATCTGTATCTGCGCATGCGAACTTTGATCTCGCTATCACCGTACGCCCGGTATCCCGGTAAACCCGGTATATACTATAACTGTCTTATATCTTCTACGCTACGCTCGCCGCTAATAATCAGAGGTCATGCAGGACTATGAAACAACACAAGATTGTCAAGTTTCCGAATTTGGTGTCAGGGGTCTTTAAAAAAATTTTTAATCATTCGTTTAGACATGCATTTTTGGAAAAAAGGCCTGCTTATTCGCCAACTAAATACTCACCGTTTACTTGGCACAAAAAGCACTAACCTTCTAGTAAGTGAAGGTATAGTAGAATGCTAATTAGTGACTCTTGCTAATTTACAATGTGTTTCGTGAGTAGTGTTGACTTGCATAACTAATACATTAGTTAATTTTACTGAATGGGCGTTTATATGTGCATGTACGTTGCCACAAGAAAATTCAAAATAGAAGCGTATATAGGAAAATACGCGAAGTGCATTGGTCCACGTAGAATAATTGGTGGCCACAAATTACTTCGTGCAATTACCGTGGCAAGCAGGCACCCTAGCGGCTTTCAAAAAAGCATTAACGAATCACAGATGATGACGCACGCACAAACACGCACATAGAATATCAAGACTTCACCGATATCATATACTATAGGATCCGTTTGAAGGCTATTTATGTTCTTCGTAATAGTAAACTTTGTACTAGTTAGAAGCCACAAAATTGAAAAAATTATTGAATTCTCGGTACACATCTACGTCTTCCCTTCTATATATGTGTGTCATCACTTAGCACAAAATTTTTATTCCAAAGTAAACGAAAATTTTAAGATTGGTCTGCGTTTTTCTTAAAGGGGCCATGAAACACTTTTTAAGTAAACATAAAATAATTCACTATAAAAGCTTATTGCCTCAAGAACTTTACGCCGTCTCCATCTAGCACGAGCGGAGTTACAAAAGATTTCTCATACGCTGCAATCGCATCTCTCTTCTCACGTCTCGAAAAAAGTGCTGGAAGCTAAGCAGGCATCAGTGGTGTAACAACTCTTTCGCGATGGGGGGGGGGGGGGGGCTAACCTTCAGCCGGAATATATATATATATATATATATATATATATATATATATATATATATATATATATATATATATATATATATACATATATATATATATATATATATATATATATATATATATATATATATATGGGAAAGCAGTGTATACTTAAGGACTCATTTTTCCCGTAATTTGACACAATATCAATGAGATCTAACAGACAATCATGCCGAGAAAAGTATAGGGGAAGTTATTAGACCGAATTTTAATGTAAATACGAAGAAATAGAAGTGGTTGAAAAGATAACTTGCCGTGGGCAGGAATCAAACCTGCGACCTTCGAATAACGTGTTCGATGCTCTATAGCCGACGTTTCGACGAGAGCCCCTTAATAATATATACACATGTTTCGTGTCTCCTTATCTTATAGCTTGTCAAGACAGGAGGGAAGGGGTCAGAAAAAAAGTATAAACAACAACAACAACAAAAAGGGAGAGAAAAAACGGTGGGGCGAGGAAGAAACGTTAAAAAATGATAAGAAAAATTTAGGAGACGAAGCAAGAGATCGATTGATAGATATGTGGGGTTTAACGTCCCAAAACCACTATATGATTATGAGAGACGCCGTAGAGGAAGGCTCCGGAAATTTAGACCACCTACGAAGCAAGAGAGACACGGCGGAATTAGGAAGGGACAGCATCTCAACAGAGTAAGGCGAACGTAAACGAGCAGTGCCATCATTGTTAACAATACCTCCCACGCACCCACCCTTCCCCCAAGTGGACAGTGTGACCGCCGTTATTGTATTCCACCTTCCACTTTTTATATATATAAGTGGTTATATCAGAAGAAAAGAAAAGGAAAGGTGCCGACCCGTAACTGTCTCACCTTACGAGGACACCTCAACAGGTCAGCAGAGGAATAGGATATGGGGAATAAAAGATATAGGGAGAAGGAAGGAGGGATAAAAAGAATAGAAGGAAAATAGACGGAGAAGAAGCCGCCAGCCAACGAGAGGAAAAAAGAAGGAGATAGGAAAGTGGGGATCCGGTCGAAGCAGTCCAAGGGCGGGGTGCCACAATGCGAGAGCTGCACGGCATCAGGAGACCGCGGAGGGCGAACCAGTCGGCGGGAGCTACGCTGAAGTCGGAGATGGCGAGGGCACAACCGTCCAGCTTGAAATCCTCCGAGCGAACTGCAATCCGCTGGCGGCTTGACCACTTTTGAAGTTTACGACAAATCGGTGAGAAGAACTTAAGCGCATCGAGTGCATGTTGGTGGTGTCGGAAGACATGAAAAAGCCGGTGATTGTGGTTGTGGCGCCACTATCAATATTCAATATATGTATTGGCTCCTGTCAGTGAAGGAAAAGGAAAGGTGCGTTAAAACGTACAAGAGAAAAAAAACCTGTACGACATCCGAGACCACTTACCTATGCGTTCCGGCTTTGCTTGAAGCGGCAAACCATTTCTATATTTTCAGATGCATATGCTAAAAGCTTTGTTAGAGGGTAATATTATTGTCGTAATGGGAGGCTAGGTAGGGGCCAAGGACTGATTAGAGAGAAGCGTTTGCGTCTTTAAGTTATCGTAACGCCGCCAGAGTGCCTGGGTGTTCATTTGTTCCGTTTTTTATCGGGTTGAATTTTGTAGATAAAGTAGTATTCCCGCTGTTCCCGTTCTCTGATTGTTTGAAAATTTATGAATTTATGCTTTTATGAATTTTCCAGATACTGTGATTGTCTTATGCATATATATATATATATATATATATATATATATATATATATATATATATATATATATATATATATATATATATATATAATCAAGTACATCCTCCGTGAGCGGTCACAACGTGGTTCATTTCGAGGTTTCGGCCTATAGTCTGGCCTTCATCAGGATTGAGGGTACAGTTTGTTGGTGCTCAGCTTTATAAATCTTGAATCAGAGGGTGAGAGAGAGAAAGAGGAAAAAACGAACAAAAGAAGAAAAAGGAAAGGAAAGAAAAAGAGAAAAAGGAAAAAAGGAGAATCTAAGGTGTACTCTCCCTTTTTCCTTTTCACCTTTAGGATGTCTGCAGTCTGTGTATCCTTCCTTTCACTAACGCATTGTTCCCGACCAGACGGCACCTCCTGGCTCTGGCGGTTCGGTGTGGGCGAAAAATAGCTTTTTTAAGAAGTTTAAGCCTTCAACTAATCAGCGTCCCGTCGACATCTCGTCGTAGAAAGAGGGGCACCGCGCATTGCCGCAGAGGCTGGCAAGCGGGTGCAATGGCAATTCTTGCCCGCTTCTGCATTACACGTGCAGTAGGGGCCTCCCGACTGTGCACAGAGTTTCTGTTGGGCATGTCATATTTGGCACAATCGCTTGTATAGTGAGGTAGAAACAGAAACAGATGATAGCTGTACTTAGGAAGGGTAGTTACACTTGGAATTATTTTGAGTTGTCCAGTGCCTTTCGCAGCTGCAGTGCCGTGCACTCAGTTATTTTTTTCATTATTGCCGTTACTGTTTTCTAATGCTTTATTTGCTGCAATTGTACCCGTATTCTCATTTGTTCCTCTATCGAGGGTGTTAAATCGGTGGATAAGATATGACTGTCGTTGTTCACGTTCTCGGTTTGATTTAAATCCCGTCTCTAAGAGCGTTACTGATAGTTTGCCGAATGCATGGTTGGGAAGATTGGGATGTTTTGATAGGGGTAGATTTGGAGCTGATTTCGCATGGGCTCTGTGCTTAATGAAGCGAATCCTAAATGGTGTTTCTGTCTGTCCGATGTACTGCATACTGCACACGCTGTATTCGAGTAGGTATACCACATTAGAGGAATCGCGTGTTAGGTTTCCTCGTATAATAATAGAAAAATAGGATTGTGTGCTGGTTGCTTTGTGTGTTTCTCGCATCGCTTTACATACAAGACATCGTGACTTAATACAGGGTCGGCATGAATTATTAGGTGGTGAGGTATTGATTTGAGAGTGGACAAGTATGTCTTTGAGGTTGCGTGGTCGTCGGTAAGCGACGCCAGGAGCGGATGGGAATGCGCGTTTCAGACGTTCACTTTGTTCCAGAACGTTGTAATGTCGTTTAAGGATTTTGTTTACATTGCGGAAATTTGTGCTGTAAGTTAAGCAGAGGCTTGTTCGTTGTGGGTCTTCTTGCGGTGGTCGCTTCATTCATTAGTAAGTCATCACGCTTCAGTTTTTCTCGCTTTTTGAACGGCGTCATCAATTACATGTTAGGGGTATTTTTGCTTATCGAGCATAAGTTTAGCCTCTGTGAGCTCGTGTCAAAGTCAGCGTCTCTAGAGCAGATTCGCTTAAACTGGTGAGCCTGGCTGTATGGAATACTGTTTTTACAGTGGCGTGGGTGATCGCTTTGGTAATGGATGTATTGCTGTCGATCCGTTGGTTTGCGATATATGGTTGTAGAAAGCTTGTCTTCTTCTATCGTTATGGCAACATCAAAAAAATTTACGGTTGTTTGCGAGTAGATGTGTGCGAAGTGTATGTTCGGATGTACAGCATTGTAAGTGTCGATAAAGCTAAGAAGTTGATCCTCGCTGTGGGTCCAAATAATAAAGATGTCCATGTATCTTCTGTATAACAGTGGTTTCAAAGAACTTTGTGCAAGAAACTCCTATTCTAGCTTTCCCATAAATATGTTGGCATAATTAGGTGCCATTTTGGTGCCCATAGTGGTCCCGCTGATTTGTCATAAATAATATTAGTTAATTTCGAATGAATTTAATTAGAGGACCATCCTCGTCAAAGTTGCGATGGCAGAAAAATCTGGGGTGTTAGATTGTCTATGGTATGTGTACATGTTTTGTAATGCAGCTATGCCGTCATCGTGAGGAATATTTGTATACAATGAAGAGACATCAAGAGTAACCAAGTACGTACGAGTTTTTCGGCGCACACAGACCTGCAATGTCTCGAAGAAAATGTGTGGTGTCTTTTATGTATGACGCGAGGGTGCATGGAATGTCGCTTATTAGTTTGTCCACGTAACCTGATATGGGTTCAATTATTGTACCGATACCCTGATATGATTGGTCGACCTGGGTTACGGGTTTAGGAATTTTTGGGAGGATGTAGAAGCGACCTGGACGATGGTACGCTGCTCGCATCAGTTTGTGGTCAGTGTTGGTTATCTTTTCTGCATCCAACAGTTTCTTTAGTTCTGTTGATACGATACGTTTGTATTCGTCTGTCGGATCACCTGCGAGGCGTTCGTAAAATTTTGAGTCGTATAGTTGGCGGTATGCTTCTTGTAAATAGTTGGTTGTATTAAGGACTACAATTACTCCTCCTTTTTCAGGGGGTTTTATTGTTATGTCTGTCCTAGATGACCAATTTCTCATACTGATTTTTTCAGATTTTGTCAAGCTTTCTTGTTTTCATTTCTGTCTGTGGTATTCGTGTACTATATAATTTTGTACTGTGATGATATGAAGGTCTAGCAGACACTTGTCTCGATTACTGTTCGGTGTCCAATCATTTGTTATATATATATATATATATATATATATATATATATATATATATATATATATATATATATATATATATATATATATATATATATATATATATATATATATATAGGGAATATCATCACAGCGGCAATGTTGGCAAAATTTTACTATGTTGTAACATAATCTCGTAACGATTTCATCCTCCCGTAAGAACATAATTCAGTAAATCCTGTTGTGATAGAAAACGAAAAACTATGCCTTACTTTTGGATTCCCCGGCGTGCAGCCAAATGTGACCACTGTCGAAAGTGGGGGGGGGGGAGAGGGTGGCTCAGCTTTCCTAACTTTTCTCAGTGAGGATGCTCCCCCCCCCCCCCCGGCTAATACGCCTATGACAGAGATTATAGTGCCTTGACTATTTTAGGAACTTCTCAGGGAGAGATTGTAGGGCCAAACAAAATACGTCACATGCACCTCGTGACCTTGAGCACTTTTTCTTTTCTTTTTTTTCTTCACATACGCGGCTTTTTCAGTATTTTCCGAGGGAGGCGGACATGGTGTAGGCCTGTGTGCTCAGCTTTGGGTGCACGTTAAGGAACCCCAGGTAGTCGAAATTTACGGAACCGTCCGCTACGGCGTCTCTCATAATCATATGGTGGTTTTGGGACGTTAAACCCCACCAGTGCCTCCTGTATAAAAATCTGTGCCGGGCACACCGCCATCGGGGGGTCGTCGAACGCCACTTTTCTCCGCTCCCGCTAGGGGCACTGGGTAAACAGGGTGCCGCTGTTGCCATTCTGTCCGGGTGTTGCGTTAAGCCCGTTCAGTGGTGCGCAACTTCGTTTTGTGGGACAGTTTTCGGCAAGTACATGCGTAGAATGCTTTACGATGGCCTACTGCTGTGTTCCGCTGTGTAAATCGGATGAGAAAAAGAAACCGGCAGGGCTTTCCTTTCATGAACTATCCACTGACGCAGACGCTCGAGCGCACTGGCTTGCCGCAATACGACGAGACAAGTGGTCGCCGAACACCACCTCATGCTACACCAAATATGCAGTCGCCACTTCAAAGAAGAGGACTTCATCGAAGGCAAGCGGCGACGCCTAAAGAAAGAGGCTGTGCTGTCAGTTTTTGAAGAATACCTGCCCCATCTCCAGCCGAAATCAACTCCCGCGAGAAATACAGCAAGCATCGACAAACGAGTGAGTGCTACAATGGCGCGCAGCGACTCCGCGAGTGTCAATGTTGCTTCAGCAGTGGCGGATATGTCGGATTGTTGCGTGATGAACACATCGTCGGACGCCAACTTGCGTGATCAAGGCGTCCAGGTAGACAACAGGTCAACTTCAAGTGTGCTTGTCGCTGAGAAAGCGAAGTGGAGAAGAAAAGAAAAGGAGTTGAGGTGCCAGCTGCTTCGACTGCAACAGACCATCGACAAGTACAAAATGGAATTGAAAAAGCTGCACGAGGACGCCCTGGTCGCGGATGTTTCTTTCATGAAGGAAAGGGCGAAAGAAAAGGAACCTGCAGCTTTATTCTTGATTGATCAGATTGAGAACTTCAAGAAGAAGAGGCCGAGCAGGTCTGAGGAGACAACCTGACGTTGTGTAGTTTTAAGGCATTTGTCTACAAGGGCGTACGAAGACATCCGCGGTGAAATGCTTTTGAAGCTTCCTTGCAGAAAGACTCTGAGCAACTACTTGGGAACCACCAGTGGAGAAACGGGCTTCAGCTAATACCTGTGTCACACGGGCGTGCAAAAAGTCTTTTAAGTAAGCGGTCTTTTACGAAGCTGAAAGACTTTTAACAAAGAGGTGTTTGCGGCGCAGACACACGGCAGCAACGATCTCCTTTTAGAGTTTTCGTTCGAAGACGCTAGCGAAAGCGTGGCGCTAGCAGTTAAAAGACAAGCAATGAAAATTAAACGATGTATCACAATGTACAAGTTAAAGACTTGTTGCACTGCTCGTTTCTTCAAATAAATTTAGGAATAAGAGATGACGAAACACCAATGTGAATGTTTTTGCACTAGATATGGAAGCATTTCCATAACTAGAGACGTGCACAAGTCCGTCTGGCACCACTGTGCTTTTATTTACCGTATTTGTTTTTCGCTGCTCTCGACTGCTCTCGACACGTTATGGGCGACCGTACGGGAGAAAAAGCGAGGATCGCAAGCCTCACGGCCTGCCTTCTCGCTCTGGAAAGCGAGGCAGACGCTGCAAAAGCCGCCAAGGAGAGGATAAAGCAACGCAAGACCGAGCGTCACCACGTGATAATACCGACGCGTTGTAGCTGCTCACGAGAGTAGAAAAGGAAATAACCATTAAAAGAGTTCATTACACCTTCTGCAGGATATGAAATTTGTTTTTACAAAGAGTTTTGGTGACAGAAAAATAAGCATTCGATCTTTTTTTTCCACCACTCGAAAATTGCTGGCGCCCACTGGTTTCGAGGCTACTCATTCGGAGCCGTAAATGAGATCGACGAACGCCGTTTACGAAAAAGACCGCTTCTGAAAATGAGTTCGCTCTGTGCCGTGTGTCTGCTGTCAGGAACTCCTTTTCGGAAAAAGACCGCTTACTTAAAAGACTTTTAAGTGCCCGTGTGACAGGGGTATAACTCGCCGAAGTTTGCCTCCGAGTAGAAGCCGAAAGCTTGACTGTACCACAGTCAAGGGTGTGTTCACTCATAGTCGACGAAATGAAGATCAGGGAAAAGCTGCAGTACAACAAACAGCAGGACTGCTTTGTGGGGCACGCCGATGTCTCTTTGGAACAACATGGTGGGGACCTCCCCTTAGCAAACTCTCTTCTCTGCTTCCTAATTACAGGACTCTCAACGTCGTATCGCATTCCAGTGGCCTACAATTTTACCAAGGGTTTAACAGGCCCACAGCAACACAAGTTGTAGATTTTTGTGCTTGAAAAAGTAGAAGCCTGTGGTTTCAGGGTAGTTCGCTTAGTGAGTGATAACGACAGAGTGAACGTCAATGCCATGACACTTTTGGGCGATGGTCTTCTTACGTACCGGATAGAACATGCCTGTGACCACGACAGGCTCCTCTTTTTAAGTTTTGATGCATGACATGTTTTAAAAAACGTGCGCTCGCAGTTTCTGGCCCACGACATTGGTCCGAAAGGAGAGGTCTCATCCTGCTACATCAAGAAGCTCTATGACCTACAGAAGGACCTGGTTGTAAAGCCTGTCCGCTACTTCAGCCGAAAACATGTCTATCCTAATAACATAGAAAAAATGAATGTCGCAAGGGCAATTCAGGTCTTCTCGCCTGATGTTACTGCAGCCCTGGAGCATTTCAGAGACTAAGCTGGGCATACATCGAGTGTATCATTCGCAGCTGCAGGCCAGACCATCATTTTCATGCAAAACATCTATCGATGGTTCGTGCTGCATGATACAAGCAATACGACCCAGCACATCCACAAAAAGTGGCCTGACACTCGGCAGTTTGACGATGCTGAAGATGCAAGACTGGAGTGGCTCGAGGTCACGCTACCCATGTACTCGGATGAACTGGAAAAAGCTGTCGAAGTCAAAAGAAATTTTTGACGAAAGAAACATATGAAGCATTCCTCCTGACCACATATTCCACAGTTGCCTGTATCAAGTACCTGCTCACAGAGAAGTTCTTGTTTGTGCTCACGCGTAAGTTTAATATTGACCCCATCGAGTCGCTGTTTGGAACACTGCGGATGTCCTCTGGCTGCAATGACATGCTGAATGTTCGTTCTGTTTTGCAAGGGCTGGAGAAGGTTTTAAAAACTGGACTTGCCGCATCCAGCATGGCATCAAACGTTGCACACAGAGAATGTGCCCAAATGTCAACAGGCACACTGCTCACTGAAGCTACTCCTTCGCTAACACAGCAGCTGCCTCAGCTACAGAGAGCTGCATGTGTTTTGCAACGGCTCAATGCAACAGTCTTGCCTCAGCACTTGCCGTCACTTGAGATTTCTGCAACTGTTTATGTTGGGGGCTATATTTCCCGCGTCATAAACGAGCACATGTGTTGTGGAAGTTGCACTGTAGTCTGCACAAAGCCAGTGAGCAATCAACCTATTTTGCAGTTCACCTGCAGCCAGGACCGAGGTGGGCTACGTTACCCGTCAGACCAGTTGCTGTTTGCCGTTGACGTGCTAAGGGCATTTGCGGATCGTGCTCTGAAGGACAATCCGACTCTAAAAAATCCATTTTCTACCCTGGTTAAGTATGCTGTGCTAGCACTGTGTGCTTCAAACCTGCTCAAATGCAAGGAGATGGATGACACTCACAGAACTAAGCTCATGGAGCTGATATCTGTTCGGTTTTTGAGGCCCCTGCTGGTGAACTATGCATTCACTGTCAGTGACAAGCATGATGCTTTCAAGTGCTTCGCGAAAAAGCCCCTGTCAAGAAAATATGCAAAACTGTGAGGCTACCGAAAATAGAGGTACTTACAAATAAATGCTCCTTCTTTCTTCAAAATGTATTCGTATTGCATCAATTGGGTTAATTTTGCAGAATATAGAGCTGCTACGCATGGCAAGTCAACGTTGGAAATTCATGTACATCATGTCTAAGCATGTAGGTGCGTGCGTACACGGCAAGTTTTTGGTATTCATTTAGCGTGGCGTTCTTCGCTTGCGGCTAGTGCGTGAAAGCTGGCAACCAGATCTCTGAAACACTCGGTAACATAATTCAGCGATTACAGCCGCGATATATTGAGGTTTTAGAGCAGAACATTAAGGATTTAATCTGTTTACTTTTCAGCGCGGAGCCAGAACACGGCGGCTGCGGCACGTAGCGAACTCCGGCACCCTGTTTAGGCGGCGGCACCTGGTGTAGCGGCGCCGCACTCGCGCCGACGGAGTAGTCCCATTGTTCTCTTCCGCTTTTACCGGGCACTGAAAATTACAAAGGAGGCACGGACTCCGCAAATCCATCAATCGGCTTTCTCAGTGCGATCACGCGCACACGCGTGGACAAGTGATGACCTCTAGCAGCGATCTCTGCAATGACCAAGAGCCATGTTCAAATCAACTAATGTCTGATAGATGGGCATTCTACGAGTGATTTTTGAGCGTCTTGCGTCATTTGTCGAGGGAACATAAAGCCATTTTTAGCTAACAGTGGTAATTTATTGCAAATTCCAGGCCGCGTGGTGTGCTATAACATTTGGCACGCGTATTCCCGGGAGCCTCTACTACCGATCAGCAATGTTTTCTGGCCATGCTCAAATAGTGTAGCAGGGCCCCTTTAAGAGTGTCACGAATATACTGCAAGACATACGAGGGTGTTTACGAGAGATATGGCAACGTATTTGGCTCAGTTACCTAGTTAAAACGGCCAAGGAAGCATTCTTGGTTAGTCACAGTAAAAGTTTCAAGCCTTACTATTTTTTGGCTATAGTAGAGATGCCGCGAAAGTAGTAAAATACGCTCGAAACAAGTAAATTCGTGCGTTGCCCACTGTTTACTACCTTTCTTTTTTAAGATTGTGCAGACCACAAAAATATCATAGGTAGCGGAAAAACTGCCTCTATGGGAACTAGTTGTGTAGTTGTCCTGCATGAGACATGTCACCAAGCTACTATCCCTCGACTGTGATAACGTGTTTATTGTAGTTTTGCAGTTCTTGTGTATCTGATGACATAAGCTTTATCTTAGTACAATCATTCCGAATTCGATAAAGGCATCAAGATATACCTTTCTTACGTTTAGGAATCGCAAGAATCGAATTGACTTGTTTGGCCGGTCCCGGAGTGAAATAGGCAGTTGTTTTTTTGTTTTTTTTTCAATCCGGGAAACGGAACGGCTTAGAATTACAGCAAGTTTCCATTCCCCGGAATGGAATTTCAATGAAATTGAGGTTCCCATTCCGCAACGCTGCATTTAATGTTCACCCAAGTCTGAGGACACGGGCCTACAGCATTTTCGGCTCCACCTAAAATGCAGCCGCCACAGCCCGCATTCAATCCCACGACCTACGGGTGAGCAGCCGAGCACCTTAGCCACTAGACAATCGTGGTGAGGTAGAGAGAAAAATAAGAACACAAAAAACTAAATTCTATGTGAACTATAAATGTTGGTGAGGCGAGATTCGTAACTGCCAATCGACGATCCAAAGCCGAGCATTTTAACCACTCGACTATGCATTTTTTATGTTATTTATTTATCAAAGGCATCACACTTTAAAGCAATTCAATACAAACTTTGAAGTACTGATGTTCATTCCGGTCATATCTCGGCCCAACGACGAGCACGCAGCACTAAAAAAATTAACAGTCATCTCCATCAGTGAATCTCCATCAAGTAACGACATGTTTCAATCATACACTACAACGGCAGCAAGGAAAAGCACGTCCACAATGCAAATACCATTCTGGCTGACTAGCCATTTGCTCATATAGCTGAGTGGCCATCTGAATGAAGATGAATATTGACAAAATTGCTGGCTACACGTTTTTTAGGGAGTACGGTAAGGTAACCCCCCCCCCCCCCCCCCAAAGATGAATTTGGAGTTTTGGAAGCGAAAAAGCCACTCCGCTCTGAGGAACACACCTTTGGAAGCTCTATGTCGAGCGCCACTCAAATTGGCATAAATGCCACAGCAAACTGCACCGCGCGCCCTCTGGCGTGAGCACTACGCACACACAAATCTTCGTTTTTACCACAAATTGCGCTTTTAAAACTTATTGAAGTTCAGTGTACCTTTTCTAAAAAATTGCGCAATTAATTACCATAAATCGTTGCAGGCATGAGCTATAACATCTTGGAAATAAGTTGAACTAAAAAACTTACGCATTTTCCAAATGGAGAAGCTGCAATATAATAAACAGCAATACGCATCCTCTGTGGCTTTGTGAATGCAGTTATTTTATTGTTTATGACCATATCTCGATCCCTAAAGAATGTCCAAGTTTTTTTAGTTCAGGTATCGCCTACGTTCATATAATAATAACACGGCTGAATATCAATGCGTTCCTTACGGTGGTTTTAGAAAAAAAAAGTACATTGAATTACAGAACCTTCCTTAGAAGTTGAGAGTGGGTCATAAAAAGAATAGGCAACGCAGGTGCAAAAAGGAGTATCACGTCTTAACCGGTAGCATTTTTTGAGCGCATGTGAAACTTAATGTGAATACTTGCAGCTGATTCTGAAAACTTACACATACCACTTACCTTGCCATGCGCCCTTAAACACGTGCGCACGATAGGAGAGCATAGCATTGCTTTGTAAAAAAATAGTAAAGCAACGAGGTGGGAAAGCTTACTGAAAGCGATTGATTGATATGTGGTGTTTAACATCCCATTTAGTGAAAGTGAGGAGAAGTAAAAGAAACTGGGGAGGAAGAGAATAACGAGAGACACAGAGGGCGTGGGAAATAAAAGGGTGAAAAAAATACAGAAATGAAAAAAAAGAAAACTGCAGAAGGAAACGACCGCAGCGAAAGAGAGAAAGATAAAGAAAGAGAAAAAATGAAAAGAATGGTAGAGAAATACACCGAAATAGGTTTTCTGACTACGAAGAGGGGACTGGACGTAGTTACAAATGCATATGCTGGACATCATTTTCTACTCACATTGAAATATCGAATGAGCTCCAATTTTAAAAGCAAGTATTGTTTCTTTCGATTGGGTTTCCTGTGCAAGAAATTTAATTATACTGGTGGATGGGTATACATTTCAATTTGAATATCTTAAGTGCAGTATCCTGACTGCAGCTTTGAAGATCGACTTGGAATGTGCCATTTGTGTTGGGCTTGTAATGGACAAGCACAAAACTTGCAGTTAGACATGATTGTGGCATGGCGGGTTGTCTCTAAGAAATTTGTCTGGGAGCGCTCATTTAAATTCATCTATTTTCGACGCATAATCTGCTGTCGCAGATGTGAAATCAGTATATATATATATATTATTACGGGTAACTTATTTAATAAATTAAATACGATGCACCGTGCTCGGCGAACAAGATGGCGACAGTTCATCAACAACCAGCCACCAACGTCGTCTTTCTCTTTCTTGCAGCCAGGCTGTGCCGGCTGTTGTGTATCAATATATATATATATATATATATATATATATATATATATATATATATATATATATATATATATATATATTCAAATAACTTACAGACCCACTGAAGGGCAATGAGTAAGGGGGGCATCAGTATACAAACAAAATAACAAGAAAAGAGAAAAGCACACGAAAAAAAATATATATATATATATATATATATATATATATATATATATATATATTACAAAAATCAAGGTGCAACAGCGTTATACAATATTAGAGTGCAACGAAATCAGGTTATCACGAAAAGTTTCATGGTTAGAAATGGATACAACATGATCCGGAGGATCGTTCCAATATGCAATGGCTCGAGGTAGTGATGATAAGTTAAATGCCTGCGTGTGACCATGAATGCGCATGAAACTACGTGCATTGTGAATGCACCGGGAAGTGCGCGCAGGGGGATAAAGTGGCAAACAGTGAATTTCGTTACTATAAATGTACCTATGAAACAGACATAAAAGAGCTATGTTGCGGCGTGTTTCCAGTGGCTGAAATGCAAGGTCTCGTTTTATTAGGGTAATGCTTGAATGATAATCGTAGTTTCCAGAGATGAATCTCGCTGCCCTATTATGGATGGCTTCCAACATACGTACCAGGTAATCTTGATATGGTGACCATGTGGATGATGCATACTCTAGCTGTGGGCAAACATAAGTAATATATGATAATGCGCGTACGTCAGAGGGAGCGTTGCGCAAGTTTCTGTGGAGATGTCCGAGCGATTGAGAGGCTTTCGATGTGACAGCTGCTATATGCGTAGTCCAGGAGAGATCCGATGTAAGGTTTGATTGATATGTGGGGTTTAACGTCCCAAAACCACCATATGATTATGAGAGACGCCGTAGTGGAGGGCTCCGGAAATTTCAACTACCTGGGGTTCTTTAACGTGCACCCAAATCTGAGTACACGGGCCTACAACATTTCCGCCTCCATGGGAAATGCAGCCGCGACAGCCGGGATTTGATCCCACGACCTGCGGGTTAACAGCCGAGTACCTTAGCCACTAGACCACCGTGGCGGGGTATGATATAAGGTGAACGCCTAAATATTTGTAAGATGGTGTAGCTGAAACCACGACGTTATTAATTTTATTGGTAAATGGTGAATTGGTATGCTTTTGAGTGAACCAGATTTACTTGCATTTAGAGGCGTTAAGGGACATCTGCCAAGTTTCACACCACCGGAAGGTTAGGCCAAGGTCATTTTGGAGAGCGGAATGATCATTAAAACATTTAATGTTGCAGTAAATGGCGCAATCGTCGGCGAACAACCTAACTGTGGATGAAAGGTTATCGGGCAAACCATTATTGTATATTGGAAAAAGTAACGGACCTATAACACTCCCTTGGGGAACACTGTATGTGACGTTGCAAAGGTTAGATGAAATGCCGTTGATCACCGTAAGTTGCTCACGCGAAGAGAGGAAGCTTCGTAGCCAAGACAGGATTAATGAATCAATACGGAGTGCAGCCAATTTAGAGATTAAACGACAATGAGGGACAGTATCGAATGCCTTGGCAAAATCAAGGAAGAGGCAATCGGTTTGTTCTTTAGCGTTCATATTAAAGTGATGGTCAGTCGTGAATTCGAATAGCTGGGTGTCACATGAGTAGCCTTTTCTAAATCCATGCTGATTAGAGAAGAAGTTGTTTGATACGATATATATATATATATATATATATATATATATATATATATATATATATATATATATATATATATATATATATAAATATCTCGAAGTGAGCTCTACTCTGCACTGCTTACTTTACTTCGACCCCGTATTATCGAACACCATAATTTTACCAGAAAGTAAAAAAGTAAAATGTAATGAAAATATAACCACACGTTGCATTTTCGAAATGTAACTGTAGTAAATGCCTTTCGCGTTAAAGGTACTTGTAATGGGAACTCGTTTCGAAATTGGGAAGGCCCCGCCGCGGTGGTCTAGTGGCTAAGCTACTCGGCTGCTGACCCGCAGGTCGCGGGATCAAATCCCGGCTGCGGCGGCTGCATTTCTGATGCAGGCGGAAATGTTGTAGGCCCGTGTACTCAGATTTGGGCGCACGTTAAAGAACGCCAGGTAGTTGAAATTTCCGGAGCCCTCCACTACAGCGTCTCTCATACTCATAAGGTGGTTTTGGGACGTTAAACCCAACATATCATCGAAATTAGGAAGGAATTAAGAACGGGCTTTCGTTCGTGTTTGAAAGGAATGTGTAGAACCCTGATCTAGTGGATATAGGGGAGAGCAAATCCCAGCCGCGGTGGCCGCAGTTTGGATGGAGACGAGAGTGCTTGAGGCCCACGTGCATAGATTTTCGTGCACGTTAAATAACCCCAGTTGGTCGAAATTTCCGGAGCCCTCTAGCGTCTTTAACAATTATGTCGTTGTTTTGGGCCGCTAAAACCGATCAATTATCTCTATAAACCCCTTATTGCATATTGTAAGTTATTCTCGTTTGGCGTCTCGTACACTGGGTTACGTCAACATCTGCGCTCTTTATGAAGACACACCTACACGGACTCGTCAGTGCACTGCAATGACTGCGGTCGCGGTGGGCCGGCCCTTGAGGCAACGCAGATTTTTTTGCGCACAACCATCAAATAGCCGGGGCTATTGATGAGAGGCTAGTTTGATAAATATTTAGACTGCAATATTTGTTAGCCACCCATAGCTGCGTTTACTGGACGCTGAACAAGCATACATTCAACGTAACTCGAGAAGATAGTGTTAATGTTGTCCGATAACTGGTGTTAGAGCTATTATTACTCGCGTCTAAGCAATTCCACTTTAGTTCCCGGCAAGTTCACTGGGTTTTGTGTGTTTGCTTTTTTTTTGTCGAATCCTGGTGGCCAGTTCTGTACACCAATCCTACATTCGGGTGAAGCAGGCATTGCGGAAAATAAAATTCAACCAATTATTTATTTAACATGCCCAGAAATCCCATGAGATACTCGTGCAGGAGCACGCAAAATTGAAAAAACATAAACAATACATTACAGAGTTTTCAGACAAAAATTCAAAAAGAGCGGAAATGTACAGACATAAGATGAGTGCGCAATGGGAAGAATAGCAAGACAATACGGGAGTCATGGAATAGGTGAAAAAAAATAAGTGATGATATACACAACTATGTGGAAGGCTCCCTAAAAGACGGAAAATGAAAGAACTTGTACATTATGAAAACTATGTTAGGTCAGTGCAAACCTGACATAAAAACAATGACAGTGCATTAACTTTTAAACACATCAAGATAATGAAAGTTGACATTATAGAGACTGTATTTTGTGAGGGGTAGTGTGTTGAAAGAAGTAGGCAGGTACATGAAATGGTCGATTCTTTCTGGTGAACATATGCGGAATTAGTAAAATTATACAACTCGGAAGTAGGGGGCAGGATATCATACCGTAAGAAAACAACAGGTCAGCAAGATTTCGTCGGCAGTGAAGTGATGGCAATGATAATAATGTGGCAGTGTTTGAACGAGATCCGCAGTCATTTATAGCAAAACGATGGTTGTAAATGCTGGTCAATTTTTTTTTTACTCGCTCAATGGCGTCACTGCCGGATTTAGCAATGCCATTCCAGATCACAGATGCATAATCAAGTTTAATAAGGCGTATTGGGGTGTACAATTTGTGGAAGGCTGTATAAGAAAACTGAATTTTCGGGAGATTCTGCAAACACAGCAGAGAGAACGAAGATATCGCATGGCAGCATGTTTGATGTGAGCAGAAAAATTTAGCATGCTATCAAAAAAAACATTAAGACCACTGAACTCTTAAACTTTACCTAATGACCCAGTATTGACAAAGTACGTAAATGGCACGATAGATGTTTTGCGAAATGTACTCATGAATTTGGTCTCTGAAGTACCTAAGGAAAGGTTACTGTCACACCATTAGGAGAAAGAACAACTTGAAGGCAGCAACTAACAGTCGGTAATTTTATTATTATTATTATTATTATTATTATTATTATTATTATTATTATTATTATTATTATTATTATTATTTGTTCTATGTCCTGACCGCGAACTTCTAAGAGCATAATAAAACCTTTCGTGCTATATATTTCACAGGTTAAAGCGAAGGGCGCATCTCTACACGAAGCCACTTTGGTTAGCAGTTGCCTGCGCTTTGCATAGGTGGTCTTTTAGGTAATTAATGAGGCACCGTTATGCACGGACAGTGCAAGTGCAACAACAGGGACCATGTCCTTGTCTCTTCCTTCCCGTAGCTACTAAGCAACGCAGTGCGGTGCAATGCAAGCAAACTCCTGGAGGGAAAGAAGGGGGAATATATATAACGTCGGGATTTAAACTGATCTTATTTACGTCCCATATTATTCGGTTTACGTCTCAGCTCACTCAAGATACGTGTTGCTTCCTTTGCGTTATGCACCCTAGCTTGACGCCCCACCACGGTGGTCTAATGTCTAAGGTACTCGGCTGCTGACCCGCAGGTCGTGGGATCGAATGCCGGCGGCATTTCCGGTGGAGGTGGAATGCTGTAGGTCCGTGTGCTTAGATTTGGGTGCACGTTAAAAAACCACAGGTGGTCCAAATTTTCGAAGTCCTCCACTACGGCGTCTCTCATAGTCATATTGTGATGTTCGTACAATAAACCGCACATATAAATAAATCAACCGTAGTTTGACGACAGTACTTATCCTTGATCAGCTACCATATTTATGTGTCAGCCAGCACAACTGGCGGGCAAATCGATAGGGAGACCGAAAGTAGGGTGCAAATCAGCAGACGCACCACAGTGATAGTTATAAAAGGTTAGAGAGGTCTCCACCGATGTGCCAGATACGTTCTATCCCCAGTTGCCGTCGTGCGCGGACTGGTTTTTATAAACGGAAAAAGGCACCCTGACATCTCGCTCGGTGGTGCGAGTATACTCATATGTTGAGAAGCCAGTTTGTTGTTCTCGACACTCTTCTCATCCTCTCCATTAACTGAACTTGTCGTAGAAAACAGCACACTTTTTAAATTCAAGCCACTACAAAAGTATACCTATATCAGCCAGAGCCGGCGTCGGCGACAGATAACACTTTGAACACGATGCCTCACCTTCAACGCTGGTACCTCAGTTGAAGCGTCTCTTGAAGCTGTGAGTGCTAAGCCGTCAACAGAAACACATAGCGTCGACTCTAGCAGCCAAAGCACGAGCAAGCTGATACGAGCATGTCCTGGTGCGTTCGCCATGGCAGCTTCCACTTCCCGCCAGTGGCTCCGACGTGTTGTTGCCGCTGAACACGATCCCCGCCGTCTGGCAGGAAAGATTGGTCATGCAGACGGGTTATTCCTTAAGCAGATAGGAAAGACAAGTATTCGTATCACTTGCGCTTTTCTTTCGATCATTCCGTTTTCTTTTCCTTCTTTACGTTTGTGCTCGATCTTCCCCGTAACGGCCAACTTTTCGTGAACGTCACCGCATCGCGGCGGAATGAGCCGTTCATGAACAGTCCGACGCCGACAAGTGCGACGTTACTCCCTAACAACGAAACACAACGAGTTTCTTTTCATAACCACAAAGCGCTTACTTGTGGCAAGAATATCACTTGCCTCTGGGCCATGTCACGCAGCGGTGGTCTAAGGTACTCGGCTGCTGACCCGCACGTCATGGCATCAAATCCCTGATGTGACGGTTGCAGTATCGATAGAGGCGAAAATGCTGTAGGCCCATGTGCTCAGATTTGGGAGCACGCTAAAGATTCCCAAGTGGTCAATAGTTCTGGAACCTTTCTCTACGATTCACATAAGAACAGTGCCAATAATGAGGGACAAGAAAAGAAGGAGACAGACAGCGGCACTAACTTACAACAATATTTATTTGCTGGAACCGCGTAATATATACTTGAGCAGTATCTGACAAATAAGAGAAATGACTAATCGAAGAAAACAGATTTCACCTAACAACCTGGTAATCATCGTGATAATGCGCCATGAACATCACGTTTGCGAAGGTTCTGAAGAAAATCTATTTCTTTTTGTGATGGAGCAATCGAAGGCCTGCTGACACATGCACTGCCCAGCCTTTCTATTTCTGCAGCCTCATAAATTTCGCGTATCATCTCGTCCTGATGACGCCAATAATGACGGTACAATGCTGGAAGTCGGGAACACAACCGCTGTCTCTGCAATGAATGCTGAAGTGGCCCGATACTGTAGAAGACCGTTGAGCGTGCTCTTTCAGCCGCTCATTTAAACACCCGCCTGTTTGACCGATGTACCACTTGCCGCAGGACAGAGGTAGAGAGTACACCACCCCTTAGATTCACGGAATGTACTTCTTCCGATGCTTGATTTTGCAGCCTTACTGTCCCCTGGAACCAGGATTCACGGTCTTGCAAATCCTAGCCAGCTTTTCTGGAGCAGAAAAAAAAAACAGGTCTACGGCGCACCTGCTGGCCACTTTATTGAGGTTATGGGTGACGCCGTGGATATAGGGAATAACGACAAAGTTTCGTTTGTCCCGTCCCTCATCCTTTGTACGGGTTCGAGCATTAGTCTTTGGGCTAATTCTGATTTCTCGGAGTAGACACTCGGCAACGGCGGTCAAAACGTACATCGGGAAACCAGCCTCAGTAATGTGTTCAGTTTGCTGATTAAAGCTGGACCAAATCATGTGATGGAAGGACCTTCGCCGAGCGTTTGTGTGACATGTATTAGCGATAGTGCGCTTCACCACTTTTGAATGTACCGATCCAAAAGGAAGGATTGGCTTGTTTGCACGCGGCTCATAGGCCCAACACACGTGGGAAGGACTCAACGTTAACATGAAACCTAGGGACCTGATGGTTCCTCTGTCCGGAACTTCATTTGTTATAACAAGCGGAGGAAGGCACTTACTGAAAGTTTCCGAAATACTAGTCAAAGATGAAACTGCCGACGATGTTCCAGCGGAATACTTGAACAGTTGTGGATTCCAAGCAATTCTGAATGGCACGATCACGGCTGGCTAAAAATAAATAACTTAAAATGGGGCCAAGGCATGATTCTATGCACACCCCTTGACGTTGCAAGTAAATGCGATCATCCCACTCTACAAATGTCGATCTTAGGTAGTAGTCAAGCAGTAATCGCCATAGAGTGACGGGAAGCAAGCCGGTTAGAAGTGGCGCGACTTGCACATGAACGGAATCCCGGGGTCAGGATGGAAGAGAGGCTTGACACGCACGAGCGCTGTGCCAGGACACGCACAGCGCTCGTGTATATATATATATATATATATATATATATATATATATATATATATATATATATATATATATATATATATATATATATATATATATATATATATATATATATATATATATAGGAAAAATAAAAATTGAGTACGACGCACGTTGGTTTTGCACGGTATATTCTGACCGACGTTTTGCCTGGTGGACCAGCTTTTGTCAAAGTAGCAAGTACATGTCAACGCGCTTGCTTATAAATACGATTCACATGGGATAATAAAGATCGGTGACGTATATCAGCGATTAGACGATTCATAGCGTGAAGTGTTCATGACGGTACAGTTAGATATCATGCAAAAACATAAATATATATACATATATAAAAATGTAGAACACCAAAGAACAGAAATTACTTCGTGCACACAGCAAAACTCTGTAAGAACCGGAGATAGCCCCGCCGTGGTGGTCTAGTGGCTAAGGTACTCGGCTGCTGACCCGCAGGTCGCGGGTTCAAATCCCGGCTGCGGCGGCTGCATTTCCGATGGAGGCGGAAATGTTGTAGGCCCGTGTGCTCAGATTTGGGTGCACGTTAAAGAACCCCAGGTGGTCGAAATTTCCGGAGCCCTCCACTACGGCGTCTCTCATAATCATATGGTGGTTTTGGGACGTTAAACCCCACATATCAATCAATCAATCAAGAACTGGAGATAGATAATGATAGAACAACAATGAAACATGGATATCAAAATATTAAAAACCGCGTGATATTACAGTCAGATTGCGCGTCATATACACAGCTCAGTCGTTGTGATATTAATAAGATGAGTAGTTGATGCTTTTATTGCGCGTGTGCGTTAAAATAAAGTCTCGCATCCACATTCGTGATAGCGGCGGCGATTAATAACTCAAGTGTCTATAAACATTGGATACACAAATATACACAATATCAGAAGCATTAGGGACGGTATCCAACAAGCTTAACCGATCACGCTACGGGCCACGGGTTAAGGCTGATAATGCTGGGTGGTGTTATGACCGTCGTCAGTAGGCGCCGTGCTGTCGCTGAGAAGCGTAGTCGGGCAGCGTTCCCACGCCTGGTACCACAGTTCTCTTGGAACCAGCGTCCAGAGCTGACGGGGGAGTGGCGCTCTTTTAATCCTCAAACAAGTAGCCGACTGGCCGGCTGCCTATGCCCGCCAGGTATTGTCCCTGCTAGCCGGAGCATGAGACGTCGTGTCGCCACGACGCCGTAAGCCGTTCCAGAGAGGACAACAAAGACAGCATCTTCCTTGGAAGAAACCGCGGCCGCCGCCACAAATTGCCCTGCTAATTGAGCGAACAGATTGGCCGACCGTTTGATGTATGCTGTCAGGAGCTTGGGACCCTTCGACCAGCGGCACACACACGACGAGGAAGAGCCCCCCTGGCGCCACCTTGCAGTGCAGTGATCACGACTCAATATTGGATGTTCACGTGAGCCGTGCATGCTCGTACCCCTCACCTGTTGTGTGCGTGTGTGATTGGTGTTCCACTCAAGAAGGAGAACGACCCCGCAAAGTGCTGGACGTGGCTCTGAACCATGTAACAGTTCAACCACCACGTTCGTGGTTTGTGAACTCCTAACCTCATGCTGTAAATTATTGTAAATAGTGCCATAAACCTGTTTGTTTTTCGCATCCCCATTTTGTCAGCGTTCGTTACCTCAATCCGAAGCTACACCACGCTACCACAAGAGACCGGGCAGACCGGGCAGACCGAGATCATCAACAACTGGTGGCAGCGGTGGGATCCACCACAGTGGGCACACTATAAAGCGTGCCTGTACTTTCGTTTACGCCTGTTGACATGGTGTTGAATTTGTAGATGAGGTATGATTCGCGGATTTCCCGATCGTGGTGAGAAGGAAAACCCGATTCAAGTATAGTGACCCTATTTTTTTTTTCGAACGAGTGCCCTGGTAAGCGAATATGTTTTGAGAGCGGGAGGTTAGGTTGCGTATTGATATGCGATTTATGGTTGTTGAAGCGTATTCGGAACGATGTTGCTGTATGGCCGATATACTGTTCTTGGCAGACGGCGCACTCCAGCATGTATATGACGTTAGAGTTGTCACAATTAAAGGGGCCGCGAATTTTAAGTGTGAAATTAGACGACGTACTAACGGCTTCCTGGGTGGTTTGCATATGTAGGCAAACCTTGCAGCGTGCTTTGTTGCAAGGTGCACAGCCAGATGTGGTGGGTTCGTTTAATTTTGACGATGTTAGCATATCGCCGAGATTCTTAGAGCGCCGGTAGACTATACGCGAGGTGGTTCGGGAAAGACATTTTTCAGATGCTCACCTTGGGTAAGGATGTTGTGGTGGCGTTTGAGTATAGAAAGAACCTTTGGCACTGATGCCGAAGAAGTTAATACGAGATTAGTGCCAGCACCTTGTTCAGGCAAACTGTTTGCGCTAAGAATGTCGGCTCTATTCAATTGGTCTGCTCGGTCTATAGCGTCATCGACCAAGTCCACTGGATAGCGTCGTTTATTGAGAGCGCTTTTAAGTTGCTCGCAGTTAGATAGGAAGCCTTCGCGATCGAAACACTATCGCTTAAAACGGTGAGTCTGACTATAAGGTACACCTGTCTTACAATGTCGCACGTGACTGCTCTGAAAATGGAGAAGCTGGTTTCTATCAGTAGGTTTGCGGTATAATTTTGTGATCAATTTTTCTTCAGAAAGCGCCACGGTGACATCCAGAAAGTTAACAGAATTTGTCGAATACCTGTGCGAAAGCTTGATTGAAGGATGGAAATTATTGAATCCATCTACAAATTTTAAGAGCTTGTCCTCCCCATGAGTCCAAATTAAGATTATATCATCTATAAACCGTCTATAAAACAAAGGCTGTAGGTCAGTGCTGGACAGATAATTATTCTCTAGAATGCCCATGAAAATGTTAGCATAAGTAGGGCCTATTCGGGTTCCCATTGACGTGCCACTGATCTGAACGTAATGACAGTTATTAAATGCAAAGTTATTGAGTTGAAGGATAAGCTTCAATAGCAATTGTAAGGTTTTTTTATTGATTGGTTTATCTAGGCAGGAATCCTCGTATGCATTAAGTACTGCAGCAATTCCATCGGCATGCAGTATGTTAGTGTAGAGTGAAGCAACATCCAGTGTTAAGTGTATTGCATTTTGGGAAATGTTAAGACTTAATATGTCTTGAAGAAAATTCTTGGTGTCCTTGACGAATGATGGAAACGTCTCGGGAATATGTTTAATAACGGAATCAACATAGCGCGACAAGTTCTCGGTTGCAGTGTTTATACCGGAGATGATTGGGCGGCCCGGATTACCTTGTTTATGAATCTTCGGGAGTATGTAAAATCTGCCGGCTACAGGGCTGAGCGGAATAAGTGACCGAACAATTATTTCCTCTAGTTTTTTATCTCTTGCTAGAGTCATTAGTTTATCTTGCAAGATGGACTTAAAACTATCTGTTGGGTCGGTTGGGAGGGCTCTATAAAAACTGTCGTCGGAGAGTTGTCGGGTAGCTTCCGCTATGTGATTGATTTGATTGATATGTGGGGTTTAACGTCCCAAAACCACTATATGATTATGAGAGACGCCGTAGTGGAGGGCTCCGGAAATTTAGACCACCTGGGGTTCTTTAACGTGCACCCAAATCTGAGTACACGGGCCTACAACATTTCCGCCTCCATCGGAAATGCAGCCGCCGCAGCCGGGATTCGAACCCGCGCCCTGCGGGTCAGCAGCCGAGTACCTTAGCCACTAGACCACCGCGGCGGGGCGGCTTCCGCTATGTGATCCTTCCTATCAAGAATGACGATTGCTCCTCCCTTATCGGAAGGTTTGATGACAATGTCACGGTTATTGGATAGTTCTTCGAGCGCTGCTTTTTCCTTCTTGGTTAAATTTTGTCGGTAATGAACACGGGTCTTGTACGCCTCAAGGACGTCATGCTGTACAGCCCTGATGTACATATCGAGGCATTGATTACGTTGTGGTGGTAGTGTCCACCTCTTGTGCGACGGCACTGGTATTGTATTGTTATTATAATTTTCACGATCATGAAAGTATTCTCTAAGGCGCATGTTATGTGCAAAGTTATCCAAATCTTTTAAAAGCTGGAATTCACTAAATCCACCTGAGGCTGGGCAAAAAGTAAGACCTTTCGACAATGCAGCTATTCGAGCACAAGAGAGAGTGATAGCCGATAGGTGTATAACATTATCGCTGAGTTCAGTGGGCAGGCTTCTGACCGATGATTTAACAGGAGCATTATTCGTATTAGCGGTATATACAGACGGGTCTATGCCGTCGCGAATGAATTTATTGCATTTAAGCACACTTAAGTTATTCTTTTTCTTATGTTTATAGGCTTCTAAGGATTCCGACTCACGAGACCCTAATTGAGCAGTAAGGCAGGCTTCTTCGCTATGGAGGCTATAGACCGAGCAGACCAATTGAATAGAGCCGACATTCTTAGCGCAACCAGTCTGCCTGAACAAGGTGCTGGTACTAATCTCGTAATAACTTCTTCGGTATCAGTACCAAAGGTTCTTTCTATACTCAAACGCCACCACAACATCCTTACCCAAAGTGAGCATCTGAAAAAAATGTCTTTCCCGAACCACCTCCCCGCCGCGGTGGTCTAGTGGCAAAGGTACTCGGCTGCTGACCCGCAGGTCGCGGGTTCAAATCCCGGCTGCGGCGGCTGCATTTCCGATGGAGGCGGAAATGTCGAGGCCCGTGTGCTCAGATTTGGGTGCACTTAAAGAACCCCAGGTGGTCAAAATTTCCGGAGCCCTCCACTACGGCGTCTCTCATAATCATATGGTGGTTTTGGGACGTTAAACCCCACAAATCAATCCAAATTAGCATGGGAGGGTAAGATGGTGTGACGAATATGACGCGCTAGTCAAGACATGAATAATGTCACAAACCCGTCACGTACGTCGTGAAACACATCTCGACAGACAGTGGCACATGCCCATGGGCGGGTATGTGCCGCTGGTAAGTGGGTATGCGCCAGGGGTGATTGACATTTAGTATCTACCCAGGCACGACGAGAACACAGCCCCGCCGCAGTGGTCTAGTCGCTAAGGTACCCGGCTGCTGACCCGCAGGGCGCGGGTTCGAATCCCGGCTGCGGCGGCTGCATTTCCGATGGAGGCGGAAATGTTGTAGGCCCGTGTGCTCAGATTTGGGTGCACGTTAAAGAACCCCAGGTGGTCAAAATTTCCGGAGCCCTCCACTACGGCGTCTCTCATAATCATATGGTGGTTTTGGGACGTTAAACCCCACAAATCAATCAAATCCCGAACCACCTCGCGTATAGTCTACCGGCGCTCTAAGAATCTCCGCGATATGCTAACAGCGTCAAAATTAAACGAACCCACAACATCTGGCTGTGCACCTTGCAACAAACCACGCTGCAAGGTTTGCCTACATATGCAAACCACCCAGGAAGCCGTTAGTACGTCGTCTAATTTCACCCTTAAAATTCGCAGCCCCTTTAATTGCGACAGCTCTAACGTCAATACATGCTGGAGTGCGCCGTCTGCCAAGAACAGTATATTGGCCATACAGAAACATCGTTCCGAATACGCTTCAACAACCGTAAATCGCATACCAATACGCAACCTAACCTCCCGCTCTCAAAACATATTCGCTTACCAGGGCACTCGTTCGAAAAAATTAGCGTCACTATACTTGAATCGGGTTTTCATTCTCACCACGATCGGGAAATCCGCGAATCGTACCTTATCTGCAAATTCAACACCGTGTCATCAGGCATAAACGAAAGTACAGGCACGCTTTCTAGTGTGCCCACCAAGCATTATCAGCCTTAACCTATGGCCCGTAGCGTGATCGGTTAAGCTTGTCGGCCCTGCCGCGGTGGTCTAGTGGCTAAGGTACTCGGCTGCTGACCCGCAGGTCGCGGGTTCGAATCCCGGCTGCGGCGGCTGCATTTCCGATGGAGGCGGAAATGTTGTAGGCCCGTGTGCTCAGATTTGGGTGCACGTTAAAGAACCCCAGGTGGTGGAAATTTCCGGAGCCCTCCACTACGGCGTCTCTCATAATCATATGGTGGTTTTGGGACGTTAAATCCCACATATCAAACAAGCTTGTTGGATACCGTCTCTAATGCTTCTGTTATTGTGTATATTTGTGTAACCAAAGTTTACAGTCACTTGAGTTTATTAATCGCCGCTGCTATCACGAATATGGATGCGAGACTTCATTTTAACGCGCACGCGCAATAAAAGCATCAACTACTCATTTTATTCATATCACAACGACTGAGCTGTGTATATGCCGCGCAATCTGTCTGTAATATCACGCGGTTTTTGATATTTTGATATCCATGTTTCATTGTTGTTTTATCATTATCTATCTCCGGTTCTCACAGAGTTATGCTGTGTGCACGAAAAAGTAATTTCTGTTCTTTGGTGTTCTACATTTTTATATATGTATATATATATATATATTTATGTTTTTTCATCATATCTAACTGTACCGTCATGAACAATTCACGCTATGAATCATCTAATCGCTGATGTACGTCGCCGATCTTTATTATCCCATGCGAATCGTATTTATAAGCAAGCGCGTTGACGTGTACTTGTAACTTTGACAAAGGCTGGTCCACCAGCCGAAACGTCAGTCAGAATATACCGTACAAAACCAACGTGCGTCGTACTCTATTTTTCCTTATTCTACCGGGGCTAGCGTTACTTCCTTGCTGCAACTCGATATATATATATATATATATATATATATATATATATATATATATATATATATATATATATATATATATATATAGGATATGGCACAACGGGAGCGTTGTCAACAAGGATAAATATATTTATTGCCCAACAGTTTCGGGAGGGGTCCTCCCTTTCATCAGGGGATGAGTTATGAACTTCCAAACTTTCTTTCAAGGCGAGAGAGACGCGGCAGCAACGAAGTTTGGAAGTTCATGTTAGTATAACTCATCCCCTGATGAAGGGGGGACCCCTCCCGAAACTGTTAGGAAATAAATATATTTATCCTTGTTGACAACGCTCCCGTTGTGCCATATCCCATACCTTCACGAAGAGTAACTGGCCCATTGAATTACTCCCGCTATATATATATATATATATATATATATATATATATATATATATATATATATATATATATATATATATATACTGTTACACGACATCGGGCATCGGGAACGACAGAGATTACATACCCGTTGTTGCACTTGTGGACACAAGGGTTCACATATCAGTCATGAATTCAGAATTTTGTTGCCGCCTTCGGAAAGTTGTAATGCCACCCACAGTACCACTCCTTCAGGTCACCGACAGGGCACGCTTCCCGTGCTTGAAATGTGCTCCGCGCGTGTGCCGATCACTCCACGACAGCACTATTTGCCGTGCTCGAGAAATGTTCCCATGAACTTATCCTCAGCATGGAGTTTTTGGCCGCCCACTTTGCCCTTATTGATTGTGGAACCGGCATGCTTCAACTTGATTTACCGTGTTACCATGACGACCCAACACCAGCTCAATCACGTTCGCCTGGCACCTCAAGCTGTTGTAGGTAAACCTGAGGTCTGTCCCTCCTATTCCCAATAAGTGATTACGTGTTGACACCTATTGCTGACGTTTTGCTGGCCAAAAATGTTGCCGTGCATCACACATTTTAGACAGTCACGGGATATACAGCATCTCTTCCGATCCTAAACTTCAGCTGGTGCGCTCAAGTTATCCCAGATGGTATGACATTTTCTTCGTCCTCTGCTCCATTCTCCTCGCAGAGCGCAGCGGATGCCATTATCGGCAAGATGATTGCCCCTGACCTTCTTTCAGCATAGACAGCTGATATCCGGCACCTGCTGAAATCCTACCATGACATCTTGGACTTTGATGACCACCCTTTGGGCCACACATCCTTCGTAACTCATAGAATCAACACTGGAGACTCCAGCCTCATCCGACGACATCCTTATCCCGCGTCTAATGCTGAGCAACAAGTTATCCAGTACGAAGTTGAAAAAATGCTCACAAAAGACGTCAGCGAATCTTCCTGCAGTCCATGGGCATCACCGGTCGTGCTAGTCAAGGAGGACAGCAGCTGGCGCTTCTGCATAAACTAACGTCACGTGAACAAAGTAGCATGTAAAGACGTGTATCCACAACCGCGGATTGACAATGCTCTCGACTGCCTACATGGGTCTGCCCACTTCTGATCTATCGGCTTTCGATAAGGATATTGGCAGATTTCTGTCGATCATGGAGACCATGAGAAAACCGCATTCATTACATGGCAATATTTTGTACGTGTGTCTTTATATAGAGAAGCCATACATAAGTAATTCTAAGGATCCTAACGTTTATCGCGCTGTATTGACAATGTAACGCGATGCTTAAAAGAGCAAGTGTTTGCAACGCTTTGCTAAGACGGCACGGTGGTGGCCCCTGCCCGCCGCTTTGTGTTCTACACCTTATCGTCTCCGAGACAGAGCGCATGCCTTCTTTCGTTTTCGAAGATAACTTCTAGATAGCGCTTGTGTCTAACGTGCCTCGATGCGCTCGTTCGCCTTCGCTGCACGGATCCAGACACTTCAACGCAACACCTCCAGAATACAATTCACCAATTTTCCCGTGCAGAACATCAAATAAACGTTTTGTTCACTCTCTCCAGACGCAAGACTGTACCATCTTTCAACGACATTTGCAGTGAAAGAGGCAGATATGGAGCCAATTTGTTATTGGGGTTTTACCAAGCAACTGCCTTCAGCACCCTTATAACATTACTTACTTCCCCCTCCATCTTGGCCCATTTCGACCCGTCACTCCATACTGAAGTTCGACCGACGCCAGCGGACATGAATCGGTGCTGTGCCCAGCGGCAACAAGGACAGGATCGCGTCATTGTTTATGCCAATCGCCGCCTTTCTTCTTTGGAGAGCAAGCTTTCCATCACAGAGCGTGAGTGTCTCGCACCAGTCTGGACAGTCGGAAAAGTTCGACCATACTTGTTTGGCAGCATTTTTTTGGTAATTACAGATCACTATGCCCTATGCTGGCTGTCGTGCCTTAAAGATCCAACTGCACGACTTGCAACTGCTGATTCATTGACAATTTATTCTCACTTATACAACATGAAAAGCACACTTGCAAAAGCAAAAATTGAGCCCACATCTTGTGTAGAATAAAGCCAGGCACTCACTTCAACTTAAAAATGTTCAATCAGACAAAATGACAGGCGTGACAAGGCAAGGTACAAAAACAAGCACTCGGCACTCGCATTTTGTTCCTCTATCAGTGAAATTTTACCAGCTATACGTCTCAAGAATGAGCACAGCACACAGCAGTCAATTTTCATAAACTTGACCTCACTGGAACATAGAAAGCTGGCTTCATTTGTCGAAAGCTTAAAATACAACACATACTCATGAAATAGTCATGAGTCAGGAATCGCACATTAACTAAAAAGCTTCCTAAAAGGTTTATATTATGCCCAGTGTGAGAATACACCAACTAACTACTTTCAAGTTAATGAATGTTAATAGCAGGAGGGTTTAAATCGACCTTACTGTTATTACACATTGACAAGTATTGAGTACCACAAACAATGGCAACATATCGCAATATCATGTCCTTCTCTTTTCATTTCATTATTACAGTGCACAAGAATTATGGGTTTAAATTGCAGTTAGAGCAACAAAGGGACTGAGCAAGCTTGAATACGATGAAAAAGCACTGGCTATGAAACCACTCCAGATAAGTACTTGAACAGCAAACGAAAACTTGCTTTCAAAATTAAACAAGACAGCCATCACCGGGCAACAGCCAAGGTCACCACAATGTTAAGAGCTATACATTTGTCAGCATGGCTGTCAGATTATATCTCCAACTGTCCTATGTTGTCTGCATCTTGGACAGACTCGAACTAGGCAAGCAGAAAGCCGAATGATATACAATGTTATCATATTTGTTGTATCTACCACTGCACTACTTGCTGCTGTAGATGCGACAACACACTGCCCTGATGCTTCTGAAGAGTTCTGTTACCAATAGAGTGAAGAACTAGATAAAAACCATGCACTAAGTCTGTCATTCTTTTTCCTGCTTCTCTATTGTTCATATCTGCCCAGGAGGTAGCAATTCCGATTCCGACAAGAATAGTGAATTTGGAACAAGTGGTCAACATTACATGAACTACATATTAACTGCACCTGGTTGCATCTCCACTGGGATTGAGGTGTCCACAGTGTGGGTCAACATTTGTGACTCAAGTCGCAGGCATAGTTTGGCCGACCTTAGTCACCAAAGCCAGGTATGCCAAACCCCAGTAAAAGAATATTAAAATTTCTTCCCCAACCTTACAAACCATTCAGTTATACATTCACATTAAAACTACATAATTTGTGCAAGTTTTGCCATGAACTGCAAGCACTTCCATTTTTTTTCTTGGTTTTACAAATGTCTGCAATACTGTAATGCAGTAAAAATGATATGGTTATGGTGAAGTGATGCAGTTCACATGGCATAAATACAGTATCAAGTATATGGTGATGAACAGTAAAAATTTGGTCTTTATATTCTAAGGGAATACACCCTGCCTGGTTAGTTGTTGTATTCTCATAGGCATGCAATGTTATGCCTATGCCTTCACCAAGTTCTAACAAGGGAAACTAACCTATGGTGCACTTCCAAGATCAAAAGAAACATTTCATGACCCCCTCTTTCCAACCAGTTGTGTGCAGTGCTACAACAACTTGAATGCCAACTAAAACCCGCCCAAAAATAGAGCAGGAGGCAAGCGACCTCTGTGTGAATTTAAAAAGAAGCACACAATCCTTGCTCATGTCGATGCCTACATTTCACTATTCAGAATAACTTCAAGGCGGCACTGTTCCCATTCCAGAGAGCTTAGCATGATGGAAGAAAAGCCATGAAAATAATGTACATTTACTGAGTGTCCAAGAAACTTCTATCTTTTTCACATTTACAGCCTCAAACATTCTTCAAACAATTATTGAGGAGTATAAAAATGCCCTGTACGATCTTCACATGTACCGCTCCATCAGCTGATTTAATGAGGGTAAAAATGTGCGCCAAAGTTGCAAGGTTATGTTCCAAGCACTGTCGCTTGCCAAGTACAATGCCTCAGCCTAAAATATAAGATGGCCACCCAAGTAAAAAAAAAATGTGCATTAGCGAAAAAGTGAGAAAAATGCTGGAAATAAAGCGTACAATAAAAGAGAACAATCGCAGCCAGAAACAGGGTCCGTGCAATTCTTGTGGTGTATATAATAAAATGGCACAGAAGCACACACAATCAAGAAAAACCCAAGTACAACAATTGCTAAACTGCAATTCCTGTCTCCATAACCTGCCTGCATAAGCTCACAAAATTAAATGTAAAAACTACAGTGATGCTGAACCAAGCAAGTATCTCCAAATTATCCAGTCCCAAGTAAACTATGAAATCAAGCATACATACAGTCCAAGTAAGTTCAACCATAACACAAGTAACAATGCAAAGTTAAAGTTCTCCACAGTCAAAATATACTGTTCTCTAGCAGATAGACAGCCGGAATAGTAAAAAAAAAGCATTTCATGGCATCTTTTTGTTCCAAGATCTTTCTGAATGCCATGAATAGGAATCTTTCCATAACATTACTGTTCAAAACACTCAAAGGAAACATTTGAAACAAATTATGTATACCCCAAGCATACTATTTGCACCTACTCTGTACTGACAAAATAAAAATGCCACGGAAAAAAGGACGATCAGTCTTTGCAGAACTAAATACTGGCAGAGTTTTCCACAACTACAACGAGAATATGACACATATAGCAATAGCGGGCAGAAGCCCAAATCTGCTGTTTCTTAAGTTTTCTCAACTTCTTGTGCCTTATACAAACTTGTACGTACTACGTACGAAAGACCCATTACATTTAGCCACCCACTAAGTAATGTCAAGCCATAGTAAAAGACTGGTAAATTGTAAAAAAAAGGAATCCCATTTTCCCCAGTTTTTACAGTATCCAACAACACCGACAAATCCAATTCACACTTTAATAAAGAAAGCTAAGGTCACTTCATGTATCATTACCACATCTTAAGGCTCCAAGTTAACATATATTAAAAGTGTTTACTTGCTATGTTTACAACTGCTTTATTTTGGACCAGGATACAATACACTCAGGCTATACTACTGAACAATCAATTCAGGCAAAACAATTAAAGGTCTGACTGCAATCTTCTTAGACATTTAGTTTTTGTTGCAGCAAAGTTCTCCAAAGTAGTCTCTCATTGTGTTGGGAAAGCCGAGAAAATGTTTGAATATTAAAGCACAAAAACATTTATGCATAATAAAGCATCTCTTCAAGCAACGTCCCCCATAGCAGTGTAGTGATAAATAAGATACCATTCTATATGTAATGAATATTAGCATTCAATGACATCATTGCCAATTATTCAGACTTTAAAACCATTTTCATGTTTTAGCACCAGAAATGACAACAGGCTGTACATATTTTTATAAGCCCCTTGTAACAAATGTCTTCAACATTTGCCAACTTTTACAGGCACTATTGCATGATACTGAGTAGTGCTCAAACTGAACTGCTAATTAATGTTGGAAGAACACAGGCTTTTAACATCAAATTGAATACTAAGAGGCTTCGTATTTTTAAGGTAATACTTCATTAAAGTATGCAAAATCTTATGGTGAAATAGGCAAAAATAAAATCTTATCTCAAATATGTTTCAACCTGTGAACTAAATGTATATCCCGTAATGTAGTGGGAGGTGGGCTCTAATCATTGCAGCGAGATCATACTAATAGGTTTTATCAAATAAATGAAAAATGAAAATCAATGTTCTTAACACTGATATAGAACAGGTATGTGACATGCAACTCAAATTTTGAATAACTGATACAGCCCGTCTGTTTCTTCAAAGTAACCAGTGGTTTGTTGGATTACATCCAAGTTAAAAGGTGTAGTTTTTTTATTCGATAATCAAGATCTTACAGGCACTCACTACAGTTATTGCCAGACGCATAGTACTACTAACATTAATGCCTGTAATATATCACAACGCCTTAGAGGGTCAGCATGATGCACTCTCCCCATTAAGAGCCTAATATGTGCTAATATGGAAAGTACGGGCATTGCAAATCAATGACTACAGCATGCGCACACTATATGTACATAGATCACGAACCGAGGATCATATCTGCAATATATACAACCGATACCTCAGATAAAGTCTGCGCATGCCTCTCCTCAGAAAAGCCACTCAGGTTGCAAGGCAAGCATTTCTACATTGCATTCATGCCACTTGCAGTGCACGAATAGCCAGCAGCCCCCCCCCCCCCCCTCCCCTCCGAGCGAGGAAATTCGGGATTTCAACAAACCACACAGCCTTCACAATTGTTTATGAAGATACAACGCACAAGAGGAACGAAAAAAAAGCCAGCCACCATCAATAGACAGATGGCTTGCAATAAAAAAGAAGGCTTAGATAAGTTGACACACCTCAATCATTATCATACACACAGTGCAAAGAAAGGACCACACACTAGTTGGAGGATTCGTCACCATTTATAAACAAAGCCTTTTTCGCACCCGTTTGAACAAGCCGGTCTGCATTCATTAAAATATCGAAACAATATTACATGCCGGCCATGCTACCATGACCCATGCATGACGTCGAAATGCCCTTGGAAAGCCGACGTTTGCACAAAAAGTTAGTTGCTTCAAGACAAGCCTTTGGCTCAAACGCAGAGCAGGAAATTATGCTCGGAGGAAAGAACTACAACAAAAAACATCTACCACAAGCAGTGTTTTCCAGGGACCACAAAGAAAGATAACAGCTGACATCACTCTCGCACACCTCAATATTTTTGCATTGCAGCAGCTATACTAAAGTAAAAGTGTTGGTTGACAATAAAATACACGGCTGAATTTGGCTTTAGTCATGAAGGACATTGAAAAGGCACCTAAGGTTAGAGTACCTTTATCAACCTAAGTGTAATTCATGCATGCACTTGGTATAGTACTAATAGTACTTTATGCATGCTATACTCTGATCATAAACTGATGCCACTGCCACAGCCCATCCAGGCAAAAGCATCATTTGTCAAGCAGCAAATGTACGTAAAACAACATGAGAACAGGAAAATAGCTGACGGACAAGTCTTCCTAAACCAAAGCTATGCTAACATGCAAAATATTTCCACCATAGTGCCGAAATTTATACACGTTTTTTTTTTTCTCAATGTGTGAATTTTAGCGCACACACAGGCTCTGCACACTACAATGTTTAAGCCTTATTTCAACACCATAAAATGGTATGAACACATCCTAAAAATATTCTGCATACATGGAGCATAGATTTTAAAAAATCATGTGATATTTGCAACAGCAATGGGATGGCGCTGGCCTCTACAAGTTTGCAAACAGAGATTAAAAAAAATTAGGGAGCTTTTAGCCCAGCCCACAACACTCCAGAGAATAATTAAGTTGTCAATGAACAGTAATGACATAAAGAGATCCTTACAGTTATGAAAATATCTTTTTTTGCTTTTCATTGATACACAAACAATGACTGAGGCAGTGAACTTTCCCAAAACTGTTAACTCTCCTACAAAAGCAAGAAACACTTCATGTAACTTCGTGGCAAGGATACATTCAAAGTGGGTGAGCCCAATTATGTCCCTACAATTCACTCTACTGTCATGAAAGTTCAAAGGCCAAAAACCTTCGTCCACTCAACCGAAAAGCTCTGTGTGACAGTGCTGCAGTTTCTGGCACTAAGCTGACTGAAGTGACACCTAGGGTGCTTAGTCCTCCCAACTAAAAGAAAACCAACAAGCATGAGATTAGCCAGAACGGACATAATGGCGCTATATTGCCTTACTACCACCAGCCTCAGGAACATCTGGGACAAAAGGTGCAGTCTTGTGCAAAGTTTTAAAGGCGAGAGTGACAGCAAGTACAACTCATGATTCAATTATTAAATTCCAGGACATTTGCAAAGTCTTCTTGTTTACAAATCTCACACACCCTTAATTCTGTACACCAATAGCAGATGCAACTGCAAGCACCCTTTCTTTTCTTCTTTATGCACTGAGCTTTGCTTTTCATAGTACAAAACAAATTTACTGATGCATGAAGCCACACAGATGGTTATGTCAGAAAGAGTTTGAGGACTGAGCACAGTAAAATACAGCTGTACGCAGTATGTTTGCAAAAGCCCTTGACAGACAGGTATTCTCGTATTCTCGCTTGGTCATAATATGGTATGGTGTACCACTGCCACCATATTATCACCACAGTTTTGAAACGCTCTAGGAAAGGTGCACACACAGATGAAACCAGGCTGAATCAATAAAGTTGATGGCATAAATGTTAACGAGCTCTAAAACACCATGTTCATGCACATCTGCTAAGCCAGCAGTGAAGTTTTCACATTTTCTCAAGTTTTCCATACAGCAGAACTTTCATTCATTATTGAAAGCATCTCATGGTGCTTCATTGCCACTTGTCTTTTACCACTTTGCACTGCATTGAATGATTTAATTTCTCCCTGTCTTGAGGTACCTAAGCACTTTTTGTCCTCGGAGTATATTAACTGTTTCTCAATGACAACCAAAAATATTCTGCATAGCAGCTTAGCACAATAGACAGTCCTCAAACTTTTTCAGCGTAGATGTAAATATGGCATACCATCACAACAGGTAATATAAAATAAAAAGAAAGCACGGAACTAAGGAACATTACAAAAAGTGGGACATAAAATAAATGCACTGACACACATACAGCTGTTTCTATATGTACTATGCTTTCTTTTTTTCCTCTCTCTCTTTTTTTTCCTACTTAGAAACTCTCACACGCATAACTTGCCCTGATAAGAATCCTTTTGCAAGGGACTAGTTCAGCCAGTGGAGTTGGCCAAATCGAAGAAACACCCAATGACGTAATCTCACACTTAGCTTTGGTCCTTTTAAGCAAAACGAGGAAGGACAGGTGAGGGCACGGCCCACATCACACTCATAATCAAAGGCATGTGTCCTAGCCCCGCTGCCCCAAGAAGACTAGTCGGGTGAGCGTGGACGTGATGGATGGCACTTGCTTCTTCCGGTCCATGTTAGGGTCACCTGGCACGCACGACTCGAAGTAAAGAGCAACACGGCGGCACACGACTGTCAGCATGGACAACAGGTCCGCAGACCGTGCTCGCTCGTGGAGCACCGAGCACAGGGCCTGTATGAACCACGAGCCTTGCGATGTATTGCGCCAGGAGTAGAACCCTAAAGGAAAAAGGATAGACAGGAGGAATGTCAGCCACGGTCTTCTCAAGGTGCTTTTCAAATAGCCAAGCAATAGACGCAAAATAGATACGCTGTATTGTGCAAAAGCTCTTGAACTATACTAGACTCACACTTCACTAGCAACTTAAGAAAGACGGTGATGCATACATAAAACCAGAATGCAGACTAAGGTGCAGTCGTATAATCAATACACATAATATAGGCTGCAAGAAAATAGCAAAAGAACACCGCATTTATTCGAATTTAGACCGATAGTTCTTTTTCAAATTTCTTTGCATCAAGCTTCAGTGTCAGCTTAGGCTGGAGTATTTTGAAAATCGCGCCATTTTTTATTCAGAAAATTGGTGCACAACTAGCTCCATCTAGACGGCATCATAGGCGTTAGTAGCCAAGCCAACACCTGGCTTAAGTACACATGTGTGATGCTGCTATTTTGATCATGTAGTTTAGGCGAGCCGTCTGTCATTTTGAGTCGTGCTTCGAGTGATCTGTGTGTGGTGTAGCTCAATGGCACCAAACAGGCGGTGTCATTATAGTCTCACTTATGAAAGAAAAGGTGTCCTAGCCGCGAAGTCGTCGTCCAACGCTGAAGCCGGGCGGGACCTCGAAGTGGACCAAAAAAATGTGCATCCCTGTAAGGGCTACAGAGTGGTTCGACAACTTGGGAACTTTGATTGTGCACTCTTTAAAAAGTGCGGCATATCCAATGTGCTTGATGGCTCAGAGGATTGCGAAGCGTTTGAAGACAGCGACGAAATAGTCAGTGATGAGAGGAGCAGTGACAGCGGCTCAGAATAAGCATAGCATCTTTGTGATGCAAATGACTAGATGTCGCGCGAAAAAAATGACGACAGAAAGCAAGCGCAACAGGACTTGCGGCTGTATGTTTATCGAACTATTTGCATCATGAACCTACTGCTTTGTTTCATCTTCATTTTCAACAAATGTTTTCTCTTTGTGAACGCTCTCTTTGCTGTTTGGTTCAGCCTACATTCACTGTAAGTTTTCTTTTTTTCCAAGTGTAAGACTTTTGGGGGTCAGTTAAGAATAGAAATTGGCCTACATTCGAGTAAATACAGTAATAAACAAAACTAAATTCTCCAGTAGAGATCAATGTCTATATATAATTTTAAAGAAAGTGAACATTTATTTTTTATGGTGCTAGCTGCTAGCGATGTAAGGTACTAGCAGTGAGGCTGAGCTCTTTTGAACCAAAAAAGAAGTGAAACAAAAGTCGGGAAAAAAAGTCAACAAGTAAAAATACCCAAATAAAATATGATAATGGTGAAATTTAATGGCTATAGAGGAGGCCCACGCCATGGAGGGCACTGCGCTACCAGGCGCTGCTGGAGAATGTGAAGAGAAAACTCATTACTCCAGCGTTCGCCTCTCCACTGTCCCCTTTAAGCTGCCTTGAAGACACATTGCTTTGCTCGCACACTGCACGCGTTCTGCACGGTTTTTTTAGAATTTCGTGTCATGCACGGTTAGGATGTACACGCTTCTGGATCCGCGTTTAAAAAGATCGTAACAATTTAAGATTTTTTTCCTGGCAGCAATTTGATGAAAGGTCTGTTCAGCCCTGTAGCAGATGTGGAGCAAGTGATAGCAGATGACGCCATAATCAATCTATAAAAACATGTGCGATGGCAAAATGCCTCGTTAAAAAAAAAACAATAGAGTAGCAATTGTGACCATCTGGTGTGCAAAGAAATATTTTGTACAAGAACTGCACGGAGATGGCTACGCATGAAAATTTATTTCTCAAACATTTTGCGTGCTCCAATGATTGAATCATCATTACTTTTAATGAAACATATCCAAAGAGTAATACGCTTGTTGTACTCGCTGTTAGACATGGTGCATGTCTGAATTCGATAATAAATTTTGCACCGAAATCACGACCACACTGCAAAAGAAGAAAACAAATAAACAGGACGGGCACTTGTTACAAGACAAACGTGCTTGTTAATAACCACATGTTAATCTTACCCTTAAAACGTGAAGGATGGTTGCTTGCTAGGCTCGTTGGTGCATTTCAGCATATGTAACAGCACATCTTTCATCTTTTCTAGTTTTATCCGCTGTTACATATCTTCATACAGGTTGGTTTGAAAGTGTCAAGTTTATAATACCCTTTTATCTTTGCTTTACTTCATAATTACGCATGCGTAAAACAAAATTTTCCCTTAGTGTGAATTCAGGTATCAATAGAATGGGTGCTGGCTTGAGTCATTTTAGCAGTTTCCTACTAAATGTCTGCTACAAATCACTGTTGAAGCTTTTGTCAACCACAAACTTTCATCGACGCTGGATATAAAAATTATATACAGTAAAGTCTCGTTATTTGGACCCCCGTTAATTTGAAGTTTAGGTAAATTTTGCCACAGCATCTGGTCCCGTCCAAAATGTAAATTGTTCTATGACTGAAAGCTCTAATTATATCCGACAAATTCGGTTGCGCTTTGGCTAATTCGAATGCCCGACTGCGGTCGAGTCACGACGGGAAAGCAGCAGCGGATTCCGCCGGCCGAATTGACGGCGCACCTAAACAACTTTGGGATCGGATTGCAGCCTCCGAGATTCAAAACTTCGTCCATGGGTAGTACATCTCACATGCACCCTCCCCCACCCCCCCAAAAAAAAAAAAAAAACACATGGTGATTTAAACAACCAAAATGGAAGGCAGTGCATTGCTACTGTCATCAGCAACGACCAACCTATGGATTTGCCTTTCCCTTTTTCGCGCACGTCAAACACGTTTGCGTGACTCGCCGGTTTTTATTTCATTTTGATCACCGTGCGTTTTTTTTGTGTGTATGTGTGTTCAAGTTGTCCACTTTGTGCGTGCGCGCGGGTAACCAACGCGTGAGCGACGCCGAGATTGCTTCCCCTCCGTGTCCTGTGGCCCCAACCGCCCCAACTCCTGCAGCAAACAGGGTGAAGTATGAAGCAAAGGATTTGGCTTCGAAGGTGAAAATATTGAAGGCGTTGCAAGCGGGAGCATCCCCAAAAGAAGTGATGGAAAAATTCAATGTGAAGAAAAGCACACTGAGCACTTATGTGAAAAACGAAGAGCAGATTATGCAAGCGTATGACGGGGACATGTTTGGCGAACAAAGGAAGAAGCTTCGAACGACAGCGCATCCCAAGCTAGAAGAAGCGCTGTTGCGCTGGATTGCCATTTCACGCGACGCGCGTTTGCCCTTGAGCGGCCCCCTTATCTGTGCACAAGCAGAGAAGTTCGCGGTGACCGTGAACATTGACTTCTTCAATGCGTCGGAAGGCTAGTTCGACCGCTTCAAGAAGCGACAGGGGCTGGTGTTCCACAACGTGTGTAGTGAAAGAGGTGCGCTTGACGAAAGTGTTGTGCAGGGCTGGTGGTCCTGCACAACATTTTCAATGCTGATAAGACAGTGCTGTTCTATAAGGCTCTGCATGACAAGACAATCGTGTTTCAGGGGGACCCGTGCTGCAGTGAAAAATGAAGTAAAGAGCACGTGCCAGTTCTTCTGGCTACTAACATGACCGGCACAGAGCGGCTGCTGCTGCTGGTGATCGGGAAGGCTGCGAAGCCAAGATGTTTTAAAAATATTAGACACCTACCTGTTGAATACCGGTTCAACAAAAAGGCTTGGATGACTGCCGAACTCTTTCAAGCCTAGCTGCGTCAGCTTGACCACCGCTTTGCGGCCAAGGCTCGGAAGGTGTTGTTCGTGCTAGACAACTGTAGTGCGCTCACGAAGATGTCCGGGCTCGAGAACATTGAATTGCTATTCCTGCCTCCGAACACAACGGCTTCCCTGTAGCCGATGGACCAAGGAATCATACAGTTCGTGAAAAGCCGCTATCGACGGCAGGTACTCGAGCAGATGTTGCTCTGCATGGAGTCGTGCAAGCAGTACGAAGTAGGCCTGCTAAGTGCAATCCACATGCCGACATACGTGTGGAACAACACACCGCCTGCAGTAGTCGCAAACTGCTTTACGCATAGCGGCTTCGTGCACGACGCTGCTGATCTGGGGGTGGTGACCGATGAGGAAACCGGCTAAGAGCAAGACGGCCGCTATGTGACCATCATGCCAGCTGATGTGCCCCTGGGCGATTACTTCGCAATTGACAGCGATGTTGCCGTGGCCGGCACAGTGACTGACAGAGATATATATCGTAGCCGAAGTCTTGTACGACGAAGGGGAATCAGCCGACGAGGACGTAAGTGATGCTGACGAGCGTCCACCCCACACTAGGACCGAGGCTGCGCATGGATTAGCTGTATTGAAGGACATATGCATGCTTTCCTCGAACTCGGATAGTGTGTGCGGACTAAGCCACCTGCAGGAACTTTGCAAAATTGTGACTTCGTCGCACATTGCGTCCATGAAGCAAACCGCAATCACAGACTTCTTTAAGAAATAAAAGTCTGATGGTGTAGGAGACATTTTTCAAGTGTTTTGTTCGTACTCGCGATAATTCATACCCTCGGTTCATTCGGACATTCTCTTTGGTCCCGTGAAGTGAAGTCCGAATTAACGGGGTTTTACTGTAGCTACTCATCGCAAATGCCACACATGTACAAAAGTTCAATTACTATGTCCCTAACAATATCGAATAATGGTAGCACCATAAAGATACATCTTCACAAATTTTCTATAGTGCTTGAAATATGAGAGTTAGAAGTAATATTATAGTAATTTGTGCTTTTAAGCTTTTTTATGCTCATTGTGACAGTTGATGCAGCAGTGATTCTTTCCTCTTTGTCGGAGTGAAAGCGCGGTACGAGTGGTGCTTCACGGGCAGCGGGAGCTTCATAAATACACGGGAAGCAAAGGGAGTGGAGGCATCGTAACGCTCTAGAGTTGTACACTTTTTCCAGCAGGGGAATGGCAAGCGCTAGCGTCAGCAGGCAAGCTTGAGCGGGTCTTCCCTATAAGAGACAGTGTGCCTCCAGTAAAGCACAGGTTGATAAAAAAAATGCATATAAACCCTGCTTATAAGCGACATATCATATAAAAGACAAGAATCGCTGCCCAGAGCATGCCTCTTGTAAAGGGGTTCAACTGTATATATCATAGCTTTCAACATACAAAGAGAAGTTATTTCCCTTGCATCACAATGTCTGTATAGTAAAGGGAAATTTAACATTACATGCCATTTTCGCACTACTGAGAATGTTTTATATAAAGATAAGATTGGGTTTACGGACCTTCGAGTTGAATCAGGTATTCATTCCTGTTACTTTTCACATGCGCTATGACAGACCAAATTAAATGAAGTGCTATATTACACTTTGCCGTTCAAAGGGCTGCTCACGCTATTTCTTGCAAATGAAGAAAGCTTCAAATTAGATTATGGCACTTTTCTAAAAGACCTTAATAACCTGCCAGTGGTATTGCAGCCTACTGACCACTCATTGATGACATGAAGAAAATAATATGAGGAGACTTTATTTTGCAGAATCAAGCTCACCAGCCTTGACACATTGTGGAAACATGTTCTTATAGGTTGCATGGTTACGCCTATCTTAAGTTTCTAATGGACGTCAGACTCTGCCCAGGTGTCGCTGCAAAAAACCGCCCTATCGACGTGCCGGCCATAAATGGGTAGCGCAAAGTGAGCCGCCCGCAAGCAAACGTGCATAGACCCTTCTCTTTCGTTGGTCTTGATGCACGGTTCCTGAGAATCAAGGACCTGTAAGCTTTTCCCTTCAATCCAATCTCGCTTCCGAAATGTAGAAAGATCATCAAAACGAACTGCAGGTACAATGCAAAAGATGTTTCAGTTATTTCGGGGTACTACAACTGACCATTTAAGTGCAAGCGAGCATCGCATGACAAATAGTTCGAGACAAGCACTCCGATGTGCGTAATGCGTTAAACTTGGGCATACACATAATGCCAAAGCGATCAAGCACTCCGATGTGAGTAATGCGTTAAACTTGGGCATACACATAATGCCAAAGCGCTGAAGTGCATACACGAGCAATCTAACGTTGAGTGGTACCAAGCACGCTTTATCTGGCACGAATAACCGATTTTCGCCTTTGCAGTTGAATTCTGCATCGATCTCTTGCTTCTTGTGTGTTGAACTGTTTTATTATGCATGCTAAAATGCTCTGTTAACAGTTGTCATCCCTTTGTTTATACTGCAAATAAGGATACATGGGTGTCCTCTTTTTCGGTGTACAATGAAAGGCGAAACCGAGGCCCCTGAGATGGCTCCGGCAAACGTGAAGATCAACGGCAAGAAAAGCCTTATTATGGTCGCAATCATTTTGCATTTACCTGTATGACATTCGTGTTCTCATTTCAAAGTTAAAACCAGAAGTTAGAGCCTTCGAAGTCCTACGTGCGTAATGCTGTGTGGTGGAGACAAATTCAAATTATCAATGGCCCCGGCTAGTGTGATGTTTATGGTGCGCATCACCTGTCTATTGCTGCATGGTGCGCACTGCAGTCACAGGCTCTGTTAAGCTTCATAATCAAAGTTACCAGAGTTCTCCGTCCAAGGCAATTCAAAACAATAACAAAAGACCTACATTATCACACTTCCTCATGCGAATGGCAGTAGAAAATGCGAGTATTTCGCTTACGCAACACGCTGCAACGGACCGTAACCAGCGCTTCCGCTGTTCTCCTTCGCGAAAGCTGCGAAAATCAGTAAAACTGATGTCGTTTACACCTGTAGCAATTCTTTTATTAATTGATATGTGAGATTTAACAGACGCCGTAGTGGAGGACTCCGGAAATCTCAACCACCTGGAGTTCTTTAACGTGCACCCAAATCTGAGAACACGAGCCTACAGCAACCGTAGCAATTCCCAACGCAACAGAAGCGTCGACTGGGGTCTTTTTTTGTATGGTGCGGAGCTGTTGTGCCTGCTCTTGTTTTCGCTATCGTTCTGACGAGTGAACCAGCAGCACTTCACGATGGTGCAGCAATACGCCCAACTAATGGAGATAAATTCGTAGGCCTTTTTCTAAATGTTCAATGCGCAAATACACCTAGCATTTAGCTCTGTCGTTGTTTTGTACGCTGTAGTTGCACCTACTTGTGCAGCAAACTGTGCAAGGAAGTCGGGCTTTCTACTACCCAAAACTGCGTTGACATGTGGCACTGCATGTTACAAAACTTTAGAGTCTGACATCTAAAACACCCACTGTGGTAGCGTAGTTCTTATGGCGGTTGACCGCTGACCTGAACATCTTAGCATTGAATCCTAGCTGCATTTTTAGATGGATGCCAAAATACTTTAGGCCTGTGTACTTATATTTAGATGCACGTACTGAACCCCAGGTAGCCAATGTTTCGGGAGCTGTCCACTATTTTCCTCATAATCACATCATGGTATTGGGACGTTAAATGCCAAGAAGTCTTATATTAGTGTTTCAAATTACAAAAATAAGTTTTAAGGGACAAGAGTTCAACAGGAAGAGGGGATGGTGTAAAGGAAAGAGTAGCCGCAATGGCTTAGCAACGCTCTACTGGGCAAAAGATCCTCTTTTCAACTTACTGTGCTATCCCTATGCCTTCTCATGAACCTCGGTTAAGCTTTGTTTTATGTTCGCCAGCTGTGGGCGAAGTCAGTCTTAGCAAACCCCATCAGCCTCCCAAATATGCTACTGCAAGCTTCCCCTGAACAGAAGTCATATCCATGTTCATTCCCATGAGCAAAAATTATTGAAATCCCCTTTCTCCGTGAGGAATACAGAAAACTAGAGAAGATGGAAAACTGCAACCAAAATCCCCGATCATCCAATCACTATGCGTAACCAAGGCGGTGGAAGGAAGAAAGAGAGAAAATAATTTGTGGCCTCAGCACCAACAGCTATACAAAAGCATTTATTTGCAGAGCCCACCGTTAGAGAAAAGACAAGGACTATCTGACACCAGCAACACTGCAATGACACCACAGATCTATCCCCTACATCGTGGGCACCAGCAAACCGTATATACAGTTGAATCTCTTTATAAGAGACATGCTCTGCGCAGCGATTCTTGTCTTCCATATGAGATGTTTCTTATAAGCAGGGTACTGCGGATGCATTTTCTGATGAACGTGTATTTTACTGTAGGCACGCTGGTGTCTCTTATACCCATTTGACTCTTATGTCAGTGTCTCTTATACAAGAGTGCGGCCGTATTAAGAAAGGCAGGGGTCGACGCTGCCCACAAACCAGTGACCACCAGCAACAGTTATATCCCTACACACAAAGACCGTGCACCTGTGGAGAAAGTGCAGGGCGTTGTGTACCAGATCACGTGCACCGATTGCCCGGTTTCCTACACTGGGGAAAGCAAGAACTTCATTGAAAGAATGTGGCAGCACAAAAATGACTTCCGTGAATTGGACAGAGTACGGAGCACAGTAACAGAGCACTGCGAGCAGTTTGACCACCATACCCGTACCAACAGTGCGGGAATTTGGGAAAATGAAAGAAACCTTCCAACGGGAGTTCCTCCTCAAATTTTGGCACATTCAGTAGACAGCAGAAGACATGAACTGCATCACGAGAACACTGCCCTCCCTCTATTGCCAGGGCTTGTGGAGAGCCACTACAAACATTCCACACACAGCACAAGGAGGCATATATAAGCACTGCACATCCCGGACCTCGCCCCTGAATAAGCTGATCAGGCTTCAAAACCTCAGAGGTCTTAAAATAAATTTTGGTTAAAGTTTCCTCTTTGCTCCAGTTTTCTGTTATCCCCAACCTGGCAGACTTCTGCCAAATGTTCACCTTTGAAAGAATACAAATGTTTGTGTTGCATGCCCCAAGTTTGAGGTGTCAAGCTCATTGCTTTTTGTACTCTCCCTGCATTCCTTGAGGTGTACAAAGAGTGCAAAAGCTTAGGTACGAGAAGCTTCAGCCTGGGAAACACCAATGCGTCAAGCTTTCTGCAGTGTGAACTTGACAAACACAATGGTGATTGAGAGACCACTAAAAGTGCTTTCGCACGTCATAGCTGTCTATGAATGGAAAGGGGGTTTGGATAGGAAAGAAAAGAAAAAATACAAAAAATGGGTGTTTCTACATTGTGTCGGTATTGATTGAACTGAACGTGCACTGAAAAAATATGGCAGAAATATCTCCTAAATAGATTCAAGAATTTAAAGAGGTTACCGTATTTACTCGCGTAATCCTCGCACTCGCATAATTCTCGCACCCCCACATCGCCCAAGAAAAATACGATTTCTTTTTTCCTCGAGTAATTATCGCACCCCCGAAAACTGCTGCAATAATGTCGTCTCCTCGTTCCAGCCACTGATGATGATAGCGCACGCCATCTCTTAAGCATCAAGTGTACTATTGCACGCAGATTCAATCCAAGCCAAGCCGAAGTGGCCAGTGCGCGTTGTGGCGTGTTTTGTATGCTGTGTCGGTAATCTTGGCATGTTATGGTGTGATACTGAAGCTACACGGCTGCTTTAAGTTGCAAGTGATAGATTATGCACTAAACGACGGCAGCAGGGCCGCCGGTAGGCCCTTCGTAGTCTACGAGTTTTGTGTTGGCTACTGGTGACGGCAGCCGAAAGCCACCAAGACGCGTTGGGCTTGCCGTGGGCTTAAAACTACTGAGATTGATAGTAAACTTTATTTCGTCAGAAGGAAACTGCAGACGATTCTGTTAAATAGCCATCAGCCCAATACTGACGTCCTACACTTACTTTTTGAGGGCTCCTGTTGAGCGACGAACACTACCGTTACGCCCGCAATGCCCACAAGCTTTGCGTATGCTATTCTAATTTAATTCTCGACTATTTGCTTGCGCCTGTTGTGTCTCAAATAAATTTTGCCTTGTGTTGAACCTGAGCTTTTATTGTTGAGATAACTCTTAATTAGTACTTCTCAAAGCTTGCAGTTAGTTGCTGGTGTGAGAATCCCAATTCGCGGCCACTTCGTTTTTTTTTCCGCTCTGTACGTTCTCGTGAAAAGTTTTCCCCGCGTAATTTTCGCACCCCCCAACTTAGCATCGGTTTTTCGGCAAAAAAGTGCGAGGATTATGGGATTAAATACGGTACTAAAGTATAAAAGCTCCTTAAATTGTTGAGAGCCACAGAATTCTTCGACCACCTTACAGTATGAAGAAATTTCTTTTTGTGACTGATGAAGTGTAGTGTATGGCATGAATGGCGAGTTTCTACCCCCTTCCTCCTTAAAATCCGGCCACTCTAACCTTCAAAGTACTATGCGAGCAAGCTATTCAAACCAACCTAAATAACAGAGCTACTGTGTTTGATTGACAGATAATGAAATAAAAAGATCAGATAGTCTGTCTCGCCGCTACATTTTTAACAAAACAGGGGTGGTGCATAGGTATTGGCAAATTTTCGAGCACAAAACAATAATTACTTGGGGTTTAAAATGCCAAAACCAAGATATAATTTAAACATACCGTAGTGGAGGTATCCAGAAATTTACTACATAAGCTTTACTACATAAACCTAAATGCCAACTTAAGACTAAAGTTTCATTCGACAGTGCAGTGTAAACATATTCACTAAAGTTGTCGAACAAAGCCAATTAAAAACCGACCAAAAAACAATAAATTAAATAAAAACAACAAATTAAGTAATTAGGATACAAGAATACTTTATGTAACAAAGCGACCAAAGAAAAACTGATACAAAAATTTCCCTTGTTGTGATTATGCCATGCCTTCATTACCTCCTGAGTTGTCATGTCATGATGTTTTACAATTATAACTGTTAGGTTGAAATGGGGAGCACAGCCACACTTCTCACAGTGCTCAGCAATGCGTGATAGGCAGTCACACCACAAGTCAGTCAATATTTTTTTTCTTTTTCAGTAAGTTCTCTTTTGGTTTCCCTGCTCTTGCCCAGTTTTATAGCTTGAATTAGCTTTTCACATGCTCCAGTTGAAACTTGATGAGGGAACCCCGAACATTTTGTTCCATCTAACAGTCTTGACACACTTTTATTCTGCAAAGGCATGTCTTCTTGATAGCCAAACGTGAACCAAAAACAGCAACAAGAAATGGCGTCTTTTCATATTCTCAGTCACACCATTTTCCGCATCCATACCAACTCAACCAACTGTTAGTCTCACTCATGGAACTTGTCTGAATATACCGCAGAAGGACTTGTTCTTGAGCTAGTTAGTGCTTGCTGAAAATCATAATGTCGCGCAAAAAAGACACAACAACACACAAAACCACACACCACAAGTTCTCGTGGTGTGCGGTTGTGTGTGTTCGTTGTGTCTTGTGGTGTGTGGTTGTGTGTGTTCATTGTGTCTTGTGGTGTGTGGTTGTGTGTGTCCATTGTGTCTTTTTCTGCACTACATTATGATTTTTTGCCTGAATGAAGGCAATATAATTTCCAAGGAAGTACTCCTCTTAGATGAGCTCCAAAAAAATATTGAACATCAGCAAGTAAAACGTTTTCATCTACAAAAAAAAATTATTCACAGAACTCCAACTTGCATTCACAAGTATGTGAAATAAGAACAAATGTCAAAATCTTATGAAAAATCCAGGGTAGCTGCCAGATATGCATATACTACATGTCTGCAGCAAAATCTTGTTAATTTAGAAAGCTTTATAATTCTGGCATGCCATCTGGTCAAAATGAGAGTGTATTATTTAAAAGCCATAAAGCTCTTTTTATTTTGAGTTCTGTAACTGTGCGACCATAAGAGCAACAGTGGCACTACTCTACAAATGAAACTAAATTATGGAGGCCCCCACCAAAGGCAGAAGTCATATGGCGATAAAAAATTGCTTCACTTTTTCTTTTTTTCAAATGACATTGCAAATGATACCATGCTGACCAAGTATCTACATGGCTGCACGGTTGCCACTTGCGGTCAGTATCAACCACAAATTTATCGAACAGTTGTGGTGAGCACCACTACATGTTCATAGAATACTCAATACAAAAATGCAATAGTCTTGCATTGGTGATAGTAGCATACACAACAGGCCACTGGTGCAAAAAATTACCTGGGATTATAATCACCAAGTAGAGTGCCACTTATTTGATAACATCATTGTTACAGGTTTGCTGACCTGGCACTGTTGAGTAGGCAGCCAGAAAGTCAGCATGTGTCGGGATGCGGTAGACTTGGCCTGGTGAATCAGACGTTTCCAAGACCACCGGAGTGCCTTCATCCAACCTGTCACCACGACAAGCCTGCGAGGACAAGAGCAATGGTATTGGTAAAGCAACATCCCAGCTGCTAGCTGTTGTCTGTGGTCTTTTCAAGAAAACTATCCCTTTTAACTACTGGCCCCTGTGCTAGACTGAACTGTTTGATATATAATGAAAGAGAATTAGCAGTATGCACGCGAGATAAGCAAAGCTTTCTACATACATGTTGTTTCTTTTGTCAGCACACCTCCTAAAAATCTTCGCAGCGGTGAAATTATACATACTACCTATTGAAAAATATAGAGACAGATTGCTGAGGAATCAAAACAGGCCGAAGTTCCGCAGAAGATGAAAATTGTTGACGTAGGTTGGTAGACCAGCATATGCGAACATTTTTATGAAAGAATCCAAGCTCTTGAAGTCATGTCAGCTAAAGCCTTGCCCCTATCTATGCTATTTGAACACATTTATTATACAATAACATAGCATACGTGTACTAAACACAATTATTGGCTATTTTAACAAGTTTCACTCTAATAATGCATTTAGTAGCTACAGTGTAGCCTAGTTATAACGAACTTTGTGGGAATCAGACATTACTTCACTATAATCACTTTTTCGCTATATCCAGACTCTAAAAAAAAGTTGAGCCATCAAGCAGACCAAGCAGAAAATTTTAATTATACCCTCTGGAAAAAGTGGTCAAGGGTCCCCTGTACGCGTTAACCCTGGCCTAAACACTTTCCATCAGAGCACAATCATCCGGTTTAGAACTTAAATACATATGCAGTGCATCGACAGCTGAGAGAGCTACTCCAGAGGTCACTGGCTGAAGTGCAGCAATGTTGTCACCTTCGGGGTCCGAAGAACTGCTATTAGCGATTCTTTCCTTTTCCGAGACAGTAGGGGCGAGTTCGTCGGTGGCGAGCTCCATATAATCCAGCCCACTTGGAACAGGGCTTGCATTAACAGTGGCCTCCCAAAGCTGCCCTAAGCTCGTCACTGCCGTGGCACCAGCTGCTGCTGTTTCTTCTTCAGCAGCACTGTTTCTCCGTGCGAAACCTGCTTTTTGGAAACAATGAAGGATCATTCGAGACTTCACGACCCTCCAGGCTCTACTTGCAAAAAAGATTGCCTTCACCAGCGGCGCCTTCAAGTCACCCGAGTTATCAGCTGTTCGTATGTCGATGAGAAGACGCTCGATGACATAGTGACGATAGCAGACTTTGAAGTGTGCTATCACTCCCTGGTCTACCGGCTGCATTTTGGTGGTTGTGTTGGGAGGCAGGAAAAGGACCTCAACAGCGCTTAGATGTGCACCGACATGGTGTGCACTGCAGATGTCAAGCAGAAGCAGCACTTTGCACTTATTCGAGCTTATTTCCTTGTCTAGTCAAAGTCAATGAGCCACTTACAAAATATGTCCTCCGTCATCCATTTGAGTGATTCTTAAGAGAAAGAAAAGAAAAGAAAAGAAAAGTGAGCCCCGTTATTGTCTGCTTCAGTGAGCGACACTGCCACATTAGCTCACAAGGGATGGGGGTGAGGAGGGATAAAAAGGGTAGGAGTAAAGGAGTAGAAAAGAGGAAGAAGAAGCAACAACAAACTGAGGGGATAGGAGAGACAGGAAAGATGGAAGCACGGTCACTGGAGTCCGAGGACGGGGCACACTTGCGAGAGCTTTTGTCGGCGTCGGTAGACGGCGTAGAGCAAGTCCAGTAAGTCGGAGCTACACTGTCGTCGAAGATCGGCGGCGGCAGGAGGTGACGTAGGGCGAGCCCAGTCGGCCAGAGCTACGCTGACGCCGAAGATCGCAAGCGCGCGGGCGCACAACCGGTCGGCACGGAATCCAGCAAGCAACGTCCGTCATCCATGCCTTGGTGTTGTGCGTGTATACTAATGGGATTGACAGCACCTTGGCAAAGCCCCTCGGTTTTTATGCTTGCTAATGACCAATAGGAGTCGCTTGTCTGTGCCATCCATGTTCGCGCACACAAGCATTTTTTATCACAAGTTTTTTATCCCAAGCATTTATCAGTCTTCACTGCGAGGGTTTTTGCTGGCAGTAACTCAAAGAACAGCCCTGTTTCATCAGTGTGGTAGATATCCCTCTTGGCGTATGTGTTAAGAATGCGACACCTGTGGTTTTCCAACCAAAGCTGGAGACCGTCCTCGTTAACGGATGCAGCTTCACGAACAGTGTTTTGTACGTAATGCCATGGGGGTCCTTGAATTGCTGCGACCATCCGAAGCCTGGATTAAAGTTCTCATGGCCCAGAACAAACCCCAGACTTTTAGCCCACTGAGAGGGACGTTCTTTGCACGAGCATTTACCAACCATTTATAGAGCGCTGCTTCAACACCGCCGTAAGTGGAAGAGTGGATCTGCTTCTACTCACCGCTGTTAACGTCATCATCCAAAACAGCATCGATATTGCTGGTATTCTTTATGATGGTTGCCAAAGTGGACTGGGCTACGCCATACTTCTGTGCAATGTTGGTCTTCTTGATTTTCTGGCAGACTTCATTCAAAATGGCACGTTTCATATTGAGGGGGAGTGCCTCTTCCTTTGGCTGTGGATGAAGTCGATGTTTCAGGTTTCGCTGGACTCGACAATGCTGAAGAATTCATCGGTGAACAAGGTAGGCCGAGCTGTTACCGCGGTAAAGTCCAAGTGCGCTGCGATGACCTGCTTTTCATCAGTGAACAGAATTAAACAAGCGTACGAGTGCTTCTGCTGTTCAAACTGTACTGCTTTGCGTGCGCACACAAACCACGCCAACCACGCGAACAAGCATGACAAGGCTTAGGCAGGCGTGACTGGTTGCGCCACGCCGTGGAAAAACAGCAGTTTAGGAGCGCACCTACTTTGCTTTTTCACCACAATGTAGCATCACAAGTGCAATTGAGCTGGCGCAACCCCATGGGTGGCCCAAAGGCTCAAAGCATGGGGAAGCGTTCTTGTGATGAAAGCCAGGAGATGTAGTACACAGTGTGACGAGATAAGATACCAGCAACCTTTTACCTGGTAGTCGGCCAGCCTGGCACTAGACAAAAAAAAAAAAAAAAGAAGCATTTGCTTGTTTTGGCGATGGCGAACGGTTGACCGTGTGATACAGTGAAGCAAGCCTCCGAAAACAGCTAAGCAAAAGGGCAAATGATACTGGGGGAGACTGCCGAAAGCCAAGATTTAGGGTTTTTTTTACCGTTTTGATTCACGTGGAAGCTCCAAAGGATGTTTGATGGCATGCTTACTATTTTTCTCAAAAAAATGCTTTGCTATATCCACTGAAGAGGACTTATATACTTCGTTAAAAATTGACTTAAAAGGCATTGAAAATGCAGAAATTAGAATGAGAAATCAATATCACTAGGTTATAACCACTATTTTGCTGTAATTGGGTTCATTATAAATGGGCAATACTGTACTATCATTCATCCAGAGAAATTGACTTCCTAAACACAACAATTTTTATTGAAAGAAGAATATCAAGGTCAGCACTATGCAGGAAACCAACAGATAAAAAACAGTGCCTAATTTAAAATAGTTATGACACGCAACACTGGAAGCAATGGATAATTCTCAGAAAGGCGAGGCATATAAGTAGGACCCGTAGCAACGGCGGTGACTACGCTCGCCACTCAAGCAACCCAAAGAAAACATTACATGAAACAAATCACCCACATGATGCTCAAAGCAAGGTCTACAACGAAGCATGTATGTAATATACAAACATTAGCACTATCTAAAAGAGCCCATGAAGCACAGCCCAACCTGCCACCATCATTTATAAATAAATACTCAAACGCATTCTCAAACATAATATCCTCCGCAAGTATTATCCAATGTTAGCAACAGAGTTCCCTAAAAAAGCATTGCCTACCAAGGGTCACATACCAAGGGTCACATATTGCTATAATAGGAACACTAACTTATAAAGGCCTATACTAGAATGCTGATTAGATTTTATAGTGATCTTGCATATTTATTGCATCGTGATCTTGCCCATGCCACTTATTGAAGCCCCAGCGCTCTATTGAAGCGTAACATCCCACTTCTTGCAACACTATTTCAATATAGTGTGGCAAACCTCGATGGTTTTCCAAGCTTCTTATGAAAATATCAGTATAGATAGAGGGTAACAGCAAGCACAGTGGATGCGCGAGATCTCTTGATACTTCTGCTGGTTAGAACAAGGCTTTGTCAGTGTCGTGCTATCATGCAACTAAAAGACTAACTATCGCCACCATGTCCATGCGCAGAGGGCTTGCTGAAACGTCCAGAGTTATAGCAGACCTTGTATGCGCAGTCAGCAGCCATTTCGACCATCTGGGTTAGTAGGGGCTGGTAGCACTTTTTCGCAGGGATGAAAATTCTGCAGTTATTCACAGCTACATCGTAGAGCTCAACCCCTTCTGTACCATTGTTACAGCTGCTGAATAAGGTTGGAAGAGCCACTACGTTTTTTTAGTTGTTCAGTGGATGGACACCTTGTTACAGAGCATAGAAACTACACTGCGTCGTCGTTCATCAGCATAGCAACCATACCGTTTCCTTCGACTTTTACGAAACAAAGCTTGTCTCCTCGATCAAAACAAATTATTGGCGTATCAAACGACATCACGTGGTACCGACTGCGCAAAGTGCTCGACAACACTAGTGATTCAGGCTGCTCAGCCACGAATTTTCTCATTTTGCAAGCGTTGGTTGTGTTTGTATTAGCTACAAAACAATTTAGAGTGTTTGCCAACAAAGATATTTAGCGAGCCAATGTACAGCCATCGACGTGTCGTGCACTTTAGACAGAGTGCGTGCATATGGCACCATGGACACCACATGTGAATAGACGCTCAGGTAAAAGGTGAATTGTTGTAAAATTTATCTAGTATCTATAAATTTAAGCACTCTCACAATTGTGTTTACTGATGCAGGCACGATGGCGCACACTTGTCTCTTGCTTTTGCATGAAAAGTGCACGGTCGAAAGGGAACTTTTTGATACGCGTGAACTGCTGCGCATGATTTTTGGCAGCACCTCACCCAAGTTTTCCCAGCAATATCAAGAGGAAAAAGGCGAACAATGCTTTGACACTGGTTATAAGTTCACGTGACTTTTCCATGAGCTTCAACAGTATCCATGAGCTCTTTTGCTACAATAAAATTACTGTTTACAACAACCGTGGTTTTTTCGGCCTGCTTCTTTCACCAGAATTATTACTGGATGATTATTTATAATAAATATATATCAATTAGTCGAACTTCACCCACGTATATATGTGACGTATCAAGCGATGGTTAGCAGAGGTCAAGAAAGAAGAAGTGCAGAATAGAATAAACATGGCGTATGAGCCAGGCCACGTCACCCAGTCATCGTAGCGTCACACGAGTCGACAGGATAAAAACCTGGCCGCCGCTCATCAGTCTCACATCATTCACAAAACCACCGGCAATACCCCTTAACTGAATATCGACCACAGAAGAGGTGATCTCAGCCGCATGCAATTACCGGCATCATGACAGAACCATCTACTGACCTTCCCATCCCCAAGTACACCGGAGCAGTGGACGATGGACCTGTACAGGACTGGTTCGACCTGTTCAAGCTCCACGTTACCGCTGCATCATGGTCAGAACGGGAGATGATTATCAACTTTACCGACTACGTCTCCAGTGAGGCCTTCAAATTCTACCTCACCCACATATTTCAAAACGATGAGTCATGGAAAAAGATAAAACAAGAAATGATCATTTGGTTTAAAGAAGACAATGACGACTACGACGAAGATTCGCTTATAACCGACCATCCACAGACAACCGCGCTCGGTCACAGCAGTCAAAAGCACTGCTTATGCATTGGGACACCAAAAATGAATCGGCCTTTGAAACAAGAGCAATTAAAGCACCCTCTCAATGAAAGGCAGCCAGATCTGTTTGCAGGAAGAGTGTACCCTCCACCGCACCGCTTTTTGCAACTGCCCGATCGAAAACCAACCTTTACGTCATCTCTGCACCGTAGCACTCACATTAGGGAGCCACACTGTGCACAGTACTTACCGTCTCGCGCACTTCAACCACCTCTTATTTTTCCGTCGCTTGGCCCTTCGGTCGCTCACAACGCCCACCTCGCGTCTCACGCGTTCACTATGGTCGGAATAGAGCGGAGAAGCTCCGAGCATACTCAGCCAAGCCCAGGGTCTACCGTCCTTATTCATGCATCAGAACAGTCAACTTCCAAAGTTGCGCAGACAGAGAAACAATCCCAAGTAAAATCCAACCAAATCAAGCGTTTGTCAGTGTCGCCGTCGAGTTCCCAGCCACCTAAGAGTCCAACGAACACAGTAGGCTCAGAAGAAGAAGAACTCTCAAGCACTGCCCTGTACCAGAAGCATCTATTAAGAACGGCGTTGCAAGAGCCTCCAAAGACCTCCCTGTCGATTCTAGTGCACCACCTTCATTTTCTTTCGAGAATAACGACAACCCAATGACTACCAACTATCTACTAGTCACATCAACTATGAAGAAAAAGCAGGCTCGTGTTACTAAAGGAGTACCACCTCGTAAGATTTCGCAACATCAGCAGTGTCATCAAGAACTCAAAGAACTTTCTATCAACTCTGAAGCATCATCTTCATTGCCTGAACTGCATGACAACAGCTCATAGACTACCAGCTGCCAACTGGAGACCCCATCAGGTTGTCATGAAAACCAGCGCGATGTTCAAGAAGGGCTTCCACCGCAATACGGTCCACGGCAACGTGAGCAAAAGCAAGTCCGTGAATCGCAGACACTCCAACGGACACACCAACAAGGACGACGACGCAAAGCAAGCCTATCAAAACAAATTAAAGAAGCAAGGCAACTTCCCATAAAAGATCGGCGCCAGAAACGCATTTGGCACAAAATATCAAGACTGCGCCTAAGATTACAGCTCCGAAACCTCAGGAAACACCGAACAAGACAAGAAGTCACCAGTTCTACCACGCAAAGATTCAGACACCATCCCATTAGTTTACGACAACGGAGCCAACGCCACAGAAAACTGCGAAAGAGACTGAACGTTATAATTTGTACAACGCACGAACATAGACATAATTCCTTGAACTTCAGTTCTTGTACACGCAAGCTGCAAGCACTAATTCTGTCTCAGCCGCGACACAAAATACAGCGCGTACGACAGAGGATTCGGCGCCTACGACATTCGACCTTCAAGTGCTCCAAGGACTTCCAGCCTTGTTCGTTCCTTGCAGCTGCTCAAATCATGTCATGGTCAGTGCAGTTTTGCAAGACGTGGTTACCTTCTCCAAAACGCCACAGCCAACCTCGCCCCCCAGAACTCCCCTATTCACTGGACTGCCGCACTCTTTTCTGAAGTTTTGCGAGTTTACGGAACACCACTAGGACATGAAACCAATTGTGCATTTTGACATTTGTGACTTCTCAACCTTGCCTTGTTTACTTTTTCTTGTTCGTAATTCATGCCTTCTTTCGGGGGGAGGGGGAATCGTGTGACGTATCAAGCGATGGTTAGTAGAGGTCGGGAAGGAAGAAGTGCAGAATAGAATAAACGTGGCGTATGAGCCAGGCCACGTCGCCCAGTCATCGTAGCGTCACATATATATGTCTCAGTCCTTACTTTCACTACACGTGCTTCTCTGTGAATGTATTGACTGACAGAACATGATCCAAGAACGTAGCAATACCTGCACGCATTGCTTACTCAACTATTAATCACCATTTCCGTATCTTGTTTTAACACGAAAACGTTTTACACTGAGGTCAACCATGGCTCCGCTTCCATACTGTCATTATGAATATGACTTGTAAAATATATACTACGCAGTCGGGGAGAGCGGCAACTAGAGGGGCGCGGAGGCAGGGTCGCCATTTAGCAATAAGAATGTATGGGCACCTCACCGATGCCTGATCGGTGGTCGAAAGTGGTTTCCCAGGAAGTCGGCAGAGCGCTGACCCCGTTCGCTGTAACCGATCGGCGGCGCTGAGAAACGTTCCTTGTAAGTGCGATTTTGTGCCATTGAACCAATGTATATTTTCATAGTCACGCGGATATTGTTCGTTCTAAGCGAAAGTTCGTTTTAAGTGGGGGCTGTTATATCTGGGCTCGACTGTAACAGATTGCAAAGAAAAAAACTAAACAAAAGTTCTATTGCGGGGCCCCAAACCAGCGACCTCTTTCTCCACAGCGTGCAGCGCAAACCACTAGATCACAGAGTGTACGCTGTAAAGCATGTTAATGGCAAGCTATTTATATACACCATGTACCATTGGAAGTCCTTTGCGCTCCGCAACTTCAGCACGTTTTCGTCATCAGTAGCGAGATGGCACGAGGGGCATGCATTGGGTGCCTGCTCTAAGGCCTAAAGGTCGTCGCCCTGAACGTGGGAATGCCCCACACCTCCACATGGAGTGGTCGTTCGTGTGCGCACTTATTTCCAAATTTGGACGCTGTGTCCCTGTTGTGCTCCCACTGTAAGTTTGTTTCGAAGTTATAGTGATTAAAGAGAGCATGAACGCCACTTCACGCGCTGCCGTGGCCATGTTTACGAAAGGAGTGCGCTACTCACAAACGAAGAAATAAAAATCGTGACAGTTGTTCGTGCTCATCCTGTATATACTTGTGCGTTCATTTCATGCGTTTTTTCTGTACCAGCAGCGTGGTATAAGTGTAAAGCAAGCACTGACAGTTATTTGTCTGCTCTCGTCCTGTGTATGCTCATTTCAAGCGTGCTTTCTGCGTGCTTTCTGCGTGAGGTACGCATTGCAAGTTTTGAGCTGCTTGCTATTATTTGCATGACACTGCAGTTTGCTGCTGTAGCATTCATTCTTTCACCCTTGTGATGAAACAATGCACAATGCACAATAAACACTCAGCTACCTCTGTGAAGGCCCGTTTAACTTTCGTGTTATACCGATTCCTAAAAGAAGGGATCAGTCATGTTTTTAGTGACTCTGACGATCTACGGCATCAACTGATTCATGTACCAGCAACTCCGTCAATCACGGCTGCTAACAAAAAGAGAGACAACTGAACATGCAACGCAAAAGAATAGCATCAAGACAAAATCATTCTCGCCACCTTTACGCTGCAGACAGGTGGAAAAAGCCTAGTGGCTTGGCATTAATAAACATAGAGAATTCCCATGTGTATGTACATTCCCAGAAAGTCCCACGCCATACTCACTGAAGATTTTAGCCTCACCACAGTACACAAACGTTTTTCCACGAAAGTGCTTGCCATGCACACGTGATAATGAATGCGCGGTCGCTTGCCCATTCTTGGCTTTAAACATGCACGCTGCTGCTTCTAGGTTTTGGGGTATGTATGGAAAGTCACACTAGGGCGAAAAGTAGAGACTGCACCATGTGTTGCTTTAACCATACAAGTGCAGAACAGAACGGTTGCTGCGATTCCACTTTTCAGAACTCTTTCTTTCTAGCCTAGTACAAATGAAGGTAATAAATTCCTATGCGTGCAGATCTGGGAAGTACACCATCATACTACACTACAGTATGCGAGAACAAAAGAAACGAGCTCCTAGAACAAGAACCAAGTATGGAAAACAAAGTATTGTTTACCAGGTACCTCAGGTTTCAAATACCCTTGCAGATCAATTGAACTTTAGGGCTAGTAGTGCGACTTTCAAGAAACAAATAAAGAACTTATTCATAACCACCGGTCTACACTATCGAAACTACGTAATGGAGTCTCATGCCTCTGTAAATGCTTAAATTGTTCATAAACTTCTATGTCAATTATACGAGTGTATACAGCAGAATTCATTGTATCCGCATGCATTTTGTATCTGTTTTCGATGTTGTTTCATTGATATTGTTTTAGTTGTGAATTATAACGAGAGTGACCTCTAATTCTTAAAATGTGTTATGTAAACTTCTTATGCCATTTATGTTTGAATTTTGTGTTTACAATTTCAGGTTGCTTGAAACCAATGTATTGAATATATATATTGTTTAAGCTTTGCACTGTCACGGACTGCGGAGGGACAAGGGCCTTTGTCAGGCTGTTCGCCTTTAGCCCTTTGCCCCTGCAGTGAGCTCTGTATCCGGCCTACTGTAAATAAAAATCCTACTACTACTACTACTACTACTTATCGAGCATTTTAACTCCAATTCCGGACGCCAAATCTTTGCGGTTGAATAGATGCTCAAAAAAATTCCGGACGCCAAATCTTTGCAGTTGAATGGATGCTCAAAAAAAAAAAAAAAATCATGGCCGCCGATGCTCAGTGAACTGCACACCTGAGGATGAACACAGAGTTGTGTTGCCAGTTTAAGCTTTGCCAGTCAAGTATATCGCTGCCACAACATTTTGGAAGGGCTCATTCACATTAGGCTCGCTCGATACGTTCGGCACTCTGGTATTAAGTGGTCAACCAACCTGTAAGTTAGAAAATGAGCGGCCTCAGTGTTGAAAGCAAGCACACCACGCTACAATGGCATAAGCACAGTTGCTCGTTTTCCTCTTTTGGTGTGGCCTGCCAAGTTGTTTCCTGAACTAAAGAGTGCGTGTGAAAAAGAAAGTTGACTGACTGGCCACGGAGGTAGCTGGGGGCACTGCATATCGGTGAAGCACCTGCTTGCACTGCCTCGCTCCTCCCTATTTTGTGACAGTAGTATTCTGGCCTCGTACAGTAAGCATGTGATGTTTTTTTTTCTTCTGTGGAATGCATTTAGGCTTAGAAGTCCGTGGACGAATTTCAGTGCAAACGATGCCTAAAACTGTTACGAGCCGCTTTGCAAGTCAAATGCTTCATGAAACCCAGAACTCTGCTACGACCAGCTACCGTCCAACGAAAACCTCCGGGATGCCTGGCTGCGGAACATATCCCGAGAAGGGATTGACAAGGGCAGCCATTGAGACTCCAACTCCAAGACTGTTTTGAGTTCACTTCATTTCACAACAGACTACAAGGTAGGAATGAAACTTGAGTTGCTATTGCCAACAGCCATGCCAAATCAGTTTCCGTCTTACCCAATTTACATGGTGCCTTCTTATTACAAAGAGTGCAAAACCCATCTTCATGTGCCGCATGGTGAGCATGTGGAAGTGAGAAATTTAGAGAAACCAGCGTTATCGACGAAAGAAAAAAAACAAAATGACCCTGTTTAAAAGAATTCGATGCTGAAAGCACACACAGTGAGTATCAGTTGCACATCCGCTCGGTCTCCCCGTTCCAGACACAAGAAAACGTAGGTTCGGGCGAGTCTGCAGGTTGTCAGGAAGACCGTGAAAGCAAACTCAAACATGAAGAATGCCAGGCGAAGTTTGACCTGGATAGATATACACTCAGACCTCATTATAACTAAGTTGAAAGGGAGCCACAATTATTTCGTTATATCGATTATAACAGTTTGTGGCAATGTATGCTCAGATGGGTGCACACCTATAAGCACGCGAAGGAGGAAACCGCCTCGCGGCCCGTTGTACTGCTACACGACCACACGTGCGACAGAAAATAAACACAGTCGAACCTCATTAATTTGAACTTCCGGTAAATTCGAACTCACGCTGAGGCCCCGTCAAAGCTATGTGTATTCCAATGGGCGAAAACGCCCTGTAATTCAAACGCACAAGCACTTGAGACAGTTAATTCGAACGCGCAAGCACTTGCGACGGTTAATTCGAACATACCGCGCTCTGAAAATGCTCTCAGCACCATGCCGAATCCCACGGCGGCACCTCTCAACGCTGCGCGCGAAGAAGGAAAAGAAAAGGAAAGAAAAGACTGTGGCAGATTGTTTACTCTCTCTCAAATGCTGATGTGTGACGCGCCTGTGCCACGCTTTTCCTTTTAAGGCCGAGCGCCGAGAGAGAGGAAAAAAAAAAGCTGTCGCGGAGAGTCCTCCTTTGTGGTGCAGAGGTTATCAGCGGAGACGCAGTCGTTGTCCTTAAGGCGCAGAGAGGGAAATCGCTTTGCACCGCGGCACCGCTTATCTGTCATGTGACCCACTGAGCGCTTTCTCAATCCTCTCCGCTGGCTGTGTGAGAATGACTGCTTTCTCGGCCGCGCGTGGCGTGGCTGTAAGGTCGGCACAGTAGTTTCGAAAGAGCTGCACCGAACGAGCGCCAAACTGCACAGAAAACGATATACTTAACACACTACGGTTGTTTTTTATAGACTATTTGATAGACTAATTTAGTTCGTTATATCCATTTACTGATAAATTTTACTTTGTTACAACAAGGTTTAAAATGCATGGTTCCCAATGAAGCTTTCAAGGGGAATTCCATTTACTTCGTTATATCCATTATTTCATTACATCCCGTTACATTACAACGAGGTTTGAGTGTATAGCAGAAGCAAAACGAAATGCACACCGCCTGGAAGTGAAAGTTGAGTCTGAACGAGTGCTTGCAAGAACTTAAGAAAAACTGCAATGAATGCTGAGAAAAAGTTTAGCAATATGAAAAGAACCATGCTGCGTAGCTCTAAAATCTCTTTCGACAGCCGAGCAAGAATGAGGTAGGACTGCAAACTTTGTCATGGAACAAATTATCAACTACAATAAGACGCGACCAAAATAGCAGTAGGCCACGCTGCTGGAATGTGTATTGTGGAAGGCGATCTTTTGCAAAAGTTACGATCATGTATGAGGCAGGAAGCTGCTGAAGTTGCCGGATCAAAGCACCCTACAAACATTTATCAGATCTTCCACCGGAAAGACTGGTGTAACCAGCCTCATAAGGGAACGGCTCCGAGTGGAGAGACAAGGCTTGTGGTCAGAAAAAGAGCCTTACTGCAACCTTTTCACGGACGAAGTATCAATAGAGCAGAAAGTGATCTATGATTGTCAAGTTGATAGAATTTCGGGCCGCATTGATATAGGCTGCGAATGTCAATGCTGGTGGTGCCACTGAAATAGCTAACAGGCTCCATTGTTTTGTTTTGCATGGACTTTCCATAGCTTACATGATTTCCATGAGGTATTTTTTTACCAGGAACCTTAAACATGACCGCCTGCAATGCGTAATGCTCAATGTGCTGAAAGCTGTTGAAGAGGCTGGGTTTTTCATTGTTCGTATCATTACGAACAATTATCAGACAAACACTGTGATGTTTTGGGGAATGTCTGATGACAACACTCTGCAGCATGTTGTGCCGCATTCAGTGCAGAAAAATGACCCATAATTCTTTTCATTTGACCATAACAACCTCATTAAAAACCTAAGAACGAATCTGCTAGAAAGGAAGATGTTTGACAGAACCGAGAGAATTAGAGGAGACTTTTTCTAAAGGCTCTCTGTAAGAGTCAACAGAATTCATCAGTCAAACCAGTGCCACTGCCAAACCAATCTCCCGTTGAGCCCAACAATCTAGAGAAAACTAAAGGGTCTAGCGCCACCATCGTATTTTCCCCTGCCGTAATCAGTAGCCTAGAGTTCATTCAAAAGAATACGAAACCTCACGAGAAGGCTTCAGAACTCAGGGACTGTGGATCTACAATCACTTTCATGAAAATTGTTGGAAAGTGGTACAACCTACGTGGCATATCTTGCTGGAATTCTAGGCAAAGGCCATTTGTCACAAGTGAAGACAATCGACTCAAATGGCTTAAGGTCTACTTTATAGGCTACCTAGAGGACATCAAGCTGGAAAGTGCGAATACTAAGGAGAAGTATGAAGCAACTATCATGACGAGCTGAACGGTTGCTGTTGTGGAGTTCCTCCTGAATGACGTCGGGCATGTATATTAACTTATAAGGAATGATGAATTGCAAGTTCAACTGTGATAACTAAAGCTCATTATACTTTCAAAACAACTTTTGTTTAATAATAATCTATTACTATTTTCAGCTTCAAGTACACCTTCACGCGGTCTCTGAACAGTGATTCAGTCTAGTCTCTATTCAGCTGCTTTCGCCCATTCAATGGTGGCAACGATTGAGTTGACGCCAGAACAGCTGTCTTCACAGCAGAGTTGTTAAAGATTCGTCTAGTGTCACACATTTTATTAGTGCCGAACATAAAAGTTTCTTAATTGTGCAGGCTGGCATTTTATGAATAGCCAGAAATGGGAATGCAAATGGGAATGGCATGGAATTGCCATGCAGAACACATTAGTCACAAACTTTGTAAAGTTCTAGGTGTGTTGCGTCGATGCCAGAACATACTACCTGTGAAACAAAAAATATTAGTGTACAATGCTCTTTTCTCTTCACATTTACACTATTGTCATCTGGTCTGGTCTACAGGCTCTAAAGCATCTCTAAAGAACCTGGTCGTGTTACAAATAAAGGCCTTGCGGTGAATTGAAGGTGTATCCTATAATGCACACACTGCTTCAATATTTGCAAAATATAGAATTCTAAGAATTACCTGTTATTACGAATACCAGCTTTTGTCAGCTTTTAAATCAGAAATACGCAGAGGAAGTATTTTTTTACGCACCTTGGCCACCTTGCAACCAAATCCTGCCAGGCGCGTTACTCGATGTACGGAGACTTGGCACATACTTTGTCCTCGCACAAACTATGGATTTGAAAGACTACGTTACCGCCTTCCAAGTGTGATGAACAAATAGAAACTAACAACTGATAATCTGCGTATATTGTCTAAAACTAAAATGTTAAATCGGATGTGCTTATTGTGTTGTAAATGAATGTTGAGTGATTTCTCTAATGGTTATTCAGTTTTTATTCTTTCATGCATTGCTTTGTTATGAATATTTTTGTATGTATTTTAGAGTTGTGATTCTATTATTTGCTGTCATGGGCCACATGCGTGTTTCTTTTTGTATTGTTGCTTTCCGCTGCCTGTAATTTTTGTAACTTTTTGTAATTTTGTAGTTTAGATTTTTTTCTGGGTGAAGGCGCCAGTCAAGCTGTGAAATGCAGCTTTTTTCCCTTAGCACCAAAACACGTATACAGTGTTTTTTCGTGTACTTGTCACGTGGTTGAATAAACTCAAACTCAAACCTCAAGTTCGGAGTGCCAGGCGGCATCAAAAGTTACAAAAAACAAACTCGATGGGGCAAGAGTTCCAGACATTCCTGCAGACTCTTGCTGTGCTGTAAAAATTCAGCACGTGATGAAAATGAAGTTTTCGTCCTATTTGACTTCACTGAGCTGGTTTACCTGGCAGAAATTTCTTTCACTTGTGAAGAAAATGTAGCGTTTTGTTTTGTGGCTATATCATTAGACCTAGTAGGCATGCATGAAATAAAAATGCAATATATAGACTACTTGGCTTAGCAGGTACCATGTCCAACGTGCAAACTGCAATTAAAAGGGAAAGCTTTACGTGAGGGAACATACCAATTCGTGTTCATCCTTGACCAAGGTGGGCTCAGCTACCCCCGAGCTGAAGTTGCGTGGCTGTGCTAGCTGATTAGCACCTTCACTGAAAAAGCGCTATGCTCAGCAAAGATCCCCTGCTGTGGTCAAACATGCAAGCTGCTCTCAAGGGCTGTGCTTCCACAGCTCACAAGTTGCTCTCTGGTGTGGTGTGCCGCTTGCTGAGACCCGTACCATGGCACAGAACTGTGTGACCTCTCCATCAAAAAACTGCTGAGGCCACACACATGCAAGCTATGCAAGTCTGGAAGAACCACGCTTCAACACATGTTGTGGGGATGTCGAGTATACCAAGATCAAATGGTGGTCTCTTCGGAAGATCTGCGGGCGCGGTAGTCAGCCGCGCTGCAAAGCTTAGAACTGACAGACCAACTTCAGGCCATCCAGCGAGCCCTGGAGGCAGTGCGGGAGCAACAGCTCCAAGCGGCCATCTAGGCAGCCTCAGGCCAGGGCCTTCCATTCGCAGGATATTCAATTAAGTTATTTCATCATCATCCCTTTTGGCCAATTATGCCGGAGATCTCAACAGCTCTCTAGAAAACGTACTGAGGCTTTCTCGAAAACCACTTTCCCGTAAAGTCCTTCGCTTGTAAATTATACGCATCTCCATCTATTTACGAAGAATCATTACTGATATTTGTCCGATTCATGTTACCTGGCCATTTATGTCGTGGAAATAAATACATGGCCACGCAGGAGTAAATGAACACAGTACGCGCATGATTTTAATATACACTGAACCTCGGTTATTTAGTTGACATTAAATTCAAAGTCACCACGCTTTATTCATCTATAACATTGCTCAAAATCATTCTTCAGTACCATACGAGGGAAAGCAAGAGGAGGATGATGGTGCATCTAGTTTCACGCATGTATCACGAACCGTTTACCTCTGTTCCAGTTACATGAGCGCGTCTCAAGTGAAGCATGACAAAACACCGCGTAGAACCAGACGCAGGGTTGCAACAACCAAAATACAATTTCGAGCAATTTTTGGAGACGCAAAATGTTACTCTTGGAGGATTTATTTCCAAATATGAAGCAGGTTATGGGGGCAAAACTTGTATTTTTCATCACAAAATACCTAGTTTGGAGCATTATAAGAAAGAAGGCTTACATTTAGGAAAAAAATATGCATAAACCATTCAACATCACCTAAATCATGCAGTGTGAACATGAGCACTGCTATTTCAATGAAGCTAGTATTTTGAACCACCCCGCTTAGCGAAAAATGATAAAAGTCCATATTAGCATGTGCTGCACCTGTCAAATTATTTGACAGACTCTGGGAATTCAAATATCAATCAGCCAAGCTTGCGACTTTGAAATTTGGGAGATTCGTAAAACCGAGGAGCAGGGGTGGCGAAAAAAACTGGCGCACAATTAAGTTCTTTTTTTTTTGGGGGGGGGGGGGGGGAAGCAAGAATGTCATAAACTGCTTCAAATGATTGCCAGTAGCTTAATTGGAGGTCAGTGAATATACTGGTATTGAGAATTGTGTGGGGTACAAACGCATGAGTAACTGAGCAAAATGTGCAGTGTCCCACTAGCACTAACAGCCCAAACTAAATCTCAATGCACTTTTCTGCAGGGCACCAGTGTAATGCGGCGATGGTGGCTCAAAAAGCATTATAACTAAAGCCAAGCAATTTTTTAACCGCTACACAACCACCCCACTTTCCATCTTTTTTTTTTTTTCACCAACAACATTGGTTAGGTGCCGCTTCAACTTCCTTGCAAGGCGCATTCGACCAGGTGAAGTAACGGCGCACGCCCGGTGGCCTGACAACGGTACCGGATATATATCTCCAGGACTGTGGCAGAGACGACGCAACTTCAAGATAGAAATAAATATTTTATGTGGAACTGCTAAGGCAATCAAAGAGTCTCTGGCATTCACAGCACGTCGAGCGTGTTCTCAAAAGAAAAACTTTTCCAGCTTTAGTTCTTAACAAGGCATAGCCATGTTTTCAGGCTAGGAAATTTATTTTCCGCGAAGCGCTGGTGGCTACAGCAAGAAAGTTTTGTCTTGAAGTTCTGTTGTCACACTGATAGGTATTGACGCTGGCAGGGCATTTTGGCACAGGGTGGTGCTATTACAGCAAACTTAACAGTTTTATTGGGGCTTGGTGCAACAATTGGAAATCGTACCAAATTGGCACAATTGGTGCAGCTGTTGCACCCCTGAAGACTAAACTATCTGCGAAACTGTGGCTAGCGGGAGCTTTGGAAGAAACACCTGCATCGCCAATAGTTAGTGCCATAGTAGATTAATGTACAGAGTGCGTTCATTATGCAGGGGAAAAAAATCCAAATTTTGATGACTGAAGTTGGTGGTGCATTTATTATGCGAGTGTGTGCATTACACGAGTATATACGGTACTTCATTTTCATTTTAAAAGCTCGTTACACCGACTTATATGCTCTAAGTATTACAAATTTTAAAACGTAGCATATTTTACTGGCTATCACTAGGACTGTAGTGACAGTCAAATCTTGCTACTACTTCAAGTTGTTGCCACTTCTTTTGATGCAAGAACGTGGCCTTTGCACAAACATTGTCTGAATCAAAAAAGAAATATTGTGCAGGTTAGTATAGTCACGACAGATTTGTTCTTTTTTCTTTATAATAGACAATATATATACTATTCGATTCGAAAGTATTCGACCGAAATCACTATTCGCTTTGAGCCTAAACATTAATATTCGCACAAGCCTACATTCGACTCATAAAACTAAAAAAATAATAAAACAGAGTCAATATTCTAAATTGGGGTTACCTTGCTCATACTTTTGGAACCCAGAATTCCAATGAGCAAGATCAGAATATTCTGGTGCATTTTTTTTTTTTTCATTCCCAAAAAGAAATACTTCCAAAACTTACACTGGGTCTTCATGGGATGAGGACATCTTAGTGCATACAAAAGCGAACCCTCGTTCTACTGCCAACATAACACTACCTTGTTCTTGTCCAAGATGCATGACTTAGCCGCGCCGCGGTGGTCCAGTGGCTAATGTACTCGGCTGCTGACCCACAGGTCGCGGGATCGAATCCCGGCTGCGGCGGCTGCATTTCCGATGGAGGGGGAAATGTTGTAGTTTTTGTTTTTAATGGCATAGCAATTATATGGACATTCTTGACTCCTTTTTGCCGTTGCCAGGGGTGTAGCCAAACATTTTAAACAAATTTGGTGGGGGGGGGGGGGGGGTTGCACTTTAATTTGAAGGGGCACAGACAAAAGGTCATTTTGCGCTATATATGCCATTACGAAAAAAAATTCGAAGGAGGGAAAGGCACGTTCCCGATGTGCTCCCCCCCCCTCCTCCACCTGGCTAGGCTACGCCCCTCACCATCATATTTTGTGTAATGTCCTAATCGATAACATCCTCTGGCACATCGTATTTTACACGCAGGTAAAAGCGCGCGAGCGGGGACGACTAACGTGGCTAAAGTAAAGATAAGAAGAGCCTGCCTATCTCCTTTGCACCGAGGGCTGGTGCAATAACATCATCCCGCGTGCCAGGCCTCCCATCTATTTTAACTCAAGCAGAAAAGAATGCGCCACCCGTGTCCAAGGAACAGAGAGCTAGAAATGCGAGGGGGAGGGGAGCGTTATGAACTTTGACTTTAAGGGTGTGATCGCTGGCACACGCACTATTTATGACTGGTATACCCTTCTACCTTGTACTCTCAACACGAACAGCCTGTGTGAAAAGTGGTTCGCTTTCTAGAACGGCACTGAGCCTTGTGCACAAGATAGCCACACATCATCGTCGCGCCATTTCGGAGGTACATTCGTACCTGCTGTTCGTGCTGTACAGATAGAATCACATTGGTCTAGAGCAACGGAGCACGCGCCTGTCCACACTATTGTTGGCCACGGCTTCTATCTTGCGTTAGCTACAAGCTACCATTGATGCTTACCTTGGAGTACAAAAGTCTAACACGCAGTACGACCATGTTTGGTAGCATTACGGCACCTCTCTTTACATATCTCTGAAGAAAGCCCCTAAAACCCGGCATGCATACTTGCAGAGCACTGAGAGGGCTGTTGCAGAAGCCATCAGCCGCTTCAACTAAGGCATGACGAAAAGCAATATAAAAATTGCTGAGAAGCTGGGCTACAACGCGGACTACACTCTGGCTTGTCACAGCCTTGAACAAGACAAAAAAGGGCTGCAAAAGTTGCAGGAAGAGCATCACGACAGTAACACAACCAGGACAACACTTGCGAAGCGCCACAAGCCAACAGAGAACCCTGCTTACGGACCTGGTTTGCTGTAGAACTTTCCTCGTGCAAACAGTGACAATTTCTTAGAAAATAAATCAATAATATGTGTTTTCAACCTGAACATTCTGTAGGTGTATTGTATATGCAAGGGCAATTGTAATGTTCAATTTTTGTGCATTCCTTTCACTTGCAACTCCCTGAACCGACCAAAAAGTAAGCCGCAGCAATGACCATGTCGGATTTCGAACGAGCTGTGACAAATATTTTGAGAGGGTACAGTGGTACATTTAACGTGGTCATTATCTTATAAGATAGAACTACAAAATGCTGTCATTTATATAGCTGTAGGCTCACTTTAGCAAAAGTTACAGTTGCTAAAAACTTCAAATGCATTTTTCTCAGTTGTTTTCGCACACTTCACCAAGCCTTACAGGTGTTTTTCCTATGTTATATTTCAGGTACAGTGACAAAGCTGGTATCATTTTATTTGCCTTCAAATGACTCGGGTGGTGATGCTGTTTTCCTTTCTCTAGAATCAGATTAAGAATCAAAATCAAAGATAATCATAAAAAAATTTAGAGTAAAGTATTCATCATAGTGTATGTCCATTTCCTTGCCTACAAAATGCCTTCAAATGGAAAAAAATAGCATCACCCCTACAGCAAGTCTTCAGCATTGAGGTTATGCAATATTCTAAGGTGAAATTGCCAAAAAGCCCCATAGGAGTTGGGCAGTTAATTAAAATTGAAACATTATTATTTCCTGAACCACTTGAGCTTTTAAAAAATAAATTGCAGACTTCAAATCAGCATGAAAAACTACCTCATATATTGGGATTTAGCTGAGATTGGGCTAAAAACAAAACCAAAAGTTTTTAAGACCAATGACCCCCCTTAAAGGGACCGACAACTGACTTTTTTCGATCCAGTTTTTTCTTGCGCGACAGAAAGCTTACCCTTCGTAGTAATCGTAACTGCAGTAGTTAATCCCAAGAGCTCGTAGTCATTTTATAGGCAGTGTTTTTCGATCTGCAAGGCTTTGAATTTGAACACGGTAGTACCTTTTCATCTGGCAATGCTTAGTATTGATAGCGATGCGGGTAGCCTTTCTGGTGGCTTATGTATGCTGTCGTTCTTCTTCTTTCGCAGGATTTCCTGGAACTATGCTTAACCACATTTATTCTGTGCTTTACAACTATTTCTTTAGAACCACAAGCTGTTACAATGAGACGGTGTGGCTCTATACAGCTTCCCTGCATCTGTACCGCGTCACCGAGCCAAGTAATCGAAAACAAAACTGCGCATATGTCACGCAAAAGCAGCGCCACTTTAATGCGTACTACTAACGCAAGCTTATACGTGTACTTTTATAAAATATTATCTTTTGCTATAAAGAATTAAACAATATTTCAGTACTAATCAATAAATTGTTGACCGTGTACATTAACGCATGGTGACGTGACAGAGCATTCATGATACAGTAAAACCTCGTTATTTTGACCTCCGTTAATTCACAATTTCGGTTAATTTGGCCATGGCGTCTGGTTCGGTCCAAAATGTACATTGTTCTATGACTGAAAACTCTCATTCATTCGGACCAATTCGGCCACGCTTCGGTTCATTCGAACGCCCAATCGCGGTCAAATAACGACGGGGAAGCAGCAGCAAATTTCACCGGCCAAATCGACGGCGCACCTAGAGAACTTTGGGATCGGATTGCGGCCTTTGAGATTCAAGACTTCGTCCATGAATAGTACATCTCGGAGGCATCCTCCCCCCTCAAAAACCACATGGTGGTTTAAACAACCAAAATGGAAGGCAGTGCATCGCTACTGCCATCAGCAACAGGCAACCTACGGATTTGCCTTTCCTTTTTTCTTGCGCGTTGAACAAGTTTGCATGACGGTTGAGTTGGATTGCTCACCTCTAGAGTGCTTTGAATTATTTATCTATATGCGATCAGTAGAGGCCGGATTTTTCGACACTAAAAAAGTGTATTTTAGGCACCAAAGACAGGCAGGTAAAACACCGTTTAAGGCCCTCAAAATTATAATTATAGGCACAATTTTTACAAAAATTGAAATATCCCAAAACAACAACGTCGGTGACTTGTCTCTACAAGAAGCAAAAAAATGATATTGCTTAAGATAACAGAAAGGCACCAACGATTGAACATAGGCACGCATTTCCCGTGCAATTCGCAGTATGTAGTCTTTCGTTTAGTTGTCTAGCATTGTGCGTCAAGTGTCCACCATTCAATTAACACTCTCCTGGGTCTCTTTCGTTTTGTTGCAGCTGAGAAGGGCAGTGCAGGAGCAAATAACCAGACCACTGATAACCCAGAAGAGAGGGATGCTAGGTCTAATCGCATAGAACCAATTTCTCCTCTATCAGTGAACACCTTAAAGGGCCCCTCACTAGGTTTGGGCATTTGAGATCATTCCTTTTAAGCTTTGCAAAATAACATAAAGAAACGGACCCCTGCAACTGCCCTTTAATGGGCTCTGGGTTCCTACCTGTATATTAATAACCAACAGTTCTATGTATTTTACACGCAATAAACTGATTGATTGAAACATGTTGCGGAAGAACGCTCAATTTCAAATGAATGCCACTTGCCCTTTTCGGGGGCGTGCGCCCCAAGACCTAGGGAGTGAGGTACAGCAAGGAACGGTCTCGTTTTTACGTCACTCTTTTACGTTGACATTGGTGAGGTGACGTCGCATACCGTATGCTCTTCATCAGAACTTCGTTAAATGCTAGATATATCTAGAAAAACAGACGAAAAATGTCCTGTCTCCTGATTATATCCTGCATTTTAAATGGTTCCTTAATAAGCGCATCGCACGTGACATTACTTGACATGTTCAATTTGTGTGTTCTGTTGTGTAGCATGAATGAGGAGTACATTGGTTTGAGCTAGCTGCTTCATATCATTTTGAAAGGGAAGCGCAAAGACAGAGGGAAAACTTAAGACAGTGCTCTTTGTCTCTATGTTTTTCTTTTCTCTGTGTTTTTGCACTGCCCTTTCAAAATCAGTATAATGAATGAAAGCTGAGAAAAATAATAAAACATGCGAATGGAATCTCAGCTTGTTAATATTTTTTTAATAGCCTCAAGATGCTATTCACTAATCGGCATACGTTTCCCGTCGGCCTCGATGGACCAGTCACTATATAGGATGCTCCACTGCAGACCCAAATGCCGCGTGTGCGATTGTGGCCACGGCGGCAACATCTAGATGGAGCCGAAAAAGTAGATGGTTGTGTACTGTGCTATGTTGGTGCACATTAAATAACACCAGATGGTCAAAATTTGCGAAGACCTCCACTACGACATACCTGATATTCATATCGCGGTTTTTACGTAACACCGCACAAACTACCACTCCTACTACTACTATATACTACTACTACTGCCCCATTTCTCTTGCATTTGTCTTCTCGTCGTTCCTGCATCATGCCTTCACCAACCCTGACAACGCTTAGCTTGTGTTTGGTGCGTCGTCTCTGACCGCAGTTTCAGTGGAGTTTAGGAAAGGCTGGCAAGGATCATGTATTGTGACCACGGTACACCACGTCTACCGCGGTCACAATACATGATACTTTCCAGCCTTTACCAAAGTACACGCACTGACTGATCCATCCCACAGAAGCTGGTAATACACAAGAGAGAACGCTGAAACGACACAACATCGATAGCGTACGTGCACAATTAGGCACGTCATGTGCGCGTGACTTTGCTTACGCATGTTGTTCTTGGTGCGTATGCGTTATGTGATTCTGCAGCACTGATACCGAAGAGAATAGGGAAGGAATGAGGCTCGCGATGGCTACATGGGACAAGAGGCAAGGGATTCAAGCTTGATTCTTCGCATCATGTTTTGGTGACTCGTAGCGAAACAATGATAAAAAAATTAATAAATAGAATATATTTGCAAAATCACCATGGTAGAACTCTTTTCATTGGGCACGCAAGAACTTCTAGAGTCTAACTACAACTCATTATGTCACCTAGAGAGGAACACTTAAAAAGTAAATTACAAACAAAACAAATGCTGCATGCACATCACAATTTTTTACCCGAAGGCACTGCAGCTGATGGGTTACAATGTCAAAGAAAATACACCTCCATTGACACAACACACTTTGTTCTCTTTATAAGCCATTTCATTCTTTAATGAAACTAACAAAAAACGAATTAATAAAAAAAAATATATCTGATATGACATACTCAAATCTTAATTACCATTGTTCGAAGAGGACAGTTTAGGTACATTTATTTCCGAATGCGAGTTTTACCATGAAATGCTTGACATAGGAGCTTTAACTACAGCTTAATTTAACCCGATGAGAGTAATTCACATCCTAGTTCATTTTTCATTTTGTTACAGCTGTCAATTTTGAATAATGGTTTAGGTCAAATCTTGAAGCCCTGTTCTGTATTTCTTCGTGTTTGTCACTTAAAGGCATATGACCAGGGATTCGCCGGTTTTTATTTCATTGTTATCACTGTGTATTTCCTTTTGTGTGTGTGTATGTGTTGTCTTCGTGGGTGCGCGCGCGCCTGAACACCGCACGAGCGACACCAAGATGGCTTCCCCTCCGTCTCCAGCGGCCACAACTGCCTCAACTCCCGCAGCGAAGAGAGCGAAGCACAAAGCAAAGGATTTGGCGGTGAAGGTGAAAATATTGAAGGCGTTGCAAGCGAGAGCATCTCAAAAAGAAGTGATGGAAAAGTTCAATGTGAAGAAAAGCACGCTGAACACTTACGTGAAGAACGAAGAGCAGGTTATGCAAGCGTATGACGAGGACATGATTGGTGACTAAAGGAAGAGGCTTTGAACGGCAGCGCATCCCAAGCTAGAAGAAGCACTGTTGCGCTGGATTGCCGTTTTGCGCGATGCCCGTTTGCCCTTGAGCAGCCCCCTTATCTGTGCACAAACAGAGAAGTTCGCGGTGACCATGAACATTGACTCCTTCAATGCATCGGAAGGCTGGTTCGGCCGCTTCAAGAAGCGACATGGGCTGGTGTTCCGCAACGTGTGTGGTGAAAGAGGTGCACTTGACAAAAGTGTTGTGCAGGACTGGCGGTCTTGCACAACCCTTTCAACATTTTCAACGCTGATGAGACAGCACTGTTCTAAAAGACTCTGCCTGACAAGACAATCGCATTTAAGGGGGACCCGTGCGTCGGTGGAAAACGAAGTAAAAAGCGCGTGACAGTTCTTCTGGCTGCTAACATGACCAGCACCGAGTGGCTGCCGCTGCTGGTGATCGGGAAGGCTGCGAAGCCCAGATGTTTCAAGAATATTAAGCAGCTGCCTGTCGACTACCGGTTCAACAGAAAGGTTGGGATGACTGCCGAACTCTTTCAAGCCTGGCTGGGTCAGCTCGACCGCCACTTTGCGGCCAAGGCTCGGAAGGTGTTGTTCGTGCTAGACAACTGTAGTGCGCACACGAATGTGTCCGGGCTCGAGAACATTGAACTGCTATTCCTGCCTCCGAACACAACGGCTTCCCTGCAGTCGATGGACCAGGGAATCATACAGTTAGTGAAAAGCCTCTATCGACAGCAGGTACTCGAGCGGATATTGCTCTGCAAGGAGTCAGGCAAGCAGTACGAATTAGGCCTGCTAAGCGCAATCCACATGCTAACATACATGTGGAAGAACACACCGCCTGCAGCAGTGGCAAACTGCTTTAGGCATAGCGGCTTCGAGCACGACGCTGCTGATCCGGGGGCGGTGGCCGATGAGGAAACCGGCGAAGAGCAAGCGCTATGTGAGCATTAAGCCAGCTGATGTGCCCCTGGGCGATTACTTCGGAATTGACAGCGATATCGGCGCCGAAGTCTTGAACGGCGAAGGGGAATCGGCTGATGAGAAAGTAAATGATGCTGACGAGCGTCCACGCCACACTATGACGGAGGCTGCACATGCGTTGGCCGTTTCAAAGGACATATGCATGCTTTCCTCGGACAGTGTGTGCAGACTAAGCCACCTGCAGGAACTTCGCAAAATTGTGACTTCGTCACACATTGCGTTCATGAAGCGAACCACGATCAGACTTTTTTAAGAAATAAAAGTCTGATGGTGTAGGAGACATTCTTCAAGTGTTTTGTTCATACTCGGGATAATTCGAATCCTCGGTTAATTCGGACATTCTCTCCAGTCCCGTGAAGTCCGAATTAATGGGGTTTTACTGTAGTTTATGTTTTTGCCACCAAAGACGCCACAGGCCATTCTTCGCGATTTTTCAATGAAGAAATAAAAATAAAAATCCACTTCTCACAAGAATAACAGGGTTGGTTTGAGTCACTATAAGAGACAATCTTTCCATCCGTGCATCATCTCATTTCATGTTCTGGGCAGCTGTTGGTCTCTTTAAGGGGAGACGTGGGTCTTGAGAAATTTCTTCTTTATTATTTGTCTCAATTGAGTAAAACCTAATACACTTATTTAGTTTCTTCAGCCGATTCCGAATCTCTAATTAGATATTCAATAGCTGCATCAGAACAGAAGATAATAAATTTTTATAATACACAATTAACATAACTCTTACGAGGCTTTATGACAATTTTACCACGTCAGCACAAAAACAAAGTATATATCCAGATTGCCAGAGAGCTGGTCTAGTCGGTGATGCTAATTTTATTGTTTGTAACAAACTTCGAATGTTAAATAAATAGATACACACATGAGTGAAAAATTTCTGCCAGATATCATTTACAATCACCATGAATTACAATTTGGTGAACAACAAATACAAGAAAATGAATAGCATTACCCGTTAGATTTATTCAATACGAACAGATTGGCATTAAACTTGTTATAACGAGTCAATAAAAACATGTCGAAATGCCCCGTAAGGCTAGGGGTTACATGTAAAAACATGAAACTGAAAAAATGCATTTAAACTTTACGTTTCCCTAAATTTATGTGGTATTGCAACATAACTATGTAAATGGCATCATTATGCGGCTTTACTCTTTAGGAACAAGGTAATGTCATATAAGTTACAACAATGTAACAGGAACCATGCAAAATTTGCTGTATTAGCATGCATAGTCCTTGTAAATAGTGCGAGAAAGCTATTACCAAACACTTCACCATTGCCTTTCAGCTTGTATGTGTACACTGTGCATAAAAATGACATGCCTAGTGGTCTGTGCTGTCGCTATTTGCACCTAGGTCAGGTTCACAAAAATAAAAAAGGCGAAAAAATAACATTATTTGAATTCTCGCAATAGCAAGGGCTTGAATCTACACTTAACAGCTGACCAGGGCTGTATGCAGTGTCCACTGTTGGCTTGTGCCTATTCATGAGCTTGTTTTTTGTGGCATTCATGGCTGCATGGTTTTTGTTGCATATATAAATGATGTTATTGATGAATCTCCAGTCACCCTCAGTGAAGCAAATGGCTCATTGCGCATGCCGCGCAATGAGCATGCGATCACGAGTTTCACAATAGTCTTTTTTTCTTTGCTCCTTAGACACTGTCGCCGCAGTCAGCGCAAATCAGAAGTCCAAGAAGGTAATTAAACATGCTCAAATGTACGATCGAGAATTCTGTTACACTGTCACTAGAGTTCCCCTGTTCCATGTCGATGCTGAGAAGTTCAAATTTTTGTTCAGTTTCCTACTTAACACCAAGTGCTTTTTTACGTCGGCCGCACTTTCTGCACGCTGGCTTTTTTTCTTTTTTTCAGCCGATAAGAAAACGTTATCGATACGTTTTCTAATAACACTCCAGGCGTGGGCCGACAAAATATACACACGACACGTGCCAAGTTGCGTTTTTGTACACAAACCTTCGACCGAAGATCCCCGATGCGTTCCGCGGCATGGCTGAACGAGGCGCAGGTGGTCGATGTAGTGGGCTGCGGCACTGTATTTGATGCGTCAACAGGCAATCCCTTGCTGGCAGTCAAAGCGTCCACGCTAGATGCAGCTGCCTGTTCAATCCATCCAGCAGCTATTGCGGGACATGCCTTGCCGAATTTTGTGAGGCATTCCATGGTCGCAGTCGTTTTTTGCCGAATATGCGATGTGTAGTTTTCTTCAGACAAATGTCTTGGGAAGTTTGAGCAGCTCAATAATCGCAGTATTCCAAATGTGGTAGAGAAGTTGCGAACCCGAAGAACGTCACAGAGCAGCCGAAAGCCAGAGCCGAGCGAGTGAGCGATCGCAACGAGAGACCGAGGAAAAAAAAAAAAATCACAGCATATCCACAGAGTGAATGATGATGAGTGGGGCGAAGCGTCCATCAGCCCATCCGTGCTTCTATCCGTCCGTTCTTCCATCCGTCCGTTCTTTCATCCGTCTGTGCGTCCTTGCTTCTGTTCGTCCATCTATCTCTCTGTCTGTTCGTGCATTCATCCGTCCATACGTCTGCGCATCTATCCATCCGTCCGTCCGTCTGCTAGTCTGTCTGTCCATTTGTCCGTGTGTCCATCTAGTGAACACTCCAAGTACCGCCCTCTCTCATCTCGTATCCCCTGTGGCACAAACCCGCTCTAGAGCAGGTATGTGCCACCGGTAGCTACGTACTACTACATCCATACATACAAGGGATGGACAGACCCACGCCTTTAAGAGCTTTGCTTCTTAAAATCACAGCATATCCACAGAGTGAATGATAATAAGTGGGGCGAAGCGTCCGTCAGCCCATCCGTGCTTCCGTCCGTCTGTTTGTTCTTGCTTCCGTTCGTCCGCGTGACCATGCGTACATCCGTCCGTGAGTCCGTCCATCCGTCTGTCTGTTTGTGCGTCCATCGGTCTGCACATCTATCCATCCGTCTGCCTGTCTGCTAGTCTGTCTGTTCAACCGTCCATCCGTACGTACATCTAATGAACACTCCAAGTACCGCCATCTTCCATCTCGCATCCCCTGAGGCATATACCTGCTCTAGAGGGGGTACGTGCCACCGGTGACTACATACTACTACATACATACATACAAGGGATGGACAGACCCACGCCTCAAGGAGCATTGCCCCTAAGGAAAAGCAAAACAAACATGGCAAAAAATTGGAGGCCGGCGCGCGGGGCGAGCGCACACTTTGACCAATCACATAGGCGCAAGCGACCTTTGGAAAAAAAGTGGTAGCATCACTCTTGCCGCACAAGTGCCATTTTGAAAATAGGAAAAACACGCACCAAGAAAGCAGTTTCAAAAGAAAACTAAGATGACAGCGCCCGGTCACTGTGTTCAGAAGTTACGAGCGAGCGAACTTCGAATATAATTAGCCAATTTTCGATCATTTCACCTCCACCTAGACATGTAAAATGCTGCTTTTTTAATATTTCTCGATTGAATACAGCTTTCAGATTTAGCCATGAGATTATTAAATGTTTGAACTTCGAGATACTGCACTTCTTTAAAAATCGACTTTTTTGCAATTTTTCGCAATTTCAAGACCCCGCATATCTTCTTAAGCAACATGTCTCCCTCCCCTTTTACCACTCAATGCTGTGGGAGTGATACCCACCCTGTAAACTCATTTGTACTTTGTAGCTCAAATGTGTCTCGCAAATAGGATGCATCTATAATTACAACCATCGAGTAGTGGGTGGCACACTGTTCGCCAGAGTTTTATCATAATCATCACTATGGTTAGCCCAATAGCGCCAGGAGGGACGCCTAGCGGCGAGGCTGGGTGGCGGCACACGAGACTTGAGTGGCTCTCTTTGCCATAGGGACGACGATTGGGATGCATGTGTCCTGCGGTGGGGATGTATTCGCCAATTCAGCTTTTACAGAAGAGATGTTATGCTCGAGATTTGCCACGTGTTGTTGATCGAAAATTACCATAATCTTGAATCAGCACATACTCTCATCGTCATCTTTCTCTTCACTCCTAGATCATGTGCACCGATTGTACGACGACGTGGGATGAAAGAAAGATATAGGGCAGACCTTTTACCGTGTTCACTGTATTGTGAGCCACTGGCGAGTCACCTTGTACTCCTTGTATGCGGTTGCGAATCTACGTGCATTCATCTGCTTGCGGCTGCAATAACTTTATGACACTTGAACACAGAGGTATGATTTTTGTTGCAGGGGATACATATGCCCAGGAGAATACTTGCATGATATTAAAGGCTATGCCCCAGCGGTGGCCCACGACACACTCACTAAATATGTGTTCGTGCTTTGTGCAGCGTGACCCCTTGTGACACACAAAGGAGAGCTCTCCATCTTCTGCTACCACGTGAAGTTCAGAATTGCAACTAATATATGTATTGTCTATTGCATTCGATGCGAAGTGGAGCAATTGTTTCTGAGTGGCAGCACGTTCCTTCATTATATTGCTTGCAAACTTTTTCCGCAGTTATTGAAATACCGTATTTACACGATTGTAAGACGACCCTTTTTTTCAAATTTGACAATCCAATGTTGGGGGGTCGTCTTAGAATCGAAATTGAACCATGTACCTTAGAATCGAAATCGAACCATGTATTGTCATCTCAAATAGTTTCCCGCTCAACCCAAAGTGCATAGTTTTCTGCGTGCTTATACAAAAGCTTTTCTTTTTTTAGCATCTACTGCGCGCATTACGAGTGCCTTTATGACGAGCGCACGGCTCTTGAGGGAGCACTGGTAATCGATGGAAGAGCCGCCGTAGGGGGGTATTGGTAGTTGACGGAAGAGCTCCTCTTTGTGATACAATTTTCTAAGCGGGCGCGTCGCCGCATGCTCCTGTCACTTGTGTCCACGACCGGCTCTCTCGAGTCACTTCTGTCTGACATGAGTGCTGTAGGCTCGAAGAAAACTCGACGCTCATTTACGGCAGCGTTTAAGCGGGCTGCTATTCTTCATGCGGAGGAAACCAACAACTGTGCAGCAGGACGGAAGTTCGGAATCGGTCCTCTCCGCATGGGCGGCCGTCCCACGCGATGCCGTGGTGCGGCCGTTTGCGAAGTGTGGACTCACACTTGACGACGACATGCTGTGGGACTACAGCAGCAATGACGGCAGCAGCACCAGCGAGGACGACTCCAGCGACGATGAATAATCCTCCGCAACCACGTGAATAAATTTCCCTTGTGTAAAATGCGCGCATTCTTTTTTTTTTTTTTTTTTTTTTTTTGAGATGCGACTTTGGGGGGGTCGTCTTACATTCGAGTCGTCTTACAATCGTGTAAATACGGTACATGCCGTTGCACTTTAGTTTAGGTGTTTTCCCTACTGCTCCAAAATGTTTCAGTGCGTCTAACAGAGGCTCGTGCCATTTATGGGCAAAAAAAAAAAAAGTGCAGCCCCAAGGAAAGAAACCAACTTATCACAGAAATTGACTTCAGATGTGTTTTCAGGGCAAGCACTTTTTATTTAAAAAAGGTTTAGGTGGAAAAGGCAGAAAACAGTTTGTATCTCTCAAAGGAGCCAAACACCAATTGCAAATTTGGCAGCTCCATTTTGTTGCTTAATACTAATACTAAATCTTAACTATTATCCACCTAATAAATATTTATATCACAGAAGCTAACCTTATATGTTTTCGTGTGACAAGCACTTCGTATTCAAACATAGATTCAAGCTAAGAAAGCAAAAAATAGCTTTGCATGTTTCAATTAAATGCGCTGAACGCCTGCTGCAAAAGTGGCAGTGCCATCTTGTAGGAGCTAAAGATAGAAGCATAGCCACATGTCCCACCGGTAGATGACAACGCACCTGTGAAATATACTCAATGGCCCACACTGGAGGATCGCTTCGTACTTGAAACTAGAGCAGCAAAAAGCATGCTGTAGTGAACGTGTTTAGACGAATTTGGTTTAGACGAATTCTCGCTTATGCAGAACAGCATGAGAACGCTGAGTGCTATGTTTAGCTGGTGGTGGATGCCACTGTTGGCATGCAAGCACCAGCTTACATGAGATGTATACACCAGAACACAGCGAGCTCAGTGCGTACTGCCATACTGAGCATGTGCGTCACACCATCTGTTGCAAGCGTGGTGAAGCAATACTCTGCACTGCCATGCGAGCAGATACTCTGCAAATCAAACTCAAAACTTCACAACCCAAGTTTGGCTGTGAGCATGATTCACGCTTTTCCTCTCTTGGAATTTTATGCTGTTTACGTTTGAAGCATCGAGAAGACCTTCCACGAATGTTCGAAATGTCCACAGCATGTGCACTACAGACTTCGGAAGAAACTTCACCAGGTACGTATTATCGCGATAGAAAAAAATGCGAATAACGGAAAACATTGCGTTCAACTCAGTCGAACTGCGACATGCCTTGGCTGCGTCAAGGCAGAATTTTTGCTGTAATCAGCGTCAACGTAGTGCTAGAATCCCACTCTGGCTTGCGCTCATGCACCGCATCTGTTTACCATTTGCAAGTCATGCCTGGCACTAAAACACACACGCGGAGTGAAAAGCTAGCCTGAACAAGATTTTACAGTGCTACCGTGATGCCAACTCAAACCCCAGATTTGCCTAGCGACAGTCAAGGCTCGTCGCAGTTCAATTGAGTCGAAAGCCACGTTTTCCACGTCATTGATGTTTTTTTGCAACGCAATAGTTTGCCGTTACAATTGTGCTAAATGTGTGTGGTGCGTGCCTTCACACGAGTCGTAATATATCCTGTTATTGGCATGCGGTCTGCGAAAGAGCACAGCAATAATTTGGTACCGTATATTACACGCATACTGTACATGAATCGCTGCTGTGAAGCTGAACAGCTGGAGCCGTGCTTGAATAAACGCAATAAATATACTTACTCATACACTTTGCTGATCTTGCGCTGATTGTTTTTGCATCAAAAGGTGGCGCAGTAGCGCCAAACAACTTCCTGTAGGCATTCTCAACGTGAATAGGGGCTTTCTAGTACTTAAATGTCCCAGAGACGCTGCTTGCCATGTTAACTTGGCACCAGAGATACATGCCTAGGCAGTTCAAAATAATATGGCCATCTAGGTGCGAGTATACACCGGCAGCCTAGGTGCCTGGGTGCAAGAGAGGTGTGCTCTGGTCTATAAACATTTTTACTGAAGGCTCCCTGGGTGCCGCTAGAGTCCTATCTGGGCTGTTGTTCCCATGCGTGACCCCCCAAAAATGCAGTGCCAAGGCTGTGACAATGGTTTTTGTGCTCCTGTGCAACAGCCCAGACAAGAGAGGATCCTCTGCTCTGTTAAAAAGGTCTATAGCAGAAGGGCAGATCCGAATAATGGGTCTTTTTGTTGCTACGAGCCGTGCTCATGTCCTTACTCAGCATCCCTGAACAAGGCGTCAGAAGTGGACGACTAATGCGGAGTTATGGACGCGACAACCGGTACCGACACGGGGCCTTCACAACTCAACGTCGTGCGCATCGGTGCACCGAGACCACAGCCTCAGTCGCCATTCAACTTCACAAGACTAGGGAATGGACAACACAGATAACGAGGTACGAGGATTAAGCCTTCACTGTCAGACTCAACACTGTCATCGTTGGCGTGTAAGTGCGAACACTCTTATGTTACATGAGTTCTCAAGCATGTACAGTCTTGTCTTCGCTAGGACTGTTTGCACTAGAAAACCTTCCATTTACTAAGTTAAGGCTGAGCTCGCTTCGCATTTTGTTTACACTGTCAATGAGATATACGAGATGATGGCACTTCTGATAAGATGAACAAATGTCAGAGGTTCATTTGAGTTCGTTTCAACAAGATTTAATCGTATATAGAATGAAAGAGAAATTCTTGCAGGGAAAAAAAGGTGTGGGCAAAGCTTGCACTAAGTTGCGCAAGACTTGAAACCAAAAAGCTAGACGATTCTGAAGCCTAACCTGCTGCTAGGCATTAGCAAGGTAAAGCTGGGTTATTTGTAGGTTGGCTCTAGGTTATTGTTAGGCTATAGAGAGCTGTTGCGGAGTTGTTTCCAGTTTGCTTCTACACTCTTGTTAGGACTTAGCTAGGTGATGCTAAGTTCCTTCTAGGTAACTGCTAGGCTCTTAGCTACAATCTTTTCCGTGTTATTTCCAAGTCACTGCTGGGTTACAACCAATCGTTACTAGGCTGCTGGTTATTGGCTGTTTTCTTAGACTTCAGAATTGTCCACCTGATTTTTATGCTCAGCACATCTTAGTGCAAGCTCCTTTTTTCTTTCAATCCATCGCTTTTTTTTCTTTTGCTCTCCTACCCTTCTTTTCCATCTTTTTCTTGCTCTCTTTTTGATTTGTTTCAAGTGCTCCACTTCCTCGAGCGAGGTTTCTGTCTAACCTTCGCACCTGCTGTACTCAGCAGTGGTGCTTACCTAATTCATATGGCACATACCCACCTGACCAGAGCAAAGTTACCAAAACATAATGTTACGTCACAGCCAAACGTATCAATTTTCATTTCTACGTTTGGCATTGTCAATTCATGCTATTAGAGCACTGCTTCAATCCTTTTAAAAAATAAGCAAATTCAAAACATACATTTTTTTTTTTCACACAAGTACAGTATGTTTCTTACAGATGCCTTACAAATAGGATCATAATAATTAAATAATTGAACCAAGCTTAACAAATGAATTTATATACAAAAACCAAATACTGCTAACCTGAATGAAGAACAGCTTGGGTTTACCAAGCAAAGTGGGGCAAACGTCGCCACGGAAAGGGTCCATCACACTGTCCACCGGGAACTTTCCATCAGTTGCGTAAAGAACATCACGGTCACCGTGTGTCAGAATGCAGCAAACAAAGCAGTCATCGTCTTGGTAGTTCTGTTGGCCCACTGCAACAGAGGCATATTAAGTATATTTACAGCCGGTTCCTCTGTCTGAAAAGCAGAATCAACAATAAGCTTTATCCAAAGCCCTCGCCGTTATAGAGGGTGTTAGGAGACATCACTCAAATAAATGCATTATTTTAAATAATTGCTTTCTAAAACAAGGCATACAACTAAAGATATGAAATAAGCCCAAGACCTGTGAATAGAACTTGGTGGGGACTGCCAAAAAGCTCTATTAATAATTATAAAAGAAGTATAATTTCACAAGTGTCCAGAAAACGTCAGTATATATCTTCTGACAAATTCACTTTCCATGTAATCTGGCGCAGCATTCTCAAGCCATCCTTCCAAGGATACTGCATCATTTTTGCATTACTTCACGCAACACTGAACCATACATGATGCTTGAACTGAAAAGTTCCCACCTTGACCTACAGGTGGATTAACCAAAATCCAACATTTTTCTAAATCTCCATTCCTTAGTATAACAACAGAATTTGAAAGCACCGCAACAGCTGAATGATGCAGGTTATTTTGCAGCAGTTGCTATTCAGCACTTCCTGCACTTAATCAGAACTATTATAGGCACAGGCATCAATGATGGAGTTGGTGCCATTTGAAGATGTGGTCACAGGAACTTAGCAGCTTGGTTTGTTCTGTGTTTTAATACAGCTACGTACTTAACTGACTTGACTAGGCTTTGAAAGTTTTTGTTACAAGCAACCACAAGTAGCAGCATTGTGGCAGTAATTGCAACCCCACCTTAATGCCATCGGCCTGTAAACAACATTGGCATAGTAAACAAAATTACTCTTTTTGTCCCATTGGATGGCCAAAATAAAAATTAGCATTGCAATCATGCAGTTTGACAAAACAGAGTTATGAAGTTGCCCGAAATCTTTATTGCAATTATACAATAAATCTATCAGGCCAGTGCCAAAGCCGCAAGGCTATCCGATTTCAGTAAAAGCTTGTTAATTCGAACTCTGTTCATTCGAGCTTAGTTCATTTGAACTGATTCCCAGGTCCTGTAGGGTTTGTACAGATTTCTGAAGAGAAAACTTAAGAATATTCAAGGACTTTCCAGGACCTTTCACAGGTTTTTCTAGGACTAAAAGCAGCCCACAATGTTGAGAATTTCTTACTCGAAATTTTTCAAAATTGACTCATTTTTATTGCACTTATATAGTGCATGCATACTGCAACTATAACAAGCATGTCTAGTCTGCACTTTAGCTCACTTTAGCTTCACCACTCACACAATAGAAAAGAAGCCAGCACCGAAGAGCATTAAGAGTCCCCACTACGTTTGTTCGTGGTTTAACACATTAAACTTTATTCCCTGTGTAGTTTTTGAAAACGAAAGCATACCAACTGATGCCAAATTACTGTTTTGGAAATATAGAGTTGGTCAGGTCAATGCCGATCCATACCTGCCAACTTCAAGGATTTTGAATCTCCACGAGATTTCCACAATGTGTAGAGGGGGTGTTGCAGTGATTTATTTTTCCCCTTTCTGTTTTTTTTTTTTTGAACCAAAAGAAAAACATGGCAAAAAAAATGGTAGCGAGCTAGGGGAGTCAGTAAACATTGGCCTTGCGCTGTCTCATACCGACTTGGAGTGGCTGAACACCTGAGGGTAGGGTTTCCCAACTGCAGTAAAATGTGTGAAAGGGAGCGAAGATACTACTCGTAGCTCTCAAAATTTTCCACATCAAAACAACTAGAAAATCTACTTCTGTCAAAAGAACTCGCGCATGTCTTCCTTGGACAGACGCGAATGGAGGGGACGACACAGCCGGTTGCCCAGAAAGCACGGGTTGAAGCTTCGCTTAAGGTCCACTGAAAACTTTACGTCTTAGTATAGCCAAAGTACCCAAATTGACAGGAAAAACGTTACTTATTCTTTGGAAAGAATCGTCAAAAAGCTTTTAGTGCTTTTCACATCTTTATCTCCTCTACCACAGCGTTAGCTGCGTCCGCAACCACGGTTTCACATGCCGCGATTGCGGAAACCGCTAATTCCATTTTCAATCCATGTGCACTGGTTGAGCACATACCTTCAAAACCATATCACTTTTTGCTATGATTGCATGTGCCATGATTCTGTTCACAGCGTCTGTGGAATGCAACGTCGCTTTAACTGCTGGAGCGTTAAAGGCGCGTGCACTTTCGGAGTTCTGTGACGTCTTCACCACACATGACCGTGTCAAGAGCGACCACGGTTTCGTCCACAGCGGTTCTGGCAAACGATAACCGCAGTCCTGACAGTGTCTGCGCTGGCCGCGTGTGTCCTTCCAAAGCTTCGAGTGCGCTACTCTCGACCTCCGTTCCACAGTTTCGGATCTAAAGTTCATATGAATTGCCACGATGAGGAAAAATGCTCGAAACATCTGAATTTCAGCCCAATGGACACAGTGAAACTTGGCTGGGGAATTTAATGAAATCGTACATCTGCCGGTTTTGCATCATTGAGATTCAACAGTACATTTATATGAATGCCTCCTGAATTGGTTCACAATAAAATGTGATGGGTTCACAAAAAGCTTGGATTGAATCTGGCTGCATTTTTGTTAATGTGGCCAGATCACGCACAGAAATTTCAATTTCCGGGAGATTCGCCTGATAACCGTACAAACGTAAGAACTGGTCGAAGTCAGCGAGACTTGGCAGGTATGCCCATCTACCACATAAAGAAGGCCGCAATGTCGATTGGGAGTGCTTAGTAAATTCAAGGATGGGAAAAATTCCAGTACTTTCAGGGGCCTTGAAAATGTATTTTTCAAATTCAAAGATTTTCATCGTTTTCAAGGACCTGTACGCACCCTGTCCTGGCACAGCCCTGGGTCCTATAGGGAGAAATGTCCCGGTAACTCAAACATGTTGGTACACACAACAGCTAATTCCAATTGGGAGCCCCTGGTCTTTTTTTGTGACGTCCCCGCAAACGAGAACTCAGCGCCGGGCCTCCCAAGATGTTGACGTCCATTTCTTCAACCCACGCTTCGGCAAAAGGAAGCCCCGGGGTAAAGAACGTGCATTTAAAAGCGGAGTTCCTGGAAGGATTTTGTCCTCAGTCCTCACAGGCCCACCACGTAAACACCAGGATCAGGTGACAACTTCTCTTGTCTACGGTAACTGCAGCGGTGAAGCACCGTGCCCGCCCTTCAGTTTTATGGGAACAGCGGAGTGCCTTTTAGTGGTTCCATTCATGCACCACTGCTGTAGCCCCTGAGCTGGGCCAGGCCTAACAATCTGTCTCTCTCCATGGCTGCCTTGGTTCGTTATCGCTCTCTTCGCGGAAGACCGCCTGCGGCGTTGAAGGAAAAAAAAACTGCAATTCTGAAGAATTTGGTTTGAAGAAGGCACCGCACCCAGAGGCGATTGGGGCAGCCAGAGGCTTTTCAAAAGCGTAGCACTCAAAACACCGCGCATCAACCATTAGAGACGGCACGCTTTGTCTGAACGTTGGAACTCCTGGTCGCCCATAATTCACGCATTATCGGACAGGTTGCCAGTTTCCCTCTCTAAACTTGAAGCTTGATATTTTTGTTTGCTCTACTTTGCTTGGGAGAGGGTCTTCTTCCAATTGTGTTCACTGCTTCACTCTTGCGATGAAACTAACTTTTTTAGCTATAAACAGCCATCTATTTTTATTAACCTGAAATGTGACCATCAACCGCCAAGTCAATAAGCATCGTATAATGGAGAACAGCTGCAATATCAACGAGGAATGCGTGTGTGCACTCAATAAGCAGTCTCGTACACCTGTATTTGCTAGGATATTACGAGAACTGGACAGCACCCCCTTTCTTTTGAGCCAAATCACGGTCATCCTTTTTTTTTTTATGAATGCTGCCGTATAGCTTAAAAAAAAATCACAATATTACCACAATGAAAAAGCAATGACTGAGACAGCAAGAAATTGTAATGTTATACAACGTAAGGCTGGCAGCCAATTCTTTTGGATCCAATATCGCGTAACACTACAATAATCTGGTGTAACGAATGCAGCCGCGCCATGGGGAGATATTCTTTCCACACATTCCTCGCATTGAGAAAATCCAGCATGTAGAAGGATTTATGAGCCATTCGTACTGATGCCTGCCAAAGTAGTGCACAGCCAAGCATTCACAACCGTGCCCTCAGATCAAAGTTCACAGCTGCTGCTCGATCGATCACAGATCACAAACTTGACGAAACTAAAACTATAACCGTTTCGATAAATGGGAAAACACAATGTTTCAACCGAGTCTTCAGACACAGGGCTTGATGGCTGTTGCACGTTGCGGCTAAATTCAAGTGCTACAGGGCAGGATGGTACAGGTAACAAGTTTGGTGCAGAAATATCTAGAGAACTTTGAATTACTAAAAGTAATTAAAGATAGTGCTTTGCCTAGTCCAGCAACTTGCAGCTCCACAGATCATGTTTTACAGCATTATCTTATCCTGATTTCACTGCAAACTTCTGAACGACCCCAGTAATCAGTGGTTATTGTGCTTGACAGCTGACCCGAAAATTGTGGAATCGAATCTCAGCCACGATGGCTGCATTTTAAGGGAGGCAAAATGCTAGAGGCCTGTGTAGTTAGATTTCTTTGTCCATTGAAGCCCACCAGATGGCTAAATTTTCCGAGCCTTCCACTGTTGATATCTCATAATCATTGCAGTATTCAGACCAGTGAGTTAACCACTCCGACATTGTTGCTGCCAGTAAAAAAAAATTATTTTTTAAATAAGCGATTAAGCACCACAGAGACAGCAGATATGTGTGTCTAAAAAGAACACGGCCAGCCCTGCAAAACACAGCAGTTGCACATTAGCCGAGTAACACTTTTCTCACTGTGTCAGTGCACCTTGATGCTGTTTAGTTGGTTTAAAGTTATGTTATCGTGATACTGCTATTCTTCGGTCATTCTCGTAGGAAAAAGGAGCAAAAGTAATGAAGGCAGATTCGATGAGATTCACTATGTATGCTCACTAGCAGAAATGATATCCTCAGAGTTTTCAAGCTTAGGGAGCAGGTGTGGCAGGCAAGCACTTTGTCAGCAGTTTCAGCGCACAAGTTACTCAAGCTGCTAATGAAGGAAACAAATTGAAATTTCAACAGCTCGTTTTCTTTTGTTGATTGATTTGTGGGGTTTAACGTCCCAAAACCACCAATTGATTATGAGAGACGCCGTAGTGGAGGGCTCCGGAAATTTTGACCACCTGGGGTTCTTCAACGTGCACCCAAATCTGAGTACACGGGCCTACAACATTTCCGCCTCCATCGGAAATGCAGCCGCCGCAGCCGGGAATCGAACCTCGTTTTCTTTTGTTAGCAATAATACAGATCAGCAGTCAGCATACAGCACGACTTCCATCAGACTGTCCTCCTTTTCCTAAAACAATGGGCAAATGGCAAAATCTTTCTGTGCTGATGCTGCGAGAAAGATACGACATGCTACCTGCACGTAAGCACTGTGTGGCAGTTGCGTATACGTGTGTGTGTGCTGCCAGCAACAGTGCTTGAGTGCTTTACCCATCAGTCATCAACACACCTATGAGGCATAGGCTAGCGACTCCATAAGCCCATTGTGTTCCTTGGTCTAAACCAGTATAAGGAATTGCCGTACAGCATCCAAAAAGTTCTATTTAACCAGGCTAGCACAGGCCACTACTTTGAATTATCCAGTCAAGTTGTAATTTGAAAATATGCAGAAATTCTTTAGGTTGATTGATTGATTTGTGGGGTTTAATGTCCCAAAACCACCTTATGATTATGAGAGACGCCGTAGTTGAGGGCTCCAGAAATTTTGACCACCTGGGGTCCTTTAACGTGCACCCAAATCTGAGTACACGGGCCTACAACATCTCCGCCTCCATCGGAAATGCAGCCGCCACAGCCGGGATTTGATCCCACGACCTGCGGGTCAGCAGCCGAGTACCTTAACCACTAGACCACCCTGGCGGGGCGAAATTCTTCAAGTTGGGCAGGACTCTGAAATAATTGAGTTTGAATTATTAAGTTTTTGCTGTTCATCTATGATGTCCCTAATAAGGCACTTTGCTCTGTCCAAGCTCTTATTACAGTCATGCCACAATGCAGCAGTGCTACACCTGTGTTCTTAGTGCCAGCAGTTACTGCTGATCGCATTGCAAGATGCTGCCTTATCGTTTCCATCATGCTCCACTTGAATTCTAGAACAAGTACTACATAATTCTCTGTCCTACATTATTGTTACAACTGCCGATAACTACTAATCTCATGTACATAAAGATCACTAAACTGAGAAAAATCTGCCACAGAAGCACGGAAGCTTGGACAAGTTTGTAAAACAAGGAATAACTTCGCAGTGCTACGGGACAAGGACACAGGATGCCTGCCAAGTTTGCACAGCAAGTTTCTTTCAGCTCACAGCTTATAATAATCTCTATATTCACTCACTTGGCAGGAAAGCTACACAATCTTACATTTTTTTAGAGAAACCAAGAGTCAGCTTCACCAATCCACTTCTTTGAAAAAGTCCTCACTAAAAGGCAACACATGAGCACACCTCAAGCTGCCTAATCACAATGCAACCATGATGCATATCTCAGAGAAGGAAAGTTGTTTCTTCGTCTGCTTTAAATAGTTTTCCTTTGTCTTAGAATTTGCATCCTTCAATCAATAACTACAAATACTAACATTTTCCAAGCCGACCTTAACTCCACAACAGTTGGCTTCACATGGCTGCATCTAACAAAAAACAGTCCCCTCAACTGATTCCCTTTCTTGAGTAAGTTGTCAATTGACAAAATGAAATACACCTGCAAAAAATATTTCACCTTTGTCATTTGAACAAATCACTATCAAAGAGTACAGTTATGTACACTTTTCGACTGACATAACCTCTACCAAGAGACAAAAGGTGTCATGCAAATTGTCCAGGGATCCAAAATCATTGAAACAGAAATAAAAAATGCTTTCCTTCATTTGGACAGCCTAGCAGCCACTGTGGGCATAGGCAGGATTTCCCTTTGGGGGCGCAAACCTGTGTTGCATAGCAGCTGAGAGAATAGGGGGAGCGCTGATGTGGCTTGAGGGGGGCATAAGCCCCTATTGTACCCCCCCTCTGCCGATGCCCATGGTATACAGTAGCTCACTGAAAAAAAATCCAGGTTAGTGAAGAAACTTACATCTTTCCAATTCTTCAAGCATCTCCTTGCGTGAAAAGTTATGGTGGATGACTGACTCAAAGCCCAGCCCACAGAAGCGATAGTAAAGATTATCAGCATCCAAGTCAGTGCCCCTTCGTTCACTCAGCTTCGTATGGGGTGCGAAGAACTGTGGAGAAGGGCAGAGCACAAATGCACGTGACAACTTTAAAGAGCAATGTCTGCAAACAGTTTCTTTTTCCTCTGCAAAGAGGATGCAACTTCTTTATTCATGGGAAGTTTGCTATTTAAAATGAGCAGAGATATACAAAATAATTTCCCTTTCACAAAAAGTTACTTTGTGGAAGCTATAGAACAGGCAAAATGGCACTGATGTAGGCTTGTGATCTGCATGCTTCAGAAGCACATAAAACATACTAGACAGAAATGCTCTTACCAATACCTCTTCTAAACCAAGTTAGAGTTGACTAGGATAAATACCTGCAACCTGCAACTTACAGGTAAAGCATATTCATGAAACAACCAAACAATGACTACTTTATTCTGCCATATGCAGCTAACAGTGATACACCTTGGTATTCTTTTATTTTTCTGCACAAGATCGAAATGCAAAAAGATCTGCCAAAAATATCCTTGTATTATTTGGTTTCAGTGGACTTTCATCAGCAGGTGTGCAGCATCAACTAGACTTTTTATGTAATGATGATGTTCCACAGTTTTTTTTTAATATTAATGAGTTTCAATATTAGTTAACTTTTGTTTTCTCTGTACTGACATAACACTTGGCCAAGGATTAGAGTGTCCCTAACTAAAAACATAAGCGCACTTTTTCATACTTAGGCTCACCAAATGCCCACTCACCCTGTTGTTGAAGATGACACACTTGCCTCGCTTGGGGTGCGTCATTCTGTACTCCTCGTCCTCTAGCGCTGTGGGCAACACCGGGTAGTTGGGGGCTGGCCTCCCGGCAAATATTCTGGGTAGACAGCAGCCCGAAGACAGACTGCCAACACCGCCATGACAACGACCGAGGGAAGGACGGCACAGGGGTAGTCACAACACAGAAGCAGTGCACACACAGACCACCACCAGTGACACATGCAACAAGGAGTGGCACAAAAAAACAGAACCATGTGGAGAACGCTTCAACAGTGCAAACTACAACTGGGACACAGTGAAAGGTCAAAAAAGGAGAATCGGCCACATGAAAACACACTAAGCAGGTGTAGTAAGCATTTGCAGCGCATGACACAACCACTTGTTTTCAAGCATATTCATCTGTCTTTATGACCAAGTCAAAGTTAAGTCTTCAACAACTGCTCAATGTTTGGGGCCATAATGTTGATTTAAATTTACTTGAAAGGAACAACCTGTGAAACTTGGTGATGCACACTGGCAAGCTGGCATGGCCACAATGACATGCACAGGTGCATGCCCTCATTAAAGGCCAACTCTGGCGATTTTTTTTCGCCATGTCTAGATAATGGAGATTTCATGTTCATGCGACACTTCAGTTATGTATGATAGCAGAAGTGCTCAACAAAATATAAAATAACATTAAATAAGTAAAAAAAAATAAAAAAAAACTAAACCCAACCGAGCAGTTCTGTCATTTTGCACATTAAAAGGCACAAAGTAGAATTCGTGAAGGCATGTTGACCTGGGAAGCACAGAAGTTGAGAATAAAAGCCGCGTAAGCCCTGAAGAGCAAATAATGTTCAGTTCAGCAGCAACATGAGCCCCCCGCACCATTTTTGCATTATTTCCAGTTGAAAAGAACCACCATAGGGATTATTTTTGATAATGTACACCAAGTCTGTTTGTTTATATGGTAAGGTGAGCACTGGGTGAAAGGTTGCTCGTACTTAGCATGCATTTATTTTAATCGATTCTACTGCCACAGCGTCAAACGCACACAAACTGCACAAGCGGCACACAAACTTACGATTTCCTCCTATGACAACAGAAGAGGGTTTTAGTTTGTCCTCAAGCTTCTTGGTGTTAGTGTTTACCTGGCTATCATAGCCACAAACTTGAGCAGCCTAGACAGAAAGTGCCATCTAACAGCAGAGAGATACATCAGGCAATACCATAAAATAAAAATGTATTGTTTTATTTCTTGTGTAAATTTTCCTCAGCGCGGTAATTCTGAATGGACAGGCTTTATATATTTTTAATGTCAAGGACAACATCAAGGTGGGTGGTGACCAAACAATCACGATTCTTGCCTTCTCAATGCAGCGGTAAGTGCACTGCAACCCCAAACACCTGTATTCGCACTTTCACCACGTCCATAGCTGTGCCCAGGCTGACGTCAAACACAGTGTGGCCAGTAATTGTGGGAAGCCAAGTGGGTGGCTCGAGGCAACCAATAAAATTTATATAGAAGCGATCTCCACCCTTCTCAACCCTATAATTTTGCAGAATTAGCAAAACTGTGAAACAAGCCATACCTAGTAAATATTGAGATCTATATATACCTGAACAAATTGCCGAAGTCTGCCATTAAGGGGGACAGTCTCACTACGGCGGCATATCCCGCATTTCAGTCATTGTTTGCTAATGCACTACGCTTACTGCGCTCACCGTATTGATTGTGAATTGTATTGCATTAAAAAGCTAACATTCTCCACTTTCTAATGACAACTAGTATTGTCTCCTAGTCTGGAGCAGTATTGCATAGCAATGAAAACAACGCAAGCAAAAACCACTGTTTTTGCTGTACAAGCCATCATTGTAATAGCGGTGCAGCAAAACTGTTCAACATAACCCAATGAATTTCGCTGTGCCTTTTAATGAAACATTAAATAAGGTTTCTATGAAAAATATAGCCAGTAAAACAATAAGTGCTGCAGGCTCCAATAAAATTGTGCAAAACAATGCAAGGTTATGAGTGAATAACTTTTTTTGTGTTTTGTGTATAACAGTGATATTGAATGGGTTTTTTGGATACAAGGTATATCTGCAAGAAGTTGTTATGCATTTTGATGAATAGTTCATAAACTATTACTACTTGAATTCAGTAATTTACGGCTCCAGATGTTCAGGCATTACAGACGAAGTGACAAAACTATCCAAGCTGAACCTCTGAAATTTTTAATATTCAAACAGCAAGCCTTTCTCTGGGTTTCTATAAAGAGAAAATTGTCTTAAGGTAATCAGAAAAATTGTAAAACAGCAGTGAACTTACCTCATTTTTCTGCTTGCCAGGTTCGTACAAATTTACTTTTATTTTTCCTTTATAAGCTAATTCACTGCAAGTATGGCACATTAGCAGGACCATGTCATCACTTCTAATTACTAGTGCTAACCTTGCAAAGCCGTGCTTGAAACAACAGATTTTTAAAAAATAATAAATCTCAAGAATATTTTTGAGTGGTTGCACCATCTGTGAAAAAAACCATGCAGTTGTCTTAAGTCAGTTCTGAGGTTTGTCAAAAGTGACTCTGCTAAACATGACTGCCGTCAAAACACGTATGGGTTATTTCTCCAGACATCAGTGCTTAGCCCAGTGGCTAAATCTAGTCGCTACGTCTTCAATGCACAATGTAACCCATGGGGGGCTGCTAAAAAAAGAAAAGAAAGAGAGGCAGTGACCCGAAGATAAAGAAGGAAAGAAAACGTGTCACATTCCTGACGAGGAGGTTAGGCTTTTCTGCCCAGGATTTCAGGACCAGTGTGGTTGCTCGCCTTTGAAGCCGTGGGGCCGTACAAGCGTTTTTGAAGTACACAAAGAATTTGATCTTGCCTTCAGACTCATAGGACGTTATCTGGTAGTCTGCTTTCTATTTGCAGGGATGTGATGAGTGTTTGGCAGTTTGCGTTCGATTATTTCACTTGACACCGGTTTAACGATAGTATAACAATGGACATTTTTTGAGCAACCAGTCTGTGCAACCAAAGGGGTGGTGACTTCTTGATGCGAACCATGTTTTTTGCAGGGTCAGAAGGCTAAACAGCTTCTCTAAACGTTGCACAGGGTGGCCACAGGTGCGAACTAAAAGACACCTGGCACTGTTTGCAAATCATCCCGAAGCCCACGAGATTTTTTTACCAGTGCGCGACAGATAACTTCAGAGGCCACGGAATCTCGATTTCGATTCCGGAGATCTCCATGGAGGCACTGTTCAGACTAGAAAAAGGCTTATTGACAAGTTTGTGGATAGTTTGCGAGCAATTTTATAGGAAACAGTCTTGCTCGCTTATGCTTATCTTGTAAACCCTGAGTTAGCGAGCCATATTTCCCCGACTGCAACGAAAAGTGCAGATGACTGCATGAGCTGTAGCGTTCCCAGCCGCGCACAGTAAAACAAATGTCACGCTTCCCGAAAAAGTTTGGGAACATGACTTTCAGTACGTCCTTTTCTCGATAAAAGATTTATTTACTAGCATAACAATAACACTCGTATAACAGTAACACATGTGTTGCAATTGATCATTGTGTTTTTGAAAATCACTGATGCGACTGCCATCATTGTAGTGGCCGGCGACTGATCTAGCAGAGAGATAGCAGGAATAAAGCTTGGAGTGCGTGAAATAGACAGGACAAGACGTGGCCCATTTACCTCTAGCAGAACTGAAGTTTAGCAAACAATTTGGTTGCTCATGTAGATGATGTTATATCTTATTTTCTAGGCACCCAACCTTCACTGACCAAAGCACTCGACATAGCTCATTCACGCTCTCAGCATTGGTGGCATTGACCGCCATACACACCTAGAAAATAATACGTTCGCAAAAAACGAAGACGCGCTCAAGCATGTCCATCTGATGAACCTTTTCAACAACTGCTCACTGGGGGAAGCCAAAAATGTGTGAGCCACCTATTCCCCCCCCCCCCCCATTTATTCTCTAAAATGACAAATGCGATACCCAGACCCGATTTGCAGCTTCCACTAGCTAAGCCAAGGGTCTCAATCAGCTAGTGTGCTGTCCAGACACTGGAAATGATGACAGCCCAAAGAGGGTGAAGATGTTAAACTTGGAAAATGAAATAAGGACTTGGAATTTTGAAAAAAAAAAAAAAAAAAAGGCTGTGTGCAAGTTTTCGCAAGGGTCAACCCATATGCTGGTGCTATGAGTGCTCAAATCGGTGAGCACTCATAAAGCGTCCATTTCGTGCGGTCACTTCGTTTATCGCACCATTGTGCCGTGAATCTCAAACAGCAATTAAAAGATCTGCAGTACTATGTGCCTAAACTGATCAGATTTTGTCAGGTGCGCCGCTGCATTCGCGTAAGCCCGGCAAATGCACAGGGGGTGTGTGAAATTTCTATCCCAATAAAACTCGCAAGGTCCCTTATGCATTTGTCTAAGAGAGTTAACAGCCTTCTTTTTCTTCTCAGTCGACTGTATCCCCCCCCCCCCCCCCCCGAAAGCCTTCTGCGCCTCACACGGTTTGTCAGTTTCTCGAGGTCTGTCCACTACAGACCAAGTGGCAATGTCGCGTGATGATGTCATGATTTCAAAAATTTTGGTTACTTGTGACGCAAACTAATAAATTTTCTAGCACTCGTGTAGACCGTGCTGGACACTTTTCGCTCTTGATGAGGCTTCTAAGCTTTCCCAACCATGTGTAATGTGCTGTTTATTTTGTAAGAGCGTGCAAATATTAACTTTTCATACTGAATCGAGTACTGCTAAGAGCAAATCCGTAATACCTACTTTTTCTATTATAAATCTAAGTGAATATGATATCATTAGATTTGTTGTTCAAAGCTCTTAATATTTTCAGCACTCTAATTTCATTTCCAAAAATGTCTTTTCCGAAGCACACTAGGAAAGAGCTGCTGTTTGCATGATAGTTATACGAGCAGGGTATACTTGGGGAGAGTACACGATCAATTGAGAGATATGAAGAGTTAAAATAAACTCATAGTAAAGAAGTTATAGTATTTGTGCACATATGTATATTCATTATTAAACTGAGAGACAATCATTTACCTACAAAGTATAGTCACACGTAATCACTGTTCTTTGAGTTACATTGCTTCCTTCATGTGTTCGCTTGTGAATAAGACAATTTAGTTGCTTATGCGGTGGTTAAATGAAGCACCGATTCATGTTTTATGTGGGACGAACTTCTGCCAAGCGATTTTCAGGCAAGCTAAAGATTATCGAATTTTTGCCTGTACAGATAAGTTGGGTTTCTCCTAGAAAGAACCTTTACACATTTTATTATTCAATAATCCCAAAAAGGCACAATTCACATCTGTTTTACGACTTAGCTCCAGTGCAAGGGGAACTCGTTTTACCACTGTAAGAATTGACTTTAATATGTTTCTCTAAAGTTGAGCAGTTCATTCGAGCATATATGTGTAAGTGCACCTTCCAAATATGAATGACGCGTTGCTTGACCTCATCTTTCCCTTTGCCTGCTCGCCCCACTTGCACCGCAACATGACCAATGTTACCCAAATCCGCACTCGTATTCTTGAACGTTTTAAAGAAAAATAGAGTGGCAGACCATACATCTGCTTAGAGATGCATGAGGCTTGTAATGTTTTACCTCGCAAAACGGGCGAATCCCTTCGGTCGTTCAGAACATAAAATCAGCATTTTTCGGATTACTGCAAGGCAGTGAGAAGGGGCTTTGAGTAACGATAGCCAGGAAGTAGTGGAAAGGAGCTTTCCGGGCAGCTTCTGAATGTTGCACCATAAGTATCCTGACACCCTCACTGTATGTACAGCCGAACCAAAGCTGGTGACTACGGAGAAATCTCCAAGTAATACGCACATGCACAAGATGGGGGCTCTTCTCCATGACTCAACACTGCCAGTATAGGGGAGACCCACGCCGAGGGAAGCGCTGCAAAACCTGGCACTGTCGGTCAATGTGGAATGAAAACTGGTTACTCGAGTGTTGACCCTTCCACTGTCCCCTTCAACCTGCCTTGAAAACGCATTGCTTTGCTCGCACGCTGCACGCATTCCGCACGTGTTTTTGAGAGTTTCGCGTCGCATGCCGTTATGATGTATACCCTTCTGCCTGTGTTTAATAGGATCGCCGCAATTGAGAATTTTTTTCGTGGGAGTAATTTGGTAAAAGGGCAGCGTCTGCTCAGCCATGTAGCCGATGTGAAGCAAATTGTAGCAGACGACGCCGTCCTCGTCAAAGCGAAGTGCGTTTCGCAAGTGAAAGACGACGCTGTTTACGTCCTGGAATTAGAGGTGAATACAGCTTTCTGTACGTCCACAATTATATACCAGTTTTATTTGGTTTGCTGTGTGTACTATGCACTATGTTTGTTACTGGATGCATGGGTAAGGCCGCTTCTCGTGCTTTAAGTTAAGCGGTTCTTGCGCTGTTAATGCTATTAGTTGGAATACCTTAATTTACTAACACCCATCCAAGTTATCGTGTGGAATATACACAGCACTTCAAAAATAAAGGGTCTATTTGGAGCTTCTTTCTGACCCACAACAAAAATTGACATCTCTTCTCGCGTGTTCTTCCTTACATTATCACCGTTCTCATCGCGGGTACTTCGAGTTCACGCTGTTAACAGCCTGCGTGCCATCATGATGAGCGCTCAGCTTTCAGAGAAACTTTTTTTGTGTGTCTAATCTGCGGGGTAAGAGCACATGCTATTAAAGGCATTTTATCTTGGTCACTATCGAAAATTCACCGTGTTGTACGGGCTGCACCTGCTCACTCAGGAACAACTAGTTCACTGTATCTGCCAATGAACGTGCAACAACGACTAATGCATTTTTTTTTCTTTTTTCGTAGCTGTTGTGGTCGTGCCCACTCAAGCGGGAGCTTCGCATCTCCAGCGGCAAATGTAGTTGCATCGCTGGCAACTCTAGCAATTCTAAATAACTTGAAAGCATGTCATAGACATAGAGGAAAACAGAGTTCTCTTCATCTTGCATGGCTGGGTCATCTTGAGCAATACCTTGCGGCACAGCCTGCTCCACGAAATTTTGTGCTGATCTGACAGCCCTCACAGAATGACACTTCCACCTAAGCAAAATAAGATTGTGGCAGAGATTAGATCGTGCCGTTGACAACAACGTTTATACGTTGGAGTTTTTTTTATTCAGATATTGTACGGTGATCAACATTGAGCATATCTGTAGTGCGCCAGATAATAACTTTTTTTATCATCTTCAAGTATGAAATGTACAAGAAGTCTGAAAATGAGTATACGTTTAAGGGTGTTCTGTGATCCTGTTAGTAACGCCTTACATTCACAAAATAAAACAAATACTGCATATGAAATCAAACTCTATGAAAACATGTACAATGGCAGAATGCCCATTAAAAAAAACTAGCAATTGTGTCCATCTGTGTGCACAGAAACATTTCATACAAGAACTTTACGGAGATAGCTACGTATGAAAACCTATTGATTAAACATTTTGCATTGTCTGTTGCTTGAATCATTTTTACTTTGTATAAAAACTATCAAAAAAGCAATCTACTTTTCTCGGCGCATTGCTTTGATCCATTCCTGTCGTCTGCTTTTTTTCGTACCATCGGTTTGAGAATCAGTAAAATTTCACTGGTGGAGTCGACCCCTTCGTGTTTGCATGGTTATTGTGACAGTTGACGACGCAGCAATATTTCCCCCCCTTCTGTTGGGGTAACATCGCGGAACGAGGGACGTTTCACGTGCAGCGCGCGCTTCGCAAATGCGTGGAAGCCAGAGAGAGCGAAAGGGTCGCTACACGCTACTATTGTGCGCTTTTTCTGGCAGGGGAAAGGCAAGCGCTGGCGTCGGCAGGCAAACTTTAGCGGGTCTCCCCTATTCAGGGCCACTGCCCATCTTTTTCGAGAAGTTCCTGCACAAACGAATGGTCTTATACTTTTTTTCTTAGAGAGGGAGAGAAAGAGTCAGTAAGGGAACCGAATCATTCCTTATAGAAATCCTCGCCGCCAGCGCGGCTCAGTGAAAGTCGGAGCCTAACCACTGTATTGTAAATAGTTATACGTTTACAGGACAAAGAGAGCCTCCTCTTTTCTGGGAAGTTGTAAAGGCGTACAGCTTCCTCGAGCGTCCTTTTTTTATGCAGGGGGAAGGGGGGAAGAAGCATCACGCAGATATGAAACGTTTCAAAGGAGATCATGGAAGCAGCAGGGCCCCTAAAAAAGAACTAATTAGTCACTGCAGAAACAGCCTCTTCACCGTTGCATGCTTCGACAATAGGAGCGCATTTTCCTCCATTTTTTCCAAATGTGCTTTAGTGGCGTCTTCTGGCGGCTACAGAAAAAACTACTCGCAAGATGGCGACAGTAGAACCACCACCTTAAAGGGTGGTGCTACCATATTTGTGGCTTGCGCATTCTTTGCTGCAAGCATTTCTTATAGCTCCAGGAAGCATAATACACACACAAAGATACATTTATTCACGCTGAATAAAATATTATTGCTTTCCTTATGTGAATATTTTCGGTTTCGTTTTCTGGGCATCGAATTGGACTGTGGCGTGGCAGTGTAGGTGGCTTGGTCACGGGACCACACAAGAATGAGACGTACATCACAATGATTATCGTCTGCTCTCCCACAGACATTCCACACAAGCACCTGTAAAACAACTATGCAGCAGCCGGGTTGCTTTGACGGTATGTACATAGCAGAGGTCTCTAGAGATCCCTTACCTCATTACAATACAATAAGCGTGCGCACAGTAGGGTGGTAAGAGGGGGTGTTACCACAGCCCCACGCATTGACATAAACGGGAGGGGGCGCTGCGACTAGAGGGGGGGGGGGTGCAAAATCGGCTCCATGCATTTGCATATTTCGGAGGGTGTGCTGCGATGAACCTTTGTCCTCCCTGAAGGGAAAACCTGCTCCCACCTACGCTCACTACAGATTTGATGTGACGTCACTGCAACTTTCGCTTTCCTTCCTACAGGGCTACGACGATTCCGGAAGCACTTGCGATGGGCTTCAGTCGGAAGAACGAGCATTTAGGAACACTGTAGCGGTTAACTTAAATATATTTTGAACATTTCCTGTGTTTGACCATTCGTGTATAGTGTCCTAGCATACAGAAGAATCCCGCAAGAAGCTTGTTTTAGCCTCGAAATTTGGTGGCACGAGCCCTTTAAACTAAACCCAAAATGGTTGTAGAGGACCTAATGTGAAAGCTACTGACTTGACCCGGAACATCATGCATAGTACTTAGAGGCATTTTAAAGGTACACTAAAGAAAGAAACGATTTTCGCAGTATCAGTAAAGCACAACTTCACAATTGGAAAAAGAACACTCTTGCCACAAGACAACACTTGGTAAGAGAGCAAATGCGTGAAAAGGAAATGCGGTTGGAGATGCCACCTTGAGATTCCCGCACCAAACACTGTCACGTCATAAATTTTGACAGGGTCTACTAGGTTCTACATAGCTCCTAATCAGTAAAAATGAAGTACATTGTCATCTAGGGGTGGGGGGGAGAGAACTAACACACGAGGTTTTAGAAAATTTCAAGCTAACGTTGCGAAAATACGAAAAATACATTGTGAAATCCATGAATTCATGTGCAGAGATTTCGGCTTGAAATGTGAAAATGAAACTTCAGCCCCGATTTTCTCTAATAATGAATCTATGCTGGTGAAGCTTACGGCATTAGAGTTTTCAGAGTAGAGTTTATCAATCTAAATCAAGTCACTGTTTCACTTAAGGGTTCTTTTAACACAGAATCTACAACAAAGACATAGAGGCTCAAATCTCCAAGTGCCTATACACCTTTGTTGTACATTCTGTGCTAAAAAATTGATGGCTATAGATGTAAACAAGCCCACACCAATAATTTGTTTCACATACTCTAGCTGTTTCACACAGAAAGATCAGGAAAGCATGCACATTTTTCAGACCTCAAAAAGTGCCAAGTAGAACATAATGTTCAAGAAAAATATGGAATGGAATGAAAAAACTTTATTTCAGTCTGGCAGAACGCGCTTAGCAGGCGTCTCCCACATAGGGACCGACAGAGAGTACCTGGCGGCCGCTTCGAGGGCCGCCAGTAAAATATCAGGTGGGGTATAACGACATTGCATGCATAATGAAGAAAAAGGGAAACACCACTGCGAGCAGCAATACAGAATCAGACCAACAGATGAGGCCAGGAAACTGAAGGGTGCAAGGAGGACCCCAGTGGTGCAGGGCAGGGATAATCAGAAAAGTTAAGGGTGTAATCTGTATCTTTCAGTAGGCTTCGGTTGATGGCAATTACCTTTTACAACCTCAAACAGTATGAAAAGCCTACAGAGTCAGATGAAAATTAAAGAAACACTTCAGTCAATTGGTATGTGTTCAAAATAATAATTAACAGTACTGCACAATAACAAGGATTATGCATGGTCATCTTTGTTTCCTGCTGTGATAATCCTGTTGTTTGTGCAAGTTTTCTACAATGAATGCAGTGGTTTTAGACAAACAGGCAACAAGACGCCACCTTGCAGCCCGATTGCTTTTCTGCATAGATTGCATACTCCAGCACAATGCCTGCACACACATGCTTGAACACCTCAATGAGTAAAAAATAAAGCAAAATAGAAAATTACCAGATTCAGGATACAGGGACAGCCCCACACACATATTTAAATGTCCACCGTGCCATAAAATAGGCAGTTCTATTACTATTAAAACTTTAATTCCATTAGCCTCCACAGTTCAGTATTATTTACACAAGAAAATTACACACAATTTTCTGAAATACAATGAAGCTTAAGAAAAGTCACTTACCCCCCAAAAAGGCTTTTTGCATCCGTCTCACTGGTGCTGTTGGCTGAAAACATAGAAAGAACAAGAAGCAGACCAGGCCGTTATACACATATGCAGTTAAAACTATCTAACAAAACCCAATTATTCAACAAAGTTCTATATCTACCAAACAAACTTCGATTTCCCCACAGGCATCCACAGGCTTCTATGTTTTCTATAGCCAGAATTAACATGGCCCCAAACCCAATTTAACAGGTTTTACTAAAGTGAACGAACCCATAAAGCAGCAATTTCTTTCTGATTTTCCCACAGACGAGCTTCTCTTCTAGTGTGCATTCTAATGCTAACATGTAAAACAAACCTAATAATGTTTACACAAGGATGCACGGAGCACCCATGTACGAAACAATGTACCCAACAGCTGGTAACTCTCACATACCACATGTCATGAACAGCGGCAATGGTTTATTTATCCTGCACACAGTCTTCCAAAAACACCGTCGTGGCTGTTGTTGTCATTTCATTGTTTATGCAACAGATTACGCTCATCATCTCCTGGTGCAACTTTCTTGCTGCACCTGCTTACGAGACTACTGCGTTTTTTCTTTTCTCCCCCCTTTGCACACCGTGAGCCTGTAACGGCTTCACATGACAGTCTACATGGTCTATATTTACCGTACACAAAAGCCTCCCATGTCTGCACTGCCTCACTTTCGCAGACGCAGGCATGTGCAAGCATCAATACAACATCACGGTAGCTTTTGGGTGTCACTATGTTACAATATAAGATTTTGAAGGACTAAAAAATCCCTTTCTCGATTTTGAGGACGTACCAATTAAAAAAAAACAATTCAAACATGGTCATCAGTTTATTAAATAGAGTTTGAACTGTATTTGTAAAGCCCTTCTATTTCATAGCCAATAAGACCTGCAACATCAGAATGAAGTTTTGTAAATATGCACTTTTTTATAGCATACTGAACATCTACAAGGACCCTGAAGTATGTCTTACAACTGCACTAGCGCAAAACAACACAGTTTTTCTCAATTGCTCAGCCGATCAACAAAACTTGCTGCGCACACTCACACCCACACAATCACACCAAGTTCATTATGCAGTAGAAGTGCCAAAAGAGAGCACATATCACAATTGCTTCAAGAGGTTCTCGGCAAATATGAAAAAGTCCTGTGCCTTGATAAAAAACGCCACTTGAGCTGTATGCAACTAGGCGACTCAAACCCCCATGCGACTGTGATAAGACCGCGTGATCGAAGTAGTTGCCTGCAAGACAGGTAACTGACACAAGCAGGAAAAGATTTTACTACCTGCAGGCTGCTGAATAGCAGTGATCATAGAGCACTGTAGTCGCCAACTAACAAATTATTTCACATGTCCCTTGTAAACAATGCCAACTAATTCCCACTACCACACACTGCATGCCATGTATGTGACAAGCAACACTTTGCCACCCTTTTGTTTTTTTAGTTTTCAAGAGAGCAATCTGTAATACATCGCACCCAGCCAAAATGCGCTGTTTGCACTTGCTGTATTATTAAAGCACCATTCACAGTTATTAGACCTGTAAATGGTGCGATTTATTTCAGCAGTTCATTAAGAAGCGAAGTCAAGCATACAGAACAAGAAATGACGCACTGCAACGGTTGTTTTTTTTTTTACCACTTGACAAAGATAGGAAGTTTCTGGTACTGGCGTTTTCTCATCTGCAACAAAACCTTTCAATTCGCTTGCCCCACCGGAACCAATCAACATGCTATCAATCCAATCTCGGCTACAATGATGCTACAATGCCGATACCAGTACCCTCAGGAAATCCGTTGTTGCGTCATTTTGCGATTGAGCAACGCTTACAAAAGCTGCGCTACTGCAGCACAAGTACCTGTACAGGCTCCACATGAAATGTCACGAAGCAGATAGAGCTAGCTTCAGCTACACTGAAATCACACGCAAGACGCATACACGCACGCAGGATCCAAAAGTTAGCAAAACTGTCACGTTTTTAACACACGGAAAAAGAAGGTTGGACCCACCATACGTACCATTATTGTCATTCAGCTGAAAGTTATCACCGCTATTGTTGGCCATAGCGCGAAGCCGCGGAACCACTTGTTCAGCACTGTGTTTCCGAACGTTACCACGAAGCAGAAGCCGCCAACTTCACGTACTGCATCACAAAGAACCGTACACTGCTTTAAATATGAAACACACCTATTTAAACAAAGAAAACCTGTAATCAGTGACAGCCGTCTCTGCTCGCTTGGCGCGATCAACCAAAAGCTGCGCGCGATACTAAAACGGAGAATAAAAAAAACTGAACCTCAAACAGACAGCAACAACCGCACGGCTTCGACTAATCTCGCAGTCTCTCCCCCAACCCCATCGCCGTTCGTTCGATCATAGCCTCCTAGATTTCCTTTGCCTGCCAGATGAGCACGCAACGCCGGTCATCTATGACGGCGCTGCCTACGTAGGAATAACAGTCTTTGTACTCAGCCTTTAAGATCGGCAATTTTGGCATTTGTTACTAATTGTAAAGGCTATATCTTGTATTGAAAGAGTTGTTCGTTGAATGAGGGCGTCACCTTACGTAGGGTTAATTATAAATAAGTTTAGGTCATTTTGACTTTTTTACGTTATTTTTGTTGCATATAAGTTCCAGAAACGTAAAAAACTTATTTGAAAACACCCCCTAGTCAGATGGCATCACCATCATAGTTCCGATGACGGCCGCTTTTCAAGTGACCGCCGATAATCCGGCAGGCAAGGGATTCTAAAAGGCAAGTTCGATTCGCCTGCATCATAGAGTTTCTCAAAATTAACTTGGGGGCACTTTGGCGCTGCGATCGTTCAGCGACCATGGGAATGATGGGTAGTACACACGTTTGCCTAGTCTTCGTACTTGCGGGCGGCGAATCGTACTTGCGGCTCCTTTTATTGCTGTATTTCGATTTTGTTTTGAAAGAAAGATTGAACCCTTTTGAACTTCATGCGCCGATTTAGAAAGTAAGTCTAAAAAAATAAAATGGTGAAGCGCAACCGCTGAACATTTGCTAATACTTGTTTCGTAAGAAAATAGCTCCAAGCCACACGAACACACACGGAGCCAAAAGCAGGCGAGAAGTACTAATATTAGACAAATGTGTGTACTACCCATCATTCCCATGCTCGCTGAAGCGCCATGCGTTGCAGCTCCCATAGACACTAGCGCCAGAGTTCCCTCTAGTAAGTATTATGGGAAACTCTATGGCCTGCACCAAGTGAACCGGATGACGGGGTGCTGCACTTTGCCATTCATTTCAGCGGTGCAGCATTGACGACCTCGGAACCCTGCCGCTCGCTTCACAAGGTGCAGAAGAGGTGTAGCACTGGTTCACAATTTTTGTGCACCTCCTACACTGACGGTGCCGGCTTGGTGCGGCCGCGCGCAACGTTACTAGATCTAGTAACGTTGGCCGCGTGTGCAGCTGAGCAGACGACGCAGCACTTAGACGTAGGTGCCGTACCCGCCTCTGCTAACCCGGTGTGTTATGTATTAGCCTCCTAGATTTGTTTTGCCTGCTGGATTATCGGCGGTCACATGAAAAGCGGTCGTCGTCGGAACTATGGTGACGACGCCACCTAAGTAGGGGTGTTTTCAAATAAAGTTTTACGTTTTTGGAGCTTATATGCAACAAAAATAACGTAAAAAAGTTTTGAAAGGCGTAAACGTAATTATAATTAATCTTGCGTATCTGACGTTGTCAGTTAGCAACTCCTTCAATACAAGGCATAGCCTCTGAAACTGGTAGCAAACACCAAAATTGTCGATTTAAAAGGCCAAGTACAAAGACCCTTATTCCTACGTAGGTAGCGCCGTTATAGAGGACGGTTCGGACTGTCACGGTGGATGGACGTGTTTTTTGAGCGCTCCCTATCGACTGCGCAGATGAAGTGGCTTTGCATGTTTTGAGCTTGTCTTTATAATTATAAGACAGCGGTTAAAATCACTGTAGCACTTATTTTATTGTACGGCTTTTTCGGGGGTTAGTCACCAGGTATTTATTAGTTTGTGCGTGTGTATGTGTTTGTTTTTTGTTGTTGTTTTTTTCTTTTGCCACCCCGTGGGGGAGGTGCACGTACATTGAACACGCAAATTTTTGTAGTAGAGCTTGGACTTTCTCTTTTTCGTTGGGCAGGGCTCGAGTTTTGTAATTATCGGGTGAGACAAGTCATAGGGACAATTAGTGTCAGAAAGACATGGTTAAAAATACTGTAAAGTGTTCAGGGTGTGGGGTGGGTTTGAAAGTGGACCCAAGTGTACAAGAGGAAGGAGAAGTGGCTGACGGGAAGTGTAGGCAATGTGAGATCGAGGAAAAAATCGAGATAACGATGGTTGCAGAGAGTGAACTCCTGTTTGAAATCACCGAGCTGGAGACTGCGTTGGCGACACAGCAAGAAAAAATGAGGGATATGGAAGAAAGACTGAAATTCACCGAGGAAGCATTAGGCAAGGTTAACAAAGGAGTGGCCGATGGAGAGAACTGTAGGGCACCGGTAACCAGAACGGCGGAGAGGAAAGAGCAAGCAAGTTTAGAAAAAACAGGTTCAGCCGGTTCAATTGTCGCAAGGCCCAGCTTCAGCGAAGTAGTGATGGGGCTGGGAGGGGACAAAGCAGTCGGCGACAAAGGTGCAAGTAACCCCCAGGTGCGGGACGCTCCAGCTGAAAAGTCACAGCATGTGATAATCGCCGGGGAGTCGAATTTAAATCGATGCACAGAAGCCATCAAAGAGAGGGTAAGAGGTGACAAGAGGGTTGAAGTAGGGGCTTCCCAGGACGCTAACTGGAAACAGTCATGAGGCAAGTGAGCGCAAAACTCAAAACTACAGCTGATAGACGAAACCTCATGATAATTTCAGGCGGTTTAAATGATGTCTTAAATGAAGATGCAGCAGGACTAGCAACCACACTGGCCAAAGGCGTCAATGACATGCGTGCCACTTCTCCTCAGGTACAGGTAGCGATATGCACGATACCGGAGGTACCGGTGCATGATAGCAACCTGCAAAGAGCAGTTGTCAACGCAAACCAAGAGATATGACGGATGAGTCGAGAGAAAGGCTTTGAGGTGGTGGAAATAAACAGAGAGGTGCATAGGTGGGGTGGTTTTCAACGAGACAGAATTCACTTCGATGAGCGGCTAGGTCATGAGGTGGATTGGCGACTTGCAGGACGCGCAGTAGCTTTTGGGGGGGGGGGGGGGGGTCAAGCGGGCCCTTCGGGGTATGGGATAGCTAGTAACGAGGAAAACAACCAGAGAGAGTCTTTGACAGGTGGTATGGAGAGATACGATTCCAAAGTGGCACCGATATCTAAGATAGGTAGAGCCTGGGGCGGAAATAGACGTAGCCAGGAGGGCCGAGCCAATTCAGACATAGGGTATATTAACATGCAGGGTGGTAGGAACAGGCTGAAGTGGGAAGACAGAAGAACAGCAAAGGGAGGAGAGGCCGATGGTATACGGTTTTGTAAAAACACATCCCAGGGACATGGAACAACCTCCTAACAGTGTGGACTATGCGTGGGAATAAAGTAATAGAACAGAAGGCAGCAGAAAGGGGGGTGGTATTGGGGCATTCATTCATACAGGTACAGACTGGAAAAGGGATGTTGTAGGCCTGTGTACTCAGATTTGGGTGCACGTTAAAGTACCCCAGGTGGTCAAAATTTCCGGAGCCCTCCACTAAGGCGTCTCTCATAATCAAATAGTGGTTTTGGGACGTTAAACCCCACAAATCAATCAATCAAGACTGGCAAAGGGTCAAGCAGGAGTGCAAGGAACATTTATGGCTAAAAGGGAAAGTGGCAGGGCAAATGACAATCCTTGGTTTTATGTACTTGTGGACGGGAGCAAAAGCGAGAGAGGAAAACCAGGCAATGGTAGAGTGTATATCAAATGACATTCAGGAGTTAGGCGCAGAGTGCGATGTAATTATACTAGGGAGATATGAATGCGTACACAGAAGATATAGATGGCTATACCGACCCGACAGGCAAAATGATCATGGATATGTGTGAAAGGCTTGATTTGATCATTTGCAACAGTACCAAGAAGTGTGAAAGGCAAATAACATGGGAGGTAGGAAGCCTGCAGTCGACGATAGATTACGCACCTATGTCACATAGGATGTATGATAAGCTCAGAGGAAAGCACATATATGAAGGTGGCTCCAGAAGTCTGGGTAGTGATCACAAACGTATCAAGCTAAGTTTTGGAAGAGCAGTGAAAGTGGGAAGGAGACAAGATGAGCAACTACAGGAAAATTTTTATTCAGAAAGGCTAATTGAAATAGCCATTAAACAAATTCAGAAAGTAATCACTGATGATAATAAAACAGTGTGGACATACACGAATCTAATAAGACTGTTTGGCTAGAGCTTGCTAAGGCACGTGACAAGTCATCCCGGACAAGAAGACACAAACAAAAAGTTGGTGGGATGAGGAAGTTAAGCGAGCCATAGCAAAACGTCAGGAAGCCTCTAGGGAACATAGACATGCTAAGCAGAGGGGTGAACCAACAGATGATGTTGAAATGAAATGGTAAACTTTCTAAGCTGTAGAAGGGATGCATCCCTTCTGATCAATGAAAAGATTAGAAGAAAGGGAGCTCAGTGGCTGGCAGAAGTACACAAAAATTTAGAAAGGCAGCTGCGAAATTTTGGAACCATCTAAACTCCCTAAGAAATGAGACGAGCCTAGAGCAGAGGTCTATAACTACAGATTAAGGTGCTAGTCTAAAATGGGGCGAAGCTATCGAATATATAAGAACAAGGGTGACAGAAACATTTCAACAAAGAAGTGCTTTATGCACCACAATAGACAAGGATGAATCAAGTAGCCCAGTGGCTCTATTTTCACAACGAGAGTGGGCAAGGGCTGAGAAAAGGGTTCCTAGTAGTACATCAACAGGCCCAGATGGCATTCCAATTATGCTGATAAAGACATTAGGTCCGAAGTCTAAGTAGGCTTTGAGAGAGGCAGTGAGCAAAGTGATGATCGATGGAGAAGTTCCTGATGGATGGCAACTTAGCAGGATGAGCATGATATATAAAGAAAATGGGGACAGAGCTGACAAACACAACTACCGTCCTATAACAGTGACATCAGTGGTCTACCGGCTGGCGATAAGAATTATAAAGAAAAGACTGCAGGCATGGATAGAAGATGAGGGGGTGCTGGAGGAACTGCAGAATGGGTTTCGGAAACACAAGAGGTTGGAAGACAATCTGTTCTCACTGACGCAGTGCATCGAAATAGCAAAAAAGGAACACAGGCCCCTGTGGCTAGCGTTTTCGGATACCAAGGGAGCGTACGAAAGCGTGGTTCAAGAGGAATTATGGGGAATAGTGGACACACTAGGCGTGGAAGATGTAGTCACTAATCTTTTAAGGGATATCTATAAAGGTAACAAGGTAATTATAAAGTGGGAAAACAGGTATCCAAGCCAGCAGAGGTAAAACGCGGGCTTAGGCAGGGGTGTCTTCTGTCACCCTTATCATTCATGATGTACCTACAAGGATTAGAGACCAAATTAGAGGGAAGTGGACTGGGATTTAACCTCTATTTCTTCAAACAAGGAAAACTCATTGAACAGGCACTACCAGCATTGATGTACGCAGATGATATAGTGCTAATGGCCAACAACAAGGAAGATTTGCAGAGATTGATGGACATCTGCGGTAATGAGGGAGATAGGTTAGATTTTAGATTCAGTAAGGAAAAATCAGCAGTCATGATTTTCAATGAGAACGAAGGTAGTGAGCTTAGGATACAGGACGTCACGCTAGAAATAACAGATAAATACAAATATCTGGGCGTATGGATAAGCAATGGGGCCGAGTACCTAAAGGAACACGAAATATACGTGACGACTAAAGGTAAGAGGAATGCAGCGGTAATGAAAAACAGGGCACTGTGGAATTACAATAGGTATGATGATGTGAGAGGATTATGGAAAGGGGTTATGGTTCCTTGTCTGACGTTCGGCAATGCGGTCTTGTGCATGAGATCAGAAGTTCAAGCAAGATTAGAAATTAAGCAACGTGGAATAGGTAGGCTTGCCGTAGGAGCTCACGGGAATACACCAAATCAGGGAGTATAAGGTGATATGGGATGTACATCATTTGAGGGCAGGGAAGCTATAGCAAGATAAAAGTTGAGAACCGAATGAGAGAAAGGGGGAGGAGCGTTGGGTGAGAAAGGTATTCAGCTACTTGTACATGAAGAATGTCGATACAAAATGGAGGAAGCGAACCAGAAAATTGACTGGTAAATACTTGGAAAACAGCAGGGGGCCAAACCAAAACGAATTATCGGTTAAGAAGAAAGTGAAGGAAGCTGAGATCGATATGTGGAGAATGGGCATGATTAAGAAGTCCGCACTAGAGATCTATCGAACTTTTAAGCAGGAAATTACCTAGGAAATGATCTATGATAATACTTGGGCTAGTTCTCTACTGTTTGAGGCCAGGACGGGAGTATTGCGAACCAAGACATATGCAGCCAAATACGAAGGGGTATTCACGGTATGCAGTGCGTGTGGAGAGGAAGAAGAAACTGACGAACACTTGATAATGTTCTGTAAAGGACTTCACCCTATGTACAGGATGATGGAGCACAGCTTTTGAAAGCGCTGAGGTTTAGGGATAGGGAAGGCAGAATAGACTTTAAGCAGGGTAGAATTAACTAGAAAGAGGTTATCTGATTTGTGGCTAAAATCAAGGCACGAGTGAAAATTAAACCCTTCACTGCAAAGTACGAATCCTCAACCTCACTATCTAAAGAAAAAAAATAAATCTAGTTTTTGGTTCATTAAGTATTATGGCTTGGTGACGCTAGCCACCGCCGACCGATCAAAAGGGTACAGCCATATCCATCCATCCATCCATTCATCCATCCATCCATCCATCCATCCATCCATCCATCCATCCATCCATCCATCCATCCATCCGTCCATCCGTCCGTCCGCCACAGGCACGTGAGTCAAGCAGGCACGTGAGTGGGTGCGTGATACTGGCAAATCCAGGGATGAATCAACAAAAGTATCAGCAGGGGCCCAAAAAGCTGCGTAGTTTTTTAACTGAGTGAGGTTGCTTGAACGCCTCCACTGCAGCCGTCTTTGCGGGATCCGGCCATATGCCTTCTTTGTTCACCAAGTGTCCAAGGACGAGTGTTTGGCGCTCTCCGAAACGACATTTATTTGAGTTGAGCACCAAGCGTGCTTTGCTTAGGCAGTTCAGCATGAGGTCGAGGCGTGTGTTGTGCTCACAGAATGTGTGCCCAAAAATCACAACATCGTCCAGATAACACATGCATACTTCCCACTTCAAACCACGCAGAATTTTGTCCATAAAGCGCTCAAAAGTTGCAGGCGCATTGCATAGTCCGAATGGTGTCACATTGAATTCAAAAAGTCCACCTGGTGCAACAAATACCGTTTTCCCTTTGTCTTCGTCGTGCATTGGTATTTGCCAATACCCTGACCTTAAATCAACAGAGGAAAAGTAGGAGGATGATGAAAGACAGTATATTGCACCATCAATACGTGGTAGTGGGTATGCGTCCTTCTTTGTGATGGCGTTGAGAAGGCGGTAGTCAACGCAAAATCGCCATGTTTCATCTTTCTTCTTGACCAATATTACGGGAGTGGCCCACGGACTGCATGATTTCTGAATCACATTCTTCTTTAGCATCTCGCCAACCTGTTCACTTTTTACTGCGCGTTCTGAAGGCGATACCCGGTATGGATTTTGTCAGAGATGTCTATGGTCGTCATCATCATCATCATCATCATCACCATCATCATCAGCCTGACTACGTCCACTGCAGGACAAAGGCCTCTCCCATGTTCCGCCAGTTAACCCGGTCCTGTGCTTGCTGCTGCCAATTTATACCCGCAAACTTCTTAATCTCCTCTGCCCACCTAACATTCTGTCTCCCCCTAACCCGGTTCCCTTCTCTGGAAATCCAGTTAGTTACCCTTAATGACCAGCGGTTATCCTGTCTACGCGCTACATGCCCGGCCCATGTCCATTTCCTCTTCTTTATTTCAACTATGATATCGTTAACCCCCGTTTGTCCCCTAATCCACTCTGCTCTCTTCTTGTCTCTTAAGGTTACACCTACCATTTTTCTTTCCATTGCTCGCTGCGTCGTCCTCAATTTAAGCTGAACCCTCTTTGTAAGTCTCCAGGTTTCTGCTCCGTAGCTAAGTACCGGCAAGATACAGCTGTTATATACCTTCCTCTTGAGGGATAGTGGCAATCTACCTGTCATAATTTGAGAGTGCTTGCCGAATGTGCTCCACCCCATTCTTATTCTTCTAGTTACTTCAATCTCGTGGTTCGGCTCTGCGGTTATTACCTGCCCCAAGTAGACATAGTCTTTTACAACTTCAAGTGCACTATTACCTATCTCGAAGCGCTGCTCCTTTCCGAGGTTGTTGTACATTACTTTCGTTTTCTGCAGATAATTTTAAGACCTACCTTTCTGCTCTCTTTGTCTAACTCCGTAATCATGAGTTGCAATTCGTCCCCTGAGTTACTCAGCAATGCAATGTCATCAGCGAAGCGCAGGTTACTAAGGTATTCTTCATTAACTCTTATCCCTAACTGTTCTTATTCTAGGCTTCTGAAAACCTCCTGTAAGCACGCAGTAAATAGCATTGGGGAGATTGTGTCCCCCTGCCTTGTCTATGGTATGGTAGGTATGGTAGGTCTATGGTATGCCGTATCTATTCGGTACTTTACACGAGAAGCAGGGAATGACAGTGGAGCCTGTAGCTGTGCGAAATCGAAAAGACCAGCATGTTTGCGCAGAATACTCGCCAGGTCATTACACTCGTTGGTGCTATGAGACTTGTCAATTATGTCATTATGGAGGTGTCCCTGGCGTGCAAATGATTGGAATCGGGCTTATCCGGAGAATCGCTGCTGTATGCAAGGATGGCAAGAGAAAACACTTGATGTTGGCGAATCTTAGCAAGTTGTAGACCCTCTGGCAGTACCGAAGGATCATTGGAGCCGTTGACCACCCACAAACCAGTATGCCCTAGCACAACCGACAACATACAATAGGGTATTGGACGCATTATTTTTTATGCAGCTGAGGTGAATGGGCTCTACGTAGGCATCAAATGTCTCCGTTGCAGGGGAAATGACGACAGGAACACACTTGGCAGACAAGGGTGGTAAAATTGTGTCCATGGACACGGAAAGGGTGCTTTCCATGCAGGGTGGGCTTTCCATTAACGCTACTGAAACATTTCAATCTACTATAATCTCTCCTGTGCGGCAATCGACAGTGGCACTGCAAAGATTCGGGAAATGGAGTCCTAGAATTAAATCATGCGTTGAATGAAAGAGAACAGCAAAATCAGAAATAAAATTCTGGCCACCCAAACTAACAGTCACTGTGCAGACACCAACAGGTTGTAAGACATCTCCGCTCACTCCACGAAATGTATCAGCACGGTCCCAACGGCACATAACCTTTCGTCCAAGAAGAAATTTGAATGCTAGACTCATCGCTGATATGGCTATACCTGTGCCCACTAAGGCCATTGTTGAGACACCGTCGATTAGCACACGACCCTTATTTCTAAACATGCAAATTAAAGGAAGCATTTTTGTGGAAATTGAAGATTGTCCAGCGACCTCACCTCCAATGGTCGCACCGACTATTTTTCAGGAAGCAGCGAAGGGTAGCGGCGCCTAGGAGATGGCGACCGATTGAAGCGAGGGGCTGGCTGGGGTGTCAAACTGCGGTCAGAGGCCGGAGAACGGTATTGCAGCGGCCTTGGTATCTCGTGAGTTGCGCTTTCAGGGAATATTGGCGCTCGTGCAAAACCGGACAGGTGGGATCTCGGTGAGCGGTCGTACCTCGGCGGCTGCCGGTAGTTGCAGTACCCGGTAATGTGCCCTTCGACGCCACAGTTGCAGCAGACGGGTAGGAGTCGTTCGCCGAACCACTGCTGAGAGCGCTCCGCTTTTTAAGGTCGCCTACCGGAACGGAGTGGAGCAGCTTGCTGAATGAGAACTGCCAGCCTGTGTGTAGCGGGGACGGTAAGAAGGCGTTGGTCATATCACTGATCAGGCGCGAATGAGTCTCGACATGGCCAGGAAGTTCCAGCTTCGCTAAAGTCCGTCACACATACCGATGGTGGCAGAGGAGCAAACGGTGCCGGGTAGTATAGGATGAACAGGTAGGCGGATGATGGATGATGTCGTCGACCAGTGTGTCTTGTCGCTGTAGCTCTTCACGCACTATTGCCCTGAGAGTAGTCGCAAGGTTGGCAGGTGGGCATACGTCGACGCTGGCGACCGTTGTTACATTTGCCAGCTGATCGAATTTCGGGGCAATACAATGGGTCTTCAGCTTCTCGAAAGTACGGCAGTGACCTTGGAAGGCGGAGACGGAAGTGAGGTCTTCCCTGCCTATCAAAAAATTGTAGACGTCCTCAGCTATACCCTTCAGAAGGTGTCCAACCATGTCCTCTTCAGACATATACGGGTCTATGATCTTGCAGAGCATCAGAACCTCCTCTATGTAGGTGGTACACGTTTCTCCAGGAGTCTGGGCTCTTTGAGCCAACGTGCGCTCCGCGCTTTTATTTTTCGAATCAGAGTCGCCGAAACACTTATTGAGTTCTTCAGAGAAACGATCACACGTTGTTAAGAAATCTTCGTGGTTTTCGTACCACATCAAGGTGGTTCTTGTGAGAAACAGTGTGCATTTCCCAGTCGGTCGGTGGGATCCCAGCAGTTGTATCGGCTCACCCTTTTGTAATGTGTCAGCCACGCATCCACATCTTTCCCTGCTCTTCCCGCGAACGGGTGGGGTTTCATATAGTAATACCGAGGTGCAGCCGGCACTGACCTTTGCATGGTTGAGAAGCCGTGACCTTCGCTCTCGGCCATGACGGTTGTTGTCGGTGGCAGACCGGCAAGACGACACCTCCACCGAAGTTCAAACAGCTGTGGCTCCGTGGTTCGTCGACGTGCTGCAACCCGCACCTCCACCACTCTGTTACGTTTAGAAATGTGTTTATTACGCTGTGCCGTACCGGTAGACTTGAAGGGGTCGGGTACCGGAGGCCTATCTCGCTAGCCAAACGCTCTCTTCTCTAATCTGCCTGTTCGCGCTACCCAGAGGCTCACACCCAAATCACATAGGCAGTAACAATATTCCTGTTTGCACATCTCACAGCCAATTTTGTATACCACATTGGATGAGTCACAGTTAAGGTCGTCTTCAATATTGTACTCAAAGTCTGAACAGGAGGCTTCGGCCGTATCTGTGGTCACCATGTGTGTGCACACCCTGAAGCGATGTTTCTCGCACGGTGTACAACCCTGATAGTGGTCGGATTTGTGTGTTTTCGCCCTGACCAGTAAGTCTCTCATGTTTTTATTTCTTCGGTAAAACATCTTGGGTGGAGTCTGAAAAATGGCAGAGAGGCGACTACTCTGTTTAAGTATGTTGAAGAGGCGGCGTAGTATAGAATTCACCCGAGGGGCGGCGGCGGAGTATGTGAGGATTAAATTTGCCCCTGAAGTTATATCTTTATTTCCGCCTTTTTCTCCCATTTTCGATTTTCGGTCCAAAGAGCGAGTGCGCGCAATGCCATTTGTCAATAATTTTTTCGGGGTACTTTTGACGCAAGAAAGCTGCTTTCAATTCCTGTGCGTGGGTGTCAAATTCAGTAATTTCAGAGCAAATTATTCTGTATCTGTGGGCTTGAGAGTAAGGAACACCTGTTTTGCAGTGATGGGGTGGCTGCTGTGGAAATGCTGATACTGTTGGCGGTCAGTTGGTTTTTTATACAGGCAAGTAGATATGGTGGTGCCACTGAGTGATACAGTGACACCAAGAAAGTTAACACTGAACATGGTCCTACAGCATTTTTGCCTCCATTGAAAATGCAGCCGCCGCACCTCGGATTAGACCCCGTGACTTGCAGATCAGCAGCTGAGAACCTCAGCCACTAGACCACTACAACTGGGCAAGCCTGTATTCTTTCCAATTGGTTGCCTTCGTGCAATAAAAATGCAATTGTTCGCTGGTTCAGCGCCCGTGTTGTCACTTGTTCTTTTTGTGTCCTTGTTTTTTTGGGCGCTGCCGTTCACCTTTAAATATGCAACACCAACTTACCCAACGTCACACCCTTTGCAGTGTATAAGGTAAAAAAAGAAGAAAATTGTATAGCAGCTTCACTATAGGGTGAAATCAGAGGAAGTGCGCCTCGGGCACCCAGCCTAGTCCTTACAGTTTTCACTGCTCCGTTTACGAAAAGTGTTGATGACGCCAATAAGTTTGATGTGAGCATGCAAGGCTGCCCCGGCAGGAGTGGAATCTTGCCAAACAGATCCATATGCTAGGTGCGACATGTGCTCTATCTTTTCCTGCGCGTTATCGACATCCTGCTCGTTGCGGCAGCGAGTATCGTGATACCATGACACCTTCGCGTGGTCAAAGGTGCACCAATCACGCAAGCAGTGAAAATCCAGATGAGGTGCCGAAAGTTTGCAATGCATCCGATCCGGGAGGCAATGACAAACCGCTTTAGCAGCAGAGACCCTTCGTAGAGGGGTCGGGCAGGATTAGATACATCGAGTAAGAAAAAGAACAAGATGGCTTCCGCCTTCGCGTCATCGTAGGCGAATGTGCAAATGACCTCGTGAGTTTTTTTTTCTCTTTTTAAAGAAGCTTTTTGCACTACGCCAGCAGTTGGAAAAGGCTCTTTGCTCATGTTATCAATGAGATGAATCGACCGAGAGTGGATCCTGAAGAGTTACATACCGCTAGAATCTAGTGCAAAAGGCCGGTATACTATATACCAAGCTATATTGGCCCATCTGTCGCACATAGCACAGACCCCGAGCCAGTCAGTATCATCCTGCGCAGTTACCTGTGAGAGTTTGCATCGAATAAACAGCGTGGTTTGTACTCATTACCGCGTATGCTGACTCCAATGATGGGTGCTTAAAGGGCCGCTAAACCACCCTGAGTTAAGACAGAGGGTGGAAACTCCCTATACCTCCCATGTACACGCGGTCTCGCATGCTGATACGCAGTGGCAGCGCCGCTTTTGCGATTGGCGGCTGCCGGGAATTCAACTCTAAATAAATGTCAAACAGAGCATCTCTTTTATGACATCACTGATGAGGTCACCAAGTAGAGGGAAAGGATAAAAAACCGAATGAAAGAGGGTTACCACACAAGCTCTCCTTTTCACGGTGCAAGAATACTTGAGGTGAGCGAACGCCGGGACAATCTGCTGCCCGATAATGTTCTGCTTCGCTAGGAGCCTGGGAGATGGCGCTAGAAACCTTGCCCCGGCAAAAAGGGGCTTTATGCCCCGTCTTTTCCTCCCGCCCGCCCAATCGGCGTAGGAAACTCTCGTGATGTAGGAAAGTAGCGGTGCTCATTTATCATCACCACAACACCCTCGCCGCATCGTCAAACTCCTCCTTTATCACACTCTCTTTCGCGGTGTCGCTTGGTTTATATTGATACGCAACAGCCGGCACAGCCTGTCTGCAAGAAAGAGAAAGACGACGTTGGTGGCTGGTTGTTGATGAACTGTCTCGCATGCTGGGCACGTGCTAACGTTCCTGGACGCCGCTAACATTCCTGATTGGAATGTCAGTACCTTCGCCAGGCAGAGATCGGGCGACAGATCACCCTTGACTGAGGCTGGTTCGTGCCTGTGCCTGCGCCTGCGTTCCTTGTTCCATCCTCAGGGTTGCGGTCAAGTAGCCGGCGGTTACTTTTATTTTATTTTATTTTATTAGATCTACCTCTTGTTCCGCAACTGTTTTAGTGCATTGATAAGTGTAACTTCTTCTTATTTCATGTCTGTTTCTTCTCCGGGCCAGAGGCCTGCCCTCTGGTCAGCCTCTGTTCCCCCTCAAGATCTTCCTCTGGAGTTGTTTCTCCGCAATGGAACCCGTAGCGTTCATGTCGCTTTGGTGCCGACCACCGGTGGGTTCATCCGCATGAAAAACCCCAAGACAATCCAAACGGAACTTCGTGCGATCACTCCCCACTCTCTACTGATAACAGAGGTTCGTCAGTTTGGGCGCGGGGAGATACTATGCTGCTCACCAGACAAGGCCTGCATCCAAGATCTTCTGAAGTGCACTACTTTTGCATCACATCCGGTGAGCTCTTTTGTCCCAACTCATCTGGCTTGCTGCAAAGGATTGGTTCGGGGGGTAGACGCAAGTCTAAGCCCAGCAGAAGTCTTGGACATCTCTTCCCCAGCAGGTGTTATTTCTGTTTACCGCTGTACCAGACAGGAAAACCAACAGGAAGTTCCCACTGAAACTGTAATTGCCACATTCGCTGGAACAGATCGCCCTTCGGAGATCAAGGCATGGCCGCTTATCTATAAGGTCGAAGCTTTGGCTCCCCGTCTGCTGCAATGTGCTAAATGTTGGCGCTTTGGACACAGTACTAAAGGTTGTCGATCGGAGACTCGATGCCGCATATGTGGAGCCATATACGGGGCTGGTCATGGTACTGCTGAGTGTCAATCAGACAATAAGACATGCTGTTTGTGCAAGGCAAATCACGCTGGAGACGATCCTAACTGCCCTGCAAGATCAAAGGAACTTCAGGTGATTGAAATCATTGAAAGGAGACGATGCTCTCGTAGAGAAGCGATTGCAGAAATTCAAAGCAGGAGTCAGGGTTATGCCGGTATAGCAGCTCGTCCACCTCTTTCTATGGATGCATCACTTTCTGAGTCCATTTCTGCTATGGTAGAAAAGGCCGTAGAAAAAGTATTAGAAAAATTTTTACTCAATCTGTCCGACTCACTCAATAGTATTATGGATTCACAGATGTCGGGTGCATTTGATCGAATAACTAAGCGTATCCAACCTCCTAGTGCCTCAATTAGTAAACCTGCCGAACATCAGTCAGATGTCTCTATCGATAATGAGGCAATGCTTTCCAGTCCTAACACAACTGGGCAGGAAGGTATATCTGATTCAGAATCAATAATTAATCGGGATGTAGATATGGATGCTCGCCTTTTGAAACGCACCAGGTCACCCACTAACACTTAATAATTCTTCTCATCCAAAAACAAAAAAGAGTGTGAAGGAACCTAGGACTAAAGCGGACTTCTTAAAAGATAGTATCTTAGATCAAGCAGTTGCTACTGCTTGCTTATCATCATAGGGTACCTTAGGGTACTTCAGTGGAACTGCCGTTCAATTCTCTCTGCAACTACAGACTTATTATATTTAATTTCTCAACAATCTCCAGACATCATAATTTTACAAGAAACTTGGCTGTCTGTTGATCAAAACTTCTATCTAAAAGAGTATCAGTGCTTTCGACTGGACCGAGACTCACGTGGTGGAGGATTAATGTTTTTCATTTCATCCAAAATTTGCCTTAAAGCACACTTAGTTTACCAACAAATATCACACGATTATGAAGTATTGGTTCTGGAAATTCACTTTCCCGGATGCACGCCACTATCTATAGTCAACAACTGCTTTCCGGCTGGAATACAAGATGAAAGAGCCCATGACTTGACTGCGAGTTTTTGCAGAAACAGTATGCTATTTGCGGGAGACTTCAATTCCCATCACGTTTCATGGGGATTCCGCACTGATTCATCAGGAAAGCGGTTGTGGGACTGGACTAATCGGAATAACCTTATTTGTTGGAACTCCAGAATTCCGACATTCATTTGATGTAATTCGAGGTCCGTCTTAGATTTGACATTTGCTAGCTCAAGTGTGACAATATCATCTTGGACTGTTCTTGATACTGCTACAAGTAGTGATCACTGCCCCCTGGTATTTGAAGTCAGCATTCCTTTAGTGACGGTAGATCGCCAGGTGCAAAGTTTTGTAAACTACTCTAAATTTAAAAAGAACTTACAGTCAACGCTGTCTTCCTAGCCCAATATGGAAGCAAATATGAAAGCTATGAGCCTTTGTTCCACCCTAAAGTGTACAATTAAAAAATCACAGTTCACTATATCTTCAACAAAGGGAAAATTCATATCTGCCTGGTGGAATGCGGATTGCGCCAGAGATTATAGACGCCGCAACGCTGCATGGAAAAAACTCCTCACCAACCAATGTCCGACTAATTGGAGAAATTATTTATTTGCTGAAGCTACCTTTAGGAGAACAGTTTCATTAGCGAAAGACGATTATGGAGAAAAACGGTACAGCTACTTATCCAAGAGTGGCAACAAGAAAGCTCTATTCAGATTTCTCCGTAATCGTAAAGCTATTACAGCACACGTAAATATTGACTCAGTTATTTTTTCTCCAACTGATTTGGAAGATACATTAACGGAAATTGCAATAGAATTGGAGAAGAGATTTACATCACAAATCAAAATAAAGTGTGCAAAACCGTCATTCGGAAATGATTTTATTGAAGTAAGTAGGGATGAACTTGCGCACGTCGTTCGTATTCTGCCAAACACAGGTCCTGGACCAGATGGCATCACTTCAGAAATGTTAAAAATATTATTCGACATCTCTCCTGAAGACCTTCTTAACGTTGTCAACTATTCACTTGAAAATGGTTGGATACCTCCTGACTGGAGACTTGCAAAAATAATACCGCTTCTTAAAAAACAGGGACTAGGAATGCAGATAGATAACATTAGGCCAATCGCTTTAACATCACACGTAGTTGGGTTAATAGAAAGAATACTTTACATTAGAGTTACGAAGTTCATAACAGATAATGCGATACTCAGTGCGTGCCAGATTGGATTTAGACCAGGTTACTCTATATGGTGGGCGCATGTTGATTTAGAGGCTCGTGTAAAGCTTGCTCGGCACAGACGACAATATGCGGCCCTTGTAACCCTTGATTTAACCAAGGCATAAGACAGTGTTGAACATGCTATTCTTATCAATGTCCTAAAAGAGCTTACGTTCCCGCAGTACATAACAAATTGGATATACGAATTTTTAAAAGACAGAAAATTTTATTGCTTCCAACGAGGTGTTTCCACGCCGAAGTATAGCCAAACGAGAGGTGTTCCTGAAGGCTCTGTTCCATCGCCTGTGCTATTTAACATTTTGTTAAGTTCAATACCACAGAGTGATAAGGTACACGTATATGTATATGCAGATTATATCGCGTTCTTTGCATCTGACAACGATATTTATTCATTACATTCGACTTTACAGTGTTATTTGGCAACATTGGAAACCTGGTTTCAGAAAATTCATATGAACTTGAACGTAACTAAAAGTGCTATAATAGTTTTTCCGTTGGACGCACCAGTTACTATTTCTCTTCAGTACCATCAAGAAATAATACCCCAGGTTAATTGTATTAAATATCTGGGTGTACTGTACGATCAAAAACTGAGCTGGCGTGACCACATTGAATATATTAAAATTAAGGCTACACGCGCTGTTGGAATGATAGGTAGGCTTGGCCACCTCCGTTCCGGTCTTCGCAGAGATACGCTAATCATGATTTATCGAGTGTACGTTCGTCCGATTCTTGAATTCGGATGTGTACTATTCTCTGGTGGACCAGCATACAAAATAAACCCCCTCATTCTCTTAGAGCGGGAAGCCCTACGTAGTTGTTTAGGTGTGCCAAAATTCACAGCTAACAATGTTTTGTATCAAGAAGCTCGGATACCCACCCTTGCTTGCAGATTTCGTATTTTAACAGTAAACACCTATTTAAAATTTTCTGAATGCACTTTAAGAAGGTGACAATTTGTATTCTTTGCCGAGCCTGGCGTCTTTTTCAATGAGCATTGGTCCCGTGTATATAAACCCCAAGTGCTATTTGTTCAAACACTTCTAGATGCTTTAAATGGTAATATATTCGAGATCACACCATCTGTCAAACCAATCGGCCAAGTGCAAATAGAATTTGACGATATCTTCCCCATGAACGCTAAACACTTGCCCTCTAAATGTTTGATTGGTTTATTAGAACAACACCTGTCTCAATTAGGTACTAATACAGTAATTGCAACGGATGCATCTATGAGTGGCGAGAAGGCAGGTGTGGGTATTTTTTCTCTCTCATTATTCTGGTCATTTTCATCACGCCTCCCAGATTATACACCAATATTTGAAGCGGAATTAATGGCCGTTATACTAGCTATTCGTAAACTTCCTGCGACTCATTCGACAGTGATTCGATAGTGACCGACTCGTATTCCGTGTGTTCATTCTTATCATCGTCGTCGAAATCAGCAGTACTAGAGACTTTTAAATCATTAATCCCAGCAAACATTCGTCTAGTGCGAATGATATGGGTGCCAGGCCATCGTAGTATATTTATAAACGAGATGGCTGACAAACTTGCGCGCACATCTCTTGATCGTCCGATTGTGCCAATCATGCCTCCTACAGCTTATGTAACAGCAGCGAGGTTGAGAAAACTTTCCCTTCTTGAAGACTCATCAAAAACCATGATACCGTATCCAGATTTCTTGCACCTGGACTTCACATGGAATAATAAATGGTGTCCCACGCGTAAATGGGAAGTCTTGGTAACAAAATTACGTTGTCGTGTACCACCTCTTAATTTCTACCTAAACAGGTCTGGTCTGGTGCCATCCCCTCTGTGCTCAAGCTGTAACGAACCTGAACATATCGACCATTTTCTTACCACATGTGACCGATTCAAAAATCAAAGAAAAAACTTCTTCGAAATTTTATTCAGAAAATTAGGAATATCACTTAATACTCCCAATATTTTGTCTTTTGGGGCCACTTCATTGGGACACAGCGACGGGAACATCTGCGGGGCTCTCTGCGAATTCATATATAGCACAAGTAGATTACCTTGCTGAGTCAGCGATCAGCTCTCGAATTTTACTAGTCACACTACCACTTATTATTTAGCTGATACACTGCAATGATTCAACTTTCCGGAGAATTTCATATAACGATTCCACCACAGATATTCAACAAATTCTGTTATTTCTCCCCCCCCCCTTTTCTTTTTTTTTTCTGACATTGCGCCAAATTAATTTCACAGTCAAAACACAGTCATCATATTCCCCTAATCTAGAAAATCTATAGGTATTTACTTGCATTAACCACCGGCTTCTTGGCCAATCCCCCTTAGTGGGTGAGAGCCACAAAAGGAAGAAACAAGCAAGCAAGCAAACTGTCGCCATCTTGTTCGCCGAGCACGGTGCATCGTATTTATTTATTAAATAAGTTACCCGTAACCTTATTGGTGGAGGTGGACGACTCCCGTACCTCGATGGAGACGCGCAGCGGTCGCAACACCGGAGACTCTTCAGCTACTTCAACTGCCAGTGCCTCATCCCCGCCGGTCTCTCAATCCGAGTCGACAACCTACGTCACCCTGCCACCCCTGCGGGATCCTGGAACTTTCTCCGCTGACGGCACCATCGACGTTGACTCCTGGCTGCACCGGTACGAGCGAGTCAGTGCTACCCACCGCTGGGATCCCACGCTCATGCTCGCCAATGTTGTGTTCTACCTCGACGGCACGCCGCGGACATGGTTCGAAACCAACGAAGCCGAAATCACAAGCTGGGATCTTTTCAAATCCAAGATCCGTGATCTTTTCGACGATTCATCTGGTCGTCAGCTCGCTGCCAAGAAGACTCTCGCCACTCGCACCCAGACGTCTACTGAATCGTACGTCTCATACATTCTTGACGTCTTGGCGCTTTGTAGCAAGGTCGACCAGCGCATGTCAGAAGAAGAAAAAGTTAATCACGTGCTCAAAGGGATTGCTGACGATGCCTTCAACCTGCTGGTTTTTAATAATGTCACGAGCATCGACACGATTTCGACTGAATGCCGCCGTCTAGAACAGGCTAAAGCCCGCCGCGTCACCCACGGCACCACGCGCCTGCCGAACACAGCTGCTACTTCCTCTTGTGATGACTCCGTCCGCCCAGTTCCCCGATGTGACAACCTCACCCGCATCATTCGTCGTGAGGTCGAGGCAGCCCAACCAGTAGCTACTCCATTTCCAACGCGTGATCCTTCACCGACAACTATCTCACTGATACAAGCCGTCATTCGTCAAGAATTATCGAACGTCGGCCTACACCCTATTCAACCAGTCTACTCTGCCGAGCCTTTTTATCGTCGTCCCTCCGCTCCTCGATTTGGTTCCAACTACTCTCGACAGCGCAATTTGTTCGAATGGCGTACACTGGACGACAAGCCGATATGCTTCAACTGCCGACGTGTCGGTAATATTGCTCGCCACTGCCACAATCACTGGGCTCTGCCGGCACGCTATGGGCTTCCTACCCAGGCCACTTGTGACCACCAGTCGTCCTCAACATTTGATTTTGATTCCCCTATGCCGACCACATCCTCTGATTCTGCCGAAACTCTCACGAGACCTCGCTACGCCCGCTCACCGTCCCCAGCTCGCCGTCAATCTAGTTCGCCCCCACAACGCCATCCTGCCTCTCCGACCTATTCGCAGCGCCCCCGACCGGAAAACTAGGCAGTGCAGCTTCTGGAGGTGTAGCTGCATTGACGACGACCTCTGCAAGAAATCCTTGTGTAACATTACCGACCACCCGGAATCTGTTGAACGTTACTTTAGACAATGTACCTGTGCGTGCGTTGATCGATACCGGCGTGCATGCGTCCATAATGAGTGCTGCTCTTCGTCGCCGCCTAAAGAAAGTTGTCTCACCCGCCTTGAACCGAGCCGTTCGAGTTGCCGACGGGGGAACTGCCGCGATTATTGGCATGTGCTCTGCCCGTATGACTATCGCCGATAGAAGCACTGCTGTTCTTTTCACCGTTATAGAAAATTACCCTCATGAAGTAATTCTAGGCATGGATTTTCTAACCGCTCACTCGGCCCTTATAGATTGTTCAGCCGGCTGTCTTGACCTTGCCTCTACTTTCTGATCTGACCAACCCACCCCAAAGTCACCTTTGCTGCATTGATTTCGCGCGCCTTCCGCCTAACTGTGTCACACATATCGACCTCTTCTCTACACCACCTGTACCTGACAGCGATTACATGGTGGCACCAATTCATGCCGTGACGCTTACGCATGGCGTCGCTGTTCCCCACACCATTTTGACAATCGTTAAAAACCGCACATGCCTTCCTATTGTCAATTTTGCCCTCACTGCCCAAATTCTTCCACAAGGTATCTCTCTGGCCGAAATTACTGCTATACAAGACCACACGGTTGAACCCTTCAGAGTGGATGATTGCTGCACCTCAGACCATGAACCAACTCTATCACGTTCATCGGGTGTCGACGTTGACCACATGGTACCATCAGACCTCGCTCCTGATCAAGCGCAAGCCCTTCGTCACGTCCTGGAGTCCTATAGTGACATTTTCGACTTCGCCAGCACGGCTTTAAACCGAACGAGTGTTGTTACTCATCGCATCAATACTGGTGACGCGAGTCCCATTCACCGACGTCCATACCGTGTTTCCGCGTCCGAGCGCACAGTCATACAACAGGAAGTCGAAAAGATGCTTGCAAACGACATAATCGAACCCTCTTGTAGCCCCTGGGCTTCTCCTGTCGTCCTGATCAGAAAGAAGAATGGAACATGGCGCTTTTGTGTAGATTATAGGCATCTCAACAAAATTACGAAGAAAGATGTTTATCCGTTGCCTAGAATCGACGACGCCTTAGACTGCCTTTACGGTGCTACGTATTTTTCAACTATCGACCATCGATCTGGCTATTGGCAGATCGCTGTGGATGAGATGTACCGTGAGAAGACCGCATTCGTCACTCCTGACGGGCTTTATCACTTCAAAGTTATGCCCTTTGGTCTCTGTAATGCGCCGGCCACATTTGAAAGAATGATGGACTCATTGCTCCAAGGGTTTAAAGGGTCAACCTGCTTATGTTATTTAGACGACGTTATCGTTTTCTCTCCCACATTCGACTCCCATCTCAAGCGTTTATCGGCGATTCTTGAAGTTTTTCGTCGAGCCGGACTTCAACTGAACTCGTCGAAATGCCACTTTGCTCGTCGTCAAATAACCGTACTTGGCCACATCGTCGATGCCGCAGGAGTCCGCCCAAATCCCGAGAAAATTCGCGCCGTCACGTACTCTCCTGTTCCGAAGTCAACAAAGGACGTACGCAGTTTTGTGGGCTTGTGCTCCTATTTTCGACGGTTTGTTAAGGACTTCGCCATCATTGCACGCCCACTCACAAACCTCCTGAAGAAGGACACCCCGTTTTTCTGGGGCGCTGATCAAGCCTCCTCTTTTTCCCAGCTCACGACGCTAATTACAACACCGCCGATTTTAGCCCATTTCAATCCATCAGCTCCAACCGAGGTTCGCACTGACGCTAGTGGGCATGGCATCGGGGCAATGCTAATGCAACATCAACGCGGACATGACCGTTTTATAGCATATGCAAGCTGCCTGCTATCTACTGCCGAGCGCAACTATTCAATCACGGAACGTGAGTGTCTCGCTCTTGTGTGGGCAGTCGCCAAGTTTCGCCCATACTTATACGGGCGTCTATTCCGGGTAGTCACCGACCACCACGCGCTATGCTGGCTGGCCTCACTCAAGGATCCAACAGGACGCCTCGCTCGTTGGTCCCTACTATTACAAGAATACACGTTCACCGTAACGTACAAAACAGGGCGGTCACATCAAGATGCTGATTGTTTATCACGCTACCCTGTGGAAGAGGCTGCCCATACTGACACCTTTCCAGACGTTCTGCCTGTGACGCAGCTACTCAACCTTGGCCAAGAACAACGCCTTGATGCTTCCCTGCGAACCATCATTGACAAGCTTGAGTCAATGCCTCGCGACGCATCTCTACAAATGTTCCTGGTAAAAGACGGCATCTTGTATCGCCGTAACCTCGATCCATATGGCCATGACTTGCTCCCCGTCATACCAGCACATCTTCATGCAACTGTTCTCAACCAACTTCATGACGCTCCTTTGGCGGGCCACTTGGGCGTCTCTGCACATACGACCATGTACGCCGTCGTTTCTTTTGGCCTGGTCTTGCCTGCTCTGTTCGACGCTACGTCGCCGCTTGGGAGCCCTGCCAGTGCAGCAAAAAGCCATCTTCCCTACCAGCTGGATTCCTTCAGCCGATCGACATTCCCATTGAACCTTTTTTTCGAGTTGGCCTCGACCTGCTTGGCCCATTCCCGATCTCCAGCTCAGGCAGCAAATAGATCGCTGTCGCCACTGACTATGCGACACGGTACGCTATCACACGAGCACTTCCGACGAGTTGCGCAACCAATGTGGCGGACTTTCTGGTATATTATATTATTCTAGTACACGGAGCTCCACGCCAACTTCTCACTGACCGAGGCCGGACCTTCCTATCAGCTTTCGTTGATGAAATCCTGCGCTCTTGCTCTGCCAAGCACAAGTTTGCCACTTCGTACCATCCGCAAACGAACGGTCTTACGGAGCGCCTCAACCGCACCATAACCAACATGCTTTCTAAATACGTAGCGGCTGACCACCAGGGCTAGGACGTTCATTTGCCATTTGTGACGTTCACATATAATTCATCACGTCACGACACTGCCGGCTATTCACCATTCTATCTTCTATACGGCCGAGAACCCGCCCTACCATTTGACACCTTGCTGCCCTCGGTCACTGAGTATGCCGGCGAAGCCATCGCGCGAGCTGACCACGCACGCCAACTCGTCCGCAGCCGCCTGCATTCTTCACAGGAGCACCAAAGACAGCTCTACGATTCCCATCACCGAAACGTGCACTTTTCACTGGGTTCAGTTGTCCTCCTCTGGTCCCCCACTCGGCGTGTAGGGCTTTCTGAAAAACTGCTGTCACGCTACACTGGACCATACCGCGTCGTTCGCCAGGTGACCGACGTTACATACGAGATCGTCCAGCCGATTCAACGTCATCATCGTCACCTTCAATGACATCGTGCACATAGCTCGACTCAAGCCTTATCACCCTCCTTCTACCGCATCCGAGTTGCTCAAGCACCGAGACGGTGCTTCTACCGCCGGGGGGTTATGATACACAACAGCCGGCACAGCCTGTCTGCAAGAAAGAGAAAGACGACGTTGGTGGCTGGTTGTTGATGAATTGTCGCCATCTTGTTCGCCGAGCACGGTGCATCGTATTTATTTATTAAATAAGTTACCCGTAACAATATCGCACGATTACCCGGTTTTCTCAGATTTGAAAGCCGTCGCTCATGTGCTTTGAAGAATTTGCCAGCAGCCCGCCACAATCCTCAGTCTGGTGCGAGCCATCTATTGGTACGCCGCGAACGAGAACATAATCGGTCCCTCCCCGCTAAGCGCTCGCTTCGCGTCATTCACTCACCTGAAGTATTTTTGCACCATGCTCTTTTCCCACTTTTCATGCAAACGGAATGCGCTTGTGCCTCGTCCGCTAGCCGCTGGGGGATGCGTTGCCATTCGTAAAATTTTATTAACCATTTTTAAATGTGAAGAACTCTTTAACTAGCCTGTGCAACGCTGTCCCTCCGTGTGTCCGTATGAACGCGCCGCAACACGTTCCGCTTCCTGCAGGTGTTGGAGCGGTGCCGAGTAGCTCATACCGCTGCAGCGTGTTAGCGTCACGCTTCCCTCACAGTGCGCGCTGACGTCACTCCCTCCCTCACCTGCCACTTGCTCGTCGCAGCACACGAAGCTGCCGCCTCATCCATTCTCCTGCAACGAATGCCACTACCGCCACTCGCTCCGCTTCCGCGATTGCTGCTCACCACACCGCCGACCCGACGGTTTACGCGCAATAAACCTGACGAGCGCCTAACATACGCTTTGAAACATGTGTGTACGTGTCACCTCTCTCGCTTCACGCTCTCTACTGCTCGTAATGTCAGAGCGCACATCGAGTGGTGACACTCTTTCGGTTCGTTTGTCTGCGATAGAGAGGACGCCGGAAGACGGCGCTTTTTCACTCGCCGAAACATCGGCCGATGCGATAAAGCCTAACCTGGCCACATCTTCAACTGAAACTTCCAGCGCTCACCACCGCACTTGCATTAGTGCTGTTCAACCAGTGACGCCATCCGTGCGCATTGCTGCTGCTTCGCATCCCATCAGGGTTTCCGTTGGTTACATGGTGTCAATATTTTTTTTCTCAATTTTGATCGTGTGTTATCAAGGGTGATGATTCGGCTGACCATTTTCTCAGTAGGACGAAACTTCATCTGCACAAATAAAATGAATGGTTGAAGGTCGAGGCTCAACCTAAATAAAATGAACTTTTTATTCAACGCTTTGTACAAAAAACTAAGACAGAAACGTAGTGTGAAAGTGTCAGTCTACAAAAGCAGCTATATTTTACAACTGACATATGGACATAATGAGCAAACACTGGGTGTGTTCTAATACTCACAATAGACGGCTAAATAGACAGCTAAATGGGCGACGGCCATCTTAAGTCCGATTCCAATTCTCACGTACCTGGAAAATAGACAGCTTGAAGAAGACCGTATCGTAGCCAAATACGATGTAGGCTGATTTGCCGTCTACACAAGATGGCAGCTCAACAAACGGTTTGCAAAGCTTGGATACCATACTAATTCTCGTCAGCACTGAAGCAGACGCTTCTCCAGAGCCTCAATGAAAGTAACGTATAATTTTTTTATATTTTACCTTCAAAACAAACTAAAAAATAACAGTTACGTTAGTTTACTTTAGCTTTTTCTTCTCGACTTCAGGTGGCACCTCGAGACGCGTAGAAGACGTCCAGACGTCTTCCATTTCTCAGACGACATGGGCCCAATGCTGTCTTCTAAGATGTCTGCGTAGACTGTCCACTATGCGGTCTAAGAATCGGAACACAACCACTGATTCCAGAATATCCACACCAATAGAAAGATTATCAACAATCATGAGTAGGGTACGTCGTATTTGACTCAATCATGTTTGTTATTATGGCGCACATAATTTACTTACAGAAATAGAGTATCAAATGAGACAGCAGTTCAGTAGCACAGGGAGGCTTGAAGCCACCAGAAATATTCCTCGAGAGAACGTCGCTAGAAACAGAGTTTCGGCAATTTGACATGTCCTGGTCAAGGAAACAGTGTTGCTTAGAGAAAGAAAAGTTCACTTGTCAAAACGTCGGCTCCAGTGACATTCCTTGTAATGATTTCTAGAAGCGTTTTGTTCATCACATGCATTTGGGTGACAGTATTAGAAGTAAAGACTCACAACCTTTGAAGAAACTGCGGCTACACAAATTTCATGAACAGGAAAGAGTGCATAAGTACTCGACATCATTTGAAGCATATACCAAAAGTAAAAGAAGCGAGAACTAAGTAGCCGAGCCAACACAAATTCGAGTCTTTCAACGCATTTTCGTGACAGCAGCTTGGATGCCGTCTTGACTAATTAGTCTAGCGACACCACACTTCTGTCAGTCGAACCAGGCTTGCAGAGAGCTGGGTTTACTTATGTAGTTATGCAAACTCATAACTTGCTCAAATAATGGGTGCAAACAGTTGTGCTGACCTGCTACCACTAGGAAACCTGAAAAACATTCGCGGTGCGGGAAACCCCCATAATGGGCACGCCAACCAAGCGAGATAACTAAGCGCGATTCAACTTGTATTATCGCTGAGCGAGTGGCGAGAAGAAGCGGAGGAAAACGCTAGGAAGTCAAGTCAACCACTTACCGCGCTTCGAATGAATTAAAAATCGCGAAATAAAAAAACACACACACAAGTAAAAAACTGAGGAAAAGTTCTTCACATTGGTATCGAATTTCTTCATTTGTGAAAACTTGTGAAAGCCAATAATTGCGGACATTCACACCAACCTCGCTCTGTAATACCGGATCTTAGGATGCATGGCAACCCCTACGAACATGCATGTTCCTGGAAACTGAAACTACCGCTGAGTTTCCAGGGCTTGGTTGAAAGGCAAGATTGAATTTTTTTTCCTTCTTCACGATCCTTCCTATGAGCACTATTTCCTCCTTGCCATCTATTTCTGCAGAAAAAAAGCGGAATGCAAGCACTGTCTTAAGCTAGTCAAGATTTCGCGCTTTTCGACTACACGCACGCTATCTCCGCACAAATGCAGAAAACAAAGTGGAATGATTTTATCGTGCATGAAAGTCACGCGTGGCAACAAAGAGCGGCCATGCAGCTGCATAGAACAGGGTAGGCCACAATTCAGAACAGATATCTTTATGTATATCGACCGAATAGAGGGCTCATTTCATCCTTACGTCACGTGAACGAACTGCTGGCGTCACAATTGGTGCAGTAAAGACTGCAAAGGCCGGGAGAAAATAACGTCCACGTTCTTCGTATTTTCGCAGGTGGTCGAGAAATCTTTTAAAGGCCAACTCCTCCAATTTTACGACCGTGTCAAGGTAATGGAGTTTTTATGTTCATGAGACACTCTTTTCATGAGCCCGATAGCTGAAATGCTCAGGAAATTTGAAAAGATTTATTATGAGCAAAAATGTGCAAAACCGAAACCGAAACATGACCGGACGCCGGGCCTGCGTACTATTTGGTAAGAACCGGAGGCGGTATGCTGGTCCCGAGGGTGCGTAGTACGAAAACTGAGAAAGCCAGACCAGCGAAGCGCCGGCCCAATACCAAAGATGAAGAAAGAAAGCTTTTTAGTGCTATACCCGTGCCAAAGACCGACGCCGTCGCTTTGTGGACAGCACAATAAACGCTGTAGTGGCCGAAGTAGCGATGCCATCGGCTGAGTCACTACGGTTGGCATGCCAAACATGACGTCACACTGACAGTGTTGCCAATAACTCTGGCAAACAAGGTGAGCTTTTCGAGGCATTTTTAGAATTCATTTGCAAACAATCAACGCATCCCTCAAGCCTGTAATTTGGCATAAAAGCGGAAATGTGCAAAGGAACGTACCCAGCAAATTTCATTGAGATCCATTGACCTCGAAAAATGGCCGGAGTTGGCCTGTGCGGTGCCATTCAAAGCAGCATTTGGCGTATTATTGCGCTTATCCTGGGACCACTATCGCGCACATAAAAATAACTTCCGTTGAATCGATCTGAAGCAAGCCTAGTGCGCATTGCCTCTTTCCGACGTGTGCCCGTGGCGAAAAGGCTGAGAAAGCTTTACATTGAAGTTGTTTCTCCCTGTAGCATTCTAGTCAGAACATTTTAAAGCACCAACCGTTATTCTGTCACATTCACGCCGACGGCTCAGGTACGAATCATCTGTACACTCCTCGTGTTAGCATTGCGTAGCTCGAAAAAGACAAGTTGTCTCTTCCAAAAATCGAGCGCATAGTGTTCCTGATGGAGTTGGCCGCGTAATAGCCCGCAAGGCGGGATTGCGGTGTCAGAATGTTCTTGCAGTGTTTTCGGTGTCGAAGTATTGGTGACGCGAGGACACTTTTGCGTTGGGATCACACACCAGCATCGCACTTTCGATGTGTTTACTATGCGCCGTTGTTCTCACAATCTGTTGCTCGGCTCAAGCTCATTGTTACACGTGATCTCACCGTATAGAAATCAGTGCATAAGAGACAGGTCACGTGATGCTTCGTGTAAAGATTAGGTTATAAGAGCCACGAGTCAACAAAAATATCGTGGTGCGTGCACTCACCTGCGTTCAATACAGGGACCCTGGAAGAAGGGTGAGGGGCCCGAAGGATTTCCTCGATGGACAAACCGAACGCCGGCTGCATTATGGGTATCCCTGAAAAGCAGTAGAAAAAAAAATACCACAAGCTCGAGCCTACTCCTCCGGCAATGAACTTGCTAACTGCTATAGCGGCAAGTAATTGCTGTTTTTCGCACACGTGCATGCAGTGCCTATGCCCACTGTGGAAGATCGAACAGGAATAGGTTGATATGCATTACTATGAGTTTAGCAATGAAGAAGAGTTTTTATCGGCAGAAGTGGTCGTGCTTCCACGGCGTTCCGAGTGTATCGGTCACCTTAATAGAGGGCACGGATAGAAAATCTAAAATCATAATTTATTGCTTGAATGTAAGCGCAAAAAATGACAAGGACGAAAAGAAGCTACACAAACAAGTCCGCATCACCATTACCGTTAATAATTTGCTTTTTAAAGGTATACAGGAGGTGCTAGAGGAGGGTGAAGTCCCTCATCGCATCGCAACGCTTTCTCTGCTGCAGTATTCCATCGCGGAAGCACCAGAGGTAACCAGGATGGGCGCATTCATGCCATGGGCGTCGGTTGGGAGTTGCAAAAGGGGCACTTGCCCCCCTCAAGCCTAACTTGCACTTACCCTCACCCAAGCTACACCAGTGCTCTCCCCCTCTATCGGACACGATGCAACACTGGCTTGCACCCTGCGAGAGAATCATGCCGACGACCATGATTCATGCTGCTCAACCTTCTTAGAGAGGTAAAACTCCCACGACCAAGTACGAAGTGGGCAAATTCTTTTCCGATTAACTGCGCTGCCTGCACGACGGGGGATATGGCTAGACCAGGCGTGTGTACTGAACGTCATTGCCAGAGTGCGGCAGCGACACCTTCTTGAGTTAGTTCTGTTCCGAAGTGACTGTTGGGAAGAATTTGTGGTTCCAGGTGAATAGTAAGAGCGTGATGGTAGTGAAAATGCGAGGCTACGTGAGAGTTTCAAAACTCAGCATCGTTAATCTCTGGCATATAGATGCCTCGATTCAGGTGTTTTCGGGGAAAGTCCTCTTCTAAAGAAGCTTTTGACAATATGCACGCTCATTTCAGATACATTTTTGGCGTCGAGACACTTTAACTTATCGAAGCAAGCACAGACGTATAAGAGGCTAAAAATCAATGTAATAAATTCAAGTTTTTACTCTCCTCAAGCTGTAACAGATAAAGTTTCAAAGTTTCAAAGTTTCAAAGTTTATTTGCAGGAAAAAAAACAGAATAAGTTAAAATAAATTAAAAAGAAAGTGAACATCTCAGCTGGAGAGGTCCAGCCAAATATTGTGCTAGATAGGTACGTTGGAGCGAGATCAGGAAGTCTACGAGAATGAAACCAGCCTCTATAAAAAAATTCATGGCATATCAATGGAGTGAATGATAATGAGTGGGGCGAATCTGCCCGTCCGTGCGTCTCTCTGTATGCCTGTCTGTCTGTCCATCCGTCTGTCGGTCCATTCGTCCGCGCGTCCACTCCTATCCCACTAGAGCACCGATGGACGCTTCGCCCCACTCATCATGAATCATGGATATGCTGTGAATTTATGATAACTGCGCCATCTAAGCCATCTATCCTCTTTAATCGTTGCCTAAATATATATATATATATATATATATATATATATATATATATATATATATATATATATATATATATATATATATATATATATATATAAGGGAAAGAAGTGTATACCTAAGGGCTCGTTTTTCCGTGTTTTAACACAATATTAATGAGATCTAACAGACAGTAATGCCAAGGAATGTACAGGGGAAGTTATTAAAACCAATAGAATGTAAATGAGAAGAAAGAAAAGTGGATGAAAAAATTACCAACCGTGAGCAGGAAACGAACCTACGACCTATATATATATATATATATATATATATATATATATATATATATATATACATATATATATATATATATACATATATATATATATATATATATATATATATATATATATATTTATTTATATATATACGAAGTAACTTTATTGATGTTTCGTTCGGCAGTGGGTTCGGCCTTCATCAGTCCACGGCCGAAACGGCAATAAAGTTACTTCGTACGTGTCCCTATCGCAAAAGCCAGTGGCGATTACTGTACCAGTGTGGCGCTGACACTGGGACACTGGCACGCTGGCGCTGCAGACTGGGACACCAATTACCGACTGAAATCTGGCTTTTAAACTAAAAAAATAAAAAAAAAACTGTGTGAGGCCAGATTCTAACTTACTATACCTCAACACATCACACATCCTCAGTCTGATATGCTAGCCACTACACCACACCTGAAAGACGAGAATGAATGTATTTTTTTCATCCTAAAATTACTCCAGGTATCCAACATTTTGATTTTGTCGCTTACATACGCAGTGTTTCGTCTCTTCGTGCTCGCACCAAACATGCGATTTCAGCTTACTTTTTGCGGGTTGCCTTGCATAACATCGATTTGGCATGTTTTGCAGGAAATCTTGTAAGCGAAGCTGCAAACATGTTACGGCAGTCGAAGTGACTTGCTATGCGGTTAGTCATAACTATGTAGAAAGCAGCGTTTACCTGAACTGCTCAAAGAACACGGTAGATTTCGTCCCTCGATAATTTGGAAGTATTTTCTGTTTTCCTCGTTTACGTTACGCGTACGACAGCCGCAGCACTTCACTCTAACCGAAACGAACATTAGGCTTAGGGCCGTCGATCGTGTGCCATGGTTGCTGCGAAGATCGTGGATATTCAGTTATTTATAGTCTAATAACCATTAAAACGTAGTTTCGATCATAACTGACCCATGGGTGGTCATATGTTTACCTTCGACTACACAAATCAGAAGCTAAAAGCACCGAGATCGGGCATTGCAGCGGAGAACTGCTGCCAGGACGTGCGGCTTTCTGCGGTGCGAGCCGGATCGACCCACTGCTAGAGTAGGTTGATCATCAGACTGATACTACTGTCATGCTGTGTTGCGAATTATCAGTTATATCGATGCCGTTTATGAAATACACTGACAAAACTCGATCAAACTTCAAGGAAAGCGCATCCGCGCAAGGGGGGGGGGGGCACCAGTGGGTGGGCTGGAGTTTTTTTTCACAAAATTCTCGCATGCCACCTCCCCCCCCCCCCGAGCAAGCATAGTCGTCAAAACACGACGCATAAGTTCTGTGCCTCCCTGCCTCCTTGCAGGAACACAATTGTCGTTGGTGCCCCCCTCCCCAGCAAAATCCTGGCGGCGCCCCTGACGCACGCCCTCGACTTAAGATTTAAGCGTACTCGCGCATACATTGATTGCCTAACTGAAACTAGGCCTATATATGTGGAGCACATAGATAAAAATACCACCAAGTTCGGTTAAATTTTACATGCAAAATTTCGCGATTCAGTATGAAGTCTTACAGAAAGTGCGCCGATCGCGCCTAGTTTCTTGCAATGTGCCGCTAATGTTCTCAGTGTGCGATAGAGACTGTACAACGTGACCAGTGCCTCCCAGAGCACTGGGTGACACTAGCCACGCTGTACAGTGTGTCTCAGTGCCTCCCACAGCGCTGTGGTACACTGGGACACGCTATACAGCGTTTTCAGTGTCATCCAGCGCACTGAAACGCACTGGCAAAACACTGGAAACGTTTTTTCGATATATATATATATATATATATATATATATATATATATATATATATATATATATATATATATATATATATATATATATATATATACCTTTTTTGCACAGTACTCAGCAATACCAGGATCATCATTCTGTCCAACAATATTATGTATGCTCGGCATTTTCATGACCCTTAGCAACATCTATCGCAATCGATTCCGCACAGTGACCACGGTGTTGTGCAAGCTGCATTCAGCTTGACATCACGCCAGATAGAAAATCTCAATGTAAAAAAAATTATTTCGAAATGCTCGACAACTCTGAAGATTTCAGGAAATGCTGAAGTTTGATGATTGATTGATATGTGGAGTTTAACGTCCCAAAACCACCATATGTATATGAGAGACGCCGTAGGGGAGGCCTCCAGAAATTTCGCCCATTTGGGGTTCTTTACGGGAACCTAATCTGAGCACACCGGCCTACAGCATTTTCGCCTCCATAAGAAATGCAGCCGCCGCAGCCGGGATTCGATCCCGCGACCTGCGGGTCAGCAGCCGAGTGTCTTAGCCACTAGACCACCGCGGTGGGCGGCGCCCCGAAATTTTGTGCTCGCGAAATATAGTGTCGAGGCCACTGTGCATGCGTGAAACCCAAACATGGTTGAGGTCTTGCGTTGGGGACGCTGTGTCTCGAATATAGTGAGAACCCCTAAGCCTGCCCCAAAATATTTGCGTCAAACTAACATCACAGCACCTACAGAAGCGGCGGCCTTCGGTCAAGACTAGAGTGACCTAAAATAGGTGGAGCTTCAAATGTGCCACAGACCGTATTCAAAAACTCTTAGCTCCTGCTTGACCAAAAGAGAGCAGACGCAAAGGGCTTTGAGGTTCCGTACTTTTGCAGCCCCTGTTCCGAAATTTTCCTTAACGAAGTTTCATGTTGATCACTTCCGGGTTGTTTATATGAATGGAGCTTCCAATGCAAAGCACATATATTTGTGCAAGAGATTGTACAAAAATATTTGGGACTCGGCGAGTCTAGTCATAAGGAAAGTTTTTGACTCGAGTGCGAACTTCCTAATTTAACGCAGTGTCTGGATGAAGTACAGAAAACCAAGATAAATCATTCCATTAAACTGGCGACGTTAAATTGACAGAATTTCAATCCAAACTTGCAAAGCACAGCGGAAGGGCCAAGTATATCAAAGGTGTGTTGCCCGCTCCATGAGTTCGAGAGAGAGAGAGAGAAACAACATTCATTTACGCATCCGGCGTGCGGGAAGTCACCGGCCACGCAGGGCGCGGGTATTCCCTATCTGAAGACTATGGCTAATAGAGTCCTATAGTCCCAAGGCCTAGATCTTGAGGACGTTGTGCTCCGGCTAGGCGTTGGATACTCGGGCTCCTCCGCTCCCGTTGTCCGGGGCGTCGACTCCCTTTCTCTTCTGCTTCGCCAGGGCCTCCTCAAGCCGCTGGATGGCCCTTCGTTGCGTCGTTGAGTCTTCGGAGCGCATCCATGCTCCCACCTCTTCGGGATACGTGGCGTCCTGGCCCTGCCCGTTCCTATTGTTCGCAGCACTGTTACACCCGCCCCACATGATGTGGCGGAGGGTGGCTAGTTCAAATGGTTCCCAGCCCACATGAGACGACAACTGGCTCCCGACATCGAGATCCGCAACGAGGAGGCGGACGCTGTGGCCTGTGATCTCATCACGTGCCGGACCGCGGCAGCCCGTTTCCCCGAATCCAGCGGTGAAGAACGTGAAGAAGACCTCGATCCCCTCACCGACTACGGAGGGATCCTGGCGGCCCACAGAGAGGCCAGGAGAGCCTTTCCGCTCCCGCATCGTGAACTGTCACGTGCGGAAGCAGTGAAGCTCCGACAATTGCAAACAGAATGCGTGCTAACGCCTGCATTGGCCCGGCACGTATGCCTCGACATTGTTTGTGGACGCAAAGTGTAGCGTGTGCGAGCGTGAATCCATGGGTTGGAATCGCAACTTCTCGTGTGAGGGCGGTTCAAATGCCTCTGTTTTTCCCGAAAACATGAATACTAACACTAAAATGTCTCTCCACAAGTTCTCGGGAATAGACGGCTACAATATGTCACAGAAGTTTTTGAAACCCGGACTTTTTAAATGAGACACCATTTCCGTTATCCTATTTTCGCAAAGTACAGGAGGCGATGGAAAGAAACACGAGCATCGTGCCATCTATATACTCCACTGTTTCGCATTATTTTCAAGTTATTGTAGTCTGCATGATAAAAAAAATCCAACATAGTCATCCGTGATAAAGTGAAGAATTAGTGTTGCGTCTTTTCATTCCTACCAAGGGAGGAGCGTGATTAAGACAGCGCCCATGCGGTGCTGTTCACATTTTATTACCATTCCCACGTATACTGCAAACTTGAGCATTTGAACGCCTGTTATTCGCGAAATGCGCTGATTCTGCGAAGGAGAAAAAATGTTTTGCTCGGCTACATAGCTTTGTTCCCAAACACGAACGGGTTTGATTGCACAGCCTTACATTCAACAAATGAACTACGTTTGTACTGGCCAGGTAGGTTGCTCTCGTGCTCTCTTTCTCTGGAATGGTATATTGTTTTTCATGTATCAAAAATTATGCGTATCATAAATATCTGAAATGCAGTTAAATTACTGCATACCAATGCTCTGCTGTCAGAGTACATCAGAGATACCTAAATACACCGAAAAATACTCCAAATCGGACAAATTCAGGAGAGCATTTTAAATACGTGCAAGTGTGATAAATGCAACTGCCACCGGCGAAGCGCAGCCCCACTTCACATCGAAATTATGGTTCTCGGGGCATTCCACCAGGAAGAGCTGAAGCTAACCAAAGCAGTGAGTTTCTGTATAACTGCATTTTCAAGCTATTATACGGGGACATTAAGCAAGAGCATGGTTCCGTTGAAGCAAGTTGTATGCCATAATGTCAGACTGCTACAACCCAAAGCAGTTAGCACCTTTTGGGGCGTCTTTTTGCCTCACACACATAATCATCATTAGGCTTCATTTCTCCCATAAATTGGCGCTCACCGCTTTTCTATCAAGAATGCTATATTCTAAAGAAAGCTTATGTGCGTTGTTTGGGGTATAAAAACAGCGCAAAAATCGAGACAAGCACTGAAGAAGAGACGACATGGTGCTGATTTCCGTGTGGCTTCTTTTGGAAAGTCTGCACTTCTAACGTGTAATGTGACACGATACGACTCCCAGAAAAGAGTATAGTGACCCCCAAAGAGAGTTGACGCGCCTCTTTAAAAAATAGTCGTACACGTGGCAAGCCACAATTCTCAAAAAGGTGTAAAAAAACTCTCTTTTTTTCTCTTAAACTATCAGAGCGTCGTTTAGGACACCGAATTATAAAGCTCCACGGCAATGCAATGAAAAGCACGCGAGATAGGTGACAACTGCCACTCTGAAGCCACATGGACACCGCTCCTTTTCTATTTAGGGTGATGCGTCATTCGAAATAGCTCAACCTTCTCAACTTCAGTGCCAAGACGTGAAGTTAAAACTTCAAACAACCAGCCAAGCACTCTACCATGCTCACGTCATCAAACGGCAGAGCAGGATCCACGGACGAACACTCTAAGCCAAAAGGGAGCAACAGGGGTATAGGGGTTGCTCCTTTCAGAGAGCAATTGCATTGCCACTCCCATTAATCCCCTAAAAGGAGTAACAGCAGAGGGAGTAACCGTTGCTCTCCTTCCAGTTCCTCCTTCGGGGGATGAACAGTTACTCCCTCCAGTTCCTCCCTGCAGACCAACAGTTACTCCCACCAGTTGCTCCCTGCGGACCAACCATTACTCCCACCAGTTGCTCTTCTAAAAGCAACAGTTACTCTTTACCGTTCATCCCACGTGTTCGCAGTTACTCTCTGAAAACCAACTGCACATGCTTCCAGTTACTCCTTGGGGAAATGACTATTTATCTCGAGTATGCTTGTCACACCCTTAATACATGGCGAGAGCTCCTTGGAAGTGCACTGCTTGGGTGCTTCTAACACAAAAAGTGGACAATATTGAAAGGAAAATATATGCTTTATTGTTCTTTTTATGAGGCGACGTGTGAGCACACGTAAAAGTAGACTTCGCCACACCACAGCCAGCACTAAACAAGCACCATAATACATCAAAGGTTTTCTGCGTCATTCGTGGAAAAACAATCTTGAATTTGTAGCATAGGGCAGTCTGTGTCATCATTGGTGAGAGATGGGCAACTTCTCCAATGCTGAAGGACTCAAGTTTCGCAGCTGGTGTTTTTATCAGGCTAGCACAGCGGAATGTCACCACAGGCATATGTGAAGCATCTCATTGCTGCAAGAAAAAAAAATAGAAGTGTGAGGTTAACCATGCCAGAATCAATACATAACAATGAGTCGCACAGACTGCAGCAGCGCTTACATTCTAGGATGTCTACTGCAAAATGAAATGTGAAAAAAAAGGAAGGTTCGGCCAAACGTTACTTGGCAAGCCATATAAATGCTGATGTGGTAGACTCTTTTCGCATGATGTCTCAGACAGCAATATTCTGGAAGAAAATGTGCAGCACCTCAACAAGGCATATTTGTAGCAGTTAAAGATACCATTAGGTTCAGTTAACTTGTGTCCTATACACAGCTGAGTGACATTTCTATGAGCCCGTTCACCAAAGGGCATTCTAAGTGAGATCATGTGTGTGGCAAATAACACGTACCGTCCGCTCATGTTAAAATACTTATTTAGCTCGTGCACATAGTTGCTCTCCATTCTACTGTTCTATCATACGCTGCTGCGTCTTGAATTGTGCAATACCTGTAGGCACAAGCCAAGCATGCAAAGCTGCTTGAAAGCAACCATTTGCAGAGGCCCCATGATAATCTTCAGTATATTTCTTTGTACCTGACGCAAACGGCTCGACAAAACTATAGACAAATAAATGTAGACCGTGCTACCTTCAAAAAATGCATTAAATTTAGTAAACTAGGGTGCATTTGTTCACTCTGTTGACGAGTCACAGCCACGAGATATGTAAACGAAGCAATATATCTTAAGGCATGCACAGATATTCTGATTCTTTGTTTGACAGTGTCACAGATAGCTTGCCAATACATATATATCAGAGAGCAACAAGATGTGAAGCTTTTATTAGTTCAACGTCTTGTTGGTTCACACCCAAACAGGTTACTGCTCTGTTAGACAAATTGGAAGAAGCGCACCATGGTTTCCAAAAAAAGCATTATTAGAAGTTAGCTCCTGGTGTGAATGTCTGCCTGTTTATTTTGTACTGCCTTCTACATGTGCCACAAAGACATTTGTTGAGGATGTGCTACCAGCCAAGCCAAGATCGCATACTTGGTCAATGTGATGGAAATACAAACATTAGAAACACTGTTACCTCTAGTAAGAGCATAACATTTCAGCATCTTGGAACAGCAAGAAGGAGCACAAGAAAGTTGAGCCCACTCTTGCAGAACTTTGAATGCGAATTTTTCAGAGTGGGGGAGATCAACATGCTGTGGCACTTTTAAACCCATGAAACATCTGCAGAAAACAGGGTAAAGTCAAGTCAACAAATGCTGTTATGAAGGCCTGCGCATGGACAGCTTTGTGAATCTAGGCCCAAGCGTTATGCTTTGTGCAAGCCAAAATCCATGTAAATAGGGAAAGCGTACTTTTAGGAGCACCAGCGTAAACAAATCTTGGCAGTTGGCTTTCTAGTACAAACAGCAATCCCTGCAATGAAAACAAACATTTTATCTTAACGGTAACAGTGTGAGCACACACACAGGCCAGCAGAGCCATGTCAAATTGTCAGTGCCAGTGTAACCATGTGGCATGATAAACTATTTTTTGGCCAACACATGCACAGTTTGCCCCTAAAAAGCGATGCTTTCACATACGTAGTACAAAAAGTCTGCACTTACCAAAATTCACTTGCTTTCTGTACTTTAGCATCATTGGGAGCATCTTTATCTGGAGTATAACCAAATTTGTGTCATATCCCTGAAAAAAAGTAGTAAAAGACATGCATCAAATATTGTTTCATTTGGTAGCAGTGAAGTCAGGTTAAGAACAGCCAAGTGGGAATCAGCCTAATTATGTGCATGCGGCAAATCCCAAACCGCGTTATTGAGGTTGTCGAAATTCTCGTCGATTGGTATTAACGTCAATATGTGGCTTCAACGGCATGCCAAGTTTTCACAGCGCATAAAAATTTCATGATGCAGAATAATGACAACGTTAATGAGAACATACAGCATTTATGATTGTCTTTTACAATATTCAGTTTTGCGAAGGTTTTGCATGACTAAAGAAATCTGAAAGATTTGGGTCATTCCTCCTCCAATTGTTCTGTCCATATGTAAATTGCTCGCTTGATGGTGCGCTTTTAAAATAGTACGTTCAGCGCAGAGGTGAAGCAAGTGACGCAGTGATGTGGGCAGATTTTTTTTTTTTTTTGGCGTGCGGGGAGGGGGGGGTCCGCTTATTTTAATTGGAGGCCGGGCAAGCGAATAAGGTCGTCATTATGGGCTCCCTACGACCGGCCTAAAAAAATTTTGTGCGCAACCGCCTGGTTATGCCAGTGAAGTGATGCGACAATGGTTTGTTCACTTACTGATTTACATACGCTTTACAGCTCTGAAAAATGCAGCCCAAGGCCCCAACACTCAGCCGTTAATGTTACATAAAGCCAATGGTAGAAAAGTGACAGTATGAAGGCAGCTACAACCCCGCCCCAACGGTTTTTCAAGCGAGGTAGTGTTGCCGAAATGAACTTTTAACTGCAAAAGTACACTGGCACTGCAGTTGTGACAGGGGAAGCAAGAGGGTATGCAGGCGGTAATAATAGAGGTAATTTAGTCCGATACGGCTAGCAATGGATACGGTAAGTAAGAAAGAGCAAATCACTTCTCTTTTAATAGCGCAACCACTCAACAATGTATTGTAAGAGCATTAAATGTTGCTTGAAATGCCACTCATCTGCACGCTGATGCATGCACAGTCCTTTGTCCGACGAGCGAACAGGCTTGCAGATAGCTGAAGACGTGTTTACGATGTGTTTGTTCCACCCAGCAGCAAAATCCACAACAACTTCACGCTCCATAAAGATAAATATACACTAACCTTCATCACGAATAAGTAGAAACGCAAATCTGCGACACACACACACGATCAAAACATAGCCCACAAGCTCGTATGTCCATGTGCTCGCCGACCACAGACCATATGTATACCAGTAGTGCGAACGCGAACCTAGTGGCGCCGAAAAAAAAAAACGTCGAGCAGTGGCAGCACAGGCGTCAGCGCAATGCTTTCAGTGTGCTCTCCTAATACACTTATAAAGAAAAAACTGAGGTACACTAAAACTCATTATTAATTATGAAATATTGAGTGTAAATTTTATTTAGTGCTAGTAAACATAAACACTGAATAAAAATTACTTTGTAAACTACATCGCGTACTACACTAGCGCCACACTTGTCGTGCGGGCGCAGATGGCGCACATTTGTCATTCTGCCCTCAAACTACACGGTGAAGCGTGCTACTAAGTGTACGGCTGATGAAAAACGTGTCTGGGTCCGCTTTTTTTTTTCTCCGATATATCTGGGGGGGGGGGGGGGGGGCTCCTTATGCACGTGTTTCGGTGCTTGATCGACTTTGACGCCCTTCCTTCGCGGACGAACGGCGTGTCTAGGCTTTTTTTTTATCGTTGTTTTGCACGTGTCTCGGCGTTCGGTCCGCTTTGACGTGCCAACTCTCCATTCTGCTGCTGCGTGTGTATACTTGCCGTAGCTGTAATCACAGGCCTTCTGTGTTCCGCCAGCGCTGCTATCTTATTATCTGCGGATGCTAAAATAAATCACTGTTTTGGTTTGGTGAAGTTTGGCACACAGAACAAACAATAATCTGGCCCATGAATGTCGATGTGGGCGGCATGCATATTTGTGTGTGGTGTCCTGCCGAGGAGTAACCGTTGCGTGACGAGAGCATTTACAGCGGTTCCTCCTTCCGTTGCTCCCTTGCAAACTTAAGATGAATACAGTTGCTCCCCCATTCTCGAACAAGTCGGCCATCTTGTTCCGCTTGGTCTTTAAGGAGAGTAACAGTCGGTCTGAAGGAGTAAAAACAGCCGTTTCTCCCATTTCGGCCGTTTTTGGCTTAGAGTGAAGGACTAGTTGAGGACGCACGCCAGTTGGTGTTGTTCTGCCCTGACATATCACTTGTATCCACACCGCGAGAAATAGACCCAATTTTGTTTGTTTTGTTTTGTCACCTATTGGCTCATATACCCACAAGGGGGACTGACCACACTGCAGCTTAAAATAAAATTTAAATGCTATGACATGTAGTTTGAACACTCGGCGTGCACCAACTCATCGTAGTCACTGTTGCGGCACCAGATTATGGCACATGCGCCCGATATGGAGTGACTGTAATATTCACACAAATGACTGCTTTATAAAAATAACAAAGCAATAAAAATCAAAAGGAGAGAGGGAGAGGGACGAGACAAACGTCGTTGTTTTGAGAATCTAATTTCGAATAAGCGTCGCTAATTCAGAAAGCCCTTCGTGCACTCGGGCCGCGTCGTGGGCCCTCATAACCAGCCTGAGCTGATTATATATACTGACCCTTAGCTGATCTTTAGCTGATCAGCAACCTGCGGCTGCGGCCCGCGAAACAGTAATATGCAACCCCGGGCACGGCGTCAAAATACCCCACCCCCATTTCCCGCTGTCGGAGAAAGACCTTGAAGAGTGTTTGTTGGAGGGAAACCTTGAAGCAGATATTGGCAAGTCGTCACCGAAAGTCGCATTTAAAAATGTTTTCTTGCAACCGGTGTTCATAAGCAGCGATATTGCGTCATGCGTACAAAAATTAACGTGCTCTCTATGCCAGTTTTCGACGTCATTATTGCCGATTCACCGAATTTTTCCTCATTGATTCGAAATTTGCCTTCCCCATTTGAGCTTCATCTAACTCAGCCATCCAAAAAAAAATTGTCGACCCGCAACACATCCAACGAGTGCATCCAACGAGTGCCGATACGACAGAATGAAAGATTGGGAACAAGAAGCGGCGCATGAACTCGCACAATGGTGGAGCGGCTCGTCTGTCCCAACGCACGGCGGCTATCCATTGCTCCCGTCGCTCTTTCTCATAAAGCTTGGCAATAAATTAGTAAAACCGTGTTGTGTGCGAGCTTTTGTAGTTGTTGAGAACTCCACCCAAGATCAATTATTAGAAATCCCTAGAAGTATCAACACCCCCCCCCCCCGCACACACACATACGATGAACGTTGCTTTTTTCAAACCGACACGGAAACGCTAAACCGCGGTGTGACTCGCACATCGACGTAAATAACGGTGGTCGCCTGCTTACTTTCCCGAGAGTGATGAGCAAGTTCGCCAACTCTATGGCGCTTCCATCGGCGCGCAACACAGGAATAACTGGAGAGCCGCATTAACACTCCTCCAGCAGGTGGGCTTCCAAACTGTACGAATTGTCCACACTGTTTACTCTTTCCACCACGCGGGCGCCTGGCCGAAGACAGAAGCAGTGCGCAAATGGTCGGGGGGTTTGCATTATATAGGCGAGAGCTTGTTCAGACGGGTCGTCGATGGCGTCAGATTTTATGCTAAAGTTCCCTTCTGCAAGCTCTCCATGTACAGAGTGCCTTTTGCTATCTCCCTCGAAGAACAGTCTTTGGCAATATGTCGAGAGCATGTGGTCATAGGATTGTCAGTCAATCGGATGCATTTTTTCCTGTACGAGCAATAATTTCGCTGACGCCTCAGACATATGAGTGAGTGGTGTTTCTGTTGTGTTGTTGATTCACGGGCCGCACACGGAATATGTCGGTGAGCGTTGCCGTGTTTTCAGATTAAAGGTTCTTTTGGACCTGTCCTTGGTTGGTACCAGGTTAAGGTGACGGTACCACCGTCGCCATCTTGCGAGTAGTTCCTGCTTGAGCCACGAGAAGACGCCACTAAGTCACGTTTGGAAAAAAGGGAGGAAAATGCACTCTCCGCTGTCGTGGCATGCAGTGGCGAAGAGCCTGTTCCTGCTGGAACTAATCCATTCTTTTCGGGGGTGCTGCTGCTCCCATATCTCCTTTGAAACGTTTTAAATGTGCATGACGCCCCCCCCCCCGCTCCCCAATAACAACAACAGGAACAAAAAAAAAAGGCACGGACCCGAGAGCCTTTGTACTCCCATGCAACTGTCCGGAAAAGAGGTGCCTCTCTCTCTCCTGGTAAAGTATAACTATTCACAATAGTTAGAAAAAGAGTAGTTCTCGAGGAAGTTCTTCAGTGGCCCTGAATACCGGCAGTGTTGGGTCGCATGGAACAACGCCGACCTTGTGCACGTGCATAGTAATTATAGATTTCTCCACTGTCAGCAGCTTTGGTTCGACTGTGAATGTAGTGTGAGTGTCGCGCATGGTCCGCTTGATACTTATGTCGCTACATTCAGAAGCTACCCAGAAAGCTCCTTTCCATTACTTCCTGGCTATCATTACACAAAGCCCCTTTTCCGTGCCTTGCAGTGAGCCAAAAATGGTGATTTTGTATGCATGAACGACAGAAGGGCTTTGCCTTTTTGCTAGCGAGAACACTATGAGCCTCATGCATCCCAAAACAGATGTATGGGGCGCAGGTGGCTATCCGCCACGGCCCAGTAGAAAAATCTCGTAGGCCTGGTATTTTTCGGGATAATTTGCAAACGACGCCAGGTGCCCTTCAGTTCGCACCTGTCGCCGCCCTGTGCAACGTTTATAGAAGCTGTTTGGTCTTCTTACTCCCCCAAAACATGGCGTCAAGTCACCACCACTTGCACCACTTCGCATGCGCAGGCTAGTCTTCCGAAAAAAAGTCCATTGTTATCCTAGTTCAACCTGCGTCAGGTGAAATATTCAAACACACATACACTGCCAGACACTCATCACCTCCCTGTGATGGGAAACCTTCAGATAATGTCCTACGGGCTTCAAAAATATGGGGAGGCAAGGTCCAGTTCTTTGTGTCCTTCAAAAACGCTTCTACAGTCACCTGAGTACAAAGGCGAGTAACCAGGCAATTCCTGGAATCTTTGGCACAATAGCCTAACCTGCTGGCTATGCATTCCTGATGTACAGTGCAACACGCTTTATTCCCTTCTTCCTTTCTCTCTCTCCTTCTCTTTCTTTCTTTTTCAGCAGGATTTAGCCACTGAAGTCTAAAGAAGTCCATCCGTGTTTTGGCGGCTTAGTTATGTTTAGAAGCGCCACTTTTGACGAACGTCAGAACTGACGTGAAACAACTTGATGTTTTTTTTTTGACAGATAGCGCCACCGTCAAAAAGTGTTTGCGAGCTTTATTATTTTTGAAAAATCTTTTGTTTCAAGCACCGCTTCGTAAAGTTAGTGAGTACTGGTGATTACAAGACACTACATGGTCCTGCTAATGTGCAATACTTGTTGTGAATTAGCCTACAAAAGACAAGAAAAGGAAATTTGCACGAACCTCGCAAGCAGAAAAATGAGCTAAATTCACTGCTGTCCTACAATTTTTCTAATTAACTTACGACAATTTTCTCTTCATAGAAACCTAGGGAAAGGCTTGCTGATTTATTATTGAAGATTTCAGAGTTTCAGCTTGGACAGTTTTGTCCCTTCGTCGGTAATGCCTGACCAAGTAGCGCCATAAATTGCCGTATTGAAGGAGTAATAATTCAAGAACTGTTCATCAGAACACAAAACAACTTCGCGTACACATAATGTACATTGTAGCCTGGAAACACATTCAATATGGTTGTTCTGTACAAAATAGAAAAAAAGTTATTTACTCATAAACTTTCATTCTTTTGCCCATTTTTATTAGAGCGTGCATCAATTTCTAATTGCTTTACTGGCAATATCTCTTCATAGAAACCTTGCATAACGCTTCGTTAAAAGGCTCAGCAAATTTCATTTCGTTATGTTGGACAGTTTTGCTGCACTGGCAGTACAACGGAGGCTTGTACAGCAAAAACGCTGTTTTTTGCTCACACTGTTTTAATTGCCATGAAATAACACTCCAGACTACGCGAAAATACTAGTTGTCATTAGAAAGCGGAGAACGTAATCTTTCTAATGCAATAGAACTCATATTCTTCCATTGAGCAGAGCAAGCACAGTGAGCCAGTAAACAACGACTAAAATGGCGAGCTCTTGCCACTGGAGTGGGACCGCCACCTTAAATAGCGTTTGCTTCTGATTTGCTTAAATGCGCACGCCACTACTTGCACTTGTGCTTCTTTACTCTGGCGTTATTGACCGACTGGACGGATATCAGGGGGAGGGGGGGGGGGGCAAAGTGCGGCACTCGAGTCGCCTTTTTTTTTTCTCGTGGCAGCACACTGACTTATCGCATACCTCTTGCCCACTGCGAAGGGTGATACTGACTACTGATACTGATACTGAAATCCAACGATGCACTTCGGGCAGTGTGATTCATGAACAGCTATGTTTCCGCACGACGCCCTCGCATAGAGCGGACCGTGTCAATACGCGGCTAAAAGTGAGTGCCGATGCTGCTGTTCCTTATCGGATTTTCTCCGCCGTGGTGGTCTAGTGGCTAAGGTACTCGGTTGCTGACCCGCAGGTTGCGGGATCGAATCCCGGTAGCGGCGGCTGCATTTCTGATGCAGGCGGAAATGTTGTAGGCCCGTTTGCTCAGATTTAAGTGCACGTTACAGAACCCCAGGTGGTCGAAATTTCCGGAGCCCTCCACTGCGGAGGAGGAAGGAGGAGGAGGAGGAAGGGAAGAAATGAAAGGCAGGAGGGTCAACCAGACGCACGTCCGGTTTGCTACACTGCGGCGTCTCTCATAATTATATGGTGGTTGTGGGACGTTAAACGGCACACATCATCCTGGACGGCGAGACGGTGAGACGGCGAGAACGTGCGTCTCAAGGCTATTGGCGTACTATCAAAAATAGGAAAGCGCCGTGAGCACAACCTGTCGAGAGAGGAGTGTAAGGCGATCCATGCGCTCCGAAATGATGATAAGGTTGTCATCCTCCCGGCCGACAAAGGGAACGCAGTGGTCCTGCTCGACAGGGAGGCATACAACGACAAAGTGCGAGACCTGCTGGACAGTCCGGCCTACGAAGAGCTGACGAAGGACCCCACACCAAGTGTCCAAAGGGAAATGAACAAGCTCCTGGCGGATATCTTTAAAGCGCACCCGAAGGCGAGAAACACATACCTCCAGCTCATCTGCCGGAACGGCTCTGCACCAGGATTTTACGGGCTTCCCAAGACCCACAAGCCCACAGTTCCGCTCCGTCCTATCGTGGATTTTACAACATCTCCACTCCGGGCGCTGTCCAAGTATCTCCACCGGACTCTCGCGCCGCTCGTGGGGCAAACACCAACCCACATACGCGACGCCAGCCACTTCTTGGAGCGCATGAGAGATGTGACCATGAGCAGCGATGATTGCTTCGTCTCGTTCGACGTCGTATCCCTGTTCACCAGTGTGCCCGTAGCACTAGCGGTATCTAGCGCACGAGCAGCGTTGAACCAAGACGAGCTCTTGGATGAAAGAACCTGCCTGGGCGTCGACGAACTGTGTCGCCTACTGGAATACTGCCTCAAGGGGACGTATTTCAGCGTCAACGGGAGCTTCTACAGACAAGCCAGCGGGACCGCTATGGGAGCGGCGATCTCCGTTACGGCTGCGAACCTCACAATGGAACACATAGAAGAGACGGCACTGGGCTCCTTTATTGACAGGCCGAAAGTATTTGTGAGGTACGTGGATGACTGTTTTTGCATAATAAAGAAGGCAGCAGTAGACAGCTTCCTCGAACATCTAAACTCCATCGACCAAGCGATACAGTTCACGGTGGAACGAGAGCGAGACGGGGCGCTTCCGTTTCTCGATGTTTTAGTCAGACGACAGGGCGAGCGCATGACCTTTTCGGTGTATAGAAAGCCAACTCACACCGGCAGGTATTTGCATTTTTCGTCCTGTCATCCAACTGCCCACAAAGCTTCAGTGGTTTCGGCACTCCTCTCACGTGCACGAGTAATCTGCACGTCGGAGGGTGAGAGGAAGAAAGAAGAAAAGAGGATTGTCGCCGAGCTACGAAGGAATGGCTACACAGAAGCGTTCATCCGCCGGGTGTCACGCCGTTTGTCGAGACGACAACCACCGCACCGCGGAAAGACACCTGCAAGCGACACACCGCCCGACCCCCTTTCCGCCCTGGCCACACCACCGCACACGAGAGAAACGAAGACGCCAAGCAACCGCGTCGCCATTCCATATGTGCCGGGCATAAGTGAACAGCTCTCGAGAGTCCTAGGAAAAGCCGGGGTCACGGTAATCCATAAACCTGTTTCGACGCTCGCTCGCTTGCTACCGCGGCCGAAAGACCGACCTCCGAGGGAGCTACACCCGGGCGTTGTCTACAAAGTGTCGTGTTCTGGGTGTCCAGCCAGCTACATAGGCGAGAGCAAGTGTTTCCCGGAAAGAATGCGCCAACACAAGAACGACGTCAGGAAGATGGAAGTGCAACGTAGCGCTCTGGCGGAGCACTGCGAGAAGCACGACCATAAAATTGACTTAGACGGCGCTTCTGTTATTGAAACAGAACCGAATTTGGGAAAGAGGCTCTTGCTCGAGTCTTGGCACATTCAGCATACGCCTGCCAACGTGAACCGCTCGCTGGGAACAATGCCTTCGGTGTACGTTCACGGTCTCCGAAACGTGGTGGAAAGGGAAAGCCGGAGCCGTGGTGAGAGAACACGACGCGACGACACTTCCATGACCAAGACAGTCACCCCCTGAGGAAGGGACCGAGTCGGTCTCGAAACGTCGGGCTCTTTTTGAACTGTGGCTGGAGCAATTTCAATTTTCTAAACTTTTCTACCCAGCCAGACAGATTGCTGTCAAAATGTTTACGTTTAAATCATCCTTATCGGATTTAATATCTACGGTTGAACTTATCAATGGTATCAGTTCACTGCAGCAAAATTAACACTGACATACATCTTAAACGTGTATCAGTCTAAGATTAAAAAATGCTCGTTTTTCCAGGAGGCAAATAATGATTAGATAAAATCTAAGACAGCTAAGATTTTCCTCCGATAAACAGTGGTGTGCGTATCTCGGCCGTTAGAAGTTACATTCACCTGATTACACTGTAGAATTCCGTACTTGAAATATTACTTATATAAAGCTGTGCTCACGGCGTCTTCTTTATGTTAATTTTACAAAGAAATGCAAATAACAGATCACTGTTTTTAATTTTGTCGCCAATACTTTTATCAAAGGAAAGACACGTTGGCAATCCAAATGAAAATTCGGGATTAGAATTTCATGTTGAAATAAGTTTATCCTCTGGAAGGATTACAATATAGGTTATAGTCGCAGGGATATCTGCTCTAATGTGTTTGCTTATATAACGGAACGAAAATGATTACCTTGTTAGTATATTCTTATTCTTTCTTATTTTCGGCTTCGCACCCATCTGAGAGTCTGATCAATTGCTTGGTCTTTGTTTTCAATAAACATTTACGCGCCCATTTTTTAGACTTAATTTCTGGTGAATGTTTTCAGGTCCATAGTTTTCTACCTGGAAAGATCCTGCATGATGCTCGGCTCTTGGCTGTTCCCCATTGTGGGTGAGCGCCATCAGCGAAAAAGAATCATCATCATCATCATTATCATCTTTCCCTCCGAGACGCAACAGCAGCAGCCTTGTGTGTGGAGGGCTCAAGCGTGCTCTAAAGGGCCCTTTAACTTTCGGCGCAGCGGTTGCGTCAACCAGCAGTGGCGACGGAAGTTACGATTTCAAGTTGACTGCGTTAAGTTGGTGCAAAAAGCGAGCATTCCGTCGTTGGTCTCGCTTCACGCCACGTCGCCTAAGCGGTCGCTTATCTCCACAATATACTGCAAAATCATAGCAGGCCAACAGCTGCGTTCTAAATTCGCATTTATTTGGTATGAAAATAAACAAAAATATGATTGCTTCAGAACAAAATGTTCAAGCCAAGACCGGGCACTTTTATCAATGAATATTTTTTTGTCCAAGACACTTCCGGCAATACCTGAACACCATGTGGGATATGAATACAATCTCACTTTAGCCACATGAAGTTAGCAGGTAAATATTTTTTTCTTCCTCCGGTATCACCTCAGGGCTTCCAGTTGTAATCAGAGCTTCGCTTGTCGTCAGAGCTTCATCTAATGTCTTCAGGCGCTTCGTGTCCTTGCCATGCCCCACACGCCTACCATGTCTTGTTGAAGAATCTCTGCTGGTGGCCTTGCTTGACTTGAAACGCCTTCCTTGGCGGCCCAAGGACGTGTGGGCGCAGTGACGCTTTCTGCCTCACTTTGAGCGCAGGCTTGTTGTGGCCGAAGATGAAGAGACAGACCGGGCTCAGCGGCGGCTTTCTCGGCGTTTCTTCTTTCTCCCGCGACTTTTATCGGACCTCGTAGTCGACTTTGCAAATCTTCGGCATTTACGCGCGCGTCCACGCAGGCGACTGCAGGACGAGCTCCGTGATCGACTCACGTTCCTGCTGACATGGCCACGCTTCGGAGCATCGCTAGCCGCATCGCTAGCGCAGGTGGAAGGGGAGATCATCGAGCGCTCCTTGCAGCTCAAATTCGGGGCGTTGCACGTGACAGCTTTGCTTGTTGACGGGTTTTTGCTAGTGGGCTTCTTGCATCAGCTTTCTTTCGCGATTTCTGTGCCGGCGTGGTCGCAACGGGCATCGGCGCAGGCTGCTCCACAGTCAAGGCCTTGGGTGGTCGACCACATGGCCGCTTGGCAGCCGGAACCTCGTTAGGAGGGCCGGCGTCATTGTCGGTGGCAGTAGCAGCCTTGCGCTTCGCTTGCCGGCCAGCCTTCGGAGAGGTCTCGTCGGCCTCCGCTTCCTTCTTCGGCATGGCTGCGTCGCTCCGGGTTCTGTCCTACCATCAGCCATCGGCCCCATGCAGCAAGCTGTCGTCTTCAGCGTTGCCGCAGAAGGGGGTCCCCAAGAGACGGCTTCGGTGAGGGCACGCAAGATCCCGGCAGTGCAGCGAGCTAGGCTGGGCAGTTGCCACTGATTGTTGTTGTTGGTGTTGTTGTTGTCGTTGTTGTTGTTGTTGTTGTTGTTGTTGTTGTTGTTGTTGTTGTTGTTGTTGTTGTTGTTGTTGTTCATCTATTGATTCTGTCGCATAACCACTATGGGGGATTGGTCAAGAATCAAGTGGTTTTAAAAATTAGTTTTCAAATTTGCAATAATGGAGATATAACAGAAAGATTACCGATAGCCTAGGAAAGTGTGGTGCTTAATGTAATGCATACAAATATTTACATAAACGAATTTTTTCTTAGAAGAGAGCAATAATCTGACTTTTATACGTATATAATTTTGTGGGCATGTTAGGATATTGAAACAGGTTAATTAGTCAACCTATTAATTTTATAAATATAGTCCTGGACGGCTGCGCATACTGTCGCATTAGAGAAGCCAGAAATGGAAGCTCCAAAAGATCAAATGACTGGCACAGATAAGTCCATACCAATACCACGTAAAGGTGTTTCTAAAAGGGTTTTTCGTAATGTGTTAAACCGCCTGCAGTTCAAAAAGAAATGATCTATAGTTTCCAGTTCATCACAGAACGCGCACAGTGGTGAAGGTGCCTGAGCAGACCTGTGTTTATAGAAATTTAGATATGGTAGCCGGCAACGCAGACTTGTGATAGCTACTTCTTGTTTACGAGTGCGGCAAAAGGATATAATAAATGGCAATATTCTGTAGTGTTTGTTAGTGCTGTACCTCTAAAGACTTCCATAAGCGTACGTTTGCGGAGTCAAGCAGCAGTTACATAAGCGGATGATGGACAGTGCGGCAGAATTGGTTCGCTGATGGACAACTGAGCTGAGAAATCGGCAATTTTATTTAGAAACAAACCTTCATGTCCGGGCACCCAATTTAATCGTACTTCTCTCAAATGCGCAGGTACTAATGCGCGGAACGCCTTTATTACTTGATTGTCGGCACCAATAGAAAGTGCCTCAAAGAGAGATAGGAAATCTCTTATTATGACAGCTGATGTAATTGATCTGTCTAACTTACGTAAGGCGATCACTACTTCCAGAAATTCAGCCACAAAAACGGGTATGAAATCAGGTGGGCAAGGCGGCAGCAGCGACAACACAATGCTCATACGGTGCTTCTTTATTGTGCCGTTTATGGCCAGCCCTTGGATTCCCCGGCACTCTGCCTGGACGGCGCGGTGGTTCGGAATGCGTCAACTTGCGCAAACCAACACACCGATCACCGCAGGTATATGCAGTCCGCCCTTCCTGTCCTGCAGCCGAAAGATCAACTTAGTTCAACTATTGTGCCTGCGCTGTCCCCAAGTATCTACGCTGACTATCAACTGAGTCAACAAACCTTGATCAAGCCCATCTTCATCACGTCATCAGCATCGGATATAAAAAGAGCTTCAGTGGACAAGGAGGCAGCAGCGACAACACAATGCTCATACGGTGCTTCTTTATTGTGCAATTTCTGGCCAGCCTTGTGGATTCCCCGGCACTCTGCCTGGACGGCGCGGTGGTTCGGAATGCGCCAAATTGCGCAAACCAACATGCCGATCACCGCAGATATATGCAGTCCGCCCTTCCTGTCCTGCAGCCGAAAGATCGACTTAGTTCAACTATTGTGCCTGCGCTGTCCCCAAGTATCTACGCTGACTATCAACTGAGTCAACAAACCTTGATCAAGCCCAACTTCATCACGTCATCAGCAACGGATATAAAAGGCTCCCAGCCACAGCGCAGCTTCAGTGAGCAAGGCGGCAGCAGCGACAACACAATGCTCATACAGTGCTTCTATATTGTGCAGTTTCTGGCCAGCCCTTGGATTCCCCGGCACTCTGCCTGGACGGCGCGGTGGTTCGGAATGGGTCAACTTGCGCAAACCAACACGCCGATCACCGCAGATATATGCAGTCCGCCCTTCCTGTCCTGCAGCCGAAAGATCGACTTAGTTCAACTATTGTGCCTGCGCTGTCCCCAAGTATCTACGCTGACTATCAACTGAGTCAACAAACCTTGATCAAGCCCAACTTCATCACGTCATCAGCATCGGATATAAAAGGCTCCCAGCCACAGCGCAGCTTTAGTCAGCAAGGCGGCAGCAGCGACAACACAATGCTCATACAGTGCTTCTATATTGTGCAGTTTCTGGCCAGCCCTTGGATTCCCCGGCACTCTGCCTGGACGGCGTGGTGGTTCGGAATGGGTCAACTTGCGCAAACCAACACGCCGATCACCGCAGATATATGCAGTCCGCCCTTCCTGTCCTGCAGCCGAAAGATCGACATAGTTCAACTATTGTGCCTGTGCTGTCCCCAAGTATCTACGCTGACTATCAACTGAGTCAACAAACCTTGATCAAGCCCATCTTCATCACGTCATCAGCATCGGATATAAAAAGAGCTTCAGTGGACAAGGAGGCAGCAGCGACAACACAATGCTCATACGGTGCTTCTTTATTGTGCAATTTCTGGCCAGCCTTGTGGATTCCCCGGCACTCTGCCTGGACGGCGCGGTGGTTCGGAATGCGCCAACTTGCGCAAACCAACATGCCGATCACCGAAGATATATGCAGTCCGCCCTTCCTGTCCTGCAGCCGAAAGATCGACTTAGTTCAACTATTGTGCCTGCGCTGTCCCCAAGTATCTACGCTGACTATCAACTAAGTCAACAAACCTTGATCAAGCCCAACTTCATCACGTCATCAGCAACGGATATAAAAGGCTCCCAGCCACAGCGCAGCTTCAGTGAGCAAGGCGGCAGCAGCGACAACACAATGCTCATACAGTGCTTCTATATTGTGCAGTTTCTGGCCAGCCCTTGGATTCCCCGGCACTCTGCCTGGACGGCGCGGTGGTTCGGAATGGGTCAACTTGCGCAAACCAACACGCCGATCACCGCAGATATATGCAGTCCGCCCTTCCTGTCCTGCAGCCGAAAGATCGACTTAGTTCAACTATTGTGCCTGCGCTGTCCCCAAGTATCTACGCTGACTATCAACTGAGTCAACAAACCTTGATCAAGCCCAACTTCATCACGTCATCAGCAACGGATATAAAAGGCTCCCAGCCACAGCGCAGCTTCAGTGAGCAAGGCGGCAGCAGCGACAACACAATGCTCATACAGTGCTTCTATATTGTGCAGTTTCTGGCCAGCCCTTGGATTCCCCGGCACTCTGCCTGGACGGCGTGGTGGTTCGGAATGGGTCAACTTGCGCAAACCAACACGCCGATCACCGCAGATATATGCAGTCCGCCCTTCCTGTCCTGCAGTCGAAAGATCGACATAGTTCAACTATTGCGCCTGTGCTGTCCCCAAGTATCTACGCTGACTCTCAACTGAGTCAACAAACCTTGATCAAGCCCAACTTCATCACGTCATCAGCATCGGATATAAAAGGCTCGCAGCCACAGCGCAGCTTCAGTGAACAAGGCGACAGCAGCGACAACACAATGCTCATACGGTGCTTCTTTATTGTGCCGGTATGTTATTTGGATAACGCACACTCCATCTCTTCAAATGGTCGTTTCTTGCTGCTGGTCTGTTGCCCACAGACTGTTGTATCTCTATACGTTTCCATTTATGCCCAGCTTGTGTACTGTTTGAATTCTCTGTGCTTGAGTGGAGACGTTGAGCTAAACCCTGGGCCAAGGGGTATAAAAGGTACCTCTACTAAGAATTCTGGCACTGACTCTGGAGTACCTACTTTGTTGCCGAGTGGGGATGTGCGTGGAGCGAATAGCCACGTGGTATCTATAGATAGTGAACCTTCTGTTTCTGCCATGTTTTCTAGCCTGTTGGCTGGGCAAAATAAAATAGCCCAGGATATTTCCGAGTTTCGTTCTTCCATCAATAGACCGATCCCACAGGCCAGTTTCGCGACGCCACCGCTGCCACGGCAGCCGCGGTGCATGCCGGTACTTGTAGTCGTCCGGGCGCACCAGCCAGCCGAAGTGCCTGAGCGTTCCCTTTTCGATAGATTTTTCGGTCGTGTGGAGCCGTCTTACGATGGGAGGATTTACGTGCTGTGTTCCTGGATGCTACAACAACAGCACAAGGGATAAAGGCTTGGGTTTCTACGTCTTTCCTAAAGAGCAAAAGCTTCGGGAGACGTGGATTCAGCGTATCAACAGGGCTGGACGGGGCGGCAGGTAAGACATCTTATTAAATGTATAGTGCCGCTTTGAAACTAAATAAGCGTATTGCGGTGGTTTTTTTTATGTGAATGTTTAATCATGAAGCTTAGCATACCAAAGATTATGATCTTTGCTCACTCTGCCTGCGCATACTCTTACCGGATAGCTCAGCCGCGGTTCGCGGTTGTGCATGCCGGTCATTTTTTAGCGCATCTTCCTTAGTCTAGCGTTTTTTGTTACCGCTGCGTACTAATATTATTATTACGAGTTGTAGTGCTGAGGTCTTTTAGTTTTCCATGTTGCGCAAGTGCAGCACCGCGTACGCGGCTTGCGTTTTTTTTTTTTTTTTACAACGCAAGTGGCAAGCATGCAGGCATAAGGGGAAGGCAAGCTCATTGACGAGGCTCTCCTAATAGCTCTACCGTACATCGAGACCTTACTTTTTAGAAACGACGTAACGTACTTCACGGCACGCTTGCAACAACTTACCCAGAACTCGTTGTGCCAAACAGCGATTAGCTTTCGCGGATCACCCTCGATGCAAACGGTGCCTCTGTAATCTCGTCCTTTCCGTAAAATAGTTATCTGGTGCATGCACGCGGCCGATTTCGCTGCACCTATGCAGATGAGTGGCACAAACAGCTGTATAATTTACCTGTGTGTGGCGTTGTCGAGTGAGGCTGAAAATTAAAATTACATTTGTCATTTGCCCTTGACTGATATGGAACTTTTTGTACGTTAATCAAGAGAAAGTGATACTGTTGTCTTGCAGTGGTAGCATGCAGACTGGACATTTAAAAGGAACCTGAAAACGCAGTAGGTGATGTTCAGTGTCATATGAAATAATGCTGGAACTTTTTGTGCTCAGGTTCTCCAAGTTTACGCCTACCACGGGACACCGAGTATGCGGTGCCCACTTCGAAGGAGGAAAAAAGACTTACATGAACAGAGTGCCCACAATCTTCCCGCTGAGACCGCAAAAGGTGGAAAGGAGGCGACCACTCATAAGGACACAGGTAATTTGAGCGCAAGCAATGCAGAGAAATAGCATTACGTTGTTGCATATGCACCACTGAATATTTTGTTATGGCTTAATGCAGGCAATGGCTACTTAAGGGTTGCGCTACTGCGTAAAAAAAGCAATGATGCCGAGTAAACTTAAACTCGTGTGAAGGTATAAAATGCAGTATTGGAAATCTCACCTGCAGCTGCACAGTGTGTTGTAAAAATCACTGAAACACATGGCTTTCTTTTTTCATTTTCCCCTGACAGCCGGAACTTCCCAACAGTCCAACTGTGGCACCCCAGCACGACCCAGAAGTCTCAGGCCCCCTTTCTTTCTTTATTCCCCTTTCTTTATTTCGGAACTATATACCAAAGGCAATAAAAAGACAGCACTAGTTATCAGGGTAAGATAACGTCCCTTGTTGGCTCCGTATCCTTACATGCGGCTCAACCGACAAGTGCGAATGACTGATGAATGCGTATCACAGCTGCTAATGGAGAGCGGCGCGTTTGCATATTCACGTGCGCGAAACATGGGACGCTACAATGTCAAGAGTTTTCAAAATATAGCGACCGCGTCGTTCGGTGGACTAAAATCAGAACGCCACCCAAATTAAGAATTTCAAATATTATTACTACCAAATGCTGTATGTTGAACGCGACACTCGTGCACGTAAGTGCCGTAAGACAGGAAAGGTTCGGCGCCGCATATAAAGCCTGTCCCCAACAGCACGTCACTGTGCAAACAAACGTTGCAATCCCCGAGATGCACATGCGAAAAAAACAGTCGCGCAGAACAACCGCTTACATACATCACTCAAATGAAAACGGTACTCAACAGGCAATGAACGGGTGGCTGTCCTAAGTCCCGCTGAAACGAAGGAGTAGCAGGCACTTATGACCGAAATTCGCTCCGCCTGCTCCCATTAACAGACAATGTAGGTATTGAAAATACTCACATGACGACTTTTTCTTGCTGGTGAAATCGGAGAGACGTCCGCGAAGCTCCGGCGCAGTACTGAAAAAGCGGCGGCCACTGCGTAGTCGCTGTAGTCTGGTTGACCGATTGACTACAACTAAGATGGCGGCGGGGCAACTCCGGAAAACCGGCGCATGCGCTGATCGGCTGGTGGGATCGGTCTATTAGCGCTTTGAGGCTATTGAGTCACGACTTAACGCTCTATAGAGTCGTCCAGTACTATGTCTAATGCATCTAAAAATATGTTAAAAGATATGGTAAACCTGATTCTTCACGGTATTCCTGAATCTCCAGATGATGATAAGGCATTGTCCAACGTTGTTTCAAAGTTTTTCACAGAAACGCTGCGCATGAATCGCCCAGAAATCGAAAGGTGTCATAGGTTAGGTAGACGTCACACAGGCCGCACCCGCCCTATTATTTTCAGGCTGCTGGATTTTCGTGAGAATACTTCATATTCTTAAAAACGCATCAAAGCTGAAGGGCTCCGATCAACGCATATCCGAAGACTATTCTGATAACGTACTTTTCATCAGAAGAAAGCTATGGGAGGCAACCAGAACCCATCGCAACAGCGGCTCTTCCGTGCGCATTGTTTACAACCACGTGTTCATTTATCACATACGCTATAACTGGGACTCGCAGTCTAACACAATTTTTCAGTCTCGTAATCGTGATACTATCGTGATGGCATCTCCTTTGGCCCCTACTCCTACTTCTTGTTGACGCCCCCATGTTTTCCCTGATAATGTTCGCAATTTAGATATCAATGCAAGAAGTTTCGTCAACAAGTTTCCTGATTTCTTGTCTCTAACCTTGTCCTACTTTCCTCATATCATTGGTGTCACGGAAACTTGGTTTCATAACTAAATTTGTGATACCGAGATTTTACTGCCGAGCTTCCATGTCGTAAGAAGTGATCGAATCGATGGTAGAGGCGGTGGCGTTGCCTTATATATAAATTCCGACTTAAAGTTTTCTGTTCTTGATGCTCCGTCTCAAACTGAATCGGTTTGGTGTCAAGTTTACTTTGAAACATTGACTTTTGTTATTGGTGTCTTTTACCGTCCACCTAACCTGATCGCGGACTCATTGGTTTCCCCGAGTGCATTCGTCCAAGAAATAGCTTCACATTCGCCAAATCTAATATGTATGGGTGATTTTAATGTCCCCGATATAAACTGGACGTCGTTATCTCTGCTAGGTCATGCTTCCCAACCTCACAGAGAAACATTGAACTTTTCACTAACTTCCGGCCTGAAGCAAATAGTCAGTGACGCCACAAGAGGCATGGCGATTTTAGACCTTGTATTCTTCAGCCTTATAGAGTCTGCGATTATGGTTATGTGTGCACTGTTGTGGATGGCATATCGGATCATATAGCTGTTTTTGCATCTATTTCATGTCCTATGCCGAAAGCCCGATACATCTATTCTACTTTCCGCAATATGAGCCATGCTGACGATATTGGTAGTATTGATACATTTAGCACTTCTTTTGCCCAGTTTGAAGCGATTAGTATTTCCGAAGATGTTGATACTTTAACAAAATTCTTCAGTGATCTTGTTTCAAAGTGCATTTTGCGTTTTGTACCGTTAAAAACAAAAAAAAGACGATTTCAGAGTTGCCTTGGATCACACGGGAAATTTCGCACCTGTCGCGCCGACTTGGGCGTTTGCGGCGTGCTAAACGCACTGGTGATGTTATTCTTGCCGCACAATTCATTGCTCTGAAGGAGGAACTTCGAAGCAAAACAAATGCGGCTCGTGATTTTTACTATCGGGTTACACTCCCCGGTTTGCTTAGAAATAATTCACGTAAATTTTGGAAATCTGTCCTACCAATGGATTCTGACACTGACACATTTGAAATAAATGGCACAGTTACAGGCGATACAGCTCTTATTGCAGATGCATTCAATGATTACTTTCAATCTGTTTTTACACTTGATAACTCCGTTGTCCCTTCTTTTATAGGCATATTCACAGTTCTATTGACGATATTGTTGTTTCAAACCAGGGTGTGCTGAATCTCACTTTAAAACTCGATCCGAAGAAGAAAAGTAGTCCTGATAATATAGACAATGAATTCCTCATTAGGTACTCCTTATGGACTAGTCGGTATTTAACCATTATCTTTCAGAAATCTCTCTCGACGTCTGTTGTCCCTAAAGCGTGGAAATCAGCTAAAATTCTTCCGTTATACAAATCCGGAAAAAAACAGTCCTTGTTGAACTACAGACCCATCTATATCACATCCCATTCTTGTAAAATACTCGAACACATAATTTTTAAGCAAATCATAAGATTTTTAGAGTGCAGTAATGTTTTATCTGATGCTCAGCATGGTTTTCGACGCGGCTTTAGTACCATAACCCAGCTCAGTGAATTTGCTCATGACATTCTCCAGGTTTTTGATGCTGGTGATCAAATTGACGCAATATTCATAGACTTTTCCAAAGCTTTTGACTCTGTTTCACATTGCAAACTGCTAAAAAAAAAAGCTCACTGCTATTCTTAAAAACGAAGCATTAGTAAACTGGATTTCTTCTTTCCTATCAAAATGGCCTCAGTACGTACAATTCAAGTCTTCTCATTCCTCCACTTCCACTGTAACGTCCGGCGTCCCTCAAGGTTCAATATTAGGCCCTCTTTTATTTCTAATTTTTATTAATGATCTGCCAAGTAATGTTCCTGTTAAAATCCGCATGTATGCTGATGATTGTGTTTTGTATCATACGATTAAATTTGCTCATGATCACATCATCCTTAACGATTCATTTGCTTTATTTAAATCATGGTATGACACTTGGCAAATGCAAATCAACTTCCGAAAAAACGGTATCCATGTGATTTTCCAAGCGTTCTTTCCCCTCTCCATTTACCTATTCGTTTAATGGTTGCCCTCTCGGAATTGTTTCACACTACAAATACTAGGTCTCCTTTTCACTCAGGATTTATCTTGGTCTCAACACAGCCCCGCCGCGGTGGTCTAGTGGCTAAGGTACTCGGCTGCTGACCCGCAGGTCGCGGGTTCGAATCCCGGCTGCGGCGGCTGCATTTCCGATGGAGGCGGAAATGTTGTAGGCCCGTGTGCTCAGATTTGGGTGCACGTTAAAGAACCCCAGGTGGTCGAAATTTCCGGAGCCCTCCACTACGGCGTCTCTCATAATCAAATGGTGGTTTTGGGACGTTAAACCCCACATATCAATCAATCAATGGTCTCAACACATCTATCTCATGTGCAACCGTGCGCTTAAAAATTTAGGCTACCTACAACGCACTTTACGTTCAACACCTCTCAGCATACGGCTCCTCACTTATAAAACACTTGTTCGTCCAATATTGGAATATGCATCTGTTGTGTGGAACCCACACAAAATTTCGGACATCAACACAATAGAATCTGTTCTGAAAAAAGCTGTACGCTTTATTTATCGTCGCTTTGACAGGTATTTTTCACCAAGTTCCCATCTTCCTATCTTACAGCTTACCAGTCTATCTTTCCGTCGACACGTTGAATGTTTGAAGTTTCTTTATACCTTAAATAATTCCCCACGGTTTCCTTTACTCAGCAAATATATAGCACACGCGAGACCAACGACCACCCGAAATTACCATGAGTTAAACATGTCTACCTTTGCTCATCGTACGATGGCGTTTAAATATAGTTTTTTTGTTCATTCTATTGAATTGTGGAATTCTTTGCCTGGTTACGTTCGATCTTTGTCACTGGATGAATATTTATTGTATATTGCTAATCATTGATCTAGAGCGCACCTGTTATGCTTTTCTATGTATGTATTTGCCTACTCCTGCGATAGCCCTGCGGGGCTGCAGTATGTAGTCGTGGGGAATAAATCCAATCTGAAATCGGGCTGAAAATACAAACCTTTGATTTTTCGTCATATTGCGATGCGTCTGTAGCAATAATAACGTTCGTTATAATACTGCGCAGGTGATCTTGTAGTAAACCACCCAAAATATTACCGAAAGTAATTTGGCATTATTAGAAAAAATCTCGTCAAATTCAGTTTCTACAGGGCATGAATTATTCCGAATCGACATGATGTCGCATATACGTACGTTTAGAGGCTCCAGTAAATTTTGCACAAATATAATTTGTAGGGTGTGAAATAATGGCCATGTAGCCCCAAAAAATGATTCCGGGGAGGAAATAAAGGCTGTTTCTGAATGTCGTAATGGTGATTCATAAATTCTTAAGAATGTCTGAACAGTCACAAAGCGAATTCTACAAGAAAGTGGAGGGACCCTCGATTCGAGATACAACACATTATTAGCAACTGTTTTGGGAAGGCCAAGGCATAAGCGCAAAGCTTCCCTTTCCAGAAGAATTAGAGGCCGCAACTTGTAAGCTGGAACTCCAGAGAAAAGTACACAATCAAATTCCAAAATATGACGAACATACATGCGATATATCATTACCAATGGGTTCCTTCTCATACCTATGCGGTAGTTGCTTAGCCTACGTAATATGCCAATGGCCCGCACACCATTTCCGGCAATATATTCGACACGAGGTCGCCAGTTAAGCGATGTGTGATAAATTACTCCAAGGTATTTAACAGATTTCACCTCTGGTATATCCTCATGATGGTAAGACCGAGAGATGTGCACACGGTATTGCAGCGGGAAAACAAGGAGGCCACATTAACTCGGATGAAGTAGAAAGAAGTTGCCATCGAGCGACTCTCCACTATATTAAGGTAAGTCTACAGCTGTTCATATAAGGTCCGAGTGTTATCTGCCATTGCAAAAAAAAACGCGATATCATCTGCATAAACATAAGTTGTTATATACTGTTATTTGGGATGGTGCCCATTAGTAATTTAAATAGCACCGGGGAAAGCACTGAGCCTTGTGGTACTCTCCTCGTTTGTGTATGAGTAGATGATGATAACCCATCTTTAGAACAATGAAAATTCCTGTCTGCAAGTAAATTGTGAACCCACGCTACTATATCTGATGGAAAATCAAGGTATTCTAATCAATCTATCAAAATAAAGTGCTCCACAGTATCATATGCTTTAGCGATGTCTAAGGCAACTAACGCTGCATATTTTTTATGTAGCAGAGCTAGTTGAAGCCGACTTTCTTAATCAACGGGTGCATCCCAAATTGAACAACCAGCCCTGAACCAAATATGACAGTGCCTTAGAATTGACCTTACGGTAATAAGTTCATTATATCGTATATTGATTATTCTCTAAACCAATTTCACTCAGTGTGATGTCAGTGCGATCGGCCTTATGTTATCCAACATGTATGCTTCATTTTCAGTTTTAGCAGCAATACAATTTTGGCAAGTTTCCATTCTGGAGGTATCCATGCGTTCCTTAACGAATAATTCACTAGTTCTAGCAAAAGATTACGTGATTCCATGAGTAAACATTTTAACATAGAGTTCGTAATTCCATGTGGTCCGGGAGATGTCCTCGGTAAGCATAATACTGTCTGACTCAATTCAGCTAAAGAAACTTCTGGAAATTCATGAAAGTTTACCAGCATGGACCGAATAACCGAAAGATTAGGCGTGAAGCAGTGTTCTAAACCTTGTGCTATGTCTACTAGAGATTGGTTGGCTGGTTGGTTGGACCCAAGAGGAAAGGCTCAACCCACCATGGAGATCGGCCATGAATCGCACGGTAGTGTGATTTCGGAAAAAAAAAGGAGGCGGGGGGGGGGGGGGGGGCGGGAACCCCCTAGAGTTGACTATAATTCCCCGTGAAATCCGCGACCTTATCACGATCGCTCCAATTCCACGAAATGTACACCCCGAATACTACAAAGGCAGGCGCCTTGCGCGGGCGACCGCCATTCTCAAGCGCATAGACATGGAAGCGGACAACGTTTCGTTCGTGGACGCCGCTGCCTATAACAACTGAACCTTCGCCGCTGTCGCGGTATCATCCGCACAGCAGACTTTTAACTCTGCCACAATCCTCACCCAAAACCCCGAAGTAGCGGAGCAAGTAGCTATAGCTATAGCTATGCTCGACAGCAAACGGGAATTCATCTACAGCGACTCCAGGCCGGCCATCTAAGCCTTCGAACGCGGAGTCATCTCTGACCAGGAGTTACGTATCCTGCGCAAAGCGTACCCGAGTGCCCTGAAGCTCCACACTGCCTTCTGGTTCCCCGCCAATCTCGTCCAGGTGCCGGGTGCCCTATCCGACCTCAACGAGATCGCCCATGATGCAGCGCGCGCACTTACCGACCGCGCCGCCACAGGGCAACCCCATCTTACTGAGTTAGATACCAATCGGGATGCACCCATTACGTACAATGACATAACAAAGCACTTTTACCTGGAAAGCCGCATTTTTTTCACCCCCACATCTAAAACTTAACAGACCGCATTCATTAACCCTACGCCTATTACAGACACACGTACACAAACCTTGCCCCGCTTCACGTTTATTATCCTCATGCATACCCCAGCGACACATGCCCATCATGTGGACACACAGCGACACTCGCACACATGCTCTGGCAGTGCAGAACAACTCCTACGGACTGTACTTTAAGCAAGTGGGAGAGGTCCCTCAGGAGCTCACTTCTGGCGACCAGCAATGGGCCGTCCAGCAGGCCCACGAAGCGGCCGCCAGGTACTCCCTGTCGGTCCCTACGTGGGAGACCCCCGCTACGCGCTAAGCGCGTCCTGCAGGACTGAAATAAAGTTTTTTTCATTCCATTCCATTCCATGCCAAAATAATTTTTTTAGATGAACGAAAATCTTAGTTGGACTAACAGGCCATTATGAATTCTTTAGAAAGAAAAAAATGAAAAATAGGAATATTAAAAATAATAAAAAGAGAGTAAAGAATATATGAAATAGACTGAAGCCACGTTCAGTTCTCGTGTAACGCGTGCGCGCACTTCGTCGTCCGCGCGGAAGTCTTCACAGCAATTTGAGCCACAGTGTGCAGTATGAATGCAATCATCAGGAAGTTCAGTCATCAAAACTCGTGTTATTTTAAAGGGCCAGTAAACAACCCCAAAGTGCAAAAAATGTTATGAAGAGAAATATGCGCACTTCAACTTCGTGAACATGCTGCCGCAAGAATTTTGTGAATACATGCTGTATTACAGAAGTTACAGGGGATAGAACATCACATTCAGGTGGTTTCAAATTTTGGCGCGGCCTCGTCACCCTCCCCGTTCAGAGGGTGGGGAAGGCATAACCAGTCGTCGTGACTCCGCCCACTTCGGCAACGCGACAATACGCCAGAAATAGACCCTTTTCATGAATATGCCGCCTGATGGTGAGCTTTTCGTCAATTTCCATTTTGCAAAGGGTTCTGGGATAAAAGCCACCAAGGATAGGGCAAGTGGTGTGTGCGCGCGCTTCGTACGTTCATCCTACTGCCAGTGAAAGTAGTTCCACAATATAGCACCAGTATTTTGAACGTGAAATATAAAAATTCTTCATTATTTTCTTTGTGGAGCCAGTTGAGACAGAACGCAGCTCACACGAGTAAGATATTCGCATTTATTTTAATTTACTCGTTGTGCCTTCACGTTTCTGAGCACATGAGAAGTCCAGCCTCCTTACGTGTACCTCAAACACTGAGCGGCGTCTGCGGATGCGCGAAAAATGTCGTTTCTCTCTCTCTCTGCGTCTACATGAAACGCTGTTGGTGTCGTCTGTTCCGGCGCCCTATACATGGCGGAAAGGAGTAGTTCGCGTAATGGGCGCTTGGGGCACCCTTTTATGAAAAGGGTTCGACAGAGTGGTACCTTATCACCATTGTTATTTATGCTGTATCTTCAGGGACTACAGCTAAATTAGAGGGGAGTTAACTCGGCTTCAGCCTTTCTTTTGCCAACCAAGAAAAACACATTGGACAGCCATTACCGGCATCGATGTATGCAGATGATACGGTATTATTAGCAGATAACAAGGAAAATCTGCAGTGATTGCTAGACATCTGTGGTAATAGAGAGAGATAGTTAAATTTGATGTTCAGCAGGGAAAAATTGGCAATCATGATTTTAATGATAACAAAGGCACTGAGCAAAAAATACAGGGAGTCACGCTAGAAATAGTGAATAAATACAAATATTTGGGCATATGAATAAATAACGCGGCTGAGTATCTAAAGAAGCACGAAGGACCCGTAATGACTAAGGGCACCAGGAATGTAGCTGTAATGAAAAATAAGGCACTGTTGAACTACCATAGGTATTACGTTTTGAGAGCGATTTGGAAAGGTGCCATGGTGCCGGGTTTGACGTTCAGCAATGCGGGGCATGAAATCAGAAGTTCAAGCAAGATTGGAACTAAACAACGTGGCATAGGTAGACTTGCTTTGGGAGCACACGGGAATACTCCAAATCAGGGTGTACAGGTTGTCATGGGATGGACATCGTTTGAGTGCAGGGAAGCTAGAAGCAAGATATAATTTGAGGAGCGATTGAGGCAAATGGGAGAGGAGCGTTAGGCTAGGAAAGTTTTCAGCTACTTGTGCATGAATGTTGACACTAAATGGAGAAAGCGAACTCTAAAACTGTCAAGGAAGTATCTTGAAAACAGTAGAATATCAAGCCAAACGGAAACATCGGGTAAAAAGAGGGTGAAGGAAACAAAGAGGGCCATGTGGAAGATGGGAATGCTTATTAAATTATCACTGGAGCCCTACCGAACTTTTAAGCAGAAAAACGCAAAGGAAAAGATATACGATAATTCTAGAGGTAGGTCTCTGCTCTTTGAGGCCAGAACGGGAGTATTTCGGACCAAGACGTACCGAGCAAAATACGAAGGCACAGACACGGTATGTATTGCGTGTGAAGAGAAGGAGGAAACGGCTAAACATTTGATAATGTTCTGTAACCCTGCAGTCGCCGATAAAGGCACCGCATTTTTCAAAGCATTGGGGTTTAGGGGCAGTGAAGGCAAAGTAGACTTTAAATGGTATAAATAACCAGGACGAGGCTAACTGATTGGGGGCTACAATCGAGATGCGAGTGATACTCAATCCTTAGACACGCAGTGATAGTACTCAACTTTATGGCTAGTGGTTTTGGGACGTTAAACCCCACAAATCAATCAATCAACTTTATGGCTAGGTGGCATGAGCCACCACCCGATCTGAAGGGCACAGCTGGGCATCAATATACGAATTAATCGATATACGAATCATCAATATACAAAATATTGAACTTAATACTGTGAGGTCAATTCTAAGCCCCTGTCGAATTGGGTTCATGGCTGGCCGTTCAATTTGGGATGTCCACGTTGATTTAGAAAGTCGGCTTCAATTAGCTCAGATACAGAACAAATATGCAGCATTAGTTACCTTAGACATCGCTAAAGCATATATTACCGTGGAGCACTGTATTTTTATAGATCGATTATAATACTTGATTTTCCATCATATATAGTAGCGAGGGTTCACGATTTTCTTGCATACAGAAAATTTTATTGTTTAAAGATGGGTTTTCATCATCTACTCATACACAAACGAGGGGAGTACCGCAAGGCTCAGTGCTTTCCCCGGTGCTATTTAATTTACTAATGAGCACCATTCCACGTAAACAGGATATAACAACTTATGTTTATGCAGACGATATCGCGTTTTTTGCAATGGTAGATAACGTTCAGACCCTATATGAACGGCTGCAGACTTACTTTAATTTAATGGAGAGCTGGCTTGATGGCAACTGCTTTCTACTTAAGCCAAGTAAATGAGCCCTCCTTGTTTTCCCACTGCAATATTGTGTGCAGATCTCTCTGTCTTACCATCATGAGAATATACCACAGGTGGAATTCATTAAATACTTAGGAGTAATTTATCACACATCGCTTAACTGGCGACCTCGTATCGAATATATTGCCGGAAAAGGTGTGTGGGCCATTGGAATATTACGTAGGCTAAGCAACTACCGCATAGGTATGAGAAGAAACCCATTGGTAATGATATATCGCATGTACGTTCGTCCTATTTTAGAATTTTGTTGAGTACTTTTCTCTGGAGCTCCAGTTTTCAAGTTGCGGCCTCTAATTCTTCTGCTTCATTATCCTAACATGTCTACAAAACTATATACGTATAAAAATCAGAGGATTTCTCTATTCTAAGAATAATTTCGTTTCTCTATTTAAATATTTCTATGCATTATATGGAGCACCACACTTTCCTGGATTATCGGTAATCTTTCTATTATATCTCCATCATTTTATATCTGAACAATAATTTTTAAAACCACTGGATTCTTGGCCAATCCCTCATAGTAGGTATGCGCCACGATCAATAGGTGAACAACAACAAACACATCCATTGATCCATCCAGCCGCAGCGGCCTAAGGAAGTGTCCTCTCTGGACCTTTTAAATTACTCTGGTGTAGCTGCGGTGGCTCTGTTCATGAAGGAAGGAAAATACAGTAGAGGCCGTGACGTCATATTCGTGAAGCCGCCGCATCGCAAACACCCGCACTACCTCCTGGCGGAAAAGTAGATAAACACTTCGCGATTTCCGGCGAGCAGCCACCGCGGCAGCCTTGGAAGCGGCGCCGGCGGAGTGGAAGCTGGTGGTGTTCTTTGCCGGCAGTGAGTCAATTCACGAGTACTGCTTCTTTTTCGCGTTTTTTGGTAAAACTGTGTGATGCCCAGCTGTAGTGTATACTCGGTGCGAATCGCCTGCAACACCGGATGTACGTGGCGGCACTTTTTTACGTATGTTCGCTTCACTATTGATCATTAATGCATTGCATTTGCGTGTGGAGCTCTCAGCTGTACGCTCCATTGGATCTTACTCACCGTGTCAACTGAGAACACACGTGAACTTCCGTTTGTAGTGTTGTAGGCATCGTGTCGTGTTTGTAGAAGTTGTGTTGTTGAGGTTCGTTCATACGGCAAGACAATAAAACTTTTCTAGTTAGTCGAACTAAATGTGTATGTATTGTACAGAGTACGCTCGCTTCGTCTTAGTTGTGTGCGTACTGGAATTACACATCTTACGTGCACGATCGCGGATAGAATACAGTGGTGCCTTCTTACCAACGTGAAGTACGTCAATCACTAGGCTAGCATTGCACGAAATAGCTATGGAAGCAAGCTCTCAAAATCGTCCATTGCTACACTGACCCTATATACGAGCAAAGAACTACAAATCAGCTCGTAGATCAGGAAATCAGGCAAAGGAAAAAAAAGGCCTTACGGCGAGCAGAACGTGTAAGTCACTACTGGGTGAGTGCGAATACGATGATGTAGGGGCTGAATAATTCCGGTTACGACACGTACCGGTGCTCTCTGCTGTTGCACAAAAACACTCCACGAATTACTTCAGCACGCCGTGCTCGGGCCTGCCAAGCACGAACAGTCTGGGAAATCTGTGTTCGGAACAATTTACTGCATGCAAACCATACAATACGCGTTAAGTTTACGCCGGGGCTATAAGTCCGCGCAGAAACGAACCAGCGCTGAGAGCACGCCGCGGAGTGTCTGCTGTTTTATTTGCCCCAAACCGGTTTGTTTGCCCATAAATTTGACGTCACTACCGCCACACTTCTCCCAATGCATTTGGATAGGACAGGGCCTCTCCTCAGTTTTTCCTTCCTCCATGGTTCTATTTTTTATCGGAAGCGTGTTGCAGCAAGTGGCCGTGGCAAGCTGGGCCAACCAGTGACGAGATGGAGGCTGCTCAGGTTTGTGCGCATCACATTGACCAATTTAGCCGGTGAAGAAGGCTGAGGTGACGTCTTCCCCAGTGATTACCTCGAGGGGCCATCCTCCCGGCCATCTAGTGTACCGCTCGATGGCGGTGAGGCAGTAGCGGTCGGGTACAGCTGGGGCTCTCTGATGTCGAGGTGGACATGTTCGAACCAACCTGAGGGCCGTGGTATTGATCCGAATGGAAATGTGGCGTGCCTGGCAACTTTAGCGCGTCGGCAGTGAATGCAGAAGCACGCCCACGTGCTACAATCCCGCTGCATGGAGGGCCAGTCATAGCAGTCAGCCCCAAGGCGTGTGGAGGCCCGTATGCCGCGATGGCTGAGGTTGTGGAGCTGGTTAAAAAAAGCACGGCGATGACAGAGGGGCACATGGGGCCTGCTACATGCTGTTGACCTGTCGCAGCAGATTGTCGTTGCCAACCATGGAATGGGGACTTTTTGGAGCTGTAGGGAGGACGGGCCCTTGCAAAGTTCCTGTAGTTCGGCGTCAGTGGTGAGAGCCTTGGCGAGGACGCCCACTGTTATTACCACCGAGCTTTTAGTGGCTACACGTGAAAGCGCGGTGGTGACAACATTGTCTTTCCCGCTGACATGTAGGATGTCGGTGGTGAACTGAGCGACGAACAAGAGTTGGTTAGGCCGAACACGTTGGAGTTTGCCGCGGTGGCATCCCACATCACTTCTGTCATCAAATGTGAGACGCCGTGTCGATAAAAGACCTCATTCTAACAAAAAAGGTAATGATCGTTCATTATTGTCGTAGCAGCAGCGGGGCGAGCACGCCACCGCTGCGCTCGAGTCTTGAGAGAAGCAAGGGTGGTAGCTTCGGTTTTATAGCCACCAGTGATGACGTAAGCCTCCGGTGAAGCTCGGTGGCACTGTCCCTTCACAGATTCGTGACGTCATGGAACAAGCAAGCGATTTTATGGCACACGGAAAACACAGGAAGCGTGTTGTAGCAAGTAGCCGTGTGGCGCCGGGCTAACCAGTGAGAGACGGATTCAGAGCAGGTTTGCGCACAGTGCTCGCCACATATGTATCTATCTAGCCACCTACACCTGGGCGCTCTCGCTATCTTGTTCCTAACTTCGGTTAGACTGAAATTGGTATAAAAGGATAAGAGCATAAAAGAATTTGGAAATTATGACTGTCAAACCCTTTCCTTCATAAGCGTATGACACATATCTGTAAAGCAGGGGCCGTGGTATACGGGGGTGCGACACAGGTGTTTGACTGTTTAATCTACTGAGAAACGGTGAGAACAAATATTGCAAATTTAAAACGCGGGAGCGCTGAGAAAAACTTACACCGACAGCGTTGACCCGCAAATAAATGTTTAGGGGATCCGTGAGCTTCACCTTGAACGTAATAGCAATATCTTGTCCCTAGTAAGTACTTGAACCACTTGGTGCACACTTTATTGTATGGCACCACTCGCGAAGTTTAAATAGTGGATTAGTACCATGTTGAAAGCAGCGTATATCAGGGAAGTTTCCGCGTATGTCTGCATTGTGCGCAATGCTTTAAAGCACGAGAAGTTCAACACGTTAAATATTCTTGAACCTGCATTGCACCGGTCACTACGCGTTTTTGAGAGAATACGTGCAGTAAAATGGGTGCCTTTGTAATTGGTAGCTGGTTCTAAACCACGAGGTATTTATGATAATCACCTGTTCTGACCCCCGATGGCACCGTACGCTGGTACCACGCAATATTGCTGCGATATTACATCTTGCATTGTGAAGCCTGTACAATGGACTCATGTGCTTGTTTAAAATGAACATTATTTGCACTCCATTTCCAAGCAGGAGAAGCTTTTTTTTTCACTGCAATCGCTCGTTCTCTTTATTTTCCATAATTAACAGCATATTGCGTTCTGAATGCTAACTGGGCTAAACGTTATAATCAAACAGCTTGACTGGGGCGCAGGAGGCCAATTACATGGCAAACAAGTGACAGCTGAGAAGATTTTTAGCACATGTCAGTAAACCAAAAATTTTACCTAAACAAACATCATAAAATGGCTGTACGGAGCGTTAAAGGCACATGATCTTCTTTTTTATTTTGAAAACACTGTTGAACATTCCTAAACACACGCGTAGCCGTGTGGTAGAGAACTTTCCTATTTGGGAAAAGGCCCGCGTTCGTATCTCACTCTGGTCCGGTAACGTTTATTGCTGGTTTCATTTGCATCTTTTTTTAAATGCGAAGCATTTTGTAGCGAACTTCTACGACATTGAGCTTATCTATCTATCTATCTATCTATCTATCTATCTATCTATCTATCTATCTATCTATCTATCTATCTATCTATCTATCTATCTATCTATCTATCTATCTATCTGCCTGTCTGTCTGTCTGTCTATCTATCTATCATCTATCTATCTAGCCGTTTACGTTTGGGTGCTCTCGTGGTCACCCCGTTAACTTGGCGTGAACCAAAATTAGCATGGGAGGTTAAAATAGTTTGACGCATATAACGCGCTTGTCAACACATGAATAATGTCACAATCCTGTCGCGTACGTCGTCAAACACTTCCCGCCAGACAGTGGCACACACCCACGGGCGGGTATGTGCCGCTGGTATGCGCGTATGTGCCACAGGTTATTGACACTTTGTAGCAACCCAGGAACTACAAGAACCCGCATGGGCAATTTCAACGCGCGAGTGTTAAGAAATACCCGACATCGGTAGCGTCGACCCGACGAGTGCAAAGAATAAATGACAGGGTCCCAGCTGGAATCAAAGCCAACCATTCTGCGTGGTGAAAGATTTTACCACAAGCTACGCCTGGTCTCGGAACTACTTTTCAAACAGACGCTAATCTTCGCGAAACGTCAGTAGTGGTTGCAGTGCTGCCTACCCAATTTTATAAACATTACATATCTACTCCTTTGATACAGCCGTGACATCGGGTTAATGTCAATTGTGGTTATTCGCCATGCGCTGAAGTTCATTTATGTAGCAGTGTCCAGGGCCAGCATCCTCGCGAGCATCAGTGCTTCATCTCAGCTTCTGCTGTTGCTAATACGCATGTTCCAGTTGGCATCGTCGCGCAAGTGCAAACAACTGGTTATATGAACATCTGCAACCCTTCAACATATGTCTGTGCGTGCAACGTTTGTACATTTTTAGGAATTCACTGTGTCACGATGGTAGTGGTGGTGAAGAGCGGCGAGCAGTCGAACGGACTTCGCTGAAGCCTTCACCCGAAGGCGAAATAGGGAGGCAATATGCTTTGAAAACAGCAACAAGAAGGAGCGTTTACTGTAGCAGGTTGTCGTTTGTACAGAGCCGGCCAGCACGACAACGTCGGCTGGGGCAAAATCCTCCAAACATGGGGCCAGTACGGCCTTAAATAACGTCTTTGGTCCATCTCTCAGACCAGCTCCCGGGGTTCGGTGGAGGAGGCGCAGCCATACCTGGAACTGCAAGGTGGCTCAAAGAGGGAGGCGACGTTATCCCCAGAATTGTACGGTGCCGCCTTCTGCATGTAAGGCGGCGCTGGGAGGGGGGAGACAGTTCGCGGCAACAGCACTCGATCTGGTGGGAACAAGTGCTCCCGAACGAAGACCATGCTTGTGACATAACAACATACATTTAATGTAATTTCATGGCACATCGCTCAATAAAAAAATTGAAACACGGTCAACTTTCCTTCGCATGCTTCGCATAACAGCGATTCTTAGGTACGTGGGATCTGCCAAATTTCTAGTTTGCGGTCACAGACAAGATGGTTACTTTTTGTTCGCAACCAATTGCGCTGACACCGACGCAGGAATTCCTGCGAAACGATCTCTTCAGCGCTGTGGCGTAACTAACTGTTATGGTCCCAGAAGAAATGGAACCCAGGCATTTGGCTTGGCAGTCAAGTATTCTATCACGGAGCCGTCAGGTCTCGGAGCTGTTTTGGAAAAAAGGCCCTATGCAGGCGTATGATGTCGGTGAAACGTCCATTGGGGTTACAGAGCTGCCCTTGTAATTTTATAAACATCACAAATGTACTGAAATGGTACAGGTGTCACATCGGGTCATCATCAATTGTTGTCAGGCCCATCACACTGAAGTTGGTCTACGGTTCGTTTGCGAGGGCTGCCATCTTCGCACGTACAATTGCTACGTTTAGTCCTGCCACTTGGTAACACCCATGTTGCTGTTGGCATCGTCACGCAATTGTAAATAAGTGGTCATATAAAACATAAAGGATTGTTCAACGTACATGCCTGTGCACGTAACATTTTGACATATTCAAGTTATTGTCATTCAGTAACGTTTCGCGCAACAAAAAGATTACACCACAGTCATCTTCCCCTCACAAGCTTCGCATGACATCGATTCTCGTGGTATGTGAGACCTGCCGATTTCTTGTCTAACCACTGAGCTGTTCAAGCCGTCTTATTCCGAAGAAAGTAAACAGAATACTGTGATGATCATGAAGAATTACACGCGCTTTCTTCATCTTCCTCTTCATCCTCTACCCCGCCCAAGAACATGTGCACTCATTTGTGCACAAGGCTTGAATGCAACCACTCAGAAGGGCGATAAAACGAGTACAAAAAGAAAGAAAGAAAAAAGAAAGAAAGAAAGAAAAAAGTGAAAGAGCAAGGCATAAAAACAAACAAAGGAAACCGGAGAAAGAGAGAGAGAGGTGGAAACAAAGAGGACGCTAGAAATAGAGTGAAAGGGAGAAAAAAAGAAAATAATCACGAAGAAAAATAAAAATCAAAGAAAGAAAAATATTTAGAAGAAGAAAAAGCGGCGTAAATTCATGACGACAAAAAAAGGTGAAAACAGAGAGAGAAAAAAATTGGGAAAACATGGAGAGGACGGAAAAGAAAGTAAAGAAAAACAAGGCCAATGGGCCAGCTCCGCCCATTATTCAGGCTTGGCACAAGTAGTGTGCACCAGGCTTTTGTTAAATATTAATAATAAGTACTTGTCCCCGAATATATAAACAACAGATTTGAGAGAAAGCATTCACTGTAATGCGTTTAATATGAAGCGTCGCCAGCGCGTGTTCATCTCCTACATAAGTAGCAAGATAGTTTTTCTTTTGTATTTTTTCATAACTTTCCTTTTATTAAACGCCAAACCCATGTTGTCCTTGCTTTTCAGCTCACATTGTACCCACAAAAGCCTGCTCATGGTTTTTCTTAACATTGCTGGGTTTAATTGTGTGGTGGCTCCACTCGGACAGGGCGATATTTGTCTTTCATAGTAGCCCGAGACATTGGCGCCGGCGCTCACGCTTAGTGAAAAAAAAGTGTTTAGCAATCGCTTCACACCTACACCCAACTTGTTGCACTGGAGGAAACTTCATAACTGTCAGAACGAGAAAGACTGCACGTTGAAAAGTCCCAATGGACCTTCAACGTACGAAGCCCGCCCGCTATTTTGTGCACGAGGTCACGACGCGGGGACAGGCGCTTGATGTTCGTTGACGGTTGACGGAGCGTTACAACAAAGCAATGCATTTCGAACGGAACGGAAAATGGCAGGGCAGATTCACACGTTAAGTAATTGGAGTGTCATCTTGGATACGCAGCGAGCCAAACACAATGAAAAAAATGGTAGCATATCCACGGAGTGAATGAAGGAGAGTGGGGCGAAGTATCCGTCCGTCCATTCGTTCCTGCTTCCGTCCATCCATGCGTCCTCTGTGTGACCATCCGTGCGTCCATTCGCCCGTCCGTGCGTGCGTCTGTTCGTGCGTCTGTTCGTGCGTCCGCACGTCCATCTGTGCGTCCATCCCTGCGTTCGTCTATGCATCCGCCCCTGCGTCCGTCCATGCATCCATCAGTTGGTGCAGCCATCCGTGAGTCCGTCCATGCATCTGTCTGTGTGTCCGTTTGTCCATCTATTCAACACTCCAAGTACCACCATCTCGCATCTTTTCATCATATATTCTGCATATGCACCGCCATTCATCGGACATTCTAAGGACTAAACGAGAGGAGGCACACGCACACTTTCTTACGGCTTGCGCTTCGTGTCTACGTCGCACCTTTAACCACCTCAAGTTCATGGTATATACTAGTTTACTGTATTCATGGCACTGTGGCCCAACGCTCACTAAACCTTTCTAAAACCAAGGAGGTTATGCCCAGCAAGTATAACATAGCAACCCTTTCGTGTGAGATAGTGCTCAATGTACATGCCGATGGCTGTTAAGGGGGAATGAGAGACAGGAGAGTTCGGCTTTTAGTGAACGCACACGCTGCGAATTTTTTTGTTGTTCAACAACGCACAGAAGAAATCTCTCACCGGCACCACCTTGGAGGTCAAAATGTAAGACTGACTGGTTACACACTTTGACTACTACTACGACTACACAGGACGAACGGGTGCCGCTATAAGGAGCTTCGCCCCTGAAAGCCTGATGCGATTGACACAAGCCAGAAATATCACGTGAGATACGGTGTCTGACGATCACATTCGCTGCCCCCTCGCTATTTGCATTCAGACGAGAAAGATGTGACCTTGAAGGGAAAATTTCTACGATGAATGATTCGAGACAGAGTGCAGAAGCGACCTTTCCCTGGCAGGCGGTGCACGTGCATGGTTCGGTGAAGCTATGCCATCTACGGAATTGTCAAACGGCAGAGTATTCGTAGTTCTCGACAGGCAGAAATATAGCTACGGGAAGGATACAGACTCGTAGGAGCAGACATAGATACATTTACATCTGGTTCAGCGAGCAGCGCCGCTAATCTCGGTCGTGTTCCTCTTAATCTCGATGCTACTGACACGTAGCGATATGACGGACGCATTGAGAGCACCGACGAAACAAAGCGTACCTCACAACTCTGAATAATTCATGGAGCACCATTGTCTTGTCTTAGTGTGGACACCAAAAGTGTCGAACTGCAAATGCGCGAAAAACAGTATGCTGCTTGATGTATGAGAACCTTGTGCGAATACTAAGTTACTCTTATAGTACACGTTCGCCGCAATAGCAACAGGCGTCGCCTACTGATTCTCTCGCGTTCGCATCCACATATACACCCTATTAGGTGGACAGGGGTACGAACACCACGCAATCTCAGTAGTAGAGCATCGGAAACGTTATACATGGTCACAGGTTCAGATTCTGCTGGTGGCTTTTCGTTCACTTTCGTTTCTTCACATTTAGATTTCAATTAAATCTAATAACATCCCCTATATTTATCTTGCCGTAATTTTCAGTTAGTTCTCACTAACAAAAAGAAATACAAAGCAACCCTGACAAAGTCGGTCAGTGATTGCTTTCCCACAGACTTTCTTGCCAATAAAAAAGTGGGAACTTCTTTGTTGCCTACAAATGGGTACCGTTCTGCCATGCTTGTCTGCAAAAGTTCCGAATAAAGATGGGTACGCGTGTTTTTATTTATGAGCAAATGGTTTTACAATCAGTTCGGTGGCCGAAAGGCAGCGCAAATACTTGTTCAGAAGACAACGTCTGGCGAAAAAAATTCGCAACCCCAGCTTCGCACAAGGTCTTGAGACAAGGTAGACGTAGAAATAGAATTTGCTATTTCATGATAATTCTGGGGGCTATCTTGATTACAGGTGATGAAGTCCATTCTTTCACTAGCATATTTAAATTTTCTTAGGAGAGCATTAGCCCTCTTTTTCCTGTCTTTTAAAGGAACCATGAAACATCTTTTCAAGTAACCATTCAACGTATTCACTTGGAGAGCTAGTTGCCTCACGAATTCAACACCGCAAAAATTTTAGGAGTCCGTCCAGTGCGAGTGGAGTTGCCAAGATTTGTTGCATGCTGCAAAGGCATTCTCTTCTCTCATCCCGATGAAAGCGCTAGAAGCTAAGGAGGGAGGGATGGCAAGGGCAAAGAAAAACGTCACCTGCGCCTCGTGACCTTGAACGCTTTCTTCATTTTTTTTCTTCGAATGCGCGCCTTTTTCAGTGTTATCGCACGAGCTTGCGTGGACAAGTCGCGGCCTCTAGCGGCGATCTGTGTAACGACCAAGCGCGCCATATTCAAATCAGCCAATGGATGATAGATGGGCTTTTTACGAGCGATTTTTGAGCGTCTTCCAGGATTTGTCAAGAGAAGATAAAGCAAATTTCAGGTGACCTTGATAATTTATTGTGAATTCCGGGCTCCCTAGTGATAAACACCATAAGGCTGCAATGAAATCCGTTCTGCTTCACCATTCATAGTTTCTTTATTACTGTTGATGTGTTGTACCAGTCCCGTACGGTGTTATCGCACATATACACACAAGAAGCATGCATTGTCGTGCAGGCGTTGTTTTCATGGTCGTTAGCCTTCGTTTTTCACCGGCGTCTTCTTCGCTACTCGTGGGATAAGAGATATACGCGACACGCGAAAAAATATTGCATTCGCCTAATGTATGCAGCTCTCTGTGGCGCCCTCGTAAGCACAAGTTTGCATGTCATCTAAACAAAATGGACCGTCAGAAATATTTCTCCGAAAAACTCCGCAACTTTAGTAGCGTTCGACAATGTATACAGCCCAACAAATTGGAACTTGTCTATGTCAACCTCATCCGTCGCGTGCAGTTTTGCAATATCTGCTTTTCCAAGCGAACCTTCAGTTTTTTTTTTTTTTTTGCAACCTGCCACCGTATGCAGTAGTAGTGTGCACGTTAGTCTCCTATAAATGTATAAAAAGCCAGATGAGTCGCTTTTTGGGGAGAATTCTGCACGCACGTAATTGGCAAGGACTGGAAGAAAAAAGACAAACGCAACAATATTATCTCGTGCATGTTGTGTGTGTGTGTGTGTGTGTGTGTGTGTGTGTGTGTGTGTGTGTGTGTGTGTGTGTGTGTGTGTGTGTGCGTGCGTGCGTGCGTGCGTGCGTGCGTGCGTGCGCGCGCGCGCGCGCGCTAAATACTCCCAAAAATGAATGTACCTGTCTCGTTAAGGCGCTTCGGCCGGCATTCTTTCTGGAATGACCTGAAACGCAAGACGTCCCAGGTAATGCTTATCATGTAACACTCGCCCACCATAATTGTTGGTCGCCTCACGAAAGGAAGTCTAGAATAAAAACAAAAATTGGCAGATCCCACCTACAGTGGAAATCGCTGATATGCGAAGCACGAATGTGAATGCTTGATATGTCACTTTAAAAGCAGCACAACAATACGATATGTCACTTTAAAAGCAGCACAACAATACATTTACCAGAGGTAAATGATGCCGTACGTTACTTTCATGTGATGATTATTCTGTTTGGACGTGTCATTTACCTTTGTAATCTATTCACGGCCCCTGAGAATGAATTTGGTATATGTGCAGCTAGCTGAACGGCCGTGAGAACGCTATGAGCGTAGAATGTAGTAATCTTTTACATGACACGAATATCATGATTATGATGTTTGGACGTGTAACATACCTTCGTCGTCCATTCACGTCCAGTAATACCAGACTTGGTATATGTGAAGCTAGCGAAACAGCGGCGAGCGCACGTAACGTTGACGCACACCCACGCTGGGCGCAGTGACGCTACGGTAGCAAAACGCGAGCACTCTATTGTCTGACACTACGCGCGACCAGCGTCTGTTAGCGAGGGCAGGCGGCAACCGGCTCGAAATGCGACATGCTGCTTGCACGCCGACGCCGTTACCTAAACAGCATCGCGTCTGCTTAGCTTCGTGACGGAAGGACGCCGGGTGCGCTCAAACGCGCATGCGTCAAAGCAACGAACCGCGGCGTGCGCCTGCGAGTATATGCCAGGCAGATCGGCGCTTGGCGTGGCATCGCCAGCGTGACGCGACGAAACGAACGCTGGCGCGCACACGCGCCGAGTCACGTCGAAGGGTTTTGGCGCTTTGAGTGCGGCACGTAGTCATGTTATTACATTACACGTATCTCATTATTACCATGTTTGCACTATCACATACCTTCGCCATACATTCACGTGACGTAATACCAAATTTGGCATATGTGAAGCTAGCGAAACGGCTGCGAGCGCATCATGAGTGTAGCATGCAGTCTTGTTGTTACATGACACGCATGTCATGATTATCATGCTTGGACGCGTCATTTACATATGTCATCCGTTCGCGTCAAGTAACACCGAATTTATTACATGTAAAGCTATAGCGAAACGCCCGCGAGCGCATCATGAGTGTGGCAGGTAGTCATGTTGTTACATGACACGCATCCCATGATTATCATGTTTGCAACAGTCACATACTTTTGTGATCTATTAACGTCCCGTAATACCAAATTTGGTGTATGTGAAGCTAGCGAAACGGCCGCGAGCGCATCTTGAGTGTGGCATGTAGTCATGCTGTTACATGATACGCATCTTATGATATAATGTTTGCACCAGTCACACACATTAGTCATCCAATCACGTTCCGTAACACCAAATTTAGTATGTGTGACGATAGCGAAATGGCCTAGAGCGCTTCATGAGCGTGGCATGCAGCCATGTTGTTATATGGCACGCATATCATGATTTTCATGTTAGGTTCTGTCGCTTGTGGTCATCATGCCATACTTTACCAATTTTGCAACATGTCATGTGAACGAAACCACCGCAAGAGCAGCAAGACCTTGGAATATAAATCATGAGATTCATGACATGCATGTCATGATAGTCATGTTATGTCCAGTCAGTTATGCTTGTCATAAAGTCATGTTATGCCATACCAAATTTGGTATTGATACCATTAACGAAACGGCCAGAAGAGCTAAAAGTCGTAGGAGGATGGATAGATAGATAGATAGATAGATAGATAGATAGATAGATAGATAGATAGATAGATAGATAGATAGATAGATAGATAGATAGATAGATAGATAGATTGATAGATTGATAGATTGATAGATTGATTGATAGATTGATAGATAGATTGATAGATAGATTGATAAATAGATAGATAGATACGCTCGAAGTCGCCGAAGCTCGCGAAGAAATGCTTCGCATTTAAAAAATACAGATTAAAGTGATCCACTGCCAGCAGGAGCCAGCGAGGGAGACCAAGGAAACGTAGCCATGAGCATCAGTTTTTTTTTTTTTTCAAAACTCATGCTGTCAGCGGCGGGCAGGCTTTGAAACAGTTCATTGCGGTGCTGGAAGGACAGCGGAGAGCCTCTTGGAACGAACGTGGTTGGCGAGTGTGACGTCGATGCGGTGCTTCGTCGGAATCAGCTTGTAGTGACGAAGTCACTTCTGCAGGTGCGGCGATGCGCATAGCGTCATGGCCCAGTGAACGAAAAACATTTCAGGCTTTGTCAGCTCTTGCTTTGCTTTTCCTACGTCAGGACAGTGGGAAGAGGACGCGCATTAGCGCGCGTCAACATTTTAAGCAGAGCCGAACATTGAAGAAGCTCTCGAAGCATATCCGGCATGTGGCTGTCGAACGGCGTGGTGCCGAGGCGCCGCGCAAGACAGCGCAGCTTTGGCAGCGAAGTGCGAATCAGCTCGTTCGGCTCACCGGGAAGCACGGAGCGTAAAAGCACTTCGACGAGCGTCGCTGCTGCTTGAACATCGCCGAGGGGTCGTCGTTGGAGAGCCAACGACAGGACAGGCGACACATACACCACATCCGGACCAGCGAAGTAATCGGCGTTCATTGAAAAGGGTTCGTCTTGGTGTCGGGAGTAGAGACCATCGTCAGGAATATCCAGCACCCAATAAGCGTTGGGCCTCGCCGATTGTACCTTGAGCAGAGCTTAAAGGAAACCGTCTTTGGCTGGGTGCAAGGAGTGGCCACGCGGACAATACTCGGAGCTAGGTGCACCACCTCTCACCAGACGCGCCTGGAGCAGCGCTCGGGCACGCCTCGATCCGAGACCTTTGTCGCGCCAGGGCAGTGTCTCGACTACAGCCATGGTAGCTCACTGGGCAGAAATTTAAAGTGCCTCGGCACTGTCTTTAGGCTTTGGTGGCGCATACTCCGTCTGGCCAGGCTCCAATGCAGCAAAACAACGAAAAGTGGCGGGATGCAGGTGTGCCAACAGCCGTAAACAACCAGCGAGCCGTGAGGGCACGGTGTCAGCCCAAGGCGCCAGCGGCAGCAGGAAGTTGGTCTCAGCCGGTAGCAGCAGTGCCAGATGCACTAGTCCCCTGTAGCCGAGGTAGTTGAACAGCACTGCTGCACTAGTGTTGCCCAGCGTTTCGGTCGCGAAAGCCAGATGTTCGGGCTCGTGCACCAGCAGTGTGTGGTTAGCCAGCGACAACAGCGCGGGATCGTAACGCACGCTAGTCAGGTACTCTGCCCAGTTCTATTGGCGTGAACGTGGGAGGTCGCTGAGAGCAATAATTCTCGCCCCGTTAACAAATGCGTCGGGAGGCTGTGCCCTTTCCAGCGCTTGCTCCAGCTCGACGATGGCTGCCGCAGCAGCACCCCAATACGGCGTGCCACCACTTTGGTTCTTGTGCGCTGTGTTCTGCAGGAGGCTCAGCGCCCGTTCCACGCTACGCACGTAGCTTCCAATATCTTTAAGCGGTACGGAGAGCTGGTGAAGGCGCAGTGGCAGCGGAGTACTGTCAAGCTGCATCGTGATGCGTCCATAGTGCCTTTGAAGGGAAAGACGCAGAATAGGGAATACACCTAGCCTCAGGTCCAAGAGTCCAGCAAGCTCTGACGCTGAGAGATATAGCGGCCGCACTCGCGCAAAGGGCCAGCCAGAGAGCCCGAGCCGCCGCAGGAGGCAATCCACCTCTTGCCAGTCGGCTGCCGCTGCCGGCGCCATGCAGGCACGGTGCAAATCGACACCAAGCAACGCGTAGTGTCTCGGACATGAGCCACGAAGCAAAGTCTCGGAGAGTGCTGGAAAGCTTGACAGCGACGCGTTGACTTGCGATGCGAGCATCAGCATTGCCTGCTGATGAAGCAGCGGTCGAGAGTGGTTGTGGTACGAGCATACGAAGTCGTAGAAGCTGCGGCACGCTGTCGCGTCTGGTACGTCCCTCTTTCTTCCGTCTGGGTTACTGTCTTGACATAGCGTGGAATTGCAACTTGCAGTGGCTGTGGCAAAGGGCCGTTGTCGTTACACGGCGAGCGAGAAGAGTGCCGTGCCTAAGCAGGACAATGCTCCGATCACAGCGAGAGCGACTACGGTACTGTAGCGTTTCAGCGCCATGGCTCACCGGTGGATGAACGTTCTTCTTCTGAGGTAGCACGAGCCATTATTGCACGCATTCCATCGCTAGAAAAGATGATGATGATGATGATGCTCTAAGGATCGTCGGCGCCTTCTCACTAATGGGCATTGGCGAAAGACACAGCGCACATATTTAAGACATTAAAAAATCCTGTTCACACTACATATAAGAGATCCATAACTGCACAGAATATGAAATGAGATCACTCCACTGATGAAAAGATTCACAATGTCCATCCCCAACCCTATCTTTTTTTTCGTGAAACGAGGACTCATATTTTTATTAATTGAAACTTGCAAAAATTTACCAGTGGCGCCTCTCTTGGGAAAGGCATGAATGATCCGATGTACTTGGCCACGTGACCATTGATTATTGTGCGCGGAGGACGATATTTTGCTAATATTGAAATATTGCTCGTATCTTTATATTAAGAAACATTATTCCATAAAAATGTACACACAGACCCGCGTCGCGTTAGTAGCATTCGCACTGGACAGACAGACGTCGATCCGTCCGTCTGTCCAGTGCGAATGCTACTAACGCGGCGTGGGTCTGTATGTATATTTTTATGGACTAGCGTTTCTTAATATAAAGATACGAGCAATATTTCAGTATTAACAGAATATCGTCCTCCGCGCACAATAATCAATGGTCACGTGGCCAGGTACATCGGATCATCGGGCCAGGTACGGATGGATGGATGGATGGATGGATGGATGGATGGATGGATGGATGGATGGATGGATGGATGGATGGATGGATGGACGGATGGATGGATGGATGGATGGATGGATGGATGGATGGATGGATGGATGGATGGATGGATGGATGGATGGATGGATGGATGGATGGATGGATATGGCTGTACTCTTTAGATCGGGCGCTGGCTAACAGCCCCTAGCCGTAATAACTATTGAACAAAAACTAGATGTATGTTTTTGTTCTTTTAAATGGTGAGGTTAAGTATTGGCTTTTTTCAGTAAATGATTTATTTTCACTTGTGCCTTGATTTTAGCCACCAATCAGATAACCTCCTTCTAGTTATTTCTACCCACTTAAAGACTGTTTTGTCCTATCTGTCCCTAAGCAACAGTGCTTTGAAAAAGTCTGCGCCATCATTCTGAACTATAGGGTGAAGCCCTTTACAGAACATTATCAAGTGTTCGGCAGTTTCTTCTTCCTCTCCACACGCACTGCGCATGCCGTGTCCACCCCTTCGTATTTGGCCCGACATTAGTCTTGGTTCACAATACTCCCGCCTTGGCCTCAAACAGTAGATAACTACTCCGAGAATCATCATGGATCCTTTCCTTGGCAATTTCCCGCTGAAAAGTTCGACACATCTCTATTTCCGACTTTTTAATCATGCCTATTCTCCACATGTCGGTCTCCGGTTCCTTCACCTTATCCTTAATCGATCAGTTATTTTGCTTTGGCCTCCTGCTGTTTTCTACTTAATTATGCGTCAATTTTCTGGTTCCCATCCTCCATTTTGTATCGACATTCCTCGTGTACAAATAGCTGAAAACCTTCCTAGCCCAACGCTCCTACCCCATTTTTCTCAATCGCTTCTATAATTCTATCATGCTGCTAGCTTCCCTGCCCTCGAATGATGTCCATACTATATCACCATGTACTCCTTGATTAAGTGTATTCCCATGAGCTCCTAAAGCAAGCCTACCTATTACACTTTGTTTAACTTATAATTCTGCTTGAACCTCTGATCTCATACACAACACCGCATTGCGGAACGTCTGACCAAGAACCATGACCATTTTCCAAATTCCTCTCACATTATCATACATGTTCACTTTACTCGTTACGTTTGCTTCGTGTTCTTTTAGGTACTCGGTCTCACTGCTTATCCATACGCCCAGATGTATGTATTTATCTGTTATCTCTAGTGTGACCTCTTGTATTCTAAGCTCACTACCTTCGTTGTCATTGAAAATCATGACTGCTGATTTTTCCTTACTGAATCTCAAATCAAACTTATCTCCCTCATTACTAAAGATGTCTATCAATCCTTGCGAATCTTTCTTGCTATCTGCCATTAGCCCTATATATCATCTGCGTACATCAATGCTGGTAGTGCCTGTTGAATGAGTCTTCCTTGTTTGATGAAATGGAGGTTGAAGCCATGTCCACTCCCCTCTAATTTGGACTCTAATCCGTGTAGGTACATCATGAATAACAAGGGTGACAGAAAACACCTCTGCCTAAGGCCCCATTTTATCTCAGTGGGTTCGGATACCTGTTTTTTTTTTTCATTTTATAACTACCTTGTTACTTTTATAGATATCATTTAAAAGATTAGTGACTCAATCTCCTACACCTAGTGTGTCCAGTATTCCCCACAATTGCTCTTGAACCACGCTATCGTACGCTCCCTTGATATCCAAAAATGCTAGCCACAGGGGCCTGTGTTCTTTTTCTGCTATTTCGATGCACTGCGTCAGTGATAACAGATCGTCACCCAACCTCCTTTGTTTCCGAAACCCATTTTACAGTTCCTCCAGTACACCCTCACCCTCTGTTCACGCCTGCAGTCTTTTCTTCATAATCTGCATCACCAGCTAGTAAACCACTTTCATGTCACTGTTATAGAACGGATAGTTGTTTACGTATACTTTGTCCGCCTTTCCTTTATAGATCATGATCATCCTGTTAAGTTTCCATCCATCACCATCAATAATTGTTTTGCTCGCTGGCTCTCTCAAAGTTCGCTTTGACTTGAGACCCAATCCCTTTATCAGCATAATTGGGATGCCGTCAGGGCCTGTTGATGTAGTACTGTTGTTGAATCTTCTTCTCAGCCCTTTCCTACTATCGTTGTGAAAATGGAGCCACTGCGCCACTTGATCCGTCCTTGTCCATTGTGGTGCATAAAGCCCTTCCTTGTTGAAATTTTTCAGTCATCCTTGTTCTTATATATTCAATAGCTGCGCCCCCTTTGATCGAACACTGGAGCTGTACCTATAAACCTCTGGTCTAGACTTGTCTCATTTCTTAGAGGGTTTAGCTAGTTTCAAAATTTTGGAGCTGCCTTTCTATCCTTTTTGTGTGCTTCTGCCAGCCACTGAGCCTCCTTTCTTCTAATCTTTCCTTTATGAGAAGGAATGCTTATCTTCTACAGCCTAGAAATATATCCCCCATTCTTTTTACATCATCTGTCGGTTCACCCTGTTGCTTAGCATTTCTGTGTTCCCTGGAGGCTTCCTAACGTTTTGCTATGGCTCTCTTAACTTCCTCACCCCAACTCTTGGGTTTTTGTCTCCTTTTCTAGAGTGACTTGTCACATGCCTTAGCAAGCTTTAGCTCAGACTAATTATATTCGTGTACGCCCCTACTGTTTTATTATCCTCAGTCATTACTTACTCAATTTGTTTAGCAGCTACTTCTATTTGCCTGTCTGAATAAAAATTGTCCTGTAGTTGCTCATGTTGCCTCCTTCCCACTTTCACTGCTCTTCCAAAACTTAGCTTGATACGTTTGTGATCACTACCCAGATTTCTGGAGCCACATCCATCTATGTGCATTCCCCTGAGCCTATTATGCATCCTGTGTGACATCAGTCACATGTGATGTATGACTGAATGTAGAATGTTAGAATGTACGACTGTCAGTACAAGGTCGCGCCGCACAGCGGATAACGAGAGGAGGCTCAACCGACGGCGCAGCGCTTTCACGTGGCTAGTGCGAGCGCTACGGACACGCGTCGTGCAGGCAGAGAGCTTTCATTAGCCTGTTTTCACGAAGTGGAAATACCCAACATATGGGCGCCGTACAGCGAAGTGCAAACCAGACTCGCAGCGAGACGATTCAGACGTTGTTTCTAGTGAAATAAACCAATTGTGAAATCCGTGGTAACCGGATGTGTGCTAATCTGTAGGCAAGTCTGCGCCGCTTCAATCCGCCTAATGGACCTTTCCAGAAATGGGCGCGCGTCACCTACGGCGGCTGCATAGCATTAGGGAAGCCGGAGCGCCGGTGGAGTGTCGTCTGTTCGCGGACGTTGACTCCCTCGTGGTCCTGCAGCCCGCGGGCGTACCAATAGATCGTTGCGTAAAACTCGCCTGTAATAACCCTCTTTCAATCTGCACTCACAGAAGAGGCACACCAAGATCAAGATAGAGTCAGTTAACATTAAGTATTCTTGAGGTATTAATGACCTGGAAAAATGCTCACGTAGCTGCGAAAAGGGTTATTTAATAAGAAACTTTACTTGGCTTGTCCCCTGCGCTTCGTTGGTCGTATTTCCACGTAGCGGAAGCTTTTGTCGTTTGGCCGTGCAGCTTCATTATTAGTACTTTACGTAGGGCACTATCACTCGTGATATGCTTCCACTCGATACGCAGTGCAAGACCGTGGCACTTAGCGCACGATAATCAATGTCAAAATACCACCCTCATTCGAGCCCCCCTATGCTGTGTAGATTTGAATGCTAAGCGCCTGTTTCAAATGCTGCATATTAGAGACACTTGGGATGCTGAGAGCAGTAAAAACCAGCTACCAGCACATCCATAGAGCGAACATCAAGTGAGTGCTGTCGGGTGCAGAGATTGTATAATTACGGCACCGTGTTGCACTACAATAGGCGAGGATACTCTGCACATTTCACTTCGCATGCAGTATTCGTTTTCAAACAGCGTAAGACATGCTATCTCAGTGTAGTTTCTGTTTTCATGACTTTGAGTTGGAAATGTTGTCAACAAATTTTGACCTGAATGTGCAAAAGGTGGTGAGTAGTTAACAATGGGAAAAAATATATAACGAAATGCGCACGAGTGTATATAATTTTCACAATAGTCTGTTTTACTGTTCGAGCTCTCGTGACCCCATGTTTCAATGCTGTCTACAGTTATGTTAATTTAGTAATTTGTCGCGCACATAAATGCCTCTCCAAGTTGCCCGATACATACAACCGTGTCAGTCATCTTTGTCGAAAGGGCCAATGACAAAACATCTGAAAAACTCGTCCCAGGCGTATTCAGAAGCTAAAAGTCCGCAGCATGAACATTCTTAGGGTGCTAATAAGCTCTCAGTATCTGGGCACAGTATGCCTAATGCAGAAAACGTTCATATGTAATGCAGTGCAAGGTTGTTAGTGGTCAGACTCTGACTTTAAAAACAATGGCGAAAGCGTCATTCATTGTGGGAAAGGTATGGAAGGCCGCAGCAGCACTTACATCACCTGGCGATGTGAAAGAAACTGACGGCGAATGTCACTTTTTTATAAATAATTATGAAACTACAACTAGTACCCCTTGCCTTGACATAGGGAAACAACACTAAAAGGGAAATGACGAAAGAATGAAATGAAATTCCGCAGGGTTCTTTATGCATTCACCCAAGACGACTTGAAGGCGAAAGCCGCCTGCTTTTTCTTCAGTCGATTTGTCGGTCCTTTCCGCTCTCCTTGCAAATTTTTCTGCACCTAGTGCGTTTCGCACAGGCTATATGACCGGATGCATTCAGAACTTTCAGCACGTCACCTGCCTTTGTTCGGGCTTCGTGATTACTGGGCCGATCACAGAGGCAGTGCAAAGCGACGTCGTCGTGTGACCATGAGACTGTCATGATGACCTTACCCATTCTGGTGATCTGTGATGTCGCGATGACGTCCTATGGTGATATCATCACGGGATAGTTTTTGCATCGCACATGTTGCGCAGCCGCAACGAGACGCCAAAGCCATCGACGGTAAATTTTCATTTTCAGGCAAAAAAGCTAGATGCCTCAGCAAGCGTGAAACTTGGCCGTTTGCACCCCGCGTCAGCGGTGTCAAGTGATCCGGCAAATCATCACGTGATGACGACGACATATATGAAGGGTCAGACATCGCGAAAAATTGTGACTTAAAACGTCACGTTACTTCCCATGATTATGTCATCGCCTGACATTCAAGCTTGGTCAAAGGAGATCTAATCATGGAGGCAGTGCGAAATCAGTTTTGCACTGCCTCTGATTTTGGGGACAGTGCAAACTTCAATTGGTGCAGTGAGATTGCTAAGGGTGGTGTGAATGGTGCCCGGCATAAACGTCTGAACAGGGGGGGGGGGGGGGGGGGTGCAAATGGGCAGTTGTCCCCTCAAGCCTCACCCAGTGCCCTTCCCCTCCACCAGCCATGATGCAAGACGGATTTGCACCCACGGTAAAATCCTGCTGACACTTGTGGAAGGGGCGTAGCCAGGGTGTGGCACACCACCTACCCTTGATATTTCGCTCGCCATAGCATAGAAAACGAAAATGATCATTTAAAGGCGGTGCCCCTCCCCCTGAAAAAAATTTCGGCTACACGCGCCTCGTGGACAGCCGGGGTATACAATCAGAACATGGGCGGAGAAGAAAAAGAAGATGGTCTTTGTTGTCGAATCGTCTTTGGTTAACGGATAGGAGACCCTATGAGCTTTAATGCAATGTTTACGCGACACCAGCCCAATGGAGCACATTTAATACACTTACACGCAAAGAGTTATGCCTTAAGGGCAAGTCTATGTCGCAATAAAGAAAGGCGTCTCGTATGGCATAGACGGTACATTTTTTTCCTTTCTTCTTTGTTAACAGCTCATGAGGCCTATTAAGACACCAAGTACGTGAGCTGGCCGAGTCACACTACATGAAATAATGCTGCCGCTGTTTAATTAATACAGAGTGGTCCAGCCAGGAGGGGTTTTAGGTCTGCCGTCGGGTAATTCACGTGGGGAAAGTCATAAGAGCCGTTCGCCCCGTCAATGACACACTACACTCCCCTTGGTCGGAAAAGACGACACTGGAAGAAATGTGATTAGCAAGGGGCCTCAATGAATCTCGTTTGTTGTTCGAAGGAAGCCCACATCAATGTGTCCTACAAATTTGTTACCGGATGGCATGTTCCAAAAGCTACCATTTTCAAGTTGTGTTTCACACGGTAATGAGTCTTGACAATATGTAGCCACTTGTCATGGGCGTTTGTATTTGTTGTATTGTTGTGACTGTTTATTTCGTCTATGTAAACTCCTTAATGTCAAATATTCTGAATACTCTAATTACAGTTCCGCTTCCTGCCCGTGTGCTCAGATTTGGGTGCACGTTAAAAAACCCCAGGTGGTCGAAATTTCCGGAGCCCTCCAATATGTCGTCTCTAATAATTATATGGTGGTTTGGAGACGTTAAACCCCACATATCAATCAAATCAACCGTTCCGCTTCCTAGCCTCATTATAACGTCACGTTCTACGCAGATTTCATTCTTCGTGGGTAATCATGGTGAGCAGGGAAGGCAACAGTCTTTGCCTTCTAATGCCTTCAAATCTAATGCCTTCAGCGATCACCACGTTATCATTTACCCATAATGATTACAAATGACTGTGGAAACGTCATGCCGATTTTTGCTGTGCCTTTCGCAGCATTTTACATGCACATCGTAGTTGCGCGTTCCCGTTGGCAATGCTCCCACACATGTATGCAAGCAAGCCTAGGCCTACCTTAACTGCTCAATTCAAAATTGCAGACAATCTTATCGCACTTCGTATTTTATTCTGCCAAATACATCGGCGAGTAATTTGGGTGAGTTTAGTTAGAATAATGTTAAAATTGAGCTCTTTCTCTCTGTCGGTCTTCTTGCAGTGACTAGGCACAGCTGTAAGTGTTATCAAACTTGCTCAGAATGAATACTTCACTATTTTTCACGGTAGTCACGCAAAGCCAGCACGTGAGTCAGTTGAATAGATCCAGATAGTTCTAGAATCACTTATTTATTTATTCAATACTGTGGGCCTTTTCAGGCCTATACAGGAGAGGGCGTACATAGCAAATAACACTTCATATCGCAAAGAAAAATAACTATACAGCAGTATTAAGTATAATAGTATATATAGCAGTATAGCAGTATAACTTTCCACTACAAAGAGTGAGTCTCTAGCAAGTTACGGAAAAGGGTGTTCTATCTAAGCATAGGTAACATGATCTTTTAGAATAAGGCCCTGCACTTTTCGGAATCGGTGCAAAAACAGTTGTTTTTATTATATGGCAATAATGCGATGGTGTATAGAAATTTTTGAAGAGATTGGTTTAAGCAAATTCGAGCTGCAGTTCCGATTTCCCGGTGACTCCCCAGTAGCCGAGGTTAGAAGTGAGCCTTCATGAATTATTTTTCTTTGTCCTCTATAGTTCAGTGTCCAAAGAAAATTTTACATTGCTAAAAGCCGCGAAAACGTACGCGGGCATCCACATCGCGTTCGGCCTCTTTGCCCGCGTAGGAGCCACTTCTTCAAAATAGCTTTCAGACGCTTTTTCACCAGCAAATCTACGCCGCCGTCTCGTGTTTGGGCTGAATTTCACCTGTGAATTTACGAGTAACAATTATTTGTAGTTTCTGAAACTCCTTTTGTTTTTGCAAAGTGACCATGTTTGCTAGTGAGTCTCACCGCGTTCCAAGAAATCTCTCCTTCCTAACACATTCAGTCATTCCAAGATTATTAAGAATGCCGTCGCAATTAATTCCCTACATTCTGCCTTGAAAAAGAGAAAAATCCTGCGTACACTAAACAATGCTGGGTTCCTTGCGCATGTTCTTGTGCCAGCCTCAGATATATTAATGAAGAAGTGCCAATCCACCCAAGTGGTAACTGGCGAACCAGTCGATAAGCCCAGAAGATATGCTGTCATGCCTTTAGTGCACCGGCTGTCTCGTCAATTTAAGAAAATAGCAAGAAGTTTTGACACCAATGTTCTCTTTCCTCTGAACCAGAAAGTTAGAAAAGCCTGTGCTGCGATTGAGAACAAGGCTCGAGGAACCTCTGGTGTGGGTTACACTGTTAAGGATCGAAATCCCCCCCTTCCCTGCTCTATTGGTGTTGTCTGCGGCAGAGTGTAAATGCATCAGTGAAGCCTCCCACAGCACAATAGTACTCCAAAGGGCCAGTCAACAGGCTCCGAAGAGCGCAGGAAAAGCTTGCGCATTTTTCCTGCGCGTGACCAACCTCCTTCCACTTGCAGTGACGTCAACTTGGCCATCGGCGACGTGAACAGCACGCAACTCGTCGATTGGTCTAAATCGAGTATCAACAAACAGTAATGAAGTCAACGTCACCGATCGCCGAATTGACGTCACTGCGCGTGAAAGGAGGTTGGTCAGGATAATGCCACCTAGAAGAATATTATCAGGCCTGCTCACCCCCCCAATGACGTCACTCGTTTTGCTCGAGCGAGCACGCGTATGGGAGGCTGTGAATACATTGGTACCATCGACTCCCGTTAAAAGATAAAGCGTTCGCGGCGAGTTTTACAAACAGCTTTATTCTGCCTCTTGGGTAAAAAAAAGGCGATGGTTAAAGAAATATATTGCCCTTGAAAGCTTCTGGTGACTCACCCTGTCAGCCATTTCTTCTACAAAAAATCAAATATTGTACAAAATTAATTGTGTGGTCAATTTATAAATGCAAAGTTTGACGAACAAACAAAGTGACGAAATAAATAAGGTAAATTTTATTCATTCTTTTTTATTTACACACACACGCACGCAGGTACACACACTACCTAGAGCATGCAAAGACAGTGTTGCTACTCATTTGCAAAGTTTTCGTGGTTTTATATGTGCTCTTTCGAACGTATCTCTTCATAAACATGTAGATACTTGTGAGATTGTGTCCTGATGTCACAAATATGATATTTAGCACAATATCAGGCTCATCACCATTTCAACACAAAACAAAATCTTTGTGACCAACCCAAGAACCGGCGTTTCCTCTTTTGCTCAGCCTCTCTCGCAGTGGTGCGGCGTAGTCGGTCATGTAACTTAGTGCCTGGGAAAAAATTGATACCGGGTCTCCATTAAACCGTGTAGCCCCCGTGGGTGCTTCTACTGCACTGCCGCTTCTCGGATCGGTATATTTTTGGTAGTGGTTCTTAAATATTACAGCTTCATGTATGAATCATACACCTGAAAAACAAATTAGAAAGTGCTTTACCGTAAGTGTCTACACGCATCTAAATTTCAAGGAAACATAACAGGCAATGGTGCTGGCCACAATGATACGCAATGAAGTGGTACAAACACCGGCAAGAAAACACTATGCGCAAGACCGATGCACTAAGTAATGCAAAAGGTTCCTTCCATTTTTCTCAACCAAGTGAACAGACATAATACAACAAGTCCGCGACGATAATCGCCACTAGCAAAATGTTTACCGACCCTTACGGAAAAACGCCTGTTCTATAAAACTTGCTGTCATGCGCCTTTGTTAATTTAATGCCAGAGCCTACGCCAAGAAGCCAGAAGCACACATGACATCTTTATTTTAAAGCAAAAAGAGAACATAGTCAGGATAGGACCATTAGAAAAACTTAGAAATACGTTTACGTAGTACACACTCACGTAGAGAGCGTTCAATATTTTGCGGACCACGCGAGCGCGTGTCAAACAGCACCGCGGTGCCGTCTAACAGGTGCCTGCGAAGCTCGAGAGCACGCACTGCACACGCGTGCCCTTTTTAATAGCCAGCCTGCCCTTTCGCTCTCTTCAACAGCGTGCGCTTCGGAACGCCAGTAGAAGCACAAGATGTCGCTCCTGCTGTCACCGCTGAAACGCTGCAGATTCATTTCGGACTGGCACTGTGGATGGACGTGTTTTTGAGCACTCCCGATCAACTGTGCAGATAAGTGGTTTCGCATGCCTTGAACTTGCCTTTATAATGAATGAAGAAGCCGTTAAAACCTTTGTAGCACTCATTACATTGTATGGCTTTTTCGGTGGTCACGAACCAGGTATCTAATAGTTTGTGCGTGTGTGTATTTGTTTCTTTGTGTTTTTTTCTTACCACCTTGTGGGGGAGTTGCACGTACATTGAACACGCAAATTTTGTAGTAAAGCATCGATTTTCTCTTTTTCGTATGGCAGGGATTGTGTTTTGTCATTATCGAGTGGGACAAGTCATAAGGACAATTAGTTTCAGAAATACATGGTTAAAAAGCCTGTAAACTGTTCAGGATGCGGAATGGATTTGAAAATGAACCCAAGTGCAGAAGTGTATCGAAAGGAGGCTGACGCGAAGTGTAGGCAATGTATGGCCGAGGAAATATGGAGAAAATGATGGTTGCCCAGAGTGAACTGCTGATGAGAATCACCGAGCTGGAGACTGCATTGGCGACGGAGCAAGAGAAAACGAGGGCAATTGGAGAAAGGCTGAAGTCCCCCGAGGAAGCACTAGCCAATGTGAACAAAGGAGCGGCCAACGGAGAGAACAGTAGGGAACCGGTAACCAGAACGGCGGAGAAGAAAGTGCAAGCAAGTTTGGGAAAAACAGGTTCAGCCGGTTCAATTGTCGCAAGGCCCCGCTTCAGCGAAGTAGTGGTTGGGGCTGGGGGCAGATAAAGCAGCCGGCGTCACGTGTGCAAGTAAACCCCAGGTGCAGGACCCTCCAGTTGAAAAGTCATAGCATGTGATAATCGCCGGGGACTCAAATTTGAATCGATACACAGAAGCAATCAAAGAGAGGGTAAAGGTGACAATAGGGTTGCAGTAGGGACGTTCTCAGGACGTAAGCTGGAAGCAGTCATGAGGCAAGAGAGCGCAAAACTGAAAACTACAGCTAATAGACGAAACCTCGTGATAATTTCAGGTGGTTTAAACGATGTCTTAAATGAAGATACGGCAGGACGAGCGACCACGCTGGCGAAAGGGTCGATGACATGCGCGCCACTTCTCCTCAAGTACAGGTGCACGATACCGGAGGTACCGGTGCACGACGGCAACCTGCAAAGAGTGGTTGTCAACGCAAACCAAGAAATATGGTGGATGAGTCGAGAGAAAGGCTTTGAGGTGGTGGAAATAAAAAGAGAGGTGCATAGGTGGGTTGGTTTTCAACGAGACAGAAGTCACTTCGATGGGCGGCTATGTCATGAGGTGGGTTGGTGACTTGCAGGACGCGCAGAAAATTTTTTGGGGAGCACGCGGGCCCTTCGGGGTGAAGGATAGCTAGTAACGAGGAAAACACCAGGGAGACTCTTTGACAGGTGGTATGGACAGATAAGATTCCAAAGTGGCACCAGTATCTAAGATAGGTAGAGTCCCGGGCAGAAATCGACGTAGCCGCGAGGGCCGAGCCAATTCAGACATAGGGTATATTAACATGCAGGGTGGCAGGAACAGGCTGAAGTGGGAAGAGATAGAACAGCTAAGGGAGGAGAGGCCGATGGTATACGGTTTTGTAGGAACACATCTTAGGGACATGGAACAACCTCCTAAATATCCAGACTACGCTTGGCATTTTGTAATAGAACAGAAGGCAGCAGAAAGGGGGGTGGTATTGGGCCATTCATTCATAAAAGTAAAGACTGGCGAAGGGTCAAGCAGGAGTGCAAGAAACATTTATGGCTAAAAGGGAAAGTGGCAGGGCAAATGACACTCCTTGGTTTGGTGTACTTATGGACGGGAGCAAAAGCCAGAGAGGAAAACCAGGCAATGGTAGAGTGTATATCAAAGGACATTGAGGAATTAGGAGGAGTGCGAGATAAATATACTAGGAGATATGAATGCGCGCATAAAGGATATAGATGAGTATACCTACATAACAGGCAAAATGATCATGTATCTGTGTGAAAGGCATGATTTGATCATTTGCAACAGTACCTAGATGTGTGAAGGTCAAATAACATGGGAGGTAGGAAGGCTTCAGTCGACGATAGATTACGCACTGATGTCACATAGGATGTATGATAGGCTCAAGGGAATGCACATAGATGAATGCGGCTCCAGAAGTCTGGGTAGTGATTAAAAACGGATCAAGCTAAGTTTTGGAAGAGCAATGAAAGTGGGAAGGAGACAAGGTGAGCCACTAAGGGAAAACTTTTACTCAGAAAGGCAAAAAGAAATAGCTACTAAACAAATTGAGAAAGTAATCACTGAGGATAATAAATCAGTGTGGACATACACGAATCTAATTAGACTGTTTAAGCTAGAGCTTGCTAAGGCAGTTGACAAGTCACCCCGGAAAAGAAGACACAAACCAAAGAGTTCGTGGGATGGGAAAGTTAAGAGAGCCATAGCAAAATGTCAGGAAGCCTCTAAGGAGCACAGACATGCTAAGCAGCGAGGTGAACCGACAAATGATGTTGAAAGACCATAGGAAATCTTTCTAAGCTGTACAAGGGATGCATCCGTTCTGATCAATGAAAAGACTAGAAGAAACGGAGCCCAGTGGCTGGCAGAATTACATAAACAAGATTGAAATGCAGCTGCAAAATTTTAGAACCATCTAAACTCCCTAACAAATGAGACTAGCCTAAAGCAGAGGTTTATAACTACACCTCCAGGTGCTAGGCCAGAAGGGGACGAAGCTATTGAATATACAAGAACAAGGGTGACAGAAAAACTTCAACAAAAAAGAACTGTATGCGCCAAAATAGACAAAAATGAATCAAGTGGCGCAATGGCTCCATTTTCACAACGAGAGTGGGAAAGGGCTCAGAAGAGGGTTCCTAGTAGTACATCAAAAGACCCAGATGGCATTCCAATTATGCTGATAAACACATTAGGTCCGAAGTCTAAGCTGGCTTTGAGAGAGGCAGTGAGCAAAATAATAATCAATGGTGAAGTCTCCGACGGATGGAAACGTAGCAGGATGAGCATGATCTATAAACGAAAGGGGGATAAAGCTGACATAAACAAGTACCGCCCTATAACATTGACATCAACGGTCTACAGGCTGGCAATGCAGATTATAAAGGAAAGAGTGCAGGCATGGATAGAGGATGAGGGGGTGCTGGGGGAACTGCAGAATGCGTTTCGGAAACACAGGAGGTTGGAAGATAATCTGTTCTCACTGACACAGTGCATCGAAATAGCAGACAAAGAACACAGGCCCCTGTGGCTAGCATTTTTGGATATCCATGGAGCATACGATGGCATGGTTCAAGAGAACTTGTGGGGAATACTGGACACACTAGTTGTGGAAGGTGGAATCACTAATCTGTTAAAATATATCTATAAAGGTAACAAGGCAGTTATAAAGTGGGAAAAGCAGGTATATAAGCCCACAGAGGTAAAACGGGGCTTAGGCAGGGGTGTCCTCTGTCACCCTTGTTATTCATGATGTACCTACAAGGATTAGAGGCCAAATTAGAGGAAAGTGGACTGGGCTTCAACCTCTCTTTCGTCAAAGAAGGAAAACTCATTGAACAGGCACTACCAGCACTGATGTACACAGATGATATAGTGCTAAAAGCCGACAAGAAAGATTTGCAGAGATTGATGGACATCTGCAGTAATGAGGGAGATAGGTTAGATTTCAGATTCGGTAACGAAAAATCAGCAGTGATGATTTTTAATGATAATGAAGGTAGTGAGCTTAGAATACAGGAGGTAATGGTAGAGATAACAGATAAATACAAATATCTGGGCGTATGAATAAGCAATGGGACCAAGTACCTAAGGGAACACAAAATATACGTGACTAAAGGTAACAGGAATGCAGTGATGATAAAAAACAGAGAACGGCGGAATTACAATAAGTATGATGTTGTGAGAGGTATATAGAAAGGAGTCATGGTTCCTGGTCTGACGTTCAGCAATGCGGTCTTGTGCATGAGATCAGAAGTTCAAGCAAGATTAGAAATTGAGCAACCTGAAATAAGTAGTCTTGCCTTAGGAGCTCACAGGAATACACCAAATCAGGGAGTACAAGGTGATAAGGGATGGACATGATTTGAGGGCACCAAAGCTAGCAGCAAGGTAAAATTTGAGAAGTGATTGAGAGAAATGGGGGAGGCGCGTTGGGCTAGGAAGGTATTCAGCTACTTGTACTTGAAGAATGTACAAGAAAACATTTCTAATGTTTTCTAAGTACAAGAATGTACTTAGAACATAGCAGGGCGCCAAACCAAAAAGAATTATCAGTTAAGAAGAAAGTGAAGGAAGTTGAGACCGATATGTGGAGAATTGGCATGATTAACAAGTCCGCACTAGAGATCTATCGAACTTTTAAGCTGGAAATAGCCAAGGAAAGAATCTATGATAATACTCGGGGTAGTTCTCTACTGTTTGGGGCCAGGACGGGAGTATTGCGAACAAAGACATATCGGGCCAAATACGAAGGGGTAGACACGTATGCAGTGCATTTGGAGAGGAAGAAGAGACTGCCAGACACTTGATAATTTTCTGTAAAGGGCTTCACCCTATAGTTCAGGATGATGGCGCAGAGTTCTTCGAATCACTGGGGTTTAGGGACAGAGAGGGCAAAATAGACTTTAAGCGGGTAGAATTAACCAGAAAGAGGTTATATTATTGGTGGCTAAAGTCAAGCCACGAGTGAAAAATAAACCCTTCACTGCAAAGTACGAGTCTTCAACCTCACTATTTAAAGAGAAAAAAATAGATCTAGTTTTTTGTTCACTAAGTAATAGGGCTTGGTGGCATTAGCCCCGGCCCAATCTAAAGAGTACAGCCGTATCAATCCATCCATCCATCCATCCATTTACCCTGAAACACCGTGCGTTGATATCGCGATGACAACACGTAATCTGTATTGGCAGTGCTCGGTCAGTGCACGCCGCTTTTCGCGCCTTAGTCCCAGCCGCGCTCGAAACGTGTACCGTGTGGTTTTTTTCGGAAATTAACTTTTGTGATAAGGTTACTCGACATGAGGGAAGACATGAACACAGGAATATATCACGGTATTCTGTGGAAGTGTATTGCACCCGTTCATATGTGGTTTGTTAAAAGAAACAAGACATTTACGGGTATCCAGCATAACACTGTGTAGAATTGCGTATTATATATATATATATATATATATATATATATATATATATATATATATATATATATATATATATATATATATATATATATATATATATATATATATATATATATATATAAAGTTCGAAGTGTTAAATATCTGTCCTCCATAAGGACGAGATATTCGTGAAAAAAATCTGTTTTCTCCAGCTGTTACTCACTCAGTTTCTGCAAACTCTGGGTATTTGACCGAAATAGACGGTATAGCTTTAATGTGTTGATTATATATTTTTAATTATAATTGGTTTGCATACCGAAACCAGAGTATGAAGCTGGAAATTTCCACCATCTAATTTTTTTCAACGTGCGCCTAAATAGTGCACGGGTTCTCAGCAAAAGCACACTGGTTCTTAGCCTTTAACTTCAACCTTTCGCCGTTGGCCGTGGCTGCTATGCGATCCAGCGACCTTCGGGTCACCAATCGAAAACCAGAACGGCTAGAACACTGTGGCGGCTATATGCGGTAAACATCCGAATATTGATGCCTTGAAGAGAAGATCATGAAAATCCAAGCAGTGATGAAAGCAATTTATTTTTCTTGCTAAATGAAATGGAAACTCAAGAATGAGGTGCAAGATTGGTCACCAGGTCACCATTTGGTCAGACGACCGTCAGCAGCAATCACTTGCGCCACACGACGGGGCATCGATTCATATAGTGCGGCTACGATCTTTGGGCATGCAGGGAGCGTGTCCCACTCCTTTTTCACTGTCATTCAGAGGATGTATTTTGTGGCACTTCCCAAGTTACGCGCCCCCAGTCGACGTTTGATGAGAACCCAAACGTTTTCAATTAAGTTAATGTCAGCTCCAACTGGTGGCCACTGCAGTGTTCGTATAGCGAGTTCATCAAGGAGGGATTTGACACTTTGAGTAGTGTCAATTGGACTCCTATCATGCTAGAAAATGCAGCACCCATTCTTAAAAGGTCCCTCCAAGATACATGGAACAAACTACTGCTCTATATTAAAACCGTACTTTGACGCCGTCCACTTCATATCGATGAGAACCAGTACCTAGGCCAAATCCCTGTCGGCTTATGGCACCGCAAACGCTAGCGACGCATCGTCTGCTGCTGGAAAAGACCTTCTTCGTGAAGAGTGGAGAGCACCCAACGAGAAAAGAAATGGACAAAGAAATGAAACAGCTATTAGACTTTACATATGATGTGACATCTAACGTTATCTATGTTTCGGACACGCGATACATCTATTCTGTAATACTGCACGACATCTTGGCCAACATAACGACTATGTTTTTTTTCCCTTAGCCACCTCGATCTCTGGAAGGGTGCCGCGTAGAACCCTTCGCTACCTCGATCTCTGGAAGGGTGCCGGGGTAGTACACTCGGCTGCAACGGGGTTCGACTTCGGCTAGAACTTTCACTTTGGCTCAACATTTTATAAACCGGCTAAAGTTGCTTGAATTTTCACACCACACACACCGCTTCTAAAGACCAGCGTATGATTAGACATGCAAGAATTTCGCCATAACAAATTTGGGTTTTACGAGCAAACTGCGGTATGTAGTTACGAAGCATGTCCAAGCGGACGAACTGGGAATAATCTTGATTACAAGGGATTGCCTGGCGTCTACCTTCACATTAATGCAATTTCTAAATGGAGTACCATATTACTATTATGAATGTATAAGAAAAGAAAAACTGCAAAACCCTTTACTCAGAGTTCATTCGATGCCAAACTTGTCGTTTTTAGTCCCAGCGACTTGAGAAAGTCGACCTATCGCTGAAGACGACTTCATTCGAGTCCACTGAACTCCACGTTTGCACAGACAGAACAAAATGCAGTCGGTACGTCCTCTGCCTCTCCGTGATGTGCGGCTTCTGTGCCGCAGCACAGTTTCCAAGCCCTGCATCCAGCAATCTTCTACGTATGGTGGAAATGGGTGCATCTAACTGCAGAGCGTCTCTAATGTCTCTTACCGATATGTATAAGGACCTGCTAGTACAATGGCAACAAGTCTACTTCATCTTCAGTGTATCTGTGCCTTCCAGTTCACTCATTGTCTGCAATTCCCCCTATCCTTCAGTAGGTTTGAATGGCGTGGTTTACCCCACTTCTTGACCTTCCCAGGAGACGGCAGATAACCCGCTGCGAAAGGCCTTGGATGCTCAGATCCACTATGCGCCTCCTCTCGTCGGCTGAAACCTGTGGCGGCATTCTCGCAGCTGAAGCATTGTCTGGAAGCACGCCAATTTTATGTTCTTTTGGAGACGGCATTGACCAATAGCATTAGCTAGCATGGGCAGCGATAAGGTCTGCCAGTCTCACTTTCGTTAAACGTTATCTTCAATACGCATATTTGACAGTTTAAACTCGCAAAGACTGTGAGCAATACTCGGACCAGATCACGCCTCAGTGTAAGAAATGCTCGCACACCAGATGCAAACACGCGAAATTATTGTAGAACTAGTTCGACCATCAGGGATAATGCGTGACAGTTCGACGCTTCGCGTGATGTAAAGAAGAAGACGCGCCCCAACGACGACCATTTGATCGACGGCTGACCCTCTGTTCGCCGCCGTCAGCGCCTGTGTGTGCCGCTGTAATCTGACTTTCCGTTTACCACCGAAAAGTTTGGTCGGATTAACAGTTTTCTCCTGAATGATTGATATGTTGGGTATAACGTCCCAAAACCACCATACGATTATGAGAAACGCTGTAGTGGAGGACTCGGGAAATTTCGAACACCTGGGGTTATTTAATGTGCGCCCAAATCTGAGCACAAGAGCCCACAGCATTTCCGCCTCCACCGGAAATGTAGCCGCCACAGCTGGGATTCGATCCCGCGAACTGTGGGTCAGCAGGCGAGTACCTTAGCCACTAGACCATCGCGGCAGGGCGTTAAAAGGGTCATAAAAAGTCGCTTGACAACAGTGTGGCACCATTGGTAGCCACACGTGCTAACTATATCGTCAGCCCGAGTGTACTTCATAGACGCTTGGCCTATCAAGGAACGCGGAACTCTACGGCATCTGTGAGCACGCGCAAGAGCCGCTCATCGGCATCTGCCATACGCAGTCTGCGTCCCACAAGAACGCTGCCTAAAATGATGTGAGCTGCAGAGTTCAAGTTAGCACCCATTGCGTGTGGCAAACTTGCTGATGGCTGTCCAAATTGCACGCACTCGCAAGCACCGAAAAGTTCCGTGCTCCTCGCGAGCTTTTACGACCCCTTTAACTCACCATGCTGGACACTAAAAGAAGAGACCGTGATGTGCAAACCGTATGAGAAAAACGACAATCGCATGGCTATGTTCAACCATTGGTGCCTTTGCACGTGTCATTATAAACAATAAATTTTTTCCTTGATTTCCTGTCACAGACATGGTCGTGCACAACTTCAGTAATTTGAATTTTTGTAAAACTTTGTGCCTATTTTTATGATTTTTAGGGCCTCAAACTGCGTTTCACCTGCCTATTTTTGGCACTCAAAACGGGACTTTCACTGCCTTAAAATCCGGCCTTAGGTACACTCACATTGCAGTGTGAAAATGATTCAGCGCCATTAGTTCGTAAAACCAACGGCCCCGGATCAGTTGAAAATCACTCCACCAGGTGCTATAACACTACCACGCAGCAATTCCCATTTGTGCTCCTGTACCACATCCTGTCATAGCCTCCTCCTGTACATCGACAAATTTGAGAATGATAACAGATAAGCATGAACACCCATGTAACACATGAAGACAGCGGTGGCTGTCTTCATGGGTTACAACCATGAACGCTTGATCCTGGCATTGATGAGATAGCGACAGCGGGACACTCACTACAGAGATAAGCTGAAGATACTTTGCTCACCATTTGACTTACAAGAGCTTTACAAGTCGCGAATTGCTGAACTGGGGGAACCAAAACGAACTTCAAGATACTAAACACTGTCATGCAACTCGCGTCAACACATGTTGCAATACAGGCAGATGACTTTCGCTGTCTACTGGAGATTCAGTAATGTTGGCAAAAAATATTCTAGATCGGTTACCAGTGCCATGTAGAATGAAAGCAGAAAATTCAGAGCTCGTAGAACTGAATTGATTACATCTGTAGCAATCACCATGTTTATGTACATGACACAGAGCTTAAATTGGTCAGCAAATGGTCCTTGCTGTATCAGCTCAGTGCTTTCGTAAGGAATCGTCAAAACCATTCCAGGATTAAGCCTACATGCAGCCCAGGAATAGCTATGCCTTCAGAAAAATTACCAGAAACGCCAACTCTTCTTACTCTTCTCCCACAGTTCATCAAAAAAAATGAATTCAATTCTATTTGACGCACAACTTAATCAGTACTGATTGAAAATAAATAATTACTATTGTATAATACATAAGCTATTATACCTTCTTCATAACACGTCATATTTTCTTATAGCTGCTTCTTTGTGACACCTATGGTAGCTTTTAGCAGTGTTAGAGGTTTTATATTCAATGTATTAAATATAATACAGTGGTCATTACAGGGTTAATAGACTCGGACACACAGTGCTACAGCAAGGATGAAGCATCTTTATTATGCATTTATTTGCAAAGGTTCTTAACGACCGATTATTTATTCTTGCTTTGCGATATGTCAGTACTTTCAAGCTCTCGGCCACTGCTGTTCTCGGAATCGGAGGAGTCGTCATCTGTCAACAGAGACTGAACAGATTTCAAAACCTCCCCACAATGACAGCTTTCACCAATTTCTTTCTTCAGGTCTTCAATCCTGAACATAACAAAAACAAATAAAAACAATTACATGTGGCTTCTAAAAGCTCCATTTACATCTATTGCCACTGGCCCACATACTTTCTGCTTTGGGCCTGCACACACAGCACATCACAAACACAGCATCCGCCCAGCATGCCAATGTGTTTTCACCTTCATCAACTGTGTGTTGCTGCCAATCAATCAGCAGACTTGTCTATGCACTCTACACATTTTCTTCGTTGTTTTCATTCAAAGCAATGAAGCCCACAAAGTTTTACCAGGTTTACTGTCTCTGTTACCTTGCGCATCTTTAACATTATTGTGCACAATTCACGTGAACTCTGTGTCCACATTTTAATGTTGACACAGAGTTCTGCTGACATACAGGGGCAGTTTTTTTTCACTTTGGTTGAAATTATGTACTTCCTTTTCAAAATGAATCTAACAAAAAACTAATTAAGGGCACAGGGTAGGGCCACTCTGAAAAAAAAGGCAGCGTCTCGTGCGCCGCGCGGCGCTGTAGCCATCCCCACACAGAACTGGCTGCTGCGCCGCACGGAAGTGACGTCACTTTAAAAAAATTAACGTAAAGCTATTTAAATGTGCAAATAATTACTTTATAATGCAATAAACTTACAAAAGTGTCATTAAACAAGTGTGTAACGTGTTTTTATAGTGCATAAATTAATTATTAACGCATTGTATACAAATATTTGTTTTGTATACTGTTTTTGTAATATTAGTATATATTGCTCAATTTAACAACCTAATAAATTATTTGTTGGTTTATAAGTATTATTAAAAGGAAAATAAGTTGATTGTTTGTTCTGTGCTCGAGGGTGCAGCGGGTTTGCCCCTGGTTTCGGTTTGGAGCGTATTTTGATCCTACGACTACCCTAATACAGTACATGTGTACAGTATTGTACACATACAGTACACATACGTACCGTATCGCACACAATATTGTACAGTACATGTGTACATTCTACATCGCAATGTGCCATGTCAACAGCATTCGCCGAACACCGTGTGATAAATCTGCATCGCAACGTCAACAGAGTGTTTCTTTGATAGACCGAGAGGAAATCGGTGGTCTGGCGTCAAATTAATGTGTATCCTTGCCTGTCGACAGAGTGTTTCTTTTGTAGACAGAGAGGAAATCGGTGGTCTGGTGTCAAATTAATGGGCATCCTTGCCTTTCGTTCGCGAAATCTATGCGTCCAGTGACGCTGTTCTGGTACCACGTCTACCTCGGCGCGTTTTTCTGTCATCAGAGCTTCAATAAATAGCGTGAACAGCATTGCTTACCCAGTGGCGGAGGAAACGATGCAGTCAGTTGCATCGTTTTCGCTTACGGGCCTGGAGTTTTGTGTGTCCTTGTACGTCTCGGCAAGAAAGTGCATCGATTGTTGAACAAGCGTATAAATGTCCTATTCTGCGAGGATAATCAAACATTCGAAATCAAAGGAGGTGGCATTCAGGAAGATCAGTCCAATATGTGCTTAGGAGAAACTTGTTAACTTGTGTCGCAGACAGTACATTATTGTTATTGATTTCAGCAGTGCTCTGGGGGACGAGGATCTTTCAGTGCGCTGCTAAAATCAAGAATGCGATCCAACTTGCGTATGCAATTTTCAGTTTTCATGCAGAACATTATTGATCGCCTTATATGAAAAAGTTAACAAAAAGTCATTTATGTACGTGCTATGCATGCCACGTTAAGCTTCTGTGCTAACTATACCCTTGCACTGGATATTAAAATGTTTACATGCTTACACTCTGAGGAAGAGATGGTCCGCTTATTTCTTTTAAACAAATCTGGAATGTTGGCCATGTTGTCGCTTGTGCCTCTAGACCAGGTAGTCGTGTCTGGACCACCAAGCAAACCAGCTTGACCTCCCTCATGCCCAGGGTCACACATCTTAATTCATGCGGCTACGATGTGCTGCTGCACTTCCACTAAGTATGAGTTGAATATGTTCGCAAATAGACTGCCATATAAACCACTTGCAGGTGCTCTTCGGTTTTCTTTTCTTCTTTAGCGTGTTATAGTGCAGCGATTGGTTCGCAGGTAGGACTTGCAAACCTTGTACAGCTATGGACAGGGCTGACTATTGTAGCTTCGTATGCATGTAGAAACCTTTTTCAAGTAGAAAGGTTATTATCATCAACATAAGAGAAAGGTATACAAGCTGTTTTCATCCAACCTTTCTTCACAAATGAGATAAAGATGACTAACCCATTACTACTTGAACTACTAGCCATACTGTACAGGTTGCCATCAATTTAATTAATGCAACACCCAACATTAAAACCACACTAATTCATTAATTTCACCTGTGACGACAATGTTAGTACAGTCAGCATTAGGCTGGCAATCCTGGCACTGCACGAGAGCCTCTTTTAATGTTGCCTATAGCAGCTAGATTACAAAAGCACTACAATTTTGTCGAAAAACTCACATGATCTACGAAGTCTTCACGTCTCGCTATTGAGGTGACCAGGGCATGGTTGGAAGTGCTGCGATCATATGTCTGACTAAGGAGCTGAAGTGCTTGCTTCATGTGTGATGCCTGTATTGCGTTGATTTGCTTGCATCGGATCCATGCATTCATTGTGCACGATGACCTAAACTGATACGACACATGCATTTTAATCTCTCATAACATAGACAGATTGAAAGATGCCCTTCTTGGCTACTTAGTTCATAACTGAAGCTCAACAGTGGCAGGACAAAAACATGTGGGTCTAAAGGACCGGGCAAAATCCTCCTGACCTTATATGATGGTCTACTGACAAATTTTGTCGCCTCCTCACCTACGCCAAATTTAGTGTTAGTTATAAACGTTCGGCGATTTTAAACTTCCAGGCTTCAGTTTTGTCACTTTATCTATCTCGGCTGGTGATAAGGTAGCCCATGCCTTACTATAAAAGCTTGTTAAGACTTTCGCCTAACTCAGTTTATCACGAAGCCTATACAAATTGTAGGTTCTGATTTTGATGAGATAAACCTTGAAACTTCTTTTTCTGAGAGCCTTTTAGCTCTATGTTCTCCTCATTTTTTTGAACAAAATTAGACGCCGCTCAAAACTACCCGAACTCATGATATGACACATACCTGTTACAAAAGTACGGTGTAGTAAATGTGCATTTTTGCCTCAAAGAGCCAATAAAAAGAAGAAACAAAAATGTCTGCGTAGGTCTACACTGTACCCTACTAATCCTTGGGAATTCAACAGCAAGTGATATGGATTACAGAAAAATGCTCAAAGCCTCAAGCCGTCAGTTGAGGTGCTGTGCACTATCATCATCAGCCTGACTACGTCCACTGCAGGACAAAGGCCTCTCCCATGTTCCGCCAGTTAACTCGATCCTGTGCTTGCTGCGGCCACTTTACACCCACAAACTTCTTGATCTCATCTTCCCACCTAACCTTCTGTCTCCCCCTAACTCTCATGCCTTCTCTGAGAATCCAGTTAGTTACCCTTAACGACCAGCAATTGTCCTGTCTATGCACTACATGCCCAGCCCATGTCCATTTCCTCTTCTTGATTTCAACTATGATATGCTTAACCCCGTTTTGTTCCCTGATCCACTCTGCTCTCTTTTTGTCTCTTAAAGTTACACCTACCATTTTTCTTTCCATTGCTCGCTGCGTCATCCTCTATTCAAGCTGAACCCTCTTTGTAAGTCTTCAGGTTTCTGCTCCATAGCTAAGTACCAGCAAGATACAGCTGTTATATATCTTCTTCTTGAGGGATAGTGGCAATCTACCTGTCATAACATGAGAGTGCTTGCCAAATGTGCTCCACCCCATTCTTATTCTTCTAGTTACTTCAATCTCTTGGTTCGGCTCCGTGGTTATTACCTGCACTAAGTAGACATAGTCTTTTACTAAAAACTCGCGCTCAGCTTGACGACTTAACTCATCGCCGCAGAACTGCCTGCCTTTCGCTTCTCCACAAGCTCTATCATCACCCATACCTTCACCGCATTTTCGAAGCACCAACAGTCATCTTTCCACGCACAGACCATATCTTCAAGATAAAATGTATAGCTTGTTGCTCAGCTCATTACGCTAATTCCTTCATTCCCCGAACAATAGTTGCTTGGAATAGCTTGCCATCCCACATTGCCACTCAAGCAGATTTCCCAACATTTAACGAACTTTTACTCAGCATTTCCGACTAGATATCCACCGTGCGTACTCTCATTAAGCTTCTTCATATGTACATCAGTGTTTATTTTTCTTGTTATCATGTGTTAATGTTTTTCACGACCATTGTACACGCTTGATTTGTATTATTTATGTGTTAATTGCGAACTTTTGTATCTCAAGATCATGCCATCATTTTAGTTTTTTTTCCTTGTATACTGTATTTGTTAGTGCCCTTAATTTATGTTTCCAGTATTCAATATTTCATCTCTGCTTAATTTTTCTTTTTTTCATAGTATCTGATTTTGGTTGTTGTTGTTGCTTTTTGTATTTAGCTCGCTTTCATTATTTTGTTTATTCTTGTTTTTAGACAGTATAAGCGTACAAAAATTTGTTTCATGTGTCCGTTCCCCTATGTAATACCCCTTCGGGGGCCTTTAGGGGTATTATGAAATAAAAATAAATAAACAACTTGAAGTGCACTATTAACTATCTTGAAGCACTGCTCTCTTCCGAGGTTGTTGTACATTACTTTCGTTTTCTGCAGATCAATTCTAAGACCCACCTTTCTGCTCTCCTTGTCTAATTCTTTAATCATGAGTTGGAATTAGTCCCCTGAGTTACTCAGCAATGAAATGTCATCGGCGAAGCGCAGGTTACTAAGGTATTCTTTATTACCTCTTATCCCTAACTGTTCCCATTCTAGGCCTCTGAAAACCTCCTGTAAGCACGTGGTAAATAGCATTGGGGAGATTTTATCCCCCTGCTTTACACCCTTCTTGATTGGTATTCTGTTGCTTTCTTTATAAAGCATTAGGACAGCGGTTGATCCCCTGTAGATGTACTCCAGGATCTTTGTATATGCTTCATCGACGCTCTGATTCCGCAGTGTCTGCATGACTGATGATATTTCTACTGAATAAAACGCCTTCTCGTAATCTATGAAAGGTATGAATAGTGGTTGGTTATATTCTGAGCATTTCTCTATTATTTGATTGATAGTATGAGTGTGGTCGATTGTTGAGTATCCTGTTTGAAATCCTGCTTGTTCCTTTGGTTGATCGAATTATAATGTTTTAATAACTCTGTTAGCAAGTACCTTTGTAAATAACTTGTATACTACGGACAGCAACCTGGACGGCCTGTAATTCTTTTAATCCTTGTCATCTCCTTTCTTATGTATTAAGATGATGTTAGCATTCTTCCAAGACTCTCGTACCCTTCCCGTCAGGAGACACCTCGTAAATAGGGTGGCTAGTTTTTCTAACACAATTTGTTCTCCATCTTTCAGCAGAGCTGATGTTACCTAATCCTCACCAGCAGCTTTGCCTCTTTGCATGCTCTCCAAAGCTTTTCTGACTGCTTCTATCATTACTAGTGGGGTGTCATCTGGGTTACTGCAAGTTCTTATAGTATTAAGGTCGTGGTTGTCCTGGCTACTGTACAGATCTCTGTAAAACTCCTCCGTTATTTTAACTATCCTATCCATATTGGTAGTTATTTTGCCTTCTTTGTCCCTTAGTGCATATATCCAATTTTTCCCTATTCCAAGTTTCCTCTTCACTGCTTTGACGCTTCCTCCATTTTTCAGAACATGTTCAATTCCCTCCATGTTATACCTTCTTACATCGAATACCTTACGCCTATTAATCAACTTCGAAAGTTCTGCCAGTTCTATTTTGTCTGTTGTACTTGAGACTTTCATGCTTTGACGCTCTTTAATGAGGTTATTCGTCTCCTGGGACAGCTTGGCAGTGTCCTGTCTAAGTACCGTACCTCCAACTTCCACTGCACACTCCATAATGATACTCTTCAGATTATTATTCATTGCGTCAACGCTAAGGCTGATTTCCTCGATAAGAGCCGAGCACCTGTTCTGAAGGGAGACTCTCAATTCCTCTACTTTCCCTCACAGTGCTAGCTAATTGATTGGCTTCTTGCGTATCAGTTTCTGTCGTTTCTTCTTCAAGTCTAGGTGAAATCGAGACCGTGCCATTCTATGGTCACTGCATCACACCCTGCCAACTACTTTCACATCCTGCACGATGCCTGGGTGTGCACTCATTATAAAGTCTATTCCGTTCTTACTTTCCCCATTAGGGCTCCTCCATGTCCACTTACGGTTTCCTCGTTTTTGGTAGAAAGTATTCAAAATACGTACATTATTGCGTTCTGCAAATTCTACTAGTAGCTCTCCTTCGGCATTTCTAGTACCGATGCCATAATCTCCTACTGCCTGGTCTCCAGCCTATCTTTGCATTAAAGTCTGCCATCAGTATAGTATAGTGTCTTTTTACCTTACTCATTGCTGATTCCACGTCCGTCTTCATAGAAGCTTTCAACTGATGCGTCATCGTGGCTGGATGTAGGCGCGTAAGGTTGTATCCTTCATCTTGTATCTCTTATTGAGTTTAATTACCATACCTACCACCCTTTCATTAATGCTATAGTATTCCTATATTTTGCCAGCTATGTTTCTGTGAATTAGGAACCCCACTCCCAGTTCTCTTCTGTCAGCCAAGCCTCGATAGCAAAGAAGGTGCCCATTCTGTAGCACCGTATAGGCCTCATCTGTCCTCCTAACCTCACTGAGTTTTATTATATCCCATTTAACACCCTCTAGCTCCTCGAGTAGTACAGCTAGGCTTCCCTCACTAGATAAGGTTCTAGTGTTAAACGTTGCCAAGTTCAGGTTCCAATGGTGGCCTGTCTGGATCCAGAGATTCTTAGCACCCTCTGCTGCATTGCAGATCTGACCGCTGCCGGAGTCAGTTGCTTCGCAGCTGCTGGGGACTGAGGGCCGTGAGTTATTTGACGTATGCATGTGGGAGGTAATGGCCAGATACTGCACCCGGGTGGCCAATGCATCTCTGGTGAGAACCCCCCCCCCCCCTTAGCTCGGGTCCGTGGTGTCACTACACACTAAACGCCTGCTTATACAGACACCCCTGCGTGTCCACTGTGCTATGTAATAAACCTTGGAGATTTTGGAATGTAATATAAGCCGCATTTATATCCTGATCCATCTGAACATTGACTAGCTGAATGGCGTCTATTCTGCCTATCTTATTATAAAAGCGTTCTCATCTGTTTTCACTCTTGAAATGGTTACTCCTTTTCGAATTTTTAGTTCATTTCATGATTTCTCTATTTTATGCAATAAATTTGTAGTCGTCAGTAAAGATGGTATTTTTTCTTTATTTAGAAACAATAAAAATGCTGCAAGTATAGATCTCCTTGTTTTTAGCCACGATATATTAAAATATATTTGGGAGCATTTTTGAAGCCTTTACTGCACTTTTTTTATTGATCATTATCCTTTTGCTGCATTCCTCATCACTGGTGTGAAGCCAAGTTATGCAATGTTCTAATCAGGCACCTGCCCTGATTCTCTAAACTACAGACTCATTCCTTTCACTTACACTTTTTCCAAGCTCCTCGAAGGCATCATTCAAACTCAAATAAATAATTATTTCAAAAATTACATCATGTTTAAATAGCACAGTTTCTGTAAGGAATTTCCTTGTGATCATCAGCTGACATAATTTACTCATGGCTTATTAATAGACACTGGCTTTCAAGTTGAAACCTTGTTTCCCAGTTTTTTCGGTGCACTGATTGGGTCTCCGACCATAGGCCTGTATTCACTAACCATCCTCGGTGTTACCTCAAGTTTTTGTTATCGGTTGTAAGCCTTTATTGCGCTTGATGTACAAAGTTGGCCAGTATTCGTGAACCAGTCTTGTTGTAGTTTTTTACATCCTTACCATTTTTGTGCCTTTATAACACAAGTAGAGGGTACAAAAGCTTGAGGAGAACTCGAGGAAAGGCCAAGGTTGGTTTGTGAATACGGGCCATAGACTCTGTAGTTAACACGACTGAACATTCACACCCACATCTTAGTATACAAGGGTTCCTCTGATATCGCAGTCAATTCACCTCTGTTAATGGCTCTTACTCTTCGACAGCTCAAGTAACATTCGGCACTCCGCAGGGAAGTTTCCTTGGTCCCCTGTTCTTTTCTAATATTTGTTAATGATTTGCCTGAATGTATTTTTTCTCAAACTAGACTTTTTCACTGATGACCTCATTTGTAGTGTACTGAGCCATGAAAAGTAACTCTGGCTATCAGTTATTATAAAGCAACCTCTGTTCAATTACAACTTGGGGCTCATCATGGCTACATTTCTAAATAAGTGTAAGGCTCAACTTGCCACGTTTACAAAAAGTTTTATGCTGCTTTCTGAACTTCACATACTCCAAATACATAAATGTTGATTCAGCTTGCACTGACAACTATTTAAATGTTCATTCTATGTTTGACCTGACATGGAGCCGTCATACCTATTTCGCTTTGTAGTTGCCACTACCTCTCTGCCTCTCAAATTGTAATCTACAACATGCTCCTGCACAGGTGCTTAATCTCACCCACTTTACTTTAATTCATCCTAAAATATAGAGTATACTTCATAGATGTGGCACCTGAATTAGGCCTACATCATAGGTAACATCGATCTTTCCAAAAAAATGCAACAGATTTTTTTTTTCTGATTACTACCATTTCATTGGTGTGTCAGTCCTAAAGGCTTGTGCTGGTCTTGATAACCTTTACCATCATTGTACACTAGTTTCTTTACCTCTTTTTTATAAAATATACTGCCACTCATTACTTCATTTTTTTTCCAATCATATTTCCACATCACCATCGTCCTTTCAAAATTAAACACATAGCTTGCTGTACTTCCATCTTTGCTAAATCATTCATCCCTAAAACCATTATCGAGTTGAACTGGCTGCCTCCTTATATTACAACTAAAATTAATACACTTAAATTTAATAAACTTATTAAAAGTATTACCCATTTGAAGGCTGTCTCACTAGAGCTTTTCTATTTTCAGAATTGCATTTTTGTATATTTCGTTTGTTATGTCACACTTTTTTAGGTGTTTGTTTGATGAGTATTGTTGTTCTGCTGTTTATTGATGCTACAGCCTATCTGTTTTTCCCTCCTCTTTATGTAATATATCCCTACAAGTAAGGGCCTTGAGGCATTTCTTGCAAGAAAATCAGTAAATGACAATTCTAATGTACCAAAGTCTCCTTCCCGTTTAAATGAAACCGCTTTATGAATTTTTAGGCTAGTTAGTCATTATCAATAAAGTTTGTGAATGTCTTTTTTATGCCATTTCTAAGCCTGAAGAAAAAAATAGCAAGAAAATACTTTAGCCACAAAAAAATCATTTTTTATTCAAGAGAAGCATTTGCATGTATAGGCTGGTGCACATGTATGCACTTATATTTTCAGAGGTGGTGCCGCTTCAGTGGCTCATACAGTACTCGCCTACTCACCCAATAGATGCAGCTTTGATTAATCCAGGCACCATGGTTGCATTTCTGTAGAAGTGAAATTCTAGAGAACCACGTCAGGTGGAATACCAGGGCCCAATAAAGAACCCAATGGGGTTCAAATTGTTTGAAGCCTTCTAATACACTGTCTCGAAAAGGTCGTACTACTTTGTTAAAGTTTGTAACCTAAATTTAGAGGCAAAACTCTAAAGTAAATGATAACAGTACACTGATGAAATCATGCAATAAAAGTTTGGACACAGCATGGTAGAGTTGACGTGTCAGAATTAATGGTGTGAAAGTATTTGAAAAGTGCAAGTAATATTGTGCAGTACCATTCAATTTGGTCTTTTGTTTGAATAACTCTAGGGGAATATTTTTTGATTGTTTAAAATTACAGCAAAATCTCAATAGTATCAAACAAACACGAGATAAAGGTATGATAAATATAATCCAAAAGGCCAGAATTTGTTAGATATAGACAGCAATCACTTATACTTTTTAAGGAGAGTCACCAGATATTTTAGGCCCATGGCAAAGTAGCTCCAGTGCGTTACATGCCACAAAAGTGCTACTGACATTCTTTTGGGCCCCAAATCTGAACGAAACATCGTAAATAGTGTAGTGCACATGTGTGAGTGTATGTGTTATGTGTTTATCACTGCATATATGATAGTTATCACCCAGTATCTGGAGTCACATGTCAGGCGAAAAGCCAGACAAACATCTACAACTCTCCACTAAAATGATACTCACTCTTCAACAGCTTTTTGCAAAATCTGGCTAAAAAATCACCAAATTTTTCTTTGTGTTTAAAACTTGCTCTGCTTGCTAATTTCTGTAGACGAAAATTTTCTTGCCTGTTCGTGCTAGTTTATAGCTTTTCGCCGACTCAGCTAGAGAGTATCAAACAACAATTTTCATTCAAAGGATGTCTATAGGATGCACTCAATAAAATGGTGTTTTAGGCAAGCTAATGAGATAATGTAACTGTAAATAAATTACTTTTTATGTATATAAACTCATTAAGGGATTTTGGCACGAGCCAAATTGAATAAATTTGTGAAATTCGATATTCACTGTAGAAGCATGTCAAAATAAAACGGCACAAATAATATGTCATAGCAGCCTGTTCAACATGCTATGAAGTAAAAACGATTAAGGTGCTCAAGATATATCGACTGAAAAATAAATTCCAATTTCGCTTTTTTTTTTAGAAGAAAGCTCAGTGTTCATTGAAAGCCAACTTTGCTGGTCACTTAGTGGACTAAAATTATTCATAAAGTTATATATATTACCTAAAGATATTTGAAGTTACAGGAAAGTATTGTTTTTTGAACTCGAGAAATACTTTATTTTTTCAGTTTTGTAACACTGTAAACTTTTTGATGATGTAATGCAAGTGGCAACACGCGTTCGCAACAGCAGCCTTCAGCCCAAGCCCACTGATCTGGGATGTAGGCAGTAAGCTTGGCACTGTCTATGAATGAAATGGGGTTATCATTGGCGTTTTATTGCCAACAGAGGCAATACAAGCAATGTGGTAAGAGAGTGACAACATCGCAATGAGCCATCCAGCCATTACAGATTTACGATCATAACATGCTACTTTCTTCAGAGGGTTCTGCAAATGAAATAGGTGTGTTTTTTATATTTATATAACAATAAATTAAATAATATGCATTTAATAAGCCAGATAGAGCACTGGTGCCATTCACGCAATATACTAATAAAAGCTGACCTTTTACAATTGTTTAACTTCAAGTGCAATGCATTTCTTAGTGAACTTCTGTGACTTTGAATCAATCAATCATACAATCAAACGATCTCTCTCTTTCTCAATATATATATATATATATATATATATATATATATATATATATATATATATATATATATATATATATATATACCTATCTATCTAGCCACCTACGACCTTGTGCACTCCTTAGCATATCATTAAAGGGATGTACACACCAAAATTGGTATACATACCGTTATACATTGATTGGTACACTCGCAGCCGTTTCATTACATAGATATATGCCAAATATGATATGACGAGATATTTTTGTGCAAATAACATAAATTAATGGTGTGGTAATGGAAAAACCATGACATGCATGTCACGAATGGGCTCACATGCATGTCACGTTCATGGTGTGCTTGCGGTTATTTTGCTATAGCTTGGTTTATACCAAAATTAATATGACGTGACCATAGGTCAGCAAAACTTATGCAGCTCATTCAGACTGAGGCTCACAGCTTGATCTGAGTTTGATTGAGTCGACTCGTGGGTGAGTTCGTCAACCTATGGACGTGACTGCATGATGAACATAAAGAGCAAATGGTAACATGTAAATTATGACATACAATCATGCACCACGTGATTTACATGCCGGGCTCTTGGTGTGCTTGCGGCAATTTCGCTAACTTAATATACAGTGAAATTTGCATTGCATACCACTGTATGATGACCATAAATGACATTTCCTAACATGCAAATCATAATATCCACGTCTTAATTGTACAGCATGGTTTCCTCCTTCCTGGCTGCTTCGCATATTATGCATCGATTCCTGTATACTGTGCATGGGATCTGCCTTTTAAAATATAGTCTAGCCTTATGACGCTGTTTATGTTACAGTAACATGATGCACTGCGAGTGTCAAGGAAAGCTACTGTGCATGCTCCTCACAGCAGCCAACCCATGAGTGGGGCCATGTGTATATGTCAGGTTGTTAGAATGGCGTGTATGAATTGCTGTGTGAATATATATATATATATATATATATATATATATATATATATATATATATATATATATATATATATATATATATATATATATATATATATATATATATATATATATATATAGTCAGTGGGAGTAATAATTCAATGGGCCAGTTAGTCTTCGTGAAGGTATGGGATATGGCACAACGGGAGCGTTGTCAACAAGGATAAATATATTTATTTCCCAACAGTTTCGGGAGGGGACCTCCCTTCATCAGGCCTGATGAAGGGAGGTCCCCTCCCGAAACTGTTGGGAAATAAATATATTTATCCTTGTTGACAACGCTCCCGTTGTGCCATATCCCATATATATATATATATATATATATATATATATATATATATATATATATATATATATATATATATATATATATATATATATATATATGCACCTGCAGCAATGTTGTTCAGTGTTCTGCTGTAACAATGCTTCAGAAACAGGCGGGAACTCTGGATTAGTGTCCACCGTGTAAATTTACAGGTGATTTTTCGGGTACATTTATAAAGTACATGTAGCTATAGTTCGTAGTATGCTCCATGTAAATTAACTGATACTTTTAATGTGCTGAACCAAATGGCAGCCGGTAATGTGATCTAGAGTCTGCAGCCTACATTTCTTTGGCGGAAAATCTTCGACTGCAGATCCAGCAATTTTCTCTCGTACACTAAGGCCACTTTAGATGCCAAGCGTGTTATGGTCGAGTTCAATGCTGTGTGCGGCGTGACCACCCTTGCTGCGCATGCGCGTCCCCTCCCCGTCTCTCTTTTCTCCTACACTCCCCCTTCTCTCGACTCGCACCACCGACGCAAGCAGCATCTGATAGCGAGTTCCTTGATAAAAAAAAATGACTGATAGCACTGCCCAACCGTTCACTGGCCACCCCGTATTAGGCACTGGATATTGACCTCCAAGGTAGTGCTGGTGATAGATTTCTCTTGTGCGTTGTTGAACAATGAAAATGAGCAGAGTGCGCGTTATACTTAGTTAAAAATGTACTGAGGGTCTCTGCATTTAATAAGAGTCTTGTGTCTCTCACCCATTAGCAGTGATTGGCATGTTACAGAAAGAAACACTGGTCCATCACTGCGTGCTTAGCGCCTCGTCCCCAGGTTGATCTCCTGCGCAACGCCACGATGAGAGCCAGCGTCCACGGCGCCGCCTGTGTAAGCGTTAGCGCCCGCTGCTTCACACGTATGCATGGTTCCCTTTAGTGGGAGAGAGCAATTTTTCTTCCACCATCAGTTTGTCTATCGGCGCAGATCGCAGACTGCGCAGCTCGTAAGCAGGAGCCGTACATTAGGAATAAGCCCTGCATGCCTTACCAAATGCATCGCGTACCACGAGATTTTAAATATTTATTCCCCATCTGCAGCAGTTAACCTAAACAGCACTGCGCACGCAATCAAAGCCACGCCACGTCAATCTATCTATATAACTCGGTGACAGCTAAGACATCATGTGCGAAGATGGCACGTGGCTAAGTTACTCAAGGACTCATGCAAATTCAACTTGCGATCAACCAGCTATAGTTCCCAAAGTGAGCAATTAAAGAAATGTAACAGCTATTATCACATCAGGTATTGCCTCTCACTCACATAATAGCCTGTCAAATGTGAGCAGCTTTAATACACCAACAGGTGCGTACGACGAATAAGGCATATATCCTTTGATTGCTGCGCATCATTTACTTATAGGCTTTACCGCAATGCTTTCGCAATGCAGTGAAGCTTAATCATCTTTTGGTAATTGTCTTTTTGTCTGTTTGAAAAGGACTCGCCAAGATGCATACTTGGCCTGAGCAGTCGCAAATGCTTATTTTTGTTTGATGCACAAGTGGCCTGTGCATGCGTTCATTCCGTATCATGTAATGCTCTTCTGCTCACGCTGGCTTTACCACAGTGCTTTTTCCATGCAGTGAAGCTTGATCATCTTTTGGTAATTGTCTTTTTGTCTGTTTGAAAAGGACTCGCCAAGATGCATACTTGGCCTGAGCAGTCGCAAATGCTTATATTTGTTTGATGCACAAGTGGCCTGTGCATGCGTTCATTTCGTATCATGTAATGCTCTTCTGCTCACGCTGGCTTTACCACAGTGCTTTTTCCATGCAGTGAAGCTTGATCATAGTTTGGTATTTGTCCTTTTGTTTGCCTGAAACGGACGTGCCAAGATGCATATTTGGCCTGAGCAGTCGCAAATGCTTATATTTGTTTGATGCACAAGTGGCTTGTGCATGCGTTCATTTCGTATCATGTAATGCTCTTCTGCTCACGCTGGCTTTACCACAGTGCTTTTTCCATGCAGTGAAGCTTAATCATCTTTTGGTAATTGTCTTTTTGTCTGTTTGAAAAGGACTCGCCAAGATGCATACTTGGCCTGAGCAGTCGCAAATGCTTATATTTGTTTGATGCACAAGTGGCCTGTGCATGCGTTCATTTTGTATCATGTAATGCTCTTCTGCTCACGCTGGCTTTACCACAGTGCTTTTTCCATGCAGTGAAGCTTGATCATAGTTTGGTATTTGTCCTTTTGTTTGCCTGAAACGGACGTGCCAAGATGCATATTTGGCCTGAGCAGTCGCAAATGCTTATATTTGTTTGATGCACAAGTGGCCTGTGCATGCGTTCATTTCGTATCATGTAATGCTCTTCTGCTCACGCTGGCTTTACCACAGTGCTTTTTCCATGCAGTGAAGCTTAATCATCTTTTGGTAATTGTCTTTTTGTCTGTTTGAAAAGGACTCGCCAAGATGCATACTTGGCCTGAGCAGTCGCAAATGCTTATATTTGTTTGATGCAGAAGTGGCCTGTGCATGCGTTCATTTCGTATCATGTAATGCTCTTCTGCTCACGCTGGCTTTACCACAGTGCTTTTTCCATGCAGTGAAGCTTAATCATCTTTTGGTAATTGTCTTTTTGTCTGTTTGAAAAGGACTCGCCAAGATGCATACTTGGCCTGAGCAGTCGCAAATGCTTATATTTGTTTGATGCACAAGTGGCCTGTGCATGCGTTCATTTCGTATCATGTAATGCTCTTCTGCTCACGCTGGCTTTACCACAGTGCTTTTTCCATGCAGTGAAGCTTGATCATAGTTTGGTATTTGTCCTTTTGTTTGCCTGAAACGGACGTGCCAAGATGCATATTTGGCCTGAGCAGTCGCAAATGCTTATATTTGTTTGATGCACAAGTGGCCTGTGCATGCGTTCATTTCGTATCATGTAATGCTCTTCTGCTCACGCTGGCTTTACCACAGTGCTTTTTCCATGCAGTGAAGCTTAATCATCTTTTGGTAATTGTCTTTTTGTCTGTTTGAAAAGGACTCGCCAAGATGCATACTTGGCCTGAGCAGTCGCAAATGCTTATATTTGTTTGATGCAGAAGTGGCCTGTGCATGCGTTCATTTCGTATCATGTAATGCTCTTCTGCTCACGCTGGCTTTACCACAGTGCTTTTTCCATGCAGTGAAGCTTAATCATCTTTTGGTAATTGTCTTTTTGTCTGTTTGAAAAGGACTCGCCAAGATGCATACTTGGCCTGAGCAGTCGCAAATGCTTATATTTGTTTGATGCACAAGTGGCCTGTGCATGCGTTCATTTCGTATCATGTAATGCTCTTCTGCTCACGCTGGCTTTACCACAGTGCTTTTTCCATGCAGTGAAACTTAATCATCTTTTGGTAATTGTCTTTTTGTCTGTTTGAAAAGGACTCGCCAAGATGCATACTTGGCCTGAGCAGTCGCCAATGCTTATATTTGTTTGATGCACAAGTGGCCTGTGCATGCGTTCATTTCGTATCATGTAATGCTCTTCTGCTCACCCTGGCTTTACCGCAGTGCTTTCACAAGGCAGTGAAGCTTGACCATACTTGCTTTTACGTGCATTGCGACTTACCAAAGTTTTGTAATAGCTCAACTATTGATGCTAGAAGTGATGCATTCTATGTGAAAGTTTTAAACTTAACTTCGGGGATTCATGTTTTCATAAAGTTTTCACAATATATCAGTAAGGTCGAGTTGGAAACTATGCATTTTTGGAAAACGCCCACGAACACGACGGAGACACGAGATTAGAAAGACTCAGTACTTCGCCTTTCTCTTGTCCCTCCGTCGTTTTCACGTTCATTTTCAAAGTATCTATCAAAATGCTGACAACGCTGTTTCACTGCCAGCAACCTTTGGCGTGTAAGAAACGGAGCTAAATTTTCTCTCAGCCTGTAAACCAAGCAATTGCGGCTACTCGATGTGCGATAAATAAAAGACCAAAATTAAGAATGACCAGCTGATGTTGATAACAGGTGCTCATAGCAGCACTTTTTTGCTGTGCACTTGAATTCCTGTCTTATGTAATGTTATGGTCCGTGAGTACAAAATGACACTACTACAACCAAGAAAAATTTTACTAACATTTATTTGTAAAATAACCGGTACAAAATAGAATTCTGATGCCCTTCTTAGTAGTTGCATAATTTAGCTAGAAGAAGACAGCATCATCCAACTTCCTGATGACTTGACAACAGGGTGAGTCCACAATGTACTGGACCTGTACAAGATGAAGAAAACAGACGAAAAAAACAACAGATAAATCAAAGAGTTTAAAAAATGGCACCTGAAACTTTCAACTTGCCCACCACAGCAGTGAAAAGACTCCTGTTGTCATATGTATTTTCTGCCTGTTGGTCCGCGGGCACAAGTGCCAGTCTTGTTTATTAATAGAAGCTGCTTAGCATCACTTCATTGCAAGACTTTTTTCTATCCGCCACCCGAGAACGCGCTCTGTAGCGGTCAGGCTCCGCCTAGAGACTTGTGGCAGTGTGACGTTAATGTGGGCAATATATACACAGACTTTGGTTGCTTAATTTGTAGCAAACTCATTGTGAGCAAATCTCATAGTTGAATTCATAAAATATTTGAATGTTATATTGTAATATAACACTAAAATGCTGAGGCTTTAGATCATTACAAACTCAGCCTGCCTACATTAACAATCCCAGTGCCACAGGCATGCAAGAACTGCTTGCATAATCATGAATCAACTAAATCATTTTGATATATTGACAGGTTTTCAAAAATGACTATTTTTGAAAATTTTATATTCATATTTTTCTCTTAAAGGGCAAGTTACTGTTGCTGAAAAGAAAAAAAAGCAAATCATATACAATATCCGATACTTTTTGTTTGCAGTTTACAGCTGCACATGGTAAAAGGCTGCATGCATGAGTATTTGTTGTGTGCCATTCATAGTATTATTTCCGAAATCCTTATTCAATTGACATTTAGTGATCAGCCTATAAATTTTCTTGTTTTTTATTTTTCATTCCGTGCATTAGATATGAATATATTTTAGTTCAGGAAAATTTGCTCAACGAAGGGAAGTTTTTCTACTTTTGGCAAAAAAACAAAACAAAGCAAGAACTAGTTCTAGAACTTTTATGAAAGAGATAGGTTTGAGGTTTGACGTGATGAGAAGTCAATAAAGAAGGAATGCCACAGAAAGGATTGCCTCAACAAAGGAATTTGGTTCGTTGGGATAACATACATTTGGCAATGTTTTTATGTACTTCTAGTTAACGCTCCACCACTAGCTTACAACAAGGAAAAAAAATAAGGTGGTGCATGCAGAAAGTTAACTCATCACATAATGTGAAAATTTGACCCAGAACAAGAGAAGGAACAAAGACGAGTGCTCACCTCCAACAAGATTTATCTTGAAGAGCAAACATATATACTCTTGAAATGCAAAAAATAGACAAATCATTCAAAAAGCCCACAACTGCCATGCACGAAAACCTTACGTCCTCAGGAAAGACAATTCGTTTTGACAAATCCCTAGAGACAGAGTGAGAGAAAGTACTGATGCAGTTCAGCTCTAGTCTACAAATCTTTTTCGCCACGACAATTTCTCTTGTATTTTTTTTTCCCAATGATAATGGTGTCACACAAAAGTGGTTTGGAGCCACACCTGCTGCAGTGCAAGGCCAAGAAATGATTGCGACCATTCTTGAGGTTACAAGGGTGTTCATTGCTGCACGTGTGGCTGCAAAATGATTTTGCGGGACATCATTATTGCTGGAAGAAAAAACAACAAATAAAATGACAAGAGAAATTATCGAGGCAAAGAGGATTTGTAGACTAGAGCTGAACTGCATCAGCACTCTGTCTCGGGCTTTGTCAAATTGTCTTTTTTGAAAATGTAAGATATTTGCGCATGGCAGTTGTGGGCGTCTTGAATGATTTGCCTGATTTTCACATTTCAGGAGTATATATGTGTTTGCTCTTCAAGGTAAATCTTCTTGGAAGGGAGCACTCGTGTTTGTTCCTTCTCTTGTCCTGGGTCAAATTTTTGTGCTATGTGATCCGTTATGCATTACCAACATGCCTAACTTCATACTTTCGATCCCTGAAGTCAGTCCTTAAAGGGCCACTCACCAGGTCCCATAACAAACTGTGGAAGTTGTGTATCTAACGGAGAGCATTATACCACAAAAAGTTTTTCAATCGGTTCATTATGAGCTGAGAAAACAGTTTCTTCTTTTATTAACAGCAGGAAACAAGGATGAAATGAGGCAAGCTCAAAACCCTTGCCACTCCCCCGTGTAGCCTTCACCAGCCAAATCTCTTTCCTACCCTCTCCAGCATCCAACCAAGAGGTCACGTGCACATGACGTGCTCAAACAAGCCCAACCCTCGAGCGCGCGAGCGGTGTCGTTTTGTTGACCAGCATTGTATTGTGCCTACTGCCTGTTCTTGCGACATTGTTTGGAAACGCTGGCTTTGATGCGGTTGAAAAGATGAGCATAATGAGTGCTCGAATGCGCAGGACCATTAATTTCTTTTCCAGGACAGGAGTCTGCTTGATGCAGTAACCGCGGAGACACAAACGCAGGCGAAACGCCAGCACATTAGCTCGGCATCTCGTTGCAATTCACGGGGAAAAAATGCAAAAGACAAACACATTCTTCTATTGCGTCTCAATATGTATCCCAAGTTTTATTAATCTCTTCAAGCAACAAATTACATTAACTACGCATGTCACGTTAAATAATTTCCGTCATGTCACGTGCCACTGTTGGCAGCGTCAGAGCACAGTCGTATACATATAGGACCAACGTCACTGCACTGCTGTGTATGTAGGGCGATACATACTTGCACATCATAACCTCCTTCTCTGGGGGCGCGACCCGAAAAAAAGGGGGAGAAGCGTTCTTTTTGAAATTTGACCCATTTCCGCGTCGCATAGAGTTGCAATGTTTGGCAGACGTGACCATAAACTCCCAATGTGCGCATTGCACTTGTCAGCTCAAAATCGCCAAACCCGGTGAGTGGCCCTTTAAAGAAAAGCAAAAATTAGAGGAGGAGACATAAAGAATGCTTAGAAATTTCGCCATATGTCTACACCAAAATGGAATGCTATTATTAATTAGAAAAATGTATATTTTCCTTGGCAACCAGCAAACATGACTGAGAACACACGAATACTTTTTTGTCCAAGTTAGCTGCTAAAGAGCCGAGACAACCTCCGTGAAATCCTCTTGAACAACTTGCACAAGTAATGTCCAATACTACCCCACTATATTGTGGTTGCCGGCAGACACAATGTAACTTGTAAATACTATCTCTTGGCTGCACGCGAGCAGCCATGGAGTTTATGAGGGGAAAGTCTTCGATCATACCATTCTGTATGCATTGCAGCAAATGTTTGCGTAGCATAACTTGGTTAAGGTTCAAAGTTTCTGGTTTTCTGCCTGACGCTATATAATACATGTTGGCAATTGCAAACAAGCCACAGTCAAGTGTGTTGCACTGGTTTTGTGCCTTCATTGTTTGAATGGTTAATGTTGGCGATTGTAATTTTAGAATATGACAGATTTGCCTAACAGCGTCAGGAGGGGTATCTTGATCAATTGAATCATATATGAAGACTGTGTTTTTGTCCGCACCAACATTTGTTACTGTAAGCCAATGATTGGGGTTCTGAACATGCAAGATTTGAACGAAAGGGCCTTTGATTTGAGTGAATTGTAAACATCGGCCCAGTAAGACATCTTGAAAGCCGACACAAGTAGGATACTTTTTCTGAATTAAATACTGTGCGACATTGATTACGCTATCTGATATGGAGGTGCCCTGTACCAGAACATTTAAATCTGCATCTGAAAGAGCATACCGTTTGTAGACAATTAGCATGTCTACTTTAACAGTTGCAAGGCCTACCTTTTTTACTTGATTTGGGAAAAATTTACGCTTGACAGCTCTCACTTTTTTTGGCCGCCCCCTTCTTGCTTTAACCAAAGGTACCACAAGTTTTGTACTGTTAGAATGCCCAAGATAACTTGTGGCAGTAGTTTGTGCTAACTGAGCTGGTGCAGCCTTTATGGCTGCTGAAGTTTGGTTACGAGGAAATGTGGTTAAATTTCTGAAGAAAGCCTCGCAGGACGAAAGTTTTTCCATTAACTCCTTCTCACCACAATTAGATAATACGTTAGCCACGGTTTTTGACATTTCGCAAAGACTCCTATAAGCATAAATATACTTCTCTTGTGCAGTGTCAAGCTTCACACAGGGTGGTGACTGAATGCTGCTTGTTACCACTGGTGTGGCACTAGTGGTTGTGCAGCTGTCACTCAGGAAATGATCCTTGCACCACCTGTCTGGTATGCAAGCCTTGTCGAAAAGATCTTGCTTAGTAAAGTCACGCACTGCTAAAATATGTGCACAAGGCAGAGTGTACTGGTTATAAAAAGCACATGTGCAAGAAGCCAAGCACAATGAAACACTGTACTGTGATCTTGGTGAAACTACAACATAAGAATTAGGAGTGGAAGTGACTTGATAACTTACATTTTTAAACTTCTCATACTGCTCTAGTACTTTACTTGTAGCCTCAGAAGTGCAATTACGGGACAATTCTAGCTGAAATGGGTCATTAAAATCATTTATGTTTAGGTTCAGCTTCATTTCTTTAAGCTTAGAGAACTGTAGAGATAAAGAATCATTATCAATGTAACCTACCAATGCTTCTATTGCTTGAACCAAATGCATGCTTGAAGAGAGATAATTTTTAATCTTTTGATTGTGGCACTCAATGCGATTATTAGTATTATTACCAAATGTAGGAAGGGCTTGCCGATATGCATGTACCCACATTTCCTTACACAAGTGCCAGTTATGCATATAGTAAGAAATGAAATCTGTGCAAGTCATAGCTTGGAGGTTAGCAAGCTTATCGAAGTAGTCTTGCTCAGTGGGGGAATAAACTAAGCTTTTTAAGAGAGGAAGCAACTGATCACGTTGCTGTCTAGCTTTTTCATTAACCTTCTGCTGGAAACAATGCAACACATGCCACGTACACAAAAGTATGTTAGAATTAGGAAGAATTCTGGTTAAAATGCGCAGTTCATTGAGATCTTTATCAATCATCACTACTTTGCAAGCAGACACAACAAATGGGTTGAAATCTACAAACTTTGTGAACATGGGCTCAACAATTTCAGTCGTCTCATTTCGTAAGAAGGCATAACACACAGGTCTCCCACGACCACGACCATCTTGAACTAATATAGAGTAAAGAATATAACCCTCAATATTCACTTTATACGTTCCATCAATAAACAGAATCTCTGGATACTTTTCCAAAATCTCACGCATGTGCGTTGTTTGAAGAAGTATGAATTGCAGGTTATTATTTTGATTCATTTCATAGTGAATAACCCAGTTTGGATTATTTTTTAGCAAGGTCTCTACCTTCTTTAAAACCATTTCACCATGAGCCTGCTCATTGCGGATAGGAATAGAAAATCGTTGCTTGTAATTATTAATGTCCTTTGTAGTTAACTTCTTACCAGTTTTTTGCTCGACCAAGTTTTTAAAATCCTTTGCGCCAATATTACATTTAGCTAAGTCAAAGAATTCTTCTTTTTCTCCATGATTCAGGAGCCTCTTCTGAGGATACAAATCATAATATTCTGTGGGATGGTTATGCTTAGCTTGTAGTTTAGTTATCTTGTAGTGCAGAGTAGGCGATTTACATAGGCTTACCGATACTGTCATTTCACAGCCAGTACCATTGTAAGCTTGCTTTGGTCGCTTTCCTATCCCCCTGGGCTTTATTGTGCGACCGTGAATGCAGCTATATTTAATCCTAATATACTCGAAGTCCTTATCTTCTGATGTGAATGGACTTTTATTACTCTTATTTATCATGACTACATGCCTGCCCTCCGTGCACCACTCATCAAAGCTTTTCTTAAAAGAAGGAAAGTTATCAAATGTTGCATTTAAATAAACTTTGCTACCCCCACCATATAGTGTATTTACTGGGTTATTGAGGACAGTTGGGTTGGCACCAGTGTTTACACAAATAGCCTGGGCATCAGGGCTGGCAGGCCTGCTTCTGGATGTCAAAGCAGCCTCACAATACTTGTACTGCACAGCTGCAGTGCACCCAGCTTCCATAGGGTCACCAGCCTCTGTGCCAGGATCGCGCTCAATTCGCATGCAATCCCGAGTCAGTGCTGGTAGATGGCTTTTGCAGACAGAAACCTCGTTCACAGCGTCATTCGTGACAGATTCACAGTGAGTCGCGGAACTAACTGAGCAGTCTTTCAACTGCTTGCTAGGAACACGCTGCACCTTTTTAAAACTATCACGAATGACGTTGTGCGAGACACTGGCTCGTCCTTCAGGCTTTCTACCACAGACAGCGGAAGAAGCAGACTGAATCTGTTTCTGGCTCACAACTGCTGTCATAGGTGAAGTGGACCTGATGGACTTGGCAGCTGTCACAGCAAGAACTTTGCCTTCACTGTCTGCACACAGTTTAGAGCTCTGTTCTTGCTTGTGCAGTGCCGCAGCCTTCCGCCGGCTCTTCTTTGACTGCACCAGTTTCCACTCACTGTCGCCACACTGGCCGACAGCCTGTGGCACAGCTGCTTTTCCAGCACTGGCCTCCTCTTCCCCCACAGAAGAGCGCACATGAGCACTCTCATGCTCCTGTGAGGCTCTCCTTATTTTCCTGTCACAAGTGGTGCTTGCACCTCGACTAGGGATCATTGGCTGAATAGGCCTCTCCCCAGTGTTTCCCTTGCATGGTACACTTGTGCCATGGAAAATGGGGGAAGGCAGGCTGTCCCAGGTCCACCAAGCCTTGCTTCCCTTGCAGCGAACGCGGACACCACCAACGAGCGTAAAGCCAATACCATGAATGGTACTGGCCAGTTGGTCAGTCTCGTGTCTCTGCATGAGAGCACTGCTGGTTTTCCAGACAGGAGCTGGTGCAGCGGAAGGTCCACCTACTGCTGGAGAATATTGAACTGCATGCATACCAAGTGCTGGAAAATCGACTTCCAAGTTGATGGAAAAGTGCTCCTGCCGAGCCCACCCACTCCATGCAGATGCCTTGGACTCCTTGTAGGACTGTTGGATGTGTCTCCTCTCTAGATGGGTGGACAAGGCACAGGCCTCACGGTGCAGGAAGTCTGCCAGCACCTTGTTGCCAAGCCGGCTGGGGTGGACACCATCCCTGCTCAGGAATCCAGGCCAGCTGTCCACAAGACTATCCAGGATAGTGAAGCCCCTCTCCAGGCAAAGCTGTGCGAGTGCGGCATGCACATTCCTGTAGTGGTCATTCAAATGACAAACATCACACAACTGTTCTTCCCCTTGGCGGTACCGATTCTGCCCCCGAGGAAGAATGGCAGAAAAAGCTACATGCAACGTGGGATTGCTTTCGATGATTCCCTGAGCGAGCTGGCGATATTTGTCCATGCACATGTTGACACTGTCAACAGTGTTGTTTGTGCCAACATGTACAATGACAATATCAAAACTGGCCAGCTTGTCAGCAATCATTGAGAGCAAGTGCTCAATCCTTATTCCTCTGTGTGCGGCAACGCTAACAGACAAGCCACGGCGCGATGGGAAATACTGGTCGACGTATTTCACCATTGAATCGCCCGCTACTAACACACGCGTCATGTTGCGCACACTTTCAATTCAGAATTACACCATGAAAAAAAAAGGAACAAGAAAGTGAATATTTAATCTAAAACACGGCTGTCAACTACGCAAATGCACTACGACACAGATACGAAGCACGTTAACACGGATGACCAAAGAAAGGGCCACGCACAGATACTGCTAAATCAGCCTATACGCGAAAAACCACAAAAATACGTATTGGGATGGATATAAACAACGTTAGTAAATATAATATAGCAGTGAAAATAAGCGGTTGAGCTTCGATAAAGATGATGTTCGAGGCTTGCGAATATGTAGCAGAACAAGGCCTGTAGACAGCTCGCAGAAGCAGCAACCAGTCGTACTCCAGCAGCAGCAGTAGCAAGTGAGCGTCTGCTGGCCAGCTGAGCCACGTTCCGATTCGGTAAATTCGAACAACGCGCTAAATCGGAAACGACGTATGTCATGACAATTTTTGTGACGTCACTTTCGTGCGGCGCAGTAGCCGTCTCTGTGTGGGGATGGCTGGAGCGCCGCGCGGCGCAGCAGCCATTGCCGAAAAAAAAGGATCTTTGCAATTTGGGAAGGGTATCCCTTTGTGCATATTTCCCACATTCGTGCTTTTTTAAACAACACTTTTTGTGGCTCAAAACAAGCTTTTCCAAATGCAAGTCATGAGTGAAATCACACTCTAGAGCAAGCCTCTCGTATGTGCTCTGAGCTTACAGCCTATTTTTTCTATTACAAACTTCATGTGAGAATCAAAATGCTTGTCTAGAGTCAGCTGTGTACAGAAAATTTTCGGGCAACTTCCAAGGCAGTCTAAAGGCACTGTGCACCTTTATATATTCACAGCTCGTCTTTGACGCGCATCAGTTCGAACACTTTCAGCTCCTAGCTTCATTACACATTGCGTTTGTCATGCTTATTGATAAGCTTAGATGCTGGGGTAAAGAAGGTCTTGAGCAAGCGTACATTTAACAGCAACCCATATAGTAGTTCTGTTATTGTGAATAAATAACAGTGACATACAGAGGTGCTGAAGGCTGAACCAGCAGGCTCTTCATTGTTGAAACTCAATGCCTTTCCAGCGTCCTTCAAGGTGAATAACGTGCATGGTTACAATGGGTATGCTTTATTCAATAGGGCTATTATTTGTCATGCATTTAAACTTGAACAGCACATAAGAATGGCCCGGTGTAAGTGATGAGTTTATGATTTCATGAAATTACAAGACGCAAACAACCAATAAGAGAAAGACGAAAGAAAAGAGCATGATTGGGAACGTGTGCGTATCTGGAAACTATTGTGAGCTGTCTGGCTGGAAGTGCAGACAAGGCGCAATGTGTCTGTCATATCATTACACGTCAATACGGCTAAAAGCCATCAAAGTGAAGTATAGAATCGATAGATATCATCGCTAACACGCAGGTATTGTTAATAGTGAATTTTAGTTCATCTGTAGACATCCTTGCTTCTGTGTAATACAAGGTTACTGCTGCAGTAACCGTGAGAGGCCAGACAGGTGGGGCCATCTGGAGACAAAGAAGCTGACAAGCAGGAAACCTATTCTATTTCTCCGCAAGTGCGCATTCCCTACACTGATATAACACTGGCCCTTTCGTGCCTACCTGAATGGGGCGCGCGCCAGAACTCTCCGATATGCATAGCTAACTGAGACACAGGAGTGAGCAATGGTGAAGTGTGCATCCTAGGGTACCTCCTCATTGCTGTTTCAAATGGCAACCGTTTTGGTATCGCTGTTCTGCAAAGGGTCAATCGAAGCAAAAGTGATTCACGGCATAGCGAACTGCGGTGATTCCCTGCTCCAGACTGTCGTATCCAACCCTAGACAATACCTTTTGAGGCGACGACAGCAATGCTGGTGACAAGGCTGATGACAAGGCATGGCTGAGCGTGTGCGCATAGCAGACGCAATGTTATCAAAGCAGCTGAGCCTCACGTCACTCCTTGTGGAAACGCGGTCACCTGTGGCATACTCAGGAGGTAACTGTGAGGAAGCGCTCCCAAAACTAAAAATGGCAAGCTTGCCGGCCGTTCTGAATTGTGCTAGATACCGGCAATAAAAATCAATCAAACTTGGAGTCATTAAAGGCGATAAACTTTCTTGAGGAACTTCGACGTGAAAATCTTGGTCTGTCTGTATGTTTGTATGTCCGCCTCAACAATACCCCAAGCAGCACTAAGCGATACCCCAAACGGCCGACCCCATCCGCAGCGCCCACCAATATTGCTCAAGTTTCAGCGTTCACACTTGTGCCATTGTCAATTAAAAAGCAATTATTGCACATATCAGAAGCTCCATACTAACGAATCAATATTTTGTATGTCTGGCTTTATAGAGAAGGTACACATAAGTAATTCTAAAGAGTGTGGCATTAATTACGCTGCGCTGACTACAACCTGATGCTCAAAAAGGCAAGTAATTCCAACGTTTTTCTAAGATGACACAGTGGTGGCACCTGCCCGTTACTTTGCGTTCTACACCTTATCGCCTCCGAGACAGGCGCGCATCTTTCTCTATGGGCGCGCACACCTTCCTTCTTTTTCGAAGACAACTGCCAGATAGTGCTCGTGTCTAACGTACCTCGATGCGCTCGTTTGCCTTCGCTGCATGGATGGAGACTCTCTAATGCGGTGCTTCTAGAATACAATTCACCGATTTTTCTCGCGCTGAACATCAAGTAAACGTTTTATTCACTTTCTCCACATGCAAGACGTCTTTCAGCGACATTTGCAGCAAAAGATGCAGATGCGGGGCCAATTTTATGTCCCTCAGTTGCATTTTGGGTCGCGAATCGATTCTGGGGATCGACAGCTACTGCTGCATGCAAAAATCTTGACATGAGTAAATTTGATGTCAGTGCTCCTTTAAAACTAGTGCTGAATGCTGAATCTGCAACAATTTGTAGAAACAAGACGCATGCATTTTTTCATGTAAATGTATAAGCAAGAACTTGTGAAAGAGGATTCTGATCTGTCACTGACAGCCCAACCAATACATTCTTTACTATGAAACTTTGCAACCATCAAAATTATGATGGAGGATTTATGACACTTTCCCTTCGGTATCTTTTGAGTTGTAAACAAAAGGCTCTAATCAACGGTCTATACAAAATTGACAGTTCGATGCCAACATGGACTACATACAAGACCTCTGTACTTTAATAATTAAAGCAAAAAAAACACGATGTGCAAAAATTTCATTCCTTTACGCTTTTTTTTGGCAAAGGAGATTATTTGAAAAAATATTTGGAACTTAGAATATGCCGAATTTCGTTCGCAAACCGAATCTTATTAAATGCAATTCACTTCTTTACAATTTTCAAATGTTTCCTCATCCTTAGTTGTGTCCAATTAGAAACAATCTGCCTGCCTGCTAGTAATGGTTACGAGACATGGTGAGCACAGCCGAACAAACAAAAGCAAAAAGACGAGATTCTCTGTGTGAGATGCCCATAAATATGGCAGCAAAATACTTGGCAAAGGGGGGCGGGAATAAAAAAACTGAACAAATCAGCTTGACAGTCTTTGCACTAGAGCCTCCAGCGTTCCACCGGTTGTTTTTTGACATTCTATAACTACACAGCGTACAAATTGACATAAGAGTCTACAACGCCTGCATTTTGAGGATTGTACAGAGCTTGGTACACTCCAAAACACATGCTGCAAAACAAGTGCAACATTTTCACACCTTTTTAAATCTTGTGGGAGTCTCTGAAGTGAAAGAAGGAGTTCCCTCCATGCCTGATCGTGGTAAAGCTTCTTGGCCATCCCTGCCTGTTACATCAGTGCCCTTAATTTTATATGCAAGGTCTCTGAAATGATGAAACAGACGAGTCAAGTGAAAATGCTAAGTACATTGCTGCTGACAGCATCTCTAAAACGACACACATGGACAAAATCCACATGCATGACTTGTGTTCATTGGAGACAATCATCCATAGCATTTTGTTCAATTACTAAAAGGCAAGATTGCCACTGTGTTGCAGTTGTACGCATAGGAATGATGGAATGCTGATTTGATATGTTGGGTTTAACGTCCCAAAACCACTATATGATTATGAGAGACGCCGTAGTGGAGGGCTCCGGAAATTTAGACCACCTGGGGTTCTTTAACGTGCACCCAAATCTGAGCACACGGGCCTACAACATTTCCGCCTCCATCGGAAATGCAAATGATGGAATGCACCTGATCTAGATTAGTATCATTCAAGGCGAGCACCAACACCTCAAATATAAATTTGCCTAGCGGTAGGCCTTATGTCAGAATCATTATTTTGTTGAAGCAGCACTTAATCAGTTCTTTTTTATTGTCATTACGTTGACGAAAGTTTTATTTATTCTTTGACAGGTTGTGCTTTCATGTACAATTTTATGAATCACAGGGTGTCTTGAAGGTACTAGGACTAATTTTTTTAATAAATAACATTTTTGGTGTGTTAATAGTGTAAAGGAGATTTATTAAACAGAAAGGTTGATGCTTGGAAGGCGATGCACCAGCCGCAATTTCCGAGCTCGAGCCGCTGCTGCATGCTCGATGCTGCTGTCTCTGCTCCGGAGTGCTTCCTCTTCTTTACAATGGCCCCGCGGAGAAAAAAAGGAGCCATCCTGGCGACTTAGTCCTGTGCAGGCGGCATTGAACTGTGGTACTGCTTGAGCCTCTGGACGTGTACAACCTCGCGGTTGCGACGTCGCAAGTCTGTTGGTGGCGTAAGAGGCTCAATGAGGTAGTTTACTGGCGAAGTTTGTTCGAGAATACGATATGGCTCATCGTACTTTGGCAGAAGTTTGGAAGAGAGCCCAGGTGTGCGATGCGGCACTGACAGCCACACAAGAGCACCCGGAAGAAAAACGGGAGTTGAGGTCTGGGCATCATGAATTGCTTTTTGCCGGTTTTGGTCATCGCAGATAAAGCGACGAGCTAACTGGTGGCATTCTTCTGGGTGTCTGGCGGCGTCCAAGATCGGTAGGCACTCGGACGCGCCCGGTCGATAGGGCAGAATGGAGTCAATGATGTGGGAGGGGTGACGGCCGTAGAGGAGGTAAAAAGCGGAGAAGCCTGTTGTCGCTTGCGTTGCCGTATTATAGGCGTATGTAATGAATGGGAGGACTAAGTCCCAGTTAGAATACATAGATAGCGTCGCGTACATAGATAGCATGTCACCGAGAGTACGATTAAAGCGCTCGGTAGCCCCATTAGTTTGAGGGTGGTAAGCGGTACATGTGCGATGTACAATAGCACACTCATCGAGCAATTTTTCAATGACCTCGGATAAGAAGGCGCGGCCGCGGTCACTGAGGAGTTCTTGAGGGCCTCCATGACGCAACACAAAATGACGCAGTAGGAAAGTGGCAACCTCCTGTGCTGTAGCCGTTTGAAGAGCAGCGGTCTCAGCATTGCGCGTTAGGTGGTCGATAGCAACTAATATCCACCTGTTGCCAGTCGGAGTCAATGGAAGTGGCTCATAAATATCTATTCCAACCAGTTCGAAGGGTCGGGAAGTGCATGGTAAAGGCTGCAGTTCACCGACGGAGGCGTGTGGGGGAGATTTTCGGCGCCGACATTCGCCACAAGAGCGGACAAAGTTGCGGATGAAGGTATACATACCACGCCAATAGTAGCGATGTCGAAGCCTTTCGTAGGTCTTGAAGACTCCTGCGTGGCCACATTGTGGGTCAGCATGGAAAGAGGAACAAATCTGCGACCTCAGGGTTCTTGGAACGACGAGCAGCCACTTGCGTCCCTCTGGTGCATAGCTGCGTCGATAGAGAAGCGTGTCACGTATCGAGAAGTGTGGAACTTGGCGCCGGAGTGTTCGCGTCTTTGGGAGTTCAGAAGTGTCTGAGAGATGATTGAGGAGAGACGCAGTCTACGGGTCATTGCGTTGTTCGATAGCAATGGTGTTAAAGTCAAGCGATGACAATGTGGAATCCCAAGCGGAGTCAGCTGTGGCATTCTGGGACAGGGGGGAACAGGAAAGGGCGTTGGCGTCAGCATGCTTCCGTCCTGACCGATAAACCACGCGTATGCCGTAATCTTGAATTTTCAACACCCAGCGAGCGAGGCGGCCAGATGGGTCTTTTAACATCGAAAGCCAGCACAGCGCGTGGTGGTTGGTCACGACGTCAAAAGAACGACCATATAGATATGGGCGAAACTTTCCAAGGGCCCACACAATGGCCAAGCGCTCCTTTTCTGTGACGCTGTAATTGCTCTCAGCCTTGGTAAGTGTGCGACTAGCGTATGCCACGATGTATTCCTGATGCTCCGGTTTACGCTGTGCGAGAACAGCACCCAGGCCTACACCACTGGGGTCGGTGTGGATTTCAGTTGGAGCTTCAGGATCGAAATGGCGTAGAATGGGTGGCGTCGTGAGAAGCCGTCTCAAGGTGGTGAAAGCCTCGTCGCAGGCAGGGGACCACGATAAAAAGTCTTTACAGTTGCTGAGAAGTTGCGTGAGAGGTGATATAATAGACGCAAAGTTTCGGACAAATCGCCGGAAATACGAGCACAAGCCGATGAAACTTCGAAGTTCTTTAATGGTGGCAGGTTTAGGAAACGCCGTAACAGCTCGCAATTTCTCGGGGTCCGGGAGGATGCCTTCCTTGGAAACAACGTGGCCCAAAATGTTCAGTTGATGCATGGCAAATCGACATTTTTTGAAGTTTAATTGCAAACCGGCGTTAGTTAGGCAAGTAAGGACGTGCTGAAGGCGACGTAAGTGTGTGTCAAAGTTAGGGTCGAAGACCGCGATATCATCGAGGTTACACAAGCATATCTTCCATTTTAGACCACGCAGGATGTTGTCCGTCATTCGTTCGAACGTTGCAGGTGCATTGCAAAGTCCGAAGGGCCTGACGGTGAATTCATATAAGCCGCCTGGCGTGACAAAAGCGGTTTTGGGGCGATCGGCCTCCGCCATAGGCACCTGCCAGTAGCCTGACCGCAAGTCTAACGAGGAAAAGAACTCGGCACCCTGTAAACTGTCCAAAGCATCGTCGATGCCCGGTAGTGGATAGACATCCTTCAGCGTGATCTTGTTCAATCGCCGGAAATCGACACAGAAACGAATAGAACCGTCTTTCTTTTTGACGAGGAGCACTGGAGACGCCCATGGGCTCTGTGAAGGTCGAATGACGCCTCTGCGAAGCATGTCGTTTACTTGGTCAGCAATGACGCGGCGTTCTGTAGCGGACACGCGATATGGTCGTTGTCGCAGCGGTGAGTGGGACCCAGTGTCGATGTGGTGTTCTACTGCTAAGGCACGGCCGAGAGATGATTGTTCAACGTCGAAAGAATGATGGTAGTTCTCAAGAGTGGTGAGGAGTTGTGAACGCTGCGAAGATGTCAAATCTGCAGCGATGAATGGTTGAAATATGTTCGCCGACGTTGAGTTAGGCGCCGAGACGACAGCCAGTTCACAGGCGGAGGTAGAAGACACCTCATCGGGAACGAATATAATTCTGGAAGAACTGATAGTCTCGACGTGACCAAGGCACTCGTGACAAAGTAGGGATAAAGACGACGACTCATAATTATAAATTGGCATTGTGGTCGAGCCTTCTACAAGATTGAGAGCAGCAAAAGGCAGGGGGAGGGCTCTTCGGGCGACGAATATTGGAGATGGTGTGAAGAAGACCGTGCCGTCGGATATGGCGCTGCATGAAACTGGCACGAACGCAGAAGAGCATGGAGGGATCGCTAACGACAAGTTTAGCGGCAGACTGGGTTTCGACGAATGCTTGGTCATCCAGTGAGCAAAATTTAACCTCAGCCCTAGCACAGTCGATTCCGGCGTTATGACGCGACAAAAAATCCCATCCCAAGATAATATTATGGGAGCACGATGAAAGAACCATGAACTCTATCGTATACAGAACGTCCTGAATTGTCACGCGGGCTGTACATACTGCGGTTGGCTGAACAGGTTGAGCACTGGCTGTGCGAAGCGATAATCCAGAGAAAGGTGTCGTAACCTTACGAATTGAGCGGCAAAATCCAGCATCTATAACAGAAACAGCTGCACCGGTATCTACAAGAGCGACAGTAGGAATATTTTCGACGAACACATCAATAACATTGGTAGGTGACAAATGAGGACTTGGGCAAACCGAAACTTGCGCAGTTCTTGCCTCAGGAACTGGGTCGTCTAGTTTTTCTTTTTGTTAGGCGCGGGCCGTGGACGCATAGGAGAAGGCGAGCGGCGGCGTGGAGAGGGCGAGCGAAGACGTCCCGACTGAGGGCGGTGGTCGTCCTGGTAGCGGGCTGGCATTGGAGTGGAGGAACCGTATCGCGCGTTGGAGTCAAGCGGAAAGAAAGGTTCACGGCGGTTTTCATTGGTGATATGCGTCCGGCGGCGGCAATACCTTGAGACGTGTCCGGGATATCGACAAGCGTAACATATCGGGCGATTGTCAAGGGTGGGCCACGGGTTGGCGGTGTTAGTGGCGGTCCAGTGAACTGGAGCTGGGGGGTAGCTCGCGCGAGGCTGGAACGGAGGTGCAGGCGCCTTGCGAGTTGGCATGGCTGCTGCCGCGGCATAGGTGAGAGGAGCAGCCACAAGATTAGGCTCGCGAGCAGCTGGTAAGGCCTCGGCGACCTCTCCTTGAATGACGCCACGTAGAGACGATGGTAAAGTTGTGGTAGGTTCTGGTGTGAAAGGCACCAAGGAAAACTGTCGTGCGACTTCTTCGCGGACAAATGCTTTTATTTCGGCTATTATTGACGCTTGGTCAAGACCACTGATCACACTAGACAGCGATGCCAAATCGTGCGCTGGAGGACGTCTTGTCAGAGCTCGCTGCTTCCGCAATTCATCGTAGCTTTGGCAGAGACTAATTACGTCGTTAACAGTGGTCGGGCTTTTCGCCAAGAGCATTTGAAAAGCGTCATCATCAATCCCTTTGAGGATGTGCTTACATTTTTCAGCTTCCGTCATTGCGGCGTTCACGCGTCTGCACAAATCAACGACGTCTTCTATGTAACTTGTGAAGGTTTCACCCGTTTCTTATGCGCGTGTGCGTAAACGTTGCTCAGCACGAAGTTTTCCGACGGCAGGTCGATCGAAGACTGCTACAATCGACGTTTTAAATTGCAGCCAAGTTCGGACGTCTGCCTCGTGGTTTCTAAGCCAAAGGCTGGCTACGCCCGTGAGGTAGAACAACACGCGTGTCAACTTGTCCGCATCCGTCCATCTGTTTAAAGCGCTCACCCGTTCGAAAGTCGAGGGCCAATCTTCAACGTCGTTGTCATCTGTTCCACTGAAGATTGGAGGCTCCTGCTGAGGAACACTGCCTGGACAGGTGGCAGGAAGAGATGGAAGCGTCTGCTGATCGGCGTCCGGCACAGCAGAAGGTAACCGTCGAGAACGGAGTTCCAGGATGGTAGCGGGAAGGTGTAAGGGACGGTGCCCGGCACGGCTCCACCCATTATAAAGGAGATTTATTAAGCAGAAAGGTTGATGTTTTGAAGGCTTGGAAGGCGATGCACCAGCCGTAATTTCCGAGCTCGAGCCGCTGCTGCACGCTCGATGCTGCTGCCTCTGCTCTGGAGTACTTCCTCTTCTTTACAATAGTTATTACATGCTTCTGCTGCATCAACAGAGCATTTCCAATTACTCTGCTGTTCACCAAAGGCTGCCTGGAATGCAGAAACTGGAATGCTCCTCAGTTCTCTCGTTTCAGCCTCTTAGATGGCCTGGAGCAAAACATGGTGCCGTTTTGTTCATGTCTATCACAAAAGTCGCATCGTATTAGCATTTCTTGCACATAATGTGTCCTAAGGTATGCCGTCAAAAGGGATTTTTACACTGTCGTCAAGGGCGAACCTGATGTAATTCGTCTCCAAGAATGGTGCGCCGTGATCACACGTATCTCCCTTAATCTTTGTAAACAAAATACATATGATTATGAATGATACGTCTATGCTCCAACATGAACGAACCGTGTAAGAACTATAGAGACTCTTGTCTTGTGTAATTTCAAAGCAGTTCGCTCGAACATATAACCGACAGCAGAGTCTGAAATACAGGACGTTGCATGCAAGCTACATGTCAGATTATGTGCGTTTGTTTTGTATACTTTTGAATCACTTGCCGCCGTGAAGGTGACTGACGGCAGTCTGAACTACAGCACGCTGAATCAAGGCTACATGTTCAGCCATGTGCCACGTAGCAGGTTCTTTGTGCGAGAGGTGATTGTTTGCCAGTGCAAATCAACAAAAGTGAAGTCTTAACCACAGTAGCAACCAGTGCATACATGACAATTTCAAGGACGCATCAAAACTACACTGGAAGTTGAAGCCGACGCCCACGAAACATTATAAAAAGCGAGCCGATCTCATGCTTCAACAGTCTGCTCGGTACTGGAGTAGAGAACCACACTGGGCAACTCCCGGGACCAAGGAGGATTAAATAAAAAGTGCTGGAGTGGAAGCTCCCACAATGCCTTGCCATCAGACGTAAAGCCACCTTTTGCCACTGCCAAGATGGCGGAAACATGCTCTTTTCTGATGATGCCCACTTAAATATCAAGTGGCTTGGTTATCTTATGTAAATGCTACGTTAGTTATATATTAAACAATAGTTGTTCCCAACGAAACAACACACGGAAACAAGTATGAATGACCAGATCTTCAAAAAACTTTGCCTCCCATGAGAGGCTCACTAAAGAAAACTAGTAACTGTAAGATGCACTTCGAGCACTATATGACCCGAAAAAGTTCCCACATTAAACTCGATGGGCGTCCGAGAGAAACGCTTCGTTTCTAATCGGTGGATGGGGATACTTTATGATGGCCCTAGTAAGATGGCCGCCACAGACGCCATCTTGCCAGAGGAATGGCTTCACTTCTGCGAAATCATTTCAACTCCAGCAATTTTTTTAATCCTCCTTGCCCGAGACATAACGCAGTGAACAACACGTCATGAAAACCAACACACACTGTCTTCGTGGAGCCACCGCCGACCCGTCTTGCCAGCTCCAAGGGTCACCTATAAACAGGGACGCAGTTAAAGGACTCTGCTGCACCCGGTTACGTATGTCATTTGCTTGAAATTAGTGAACTGTGAAGAAATTGTTGGTTAGGCTCTTGCTATTTCATCAACTATCTGTTTTTGAGCATTGACACTACATATTTTAACTTTCATGCAAGCTGCACTTGCATCACGAAATATATAACTAATGCACCTAGGTTTTGAAACTAACGTATCTATTTGTTGAAAATACCTTTTTATTTTGTGGAAATACTGTATCTTTATCTTTGTTCAAATGCATTACTGAAGCTTTTACTGTTTGTTTCGAAAAAGATCTTCACTTCTTCATACTGGCGATGGGCACAAGCCATCTACCAGAGGCCCAACCCCATGCCACGACTTGGGTGGAGCTTGTGCTTCGGCCCCGAGTTGCGACAATGTCCCTTTTCAGTTGTGGAAAGAAGGAAGTCTGAAGGAGCCACAGTTGGGTTCGAGTGTGGCTATAAAAGCCGAGTGATGCCGTGTTTAATAGAGAAGTACACAACAGCATATGCTTTATCACGGTGTCTTGCTGCTGAAGGACGTCCTGACATATGCTCACCTCAAACTTGCCCGTCTTCCTTCCCGAAACAATTTGTGCCAATCAAAAACACTAGACTGACCTATGGCTGCACTCCTAATTTCACCCCCTTTGATGCAAAACTTCACCGCATGATACTGCTCTAAGAAGGAATTTTGTTCCAAGATGATGAGGCACTTTGCAGGCTTATGCTTATCGAAGGCTTGATAATGACTGGCAGCGTCTACTAAAATTGACATACAAATTCCTGGGCGAGCATTCACTCTATTGCTTTTGAATTGTGCTTATGGCCTGCACGACATTAAACTTACATTATAAAACTTAATACAGGTGAATGAGATCAGTCTACAAAGGTTCTGTTTTCTCAAAGATTTAGTTTTGCAGCCATATCCACATTCTACATACAGCATGATGGCAGTTGTCCAGAAACTGTGCTACCAATAAAATACTAGTAAATACTTCAGAAATGGCACCAAAATTATAATAAAAACTAACGAGTGCAGAGCTAAAAATAAAATAAAAAATACACGAAAAGTACTCACGATGTTTGTGGCAACGCATGTCTGTAGCATGCTCAAAAGTACAGACATCAAAGGCAACAAAGCAGACCTGAGATAACCCTTACAGTTTTTTTTAAACTTTGCATACACAGAAAAATCTGATTCCGAGTGTGTCCCTGCGGGCATAATGTGACAGCAAAGCATTGTCACAGTGTATTTGACAACTTTTCTCTGGCTGCGGTAGGTAGCTATCTAAGTCAATCAATTTTAGGGCTTTTATCACTAAAAACAATCTGTCTATTGTTATCATTTGTCAGGCACTTTTTCATCAACTGCACATAATCATCATCATGTTTGTTTTTGAGGTGAAGTGGTGCAAAGGACCAGGACAGAAAAACACACACACACGATCGCATGTAGTGGTACGACGAAGAACAAAAATACATATCTACTTATCAGTCCTCGTCACTGCAATCAAAAACAGAAAAAGAAGAAAAAGGCAAAAAAAAGACATCAAATGTATGCCGATGCAAGAAGCTAAAATTTTTAGCACATGACATCAATGGCCAATATGACTAGCCAGCACAAAGATACATAAAATACAAGAAGCACTTACACAGCTATTTTCTAACACAGCAGTGTCGTGGGCCTGAATTATTTTACATGTTAGTCGATTCTAGTTAATGGCTAACAATTCACACTAACTGAATTCGAGACCGCAGCAGCACTGTTGGCGGTGAATCAGAACGTGGCCACTGATGACTCTTGTTACGTTGTACTGGTGGTCACAAAGCCTCCCATTAAAACAGCGGCCAGCCTGGCCCACGTACTCTTTTTCCATGTGTCAATGGTATTCTGTACAGAACATTTACAACAAACCATGGTTTATGTCTCTTGTTGCATTGAACGCCGTCACAGGTGCGCTTGTTTACCTTACTACTTCACAGCCTGGACTGCACGTCAAGCACGGTTAAAGCCACCACTAGGTTTGCACGTTCGCCTATTCTCTTCAAATTATGGGCCACTTTGTGTATACAGGGCATTGCCATGGCTTTCTGGGGGTGCTTCTAATGCATATGTTCGGTTATTCCTCGTGAAGTGGCCTCGCTGAACTCAATTTCTTTCAATATCATGTGAGCAACAGAAACAAGCATATCACGGAGGTAACCAGCACTGATCAATCTTAACATGTGTCCTTGAAAGCTATCTCTTTTGCAATGATTACAAACCTTCTTGAGTGCACTGGACCAACACAATTTGAAAAGTCTCCTCTTCCCAAACTTCAAATGCGCACTGTGATATTGCCACATTCTTTTCCTCGAGTTTTGTTAACGCCTCGTTGCACTACCACGGCTGCTGGATGAAAAGCACACGGAACGGCCTATCGCGTGGAGCGGCTTTCTATAGCAGAGCGCGTGTCAGCCATAGAGTCAGTTGCGGCCGCTGCAGCGCGAGGAGGTAGGGACGGGAGAGACTGGGAAATGAGTGGCGGCGGCTCCCTCGGGGCCGCTGCCGCAGCACATTAGCTGGTGTTTGTCACAACAGTAACCAACTCAGTTGTTCTAATCATTGTTTTTTTTTAAATCTCAATTATTACCGGGATGACATATCGCATGTTTAGTAGACTACGAGGCACTATTTAGTTAAAATAGCCAATTTATTTTTCCTGTGCGTGCCGAGCAGCTGACATTTTTTTTTTTAGAACCAGCTTCTTGCTCTGAGGCTGACAGAAAAATCCACAATTCATGTAGCTGCATGATGTGGCTCTGAATGCGTGACAAATTCTTTGTTGTATTTATGAAGATGTCTTAAACTAACATATTCTGATTATTGTGAGGTTTATTCAACACTTTCGCGTTTTCTGAGCCGGAATGCTTGACAATTATTTTTGGACACTTTACAATAGACGTTCACAGTTTTTATATTCTGAAAGCTTATCAAAGAAACATAATTTCAATATTTTTCATGTTATGTGCTACACAGTAGTATATAGATATATATTTTTCTTCATTTATTTATTTATTTACAGAATACTGCGGTTGAAAGACCAAGCAGGGGGGCATAATAAAAAGTGATGCACAATGTAGGTTCAATAAAAAGAAAGTTCAAGCAATAAAAACATGTTAAGGCAGTAGAACACAGGATAACATTTGAACAAAGTAAAATGGCAGCAAAAAATAGCAAATTGCAACCAGAGAATGCAAATCAGATACAACGTGAGACAGTCAAATCTTGAGTTGTACGGCTAAAAACGGAAAGATACATAGTTAACCAAGTCAGAATTTTCATTATCAGAAAATGCTTCAAAAGGTAGCGCATTCCAATCATTGATCGTACGAGGAAAGAACGAGTTCATTAAAAGATTAGTATGTGCAAAGCATGGTTCAAGAGTGTAACTGCGGGTATGTCGAGTTTGTCTTGAGGTTCGATTTCTTATACAAGTTTCTGGAATAACGTTAAACTTACGGAAATAAAGTGAGTGTAGAAATTTCAGCCGAGCAACAGTTCTTCGGTATTGTAAAGTAGGGATATCATTAATGGCCATGATCGTTGTTGGCGAGTCATTTCTGTGGTAGGCATTAAAGATAAAGCGAACCGCCTTTCGCTGCACCATCTCAAGCTTCTTAACATCTTTCTTTATATGTGGGTCCCAAGCGACACTAGCATAATCTATCTTTGGTCTTATAAAAGCATTGTAAGCCAACATTTTGATTTCTGAGGGCGCTGTTTTTAATTTGTGTCTCAAAAAACCGAGGGTTCTAGAAGTAGATGAGCATGTTTTATTAATGTGGCTTGACCATGTTAGGTGGCTTGTAATTGTGACGCCCAAATATTTATATTTGTTAACATCAGTCAATGGACAGTTGTTGAGAGAATACGCATAATTAAAACGGTGTTTGTTATTTTTATATGTATGGCAACTGATTTATCATTATTTAATTTCATTGACCAATCTTCACACCACTTAGAAATGGCACAAAGGTTGGATTGCAGGCATTTCTGGTCATTCGGAGCAGTAATCGCTTTAAAAAGTATGCAGTCATCTGCAAAAAGCTTTATCTGGACTTGTGATGTGTCTATTGATTTAACAATTTCATTTATATACACTAGAAAGAGAATAGGTCCCAAAACACAGCCCTGAAGAACTCCGGACGATACTGGTAGAATATCAGACATTCAGTCTACTTTAACATGCTGCTTGCGATTGTGAAGGTAAGAATGGATCCAGTCAATGAGGTTAATAGTAGACCTAGAATACGTAATCTAGAAATCAGTTTTCTATGCGTGACAAGATCGAAGGCTTTACTAAAATCTAAAAAATAGCATCAATTTTATTCCCCGTAGCAAGCAACGACGTGAACTCATGATGTGTTAAGACTAGCTGCGTTGTGGTCCATAATTTTTTTTTTCTTGAACGACCAACACAATTTGAAAAGTCTTCTCTTCACAAACTTCAAATTATATCAAATTATATATATATATATATATATATATATATATATATATATATATATATATATATATATATATATATATATATATAAATATATACATATATACATATATACCGTGTCAAGTGACAATCACATTTCTAATATGTTTACACATCACAAAACCCCTGCTGCTGTAAGGCAGTCGAGTGCACGTGACGTGCCTTCGTTTGAGCGAGCACAGGTGCCTATTTGTCGACGACGCATAGTAGAACAAATAAAAAGTAATGGATGACAGAACCGCATGACGGAGACTGCCATAAGACAAGAGCGTCAGAGTGCTATCGGGATTCGCCAGTGCGCGTGGAGAGGCTAACATGAAAAGACCGAACGGATGGTTTTATTGTCGATAGACATAGAAGGCAACAGTTGGGTGCAGAAGCTGGAGCAATTGTCAAGTCGTTTGATTATGCAAAAGTGTAAAGAAGTAAAAAAAATGAAAATGCCAGGATCAGCTCTAAATTAAGAGTAAATTAAATATTTTCACACATCTTGTTCCGATTATGTGTTCACTGTTGAATTAGTTGCATTATCCTAAAAACGTCGAGACGGAAAGAGACGAAAACACCCAAAAGCGCAGGAACGTAAGCAGTTGTGTTCACATTTTGCAGCATCATTGCTATTTTCGTCTCACAGTTTTCATGCTATTCACTTAATAACTGTTCGCTCAATTGTCAGCATTTAAATTACAGTCACTGAAACTTCAAAGAGGCTCGAGTCCAATGTTATGAAATCGCACACATGCAAAGTATATTTCGTGACTGTTGCATCTGATACTGCAGTGTATGAATACTAAAACGTGTTTGGAGGAAGTGAGAAGTCTATCTTAGTTTGTGTTGTGGCAACTGCAGTTGCCGAGGTTAAATATTCTAAATGAAGTTAAGAAATTTGAAGCAACCTTTTCTGAAGCGACATACTCATAGGTACTATAAATAATTTAGACGCAATAAAAAAGTGTAGCTCTTCCAGATCTATTTGTTGTGACCTTGTAGGATCCAAGCAAAATACGCTCACAATTCTTACTTTCGCAAATACTGTTCGGTGTGCAAGATACCATCTCGAGTAAGACAATATCAAAAATTTACAAGAGCTGCAGGTATCTAAAAGCAAGGTTGGTAAGTACCTGGTGTTCACACGCCAGATGGATATTAGAAGAAGATTTCTCGGGTCACACAAAGATACACGCGCTCAATAATAACTACCGCAAGCGCGCCGTGCATGCGATTCTATGGGAGCTAGCGAAAACTGTTCCCTCCTGGTGGCGCCGCAGCAGTGTTTCGGGAACTAGACCTGTCACGCCAGTTTTGGAACAGGCGGCGAGCCGTACCCGTGCGCTCTTCCATCCAGCCACTGTGGCACTACCTTCAGCGCAAACCGCTCCTATGATGTTCTTGAAGCTGGCTGCGAAACCGTAGTAGATCATTTTGTTAAGATTACGCCCACTTCGCGAATATTAGAGATTATTCCGGAACCTACGTGGCTACTAGCGAAAATGCTAAAATATTCTATGGCACGTGTTATAAATGCCGACACGCTTCACCGCTAATCAGTTCATCGACGGCCGACGCTCTGCTCGCTGCTATCAGTACCAGTGTCTGGCTGCAATCTGACTTTCCTTTATGTGGCCACAAGTTCAGCTCAAATAAACGGTTTCATCTTCAATCTGTAGTCTTCTCTCTTCGTCCACGTCACGACCCCGTGACATTTGGTGGAGGTGTTACTTCTGGCATGTACCAGACGCCCCCATCAAGACCTGAACCCTGCCCATGTTGCGAAGAAGACACAGGCACTAGCCACGAGCAGAGAGTTAGCCGCAGGCAACAAGGTCTGCCACCGGAGTACGGGCTCTTACCCAACAAGACTCTGAAGACCAAGACATTGACCTCGACCACGGCGACAATGATAGTGCCTGTGCCACCTGCACCACTCCTGCTCGGGCTACCCAAACAGCCACCAACTTTCCGCGGTTCGCCACTGGAAGACCCGGAAAGCTGGCTTGAAAGGTTCGACCGCATTGCCGTCTTCAATAATTGGACTGACACTGAGAAGCTCCGGCATGTGTATTTCGCCTTACGAGATGCTGTGCCGACCGGGTTCCAGAATCAAGAGCGAAGCCTCACAAGAGAGGACGTCTTTCGCGCCAGGTTCCTCAGCACTTTCGCAAGTGTGGTCCACAAGGAGAAAGCTGCAACTCTCGTAGAAACCCGTATGCAGATGCCAAATGAAAAGTTGCCGCTATTCACGGAAGATATTATTAAACTCTTCCACCATGCTCACCGCGACACGTACAAGGAGAAGGTCCACCTGCTCATGCGAGGAGTGAAGCAAGAACTCTTTGCCGGGTTTATCAGGAACCCGCCGAAGACGGTCGCTGAATTCATTTCAGAAGCATCAACAATAGAGAAGACGCTAGAGATACGGACACAGCAATAAAAATATAGCCTCTCATCTACAAGCTACGCCGACATCCTAGCACTAGGAACCACCGACTTGCATGAGACGATCCAAGCAATTATGCAAGAAGAAGAATTGTTGCACTTGAACAAATGGGTTTTATCCAAAAGTTTTTTTTCTGTTTATACAAATGACCAGCTACTTAGATGATTAAAAAAATATTATCGTGAAATATTAAGTTTCACAAGTGCACAAACACATTGCATTCAAACTTACGCTTAGTTTGACTTCGGTAGATTCAAACTGTTATCAATATTTTTACATTTATCGCGGTCTAAATGCGGGGGCAAAGTGGTCTCGATTAATGCCAGGCTGTAAGATTGCCAAATATTGCCAAAGAAAAATAACAAGGCAGTGCTTGTAGCTACCACTACCAAGACTACCTACATCCTATAATGCTGCAAATTTCCAACGCAAACGTGCATCATACACCACCACAAACGGCTTTACCACAAACATCTAACACACTCTCCCGCTTTCTCTCTCTCGCCCTGCAAGTATGGCCGGCAGCCGTCACTGCAGTTGCATATCTAATCTTACACTCAAATTTCGCAATGTTCAATGAAAGAAGCGCACAGGCAGAGAAACTTCAAACACGGCAACGAGCAGTTTTGTACAGCATATGTGACGAGGGCTAGCTACCTTGCCGCGGATAGCCAGGGAAGCGAGGTGTAGTAGTGATATTCTTGATAAAGAACGCAGAGTCATGGAGTGCATAATTTAGGTATTTTGAATAGTGTTCGACAGTTTCGTCTCTGGAATAACTTACGACTTCAGGCGATCATCAGACGAGTGTTTTTGAGCGTTACAAGACAGATATGTGGATCCATCGTGTTCAGGATGCCATACTGCCTCCCTGTCCACCATGCAGCCGTTTGAAGATAATTAATCCCTTCTGCTTCGAGTAATTGAACATCTGGAAATAATATAATGTAACACAGACTACGAAGTATACTCGTGCAGGCTTGTAGCTTGTTATCAAAGTCGTTAGGCGGACAGAATTTCTCAGATTACTTTCAGAAGAGGGGTTCAAAGAAACAGTCTTGACGTCCAGAATATTTCAATGGAAATAGAGTGCATCGGGAGTGACAGCTACAATGAACGATGAGCTGCTAACTCACGAGTAGCGAGTCGCACTTCACGTTTCCTTGTGCGTTGATGTTTTTTCCCGCTCGTAAGTCACTTTCATTGCAAATATTTTATCATATCCTTCACCGAGCTTCAAAAAGCATACTTTTTTTTGCGCATTGCATGTAGCCCAATTACAGTGGATATTACGCAGTACCGCATGCCATCAACATGCTTGAGCTACACCAGTGAAGCGAAATGGTTAGAGCAATGAAACAAGCAGTCACGCCTACAGTCCACGCCTCTCTGCTAACTTCTTGTGCACTTCACCAGTAACATCCGAACAACGTTTGTGTTCGACAAGTTTTCACAATTTCAATGTTGCAAAAAACATACGCGTGAAGTATTCAATTGGATATCCTTGTTGCGATCGAGCTGATGAAATCTGCAACATTCAAGCGCAGTGAGTTGCGCACTGCTAGAGTCTGATCAAGGCTGTGACACAAGCGCTACTTAATGGGAAGTTAAATGCTTGTGTTCCGTTGAACAAGCAACTCAACGGTGCTTACAATGCAAGTAATGACGACAGCGTAATTCGTTCGTAAACCATCGCTACGTTGAACATTCGTTCCTGTGCAGCCGCAACGGCGCGCTATTCGCTAGTGGCCTACTACTGCGGCAAATCCGCCAGACAAGCTTGGCACAAATTATCTCAGAGTACCGTTCCATACCTATGTCAATTCGAGTTCGCACAGTTTTCTGTAGCACGCACACCATTACCCAAGGCATCAATGCACGGTCATTCAGCTGACACCACCACCCTTCACACTGCAGCAAAAAATGAGGTAGCAAATTTGTGGTTCGTATCATTTGGAAGAGTACTTTGGTCCGATATATCTTCATTCGACGAACAAGAGTTCATCCGGTGAAAGCAGCACGGGGCGTACATCCTATTTTTTTCTAGGAGAGTTCACGAGTTAATCGTCCTCTCGCAGCCATCTTGAATTGCACGATGCGCCACCTATAGCCCGGGGCAATTGCGAATAAAACTGAAGGGCAAGAGTGGCATCTGTCTTATAACCCATGAAATAACGAAAGTTGCCACTGTAGTGTTCCTATGCAAGCACACACAGTGATCACTCGTTAAGAGAGCTTAAAGATGTTGAGACTGTTTCGTGCATGGTCTTAGCATGCACCCTGTCAAAATAAAGGAGACTAGGGCAGCTGCATGTTTTGTCGTGACAATGTTAGAGCGCAAACGCAAAGGAGAACACATCAGTGACAAAATTTTTAAAATTGACGGATTTTTTCATGTAATGATTTCAGAAGCATAAGGTTGGCATAAAGTTTTGTTATTACAAGTTGATGACAACACTGAACCTTGTGTGTACTTGGTGGGGCAAGCAATTCCTTCCTTAGCATAGAAACTTAGTAAAATATTGTTTTTTCAACCCGAGTTTCAACTGTACTGAGCATGTGATTGCAAAACAGTGAACAGAAAGATGACTTGCCTTTATCAATAGGCTTGACAGTTTTGATTGCCAAGTAACCAGCTTCTGCAACCTTCTTGTCTTGTTCTTTCAGACTTGCAGCGGTTGTCTCAATGCTGCTATGATGCAGTCAATAAAACAACGAAGCATATAAGTAGTCATGCCAATGGCTATTAACTCTCTCTGCTTGCCAAGACACTAGTCTTTTTTTCTTCGTTGCAGATTGGAAGACTTAATTACAATGCTTACTCCCCAGGGCTGAATTATACTCTGATTATTAGTTATCTTCTTTACTAATATACAGCCTCTATCTGAATACATATCAAAAAGAAATGCTTAAGGGGCATCGACATAAAGTTTCAAGAAAATCTAATAATGTTATACTCAGAAAATAAACATATTTTTTCCCCTCTTCTTGTGTACTCGGGAATCGCAAGCCAACACGCCCAAAAAATGATTTCTGAAGCCACTAATTTCAGCAGAGATTATCCAGAATCAGATCAGAACAGCAGCTGTAGCGGAGTAGTTGTCTGCCGTCGTCAGTGTCTGTGACCACTATTGCGAAGTAAAAAACCTAAACAACAAAAAAATGCCACACCCGCACGGAAGGGACAGCACAGCGAAAGCTAGAAGAGCAGCCTTTAAAGCCTTTCAAAACACTCATTGTGTAACTACTGACGCTAACTTGCTTGTTATCCAAGCAAGTGTGCTTGTTATCCACTAGGGCATTAATAATAAAATTTTTTGGATAGTAGGCTGGCATTCACTATGCTATTTTTCGCATTTGCAAGGAATTTTGTGTCAATTGTTCATTCAGTGGCTGACGATGACGAGGAAGTGCGTATGTGCCACAGTTAACAGGGGAACAAGAACAAGCTTTTGTAATGGGTTGGAGCACTGGACGACCCACTCATTATGCAATTCACATTGTGCGACGACTAGTTGTTCTTTCGCTGTTTTAAAACGCTTTATAAGTCGTATTAACGTAATTGCTTTCCTGACATCAAACCTGCATAAGGCAAGTTTGCCAACAAGTACTAAGTACTGGTGTGGCTGCGTGGTAGGATACTGGACTGGCACCCAGCGGACCCGGGCTCAAGCCTTACTACGTCATTGGCGCTTGGTTTTTTTCTCATTTCACGTGATGTGGTTGCGGACACCGGCGACAACGGCGGCGGACAACTACGCGTGACTCTAGTTGTGATTTCATAGCAGCTATCCCTGCAAAAAATTTCTAGGAACGTCGGCCACTCTAGCTGAGCATAGTCAGCAAAGCATGAGCAGGTCTAACAGCAGGTTAGGTTCTATACCCTTAACCTCGCTTTTCAACATTAAATGATGGTGTCAACCAGGGCTACGGATACTGTATCCGAATACTGTATCCGGGATACAACGAGTGATGCGTGTCATTCTTTGCTTCCACCCACCAACTACCTAGCCATTGATAAGCATCTACTCTGTTCTGTTCTGTCGGCCATGCCTCTGGTGACAGTGATGATGTTTCGGTTCTTATATATGCTATCGAGAAAGCTGCTATGATGTTCCTGTTGCAAACAGCACATATTTCTTGTTTCATTTACGGGGACTCGGCGACAAAGCCTTTCTTGTTACACTGCTTCAGTGAGCCTGTTCGGGGAAAGAGAAGTGCCTACGGGGTGAAACAGGAGTGCTCCGGGGGGACAAGCGGCGACAGAGCAAAGAGTGCAATGACGAATTCCACTGGTTGATCCGAAGCAGCCACCGAAATCTTGAAGTGACCACTCGGATTATGCCAAGCAAGATCTGCGAGTGGAAGACGCGAATGCCCCGCCTGAGGACGCACCGGAAGTTGTTTACACATACGTCACTAAACGAGTCCTGAAAACTTCCTCAACATAGCCGATTATCTTTGGCCATGCACACGGCGGGGCGGGAAAGCACGTGCGGCTCGTCCTCGCTGCTGCTACTAGTGCTCTCACTGTCGCTCAAAGCGAGAAGCAAACCAACAGCACCAAACAATACCAATTTAGACATGTAAACCTGTGCAGAGGGCACCGCCTCGAAAAAGAAAAAAAACGCTCAAGGCAGCTGGAGGCAACAGTGCTACCCAAATGTGCTGGAAATGATGGCAACGCATTCTCGGAGTTCCGGGGAAATCCGTCTCTGCAAGATGGAGCACGCCAAACGCTCTATCACGGAGTGAGTTCCTCCTAATCTGCCAGTGGAACACAGGAACTTGCTCCGAATCTACCAGTGAAATGCAGATTCTCAACCGCGGAGCAAGAAAACTTGCTCCCGCTCGACGAGTGGAATTCGCCATAAAAGAAAGAGTGGTCGAATAAAGACATTTGGACGCCCGCTCAGATGTCTTCTTTGTGATGTTTGGAAGGCCCTTTTTTAGTGCCTGTAGATAGTGTAAATAAATCCAGTGTACTTTTATCGAACTGTGCCTTCCATGATCGGCGTCTAATACAAGAAATTGCTACAATTCCAACCAAAGCCAATTTTTGCGCCTTAGCTGTCCCCTACCGGCGCCGCTAGCACTGGTATCTGTAACAGCTCTTACGTGAAATAAAAAAAAATGAAGTGAGAAAAAAATGTCTAGGAATGGAAAAAATACATTAGCCCAGGCTCTATGCATGACAGTTGAGTATTAATGCGATAGTGTTAGTGAGCTCATTTTGCAGAGATTCCGGTGTCAGCAGCGGCGTTGTTGCTTAAGAGTGAGAAATCATTATCTTCTAAGTGACCAAGACAGCAAGAAAGATGAAAATGAAATAAATAATAAGAATCTCCGGCTCAAAGAAGGAATCGAACCGAAGCTGTCTGCATGTCAAGCAGGTGTTCCACTGCACAGCCATGTCTGATTATGATACTTCGTGTTTTTTTGCGCAAGGGCCGTTTGATGGCCAAAGAGTGCCAGTTCATTGGACTAGAGATGTGGACAATGATTGCGATTAGCAGCTGCATAAGAGCTGTAAAATTTCTCGTGCTAAGGCAGGTAAAAACATAGAAGTAATAAAATCATGACCATGTGGTGAAATGTGTGTAGTGTCAATGAATGAAAGTTTGTGACATTAAAAGTTGTGGTGCACATATATGGCATCAGCACAAAAGCCTCGATCGTTCACACCCTTGTGTACAAGGGCCATGAGGCAAGTGCTTTGTTCAGTGCTGCCACAGCAGTGGCAACATTTCTGGAGAGGTGGAGAGGTACTACGGAATGCCCAGGTATATTACATGAAAGGTACGTAGTTCTCTCAAAAAAGCCAACAACGATTTATGCCTGAAAAGTGGTTCCCTACCGACGAACATTGCTGGAGGAAGTTGTATCTGTTGTCGGTAAGGTAATGGAAAGTTTTGTCTTCTCAGCGTGCCTAATTGTTCACACTGAACTAAAATATGAAGTACGGTGAGTGCTTCTCCACATCTATCACACAAAGGTGGATCGCTACTGGACAAAATAAATGAATGTGTAGTGTAGGTATGTCCTGTTCTCAACCTTGGAAGTATTACTCCTGTGTGGCGTGATTTTGATACTGGCAGTCAATGGCCAAGTTGTGGCTCGATGACATCCAATTTATTACCTGTGTGTGTGTCCCATGTGCTCTGCCATTAACCCCTGAGCTTTCGTTCTATAAAAGGTTTCAAGTCGAGTGCAGGAATTCATATGAATGTATTGGTAGCGGTTTTGTTGGCATATTAAGCTAGCTGGTCTAACAGAATGTTGCCTTGTATTTCGCGGTGCCCTGGCACCCAGCAGACTACAACATGCTGCTTGGATGAGTAGACTATGCATAAAAACGAATAAAGCGAGACAAGAACAGGGTTTTTGTGCTTTTTAAAAGTTTTCAGAGCTTTTACTACGCCTAGGAAATCTGTGTACATTAATGCTTTCTGTAGTTTTATTTGTTTATTGTGCTTAACAGCCGCAAGTATCGCATAAGCTTCGCCAGTGAAAATGCTTGTATCAGGGTGCAGATCACCGGCTTCCGAAAAGGATGGGTCAACGGCTGCGTACGAGACAGAAGTGTTGGTCTTTCAGGCACCCGCAAAGAACTTGGGACATGTGTATTTCTGTTCTAGCTCTAGGAAGTATGTCTGAATATGTGCAATAGATGTGTGCTTCATAACCTCCAAGAAAGGCACGTCACAATTTATCGCCTGCCACTACCACGGTGCCCAGCATTCTGCGTAAGCCATCAAATGGTGTTCAAGTGGCACACCGGTTTCCTTCACTAGGCCCCTCACACGGAGTGAGTACAGCTGTCTCATAGAAGGTCGTTTCTCAAAGACAGCAAGGCCTGACAAAGCAATATTTGTAGAATGTGAAGGATGTTGCTTGTCTGCATTCACTTTAGGATAATATTTAAAAGACGGGTAACATCTCTGTAGGTGGAGCGACCATCCGCACGATTCCACGTACAGGCTCTCCACGGGGCTAGTGCAAAGAGCACTCGTATAGATGCGGATGTCCAGATGATGAGCAGGGTCAATCAATTTAAGGGCAGTAGGTGTCGCAGACTGATATGCTATTGCCCCATAATCTAGGCGAGTACCTATGAGGCTTGTATACAAATTGATCAGGCACTTCTTTTCACTTCCCCACATACTGCGTGACAACACATTTAGGACATTCTGGGCTTTTATGCACTTGTTTTTTAAATACTTGATGTGTGGTATGAATGTTAGCTTGGCGTCCAAGATTAGGCCTGAGAATTTGTGTTCAGTATGAACAGAAAGACGCTGTCCATGCAGTTGAATATCGGGTTCGAAATTAATGCCTCTCTTCCTGGAGAACAAGACACACTTGCTTTTCTTTGCATTCAGTCAGAACACGTTATCTTGTGCCCAATTGGAGACATTGTTCAAAGTAAGCTAAGCCTGCTGCTCACACATTGCCAGATTACAAGACTTAAAACCAAGCTGCACGTCATCGACATATGTGCAGTAAAAGATATTTCGAGGGATGGCCAAGCGCGCTAAGAATTCGTTTTGATAATAAAAAGTGTGCAGCTACGTACACCCCCTTGCAGCACTCCTGTTTCTTGGACAAATGTTTGGGAGAAAGCACTACCCACTCGGACACAGCATGTCCGATTTGACAAGTAACTTTCAATTATGGTAAACATACTGCCACGCACGCCAAGATGAGACAGGTCTCTCAATATTCCAAAGCGCCATGTTGTATCGTAAGCTTTTTCGATATCGAGGAACACAGAGAGAAAATATTGTTTGTGGACGAAAGCGTCTCTGATCTGTGCCTCGATACGAACAAGGTGGTCGGTGGTGGATATACCCTCTCGAAATCTGCACTGAAACGGGTCGAGCAAATTGTTTGTTTGAACGAAATGTACAAGTTGGCGGTTTATAATTTTTTCGAAAAGTTTGCACAAGCAACTTTTCAGTGCAATAGGCCTATAACTCGAAAATGAGGAAAGGTCCTTGCCCTCTTTCAAAATGGAAATAATTATAGCCTCTTTCCAGGAAGTAGGGATAACACCAAAAAACCAGATAGTATTGCACAAGCAAAGTCGGAATTTTTGCGTTTCGATTGGTAGGTTTTTCAACATTTCTTACACCACACGATCACATCCTGGGGCGGAATGACTGAAGGGATTTAGAGATAAGTAAAGCTCAGCTAAGCTGAACGTTTGGTTGTATGCTTCGTGTTTTGTACATTTGTGTTCTAGTTTCTGCTTTTCGATTCTTGTTTTGTATCTTTAGAAGGCTTCACTATAGTGTGACGAGCTGGACACTTGTTCGAAGTGTGCGCCGAAGAAGTTTGCTTGATCTTCCAAGCTATCACCTAGTGTGTTTACGAGAGGGAGTGAATGCACTTGTCTTCCTGCCATGTTGCAGACTTTAGTCTCCTGTGTATACGTATTGATGCCTGATATAAAGCTGTGCCAACTTTCCCTTCTCGCCTGTCGGCGCGTACTCCTGCTTTGAGACTACGTTTTTAAAGTTTGTAATATTCTCCGCCGTCGGAGAGTCTCGAAGCAGCTTCCATGCTTTATTTTGCTTTCTGTGTGCATGCCGACACTCACTGTTCCACCAAAAGGTGTGTCACCTGGTGGACCGTCCAGTTTGTGGAATACACTTTATTGCAGCATCAATAAGAAGTGCTGTCAGAAAGTCTACAGCTGTATTTATACTTATTTGAATTCTAGCCTGCTTTCACTTTCCTACTCTTCGTATCCCAACTAATTCTCCCTCTTTTTTTGCCCTCCCTACCCCTCCCTCTTTGCTTTTTGTATAACGCGAGCAGTGACGTCCGGTTTCACCATGTTCGACCAACTTAAGCGAGTAGCTTCTCTGAACTTTTCTCAGTCCGCCTTGTCTGTGTGCCATCTGGGAACATGTAGAGGACCTTTGTCTATTGGTGTACTTAGAATGATAGGAAAGTGGTCACTTCCGAACGGGCTGTTGATCACTTTCCAATGAAGCAGGGGTACAAGCGATGGGGGCGAAATGCTGAGATCTACGCATGAGTAGGTTTTGTTGGCGAGGCTAAAGTGTGTTGATTCTTTCCTATTCAACAGACATGCACCCAAAGAAAAAAGGAACTGTTAGATTACGCGACCTCGTGCATCGCAGGGAGAGTCGCCCAATGGGCCATTATGTGCATGCAAGTCCCCAAGGACCACATAAAGTTTCGGTAGTTCATCTATCAGTGACTGGAATTCGTGTTTTTCTAGACGGTACTGTGGAGGTATGTAAAGAGAGCAGATGGTGACAAGTTTGTTCAAAAGAACTGCTCGAATAGCCACTGCCTCAAGGGATGTTTGTAGTGGTAGACGTGTACGTGCTACGCCCTGATCAACTACAATGGCCACACCACCAGATGACGCTTCAACATCAATGCGGTCCTTTCTGATTACATGTTGAAGTAGAAAATAATTGTTCCTAAAATTTAAGTGCGTCTCTTGTACACACAACACTATTGGGAATGTTTGTGAAAGAGTTCCTGGATATCGTGGAGGTTTCTAAGCAGTCCTCTGACGTTCCATTGTATTATTTGTGTATCAATTATGAGCATAAATGAGTGCTGCGTGTACTAAAAAGTATTGCGTTAAGTCAGGAGCCCTTGTCAGGCCCCGTCATGATGGTTTTTTACTTTTTGGCGCGCTCCAAAGAGTCGCGCCTGTCCTTTGGCACCGAAGACACCGTTGAATTTGCTGTTGTGTCCATCACCTCGAATGAGGTGCTGGATGCCCGCTTGCGGTTCACGCGTGCGGGCACGGAAGTCTTAAGGCAATCTATCAAAACAGAAGGCTCTGGGGCTTCAGGTCCGGAGGCCTGCAAGCCTTTTGGTGGAGGAAGAGTATGTACTACTTCCGCTAAGAGGCTGAATGGCGCTTCCGCCAGTCCACTTTGTGTGGTACGTGCGGGCGCCACTAATTTTGGTGGCACTGCCCTCTTTCGTGCCACCTCCGTGAATGAAGGACCCAGCAAAAATACACACTTGCACGCCTCCCTAAATGAGGTGTTTTCATTTACTTTGAGTGTAAGTATTTCTTTTCTGTGTTTACATGTAGGACATGTGCGAAAGTAAGCGGGGTGTCCACTGTTACAGTTTGTGCAGTGGGGAGTTTCTTCTTCACCGTTGTCTGTAGCATGTTCGTTCTAACTACACCTTGCACACGTTTGACGGCCGCGGAAGCTCAGAGCCGTAACCGAAATACTGGCACTTACAACAACGTCGGGGGTTCAGGGTGTAGGGTCGAACCTGTAACTTCAAGTAGCCTGTTTCGATGTATTCTAGAAGTGTGATTGTGCAGAATGTAAGGATGAGGTGCTTTGTCGGCGTTTCTTAGTTGTCGCGCCTGATCTTAATTCTCTGAACATGCGTTACGTGCTGTTCATTCCAGCCCTCAAGGAGCTCACCCTCTGTCAGGTTGATTAGGTCTTCATCAGACACTACACCTCAAGAAATGTTCACGGAACGGTGCGGTGTGACAAATACAGGTGTGGTTCCAAAAGAGGTGTTTTGAAAATTTTCGTACTGGGCCTTGCTTTGTACTTCAAGGTCGCCACTAGCCATGCATGTAGCTTGATAACCTGTACCAAGGGTATTGGCGAGTCATTTTGATACGAAAAATGGAGAGATTGTTCTTGCATTCTTTTGTGTTTCACAATGAATCACATGGAAGCGTGGGAAGATTTCTTTGCGTTTTAGGAAGACATTCAGCCTTCCTTCAGTGTGCCCCCTCTCAGAGGGAGGGTGATCAGACAGTTTGGGAAATAGAAAACAGCCCATAAAGTACTATATATAAATTTGGCAGCCATGCTAGCTGCCCACCACGGAGCCCAACATGGGGACGCAGCAGCACAATTACAAAAGGCATGCCAGCGCCAGCTGTACAAAGCCCCTATAACCCAATATTATGTGACCAAGAGGGCATATACACAAGGTTAACCCTTGTCACCTGGAAGATGGAAGTAAACAGAAATGAGGAGATGGAAGGAAATATTGAAAGCAAGAAAAGACGAACATGTAGGAAGAGAGAGAGAAAAAAAGGTGACTGCCGGTTTCCCCATGGGTGGGTCAGTCCAGGGGTGCCGTCTACATGAAGCCAGGACCAAAGGGGTGTGTTGCCTCTGCCGAAAGGCCTTAAAGTTCGAATCACACGGCGTCGCCTCAACCCATAGGATCCCCTTTTTCCAGACATGGCAAAACCACGCACGGCTAGGCGTGGGAGAGGTCAAAACCTCCCGTTAGCTCTGGTCCGTGGTGTCGCTACACACCAAATGCCTGCTTGGAGACAACCTTGCGGGGACATAGCCATGTCTATGCTTAAAAATACAGTTAAAATAACTCACTCAGCTTCTGAATGTAGCGAAAATAACGATCCTGCTTTAGAAATGCACACGTCCTGTATACAGGCTCTCAAATACAACATGTTATATTGCAGTAAAATTGCGTGGTAAAGAGTACATTGCCAATGGGCGTCAGAACATGCGATTATCATAACGACTTTGTGGTTTAAAACCAGCCACCCACTACAAAAGGCACACACATTTCTGTGCGTACTTTCTTACAGGCCAACTCCAGTGATTTTTCGAGGTCAATTGATTTAAACGAAATTCATTGGGTACGTTCCTTTGCACATTCCTGTCACTTATGCCAAATTAATGGCTCGAGAGATGCGCTAACTGTATGCAACTGAATTTTTAAAGACTGCTTCGAAAAGCTCCCTCACTTGCCAGAATTATTGGCAAAACTGTCTGTGTGATGTCATGTTTGGCATGTCGATGGAATCGATGCAGCCGATGGCATCACTACTTTAGCCGCTATGGCATTTATTGTGCTCGCCACAAGGTGACAGCTGCGGTGTTTGGCACGGGCATAGCACGGGAAAGCTTTCTTCCTTCCTCTGTGGTGTTTGGCTGGTGCTTCACTGGTCTGGCTTTCACAGTTTTCATACTCTGCACTGGCAGGACCAGTGTACGGCCTGGAGTTCTTGCCAAATAGTATGACAGACTGGGCACCGGGTTGGGCTTCGGTATTGCACCCTTTTGGTTATTAAAATTTTTTTTCTAGTTTTCTGAGCATTTCACCTATTGGGCTCATGAGAAGAGCATAGAAACATAGAACCACCAGTCTCAGGAAAATAGAAGCACCATTACCTTGACATGGTCGAAGAATCGCCAGAGTTGGCCTTTAAGGCCACGCAGTGGGTGCATAGCAAGTTGAACCACATCTTTCGCGCATAATTGCTCATGGTATAAAGCATGCTACACATTACGCAAAATGTAGCCATATGCAAAAGCTCCATTGACGCAAGCCACTTTCAATTTTATGGGTACATTACCCTTCTAGTAATTTCGCAATTCAAACCTGTCAAGTAACATATTAAAATAAAGTATGCACCAAGGGGTTGAAGTACGCACCAGGGAGAGCATATCACTATCGCGTTGAACTCTTAAAGGCAAAGTTTAAAGTCCTCAAGTTTTTCCACCACAGAGAAACACTGATGCTTCAATCTGCTTCGCAATAACGCCCTCTACAAGTGTGATATCAGGCAAGCAAGCAGGTTGACATACGTAATATAATGTCATAGCAGGTGCAAACAACAGAATGAGTAAGTCGTTGATTGCTTCCAACACATTACAAAAGAAGCCCAGTTTTTCATCAGCCACAGCACAAAACACACACAGCAATGCCTAACAGATGGGTGCCACGCTTTTCCGCTGAATGACGACTGATTGTATAGTAGATGCTTCTTCATTGGATGAAGTTTGTGATGATTCAAGAAGTGGTGTGTGCCTTAGATGCACTGGTTGTCCCTAGACCGGGCTCTAAGAAGGCCACTCTTCCAGCGTTTAGCGACTGTGCTTCGTTTTTCGCGGACGCCTGGAGACTTTTTCACTGTGCCATTGTCTCTTGAGTCCGCATTCTACAAATCTTTGCTACATTTTGATTCGCAGTACCCACACACACCATGCAAGATCCTACTTATGTAAATGCCTTTTTAACTCCCAAAGCTTTTTTGGATAAAGGTGTATGTCTAAACTTTATTAAATTGGCAATTTGAAGAAAGCCTTATTTTATCTTCTTCTTACACATCAATAAGAACATATCATTAAATCGAGATGTGCCTACCACATTGTCACACAGAATTACGTGGCGACTTTCATTCCTAGCACAAGCATCACCAGGAACTGCCATGCCGCCACTTATGTTGGCACAACAGATGCGAATGCGGTCAAGATTGCCTCACAAAATACTTTTTGTTTTTTTAATTTCCACTGCATGTATTACTATTTATTTTCAAATTACTTTCCACAATGCCTTCAGGCTGTCAAAGTACTTTTAATAATCAAATAAATGCTGTGAATCACCCTGTAAGAGAGAGGTTGTCAGCTCAATCATGGGCTGTTGAAGGCATTGTTTTAAATTGTACCGTGGCATTGCAATTATGCTTTTAAGGCCTAAGGGGCTAACCAGGGCTATGTAATTCAGAAAGGAGAAGCTACATACCATCATTTCCGAATCACCTTTATGGGCGGTGAGCTTTTTGAAGCAAACTCCTTGCCGAATGAGCTCCTTTGCCTGCTCGAGACTTTTAGGCACCATTTCCAAGAACTGCTGCATCAATGCCTGCAATGCAAATTGTACAAACGCTGCTCAAAGCGATGCACCGAAGACTTTGGCAGGTACTGTGTGCATCGTTAGTGAAAGCAAAATAGCACTAAGAGACAAAGAACAAAACAGCGGGACTAGTAACGGTGCTGCTTTGTTTTTTTGCTCATTCGTTCATCTTTCCATTTCTGGGGGATTTGAAAGACAAAAAAATGAGCCTTTTTTTGTCTTCCACACACTTGGTACATATTAAAATTTTGTTCTGCTGAAATTTAAAATTTCCGCTGAAGCACAGTTACCGACAAAAGCATGCACGTTCACAAAAAAGTAGGGCATTGGTAGCAAAAAAAAGAAGAAAGATTCGAGCACAAAAACCAACTGCTAGGCTACATTGGCCGCAGAAGCCTTTGCCGATACAGCCTACTAACAACAGAACGATTCAGAACTTTTTATTGACCTGAGGCATGATGAAAGAATAAGTTCTGTGATAACACATCAGCCAGCGCCACGTCCAGATTGTGTTCGCCGCCTGGGCTTTTCACGTTTGATGCAACAGAAGGCACACACAGAGGGTGAGTCAAAAAGCTCATTGGGGAGACACTCCGATACATGTGTGGGTGATTATTGCTCCGGAACCTTGCTTGATTATAACACTAGAATCTACACATGTTCATGGATGTCAATATACTGATACATTGGGATTCTAGTGTAACGAAACTGATTTCCTAATTTTATATGCAGCTTATTTGCTAACAGTTTTTTTTTTTTGCCATATGAATGCACCGACAGCAACAATTGTTGGCATGAAGAAGGGTCACGTTTTGACGCGACAGCACTAAAGAGCTTGTTTCGCAGAAATTCTGGTGTCGACGGCGTTTGCATCTTTGGTTCCAGAACAAAAAGGCCGCGTTTTTGGCGAGAGAAAACTTGCGACATTAAAGACATCAGACCGAGCGCAAAGCCACCCTCAGCTATTAGGAAAGCGACAATCGTTGTACGTGTGTTTATGCATGTATGTGAGTGCATGTATACCTGCGCGTGTGTGTGCGTGTGAATAGTATTGCTATTGATTCGGGTTGCCTAGCAAAATGAACGAAATACTTCATCAGAGAACTTTTAACTAATGTAGCACGAAACTGACAAGCATTCTTTAAATAACTTAAATCAACACACTACCATTGCCAGTCTTGCTTATAGCTTCATGCACATGCGTCCATTTCAGTCTCTGGCAGTGTAAGCAGCATGGTATGGTGGGAAGAACATTGGGTTCCAAAGGTCGATGCTGGGTTAACCAGTACCACACCTGTATCAGGATTGTCAGGCCAGTGCAATCAGACATATTTTGCGATATTTTATTAACTCTTACGGCCCTGGCGGTGTCAATAGACACCATCGAACAACACTTCCTCTAGTATCTCGGAAGCGTAACCAATACTGCTCATTTTGGGGGGCATAGTTCTTCAATGATCCCCACTACAATTGACATTAATATTGCAGGATGTTTGTTGAGGTAACAGCCACACAGAAGAAGCGCAACCGAGATCTTCAGTGAAGCGGAGGCGCTTAAGGCGAGGCGACTAAGGGCCCTTTTCGGGACGACGTATCATAGCTGTTTCAGTGAGTATTTGGCTGACCAGTAAGAAATTGGTTCCCATTTTGTGTACATTTTGTGTACACCATTATTAAAAAGAAGCCATTTTTCTCATTTTCTAATCCCCGAGTCCTGATGACCTAATTTAAAATTAATGCCACATTATTTAATAAAAAATGCTTGCACCACTGACTCAATATTCTGCTTGTGGCCTTCTGAGGTGTTAACTACAAGAAAAACACGCACAACAAATTTATCCGACCAAAATAAAATCCAGGGCTGAAAGGGTTCGGTCGGGCGGACTTCAACTCGATGAAGTGCTTATGAGACTGTGGAAGTGAGCGCCCTACCCAAAGCAGTGTATTTTCTGCAGATCACCCCTTATGCTGTCGAAGTGGGACGCCAATTATCATATTTGGTGTTTCATGAGGAATCAAGGCTTTTTAAAGTCTTTGCATTATTAATTGTGTCGCAAGTACACGGGTCGGAAGTACGCCTGCAACATGGCAAGACGGTGATCATCACTAGAGACACCCAAAAAGGAAAAAATCCGGCTTAACGACACCAAGCATGGCAAACTAAATATAATCACAAGGATATGATGAACGTAAAAAACAAAAACAAAGAAACGCGGCTACATCACAGATAAAGTATGTACAATATATTCTGTTTACTGGTTATTCTACAACATTTAATTTTTCTTGGTTCAAATAGGCATCGATGAGGCAGCTCAAGAGTGGCATCTGATTTCAAAGCAAGAAATTACTTTTCCAGCGTGATGAGGAACTGAGTAGGTAGCGCATAGGCCCACACTATTAATGTCGTGTTGAGAAGCATCGTGAAGAAGGCGTGTCGCTGCTGAAGTCAAAGCATTGCCTTTTGCATGCATGCCTGTTGATTCATCATCGCCATGTTGTGGAGTAACTGTCTCTACGTACAGCAAACTTGGCGTACTTTCAGCGGTTGTATCAAGCACTTCAGGTACAGTTGAGCCTTTTGGCCCCCATCGCTTTTGAGAACTCGGCAGTAGAGCCACCAATTTTGGCAGTGCTTTCCTGGTTTTTGGCTTCACGGTCAGATACTCTGGGCAGCCCGGGAAAATGCCACGCACATCATTCGAAGTGAGCATAGATTGTTTTCGATGTATGCAACAGGACGTATCCCTTGTATTCTGTATGATATGTCGCAGAAATCGCTTTTTCCGTGAAGTGCTTTGCGCACACATGGTCGGTAGGCAGTTGCTCGTCGGCACTTATCCAAGCGCTCTGGTTCACGGAGAGCCTTCAAGTACAACACATGCTTCATACAAGTCTGATACCCTGACTTGCAATTTGGTACAAAACACCACTTGCCCATTTCGGGGCGCAGCCAGCAACAAGCCTGCTGACACGTCGTTAGAGTCATATGTAGCGTGAAGGTATATGTGCACGAAATCATAAAGTGTGAATCAGCAAAACAAATGCACTGGCAGGGCTTACAGGCACAGGGCAACGCGTTTCTAAATCACAAAATCCCATGCACACAAAGCTTTCAGGAAGATGTTCTTTTGCGATTGAATTTAAGAACGAGCGGCACGCGAATTCCTGGTGCCCCATACAGTAGCACCATCTCAACTCACACGACAGAAACTACTTGCGGCTCAAGGTAAATGGCAAACACAATCTGCACGTGCCCTCTTCCGACGCAGAGTGGCGAGTGTCGGCACCTAACTTATCCTTACACTGTGATCTGATGTGCCACTTTTGTCATGTAATGATTGTCTGAAATGATGTTATCCGACTGAATTAGCTGACATTAAACAGTATTACGCATATATATATATATATATATATATATATATATATATATATATATATATATATATATATATACATAAAATGAACAAAATGAAATGCATGCCAGAGGTCACCCTTGTTTTACAAAATGTAGTTGTATTCACCAAGTCTTCACATTCTGGCCAAGTAAGCAGAGCCAGGTTTTCAGAGCAAACAGGTAATTTTTATTGCACATTCTATATTGCAATACAATTATTCTTGGTTTACACTGACTATCCCAAAGTACATAGATATTGTATATGAAAAGACACCTGAATTTGCGTTTCACAGCCTTGCTCATTTTTTTTTAACTTTCAGCTGAAAGCGAACAGTCATGACTAAAACCAGCCAGGTTACTTAACTATCCCCTTCATGTGTATTCAGTCATTAACAGTTTGATTACGACCGCATGTACATTTCAAAATAGGGGCAGACAACAAGAATGAAACTGAAAAGTCAATACGAGTTGAGCACGCAAGAAGGAGCTATTAGAACGGACATACCACAAGCTTGTTAAATAACAATGTAACAATGCTTGTCTTGGGATATTTTTATGAGTGCGGATTTCATTTCCTTTTGTTCTCTGCTTCTACGAAAATCATGGCTCGCAAACTAGCCCATCAGTACATACTAAACAATGCCAATTTGATACGCTTATTATACCAACTGGATCTGTAGACGATTGATTTATATGTGGGGTTTAACGTCCCAAAACCACCATATGATTATGAGAGACGCCTTTGTAGAGGGCTCCGAAATTTTTTACCACCTGGGGTGTTTTAACGTAGATCCAAATCTGAGCACACCAGCCTACAGCATTTTTGACTCCACCGAAAATGCAGCCGCCGCAGCCGAGCACATTATCCACTAGACCACCGCACGCACCGGGGCAACTGGATATGTAACCACAGTGAAATTCCAAGTGGCTTCTAATTGTAATCAAGTGCTCCATTGGGAGGCAAAACAAAAAAAATATATCCCTAGTAGTACGGCTATACGATTCAACTGTCCCCATCCTAAAAGTTTCTGGTTCATTTGGTGGGCGGTTCATTGCAAACACAAAGCATGGCCGATTGGAGCCATCGTTTTTGTTTCTTCGACCGAGTTGCCCGGCGGTCGAATAACATGCACACGAAGAAAAGTTAAACTGCCAGCTGAGTTAGAAACCAAGACATTTTCATGCTAGATAGACTTGCGGTTCGACAATTCAGCTCGAAGTGAATGAATATCCACACGAAATTTGTCAGTTTCCAGCTGTAATTCAGTCCTATCCCAGTTGCAAATTCATTCGTTTTGGGCCGAGTTACAGTGCGCTAGCTGAATGATCAAACCAGGAGCCTTTCTGGTTGGAAAGATTTCTAGTTCCATAATCTAGCTTGAAATAGACCTTTTTTTTTTTATCTCGAAAGGACGCACACGATTCGTGGGTTACCTGCTTGTACCAAGTCAGTCAAGAGACCGCGACAGCTAGGCCAGTAAGGCCACAAAAGAACATGCAAGTCACAGTAAAGTAAATGAAAAGGTGCACACTCGGACAAACCTCTTTTTTTTTCCTTGGAATTCCGCGCCTTCACCTTCAACTGTCTCACTACCGCGATGGACTGCAGGTATCTCACGTAATCAAAATACGTTTGTTTTTTTTCAGCTGCGGTCTTCGTCGCCATGTCAGCTGCGGCAGAGTACTTACGACACAGAACGCCTACTGGTTACGGGTAGTTTACGTATAGTAGCTACCGACGCAACAATGAGTAGATGGTTGGATGGATGTGGCTGTACTCTTTAGATAGGGGGGCGGCTAACGCCACCTAGCCGTATTACTTAGTGAAATAATCATTAGATTTATCTTTTTTTTTCTTTTAAATAGTGAGGTTGAGGATTCGTACTTTGCAGTGAAGGGTTTAATTTTCACTCGTGCCTTGACTTCAGGCACCAATCACATAACATCCTTCTACAGGTTTTCCCGCTCACTTTAATGCAAGTGCCAGCCTAAATAATCTGCACGCCATTGAAATAATCTGAGCGCCATGCTATTTAATCCATGTGCCAAACATTTAATCCAAGCGCCAACATATTTAATCCAAGCGCCAACTCACTCAGGCCGCGTGCCATTGAGTTTAATCCAAGTGCCACCGTGTTTAATCCAATTGCCAATGACTTCAATTCAGGTGCCACTCAGTTAAATCCACACACAAAAATCAGAATACGAGGCGTGAAAACGGTAGTGCAATTGAAATGCAGTTCCTACAGTAAAAAAGAGAATAGTCGAAGGGTAGAATAAAATATTATAATTTGTATTCGCCGATAGTATTCGTGAAAAAAATATTACTGCCGTGTTTCGCTTGAGCCGTGTTTGGAGTGCTTATACTTTGTTATGTGCAAGTTTGTATAATGAGTGCTTGGCCCAGGTGAAATAAATTTAATGAAAACGAAAAAAAACGCAGGAACATATTACTGAATATTTTACAGTGTAATGAAATTCAGTATCCGTCACTGAAGCTCATAATTGGCTTTGGTACACACTACAACATTACATGACCAGGACAGGTCATGTAATGCGAACGACACACTATGTTTATTGGAGTGCCGGAACGCATACTAAGAGATTAAAAGTATGGTCGCGGGCAGTGATGGGTCAAAGACAGCTACATAATCAAGAAATTAGGAAGCCGTCGCGCGGCACACACTGTGAAATAGAGATAATTCCAATATGTTTTTTTTTCCTGTAGTGAACATAAAACGTAAACTGATCATCCTGATGTGGCAATAGAAGTTTTATTTTACATTATTGAATGCTCTTATTTTTTTATTTAAACAAAGTTAAATGTCTTCAATGATACGAACAGTACTGATTGTTCGTTTAGCTTGTTAGTTTTGTGACGTACTTGACGAATGCGATGAAACGAACACAAAAGGAACAAAATGATAATAATACGCAACTGACCTTGGGAGAAGCTTTTTTTTTTTGAGTACGTGTTTTTTTTTTTGCGTGGCATTATGCCTCTCATCGCACATTGGAAGCTTGCGGATACACACACACACACACACACACACACACACACATATATATATATATAAATATATATATATATATATATAAATATATATATACATATATATATAAATATATATAAATATATATATATATATATATATATATATATATATATATATATATATATATATATATATATATATATATATATATATATATATATATATATATATATATGGGGGGGTGCGTGTGTGTGTGTGTGTGTGTGTGTGTGTGTAGAGATAGAGAGGGGGGGACAGAACAAATAATTTAGTGATTGCACTGAATCCGCAAGCTTCCAATGTGCGATGAGAGGCATAATGCCACGCAAAAAAAAAACACGTACTCAAAAAAAAAGCTAGGCCCAAGGTCAGTTGCGTGTTATTATCATTTTGTTCCCTTTGTGTTCGTTTCATCGCATTCGTCAAGTACGTCACAAAACTAACAAGCTAAACGAACAATCAGTACTGTTCGTATCATTGAAGACATTTAACTTTGTTTAAATAAAAAAATAAGAGCATACAATAATGTAAAATAAAACTTCTATTGCCACATCAGGTTGATCACTTTACTTTTTATGTTCACTACAGGAAAAAAACATATTGGAATTATCTCTATTTCACAGTGTGTGCCGCGCGACGGCTTCCTAATTTCTTGATTATGTAGCTGTCTTTGACCCATCACTGCCCGCGACCATGCTTTTAATCTCTTAGTATGCGTTCCGGCACTCCAATAAACATAGTGTGTCGTTCGCATTACATGACCTGTCCTGGTCATGTAATGTTGTAGTGTGTACCAAAGCCAATTATGAGCTTCAGTGACGGATGCTGAATTTCATTGCACTGTAAAATATTCAGTAATATGTTCCTGCGTTTTTTTTTCATTTTCATAAAATTTATTTCACCTGGGCCAAGCACTCATTATACAAACTTGCGCATAGCAAAGTATAAGCACTCCAAACATGGCTTAAGCGAACCACGGCAGCAATTTTTTTCAAGAATACTATCGGCGAATACAAATAATAATGATTGATTCTACCTTCCGACTATTGTCTTTTATACTGTAGGAACTGCATTTCAATTGCACTGCCGTTTTTATGCCCCGTATTCTGGTTTTTGTGCGTGGATTAAACTGAATGGCACCTGAATTAAAGTCATTGGCAATTGGATTAAACACGGTGGCACTTGGATTAAACTCAATGGCACGCGGCCTGAGTGTGTTGGCGCTTGGATTAAATATGTTGGCGCTTCGATTAAATGTTTCGCACATAGATTAAATAGCTCGGCGTTCAGATTATTTCAATGGCGTGCAGATTATTTAGGCTGGCACTCGGATTAAAGTGAGCGGGAAAACCTGTAGTTAGGTCTACCCGCTTAAAGTCTATTTTGCCCTCCCTGTCCCTAAGCCCCAGTGTTTTGAAAGCCCTTTACAGAACATTATCAAGTGTTCGGCAGTTTCTTCTTTCTCTCCACACGAACTGCACACTGTGTCTACCCCTTCGTATTTGGCCCGATATGTCTTGGTTCGCAATACTCCCGTCCTGGCCTCAAACAGTAGAGAACTACCCCTAGTGTTATCATATATCCTTTCCTTGGCAATTTCCTGCTTAAAAGATTGATATATCTCTGGTGCGGACTTCTTAATCATGCCGATTCTCCACATGTCAGTCTCCGTTTCTTTCACCCTCTTCTTAACTGACAGTTCTTTTTGGTTTGGCCCCCTCCTGTTTTCTAAATGTTTACCCGTCAATTTTCCGGTTCGCTTCCTCCTTTTTGTATCGACATTCTTCATATACAAGTAGCTGAAAACCTTCCTAGCCCAACGCTCCTCCCCCATTTCTCTCAATGGCTTTTCAAATTTTATCTTGCTGCTAGCTTCCCTGCCCTCAAATCATGTCCATCCCATATCACCTTGTACTCCCTGATTTGGTGTATTCCCGTGAGCTCCTAAGGCAAGCCTACCTATTCCACGTTGCTTAATTTCTAATCTTGCTTAAACTTCTGATCTCATGCACAAGACCGCATTGCCAAACGTCAGCCCAGAAACCATGACCCCTTTCCATATTCCTCTCACAACATCATACCTATTGTAATTCCACAGTGCCCTATTTTTCATCACTGCTGCATTCCTGTTACCTTTAGTCGTCACGAATATTTCGTGTTCCCGTAGAAACTCGGCCCCATTCCTTATCCATGCGCCCAGATATTTGTATTTATCTGTTATCTCTAGCGTGACTTCCTCTATTCTGAGCTCACTACCTTCATTGTCATTAAAAAACATGACTGCTTATTTTTACTTACTGAATCTGAAATCTAACCTATCTTTCTCTTTACCGCAGATGTCCACCAATCTGTGCAAATCTTCCTTGTTGTCGGCCATTAGCACTATATCATCTGCGTACATCAGTGCTGGTAGTGCCTGTTCAATGAGTTTTCCTTCTTTGACGAAAGAGAGGTTGAAGCCCAGTCCACTTCCCTCGAATTTGGCCTCTAATCCTTGTAGGTGCATCATGAATAACAAGGGTGACAGAGGACACCCCTGCCTCAGCCCCGTTTCACCTCTGTGGGCTTATATACCTGTTTTACCACTTTATAACTACCTTGTTATTTTTATAGATCTCCTTTAAAAAATTAGTGACTACATCTTCCACGCCTAGTGTGTCCAGTATTCCCCACAATTCCTCTTGAACCACGCTATCGTACGCTCCCTTGATATCCAAAAATGCTAGCCACAGGGGCCTGTGTTCCTTTTCTGCTATTTCGATGCACTGTGTCAGCGAGAACAGATTATCTTCCAACCTCCTGTGTTTCCGAAACCCATTCTGCAGTTCCTCCAGCACCCCCTCACCCTCTATCCATGCCTGCACTTTTTCCTTTATAATATGCATTGCCAGCCTGTAGACCGTTGATGTCTCTGTTATAGGGCAGTACTTGTTTATGTCAGCTTTGTCCCCCTTTCCTTTATAGATCATGCTCATCCTAAGTTTCCATCCGTCGGGGACTTCACCCTCGATTATTATTTTGCTCACTGCCTCTCTCAAAGCCTGCTTAGTCTTCGGAACTAATGTCTTTATCAGCATAACTGGAATGCCATCTGGGCCTGTTGATGTACTACTAGGAACCCTTTTCTCAGCCCTTTCCCACTCTCGTTGTGAAAATGGAGCCATTACACCACTTGATTCGTCCTTGTCTATTGTGGTGCATAAAGTACTTCTTTGTTAAAATTTTTCTGTCACCCTTGTTCTTATATACTCAATAGCTTCGTCCCCTTCTAGCCTAGCACCTTGAGCTGTAGTTAAAAACCTCTGCTCTAGGCTCGTCTCATTTCTTAGGGAGTTTAAATGGTTCCAAAATTTCGCAGCTGCCTTTCTATCTTTTTTATGTACTTCTGCCAGCCACTGGGCTCCCTTTCTTCTAATCTTTTTATTGATCAGAAGGGATGCATTCCTTCTACAGCTTAGAAAGATTTCCCATTTACTTTCAACATCATTTGTCGGTTCACCCCACTGCTTAGCATGTCTGTGTTCCCTAGAGGCTTCCTGACGTTTTGCTAAGGCTCTCTTAACTTCCTCATCCCACCAACTTTTGGGTTTGTGTCTCCTTTTCCGGGGTGACTTGCCACGTGCCTTAGCAAGCTCTAGCTCAAACAGTCTAATTAGATTCGTGTATGCCCACACTGTCTTATTATCCTCAGTGATTACTTTCTTAATTTGTTTAGCGGCTATTTCAATTTGCCTTTCTGAATAAAAATTTTTCTGTAGTTGCTCATCTTCTCTCCTTCCCACTTTCACTGCTCTTCCAAAACTTAGCCTGATACGTTTGTGATCACTACCCAGACTTCTGGAGGCAGCTTCATCTATGTGCATTCCCCTGAGCTTATCATACATCGTAAGTGACATCAGTGCGTAATCTATCGTCGACTGCAGCCTTCCTACTTCTTATGTTATTTGCCCTTCACACTTCTCGGTACTGTTACAAATGATCAAATCCAGCCTTTCACACATATCCATGATCATTTTGCCTGTCGGGTCGGTATACCCATCTTGATTTTCTATGTGTGCATTCATATCTCCTAGTATAATTATCTTGCACTCTCCTCCTAACTCCTGAATGTCATTTGATATACCCTCAATCATTGCCTGGTTTTCCACTCTGGCCTTTGCTCCCGTCCACCAGTACACCAAACCAGGGAGTGTCATTTGCCCTGCCACTTTCCATTTAGTCATGTATGTTCCTTGCACTCCTGCTTGAACCTTTGCCAGTCTGTGATTTTATGATCGAATGCCCCAATACCACCCACCTTTCTGCTGTCTTCTGTTCTAATAGAATATTCCCACGCGTACTCCGCATTGTTAGGAGGTTGTTCCATGTCCCTGAGATGTATTTCTACAAAACCGTATATCATCGGCCTCTCCTCCTTTAGCTGTTCTTCTATCTCTTCCCACTTCAGCCTGTTCCTACCGCCCTGCATGGTTATATACCCTATGTCTGAATTGGCTCGGCGCTCGTGGCTACGTTTATTTCTGCCCCGGGCTCTACTTATCTTAGATACTGGTGCCACTTTGGAATCGTATCTGTCCATACCACCTGTCACAGAGTCTCCCTGGTTGTTTTCCTCGTTACTAGCTATCCTGCACCCGGAAGGGCCCGCTTTCCCCCCAAAAAAGCTACTGCGCGTCCTGCAAGTCACCAACCCACCTCATGACCCAGCCGCCCATCGAAGTGAATTCTGTCTCTTTGAAAACCACCCCACGTATGCGCTTCTCTGTTTATTTCCACCACCTCAAAGCCTTTCTCTCGACTCATCCGCCATATCTCTTGGTTTGCGTTGACAACCGCTATTTGCAGGTTGCTATCACGCACAGGTACCTCTGGTATCGTGCATATCGTCACCTGTACCTCAGTAGAAGTGGCACGCATGTCATCGACGCCTTTCGCCAGTATAGTTGTTAGTCCTGCTGTATCTTCATTTAAGACATCGTTTAAACCGCCTAAAATTATTACAAGGTTTCGTCTATCAGCCGTAGTTTTGAGTTTTGCGCTCGCTTGCCTCAAGACTGCTTCCAGCTTGCGTACTGGGAACGCCCCTACTGCAACCCTCTTGTCACCTCTTACCCTCTCTTTGATGGCTTATGTGCATCGATTTAAATTCGAATCCCCGGCGATTATCACATGCTGTGACTTTTCAGCTGGCGCGTCCTGCACCTGGGGGTTACTTACACCTGTGACGCCGGCTGCTTTGTGCCCTCCCAGACCCACCACTACTTCGCTTAAGCTGAGCCTTGTGACAAATGAACCGGCTGAACCTATTTTTTCCAAACTTGCTTGCTCTTTCTTCTCCGCAGTTAAGGTTGCCGGTTCCCCCCTGTTCTCTCCGTAGGCCGCTCCTCTGTTTACCTTGGCCAGTGCTTCGTCGATGGACTTCAGCTTTTCTCCTATAGACTTCGTTTTCTCTTGCTCTGTCGCCAACGCAGTCTCGAGCTTGGTGATTCTAGTCAGCATGTCACTCTGAGTAACCATCATTTTCTCCATGTTTTCCTCGACCTCACATTTCCTACACTTCGCGTCAGCCTCTTCTCCTTCCGCTTCTACACTTGGGTCCACTTTATAACCAACCCCACATCCTGAACACCTTCACATTCTTTTTAACCATATCTTTCCGACACCAATTGTTCTATTATTTATCTCACTCGATATTTACAAAACTCGAGCCCTGTCCTACAAAAAAATAAAAGTCTAAGCTCTTTTACAAAAAATGGCGTGCTCAATGTACGTGCACCTCCCCCACGGGGTGGCCGAAGAAAACAACAAAAAAAAACAAAAAATGGAACACACATACACAAACTAATAAATACCTGGTGACTGACACCCCAAAAAGCCGTACCATAAAATGGGTGCTACAGGTACTTTAACTACTGCCCTATAATTATAAAAACAAGCTCAAAACATGCGAAACAACTTATCTGCGCAGTCGATCGAGAGCGCTCAAAAAACAAGTCCATCCACCGTGACAGTCCGAACCGAACCATGCGGTCCTGCTTACGGCGCCCCTTGCGGCATCGGTGCACTTCGGAGACGCGTTTCCGCGGGCGCTGTTCACACCTCCGAATTCTAGTCACCCTACATTGATCTACAAGTAGTTGCCGTCGCGCGAGCTGAGATGGCGCTACTGTATGGGGCGCCATCTCACTAAGAAATGAGACGAGCCCAAAGCAGAGTTTTATAACTACAGCCCAAGGTGCTAGGCTAGAAGGGGACGAAGCTATTGAATATATAAGAACAAGGGTGACAGAAAAATTTCAACAAAGAAGTACTTTATGCACCACAATAGACAAGGACGAATCAAGTGGTGTAATGGCTCCATTTTCACAACGAGAGTGGGAAAGGGCTGAGAAAAGGGTTCCTAGTAGTACATCAACAGGCCCAGATGGCATTCCAGTTATGCTGATAAAGACATTTGATCCGAAGACTAAGCAGGCTTTGAGAGAGGCAGTGAGCAAAATAATAATCGATGGTGAAGTCCCCGACGGATGGAAACTTAGCAGGATGAGCATGATCTATAAAGGAAAGGGGGACAAAGCTGACATAAACATGTACCGCCCTATAACAGTGACATCAGTGGTCTACAGGCTGGCGATGCAGATTATAAAGGAAAGACTTCAGGCTTGGATAGAGGATGAGGGTGTGCTGGGGAAACTGCAGAATGGGTTTCGGAAACACAGGAGGTTGGAAGACAATCTGTTCTCACTGAGACAGTGCTTCGAAATAGCCGAAAAGGAACACAGGCCCGTGTGGCTAGCATATTTGGATATCAAGGGAGCGTACGATAGCGTGGTTCAAGAGGAATTGTGGGCAATACTGGACACACTAGGCGTGGAAGATGTAGTCACTAATTTTTTAAAGGAGATCTATAAAAGTAACAAGGTAGTTATAAAGTGGGGAAAACAGGTATCCAAGCCCACATAGGTCAAACGGGGACTTAGGCAGGGGTGTCCTCTGTCACCCTTGTTATTCATGATGTACCTACAAGGATTAGAGGCCAAATTAGAGGGAAGTGGACTGGGCTTCAACCTCTCTTTCGTCAAACAAGGAAAACTCATTGAACAGGCACTACCAGCATTGATGTACGCAGATGATATAGTGCTAATGGCCGACAACAAGGAAGATTTGCTCAGATTGGTGGACGTCTGCGGTAATGAGGGAGATAGGTTAGATTTTAGATTCAGTAAGGAAAAATCAGCAGTCATGATTTTCAATGACAACGAAGGTAGTGAGCTTAGAATACAGAAGGTCATGCTAGAGATGACAGATAAATACACATATCTGGGCGTATTGATAAGCAATGGGACCGAGTACCTGAGGGAACACAAAATATACGTGACGACTAAAGGTAACAGGAATGCAGCAGTGATGAAAAATAGGGCACTGTGGTATTACAATAGGTATAATGTTGTGAGAGGAATATGGAAAGCGGTCATGGTTTCTGGGCTGACGTTTGCCAATGCGGTCTTGTGCATGAGATCAGAAGTTCAAGCAAGATTAGAAATTAAGCAACGTGGAATAGGTAGGCTTGCTTTCGGAGCTCACGGGAAAACACCAAATCAGGGAGTACAAGGTGATATGGGATGGACATGATTTGAGGGCAGGGAAGCTAGCAGCAAGATAAAATTTGAGAAGCGATTGAGAGAAATGGGGGAGGAGCGTGGGGCATGAAGGTTTTCAGCTACTTGTACATAGAGAATGTCGATACAAAATGGAAGAAGCGAACCGGGAAATTGACTGGTAAATACTTAGAAAACAGCAGGTTGCCAAACGAAAAAGAACTATCGGTTAAGAAGAAAGTGAAGGAAACGGAGACTGACATGTGGAGAATGGGCATGATTAAGAAGTCCGTACTAGAGATCTATCGAAATTTTTAGCAGGAAATTGCCAAGGAAAGGATCTGTGATAATACTCCGGGTAGTTCTCTATTGTTTGAGGCCAGGACGGGAGTACTGCACTTATCGGGCCAAATACGAAGGGGTAGACATAGTATGCAGTGCGTGTGGAGAGGGAGAAGAAACTGCCGAAAACTTGCTAATGTTCTGTAAAGGGCTTCACCCTATAGTTCAGGATGATGGCGCCGAGTTTTTCAAAGCACTGGGGTTTAGGGACCGGGAGGGCAAAATGGACTTTAAGCGGGTAGACTTAACTAAAAGGAGATTATCTGATTGCTGGCTGAAGTCAAGGCACGAGTGAAAATTAAACTCTTCACTGCAAAGTACGAATCCTCAAACTCACTTTTTAAAGAAAAAATAAATCTAGTCCTTGGTTTATCAAGTATTACGGCTTGGCGACGCTAGCCACCACCCGATCTAAAGGGTACAGCCATATCCATACATCCATCCATCCATCCATCCATCCATTCATCCATCCATCCATCCATCCATCCATCCATCCATCCATCCATCCATCCATCCATCCATCCATCCATCCATCCATCCATCCATCTAGGTATTCGCGTGGCGCTCATTCCGAAATTTGAGCGCGACGGAACATCTTCCCGAAAGCTTTGCTTGCATGACACTTTGTGATGCAAAAATGAAATACCTTGTGTCTGAGAGCCTTCACCGTGCGTTTATTTAGCTGATTCGCACTTCAGGATTCAGTTTACATATACCTCGACGCTGCATGTAACTCTGAGTGTACGTCAGCGGCCTTGTTAGTGGCGATGCTTCGAAATGGGCAAGTATTGTTTTGTCCAAAATCGCAAGCCGAGGTATCGGACTTGTATTGAGCGTGTGTCGCTTTACAAAGCTCTGTGTGTCGCTTTACAAAGGATAAGTGGCGACGGGCAGTTGCGAGAGCTGACGGAGCCTTGCAGCCTGCTGACCGCGAAGCATTCCTCGGGAGAAGCGATCTCTGCCACATACTATGCAGAATACAAGGGAAGCGCGCGGTTGCTCACGCCAAAGAAACCTACGCTCATTTAGAATGTTGTGCCTGCCATTTTACCGGGGCTACCCAAATCACTTGAATATACAGCAACAAAATTTTAAAAAACTGGAAAACTCTGTGAAAACGGCTGGCTCTACTGCTGACTTCTCGGAAGCCACGGAGGTCATAAAGTTCAACTGCATTTGAAGGTCCTGGCATGACGACTGAAAGTACGCCAAATTTCTTGCGCGTAGAGATAGTGACTCCAACACATGGCGATGATGAATCAGCAGGCAGAAATGCAAAAGGCAGCGCTCGACGAGACAGAAGAGGAGCTTGACATCTGAGTCCCCACGTGGGAGCGGCACGCGACACAGTGGTCTGTGTATTGGAGGACCCAACTAAAGATTATCCAATCCAATCAGCAGCAACGGGTCTCCTTCACGTGAAGAAGAGAATTATTCTCAAGACGAAACTGATAGTGTGGGTTTATGCCCTTCCAACTCAGTTAGTCAACATGCCATAGAAGTAATTCCTTGTTTTAAATTGTGATGCCACTTTTTAGACCTGCCTCATCTATATGCTTACTCGGACCAAAAAACATTAAATATTGTAGAATACCCAGTAGACAGAAATCATTGAACATAGTATTACTGTGATACAATCATCACGATTATAGTTACTTTGCCATGCTTGATGTCGTGAAGCTAGATTGTCTCGTTTTTTTTAATGTCTCTACCAATTTATCGCCACCGTCGTGCGACATTTCAGGCGCAGTTCCGACCACTGTACATACGACAGAACTCCGCTTATTAAGACGATGGCCTTAGATAGCCTTAGATGCCTAATTAAAAACGAAATATATTTTAGGCGGCCTAAGGGGTGAGCTGTGCAAATTACACTGCTTTACGTAGTGCGCTCGCTTTCACTGTATGATAAGCAAATCATCAAGTTACGTCCAACCGGTTTAATAAAATAGCGAAAACTTAAGCTGATGACAGTGACCCGCCAGTCCCGGCATGGGTGGGGTACGGGTTAACCAAGGTTCGACCTCCGAAACCCAATGAAGTTTTCGCACCATACGAAGCTGCTTACACTGCCACAGGCTGAAATCTGCGTGACAATAAAGGCTCGTTCACACCGCAGACGGCGCGGCCAAGCGGCCATGCGGGATTTTGGAAGCCGTGAGGGGGCGAGTGCGTGAACCTGTTCAGACGGCATGCCTCTTTCGGGTGGCCGCGTGGCAGAAGAGGCGGGCATGTCGCGATTTTGGGCGCGTGTCGCTATGACATGTCAGGTCGTCTCCCCAACTCCAGTGGCTAGAATAGGAAAGTGTGATGAGCGTCTTGCGACGCGTGCGGAGCGCACTGAAGCCTCCGAGAAGGAGCCGCGTGGGGGCGCGGCCAATCGTTTAACCGACAGATGATGTTGAAAGAAAATGGGCAACCTTTCTAAGCTGTAGAAGGGATGCATCCCTTCTGATCAGTGAAAAGATTAGAAGGAAGGGAGCTCAGTGGCTGGCAGAAGTACATAAAAAAGATAGAAAGGCAGCTGCGAAATTTTGGAACCATCTAAACTCCCTAAGAAATGAGACGAGCCTAGAGCAGAGTTTTATAACTACAGCCCAAGGTGCTAGGCTAGAAGGGGACGAAGCTATTGAATATATAAGAACAAGGGTGACAGAAAATTTTCAACAAAGAAGTACTTTATGCACCACAATAGACCAGGACGAATCAAGTGGTGCAATGGCTCCATTTTCACAACGAGAGTGGGAAAGGGCTGAGAAAAAAGTTCCTAGTAGTACATCAACAGGCCCAAATGGCATTCCAATTAGGCTGATAAAGACATTAGGTCCGAAGTCTAAGCAGGCTTTGAGAGAGGCAGTGAGCACAATAATAATCGATGGGGAAGTTCCCGATGGATGGAAACTTAGCAGGATGAGCATGATCTATAAAGGAAAGGGGGACAAAGCTGACATAAACAACTACCGTCCTATAACAGTGACATCAGTGGTCTACAGGCTCGCGATGCAGATTATAAAGGAAAAACTGCAGGCGTGGATAGAGGATGAGGGGGTGCTGGGGGAACTGCAGAATGGGTTTCGGAAACACAGGAGGTTGGGAGACTATCTGTTCTCACTGACGCAGTGCATCGAAATAGCAGAAAAGGAACACAGGCCCCTGTGGCTAGCATTTTTGGATATCAAGGGAGCGTACGATAGCGTGGTTCAAGAGGAATTGTGGGGAATACTGGACACAGTAGGCGTGGAACATGTAGTCACTAATCTTTTAAAGGGTATCTATAAAGGTAACAAGTTAGTTATAAAGTGGGAAAAACAGGTATCCAAGCCTGCAGAGGTAAAACGGGGGCTTAGGCAGGGGTGCCCCCGGTCACACTTATTATTCATGATGTACCTACAAGGATTAGAGGCAAAATTAGAGGGAAGTGGACTGGGCTTCAACCTCTCTTTAGTCAAACAAGGAAAACTTATTGATCAGGCACTACCAGCAATAATGTACGCAGATGATATAGTGCTAATGGCCAACAAAAAGGAAGGTTTGCAGAGATTGATGGACATCTGCGGTAATGAGGGAGATAGGTTAGATTTTAGATTCAGTAAGGGAAAATCAGCAGTCATGATTTTCAATGACAACGAAGGTAGTGAGCTTAGAATACAGGAGGTCACGCTAGAGATAACAGATAAATACAAATACCTGGGCGTATGGATAAGCAATGGGACCGAGTATCTGAGGGAACACGAAATATACGTGACGACTAAAGGTAACAGGTATGCAGCCGTCATGAAAAATAGGGCACTGTGGAATTACAATAGGTATGATGTTGTGAGAGAAATATGGAAAGGGGTCATGGTTCCTGGGCTGACGTTCGGCAATGCGGTCTTGTGCATGAGATCAGAAGTTCAAGCAAGATTAGAAATTAAGCAACGTGGAATAGGTAGGCTTGCTTTAGGAGCTCACGGGAATACACCAAATCAGGGAGTACTGCCCCGCCGCGGTGGTCTAGTGGCTAAGGTACTCGGCTGCTGACCCGCAGGGCGCGGGTTCGAATCCCGGCTGCGGCGGATGCATTTCCGATGGAGGCGGAAATGTTGTAGGCCCATGTGCTCAGATTTGGGTGCACGTTAAAGAACCCCAGGTGGTTTAAATTTCCGGAGCCCTCCACTACGGCGTCTCTCATAATCATATAGTGGTTTTGAGACGTTAAACCCCACATAAAAAAAATCAGGGAGTACAGGGTGATATGGGATGGACATCACTTGAGGGCAGGGAAGCTAGCAGCAAGATAAAATTTGAGAAGTGATTGAGAGAAAAGAAGGAGGACAGTTGGGCTAGGAAGGTTTTCAGCTACTTGTACATGAAGAATGTCGATACAAAATGGAGGAAGCGAACCAGGAAGTTGACTGGTAAATACTTAGAAAACAGCAGGTGGCCAAACCAAAAAGAACTATCGGTTAAGAAGAAAGTGAAGGAAACGGAGACTGACATGTGGAGAATGCGCAAGATTAAGAAGTCTGCACTAGAGATCTATCGAACTTTTAAGCAGGAAATTGCCAAGGAAAGAATCTATGATAATACTCGGGGTAGTTCTCTACTGTTTGAGGCCAGGACGGGAGTACTGCGAACCAAGACATATCGGGCCAAATACGAAGAAGTAGACACAGTATGCAGTGCGTGTGGAGAGGAAGAAGAAACTGCCGAACACTTGATAATGTTCTGTAAAGGGCTTCACCCTATCGTTCAGGAGGATGGCGCAGAGTTTTTCAATGCACTGGGGTTTAGGGACCGGGAGGGCAAAATAAACTTTAAGCGGGTAGACTTAACTAGAAGGAGGTTATCTCATTGGTGGCTAAAGTCAAGGCACGAGTGAAAATTAAACTGTTCACTGCAAAGTACGAATCCTCAAACTCACTTTTTAAGGAAAAAAAATAAATATAGTTTTTGGTTCATTAGGTATTACGGCTTGGTGGCGCTAGCCACCGCCCGATCTAAAGGGTACAGCCATATCCATCCATCCATCCATCGTTGTTTGCACGTTTCCGGCAGTTTCGTTGGGCGCGTTGGTCCTCGTTTTTTTTTATTTGTGGTAGCTCTCTGACACCAATGCTTCTGTATGCACTCTCATGGCGTGAAAATAAAGTCATTGCTTCGTCCCGGGGTTTCAATACAGGCTACAAGTCAGCTAAAAAGAAGCATTCGTTGTTCGGCATTCTAAAAGACGAAGTCTGTTAGCGCAGTGGCGGAGAGCGATCTCACGCGCTGACAAGCTGCTTCAAGAAAATTTGGCTGTGTGCGAGCTGCACTTCGGCGAGAGGTACATCTCCTGGCACTTCGAGCACACTTTGATTGGCGAAATTGTCCCGATTGAAAGGGATAGACCCATGGGCGCGCTTGCCATTCAGAGGGGGGGGGGGCGAAGGTTCATTTCAGGGCACCTCCTCCTTATTAAATCAGTGTATAATGCAGATTTTACGCCCCGTTTCAGATGACTAAAAGAGTGCCCCGCTGCCTAGTCAATCTATAGAACAGATTTAGCACCCCCTCCCAGGTTGCCAATTCCCTTTGCCCCCATCCAGCGGACGTCTATAGGCTAGCCTTTCGGAGAAGCTCTTCACATTTGTAGATGCCTTTGAAATCACTTTTTCAAAGTGGGTTGGGCACAGCGAGCTTTACAGGGACAGAAAAGCTTGTTTTCTGCTTGAAAAAAAAAAGTCGTTACACTGGGCTACGCACAACATGGTCCGAGCCTCACCAATCAAAGGTCCGTTTACATTGACCCGATGAGGGCGCGTTGAGTCGAAATAAACAGGTTTTCTGGACTCGCCCTTCCCATGTATAAGCGGACGCGTCGGGGCAGAGAGTCGTCGCGGCGAGTCCCGTCGACCCGGAGACAGGGGGTAGGTTCACCGAACTCGCCGCGCTCAGAAAGGGCATGTATAACCGGTCGCGCTGAGTTGAGGGTTCATGACCTTTCCCGCCCGTCGCGGTCTCCGCTTCCCCTGTCCCCATCACTCCGACGTAGCTCTTTCTCTGTCGGCCGGTACGCGCGCGCTAGGCACGATGACATCCTCGCGGGCTCCACGCACCATGTGGACAGATGATAAAATAACGACGTTGCTAGCTTTAGTCAACGAAAAAAAAACTGAGTGATTTGCTCCAATCCTGCAAGGAAATATAAAAAAATAGCAAATTACTTTCATTTTTAAGCATAAACGAGGCACAATAGAAATAGAGGAGTAAAATTACGGCAAAATGGTATGCGGCCGTATGAATTTTTACGTAAGCCGATAAAACTTTTTCTCAAAAATGTATATTGCATTCCAATTGAAATTACAAGCTTTCAGATTAAAAATTCATCGTGTAAGGATCTCACTGTCCAGTCCAAAAGCCACAGAAATCAGATTAGCCAAACAGGGTGAGCGTATGAGGCAAGAGGAACAAGGTGCACTTAATTGTGGTGGAACTGTACACTTTGTTCCAACAATTGATGAAGGTCTTTAGTCATTTTCAATTAAAAACTGCTTATTGTTTTCAATTTAAAATTTTCAACGAGGTTCAGGGCGCCGCTTAATTCGTATTAGCGACAAGCCACAACTATTGCAAAAAATGACTCGCGTGTAGGGCTTCAAAGGATTTTCCACAGCATCAGGTACACAAATGAAAGGCGTTACAAACCATGAATCACGGCGAATTCCTAAAAAGACCAGCCAGGGATGAACAGGGGACGGTGCGTCAGGCATCGGATACGCCTGCGGCAAGCGATATATGCTGCAACAGAACCACTGCTGCCATCGCGTTGTGCAGTTTTAGCCAAGACACCAACACAACCATAAAGTACAGCTGGTGCAAACTGAGAAAAAATACCGAGATAGCCATCGCGGTGGCGGAGCGACAACTGCGTAAACAACCGCAGCCCACAGCGGCGAGAGCGCAGGCTTGGAGGAACGGAAACCAGTACCGGAAGACGGGCTTTCGGCTCGCCTCGACGAGAAGCGTCGCTGCGATCACCGCTCACCTCAACTCGTCCGTGCGAGTTCATATAAACTCGGGCGCGTCGAGTTGAGCTGAACCCGCCACTCAACTCAGCCCGCCCCCGTCGCGTCCATGTACACGGGGCTCAAGTAAACAAGTTTTTCTGCTTGCCCATTTGCGCTTTTACACAAAGGTATTTCACAAGGAGCGAACATCTTCCCGTGAAAAGAGGAAGTACCTGAAGCGCCGGCGCATAACCTAGGCTTACAGCCCAATAGTCTGTGGGGCACTTGTGAACTATAAAACTTTTTTCTTGGGTATAAAAAAGGGCGCATGACCAATTATTAAGAATGCATTGTTGTAATCAGATAGTGAGTCACTATTTGGAAATGCATTGTATGACCTGTGTGCAGAAAATAAAAGGTTTTCATCTAGATAACTCTCGTGATTCTCCTTTCTGAGTATGACGTTATGAAGGATGGGGCTTTATTTACACATTATTGCTTAAGGAAATGATGGTTCACCGTGCGTGGTGGTAAAAGCAATGGCTCACAACGGAGTTCATCATTCCACTCTTTTACCACTTCACATCGCTGAAATGTTTCAGTGCCGTCCCGCGCTCACTTGCGGCATCCTGTCGGCCTGATAATATTTCAGTTCAGTCAAGCACTCGCGGAGGCATCCTGTTTTCCAGAAGCTAATTAACATATTTTCTCAGTCGCCATTTGAAGCTATGCACGAGCAAAAAATATATATATTTGAAATGTTTCACATCGCCCGCGCGCGTGTTGGACACCCGTCTCTGCGCAGCACAACGCTGCCTCGGGTGACGTATGGATGGATGGATGGATTAATATGGCTGTACCCTTTAGATGGGGCGGTGGCTAGCGCCACCAAGCCGTATTACTTAATGAACCAAAGAATAGATTTATTTTTTTTTCCTTAAAAGGTGAGTTTGAGGATAAAGTCTATTTTGCTCTCCTGGTCCCTAAACCCCAGTGCTTTGAAAAACTCCGTGCCATCATCCTGAACTATAGGGTGAAGCCCTTTACATAACATTATCAAGTGTTCAGCAGTTTCTTCTTCCTCTGCACACGCACTGCATACTGTGTCTACCCCTTCGTATTTGGCCCGATATGTCTTGGTTGGCAGTACTCCCGTCCTGGCCTCAAACAGTAGAGAACTACCCCGAGTATTATCATAGATTCTTTCCTTGGCAATTTCCTGCTTAAAAGTTCGATAGATCTCTAGTGCAGACTTCTTAATCTTGCGCATTCTCCACATGTCAGTCTCCGCTTCCTTCACATTCTTCTTAACCGATAGTTCTTTTTGGTTTGGTCACCTGCTTTTTTTCTAAGTATTTACCAGTCAATTTCCTAGTTCGCTTCCTCCATTTTGTATCGACATTCTTCATGTACAAGTAGCTGAAAACCTTCCTAGCCCAACGCTCTTCCCCCATTTCTCTCAATCGCTTCTCAAATTTTATCTTGCTGCTACCTTCCCTGCCCTCAAATGATGTCCATCCCACATCACCTTATACTCCCTGATTTGGTGTATTCCCGTGAGCTCCTAAGGCAAGCCTACCTATTCCACGTTGCTTAATTTCTAATCTGGCTGGAACTTCTCATCTTATGCACAAAACCGCATTGCCGAACGTGAGCCCAGGAAACATGACCCCTTTCCATATTCCTCTCACAACATCATACATATTGTAATTGCACAGTGCCCTATTTTTAATCACTGCTGCATTCCTGTTACCTTTAGTCGTCACGTATATTTCGTGTTCCCTCAGGTACTCGGTTCCATTGCTTATCCATACGCCCAGATATTTGTATTTATCTGTTACCTTTAGCGGGACCTCCTGTATTCTAAGCTCACTACCTTCGTTGTCATTGAAAATCATGACTGCTGATTTTTCCTTACTGAATCTAAAATTCAACCTATCTCCCCCATTACCGCAGATGTTCATCAATCTCTGCAAATCTTCCTTGTTGTTGGCCATTAGCACTATATCATCTGCGTACATTAATGCTGGTAGTGCCTGATCAATAAGTTTTCCTTGTTTGACTAAAGAGAGGTTGAAGCCCAGTTCACTTCCCTCTAATTTGGCCTCTAATCCTTGTAGGTACATCATGAATAATAAGGGTGACAGGGGACACTCCTGCCTATCCCCCGTTTTACCTCTGCAGGCTTGCATACCTATTTTTCCCACTTTATAACTACATCGTTACCTTTCTAGATACCCTTTAAAAAATTAGTGACTACATGTTCCACGCCAAGTGTGTTGTTATGCCAGCGAGTCCTCGCCAAACGTCCGTGCCTCGGAAAAAGGCAATCTGGGTCAAGGCCAGCCCGCAGTCCGCCTGACGCGAACATCTCAACGGCGTGAACACGCGCGGCGCCTCTCTCGCCCACGTGCATTGAGTCAGCGGCGCACGTGACAGCGAGCCGGCGTCCTCGTGTCTGGTGGTCTGACGCATGGCGCGGCAACCCCATTGGCGGAACCTGCCCTGACGACCAGCGGCGCTTCTGATTGGACTTTTTGGTTGGACCCGGTGCAAATAAAAGAAGCCCTGCGGCGCGTCGCGATCGGCAGTCCTACGAGAGAGGAGTCCCCATGTCGGAGAGCCGACATGTGTGTGAGTCAGCGGTCTTAGGCGAAAAGCTGACCTATGTGTTAGAGAGGAGAGCTCGGCTCTTCGAGTCTCTGTCGGCCCCAGTGCCGAAATTGTAACGCCTCTGTATATATGCTGTACATAAACCTTGTTTAACTCACCGTCGTCTCGTCCGCTCGTCTTATCAGCTCTGCGCAGAAGCAGTCGCGAGCTGATAAACATACGCTACCAAACGGCTGGTGACCTTCCCGGCGGAGTTGGAAGCAGTGGCGCCTTCGGGGCCGTGTTGGCGTCGCCGTCTTTCGCAACAGTGGTGGCTTCGGCGGGATCGGTCCGTCTACGCAACAGTGTCCAGTATTCCCCACGATTCCTCTTGAACCACGCTATCGTACGCTCCCTTGATATCCAAAAATGCTAGCCACAGGGGCCTGTGTTCCGTTTCTGCTATTTCGATGCACTGCGTCAGTGAGAACAGGTTGTTTTCCAACCTCCTGTGTTTCCGAAACCCATCCTGCAGTTCCCTCAGCACCCCCTTATCCTCTATCCATGCCTGCAGTCTTTCCTTTATAATCTGCATCGCCAGCCTGTAGACCACTGATGTCACTGTTATAGGAAACGTGTGCCACTGTACGTGCAAACGTGTGCCGACGCCATCGGGTGGTGTCCTCAAAAGGCGTTACGCGCTAGCCGGCGCGTTCATCACACTTCCTTATTCTAGCCCCTGTACCCAAACGTACAACCGCGCCACCACTTTCCCTCCACTGCGTGGCGTTCTGATTGGCTGCGGCAAAACGGCGAACCTTGGCAGGCGGCAAAAAATTGCTCCGAGAGCGAACTCCTTTGCCTCCTGGTTTTCGCCGAGTATTTTTTTAACGTTGAGCACTGGCGGAAAAACTCCCGAGGAGGATCACATATTAGAACGAGACGGTGGGGATTCGTTTTAAATGATGTATTACCAAAATGCATGCACGCAGAGCGGTCTTTTAAGGAACTATTGATTTCAAATGATAGTGCTTATATTTAAAAACTTATGGTCGCCAAGCGATAATGTGAATCATGAATTTCGCTATGTTTATTCAGCAACACAACGTGCATAGAACACGAGAATCTGTACGGCTACCATGCCAACCTCATAAGTACACACTCATTATTTACTTTTGATTTTAGTCTACGTTATACATATATACTGTACTTTTATTTCTTTTATATATTATTTTTATTTGTTTTAATTTGAAACATTTCACTTTAGCCTGTTAGCGCAGCTAAGCTTTTATAAAAAAATAATTTAGGCATCTTTCTCCTCTCTTTTTTTCCAGATACCAATGCCGCGCGATATATGGCCGATCTCTTTAGTGGGTTGAACCAATCCTTTTGTGTCCAACCGTCCGACCGACCGACCGACCGACCAACCAACCACGTGCATTGAACATGTGAGGCGCGTGCATTGAACATGATAGACACGCAAAAAAAGCTGCCATAAAACACATCGACCATTCAGCGGACCAGCGCACCATGTCGGTCATTCCAATCGCGGACAGCGCAGCCCGACTTCCGTAGGATCGGCAAGGTGCTTTGTTGTCAAAGCCACCGAAGCGTCGGCAATGGCACCACCGCATAACAGCAAGCGGCATTCCAGCGACACCGCGAAGCGGCTCCGAAATGCCACCGCCTTGGAAACAATTCGCCGTCGCCCTGGGCGCGTATGAACGTGGCCGTGAAATGCGCCCACTAAACGAGCGTGATTCAGAGACGTCCAGCATCGTCTGCGTGGGTCACAATCGGTGCCTCGTGTTAGACCCCAAAGCCGAAGCCGAGTCCTTCATCTTTCAAGGGTAGCGGGCATGCGCGGGCTTCCTCAAGCCGCACAAGTACCACACTTTGATGTTTGATCAGGTCTTTGGTGAAGATAAGGACAATGAGTATGTAGCGCCTCAATGCACCCCTCGTCAAGGAAGAAGAAGTTGGCATTTCGGCCGCGCAGCGGGTGCAGCGCGATAATAAAAAAATCAGTTGGAAAACTGAACGCTGTCAGGGCTGGATCTTTCCCGTGTTAGCCCCGACAGTTAATGGTGACCCGATAAAGAATACACAGCCCCGATCATCCCACATGGATCCCGCCGGCTCTGCCACCAATCCTACCGGTCCTGACGCCCAAGAAGACGCCAGACCTAGCGGTTCTGCAGTCGCTGCGTTTCAACTTGTCAACCTGCCACCATTTTGGCCCAACAGCCCCAGCACATGGTTTCTGCAGGTCGAGGCACACTTCCGTCTACGGCAAATCACCAGCCAACAGACCAGGCACTGGCATCTGGTATCCTGCTTACCTCCGGACGTAGCCGACGACTTAGCTGATATTTTAGCGTCGCCGCACCCGAGCCATCCCTACGACACGTTGAAGGCAGCTATCATTTCCCGCAAGTCTGAGTCCGAACACAGCAGACTCCAACAGCTCATCACGGCTACAGAGCTCGGTGACCGTCGCCTATCACAGCTCCTGCGACGCATGCGCCAGCTCCTTGGCGGCCCCTCCGCCCCTCATGAGGAGAAGCTGTTACGTGAGTTGTTCCTCCAGCGCTTACCGCAGAGCATGGTCCCGGTCCTCGTAGCGGCAGGAGATGTCCCAGTAGACACACTCGCTGAAATGGCTGACCGAGTGGCGGACTACTCGCGGGCACATAGCCTCAACGCCGTTACCACACCGCCACCGGCCACCGCTGCAGACCCGGCGCTCGCGAGCATCGAGAACCGTTTGGACGCCCTTGTCAGGCACCTCGAGGACTTTGTACCTGCGCATCGTTGACTGTCATCCAGGTTCCAGATACACAGTCGCTCCTCGACGCCTCCACGTTCTTCGGAACATCGGCCACCCGACGCACCGCGGGACGTTTCATCCTCAACCGTGTGCTGGTACCACCGCCAATTCGGTGCCTCTGCTCGCAAGTGCACTCGCCCGTGCTCCTGGTCGGGAAATGCGACGACCGGCCACTGACGGCGGCAAGTGGTACTGGTCGAAAGTCATGCCGCCTTTTCTATGTTTCTGATAAGATCACTGGCGCTTGCTTCTTAGTCGACACAGGAGCCCAGGTTAGCGACATCCCGGCCTCGTGTGCAGATCGCCGTCGCAACGAACAGACCTGCCCACTCCAAGCGATCAACAATTCCGCCATTCGCACATACGGCCAACGCTCTTTTACACTTGACCTTGAACTACGCCGTACGTTACGCTAGATTTTCATCCTCGCTGACGTCTCGCAAGCTGTTCTTGGAGCTGACTTCCTCAGTTTTTTCAACCTTGCTGTAGACAGCATGGTCATCGCCTCATTGATCTCAACACCCGCTTGTCCATCAACGGTGTACTCTGTACTTCCTCGCCAACGGGACTGCGAGCTCTCACACCTGCTTCGCCGTACGCAAAAATACTCGACGACTTTCCCAGCATCACGAAGCCGCACTCCAGAGAGTCACCGGTGAAGCATTCCATCACTCACCACATTGTGACCACTGGACCTCCCGTTTTTACACGACCCCGTCGATATCTGGAGAGCGCCTCGCCATCGCCGGCCGTGAGTTTGAGCACATGCTTGAACTCGGCATTGTGTGGCCTTCCTGCAGCAACTGGGCGTCGCCACTCCACATGGTGCTGAAGAAAGATCCTAGCGACTGGAGACCATGTGGGGATTACGGCGCTCTCAATGCCCACACCTTACCAGACCGCTATCCACTTCCTCACATACAAGATTTCACATCAAATTTGGCTGGGTGCACAATATTCTCTAAGATTGACTTAGTGAAGGCTTACCATCAGATTCCTGTAGAACCCGCCGACATTCCGAAGACGGCCATCACCACCCCATTCGGTCTGCTTGAATTGTGAGGTCCTTTTGGATTGCGCAACTCTGCACAGACCTTTCAGCGCACTATCAACGAGGTCACGCGAGGTCTCGATTTCGTATTTGCCTACCTTGATGACCTCCTTGTAGCAAGCTCATCTGGCCCTGAGCATGAAGCCCACCTGCGCACCCTGTTCCACCACCTGGATGATTACGGCCTCGTAATTAATCCCAATAAGTGCCTCTTCGACGTCACTACAATAAAGTTCCTAGGCCACCTTGTCACTCCAAAGGGTATCCAACCACTCGCCAGCAAAGTGAAGGCTATTCAAGACTTTCCACCCCCGACTTCACTGAAGAGACTCCGAGAATTTCTGGGCCTACTAAACTTCCATCGCAGCTTTCTTCCAAAGTGCGCCACATTCCTAAAGCCCTTGACCGACCTATTGGCGAAAAAGAAAGACCAGGATGTGCCACTGGAGTGGCCCAAGGACGCTGCATCTGCCTTCGGCACTGCCAAGAAGGCTCTGGCAGACACTACCATGCTCATACATCCCGTCTCTGATGCCCCAATTCGTATCATCACCGATGCATCAAGCGTGGCAGTTGGCGCCGTTCTCGAGCAGCACGTATCCGGTTGGTAGCCCCTTGGGGTTTTCTCGCAAAAACTGAATCCACCAGAGACAAAATACAGTACATTTGCCCGAGAACTCCTCGCGGTATACCTCGCCATCAAACATTTTCGTCATTTATTGGAGGGCCGGGACTTTTACGTCGTTAAAGACCACAAGCCCCTGGCGTTTGCCTTCCATCGCAATCACAGCAATTATACTGCACGGGAGATCCGTCAACTATATGCTTTATTTCCGAGTTCACTGCGGATCTCAGACACGTACATGGGCCGGAAAATGCTGCTGCTGATGCACTCTCCCGCATCGATGCCTTGTCGACCCAGCCACCACTAGACATGGAAGAGCTAGCAGCTGCCCAAAGCAACGATCCCGAGCTGCATCGTCTTCGCTCTTCATCCACGTCTCTATCGTTCACGGAGTGCCCGCTTCCATTTTCTACCTCATTATTAACGTGCGAAACGTCTACTGGTGTGTCTCGGCCCTTCGTGACTTCAGCTTATCGTCGTGCAATTTTTGATCAATTGCACAGCATGAGCCATCCTGGTATTCGTGTGACACAGAAGCTAGTCACATCTCGTTTCCTTTGGCCAAGCATCAATGCTGATGTCCGACGCTGGGCGCGAACCTGCCTTGAGTGCCAGCGCGTTAAAGTTCACCGTCACACTGTCACGGCAACATCCCCGTTTCTGCCTCCAGACGCAAGGTTTTCTCACGTCCATCTCGACATCGTCGGTCCTCTTCTGTCATCGCAAGGAGCCTGTTACCTGCTGACATGTGTGGATCGCTTCACCAGATGGCCGGAAGCGTTTCCCATTTCCGACATTACAGCACCAACAGTTGCCAAGGCTTTCACAAACGGCTGGGTGTCACGCTTTGGATGCCCTTCTGTCGTCACCACTGATCGCGGTCGTCAGTTTCAATCGGCCCTTTTCACCGCACTTGCCAATATCCTGGGCATTCGACACATCCACACAACTGCCTACCATCCTTCCGCCAATGGCATGGTCGAACGGCTTCATCGACAACTGAAAGCTGCCCTCACTGCTCACCAGCCAAGGAAACGTTGGCTCGACCACCTACCCTTCGTACTTCTGGGCATCTGATCAGCATTGAAAGCATCTCGGCTGCTCATGAGCCGAACTAGTCTATGGCGTTTCCCTGCGTCTTCCAGGAAAATTTTTTGAGCCATCATCACCACTTTCCACTCACGATGCCTCCACGTGCATTCGAGCTGCGCACCACGTTTCGGGACCTTGCTCCTGTGATTCCTGCTGACCGACACCCCGAGTTTGTCTTCGTCATTCAGGATCTCCATGACTGCAGTCACGTCTTCGTTCGGCGTGACCAAATACGGCCAACACTAACACGAACCTATGATGGCCCATTCCGCGTACTCCATCGTACACCTAAGACGTTCACGCTGGACATCACTGGCCGTGAAGACGTCGTGGCTGCTGATCGACTGGAACCTGCGTATATCGCCGCTCTCGCGGCCGCGGGGTTTCAATCTAAATTCTGGATGCCAACATCCAAGCATGTCCACTGGGCGACTCCTCTGGTGATTCCTACGGCTACGGGGGGAGCCCTGTAGCGCCTCAATGCGCCGCTCGTCAAGGAAGAAGAAGTTGGCATTTGGGGCGCGCGGTGGGTGCAGCGCGATATAAAAAAAATCAATTCGAAAACTGAACGCTGTCAGGGCTGGATCTTTCCCGTGTTAGCTCCGACAAGTACGTCTTTGAGTGCACCACCAAAGAGATGCTCACGACGCTTCTTGATGGCTGCAATTCCTCCGTTTTCGCGTACGGTGGAACCGAAACCGGCAAGACGTTCACGATGCTGGGCTCCGAGGATTGTCCTGGGGTGGTCTCCCTGACGGCAAGCGAGCTATACCTGTGCGTGAACAAGCTCCGCTCCGAGGGCCAGTCATGCGACGTGGCGGTCGCCTACATGAAAGTCTAAAACGAGGTCATACGCGACCTAATGTGCCCCAAAGGACCATCGTTGGTCGTGCGCGACGACCCAGCCAAGGTCATCGCCATCTCCAACCTTTCTATATACAAGGTGAAGGAGTCTAGGGCAGTGTTCGAGTTCCTCCTGATAGGCAACAGGAACAGCAGACAGCACGCCACCCATGCCAACTCGAAGTCGTCGCGGTCCCATGCGATATTTCAGGTTTACGTCACGCAGACGGAGAACGTGACCAGCATGAGCAAGGGGATTCCGTCTCCAAGATGAGCTTTGTCGACCTAGCCGGCCCGGAGCGTGTAGCTGCCATGAAAAAGACATCAGGGACCAGATACGCGAGGGCACCAAAATCAACCTGTCGCTTCTGGCCCTGGGCAACTGCATTGATGCCCTCTGCAAGGGTGGGGCTCAGCGGGTTCCGTACCGGGATTCTCAGCTGACCCGCATCCTGAAAGACTCTCTGGGTGGCACGTGTCGCACGCTCTTGATTGCGGCCGTGTCACCGTCCAAGCTCAGCTAAACCGACACCCACAACACTCTCAAGTATGCCAAGCGCTCCATGAAGATCGATCTGCAGGCCCAGAAAAATGTCGTCAAAGTCAACGCACACACGCCGATGTACACATCCCTCATTGAGGAGTACGAGCAAAAGGTGGAAGGCCTTCAGCGCAAGCTCGACAAGGCAGAAAAAGAGAAATCCGAGCTCGAGATCCAGGTGGTCGAGCTCAAACAGAGCCTCGCAACGACCAAGGATGCCCTGCTCCGAGATCAACATACTGACGCCGGCAGCATCGTTCCAGCTTCGCATAACGATGCCCTGTCGACGACGCCCGTCCTCTCTCCGAGCGTCGAGGTGAACGAGCCCAGTGACGACAGCAGGACGGCCTACTGCCTCGACGCGGCGAGAAAAATCTATGCAGCGCGAGCGAAGATCATTAGGCAGATCTGGGAAAACTAGAACATCATTCGTGCCAGCGTGGTGAAGGAGATCTGGAAGCAGCAGATGGCGTAGACTGTCCGGTTACTCCAGGGCTGCAGTGAAGAAACCTTGAAGGAGTCCGAGCGTCTTCATCACTTTTCGCAGTCTCAAACAGCCAAACGTTTTGCTGCAAAAGAAAAGTTAGAGGCTCTTCATAACAAACGAAGGCGAAACTTCGAGTGCAGCAAATACCTCCCGAATGAAGCTCCCACTGCCGGTTGCTGTGGTAGCGGATATACCTAATACCCCTGTCACACGGCCACCACTAAACTCCGTTGAACACCGTCAATGTAAATCTCCCCTAGGTGGTTCGACGGAGAAGGAGTTGTGCCAGTGTCACACGGCAACGAAAAAGTTGTAACAGATGGCGCGAGGGGGCTCAGCTGGCGCTGTTTGATTTTCGGAAAAGTATTCTAATTTTATCTCTGTTGATTTCTTTGTGAATCCTCGTTCTAGGGTTTTTACAAAAAACCACTATTAAAGAGGTAAGAGGCTAACAAACCATAAAGATATTTTCAAAGAAAAACGAATTCGCTAAATGTAGCGATGTTGCTAGTGACGCTGGCCGCATTGTGCTTTTAGTTGCTTTGTTGCATGTGTTCATGTTTGTATACGAAAGTTCTTGTGCTTCCTTGCCTCGTGAGCGCACATTTTGTGTTCTTCAGCCAAGAGTGACACAGCGACGACCACAACCACACGCATGGACGAAATATTTTTCAAAGGCGCCGGCCGGCCCGACTCGCGAAGCACCACGTGCGAGGCAGGGAGTGTAGAGCATCGGTGTTGAGAGTAAGTGAACTCTTGCGGGCGTAAATATATGTAAACAAACATGCGTTGGGAATGAGTACTGCAACGAAAGAACGTTTAAGATTGCCAAAATGTATTATTCTTTCACTGCGGCCACTTAGTGCTCGAAATTTTTCTGTGACCTCTAGACTGCTGGGGACGAGAGTACCTCGTTTCGCTGCGAAGGGAGATCGTTGAACGTCCTTTGCGAAACGCTCCGTTTACCTTCGTTTGGGTAAGGGTGGCCGTGTGACACGGACCACATCTTCGTTGTCGTAAGGACGAGGGAGTTAAACGGTCTTCGCGGGTGCCCGTGTGACAGGGGTATAAACTGGAGCTGGTGGCCGAGGGAACGGAAATGCTGGGTCAGCGACAGATGTTCGCCGAGCTCGCCAAACTTCTGTGCCAGAAGCGCAGCTACTGCGAGGACCTGAACAGCGTTGCAGTTCCTCACCTGCGCAGCCTCTACGTCATTCTGGAGGCCCGAAACTGCTGCAGCTCGGACCAACGACATACCCAGAAAGCCGTTGTCAAAAAGGCCAAGGTTCCCGGTGTCACATTGGCGGATAAACAGAACAACGGGTCAAACGGTCAACTGGATCTCACAAGTCTGCTCCACGCTCCCAATTGGCGGCTGGCCACCACAGTGCAACTGAAGTCTGTCGCTCTGCAACCCATTAAACTCAACGACTCTTGCTTTGTCTTATCACTTAGAAGATCTTGGCTCATACACACAAGGGGGATTGGCCGCACCATAGATTATATTGTAGTTTTTCTACAAAACGCTTGCTAAAAAAGAGATAAATTAGATAAGAAGAATATTAACGTTCCTATCAAATATAAAAAGCTGAAAAGGGCAGAAGAATGAGATAAGCCAGAATATATATAAAAAATTAGCAAAAATGAAAAAGTAGGAGCGAGAATTGGATATATCTGGCAGTACCTCTAGCAGCGTATCCTTGCGGTTGTCTGAATGAATTTTTGTAGCACTGACAGAATAGAACTGCGGCCCGCACCTAACTGACTGGCTCCAAACGATAAAAGGGTGGATGTAGTAGCTGCCAATCCCAGCATACAAATCAGTCTCTCAAGAATTGTTCGGCGCAGTGAGGCGAAACAGTGGCGTGTGAAAAGAAAGTGATCGATTATTTTCGGTTCATTGCAAACTGCACACAGGTTAGTTAATTAAAATCCTGATTTGTGAAGAGAAAATTTTAGCCAAGGAACTCTACAGAGAAAGCTTGTGATGTCACCTCTTATAGACGGGAAACGCATTTTGCGGTGTTCCATGTGAATTGCAAGTGCCGAAATTTTTTCAGATTCTAGGAGCAACCTTCCGTTGATTTTAGGATTAACACGCGTTTGAATCGTTCGGCAGTAATAAAAACTGTGGAGGTACTAGTATCACCAAAAAATTTGAAGTTGCTGAAGCGAGCGAGCCAGAAGATTCATTTTGTGCAATTCCAGCATGCCCTGGGACCCAAACAAATCGAACTTCTAATAGGGGACGCGGTACTAGATACCAAAATATCCTGAGAAGAGGAGATTGCTTTGTTGACTTTAAATTTGTACAAACAGACAAACCACCCGAAATATTATTAGCTTCTGATTGCTCAGAAATTAGTTTTCGAAGAGCCAATATAATAGCCATGAATTTTGCGAGAAACTATAAGGTGAACTCAGCCAATCGGAAGGCAAAAGATCAATTAAGCTGATGAGAAAAAATGCCTACTCCAGCCTTCTAAAGATTTTGTGTTGCATCCGTCGAAATTACCACGTAATTAGGAAAATTACTGCAATGGTCTTGAAGGAAGCCCTCCATATCATAATTTGGAAGTAACTTGGAGTTTTTTGGGAAAATTTCATCGGAAACTAAGTCAACTGGCTTCGAGTATAAAGTTTGGGGAGTTAAATGGTGGAGGGAAACGTGAAGATTCAATAGCAAAGACTCGACGAAAATGACTCTACTTTTTTATAGCGACGCCACGGGCGCTTTAAGAATCTGGAGATTTGATGAAAATGGTCTGTGAACGGGAGAGGGGTTCATCGTAGAGTTTTTAAAGTGTTTGCACGGTAAGCTGTCAAAATATTTCATCAAGTGGAATGTTTTGAGCTTTTAAATAAACACGCTATTCGCGTGTTTAGTTAGTTTTTAAAGTGTTTGCACGGTAAGCTGTCAAAATATTTCATCAAGTGGAATGTTTTGAGCTTTTAAATAAACACGCTATTCGCAACACACCTATAGGTAGCCCGAGAAGCAGCCGCAGAGCTCGCCTTTGTAGCAGTATAGGAGGTACTAATTTGTACTCAGCTCTTCCTGAAAACAGAACGCTCCCAAACTCCAGAATTGGACAAACGTAATGTTTGTATATAATAAGTAACGTAGCCCTGCGCATTCCTGAATTCTTATTGCAAAACTGGCGTAGCAATCCTAAGACGCTTTCTGCTTTACGGGTGTTTGATTCTATTAGTTGCTGCCAATTTAAACTGCCCACCTAAATAATGCGTAGATATTTTAGTGCGGTTACTTCTAAAATCGGATCATTTAGATAATGCAGTGAAAGAAATACGGGAACAGATAGAGGAAATACAACCAGTGCACATTTGCTAACATTAAGCGAAGAAGACAGCCCACCAAGCCATACCTCAAGCTCACACAAGTATGACTATAAGATTTCATACAAAGTATTGATATCTCGAGATGACGCGAAAAGAACAATATCATCAGCGTAGAAGCAAATTGGAACAGTTTTATGTACTGGACTGGATGATAATTGGATAATAAATAAATAGTGGTAACAGAGATGATCCTTTGAAAGCTCCTTTGAAAACTCCTTTGAAGGTTTGCACGGGTTGCTCGTCTTCGCCGTCTTCGTTCACTGGCACAGAACTGGCTTACTGTTCACTGGCACAGAAAACCAGGTGGCAATATTGTTGATTTTTATGCCTCACTGTAATTGAAAAGTTGCCAGAAAACGCCCTCATGAGTTCTAAATTAACAGCTCTATTTCAATGAACACCCAAATCTTTGACATCGGCTGTCACTGCCTGAATGACTTTACCCAAGTTTTGCTAATAATGACATTTTCAATGATTAAAATTAGTCGTAACGATTCTTTTTCTGATGTTTCTGACTGTTTATTTCAAATAAGTATTGTTGAAGCAACTGTTCTTAAAACTGTTGTTTTAATACTTGAATAATATGCAATCCATATTGGACTCGTAGTAGTTATGCTACTTCATTTCGTAATTGATCTGCGTCTAAAATTTCCTATTCACAAAGCCCTACAGGTACAGGTCATCGACAGAAAAAACATCTGTCCTGAGCACTGGCGCGCGAAGAGCTGTTTGAGACGTGAGAACTTACAATACCGAAAGTTGACGCTGATTAAGTGGTGCCCACATTGTTACGTTGTGCGCTATGAGAGACAGCGGAGGATTTTCTTTGCATCAACAGGGAACTACGCAAAGCAGTTTGCCTCAGCATAAAAAAAGGACACCCTCGTTCTACTGGCGTGGGCACAGTGGGTAGTCTCCTTTACATGTCAGGAGGGGTGTACGTGCCACTTAATTCAGTCGTTTCAGAGCAAGCTGACCATTTTTTTTAAAGCGGGACATTTATTATTCGCACGATGTCATAGATCCGGCGTCGGCGGCGCCGTCGACAACACCACTCTCTATGTTCACGTATCGTGCCAGCCCAGGAAGTCACCCGCAAAACTGTCACGCCCCCCCCCCCCCCCCAACCGTTCACTGGCCACCCCTTAAATGTAGGCACTCGATTGCGCATACGGAATTCAATCAAGGGCGTCGTTACTTGCCTTTCGCTTGACTTGACGCTTTGCTGGACTTGAGAAGGTGTGATGGAAACAAAAGTACCTTCAAGCAGTAGTGGGGCATAACCCAAAATCAGCGTCCCATCACTCGTTGAAGGCAACGCTTTTTCTTCATTCAGTAAATAAGAATAATAAACGCGAAATCACAGTTAGGCATTCCATACAATTACTCAACATTCATGCGATACCCTCCAGACTCTGTGACGCAAATACTCGAGCCCCCCTCCCCACCTCTTGGCAAGATGCAGGCGGGTCTTTTTTTTTTTTTCAAACGGCTTGCGTACACACGGCCTGTTGCACACGAGTATAAATATAAGGAAAATGTTAGAGGCCGATTTCTTTGAGCATGTTATTAAGGTAACGTAATCACTTAGACGCCTATATTGCTTAACTCACAGCATTCATTTTTAAATGAGGCCAACCAAAAAAAGCAAGAAAAGAAAGCCACGTGGGCTAAGCTCTGTGTCCTGTAAACTGCTTTTTATTGCACAGATCAAAGTGACTTGCTCTGCAACCAAAGATGTTATTGTTCAACTAATGCCTTTATTTTTTCTGCCGACAAAACGTGCACACGATGCTTCCATCAGCAGCCAGCAGATAGGAACATGTCGATAAGAGCAGAAAATTCATAACAATGTGAATAGGCGTTGAATATTACTTCAATCATTTTCAGTGATTCCTAATTCACTGATACATAGTAAGCGAAATGGCAGAACATCAGTAAAAGAATAATAATAAACATGGTGCTTAAATTACGCAGCACGCCTGACATGCCTCGAACGATATTACTAGCGCGCAGTGTTACTCCGTATGCAGGCTGCTGCATGATAATGCATGTGAACCCAATTTTTCGAAGAATGACATGAAGTGGATTCTTTATTATTGCAAACGCTGAGAAAAAGCGATTAGCAATCGAAAGTGGGACTCGCGCGAAATAGTGCGAGCCAAGTTTGTCGAGCACATCAAGGCTGCATGCGCTGTACATCGTCTGCTCAACGCCACGGATGGATGGATGGATGGATAAATGGATGGATGGATGGATAGATGGATGGATGAATGGATGGATGGATGGATGGATGGATGGATGGATGGATGGATGGATGGATGAATGGATGGATGGATGGATGGATGGATGGATGGATGGATGGATGGATGGATGGATGGATGGTTATGGTTGTAGCCTTTGGATCGGGCGGTGGCTAGCGCCACACAGCCGTATTACTTAATGAACCGAAAACTAGATATGTTTTTTTCCTTAAATAGTTAGGTTGAAGATTCGTACTTTGCAGAAAAGGATTTAATTATTACTCGTGCCTGACTTTAGCCACTAATCACGATGCCACGCGGTCCTGCTTACAGCGCCCCTTGCGGCATCGGTGCACTTCAGAGAACCGTTTCCACGGGTGCTTTTCACACCTCCGAATTCTAGACACCCTACCTTGAGCTACAAGTAGTTGCCGTCGCGCGAGTTGAGAGGGCGCTACTCTATGGGGCGCCAGGTGTTCGCGTGGCGCTCATTCCGAAATTCGAGCGCGATGGAACATCTTCCCGAAAGCTTTGCTTGCATGACACTTTGTGCTAAAAATGAAATACCCTGTGTCTGAGAGCCTTCACCGTGCATTTATTTAGCTAATTCGCACTTCAGGATTCAGTTCACATATACCTCGACGCTGCAAGTGACTCTGAGTGTTCGTCAGTAGCCTTGTCAGGGGTGATGATTCAAAATTGGCAAGTAATGTTTTGTCCAAAATTGCTAGCCCATGTATCGGACTTGTATTGAGCGTGTGTCGCTTTACAAGGCTCCTTGTAAACTATAGTGCTTGGATTAGTGGCGATGGGCAACTCTGAGAGCTAACGGAGCCTTGCAGCCTGCTGACCATGGCCGCGCGAAGCATTTTTCGGAAGAAGCAATCTCTGCCATATACTATGCAGAATACAAGGGAGACGTGCTATTGCTCAAGCCAAAGAAACCTACACTCATTTAGAATGTGGCGCCTGCTATTTTACCGGGGCTACCCAAATTACCTGAATTTGCAGCAACAAATTAAAAAAAACGAGAAAGCTCTGCGAAAACGGCTGGCTCTACTGCCGAATTCTCAGAAGCGACGGGAGTCATAAGGTTACACTGCATCTGAAGGTCCTGACATGACCACTGAAAGTACGCCAAATTTATGGCGCGTAGAGACAGTGACTCTAACACATGGCGATGACGAATCAGCAGGCACACATGTAAAAGGTAGCGCTTCGACGAGACAGATGAAAAGCTCGACATCTGATTCCCCACGTGGGAGCACTCCCGACACAGTAATCTGTGTTTTGGAGGAGCCAATAAAACCTTATTCAATTCAATCAGCAGCCACGGGTCTCCTTCACGTGAAGAAGAGAATTCTTCTCAACACGAAACTGATAGTGTGGGTTTATGCCCTTCCAACTCAGTTCCTCATTATGCCATAGAAGTAATTTCTTGTTTTAAATTGTGATGCCACTTTTTAAACCTGTCTCATCTATATGCCTACTCGGACCAAGAAACATTAAATATTGTAGAATACCCAGTGGACAGAAATCATTGAACATAGTATTACTGTGATAAAATCATCGCGATTACAGTTACTTTGCCATGCTTGACGTCGTGAAGCTAGATTGTCTCGTTTTTTTAATGTCTTTACCAATTTATCGCCACCGTCGTGCGACATTTCAGGCGCAGTTCCGACCACTGTACATACGACAGAACTCCGCTTATTAAGACGATGGCCTTCGATAGCCTTAGATGCCTAATCAAAAACGAAATATATTTTAGGCGGCCTAAGGGGTGAGCTGCGAAATTACACTGCTTTAGGTAGTGCGCTCGCTTTCACTGTATGATAAGCAAATCATCAAGTTACGTCCACACGGTTTAATAAAATAGCGAAAAGTTAAGCTGATGACACTGACCCGCCAGTCCCGGCATGGGTGGGGTACGGGTTAACCAAGGCTCGACCTCCGGGACCCAATGAAGTTTTCGCACCATACGAAGCTGCTTACACTGCCACTGGCTGAAATCTGCGTGACAATAAAGGCTCGTTCACACCAGAGACGGCACGGCCGAGCAGCCATGCGGGATTTTGGAAGCCGTGAGGGGGCGAGTATGTGAACCTGTTCAGACGGCATGCCTCTTTCGGGTGGCCGCGTGGCAGAAGAGGTGGGCATGTCGCGATTTTGGGCGCGTGTCGCTATGACATGTCAGGTCGTCTCCCCAACTCCAGTGGCTAGAATAGGAAAGTGTGATGAGCGGCAAGCGACGCCTACGGAGCGCACTGAAGCCTCCGAGAAGGAGCCGCGTGGGGGCGCGGCCAATCGTTCATACGAATCTAATTTGTCTCTTTGAGCTAGAGCTTGCTAAGACGCGTAACAAGTCACCCCGGAAAAGAAGTTACAAACCCAAAAGTTGGTGGGATGAGGAAGTTAAGAGAGCTATAGCAAAACGTCAGGAAGCCTCTATGGAACACAGACATGCTGAGCAGCGGGGTGAACCGATAGATGATGTTGTAAGAAAATGGGAAACCTTTCTAAGCTGTAGAAGGGCTGCATCCCTTCTGATCAATGAAAAGATTAGAAGAAAGGGAGCTCAGTGGCTGGCAGAAGTACATAAAAAAGATAGAAAGGCAGATGCGAAATTTTGGAACCATCTAAACTCCCTAATAAATGAGACGAGCCTAGAGCAGACTTTTATAACTACAGCCCAAGGAGCCAGGCTAGGAGGGGGCGAAGCTATTGAATATATAAGAACAAGGGTGACAGAAAAATTTCAACAAAGAAGTACTTTATGCACCACAATAGACAAGGACGAATCAAGTGGTGCAATGGCTCCATTTTCACAACGAGAGTGGAAAAGGGCTGAGAAAAGGGTTCCTAGTAGTACATCAACAGGCCCAGATGGCATTCCAATTAGGCTGATAAAGACCTAGGTCCGAAGTCTAAGCAGGCTTTGAGAGAGGCAGTGAGCAAAATAATAACCGATGGTGAAGTTCCCGATGGATGGAAACTTAGCAGGATGAGCATGATCTATAAAGGAAAGGGGGACAAAGCTGACATAAACAACTACCGTCCTATAACAGTGACATCAGTGGTCTACAGGCTGGCGATGCAGATTATAAAGGAAAGACTGCAGGCATGGATAGAAGATGAGGGGGTGCTGGGGGACATTGCAGAATCGGTTTTGGAAACACAGGAGGTTGGAAGACAATCTGTTCTCACTGACCCAGTGCATCGAAATAGCAGAAAAGGAACACAGGCCCCTGTGGCTAGCAATCTTGGATATCAAGGGAGCGTACGATAGCGCGGTTCAAGAGGAATAGTGGGGAATACTGGACACACTAGGCGTGGAACATGTAGTCACTACTCTTTTAAAGGGTATCTAGACAGGTAACAATGTATTTACAAAGTGGGAAAAATAGGTATCCAAGCCTACAGAAGTAAAACAGGGGCATAGGCAGGGGTGCCCCTGTCAGCCTTGTTATTCATGATGTACCTACAAGGATTACAGGCCAAACTAGAGGGAAGGGGACTGGCTTCAACCTCTTTTTCATCAAACAAGGAAAACTCATTGAACAGGCGCTGCCAGCATTGATGTACGCAGATGATATAGTGCTAATGACAGACAACACGGAAGATTTGCAGAGATTGATGACATCTGCGGTAATGGGGTAGATAGGTTAGATTTTAGATTCAGTAAGGAAAAATGAGCAGTCAGGATTTTCAATGACAACGAAGGTTGTGAGCTTAGGATACAGGAGGTCACGCTTGAGATAGCAGATAAATACAAATATCTGGGCGCATGGATAAGCAATGGGACCGAGTACCTGAGGGAACACGAAATATACATGACGACTAAAGGTAACAGGAATGCAGCAGTGATGAAAAATAGGGCACTGTGGAATTACAATAGGTATGATGTTGTGAGAGGAATATGGAAAGGGTTCATGGTTCCTGGGCTGACGTTCGGCAATGTGGTCTTGTGCATGAGATCAGTAGTTCAAGCAAGATTAGAAATTAAGCAACGTGGAATAGGTAGGCTTGCTTTAGGAGCTCACGGGAATACACCAAATCAGGGAGTACAAGGTGATAAGGGATGTACATCATTTGAGGGCAGGGAAGCTAGCAGCAAGATAAAATTTGAGAAGCGATTGAGAGAAATGAAGGAGGAGCGTTGGGCTAGGAAGGTTTTCAGCTACTTGTACATGAAGAATGCCGATACAAAATGGAGGAAGCGAACCAGAAAGTTGACTGGTAAATACTTAGAAGGCATGCAGGTGGCCAAACCAAAAAGAACTATCGGTTAAGAAGATAGTGAAGGAAACGCAGACTGACATGTGGAAAATAGGAAAATTAAGAAGTCCGTATAGAGATCTATCGAACTTTTAAGCAGGAAATTGCCAAGGAAAGGATCTATGATAATACTCGGGGTAGTTCTCTACTGTTTGAGGCATGAACGGGAGTACAGCGAGTCTGTTAGCGCAGTGGCGGAAAGCGATCTCACGCGCTGACAAGCTGCTTCAAGAAAATTTGGCTGTGTGCGAGCTGCACTTCGGCGAGAGGTACATCTCCTGGCACTTCGAGCACACTGTGATTGGCGAAATTGTCCCCATTGAAAGGGATAGACCCATGGGCGCGCTTGCCATTCAGAGAGGGGGGGGGGGGGGGGCGAAGGTTCATTTCAGGGCACCTCCTCCTTATTAAATCAGTGTTTAATGCAGATTTTACGCCCCCTTTCAGATGACAATAAGAGTGCCCCGCTGCCTAGTCAATCTATAGAACAGATTTAGCACCCCCTCCCAGGTTGCCAGTCCCCTTTGCCCCCATCCTGCGGACGTCTATGGGCTAGCCTTTTGGAGAAGCTCGTCACTTTTGTAGATGCCTTTGAAATCACTTTTTCAAAGTGGGTTAGGTACTACGAGCTTAAGACTGACAGAAAAGGTTGTTATCTGCTTGAAAACAAAAGATGTCACACTGGGCTGCGCACAACATGGTCGGAGCCTCACCAATAGGGGAGACCCACTCAAGTTTGCCCGCCGACGCCAGCGTCCCTGCCAGAAAAAGCGCACAATAGTAGCGTCTAGCGACCCTTTCGCTCCCTTTGGCTTGCACGCATTTGCGAAGCGCGCGCTGCACGTGAAACGTCCCTCGTTCCGCGTTGTCACCCCAACAGAAAGGGGGTCGTCAACTGTCACAATAACCATGCAAACATGAAGGGGTCGACTCCACCAGTGAAATTCTACCGATTACCAAACCGATGGTACGAAACAAGCAGACGACAGGAATGGATTAAAGCAGTGCGCCGAAAAAAGTAAGTAAACAATTTTTTCATAAAGATTAGCAGGCGCACGATGCATTAAAAATAACAGGTGTTAATTCTTGCGTCACCGTTCCTCTAATCTATCGAGGTACTGGGAGATGCACGTCCCCATCTTAAAGTATAAATTTTCAACGTCCGTTTTAGAGCATTGTTAAAAAATAGCGAAAACATATTTCATGCTGGTACTATTATTCGATATTGTTGGGGACGTATTAGTTGAAGCTGTGCACACATGTAGTATTGGTGATGTGTTGTTATATATTTTTATATCTACGCAGCGCCGAAGGAAGTGTGTGGTTGCCAAAAGCTTGGAAATGATTTGTAGCATACATTTTGTGGGAGACTGCAAAAATGACTCAAGTCTGCATCCGTCTTATGTGCTGACAGTGTTTACAGCGGCTTACAAAAACGGACACCTCACGCAGAATCGGCGAAGAGGTATGATAGGCAGTGATGCGCATAACTTTCTATGTATTTTAAAGCATTTTCTGAGTACTCTTGATTTCTGATTTCAAGCTCAGCGAGAATTCGTTCCGCGTATGCGCAATTATCAAGTAAAGCGAAAATAGAAGGGTTTTGACCAAACATGGCACTTTAGCACCACTACATTTTAAGGGTAAGATTGGAACGTGGTTATAACAAGCACATTACTTTTTTGATAGTTTTCATACAAAGTAAAAATGATTCAAGCAACAGACAATGCAAAATGTTTAATCAATAAATTTTCATACGCAGCTATCTCCATGAAGTTCTTGTATGAAGTGTTTCAGTGCACACAGATGGTCACAGTTGCTAGTTTTTTTTAACGGGGTATTTCGCCATCGTACATGTATTTATAGAGTTTGATTTCGTATGCAGTACTTGTTTTATTTTGTGAATGTGAGGCGTTACTAACAGGATCACGGAAACCGCGCCTACTAATTTTCAGACTTCTTGTACATTTTATGCTTGAACATTATAAAGAACTATTATTATCTGCCGCACTACTGCTCAATGATGATCACCGTACTATATCTGCATTAAAAAAAACTCTAACGTATGAACGTTGTTCCGAACGGCACGATCTAATCTCTGCCACAACCTTATTTTGCTTAGGTGGAAGCGTCATTCTGTGAGGAGAGCCGGATCAGCACAAAATTCTGTGGAGCAGGCTGTGCCACAAGGTATTGCTCAAGACAAACCAGCAATGAAAGATGAAGAGAACTCTGTTTTCCTTGATGTCTATGACTCGCTTTCAAGCGATTTAGAATGGCTAGAGACGCCAGCGATGCAATTACATTTGCCGCTGGAGATGCGACGCTCCCGCTTGAGTGGACACGACCACGACAACTATGAAAAAAAGAAAAAAATGCATTAGCCATTGTTGCACGTCCGTTGGCAGATACAGTGAACTAGTTGTTACTGAGTGTGCAGGGGCAGCCCGAACAACATGGTGCATTTTTGATACGTGACTAAGATAAAATGCCTTTATAGCAATGCACTCGTCCCCTGCAGATTAGACACACAAAAAAAAGTTTCTCTGAAAGCTGGGCGCTCATCATGATGGTACGCACGCTGTTCGTAAACTCAAAGTACCCGCGATGAGCACGGCGATAATGCAAGGAAGGACACGCGAGAATAGATGTCATTTTTCGTTGTGGGTCCGAAAGATGCCCCAAATAGACCATTTATTTTTCAAGTGCTGTCTATATTCCACACGATAACTTGGGTGGGTGCTAGTAAATTAAGGTATCCCAACTAATAGCAGTCACAGCGCAAGAACCGCTTAACCTAAAGCACGAGAAGCGGCCTTACCCATACATCCAGCAACAAACATAGCGCATAGTACACACAGCAAACCAAATAAAACAGGTATGTAGTTATGAACGTACAGAGAGTTTTATTCGCCTCTAATGACGTAAACAGCGTCGTCTTTCACTTGCGAAACGCACTTCACTCAGACGAGGACGGCATCGTCTGCTACAACTTGCTTCGCTGCCCTTTTACCCAATTGCTGCCACGAAAAAAAAAATCTCAATTGCGGCATCCCATTAAATGCGGACAGAGCGCGACGCGAGACTCTCAAAAACACGTGCAGAACGCGTGCAGCTTGCGAGCGAAGCAACGTGTTTTCAAGGCAGGTTGAAAGGGACAGCGGAGGGGCCAACACTCGAGTAACCAGTTTTCTCACCCCATTGACTGACAGCGCCACGCTCCACAGCGCCTCACTTGGCGTGGGTCTCCTCTATAGAGTAAACAACTCTTTTCTGCTTATCCATTTGCGCTTTTACACAAAGGTTCTTCACAAGGAGCGAACATCTTCCCGTGAAAAGAGGAAGTACCTGAAGCTCAGGCGCATCACCTAGGCTAACAGCCCGATAGTCTGTGGGGCGCTTGTCAACTAGAAAACTTTTTTTTGGGTAATTAAAAAGGACGTGCCACCAAATATTAAGAATGTATTGTTGTAAACAGATAGTGAGTCACTACTCGGAAATGCATTGTATGACCTATGTGCAGAAAATAAAAGGTTTTCATCCAGATAACGCTCGTGATTCTTGTTTCTGAGTATGACGTTATGAATGATGGGGTTTTATTGACAGATTATTGCTTGAGGAAATGATGGTTCGCCGTGGGAGGTGTTCCAAGAAATGGCTCACAACTGAATTCATCATTCTACTCTTCTACCACTTCACATCGATAAAATGTTTCAGTGCCATCCCGCGCTCACTTTCGGCATCCTGTCGACCTGACCATATTTCAGTTCAGTCACGCACCCGCGTAGGCGTCCCTGTTTTCCAGAAGCTAATTAACATATTTTCTCAGTCGCCATTCGAGGCCATGCACGAGCAAAAAATATATATATTTTTAATGTTTCGCATCGCCCGCGTGCGTGTTGGACACCCGTCTCTGCGCAGCACAACGCTGCCTCGGGTGACTTATGGATGGATGGATGGATTGATATGTCTGTACCCTTTAGATCGGGCAGTGGCTCACACGACTAAGCCGTGTTCTCATGCACAAGACCGCATTACCGAACGTCAGACCAGGAACCATTGCCCCTTTCCATATTCCTCTCATAAACTCATACCAATTGTAATTCAAGAGTGCCCTGTTTTTCATCATCGCTGCATTCCTGTTACCTTTAATAGTGACGAATATTTCGTGTTCCCTTAGGTACTCGGCCCCATTGCTTATCCATACTCCCATATATTCGTATTTATCTGTTATCTCTAGCGTGAAATACTGTATTCTAATTTCACACCTTCATTATGATTAAAATTATGTCTGCTGATTTGTCCTTACTGAATCTGAAATCTAACCTATCTCCCCCGTTACCGCAGATGTCCATCAATCTCTGCAAATCTTCCTTGTTGTCGGTCATTAGCACTATATCATCTGCGTACATCAATGCTGGTAGCGCCTGTTCAATGAGTTTTCCTTGTTTGACGAAAAAGAGGTTGAAGCCAGTCCACTTCCCTCTAGTTTGGCCTCTAATCCTTGTAGGTCTATCATGAATAACAAGGGTGACAGAGGCACCCCTGCCTATGCCCCTGTTTTACTTCTGTAGGCTTGGATACCTGCTTTTCCGACTTTATAACTGCCTTGTTATCTTTATGGATATCGTTTAAAAAAATCAGTGACTCCATCTTCCACACCTAGTGTGTCCAATATTCCCCACAAGTTCTCTTGAACCACGCTATCGTATGCTCCCTTGATATCCAAAAATGCTAGCCACAAGGGCATGTGTTCCTTTTCTGCTATTTCAATGTACTACGTCAGTGAGAACAGATTGTCTTCCAACCTCTTGTGTTTCAGAAACCCATTCTTCAGTTTCCCCAGCACCCCCTCATCTTCTATTCATGCGTGCAGTCTTTCCTTTATAATCTCCATCGCCAGCCTGCAGACCACTAATGTCACTGTTAAAGGACGGTAGTTGTTTATGTCAGCTTTGCCCCCCTTTCCTTTATAGATCACGCTCATCCTGCTAAGTTTCCATCTATCGGAGACTTCACCATCGATTTTTTGCTCACTGCCTCTCTCAAAGCCTGCATAAACTTCGGACCTAATGTCTTTATCAGCATAGTTGGAATGCCATCTGGGCCTGTTGATCTACTACTAGGAACCCACTTTTCAGCCCTTTCCCACTCTCGTTGTGAACATGGAGCCATTGCGCCACTTGATTCATCCTTGTCTGTTGTGGTGCGTAGAGCACTTTTTTGTTGAAATTTTTTTGTCACCCTTGTTCTTTTATATTCAATAGCTTCGTCCCCTTCTAGCCTAGCACCTTGAGCTGTAGTTTTAAAAATGTGCTCTAAGCTCGTCTCATTTCTAAGGGAGTTTAGATGGTTCTAAAATTTTACAGCTGCCTTTCAATCTTTTTTATGTACTTCTGCCAGCCACTGGGCTCCCTTTCTTCTAGTCTTTTCATCAATCAGAAGGGATGCATCCCTTGTACAGCTTAGAAAGATTTCCCATGGTCATTCAACATCATTTGTCTGTTCACCCCGCTGCTTAGCATGTCTGTGTTCCCTAGAGGCTTCCCGACATTTTGCTATGGCTCTCTTACCTTCCCCATCCCACCAACTCTTTGTTTGTGTCTTCTTTTCCGGGGTGACTTGTCAACTGCCTTAGCAAGCTATAGCTCATACAGTTTAATTAGATTCGTGTATGCCCACACTGTTTTATTATCCTCAGTCATTACTTTCTCAATTTGTTTAGTAGCTATTTCTACTTGCCTTTCTGAATAAAAATTTTCCTGTAGTTGCTCATCTTGTTTCCTTTCCACTTTCACTACTCTTCTAAAACTTAGCTTGATACGCTTGTGATCACTACTGAGACTTCTGGAACCACCTTCATCTATGTGCATTTCCCCGAGCTTACCATACATCCTATGTGACATCAGTGCGTAATCTATGGTCGTCTGCAGCCTTCCTACTTCCCATGTTATTTGCCTTCCACACTTCTCGGTACTGTTGCAAATGATCAAATCATGTCATTCACACATATCCATGATCATTTTGCCTGTTGGGTTGCTATACCCATCTATATCTTCTATGTTCGCATTCCTATCTCTAAGTATAGTTATCTCGCACTCTCCTCCTAACTCCTCAATGTCCTTTGATATACACTCTACCATTGCCTGGTTTTCCACTCTGGCCTTTGCTCCCGTCCACCAGTACACCAAACCAAGGAGTGTCATTTGCCCTGCCACTTTCCCTTTTAGCCATAAATGTTCCTTGCACTCCTGCTTGACCCTTTGCCAGTCTGTGCTTTTATGAGCAAATGCCCCAATACCACCCCCCTTTCAGCTACCATCTGTTCTATTACAATATTCCCACGCGTAGTCCGGTATGTTAGGGGGTTGTTCCATGTCCAGAAGATGTGTTTCTACAAAACCGTATTCCATCGGCCTCTCCTCTCTTAGCTGTTCTTCTATATCTTCGCACTTCAGTCTATTCCTGCCACACTGCACGTTAATATACTCTATGTCTGAAGCGACTCGGCGCTTGTGGTTACGTCTATTTTTGCCCCGGACTCTACCTATCTTAGATACTGGTGCCATTTTAGAATCGTATCTGTCCACACCACCTGTCAAAGAGTATCCCTGGTTGTTTTCCTCGTTACTAGCTATCCTGCACCCCGAAGGGCCTGCGTGCCCCTCCTTCCCCCAAAGAGCTACTGCGCGTCCTGCAAATTGCCAACCCACCTCATGACCTAGCCGCTCATCGAAGTGAATTCTGTCTCGTTGAAAACCACTCCACCTTTGCACCTCTCTGTTTATTTCCACCACCTCAAAGCCTTTCTCTCGACTCATTTGCCATATTTCTTGATTTGCGTTGACAACCACCTTTGCAGGTTGCCGTCACGCACCGGTACCTCCGGGATCGTGCATATCACTGCCTGTACCTGGGCAGAAATGGCGCTCATGTCATCGACCCCTTTCGCCAGTGTGGTCGCTAGTCCTACCGTATCTTCCTTTAAGACATCGTTTAAACCACCTGAAATTATCACGAGGTTTTGTCTATCAGCTGTAGTTTTGAGTTTTGCGCTCGCTTGCCTCATGACTGCTTCCAGCTTGTGACCTGAGAAAGTCCTTACTGCGACCCTCTTGTAACCTCTTACCCTCTCTCTGATTGCTTGTGTGCATTGATTTAAATTCGAGTCTCTAGCATTTATTACGTGCTGTGAATTTTCAGATGCAGCGTACTGCACCTGGGGGTTACTTGCACCTGCGAAGCTGGCTGGCTGCCTTTGTCCCCTCCCAGCTCCGCCAATTCTTCACTGAAGCTGGGCCTTGCGACAATTGAACCGGCTGAACCAGTTTTTTCCAAACTTGCTAGCTCTTTTTTCTCCGCCATTCTGGTTGCCGGTGCCCTACTGTTCTCTCTGTCGGCCACTCTTTTGTTCACCTTGGCTAGTGCTTCCTCGGCGGACTTCAGCCTTTCTCCCATTGCCCTCGTTTTTTCTTGATATGTCGCCAACGCAGTATTCAGCTCGGTGATTCTCAACAGCAGTTCACTCTGGGCAACCATCGTTATCTTCATTTTTCCTCGATCTCACATTATCTACACTTCGCGTCAGCCTCTTCTCCATTTGCTTCTGCACTTGGGTTCATTTTCAAACTCACTCCGCATCCTTTACAGCCTTTTTAACCATGTCTTTATGACACTAATTGTCCTTATGACTTGCCTCATTCGATAATTACAAAACTCGATCCCTGCTCTACGAAAAAGAGAAAGTCTAAGCTCTACTACAAAAAAATTTTTTAATATATAGCACTGGCTGAAAAACCTTTGAGGAGGAACACATATAAGAACGAGACAGCGCCTATTTGTTTTAAATGATGTATTATCAAAATGCACGCCGAGCAGTCTTTCAAGGAACTAGTGATCCCAAATGATGGTGTTTATATTTAAAGATTATGTTCGCCAAGCGATAATGTGAATCATGAATTTCGCTATGTTTATTCAGCAACACAACGTGCATAGAACACGAGAATCAAAACGGCTACCATGGTAACCTCATAAGTACATACTCATTATTTATTTTTGTACTTAGTCTAACTTATACATTTACACTGTACTTTTACTTATTTTCTATTTTATTTTTATTTGTTCGAATTTTCAACAATTCAGTTTAGTCTGTTAGCACAGCTAAGCTTTTATATAAAAATTATTTAAGCATCCCCCTCCTCTCTTTTTTTTCCAGATACCAATGCCGCGCGATTCATGGCCGATCTTCGTAGTGGGTTGAACCAATCCTTTTGGGTCCAACCAACCAACCACGTGCATTGAACACGAGAGGCGCGTGCACTGAACACGATAGACACGCAAAAAACCTACCATAACACGCAGCGATCATTCAGCAGACCAGCGCACCATGTCGGCCATTCCGATCGCGGAGAGCGCAGCCCGACATCCGTAGGATCTGCAAGGAGCTTCCTTTGTCGAAGCCACCGAAGCATCGACAGTGGCACTACTGCAGAACGACAAGTGGCGTTCCAGCGACACCGCGAAGTCGGCTCCGAAATGCCGCCGCTTTGGCAACAACCCGCCGTCGCCCGGGGCGTGGTGAACGTGGCCGTGCGCCCACTAAACGAGCACGAGTCAGAGACGTCTAGCATCGTCTGCGTGGCTGACGACAGGTGCCTCATGTTAGACCTCAAAGCCGAAGCCGAGTCCTTCATCTTTCAAGGGCAGCAGACATGCGCGGGCTTCGTCATCCCGCGCAAGGACCACTCTTTCATGTTTGATCAGGTCTTTGGTGAAGATAAGGACAATGAGTACGTATTTGAGCGCACCACCAAAGAGATGCTGACGACGCTTCTTGATGGCTGCAATTGCTCCATTTTCGCGTACGGTGCAACCGGAACCAGCAAGACGTTCACGATGCTGGGCTCCGAGGATTGTCCCGGGGTGGTCTCCCTGACGGCAAGCAAGCTCTACCGCCGCGTGGACAAGGTCCGCTCCGAGGACCAGTAATGCGACGTGGCGGTCGCCTACATGAAAAAAACGAGGTCATACGCGACCTAATGTGCCCCAAAGGACCATCGTTGGTCGTGCGCGATGACCCAGCCAAGGTCATCGCCATCTCCAACCTTTCTATACACAAGGTGAAGGAGTCTGGGGCACTGTTCGAGTTCCTCCTGATAGGCAACAGGAACAGCACACAGCACGCCACCCATGCCAACTCGGAGTCGTCGCGGTCCCATGCGATATTTCAGGTTTACGTCACGCAGACGGAGAACGTGACCAGCATGAGCAAGGGGATTCGCGTCTCCAAGATGAGCTTTGTCGACCTAGCCGGCTCGGAGCGTGTAGCTGCCGTGAAAAAGACATCAAGAACCGGATACGCGAGGGCACCAAAATAAACCGGTCGCTTCTGGCCCAGGGCAACTGCATTGATGCCCTCTCCAAGGGTGGGGCTAGCGGGTTCCGTACCGGGATTCTAAGCTGACCCACATCCTGAAAAACTCTCTGGGTTGCACGGGTCGCACGCTCTTGATTGCGGCCGTGTCACTATCCAAGCTCAGCTACACTGACACCCACAACACTCTAAAGTATGCCGAGCACGCCATGAAGATCAAGCTGCAGGCCCACAAAAATGTCATCAACGTCAACGCACAGACGCTGATGTACAGCTCCCTCATAGAGGAATACAAGCAAAAGGTGGAAGGCCTTCAGCGCAAGCTCGACAAGGCAGAAAACGAAAAGTCCGAGCTCGAGATCCAGGTAGTCCAGCTCAAACAGAGCCTCGACGGCCAAGGATTCCCTGATCTGAGATCAACTTACTGACGCCGGCAGCATCGTTCCTGCTTCGCATAACGATGCCCTGTCAACGACGCCCGTCCTCTCTCCGAACGTCGAGGTGAACGAGCCCCGCGACGATAGCAGGACGGCCTACTGCCTCGACACGGCGAGAAAGATCTATGCAGCGCGAGCGAAGATCATTAGGCAGATCTGGGAAAACGAGAACACCATTCGCGCCAGCGTGGTGAAGGAGATCTGGAAGCAGCAGATGGCGAAGACTGTCAAGTTACTCCAGGGCTGCAGTGAAGACACCTTGATGGAGTCCGAATGTCTTCATCACTTTTTGCAGTCTCAAACAGCAAAACGTTTTGCTGCAAAATAAAAGTTAGAGGCTCTTCACAACAAACGAAGGCGAAACTTCGAGTGCCGCAAAGACCTCCTGAATGAGGCTTGCGCTGCCGGTTACTCGCAGGCTGTGGTAGCGGATATAGCTAAACTGGAGCTGGTGGTCGAGCGAACAGATAGGCAGGGTGAGCAAAAGATGTTCGCCGAGCTCGCCAAACTTCTGTGTCAGAAGTGCAGCTACTGGGAGAACCGGAACAGCGTTGCAGTTCCTCACCTGCGCAGCCTCTACTTCATTCGGTAGGGCCGGAACTGCTGCAGCTCGGACCAACGAGATACCCACAAAGCCTTTGTCAAAAAGGCCAAGGGTCCCGGTGTCACATGGGCGGATAAACAGAACAACGGGTCAAACGGTGAACTGGACCTCACAAGTCTGCTCCACGCTCGCGATTGGCAGCTGGCCACCACAGTGCAACTGAAGTCTGTCGCTCTGCGATCCATTAAACTCGACGGCTCTTGACTTGTCTTATCACCTAGAAGATCTTGGCTCATACACACAAGGGAGGTTGACCTCACCGTAGATCATATTGTGATTTGTTTACAAAACGCTTGCTCAAAAAGAGAGAAACTTCATAAGAACAATATAAATCAAATATAAAAATTTAAAAGGGCGGAAGAATTAGATAAGCCAGAATATTTAAAACAAATTAGCGAAAATGAAAAAAGATGACCGAGAATTGGATATATCTGGCAGTACCACTAGCAGCGTACCCTTGCGGTTGCCTGAATGAATTTATGTAGCACTGACAGAATAGAACTGCGGCCCGCACCTAACTGTCTGGCTCGAAACAATAGAAGGGTGGATGTAGTCGCTGCCAATCCCAGCATACAAATCGGTCTATCAAGAATTATTCGGCGCAGTGAGGTGAAACAGTGGCATGTGAGAAGAAAGTGATCGATTATTTCCGGTTTATTGCAAACTGCACATAGGTTAGTTAATTCTTTGTGAGGATAAAATTTTAGCCGAGGAACTCTACAGCGAAAGCTTGTGAGGGTCACCTCTTATTGACGGGAAAGGCATTTTGCGGATTTCCATGTGGATTGCAAGTGCCGAAAATTTTCAGATTGTAGGAGCGATGTTTTGCTGATATTTAAGATTAACACGCATTTGAATCATTCGGCAGTAATAAAAACTGTGGAGCTACAAGTACAACCAGAAAATTTGAAGTTACTGAAGTGAGCGAGTCAGCAGATTCATTTTGTGCAATTCCAGCATGCCCTGGGACCCAAAGAAATTGAACTTCTGATAGGGTACGTCGTACGAAATACCAAAATATCCCGAGAAGAGGAGACTGCTTTGCAGACGTTAAATGTTTACAAACAGACAAACCACCCGAAATATTATTATCTTCTGATTGCTGAGAAATCAGTTTTTGAAGACCCAATAAAATAGCCATGAATTCTGCGAGAAAAATTGGTGTGAAGTCCGCCAATCGGAGGGCAAAAGATCAATTGCCGCCTTCTGCTGCAGCTGCTGCTGCTGCTGCCACCGCCGCCGCCGCAGCCGACGCCGCCGCCGCTGCCGCTGCTGCTGCCGCTGCCGCTGCCGCTGCTGCTGCCGCTTCCACTGCTGCTGCCGCTGCTACTGCTACTGCTGCTGCTGCTGCTGCTGCTGCTGCTGCTGCTGCTGCTGCTGCTGCTGCTGCTGCTGCTGCTGCTGCTGCTGCTGCGCCAAATTCCACAATGAATTTAGATATCTACAGGCACATCGACACAGTAGCGTTTTGAATGAGAAAAAATTCGTCATTTATTCAGAAAGCTCTCTTAGGCACTGTGCATTTATTTAGAGTAATTCGTCAAACTCGTAGTAGTGCGACCACTCAAACGTAAGTCTGCGAAACGAAAGGTTTGTGCATTTGCTACTTATAAGCGAGTATAATTTCAGAAATTTTGTAAGGATGAGAAATTAGGTTTTGTTCTCCATGTCTATAAAATAATGGGAAGCGCTCCCGCAAGGCTGCAAGATGTGGCGCGACTTCCACATGATCCAGTATCCTCGTGTGTGGTCTGTCACAAAAGCAATCATCGCAGGCTGGAAAACCTTTACTTTCAATTATTTTTATTTATTTATTGAACACTGCCAGCAACCCTTTGGTCGGCAAGGCAGGAGTTGTTACAGTGCAGTGAACGTTTAGATCAGTTACACAATATTATTATGTTACAGGTACAAAATATAAGGAAATACATAAACACTACTTGATAATTATTCAGCAAACCTAACCCATTTATTTCAAATAACTAAGCACACAGTCACTACAAAACAATACATTGAACATTCAACAATAAGTGAATCATTATCCATTAAGAAAGCATACCCAGTGATCACAAATAGGGAACAATAGCTGACATGAAAGACTCAGACCTTGGCCTGTTTACCACCTCTTGTAATAGCTCATTCCACTCCGCAATCATCCTAGGAAAGAAAGAGCCCTTGTACGCATTTGTTATGCCTTGATGTACCAAATATTTTTCTATATTTCGTCTGGGTGAAAAAATGCCCTGAAGCTGAAAAAAATGCCCTGTTTGCTTAGAAAAAGGTTAGGTATATCTAGACCTATGCAATCGAATTGCACAACTGTGTTTGTGTCGCACATAAACCCACTGGAAATTTGGTCATCAAAAGCTTGCGCTCTTAGACATAGATTTGTAACATTAGAGTCGTTAAGGCAAAGTTTACTGACAGCGTTATTCTTATCGGACAGATGCATCCAAAACTTTGATGAATAGCTAAAAAGAAAATTATACATTCTGACATTTAAACTGATACTTTGACGTTCTAATCTTATCACGTAATTCATCGCGAACTTTCTGAAAGTTACGTTTTTTCTGTAGACTACCACTTGATAAACGTGTGCCATGGTGTTTTCGTTGAATAATTTCACAGGTTATCTAAGGATTAGGGCTGCTCACTTTCCTAGTTTCAAGAGGAACATAATCTTTTATACATATATGAATTGCCTTCTTGAAATGCAGCCATAAGTCATCTACGCCTTATGTACCATCATCAAGCAGCTCATTTTACATGTTATAGTTCAGTTCAAGAAGGTTTAAAATACTAGCGTCGTCCTCATTGTTAAAGTCAAGAAAAGTATTTTTTGTAAATCGCATTTTGGGCCATCTGATGTTGCTCTTAAAAAGTTTCATGTTGTGATCCTCTATATTGACACTCGCATTATATATAACAAAAATATTTTGTGCACCATTCATTGACTGATTGATTTATATGTGGGGTTGAACGTCCCAAAACCACCATATGATTATGAGAGACGCCGTAGTGGAGGGCTCCGGAAATTTTGACCACCTGGGGTTCTTTAACGTGCACCCAAATCTGAGTACACGGGCCTACATTTCCGCTTCCATCGGAAATGCAGCCGCCGCAGCCGGTATTCAAACCCGCGACCTGCGGGTCAGCAGCCGAGTACCTTAGCCACTAGACCACCGCGGCGGGGCTATTTGAGCACCATTCAGCATATCTGTGAAAAAAGATGCTTGGGACGTCATCCAGGCATTCCAAGTAGGAGATCTACTGAGAACCAAGACGGCTAACTGTATTAAGAACAAATCAAGGTCAAGACACGAAATCGTATCCGCAGTTACTCTACCTGGTAGATTCACCTCCTGTTAGAAATTGTAGGAAAACGCAATATCGAGAAGTAAATCCGAAGGCTGACTGGAAAGATGAGTGCACAAAAGATTCTATTTGATATTTGGCAAGTTGAATCCAGCGCCATGAAAATGTGGCTATAGCGTTTGCTAGGTTCACCAAGAAAGACTTGCAGCGAATAAACAATTGAATAATCAGCGTTAAGGGGACTATAGAATGCACCGATAAAAATACTGAGATTGTAAGCCTTGAGGACGATCCACACCATTTCAATGCTTGTAGTATGACGTAGCAAGAAATAGAGAAAACTTCTTTTTCATCACGATTGCGACCCCTCTCCCTCTGGAGCAGCGATTCATACGAACTATGTCATGCGAATGTGGTATGATGTCATCGTCAGACGTGCTTATGTGAAGCCAAGTTTCGCGGAGAATAGAAAATATTTGGATCATAAACATGAAGAAACCCTTCAAATTTTTGCACTTACTTACGATGCTTGTTAAGCACAGAAAGACCACCTGATCAAGAACTGCACGTTTGGGTTGGAGGCACCACACTATCGCAATTGCTATATTTTGGTCACTGCGTAGCAAGCAAGCGGCACTCTTTCGTTGCTATCTTCATACCTGCGAAATTGTCATTTATTTTAATTTTGTCAAAAAAGAGCTCAACGTTGCCCCGCTTATCTCCTATGCATTCTTGCACTATTCGAAAGTTTTTACGAATTATTTGCACACGAGGTGAGAGGTCCTGAGATATCCTAAGTGTCCGATTTTTTAGCTTCCTACATTTTTTGAGAATCTTCACTTTGTCCCTTCAGTCGAGTTATTTCCTGAAACCTGGTCGGCACTTGTTCTATGAGGGTCTCCCAAATCTGTGAATGCATTCAAGTGGCACGGGTTGTCTATATAACACATCTTGAAATATTTTTTGGCGACAATCTGCCCAAAGGACTGCTGGTCCTCTTTTGCAGTTTTCTTTACGCCAAAAATGATTAAAGTATTTCTCCTGTTTCTGTTCTCCAGACTTTTCTTGTTTGTCTGTTAAAAGTGCTTTGCAACACATCCACTTTCACTATATAACCAACCACAGTTGCTGACAATCCATGCAACTTCTGCTCTATGGAAGCTAGCTTTATAGTGTTTTCGCTAAGCTGCCAATTCGCACAGTCCGTGCCCTGTTTTAGCTCACGAATATTGTCTAGTATCTTCATGAGCATTTTCTCGGTTCCAGGCCACGGGTTAGATTCAAAGTCGCCAAACAAAATTAGCAAATAACAAAACAAGAGTACACAGTCAGCAAGCGTACAATTACTGACCATGAGCACGGCATAACCAAGAGACAAACATGGTTACTATGGTACACACGTATTGGGCAATAGTTTCTCACCTGTATAGAAGGAATAAGAACGGATTCGTAAGACGCATTGTCTTAAAGCTTCTGCCGAGTCCACTAGTCGGTGGCCGCGATGTAGTCTGGCTTTTATGCTCCCAAAGCGCTGAATTCGATGAGGCTAGTGGGCATTGCCCAGTCATCCTTGGGGTCTCTCGTACGCATCCCCCATGCCTCGTCGGTGTGGTTGCTCAGATCATGGCTGTGTCATAGAACGTGCTACTCCGTCATACCAAGTGTGGTCATTCACCGGCATTGCTCCTATAGTGGAGCACTGAGGTTAACGACGAAAAACACGGCCTGTAGAAGGAATAAGAACGGATTCGGAAGACTCATTGTCTCAAAGCTTCCGCCGAGCCTTTTGATCAAGCAACGCTATGCGGACCCCTTTGATTATGATTTTGCCTGAACTAGAGGCATTCGGCAATGATGTAATGTTTAGGCGGAGATTAAAGGTTGTCTGAATGATTGTATGAGTGATTGTCGTATAGTATAGCAAAGATGATTCTGGATTTCAATCAAAATATTTAAAAAATTTCACCTCTGTTACACGGTCGAATTCGGTGGCGGTGAAGACTAGCTGTGATTATTATTATACTTAAATACGCGATCGTGAACTGTCGCTGCAACCGGCAGATCGTGGTATACTGGGTCCTAGTTCAAGCAAAACTAAGATGAATGCGTGTCTGCAGTATGGCTCGCGATCCGCGCGTTCAATAAAGTTTCGAAGTGAGCGGCGTGAAACCGAGGCAGCGCAGGGTGCTGAGCGCGGTTGCAATAAGCCTGTGCTCACCAACTAACTGCGCGCTACTATGTCGCATAAATTGCCTTACAGCCTTGCCCCCATTTTTGCTTTCGCTGAGAAAAGTCGTTGTGGTATTGAGGGCTCCCTCAGGTGCGGAATGCAGGAGCAACCGCGGGGCTGTTCAGTCGCACTCACTTGATCGTCAATCCATGTGACGGCATGAGAGCCGGGTTTCATATATAGTCGCTGCCACGGAAGTGCTCAGAGCACAGCACTCTTTATCTCACAGGTTTGAAGTCTTTTCTTTTAGCTGCAGCAACCTATTTTGCAGCCATCTTCTGATCCCGAAAAAACTTGTGAAAAGCGGCCTTATCGTCACCGAAGGTGCAGCAGAAACCATAAGCTGCGCAGCCATTCGGCATCGTGAGTCATCTTCAACCCCTCCCAAACACTAGTGAATGCCGGGTGCAAAAACTCGTATCAGAAGAAAAGTACGGTGCAGTGTCGAGAAATTCCTAATAAAAGGTATAAATCATGCTTCTTTAGGCAGCAGATCGCGGCTGAAACGAGACACGTTCCCGAAGCTAACAGCCTGAGTGGCCCCGGCAGCACGCACCTCGGTCCCGACGTCACCTCTTCGCGTGTCTCTCCCGCGCTCCTCCCATGCGCTCCACACGCTTCGGGGCGCGTTCCACAAACCAAAGTTTGCTCGCTAATAGCGCCTATTTTTAATCGAACATCGCGAAGAAAAACATTTCAAGGCATACTGTTAAAGGTCGCATATTTATTCATGTACCATAAGGGTCCGAGGACATTACATAGGGGGAGTAACAGTATACCCACAAAAACTTGTACATACATAAAAACAGTAAAAATGAAGGCCGCGTCTCTACGCACGGCAAATCCAAGTCAATATTGCGTTCTAGTTTGCGCTGCTGCTCTCACACGGGCTCGCGTTCTGTTAAACATGCAAGATACGCTGCCACGGCAAGTGGATCAAACGACAGCAACAGCTGAACCTCCTCGAAGGCGGACACCTCATTCATACAGGTTCTCTGAAGATAAACTGAAAAACCAACAAAAAAAAGCTCCTGAATCCGCACAGCACACTGCAAATCAACAAAACCTCATAAGTAAAGTGCTTCAGAGTAAAAAAAAGCAACAAGATATCATCGACAAAATACTTGAAAAGTACACGCATCAGCAGGGACAGTCGGACAGTGCAGGACAACAATATAAAAAACAAGCAAACTCAAGCACAGAGCCAGCAATGACGCTCACCAAGGTGAACGTCCAAGCCCTAGTGAACGCAAGGTGCGCGATATTTGAAGAAGATTTCATAAATAACCTGCACACCACGATGGAAAAATTGTCCAGTCAGCAATAGAAAAAAACAGCCTCATTATAACAAGATCGCTACGCTTAATGCCAAAATTTATGGGATTGCTGCGCAAGTAAACAATTTCATCACGCACGTAAAGAAAACTTAGGTCACCATGGCACAGTTCGACAGCTTGAATAACACACGCCAAATGACTCGGAAGAAGGCATGAGCAAACAGTCACAATGCTTGTCGCTCAGTCTCGCCAAGTCACGATCGCAGGCGTGACATCGAATCTATCGACGATGGCCGTCCCTAACCATAAGTATCAGAACCACCATTCAACTTTACGCATATGGCAATAGAACTGTCGATCATACCGCCCTCGACACGCAAGCCTACAAGAATTCATCAAGCTTAACGAACCAGACATCATTGCACTTCAGGAAACCAACACTCAGAATGTACGGCTGCAAGGGTGCATGACCTGTGAACAAACCCAACGCACTGCCATACTTATCATGAAAGCACTTTCAACGCAAAAACACGAAATCGAGAACACTTAGACGTAACACACCCTAATAGAAATTCTGCCGGAACGAAAGGCGCAGCAAAGTCTTTCTATAACCAATATATACCGCCCCCCACGAGACCAACTACCAGACTTCGATCACTTCATACGAGAAATCTGGAAGAGCACGAATGGCCACCAGATCATTTTAATGGGAGACTTCAATGCCTCTCACACGGCATGGGGCTATCATATCACCACAAGGGTTCTAGGTTGCCCGATACTGCTCAACATCACAAATTAACATTGTGGAACTACCCTCCTCAGAAGAACGGAATCGGGAGCAGCGTCTCCAGAGATACAAATTCTGAGATTACCTTTACGGCGAACGTCACTGGGGCAGAGTGGAGTGCGCTACCGAGAGCTTTAGGTAGTGATCATCACATCATCCAACTCTCCATGGCGCACAATTGTGAACATGCCAAGACTGGAATAGCGCGGTTAACCGAATGGCAATCTTTTAGGGATGACCTCGACGTTGAAACCACCATAACCGACATTGAAAACTGGTTTAAGAATGTGCTCAAGATAGCCGAACGCTACACTAAGGATATACAGCTTGCCACCGATACACACGTCATCGACGCACATCTCCTCCACCTCTGGGAGGCCAGAAGAGGACTTCTAAAGCGGTGGAAGCGACAAAAACTAAACTTAAAGTTACGGAAACGCATTTCTCTCCTCACCGAGCAATCTCAAGATTATGCGAACCAACTGGCCAAGCACTACTGGCACGCTTTCTGTGACAAGTTACAGGGGACTCTGACCCCAGAAGACCTAGAATCTGCTACGCGCAATTCCAGCCACGCAATCCTCCACAGCAGCACAGAAGCAGCACCTTCAGAGGCTTAATCGAAACTATGCCGGTACAAAAGAACACCTCCTAAAATAAATACAAAAGAAGCTCTGTGGCGATGCACCCACTGGGGCGTCAATTCACACCAAAGAATACGCTGGCGCACCAAACACTGAGCTCGACCGGCCCTTCAGCCAGGCCGAACTGCACACAGCCCTATTAAAAATGACAAGAAATACCAGCCCCAGAATACACAGGATTGTGAACAAGCACTTACGCGACCTACCGCACCAGGCCACCACGGCTCTTCTTCAATATTACAACGACTGCTGGGATTAAGGAGAGCTACATGTGGTATGGAAGCAGTCGGGAATTACTATGATCCCTAAGCCTAACAAAACAGTTGGCATTTAGAACCTACGCCCGATTTCTCTCGCGTCGTGCGCGGGAAAGCTGTTCGAACATATGGTGCCCGACCGCTTAACCCGGTACCTAGAAAATAGTGGACACCTACCGGACACCATGTTCGGCTTCAGGCAGCATCTTTCGACGCACGACGTGCTCTTAGTGCACAAAGAAGACCTCCTTGATCCACTCACCCATCGAAGAAAGTACTCCATACTTGGAGTCGTCGTCAAGGGGGCCTTTGATAACGTCAGCCACGTCGCGATCCTCAACAACCTCGAAGGCATTGGCTGCGGGATTAAAACCTACACGTATGTCAGAAACTTTCTGACGGACCGTACGGCAACTGTGGGCATATGCAAGATCTGCAGCAATAGCTTCCTACTACCGAAAAAAGGCACGCCGCAGGGTTCGGTCATCTCGCCGTTACTTTTCGATGTGGCTATGATCAATCTGCAAAAATTCTTGACAAAATACCAGATTTACGCCACGCGATCTACACTGATGACATTACGCTCACGAACAGTGCTTCGAACACTGGGAAACACGAGACCTGCCTACAAACCACCGTAGATACCTTCGAATGGTATCTCCGAAACTGTGACCTCTGCTGTTCTTCCGAGAAATATGAGCACCTCGTCCTCAAAGCGAGAACAAGAGCCAGACCCCCTTTATACAATGAGCCCGAGCCTAGCGTAACACTTAATTGGACATTATTTCGAAAAGTCGAGACTGTGCGAGTGCTTGGAGTTCACATCTACAAGGATGAATCGGGAGCTGCCACCCTTCTGAGACTCCAACGTACACTATCACAACTCACGCACCTCGTCAAGAGGATCACGAACCAATGAAACGGGCTCAAAGACCACGACAAGCTACCTATAATGCAAGCTCTGTTCACCAGGCGCATTACGTACGGCACGCCGTGCCTATATTTGAAAACAGCTGAAATAGGAAAACTTAATATCAAGATAAGAAAGGTCGCTAAAGTAGCCCTTGGACTTCCCCCAATGGCCTCTACCACACCTCTCCTAAAGATGGGCGTCCACAACACGTGGCAAGAGCTTACCAAAGCACATAAAAACAGCCAGCTGGAGAAGCTCAAGCAGACGCCATGGGGAGGTCACTGCTCCGGTACCTCAACTACAGCGACAGGTTCATCGCCGATGCAGACCGGAAAATGTGCATCCCACTGTACGTTAGAAAGTCGCTGTCCATCGCACCTATTCCACGCAACATGCATCCTACTTTCCACAAAACTAGATGCTGGGCTAGAGCTGATGCTATTCAACGAAAGTTCAAGCAAGACCAGGACGCCCACTACGCTGACGTGACCAAGTATCCGCATAGAAATGCGTACGCTGCCAGCGTCGTAGATTCTCAAGGCCAAGAATTAGCGTCGGCTACGGTCAACGCACTCAATTCAGACGCAGCGGAAAAATCGGCAATCCTTCTCGCAACCACCCACATGTACAAACGCCGCGGGGACCTTCAGCGACTCGCAAGCCACCTGCAGGAATTTTGCTAAGGGCTGTATCTCAGCCAATGTCATCAATATTTTGAAACGGGGAAGCACTCTACTCCCATACACTTGTATATTATTGGTGCCAGGACACGAGGGTCTGCAGAGAAATGAAGCGGTCCACGCTGCTGCCCGCGAGCACGTCTGCCGGGCTGCCCCCTGCCCACAGGACATCCGACCCGTCGTTGAAGAGACGAAGGTTGTTCAAAACACCTATTCGTTGTTACTCCAGCATTACAGGCTAGAGCGACGAGTATACCCTTCACCACACCCAAAACTGACAAAAGAGGAAAGCGTAATACTGAGACGCCTGCAAAGCAGCACATACACACATGGGGACCTAATGCACCGTCTCTACCCAACGAGATATAGCTCTCTGTGCTCGCTTTGCAACGTACCGGACACCCTGGCGCACTTGCTTCTTGCATTCCAGTGTATTGCCAGACGTAATCTGCAACAACACATGACTGATAACGAAGTAGGACGGACGAACGAAGACCTAACCGAAACGTGGGAAGCGAAGCTCGCCCTCGAGGACCTGGAAGACCAACAGCTCGTAGCCAGGGCCAAGAGGGCAGTAGAAGCCAGAGGGTTCCTGGATCAAGGAGCCTTCTCACCTCAGGGTGACACCGGACATTGCTCGGGGCACTGTTTCGAAAATAAACGTTTAATTCTCTCTCTGCCTCCTTTTCAAAATGTCCGGCGCAGTGCGGCAGCATTTTTTTCTGATGCATTGAACGATTCGTTGCCATGGAATAGGGGAACGACTAGTCTCTTTAACGCTACAACTATCTCTGTCACCGTTGACGACGAAAGGCGGCAGACCAAGCCAAGTCTGAACTTTTTTTCTTTTTTGTCTTGCCGCGACCCAACTTTTCACTACGCGCGAGATTCAAAAAGATAAGGTCACGCGACTCGTGGTCGAAGACAGGCGAACTAAACGGCGATGTTTGTGAAAGCTGGATTTATGATTACGCTGAAATATTTGAATACAGGACATTCATCTTTGACCATATAACAATCTTGAAGCTTGTAGTAATATACGCAAGTCATTACTTGCAATCAATGCCAGAATATTTTACGAGGTTGTCACGGGTGGAAGTGCAGTCATTTCGGGTGGAAATTCCTGGTCTCTGAACAAAGGGGGGGGGGGGAGGTACCAACATGCCAAGTGATATTTTGCTGTACTGCTGAGCCACTTGTTAGTATATATTATGGCAGTCCTACGTCTACGAAGTTCCTCGTCACAGATGGTTGCAAAAACTGTCACTGGCTCTAATCCACGAATTTCCGGTGACTCGTCGATGGTGATGAAAATGGGGCAGTTCTTTCTTAAAAGGGCCTGTCGACGCAACGTCTTTCGCATTATATTCATATAGTTACTTATGTATTTCAGAGAGGGTACGAAGCGTAGACATGCTAGCACTAAATAAATCAGTTCTGTTCTAGCCTTGAGGAAGGCAAGTCTCGACACAACCCCTCTTTACGGATTGTGCATCGCAAGCCCCCATATTCCCTGTCTATCCTTTTTTTTTCCTGATATAGTTGTTCTGTACTTGGCTTCTTGCATGCCACCGGACACTTGATTTGAAAAAGATCCAAAAAATTCATCACCCAAATGCTCTAAAATCACAGCGAAACTAAGGTGAAGTTTATATTAGTCAAACTATTTGACCAATGGCGTATAGCCATGTTGTGGCACCACACCTGGCCCGTGCCCTCCCGCGCTTCTTCTCAAATTCGGAATAAGGCCCATATAAAAGAGGTGTTCTCCCCTAAAAAATCTGCCTATGCCCTTACAGCCGACGTGTCAATGACCGCTTAATAATGCTCATTTAATAAAATTGGGACAAAGTCATAATGGCCGTTAAAGGTAGTGATCCTGAAGCTAAGCCTTTAGGAGTTCAACGCGATAGAGTTCTTAAGCTCATAGTGCGTACTTCAGACACTTATAGCATGAAACTTCTTCAAACCAGCTATGCGCCCTCTGCATCGCCTTAAGGAAACAGGCGCAGTAGCGTGTGTGCATTTTGTAGTGGGTTACCGAACTTAAACCACGAATTCATTGGGATAATCACATGTTCTAACGCCCGATTGCCATGGGCACTTTTACTACACATTATTACTGAAATATTTCATGTTGCATTGTGAAACATGTATACAGGACGTGTGTGTTTCTAAAGAATGTTACTCTCACTGGATTTCCAAGCAGAGGAAGTTATTCTCAATGTACCTTAAGAAGACGCTTGGCCGTGTGGTAGAACATCCGCATGCAACGCAAACAACGCGGATTCGATCCCCACTCTGACCCAAACGCCCACGATCGATCCCCTCTCCAGCAAATCAATTTACGCTCAAAACCAACAACGCCGAAGCCGTCATCAAAATTTCGACGAACCGAGCTCTTTGATGCTATCGCGTTAAATTGGGAGTTGATAGATACAACAGAATGATGACACAATTTACAGGAGATAGTTCAATGTTTTTTTTCTGATTTATCCGAGGCCATAGAGCCCCATTTATAATGTAGGACACATCGAGGACTAACGCTGTGTTATTCCAGCCCAATTGCGCACGGCAAAAAAAAAAACACATTTCAGAATGATCTGTTTCGCGCATCTCTATTGTGTGATTGGATATGGGGTCGCGGCAGTGTCGATATATCCAGTCACACCATGGCAGAAGCGGGAAGAAAAACGGGTACTACTGAAGCATTTCCGATATTCATCGCCCCTCTGATCACTTAGGAAGAAGTTACACTAATATCTTTATTTCCCTGTATTCACGCCTATGACGAAATGAAAAAGATCACCTGCAGGCATAAAATCAGCATTTCTGCAAACTACATCTGAGTTACAGACTATTCGATAAAATAAGGGATGTGGAGCAGGGGTATTTCATAGGTTCACTGCATGTGATATCAGGTATACCTCGGCGGACAGGCTCACTTCGCTTCAATCTTTCTTGTACACAGTGAAAGTGAAGGTTGTAAGTATAAAAGTGGATGCGCTTTCACATAACAACTGTTTATTCAGCTGACGTTTCGACGGGAGCCCCGTCTTTTTCAAAGCATTTTCGTGTCTTCTTATAGCTTCTGGAGACAAAAAAGAAGGGGACAGAAAAAAATAATAACAACAACAAGAAACAAGAAAAAGGAGGAAGAAATGTTAGAAAGAAGCAAGTGAGACACGGTGGGATTAGGAAGGGACAGGAACTCAACAGAGTAAGGCAGGAACTCAACAGTGTACTCTGTTGAGTTCCTGTCCCTCCCTAATCCCTCCATGCCTCGGTTGCTTCTTTGTAACGTTTCTTCCTCCTTTTTTCTTCATTTTTTTTGTTGATGTAAATATTTTTGTTCTCTTCCCTCCTGTCTCGAGAAGCTGTAGGAAGACACGAAAATGTGTAAATATTAGTATGCCTTCAAAAAGACGGGGCTCCCGTCGAAGCGTCGGCTGAATAAACAGTTGTTAAGTGAAATGTGGAATTAAGCTATATATATATATATATATATATATATATATATATATATATATATATATATATATATATATATATATATAAGGGAAAGAAGTGTATACCTAAGGGCTCGTTTTTCCGTGTTTTAACACAATAATAATGAGATATAACAGACAGTAATGCCCAGGAATGTACAGAGGAAGTTATTAGAACCAATGGAATGTAAATAAGAAGAAAGAAAAAGTGGATGAAAAAATAACCAGCCGCGAGCAGGAATCGAACCTACGACCTTCGAATAACGCGTTCGATGCTCTAACTACTGAGCTACCACAGCGGCCTTCCCTCCATTCACTTTTTTGGGTTTATATGTGAATTTAGAAGTAGGAGTGACAGTCAGCGCCATCTATAAGCCAAACGGCGAGTGTGAAAACACTCTTATGCGCATGTTTTGGCATCACGTAGCACGTGAACTTATTATGAGTGGGCAGCTGATTATTTGTCCCTCTTATACAACCTAAACACACCAAGTCTGCCAGTACGAGACCCTCGTTCAATGAAATAAGGGAAAGAAGTGTATACCCAAGGGCTCGTTTTTCCGTGTTTAAACACAATATTAATGAGATATAACAGACAGTAATGCCCAGGAATGTACAGGGGAAGTTATTAGAATCAATGGAATGTAAATAAGAAGAAAGAAAAAGTGGATGAAAAAGTAACCAGCCATGAGCAGGAATCGAACCTACGACCTTCGAATAACGCGTTCGATGATCTAACCACTGAGCTACCACAGCGGCCTTCCCTCCATTCAATTTTTGGGTTTATATGTGAATTTAGAAGTAGGAGTGACAGTCAGTGCCATCCATAAGCCAAACGGCGAGTGTGAAAATACTGTTATGCGCATGTTTTGGCGTCACGTAGCACGTGAACTTATTATGAGCGGGCAGCTGATTAATTGTCCCTCTTATACAACCTCAACACACCAAGCCTGCCAGTACGAGACCCTCGTTCAATGAAATAAGGAAAAGAAGTGTATACCTAAGGGCTCGTTTTTCCGTGTTTTAAGACAATATTAATGAGATACAACAGACAGTAATGCCCAGGAATGTATATATATATATATATATATATATATATATATATATATATATATATATATATATATATATATATATATATATATATATATAGAGAGAGAGAGAGAGAGAGAGAGAGAGAGAGGGGAAGCAGTGTATATATATACAGGCTCGTTTTTCCGTGTTTTGACTCAATAATAATGAGATCTAAGAGACAATAATGCCAAGGAATGTATAGGGGAAGTTATTAGAACCAGTGTAATGTAAATAAGAAGAAATAAAAGTGGGTGAAACAGTAATTTGCGTGAGCAGGAACCGAACCTACGACCTTCGAATAACGCGTTCGATGCTCTTCAAGTTAAAATCCTTCGACGAGACCGCTTGCAAAAGAAGTCACGAAGACAAACAACGGGCTACGTATGCAGGGCACTACATCTAGCTTCCCAGCATCGAACGCGTTATTCGAAGGTCGCAGGTTCGGATCTTGCCAACGGCAAGTTATGTTTTCACCCACTTTTCTTTCTTCTCATTTACATTACAATTGGCTCTAATATCTCTCCCTATACCTTGCTTGGCATTATTGTCTGTCTCATTAATATTGTGTAAAAACACGAAAAAACGAGCCCTTAAGGATACGGATACACTTGTTTCCCTTATGTATATATATATATATATATGTATATATATATATATATATATATATATATATATATATATATATATATATATATATATATATATATGTGTGTGTGTGTGTGTGTGTGTGTGTGTGTGTGTGTGTGTGTGTGTGTGTGTGTGTGTGTGTGTGTGTGTGTGTGTGTGTGTGAATGCACGAGCCTACATAGGATATGTGTGAATACCCTCCCCTTTCCCCTGGGTTACTGACGGAGGTCCACCACGACGACGGCGTGGACCGATGTGCGCGGAAAAGACGGCGATACGGTATAGCCAAGCAGACGTGGAAACGCGACAAAGTGCGGCCGCACGTATACTCTGTTCCAGAAGCCCCATGCACCAGAGCCAAGGTTACACTACCCTCGAACACATGTTGTTGGGAAGCGAGATGTAGTGCCCCGCATATGTAGCCCGCTGTTTGTCCTCGTGACCTTTGCAAGCGGTCTCGTCGAAGGATTTTTACTTGAAGGCTTCTCTGCGTGTTGTAGTTGGTATTTGTATGACGATTTTGTCGCATTTTCTGTAGAAAATTTTTGTGGATCGATGATACTGAAGAAAGAGTTCTTGCTTGTACGTATTATAACATGCAAATGACGAAAGAAAGAACGCGGTTGTGGCTCGTATGTGTTATGTTTTTACTTATAAAGTACATAGGAATGATACGACACTGTCTAAAATTTTTATGAGTAGTCCGCACAGCCCGAGCATAGAAAACGTACTTACATAAAGAGCGGACACTCCCGTAGGACCCTGCGGACTAGCTACTGTGCTCCTTTCAGCGCCACGAGTGGCTGTTCAGACCCGATAATCTCTTTTGCATAAATAAAATAACAAATTTTTTCTGATGCTGGGATTGAAACCCGTACCCTCACGCTCCGAGAACGAGTGTCTTTACCGCTAGGGTACACACCCATTTGTGCTCGAAAGGAATACATTTAAAGCCCATCTAAACCACATGAATTAGTGCAAAATAAATGCAGAAATTGTGCAAAATAAATGCAGAAAACCACCTCTTAGTCAAATTTTACTGTTTTTGTGATAAAGAAATAATTAAACGTCCTTAGTGGGACACGTTGTAAAGGGGATGTGGAAAATTGCACAAATCGATAAAGTTTCTTCTTTGCGAAAATTTTATGCCAAACTTATGTTTTCGTTGACCTCCTGAGGCGGCTATTATATGCCATGACAGAAGAGTAGAAGCGAGCACAGGCGCGCCATCATGTGGTTGGTCAGAGCCTATCTTGCTGGGCGGCGAAGAGGCTCGAGTGGCCACTCTTTATATAGTATGTTTCTCTATCGCCCAAGCGTCCACAGCGCCGCGGAGGACCCAGTCTTGGGTTGTGATTAATCCGTGGTGGCAGATTTGGTCCCCCCTATCAAAATGGCGGTGCCTGGTTCACCTCTGCGATATCGTTTCCGGATCAGCTTGTACCAGGGAGTGAAGCAGTTGGCTCTAAATGTGTTTGGGACACTGCGTAAGGAGGGCGGTATAAGTGCAAGCGTGAGCTCTCACATTTAAGAGAAAGGCTGCGTTCAACAACGTCAGCGAGCGTGAGCTGTACAAGTAGGTAGCGGAGCATGATAAGCACGGCGAAGTACTTTCACCCAAGACGCTGTCTCACGGTTGCAGGGGCCGCGATAGAGAGCAGCTGCTTGATGACTTCGACCTTGGTGTGTTGCGCAGAGTCATGCATGGTCTCTATAAACAGCGGGAAATTCCGACGGTGCGCAAGCTCGCCGCATATTTAAGGAAGATGACTCACTGCCGTCTGTGTCCGCGACAACCGTTCATAGGATGCTGCTCAAGGTATGCTTCCGCTATAAGAAACGTTCTCGTGATTCGCTCCTGATCGATTTGATTTGATTTGTGGGGTTTAACGTCCCAAAACCACCATATGATTATGAGAGACGCCGTAGTGGAGGACTCCGGAAACTTTGACCCCCTGGGGTTCTTTAACGTGCACCCAAATCTGAGCACACGGGATCGCTCCTGATCGAGGCCACTCATATCATCCAGTGGTGACGCAATTACTTGCGCCAAATTACGGAGGTTCGACGCCAGGGACGATCCGTCTTCTACAATGATGAAACCAGGGTGAACGCAGGTCAAACTGTAAGCCGTGGGGGGTCGACGAGACCATTTGGTCCGCTGAACACGCCAAGAAAGCCAACTTAACTACAGGCCCGCCTAACCCCAGTGCTAAGGGAGGTCACCTCATTATTACTCACTGTGGCAACGAGGAAAGCTTCATCAAAGCTGCCGGTGAAGTGTTTCGAGCCAGAAAGGGAACAGGCGACTATCATGAATAAATGGACGGCGCCCACTACGAAAAAAGGTTTAAAGAAAAACTACTGCCGAATTTGCCGCCACAAAGTGTCATTGTGCTTGATAATGCACCTTATCATTTTGTGAAGCTTGAAAAGGTACCCCGTATGAGTATGTTAAAAAAAGACATTCAGGCCTGGCTCTTTCTGAAGGGTGTGACCTGGAGCAGTGACATGGTGAAGGCAGAACTGATAAAGCTTGTTCAAACCATAAGTACGCAGTAGCCTCCGTACTTACGGTAATAGGTATCGCATTGACTGCATTGCTGCTGATGCTGGTCACGCTGTCATACGCTTGCCGCCATACCACTGAGCGCTCAACCCGTTTGAACTCGTGTGTAATGTTTAAAGGTTATGTTGCAAAAGCAAATACGCACTTCAAGATGGAAGGCCTCGATGCTCTCGTTTGGAAAAGCATAGAGCGAGTCACTGCAGAAAATCGGAAAAATTGCGCGAGGCACGTAATAGAAGTGGAGGATGACATGATGAAGATTCATCACATCATTGATGATGTCATTGATGACAACCAACGAGTCGTAGTGACCTTGGATGCTGACACGACAAGCAGTGATGAAAGCAGCATGAATGAAGATGATGATCAGCCTCTCCGTTGACTGGTTCCTGAGGACAGTTCTACAAATATTGTGATATCGTGGTCACCTGCTTATCAGACATGTCACTTACAACAGCTTTGGCAACTGTCACCGTGGAGCCTCGCACATAACCATCCAAAAGCCGTTACGGTGTTTTACTGCCATTGAATGCCAAAACAGCAACTCTTGAAAACTTACTCGCCGAATTGTCTGGCAATGTGGTGCACCCTACTTCGAAGCCCATTCTTGTCACCGCTGCATTCTTCGTGTGTCGCATTGCACTTCAAATACATCACTCATCTGTGCTTATATGCACTGTTTTCCCAGCGACACCATGCCAGTGTTGCCTTCGCCGCAATATTTTGAGGACTTCGCATGTTCCTAGTCACGACTGCCGCGCCCTTCGCCAGCTACAATCCCAGTACTGTATGTTGTAATGCCGTCAATGCTGACATGACAACGTAAAAGCCGGAGCGTCGAAATGCTATCAGTGTTGTGCTATTTACTTGAAAGCCATCTATCTCGTGCCACCCCTGTGTTCCTCGTGTGTCATACGGCTGCTGTGCCTTATGGCGGCTACAGCTACAGCTCCCAGTGCTGTGTGTTTTAATGCCATCAATGCCGTAGTGGGAACTTTAAAACTGAAGCATCAAAGTGCAGACAGTGTTGCGCTATTTACTTGAAATTCATCTCTTGTCGCCCCTGTGTTTTTCGCGTGTCATGCGGTTGCTTTGCCTCGTGGCAGCTACAGGCACAGATGCCCGTGCTTTGTGTTTTAATGCTGTCAATGCCAAAATGGCAACTTTAAAGATGAAGCGTCAAAGTGCCTACAGTGTTTTTCTTTTTACTTGAGAGCGATTTCTTGTCGCCCCTGTGTTTTTCTAGTGTCATATGGTTGCTGTTCATTTCGTGTATCGTATACGTCAAAAGCAGTTTATCATCGGGTTGTACTTTCTTCTACGGTTTAAGGGACATATCCGCAGATCATGCTTTAATCGGGTGCTCTCTTTGTGTGTGGAACACATGCATCCTCCAGTGTTGAAAAGCAAGGGCAAAGTTTATGAAAAATACAGACAATATGAATTAGCCTCCTTATCATTAGAACTGAGGGATGGCTGGTTTGAAGCAAGCTGACCGCTGCTGTTTTGCTTGCTGTTGTCCTTACGATCACTGTTCTCAAGACTTTTCAGTTCAACTGAAAGTAGCTTGCTTAGGCTGTCAGGACACAAAAAATGAGCAGCGATGTCCTTAGGGGTAATGCTCCGAACATATAGGATATGTGTATGATGGTAGTGAACTGCAACATACCGAGGTAATACCTTAACAATAATGTCGCAGTGCTTGGATGAGAAGATAACCTTTTCATACCAAGTAACTCCAGGTTTTGGATGTACACAGGGCTGTACGAGAGCTCTTGCATCATCTGATCAATGAATAGGAATGGGTTTCGAAAACATTCATGCTCCTGGCGTGTATTACCCCCGAAGGATTTCTGCAGCACGTCTATCTAAAAACAATAGCGTTTATCGCAATATAACTTTGGGATCTTAAGATGGGTCACGTGTACTACTGAGCACCAATATCATGTCATGAACGTATACTTGTCCTATTCTTCCACCCAAGGAAACTGCATAAATAGCATATCAGAGCCCTTCTTGACTGCATGCAGCTTCAAGTTCCCTTCCGTCACGTGACTCGTGATTCAACAATAATCAGTTGACAGCTCATGTGTCCATTCACTCGTTGCATCTTGAACATTGTGCTTCGTAATTGCTCAGTTCACTGGGCATTGCGCTTGGACTGTACTGTAGAGTGCTGCAAGGTTCAGTCTTTGACCACCCTCTTGTTTGTATTTTTTTAATTGGTGACGTGCCTCCATGGGTGTGGTCATCCATGACACTTTTTCCCAATGGCTGTACATTTGCTAAGCACCATTACCAGAATGAACAAGTTCTGCCTTCATATGGATGGTACCTCTTGTGCACAACCTACAAGATTGCCGCTTCATTACTTGCATTTTACCATACTTATGAAACGACCTCACTGTACAAGTGTGCAAGCTCAATCGAGTTGCTTTTGGACCATGACTGCATATCTACATCAATTTTCAACCAAGGCGAAATTTCAATGTATTTTGGTCTGTTTTTAGTGATCCATACCTTCCTTTGCATTGTGTTCATTGCTTGTGACTACATGTCTTGTCAATGTTAAAGTTGCCATGTTCTACCATGTGTATACCTCTAAATGTTATTGCTTTTACCTATTTAGTCTGAATTTATTTTTCTTTTAATGTAGGCCACCTTCATGCATTATTATACCAGGGGCCTTGCGCCCCCCTCTCACCTCCCCTGCCCCCCACCCCCATGCGCACGCAATTGGGGACGAATCAACACCCTTACAACATGTGAAGCCGATACCCTCCACTGTATTGTGTTATGAAGCTTTATGTCACCATGCTGCGCACATGGAAGCAGTTACACAGATCCTAAACCCCTTCGTGAGCACAGGCTGGCAAAAAATGTGGTACTCGCTCAGACTCGCGCTAGAAATATATCTTGCGCTTTGGACTCATTCGGATTCAGGTCCACCAAAATTCTCCTGAGCCGAAATCACTCAGACCCACACTCACGAAAACTTTCTTTAACTGCCCTCCCTCGGACTCGCCAAAATATCACTCACCCGGACTCACTTAGAATCGAGGCTCTGGCCGAGTCGGAGTGAGTCCGAGTGAGTTCATGGGCCTATAATTTGCGTTGCCAGGCTGTCAAAGCTCTTTAACGCCAATACCTCAGGTAATCGGTACATTTTTGGCGCCTTTGACATAATACCTTCGATTGCGAATTTTGAGGGCTTGCAAACCAGTCAGGTCTTTTTAATGGAAATAGATGACAACACAATATTAATTTAAGAACATTTTAGAGGCGTTAGCAGTGTTGTGGGGGGGGAGGCACTCCCCTACGCAATCCATGCATCTGATCAACAAATATTGAAATGGTTTATGAACGACATTTTGCATTACGTGTTAGTAGACGTGAAGATAAATGTGATATAAGGTAAGGCTTGAGAGTGATGCTGTAGATAGGTAGATAGGAGAAACCCAGCCATGCTTCCGCCCATAATTACACCACAGATACAATATACGGGTAATTTTTATCTATTATTTTATTACTGCCGGCTTTTCCTTTGTTACATTATTACACGCCATTCCACCAAGTCCGAGCAAAAAAGTTACCCATATAAAAACTTGACTTCTTCGAGTTCACTTCCCGCGCGGATATCTTCTTGGGTTGCTTTGTGAACTCCTCGCGGACGGCGTACCGTGTTTAATCGCGTGAATTTCGCACCCCTAACAAGATTGCAGCCTCATTACTTGTATTTTTGTTTCACTTACGAAACGACCTTGCTGTGCAAGTGTGCAAGCTCAACCGAGTTGCTTTTGGATCATGACTGTGTATTTACATCATTTTTCAACCGAGCCAATATTTCAATGTATTTTCTTCTGTTTTTAGTGATCCATACCTTCCTTTGCATTGTGTTCATTGCTTGTGGCTACATGTCTCGTCAATGTAAAAGTTGCTGTGTTCCACCGTGTATATCTCTCTAAATGTTATTGTTTTCTCTTAATTTATTCTACACTTCATTTCTTCTAATATAGGCCACCTTTATGCATTATTGTAGCAGGGGCCTTAAAGAATGCATATATAATGGTGATAACAACATGTTGGGATCACATCTATTCTATTTATACTTCCACATTCTGATGCTAAGTTACCCATGTTGATAGCAGAGGTTGTATAAAATGATATAAAAGCTCTTGAGACACTGCATTGTGGCGTGTCTTACATTCACAGTTACGAAATGGCAAAGCGATATGCATTGAAGAAGCTGCATTAGACACAATGAGGAGTGTTAGGCAATGATGCCAAGGGAGGCATATGGGAATGTTAATAAAAGTAATTGCAATGTTAAATGTGAAGAAAGAGCAGTGCACAAAAAGATAACCTACCCCCGGCCGGGACTGAACATGCGATCTTTGAATAATGCGTCCAATGCTCTACCACTAAGCTGCGGTGGCGGTCGTCTACCCGTGCACTTTTTTAGGGGGTATATTAGTGCAATGAACGTAGAAGCATCAGTCAATGCTGCCTGTTGCCATGAGGGCGAGTGTGGAACACTTTTTTTTTCTACCTGTTTGATGTCACAGAGCACGTGATCCCATTGCAAGCTGGCAGCTGACCAATTATTCCTTGCATACTACCTGGAGGCACCAAGTCTCCTAGAACAAGACCCTCGCTATAAATGAGGAAAGAAGTGTAAATTTGAAGGCTTATTTTCTTTGTAGTTTGATAGTGACTTTTAAAGGTGAAAACTTTGTAGAAGATGCAGATGGTGTGACGGGAGTAATGTTTAGTTCATAATAAGTAGGATGGCCTCTAGGTGCTCATGTCTTTCCGAGCTGGAAGAATAACTGAACTAGTTCCCTTACAATGTCAACACATAAATAAAAAGCCTGAAGGTGCAAACATGAATGTACTGGTACACTTGGGGAGCACTAATATGTGCATTCAATCTTCCCACAACATCTCAATCGATTGAAGGAGAGAATATGTGCTTTTGTTGAGCTTTACATCTAAAGTAAAAATAAGCCTTAGCTATTTAATGCATTCCGTGCCCTCTGTGCATCATAACAGTGGTGTCGTTGAAAAACTGCACGTATGCAAACACAGGTGTGACAGCGGCTACGTAAATGAGAGAGAGGGGGAGAGCCTTTAATGAAATATGGCTTTCCTTGAGGCGTACATTGATACACCGCCTGATGTGCGCTATGCACACTTCACCACAACTAATTGGAACTTCGGGCGTAGTGCCATTACCACAGGGCATGAGTGAATCGTCAGTGTGAAATGGCGAGCGCCACAGTGGGACAATAATCTACGACACACAGGCGTAGCACTGACACAGTTTAAATAAGCAGTGCCATTTCAGTGATGTTGCATGTTCGTTATTTGCTGTTTATTGCTGGTTAAGGGAGAATGAAGACTCACTTGTTAGCGTCTGTGTTCTACTTCGTTGTCCTATTTTTTCATGATGTTTCACACTAGGATGTGCAGCAAATGGCTCGCATACAATCGGTAAGCTTCAATTGTGCCTGGTCTGACAGTCAGTGTTCTGGGAATCAAGCCTTCCTCTGAATGCTTGATTATTGACAAGTTTATATTTTGTTAATGAATGAACATTTTTGTTTCACCTAGTAGTCGAGTGACGTAGCTCATTCAGGTACATTGTCTTCATATGTGAACACTACTTCTTTGTGCATGTTCACTCGGAAAGTTTCAGCGAAAGAAGAAGAAACACTGAGATTCGATTAATTTAGTTTTTCTAAGTCATTGCCATATTTGCCGGGTTACATCCCGTGTTACATTCTAGAAGCGAGGCAAAAAATACAATTTTCGTTAGCTCACAGTGAATACAACCAGTCACAAATCGCACACATACTTCATCGTACTTGTGATTCTTTTTATGACAAAGTAGGACATGAGTGACATCCCAGTAAACTTACAATAAATTATGGATTGGTACAATTTTGCGATCTTGCAATCTGCAGGTAAGGCTGACGTTGATAGTGACTTATTTTCTGCAAGTCACTTTTGACGTTCGAAAGCCTTTTTCTATGTCCCCTCCGTGAGTAAGATTTCAATTAAGCCTCTCACCGTTTCGGTGTACTACGTCGTGGACGCAGTACGGCTTAAACGAGTCGAGTCAGTGTGAGTGGCTTTCTGGTCGACTGTGCGTCCCAAGTGCATGCGCATTTGGGCGTGACGTCACGTGTGGCGTGACCTGTCGATATTGCGCAGTATCCAACCGGGAAGCTGGCTAGCGAAGAAGGTGCACAGTAGTGCAACCTGTTGCCAGGCAACTCGTGGTGACTTCATCCCGTGTGAAAATTCTTTCTTTCCTTTTTTTTGGGGGGGCATTGAACAGGTATGACTGGCTTAAACAACTTCGATGTCAAAAACAAAACTACTGAGGTATACTTGACAAAATGTTACAGCATATACTGTGTAAGGATAATGCACTTCTCACCTCTTGTGGTGCAATTTGTGGTATAATGCAGTGTTCAAAGTCATGTCCAATAGAAATGGGGAAAGCGCCAGGAAGTGGGTTTGTGCTGCACAACTTAAATCACTGCGAGTCCGCATGAAGCCCCAGAAAAGCCACGAAATGGCGCCCATCTAAGGCTCGTATAGATATGGCACTTCTGCATGTTCGCGCAGTTCTCGGAAAACCGTATGACCCGCTCTATCAATCATCGGAAATCTCGACCAATAAACTTTAGAAGTGGAGATCAACGTCACATTTTAGCTATATTAAAAACAAATCACGTGAATAGCCATTATAAATCAAGCAAATTTATGTAGCCATCGCCCCACATCTTGTCATCTTCAATATATAGTGTCAGGAGGTCGTGACATCGACGAAGGATGTAGTCGGCAGGTTCAACACAAAACTAGTTGGGCGAACCTGTACCAAGTAAACTAGAAGCCTAACTAGGCCCCGCCACGATGGTCTAGTGGCTGAGGTACTCGGCTGCTGACCCGCAGGTCGCGGGATTGAATCCCGGCTGCGACGGCTGCATTTTCGATTGAGGCGAAAATGTTGTATGCCCGTGTGCTAAGATTTGGGTGCACGTTATCGAACCCCAGGTGTTTGAAATTTCCGGAGCTCTCTACTACGGCGTATCTAACAATCATATGGTGGTTTTGGTACGTTAAACCCCACATATTATTCAATCTACAAGTCTAACTACAAACAATACACGCTGTTCACTGATAGCGGTGCACAGAGCGTCGGCCGTCAGCGAGGTAATCTGCGGGGACGCACGTCGGCATTTATACATACGGTATGGAACATTGGAGCCATATTGCTGTTGTTTGCGTAAGCTCTCGAATCAACTTGACTTCTCGCGTTCCGCGTTTAATCTGAACAGAATGATATTACATTCATGGGCGTCGGCAGGGGGGGGGGGGGGGGCAAAAGGGCATTTGTCTCCGCTGCTATACACCAGCGCTCCTCTCCGTCCTCTCCGTCCTCTCCGTTATCCAGCCACGATGAAACACGGATTCGCACCCCGACTGCCCCACAAGATCAAATCCTGCCGATGCTCATATTGCATTGTAATGCAGCGTGGTTAGCGCCGAGCGTTGCTGACTGTCTTCGCGGGTACAACCCGAACGCATCAAAATAAAGCTGAAGCACGCGGGGTAGGCGTGCTATACCCTGAAGACAAAGAGGATTGCAAAACCTGACAACGATAGTTCGCGATTCTCAAGCTGCCCTGAGAATCTGTGGAAGAGTTTGTTTCTAGGTCAGTTACCAACAGGGGCATCATAACCATGAAAAGGAAATTCACAGAATGGGTAAAGATCGGCTTGATCACATACGACATGCAGGCATTCCCAAATCGGGGTGTTGCTCTCTACTATTTTCCGAAGTAACCATCGAATCACCTCCGTATCGGAGCTTGTTGAATCACGAATCCATTGCCGCAATACTTTTTGAGCCAGTCAAGAAGAAGTGGTGATAACAGAAATTCGTCACACGGTTTGTGCACACTTCTCTTTTCTTTCGTCCTGACGAGGGCGCTGTGGTTTCGTAGTTTATCTTTCTTGAAAATTTCATGGAGGTTTTTAGAGTTCCTATTTTGTGCAGGAATTCGGCGTTTCTCGGAATTTATTTTCGGTAAATCTCTAACTCACAGTAACTTGGTGCATAATTCTGCCTTATTTTCAATACTCCGATATTACAAAGGCATAATTTAGCTGTCGGGGAGGTTTTAACGCAAAAATCAATGGCATAGCCCAGGAGGGGTTGGGGGCGTTCAACCCCCGCCCCCTACATTTTTGTCCGACCCCCCGCCCCGCCACTTGTCCACTCTATTTTTTTTCTTCGTCATTTTGCGCTGACAAGATTTAGGAACTAAGCGCTGCTACTATCACAACATCAATCCTGGGTGCTTTTACAGAGAATAATACCTGCATACGGAAAAAAACTGTCACGGTGTTTCTCAAGGCTTTGGCACTGTAAGATTTCGTAAAGGAGTCTCGGCCGCCAGAGTTCCCTCGGCGATGAGAATAATGCTTCAGCGATGGCCATACTTGTATCAGCTGGAACAGATCTCACCGGAGTAGATCACTACGATAATTTTCACTGTGCAGAGGTTCCTTTTAATGGAGCAATCCAAACACAGTTTCAAGGTCTGATAGGCCACGTTAAAGCATCTTACAGGTGGCTCTTCGTGCGTGTGAAAATATATCATCATCATCAGCAGCAGCAGCAGCAGCATGACTACGTCCAGTGCAGGACAAAGGCCTCTCCCATGTTCCGCCAGTTAACCCGGTCCTGTGCTTGCTGCTGCAAATTTATACCCGCAAACTTTTTAATCTCATCTGCCCACCTAACCTTCTGTCTCCCCCTAACCCGCTTGCCTTCTCTGGAAATCCAGTGACATCGTGCAAATATATACTCAACGCGAATAGGGTGATTCCGCGCCAAACGTCCCAGCTATTTCGGCGACCATCTGAAATGTACTGGAAAACAATCGTGCGCATGTCTTGCGTCAAAAACAGCAAAATGCTAGAATGTTGCGGAAAACAAAAAAGTGGTTACGTGGGAGCTTTTAAATTTTGCAAAATGTCGCCTGAGTGGTGCTTGTCAAAACGCTTGTTCTGAAAGCACTGCTTATGGTAGAAGCATTAAATTTGGTTGACATGTTTAGCAAAAGATGTGGTTGAAAGCGTTTTAGGCCAAACAATTATTACACTTTTTTTGCCGCCCTGTGGAAAGCCTGTACGTGGAATCGAACGAATGGTCGCTCCACCTACAGAGATGTTACATGTCTTTTAAATATTAGCTTAATGTAAACGCAGACAAGGATCACCCTACACATTCTACAATCAATGACATAGCAAGCCTTGCTGCGTTTGAAAAACGGCCTCCTATGGGACAGCCCTACTCACTCCGTGTGAGGGGCCTAACGAAGGAAACCAGTGTGCCATCGAACACCATTTGATGGCTCCCGTATTATGCCGGCCACCGGGGCAGTGGCAGGCGATAGATTGCGACGTGTCTTTCTTGGAGGCTACGAAGCATGCAGCAATTGCACATATCCAGACATACTTCCTTGAACTACAACAGAAATACGCATGTCCTCGGTTCTTTACGGATGCTTCAAAGTCTAACACTTCTGTCTCGTACGCAGCCATCGGCCCATCCTTTTCGGAAGCCGGCGTTCTGCACTTTGATACAAGCATTTTTACCGGCAAAGCTTCTGCAATACTTGCGGCCGTTAAACACACAGAAAAAATAAAACGACAGAAGGCAATAATATATACATATTCCCCAAGCGTAGTAAAAGCTCTGAAAACCCTTAAAAAGCACAAAAAAAACCTGTTTTTGTCTCGCTTCATATGCTCTTACGCACAGCTAGTATACTCATCCAAACAGCATGTTGTAGTCTGCTGGGTGCAAAGACACCACAAAATACAAGGCAACGTTCTGGTGGGCCAGCTAGCTGGATCCGCCAACAAAACCACTACCAATACATCGATACCAATTCCTGCACTCGACTTGAAACCTTTTTTAAAATAAAAGCTCAGAGTTTATTGGCAGAGCAAATGGGACACACACACAGGCAATCGATTGCATGTCATCAAGCCGCTACTTAGCCATTGGCCGCCAGTATCAAAATCACGCCACACAGAAGTAATAATTACAAGGTTAAGAACAGGACATACACACACACAACACACATTCATTTCTTTTATCTGGGGCGATCGACCTTCGTGTGACAGATGTGGGGAAGCACTCACCGTACTTCACATTCTAATACAGTGTAAAGAATTAGACACGCTGAGAAGACAACACTTTCCATTACCCTACCGACAACACATACCACTACATCCTGCAATGTTCGTTGGTAGGGAACCACTTTTCACGCATAAATCGCTGTTAGCTTTTTTAAAAGATGTTGGGACTTTTCATATATACCCGGGCATTCCGTAACACGATGTCTCCAGAGAGATCTCCGCTGCGCTGGCTACACTAAACAAAGCACCTGCCTCACGGCCATTGGACGCAAGGGTGTGAACGATCAAGGCACTAGTGCTTCTGCCATACATGCCCACCATGGTTTTTTATTATCACAAACTTTCATCATCCATGAACACCATACACTTTTCATGGCATGGTCATGATTTTATTACTTCTATGTTTTTACCCGCCTTAGAGTGAGGAATTTAAGGCCCTTATACAGCCGCTAATCACAATCATTGTTCACATCTATTGCCCCATGAACTGGTGTTTTTTGGTCATCAAATGAACCTTGCGCCACAAAGCACCAAAGATTATCATCATCATCACTTTTTTTGCCATGTACGCGTCCACAAATTTTGCAAAAATGCGCTTTGTTTGTATTTTTTCTACGTGACTTCAACCTGTAGATGATTGTTTGAGTAATTCATGCTAACTCTTTGAAACATGTACTTTTTGTTTAAAATATTTCTTGACCCCTTAGCAGCGTCAATCTTGCGGGAAAATTTGGCAGTTTTTAATGAGTATTTCGCACTGCATTAAGACGGATTTTACACCATGTGGTGGCCCATGTAAAAATCACCTTAATACCTGTAAAGGAATCTCATATGTTGGTCTTTTTCTTTGACACGTTTTATCTTTACACTTTTTTATTTTTAGAAATAAAATAATTTTTGAAGTTCATTCTCGACAGCAATTTTCCTATTTGTTTGCACAGTGGCTACCGCGCACAGTGTGCTTACATTTGTGCTCCACACGGTTCCCGCATACTATACCCTATAATCGTCTGCGGATATAAGCAGACGACAGATGGAAGCATGCAGCCTGTTCTTGGATTTGCATTGTCGTCTGGTCAGTGTGCGTGTCACGCGTTCGTGTTTTCAGTGAATAGTTTTTGCCTTGCACGAGAGGTACGTTGTAGGATGTGGCACTTTGCTGCTTCGGCCAAATGCTCTTACTTTTAGCCATGAGTCTCAGCGCGCAAAACAAAGGCCGCCGCGTACATACACGGCAGTTCCCGCGGATGGGTCCACACCAGCGCAGAGCAGCACTCGAGAGGATCACACTCTGGCGCTCCTGGGTTCAAAAATGAAGGTAAATGTCATGTACACATTTCTGATACTCGAAGATTAGGCTGAACGATTGTGCAATAAGATTCATTTTATATAATCTAATACAGAGACAGGAAATAGGTGGTGAGAAAATTTAGATGAGAAAGAAAATATCTCATCTAAATTGACTTAAGAAAAAAACGGGTAATAGAGAGCATATTTTGTATGCAAATGGGCTAGAGAGGATGCAGAGGCAGATTCTGATTGAAATTTTAATAGCTGGTCTTTTATTATTTCAGTATTTGCACTTGGCTCCTGCAGTTTAGGCCCAGAAGTTTGCCACAAAACGACCCAAAAGAAACAGCCATGCTTCTTGAAAGTTGACGAGCTACCACACATTGAAAGACCAGTTTCGACCCTGCGTACAAAGTACATTGAATGCCTCTCCACCATCTGCGGTCATCATAACCAGGTGTACCTCAAAAAATATGGATTCTTAATCGACTCAAAATGCTGTTTGAATTCGTTCCCTGAGCCTGAAAAAAATCACCGTGGATCTTTCTGGATCACACTTTTATTTGCCGACTTATATGCATCACTGCACCTCATGTCAGGCGAGAAGCTTTGCAAGACCTGCAGTTGGCGGTGTTACACAATAAGTAAAAATGAACCCGAGTTTCGAGACTGCAATAGAGATGCTCCGGAAGGTCACATGGACTTGGAGGAATAAGATACTACATTATCTCCAAGCAATAAGCCATGCTCTGTCAGAGCACCAAGGAGAACCAGCCCAAAAGCAACAGAAATCAAAATGTGTTGGATGTCAGAAACCAAATAAAACAGTCTAACGTAAAGCGACATGAAGAGCAGACCACGTGTACCAGTTATGGTACGTCACACCTGGGTTTTGTGGATCTGGAAGAAAACTTTCATTTAAGTGATTACGTTTTTTTTTTTATGGAAGACTTGGTGAAAAAGATCCGTGAAGAAAATGACAAAAAAAGAAGTTAATCTTGACGCTAGCACCACATTTTTTGTTGCGTAAAAAACTGTGAGCTCATTTGGGGCACTTGAAAGACAAGTACGACTAGCGCAGAAAGTTAAATTGGACTTCGGAGTCCTGGGAACAAGACCTAAGAAGAAAGGGTGGTGCATAAGCGAAGAAGTAAGAAAATCCGTGGAAGAATTTTATCAGGATGATTCTGTGTCGTACTGTCTGCCAGGCAAGAAAGACGGGATCCGGGGGCACCAGACACGTCTGCTGATTTTAAACTTCAAGGAAATGCACTCCGAGTGAAATTATATGTCAGGCATGAAATGCGTGTTTTCCACGTTTGCGAGCCTACGCTTTGCTACTAGCCGGCGGAAGCGGAACGCATAGTGTGTGTGTATGCATGCTTCACAAAAAGATTAAGCTCATGCTGCTCGCTAGTGGACAGAAGGAAAGCTACATTAAACTGCTAGAAAAGACAGTTTGTAACATCAGCTTTGAAGACTGCATGTTTCACAATTGCGGCAAATGTCCGGGTACAGGTTATGTTGAAAGATTGCTGCGCACCGCTCTTGTCTTTGCTTCTGATATTATAGACAACGTCCAAGTTCGACAGGGGGTATCTGGCAAACGTTGTGCACTTGAAACAATTATTTTAACACCAGATGAATTCTGCGAAAAATTTCTGGACATGTTGACTGAGCTTCAGCTGTATCATTACGTCAGTAAGAAGCAAGCACAGCATTTCAGTGACCTCAAAGCTACTGTTCGCAAAGATGAGGTTATTGTTCTGATGGAGCTTGCTGAGAACTATTCATTTCTAGTGCAGGATGCACTGCAGTTCTACCACAGGAACAACACACAGGCAACCATACACCCTATTGCTGTGTACTAGCGCTTGCAAGGTTACAGCCCCAATGACATTGGAGTGAAATGTTACGCAGTGATATCCGACTGCCTCGAACACGACACTGTTGCAGTGAATACTTTTTATAACAATAAAAAAGGGAACTGCCACAAACCACAAAAGTTCACTACTTTTCGGATGGCGCCTCAGCTCAATATAAGAACAGGAAAAATGTTTCAAACCTCTGTCACGATGAAATAAACTTTGGCATTTGAGCAACGTGGTACTTTTTTGCCATGTCTCATGGCAAGAATGTGCGCGACGGCATCGTTGGCATAGTCAAGCGCTTGGCATCGAAAGCCATCCTTGAAAGGCCGTAGACAAACCAGATAACGACGCCGGAGTAGCTTTGCTTATGGGCGCAACAGAGCATTACGGGAATAAAAGTACTTTGTGTACTAAAATGCGAGGTTAAGGAAAGACGAAGTGGGCTCAATAGTAGATTCAATGAAGCACTTCGCATCAAGGGCATGCGATGATTGCAATATTTTGAACCTTCTTCTACCTCCAAAGTGTTTGTCGCTTTTACATCCGTGTCAAGAAAACGGGAAGTGAAAGTGTTACAAAAGCAATCTGACAAATAATTATGGGACACAAAGGAGCAGAAGAAAGGGGCCCTTCCAACAAAGCACACGAAGGAATGCCTATACCACTACGGCCATTTTCGCCAAGACAACGAATTTCGCACTTTGATCAGGCAAGAATACCGGCTTCATTGTACAGCTAGTCCTGCACGTTGCCTTGACGTCACCTGTAGGGTGATGAAAGTGTAGAGCAGTAGTTCCACAAGAGAAAAAAAATCTTGCATTAGAAACGAGATGTGGAGGGCGCTGAGTGAACGACCCGAGAATAACATGCAACGGGTGAATTTTGTCAAGGATGAATTCCAAGTTATTTGCGCTACAGAAAGTATCTATCAGCTTGGTGAGTAGTGCATAGTGTGCAGAAACCGTGTGAAGCACAAATGTAAGCACGCTGTTCGAGGTAGCCACTGTGCAGACAAATAGGAAAATTGCTGTTGAAAGTGAATTTCAAAAATTATTTTCTTTCTTAAAACAGAAAATATAATGATGAAACTTACCAAATAAAAACACCAACATATGAGCTTCCCTCACATGTATCAAGCTGATTTTTCATAGACCACCACATGGTGTAAAATGCGTCCTAATGCAGTGCAAAACGCACAATTTTTTTAATTAACGAAATTTTCCCGCAAGATTTACGTTGATGAGTGCTCAAAAATATTTTAACAAAAAGTACATGTTTCAATAAGTAAGCATGAATTACTCAAATCATCATCTAGAGGCTGAAGTGGCAAATAAATACAAACATAGCAAGTTTTCTCAAAGTTTGCTCGACGCGTACATGGCAAAAAAAAAGTGCAATATTGTTTTTGGCCTAAAACTCTTCAAACTACACTTTTTGCTAAACATACAAACCAAATTTAATATTTCTACCGTAAACAGTGTTTTCAGAACAAACGTTTTGACAGGCACCACTCAGGTGACATTATGCGAAATTCTACAGGCTCCCACGAAACCAATTTTTTTCTTTCCGTAATATTCTAGCATTTCGCTGTTTTCGACGCAAGACATGTGCACGATTTTTTTCCACAACGCATGAGATGGTCGCCGAAATGGCTGGACGTTTGGCGGCGTGGTATGACCCAATAACATTTTTATTGAACCTTCTCACGTTCTGCTAACATCTAAATACACACAAACGCATACACAGACACACACGCGTGACAGAATAATCAGTTCATACACCTAACTTCGATTGTATGCGAGTGTACAATATATTTATACATATCATTACTAGGCTCTAACGCTTAGGGGTACTCCAAGGTGTTGTCTAGGGATGAATATGCAACACGGGCAAACCTTCAGACTAATCACAGCCTTAGGCATACTAAAATACTCATCATGCAACTTAGGCTCACGAATAAAAAGATGGTGGTCATAAACCTAAAGCAGCGTAATGAGAAATGCAGTGTGGGCAGCTGTCAGGAGCACAAGCTTTATTGTTAAGCAGTGTGATGAACAGCGCACGAATAAATAAATAAATAAATATAAATAGATTCACTTTACCTATTTCTTTACATTAACGTGACTAGAAAGGCACTCAGTTCAATTTCTGCCATTAGCGACAAAACGCACGCCAAGCAATGAAAAGAATGGAAAAACATGGGTGGGCATTTTATCACGTAAAATACAAACAATATAAATAGTAACGACAATTTTTTACAAAGAATCAAACAACCTCGGCGCAAGAGATGTTTCACACTGCAAACAGACACATTACATAGCGGAATACTGTTGAATATCTTTTCAATGGACACGAAGATTACCTGCGCATTACATGTAATATTATATGCCCCATGTGTTATCCAAAACTTCAGAGAATCACCACATGGAAATTTGGGTTGTTGCATTGCCGTTCACATCTTTCGTATTCGCGAATCACGTCTGCAAGTGAAAGGTGCCATCGAAAAGCAAAGAGTATGCAACGAAACAGAATGAAATCACCCTACTATCCTGTCAAAGTGATTTTCAGCAATGTCCCATACAGTTGCACTTTATCATTATCACTAGCCTGACTACGTCTACTGCAGGACAAAGGCCTTGTCCATGTTCCGCCAGTCCACTCGGTCCTGTGCTTGCTGCTGCCGCTTTATACTCGCAAACTTCTTAATCTCATCTGCCCACATAACTTTCTGTCTCCCCTTATCCGCTTGTCTTCTCTGGGAATCCAGTCAGTTACCCCTATTGACCAGTGGTTATCCTGCCTGCGCGCTACATGCCCAGCCCATGTCAATTTCTTCTTGATTTCAACTCTGATATCCTTAACTCCAGTTTGTTCCCTGATCTACTCTGCTCTCTTCTTGTCTTTTAAGGTTACAGCTATCATTTTCCATTTCATTGCTCACTGCGACGTCCTCAATTTAAACTGAACAGTTGAACTTGCTTCCTTACAATCGGACAAAAAGTAGGACATAGTGATTTTACCAATACCGCTTTTTTACTATCCGTCAAGATGGTCCAGTGGTTATGGTGCTCCATTCTTGACCCTCGGATAGTGGGATCTAATCTATGTCGTATTTTCGAGATAGGCGAAAATTATCGAGGACTGTGCACTTTCACTTAGGTGCATGTTAAAGACCCAAAGTAGTAAAACTTCCAGAGTACCCCACTATAGCGTCTCTTATAATCATATCCGGGTTTTGGGCTGTTAAATCCCATGAATTGATCATTAACAACTATGTTTTTACTAATGTTCGGAAAACCTCAATCCAAAAATAACTTCAGTTAACTATCTTTCTTAATTATAAACAGGTGCATATGATTGATACTACACACACCATCAGCTGAAGCCGTTTACGTTCCTGGTAGAGAACAGGGAGAATGTTTTCTGGGTTGACTTGTATTTCATGGTGGATGTTCAGAAGAGCGATGCCAAGCAATCTTTCGTTTGTTGTAGTAGCTCTCAGGTACGTCTTTAGACGTTTCAGCGATGAGAAAGAGCGTTTCGCTTCAACTGTGCTCCCGGGCAGAGTTGCCAAAAGCTTTAGGAGACGGTGCACGTTTGGCAAGAATACCTTTGGACACTTGGCAACTGCTTGCACCACAGACATGCTGAGCGTTTCTTGCTTCTCTAGCTTCCATTTCGCAGCCCATACTGCTAACTTCCCTTGCGATGCCTAAGTTGATAAATATTCGAGTACATGTCAGCAAACTTCTCGACAGTGAGAAGAGGGGCAGATTTGGAAATATTCTGTGGCAGAAGACAAGAAAACGTCATCAAGGTGTGCCGATGCCTTTTAGAGCGCTCATTCAACTGGTCTATCCAGTAGTTCAGAAAAAGCCAGAAATACGGAAAGCCTAAGGAGCTGTTCAACCCTAACCACTCGCACGTTACTTCGCTGAACCTGTTTCCCTGTGAAAAGCGGCATCCTTATTTTCGCCAGTTGTCAAGTGTCCGATTGGAGCAGCGTCGCCTTTCGAGAAATAATCATCAAGCGTTACACCATATGGCGTTTCGGCACGACCATTTAGTCTCATAGAAGGGCTATGATTGACCCAGGACACGAACTACCCAGTAACACGCGTAGGCAGCATATTTCAAGGGGGTGACTTCGCATTGCTAGGAAGCAATGCCCTCATCAAAGTTTAGGTAGTGACCCTGAATGCAAGAAACGCGAACTTTAGCGACAATACATATCGGCTGGTAAAGCTCCACCTTTAACACTAGCGCCCGTGTCTCGCCTGGCGGAAAGATTACATTTTCTTCGCTTCCCTTCAGGTGTCGGTATAAGATCGCGCTCGCCCAGTGTCTTACTCTGAGCGCAAGACGTCTCGCATTTGTGATGGCACCTATACGGAAGGCTGGTAGTTTCCGTTGCGTTGTGAACCTATACTAAAAACGTGAATGAAGGCAAAATAGTTGGTGGCAGCAGTGAAATTCCCGCAACTTGCATCGAAATACCCAAAACAAATAACCGACAGGCATGGATGGTGAGCGTAAGTAAGCTCGTGTTGCATGTGCTGGCAGTTCTCGTCGGAGATCATGCCTTCTGAGAAATGCATTATGGTGGACTATGCTCTGAACAACACCAGAGTTCATTCCTTCATCACTTGTGAACCGATCACTCAAGAGCGCCGCCTCGGTGGTCTAGTGTCTAGTGGCTAAGGTACTTGGCTGCTGACCCGCAGGCCGCGGGATCGAATCCCGGCTGTGGCGGCTGCATTTCTGATTGATGCGGAAAGATGTAGGGCCGTCTGCTCAGATTTGGGTGCATGTTAAAGAACCCCAGGTGGTCTAAATTTCCGGAGCCCTCCACTATGGCGTCTCTCATAATCATATTGTCACGAGCAACACAAGACCTACAGCCAGGAGTTCACCTGAACCAGAGCAACGAAAATGTTATCTTCTTCTTCTGAGCCCGAAACGAGTGTGAGCCACAGCGGCTCGTTCATCAATGGTGGCATTCGTCATTACCCCCTCTCCCAAGATGCATCATCTCGATGCTTTACATGAAGACAAAAAAAAGAAAACGAGACGAAAATTACTATGCAAGCAAAATGAATAGCATAAGGCGGAATAACGTAGTCAGTTGTGGAGTCAAGGGTCCAATGAGAAATAAGAAAAATAGGAAAGAATGTAAGCAAAAGACGAAACAAAAAGAAACACGCGAAGTTACCATTGAAGTCGGTCACTACACTGGTGATTCGCAGCGCGAAAAGTATGGTTTGAGCCATAAAACGTGAATGACTTCAGTTTGCGGGGGGTGACGGGAACGTCTCAAAGTGCCTTTTGGGAGAACCTCGTAAGTAACGTCGATGAGACGTCGTGCGACCTTGTAAGAGCTGAAGTAGCCGCAAAGAAGCTTCCCTGAACGGCCATGCTGTCGGATAGGGGTCCACACCCAGACTTCATCCCCAGGCTTGAAAATAACTTCATGTTGACGAAAATTGCAGCGGCGTGCGTCTGCGGTTTGGTGATACTGAATACGGTGACGAGCAAGTTGACGGGCCTCTTTTGCGCACTGCGCGAATTTGGCGGCATTCGTGTGGTATGTTCCCAAGTTGTCGGGCAGGAGCATGGCATCAAGCATCGTTGTGACCTCGCGACCGCGGACTAAACAAAAAGGTGTGAAACCGGTACTTTCTTGAACAGGAGTGTTATACGCAAAAGTTATCTAAGGAAAGATGGTGTCCCAGTTCTTGACATCGATGTCCACATACATTGACAGCATGTCTGCAATTGTCTTATTGAGTCGTTCAGTCAGTCAGTTTGCTTGCGGGTGGTAAGCCGTTGTTTTAGGATGTTCCGTGCCACTTAATCGCAAGACTTCCTGCAGCATCTCTGCAGGCAAAGCTGTTCCACGATCAGTTATGACGACAGCTGGCTCACCTTGACGTAAGACGATGCTGTTAACGAAAAATTGCGCGACGTCTGTTTCGGTGGCTTATGGAACTGCTTTTGTTTCACAGTAGCGTGTCAAGTAGTCAGTAGCGACCACAATCCGCCGGTTTCCAGACGAATACGTGGGGAATGACCCCAGTAAGTCCATGCCAATCTGATCAAAGGGCGCCTTTGGTGGGCCTATTGGTTGCAGTAGTCCCGCTGGTCGTAAAGGTGGAATCTTACGTCGCTGACAGTCGCGACATGTGCGAACGTAGTGCTTCCCAGTCTTTGCGAGGCGTGGCCAGTAGTAGGAGCGTTGAATCCGTGGTAGCGTGCGCGTATAGCCGAAGTGTCCAGACGATGGCTCAGCATGACACGCACGTAAAATGTCACCATGAAGCGTAGTTGGCGCAACAAGCAGATACATATAGCTTGTGTAGGATGAAAGTTCTTTTTATAAAGCACTCTATCGTGAAAACAAAAGGAGAATAGCGAGCATGGAAAGCTTCGAGGAGGGTGGAAATTGCGCCATTCCAGGCAGTCAACGACGAGGATGAGCTTCGGGTCATGACGCTGTTGCTCAGCCAAGCTGGTTGCTGATAGGCAGGAAGAAAAGTGTCGTCGTGTTGAAGGTCAGTGTTGGCATTTTCTACCAGTGCGCGTGAAAGACAGTTGGCATCATTGTGTTTCCGCCCAGATTTCAGGACGATGGGAACATTGAAATCTTGTAGCCGAAGGCCCCATCGTGCTAGACGCCCTGAGGAATCTTTGAGATTCACTAGCCAACAAAGACAATGGTGGTCGCTAGCTACCCCGAATGGGCGCCATATGGGCGGAACGTTGTTATGGCCCAGACAACAGCGAGACATTCCTTTTCGGTTGCAGAATAGTTTTTGTCTGCTGGGGATAACGTTCTGCTCGCATAAGCGATCACGCGCTCTACGCCATTATACCACTGAACTGATACCGCTCCTAGTCTAACGTTGCTGGCGTCTGTGTGTAATTCTGTGTCGACGTTTTCGTCAAAATGATCCAGTACAGACGGAGCCTGGAGAACGTATCGGAGGGTGTCGAATGCATGGCACTGATCGGGACCCCAAACAAATGAGACACCTTCTTTTGTAGGCTTGTTGGGTGGTTCAGCAATCATCGAAAAGTTTTTGACAAAGCGCCTGCAATACGCACAGAGCCCAAGAAATCGGCGTAGGTCGCGCCTATTTGTGGGCACAGGAAAGGCGGCAACGGGGCGTGTTTTCTCCGTATCTGGGCGGATGTCGGCACGGCTCACAACATGACCAAGTAACTTCAGTTCTTCGTATCCAAAATGACATTTCTCGGGTTTAAGAAAAAGCCCCGCTGTTCTGATTGCCTGAAGAACTGCCTGAAGGCGTTGGACATGTCGTTCAAACGTGTCTGCACGTACCACGACGTCATCAAAGTAAACAAGGTAATTGCCATTTGAGCCCCGTGAGAACCATATCCATCAATCTTTGGAAAGTAGCTGGCGCTGAGCATAGACCGAAAGGCAACACTTTAAACTCGTACAGGCCGTCAGGAGTAATAAAAGCCATCTGTTCGCGGTCGCGCTCATCCACTGCGATTTGCCAGTAGCCGCTACATAAACCAATGGAGAAAAAATATTTAGCGTTTCGTATACGGTCCAACGAATCATCAATCTGGGGTAGAGGATAAACGTCTTTTGTGGTGACCTTGTTCAGTTTACGATAGTCAACGCAAAAGCGCAACGTACCATCATTCTTCTTTACTAGCACAACTGGCGAAGCCCAGGGACTGGTCGATGACTGGATGACGTCGTCCTGAAGCATCTGCTGGACTTGGTCACGTATAGTGTCTTGCTCTTTTTGCGACACCCTATACACCAGAACACAGCGAGCTCAGAGCTTGCTGCCATATTGAAAAGCGCGTGGCGCCGTCTGTTGCAAGCGCTGTGAAGCAACACTCTCAACTGCCAGGCGAGCAGACGCTCTGCGAATCAAACGCGAAACTTCACAACTCGTGTCCGGCTGTAAGCATGTTTCGCGCTGTTCCTGGGCGGGAAGTTTATGCTGATATCGCGATAAACGTCGAGGAGACCTTCCTCGACAGTCCGGAATGTCTGCAGCACGTGCATTGCAGGCTACGGAAGCAGCTTCACCAGGTTCATAGTTTTGCGATTGAGAGAAACCCGAACAGTGGAAAGCGTTGCTTTCGACTCAGTCGAACAGCGGCGTGCCTTGGCTGTGCCAAGGCAGAATTGGTGCTGTAAGCCAGCGTCAACGTAGCGCTAGAATCTGGCTCCAACTTAAGCTCATGCACCGCATGTGTATCAATTGCCAGTCCTGCCGGGCACTCGGAACACACACGCGGTGCAAAAGTGCCAGCCAGAACAAGATTTTGAACTGCTACGCTGACGCTGGCTGGAAGCACATGTAGATTCACCTAGTGACAGTTAAGGCATGTTGCAGTTCGACCGGGTCGCAAGTCATGCATTCCGCGTCGTTCACGCATCGCGATAGTAGGCCGTTACGGTAGTACTAAACATGCGCGGCGCGTGCATCTACGCGTGATTAGTAATACGTATAGCCTATTATTGACATGCGGTCTGCGAAAGAGTACGCGTCAATAGTTTTGCGCCTCATACTACCAGCATACTACACGCAAATCACTGCTGTAAATTGAAACAGCTGGAGTCATGCTTGAATAAACACAATAAGTTTACTTACTCGTACACTTCACGGGGCTCGTAGTTTTTCCTGATGATGATTTGTGGAGTTTAACGTCCCAAAACCACCATATGATTATGAGAGACGCCGCAGTGGAGGGCTCCGGAAATTTTGACCACCTGGGGTTCTTTAACGTGCACCCAAGTCTGAGTACACGGGCCTACAACATTTCCGCCTCCATCGGAAATGCAGCCGCCGCAGCCGGGATTTCAACCCGCGACCTGCGGGTCAGCAGCCGAGCACCTTAGCCACTAGACCCCCGCGGACGGGCTCGTAGTTTTTCCTACTGATTGTGATTACATCCTAAGGCGGCGGAGTTCGGCGTTTTTCATTGTGGACGGATATCTGTGCAATCGCAAAACACCACACCTGCACGATTCTCTCGATGCGTTGGGAACTTCACAGACAGTGCTCGGCAATCTCTTCCTCTTGCGCTGGTTGTTGTCGCATCAGACGACAGCGCAGTGGTACCCAGATGACATTTTATAAGCGGTCGCAGCGTGAACAGGCGCTTTTTCGCATTTTAAACTCCTGGAGCCACTGCATCCCATGCTAGCGAGGCGCGCCTTGGCAGTTGCAAACAAATTATGGCGTCTCTGGGTGTGAGGGTATACCGCCGAAGGCGCCTGGGTTCAAAATAGGCATGCTCTCGACTATAGAGCAAGTGGTGTCTGTTTAACCCTTGACGTAATGGCAAAGCAGTCTTGAAATGAGCTGACTATACGGAAAAGGCTTTTTCGTTGAGCCGAAAGTAGACTCTTGTTTACGTCGAGAGTGCTTGCGAAGGCCTCGTCAGAGTGGCCATTCGATGAAAATGAAGCTAACGGGGACGAACCTTTGGCATCGGCAAGTTCTTCAAAATATGCAATGGCAGTGTGTCTCGTTGGGTGGCGATATTCGTCGCTGAAGTTCGTGACCAGCAGCTGAACATGCATGTTGCTAGGCTGAATGATTCCTCGGGCAACACAGATTTGTCGTGAAATAGGGAGAGGCAAATTGGCCTCTGCAATTACCGCGTCAGACACGTCCTGTCCCTATTCTACCTTGACAAAGAGGCTGCTTCGAGGTGGGAGAGTCAGAAAATCGTCGGTAACTCGGAGCGCTCTTTTCCGGAATTGTGCACTGTCAAAAAGGATCCTCGAACGACACAAGTAATTCATGGAGGTCGATGACGGCACCGTATTCCGGGCTATTTCCTAGTTTGTCCGCAAAGCCGGAAAAACTATGGCATACAGTCAATTGATAACCAAATTGTTTTACTGTGCAACGAGATTCCTGAAGTAATAGAATACGCTAGGGAGGCGAAAACATTACAAAATTTAAGAAGCAAATTACGAATGTAATAATCCAAACCCACTTATAGGGTGCGTGTGCTGAATATTGGTAATGTATGAAATATATCTGTTGTAATATTTGTTTGTTATCATTGTTTTCTACATGCACACAAATTGTATGTATTTCAATATACATTAATCGTGCTTATAACGTCTTTGTATTTATCACTTAGGAACAGCTTTGTTTAAATTTTTAAGCAATATTTTCTGCGCTTGTTGTAATGATCATCTTTTTTTATAATTTGTATGTATAATCTTGAATTTTTTATGTGCTGTTTTACTGTAGTTGCCCGCCGGTGCCTCACGGAGTGTGGGCAAGTCCGGAGACGCTCTCTCCTTTCGCCCCCTTCGTGGGTATTTTTGTAAAGAATGCCCAAATAAAATTAATAAAAAATGTCGACGTACGTATTCGATTGCGTGCCGTGCACATACCAGTAGGCATCACCAGATGGCAACCTGCCGTGCGCAACTGGGGTCCTTGCCACGGTGTGGTAACCTTCCTCAGTTCAGATGCCAGTGTGGCGCTCATTACGGAATAGTCGGCACTGGTGTCGACGAGGGCGTTGACAGCATGATTGTCGACGAAGACGGCGATTTCGGCAGAAACGATCTTTCTGCTGTCGGAGAACACTGCAAAACCGGAATGGTCCTCGTCCGGACGTTGCGTCGAAGGAGGGTCTTTTACAGTTCGCCGGGCCGCGACTTCACCCCCACAAGTCGCCGTTCCTAGTTTCCTTTGCGGGGGTTTGGTGACCGGCTCCTGAAAGGAGTGGACGACGATGAGGGCAAACTGGGTGACGTAGACCGGCAAGGCGATGGTGATCTCGACTGGTGGTGCTGAAGAGTCGAAAGAGTTCGCTGGCCCGTGAGATAGGCTTTAATTTCGCGGGGGCGCTCACCATAACGTGGGCATCGAGCATCGGGGTGGAAGCCACGGAGACCTAGTTACCGGTATTGACAGTTCCGGTATACGTGACCCGCTTCGCCGCAGTGATAGCACAGCAGACGGTTATCCGAGGTGCGCCACGTGCTTGCCTTGTTACCTCTTTGTATTGAGACAGACAGCAGATAGGAGGGTGTGTTCGGAAACCTTGAGCTGAGAGGCGGGCTCGAAACAGTGTCCTGGAATGGTTGCATAGCCTGGTACCTTGGCCGCATAGCAGGATCTGTAGCCGGTGGCGCAGGGAATCACAATGCCGCTGCGAAGGTCAGGACTGGGGCCTCGGGAATCGGAGGTGTGATTGGGGTCAGGAGTGTGATGGCATGCCGGACTTCTTGTCTGATTACATCCGCGAGGGCTGACACAGGTGGATGGGATCCCACTGCCTTAAGCTGTCGCAATTCGTAACGAACGATACTTCGAATGAAACATGCGAGGCCCTGGCCCTCGCTGTCAGAGCCGATAGAGCATGTGGTGGCCGGGATTTGGCGTTCGAATTGTGACGACCGCTGCTGCAGAGTATGTTGCTGCCTCACTGGAGAACTCGGCGACTGTCGTCGGTGAATTGCGCACGAGCCCAGTGAAAAGCTGTTCTTTTACTCCGCGCATCAAATGCCGCACCTTCTTTTTCTCGGGCATGGCAGGGTCCGCACGCTTGAAGAGCCGAAGCATGTCCTCGACAAGCATGGATACACGTTTGTTCGGCCGTTGGTTTCTGCAAGATATGGCTTGTTCAGCCCTCTCCTTCTTCTCGGTGTTGCGATAGGCGTGACAGACCTGTCGGCTAAACTCTTGCCAGGCTGCGAAGAAGCTCTCGTGGTTCTCGTACCACGTCTTCGCAGAATCTTCCAAGTAGAAGTAAATTCGGCACAGCTTCCGAACATCGTCCGATTCGTTGATACTGGCAACTCGATCAAAGTAGTCGTGCTAGTCATCAACATCGTCGAAGATGTTTTATGGAACGACTTTGGTGTCTGTGGCGCATGAGAAACATGCGCAAGAAGAGAACCATGGGCATCGTTGTGTGGACCACCAGGCTAGTCATCTTTCTGGGTGTCCATGACAAGGGACCAAATTCAGAAGGTAACCCACGCAGGCGGTGGCTCCTTCTTGCTCTGGGAGATGTAGCTGTCTCCAAGATGGCCGGCACAGCCGAAGTACACGTACCCAGCACCTCCACCAGTAATATCACGAGCAAAACAACAACCACAACCAGGAGCTCACTTGAACCAAAAGAACGAAAATGCTCTCTTCTTCTTCTCAGCCCAAAACGAGTATGAGCCACAGCGGCTCGTTCATTAATGGTGGCATGCGTCAATATGGTTGTTTTGGGACGATAAACCCCACATATTAATCACTCAAGATTTTGTGTGGTTCGAGGCTGCTCCTGTTCGCGCTGGCATAAGTGCTGCAAACATAAATGCACGTACTAGTCGAAACAGCGTCTACATGGCATATCTATGCTGTGCGGTGAAATATTTTGTACAGTTCTGAATCTGTTGACGTAAAGGTAAATGTCAGCAGCACACTTGGAAACAACGGAATACACATTGCCGCCATGCAATCATTTCAGAAAGCCGAGTGACAAAAGCTACGAGAAAAAAAACGAGAATATTCCGCATTTGTGGCGCATATTTAAGTTATTTAGCGCATATACGCAGCGAACAAGCTATTTATATAAGTAGGCATACTCTTGTTCCAGGTGCACTTTTGATTGAGGCTAAGTAATTATTTCTCATCAATGATAACCTTGCTATCGTAGATTGCAGTATAAGACCTCTACGATTGGAGTACTTCATTGCTATCAAAAGTCAAAGTGCCCCTGAAAGTCTTTGCGCAAAATAGCATATGCAAAATTGTGTTGCCAATGTGCAGCATAAATTACACAAATAATTACATATTGCGTATCGCAAGCTTGCTTGGATGCGCGCAGTAAAGTAAAAAAATGTTGACTAAAAGCTTCCACCACGTCAGGGCTGCTTAACATATAAAGCTTAACAAAAAGTCATTCCCATAGCAATGCAGTCACAAACACCGACCGAAAGAAATTCACTCAGCAAAGCAAACAACACCGAAATGTAATTATGTATGTACAAAAACATGCTGCGTGTACCTCTCATTCGTCGTATATAGTAAGCGGAGCCGTCCTTGACTTGTGAAACGCCCTCTACCCCGACGAAAACTACGCCATGTACGCTTAACAGAGATTAACAATTAAGGATGTTTTCTCCGATCGGGCGGGTCATTGCATGCAATCATGCGTTTTCGAAGACTAGTCCATTCAATTGTGCGACGAGAAACAGCTGCTCCAAACAGTCACTGTACCTGTCGTTTACTGTATTTTACTGCGATAACCTCCCCAGCACTTTTAGTTACTCTCTGAAGGCGAAACTTTGGGGTCCTAAAGGGACTCCTAAAACCGAAGCTTTAGGGTCCCCTAATTTTTCATTCACAAAAGAGGAGAACGAAGTGTGGGCACGAGAAGAGAGCTCGTACCTGGTGTGTGCTGAACAATTGTTCACCAGTCATGCACGCGTTTGTTATCTCTACGAGTCGTTAAACCTTTGTTTTTATCCACTCTACTGGCGAAGAGTACAGTAGAGTGGATAAGCACCACTGTCAGCACCACTGTCGTAAAGTACAGTGTACTTTACGACAGTGGTGCTGAGCCATGGATGTTTTGGGGACACTTTGTGGACTGGTGGGTGGGACGAGGAACCCCTTGTAATGAGAGAAGAAAACGAGGGGTGAGTGATACCTTTACAAAACTTGCAGCGTGAAACAGGTGCTATTTTATTTCTCCTTGACAAAGAATGATCAAATGAAAGCGCCACCCCAGTCCGATCTCAACAGTCTGTCAATAATAATTGGTGCAATCTGCTGCCACATACAGCTATGTTTGCTTTTCATGTGTGAAAACATTAACAAGTAATTTTTTCATATATGAAAGAAAGCATACTTGTTAGTGCTTTCACACTTGAAATATATGTCGCAGACAACTACAACACATAACACTCATCTCATGGAGAAGGGGGCTACATAATACAGCTCCGCTGCAATGAAAATGTTTTCTGTGGTGAAGCATATAAAAAGTAAAATGCGATTTTTGTCGTAGGACACTGTGTGCCTCCTAAAGCTCTTCTTTTTTTCTATGGCGAGTTTCGCCGATCACTAAAAATGGCTTCGCGGACCCCTGAGGTCCATGGGCCTCCATTAGAAAAGAACTGCTTTATGATCGAGGTCTGTGTATTCCATGGCTTCTGGATCCGCCACCGTGGCTCGACTGCTGACCCGAAGGTCGTGGGGTTTAATACCAACCGCGGCCACCGCATTTTCAATGAAGGCGCAAATATTTTGGTTCGCTCTAAAGAACCCCAGGTGGTGGGAATATCTGGAGCCCTCCACCAAGGCGTTCCTCATAATCATACCGTGGTTTTGGGCCTTTAGACCCCAACAATTATTATTGATGCTGTCTGGCCCGCCCCAGTGCCGTGAGAGGGCCGTATATCAAGATGTCGTCTCGCGCTCCGGAAGACTCCACTCCACCCTAACTCCACACATACGTCTCTCGCTCACTGCACGACAAGTCGTTTGTTAAATGCGCAATTGGCGTCGCCTACGAGATACTGTTGACGTGTTTATCGGCAAAACTGGCCTATGTATCAACGACCACTCGCAGTACACACCCTTTCGATAAAGGGCTGAACAGAGTCATGTCGTGCCTTAAAATCAGAGCTTTTCGGATAAATCCTAATTGTTAAAAATTTTACCGGTGAGTGTTTATCGAAAATATATATATATATATATATATATATGATGAGCGTTTCTCGCTGTGCACACAGAGACCTCTTGCGTTTTGCAGGACGCGGACCGCCTCGGGAGGGTACGCCGATGAGAGTCTCTTGTAGGCCGGATCCTTGCATTGCCAGTCATAACAAGCCAAACTGCTCGTCCAACATGTTGAAGGGTACAATATATTACTCATTGTGCAGCTGAAGCAACTCAGGAAGCTTATGGATAGTACTCGGAGCTCGTTCAAGCTAGAAAGCGGTGCGATTACAGCGGATGATACGGAGAACTAGCCACCAACACAAAAATAACACGACTCACGCATTTGACGGCTCGCTTTCCATGCCCTCATTATGGCGCTAGCAGTCCCACGCTCATTTGCGAAGCGAAACTGACGAAAAGCTCACCGTCAGGTGGCGTATTTATAAAAAGGGTCTATTGCAGTGACGTAGACCACGTGAATGGGGTAAGCGGCTGTTTTAAAGTTCGGGGTGCCCGGTTAGTTGTTAAACAGCCAGAGCCGAACACGAAGGGGACCTAGTGAGAGTCTACTAGAGAAATTGAACACGTGTGTGTGCGGTGTAGGCGGCAGCTTCTAACAGTTGTTGAGGTAGGAGAGTTAGCGGAGGCGGCTGCATAGTGGGATTGGGGTTGAACTTAGGGCTGTCGGGCGCTTGGTACGATGGTCAGGCGGGCGATGGCTAAGGAAACTAAGAAAACCACGGGCGAGAGTGAGCTGGTGCAGTGCGAAGAATGCAAGCGCATGGTGCTACTTGTGCGAGACAGAATTCTCGGATTTGGCCAACGCGCAGAAGGCGAGCTTCGTATGCAGGCTGTGCGAGGCACTGAAGGTGTCCGTGCAGCGCATGGAGGCTAGCATCGAGGGGCTTCAGGGGGAGCTTAGGGCGGAACGGGAGCAGAGGATAGAACTCCGAAAACAGCTCGGAGCGTCGCGTGAGCTGGAGGAGGCTACCGCCAGCCTATTAGAGCAAATGAAGGGCGACCTTCGAAAAAAACAGGAAGAGCGGACCGAGCTTGAGCAGCGGTAAAGGAGCTAATGGCGCTTTGCTCCGGCCCCGAGCGGTGTGAGACGGAAGGCGAGGGTAGCGGAGAAGGTGACAGGTGGGAAGTAACAGGTGAGAAGGGAGGTTAGGGGGCCGCAGTGTCTGGCCACAGCACGGAGGCTCCGAGAACATACAGCTCGGTGACGCAGCAGTCTTCCAGCAGGGCAGAAACACAGGCCAGACGGCAGAGAGAGAAACAGGTGAAGCAAACAGGGGCGCCATCACAAACAGGAAGCCAGCGATTTTAACGTAGAATGGTCCTAGTGGTGGGGGACTCTAACGTGGCCAGGGTTAGGGATGGCATCTTCACGACAGTGAACGAATATGGGAGAGTGAGGGTGAAGGCCCAGTCAGGGAAGAGCATGGTGGATGCACTGGCCAAAACTCAGGAGGTTGTAGAGGACAGCATGGAGGGCGAAAATCTCGTTATTATTCATGCTGGGCTCAATGATGTGGAGGGGTCTTCACTCGACCGTGGAACGGAACGGACGTGTTTTTCCATCGCTCCTCCCAGTCTTTTGACGCTTCCATGGGTTTTTGTCCACGGCGCTCTCGTTGAACAGACCTATTTTGGACTTTCCGGTGAGGACTTTTACAGCCAAGACTATTTAAAGTGTTTCGAAACGTGAAAGTGCTTTCTCAACAACTTTCTGGTCACCATAGGGCATGATCGATGCATCGGCGTCTCCGTGACACTTCACTGACGCCGCTGCAACTTTCGGCGCTTGGCCGCGTTCGTGCGAACGCCGAGCGCGTTGCAGTGACATTCGGTTGCAGTGACATTCGGTGTGCATCTTCACTGCTTAGGCATGGCTTCTCTGGTTTTTACCATCGAATAAGCAGCAATGGATACTGCAGGCACCAACGAATATCCAGTGGATCCGGACGATGGTTCTTGGTTCACTGCTACCCGCCGACGCAAGCCAAAGACCGCAACAAATTCCGCACCCGAGCCCTTGCCTGCCAAAAATCAAGTGACCCCGCGGCCACCACCCCTACCTGTGAATAATTTCAAGGTGATCTTCCGACCACGAGGAAGCCTTCGCCTCAGTGAATGGGCACATCACGTGTTGGCACGCGCCATCTGCATGACTGCTGGGCTGGCAGAAGAAACAGTCAACAAGCTCTTTTTTCGCATCCAAGCGGAACGCAATATAGCCATCGCAAGCACACCAGACGAAACTATTGCTACAAAGTTGCAAGCCGTCACCGCACTAAATCTAGGATCGCAGAGATATAAAATGCAAGCTTATGTAGCCGCTCTTGACAATTCTTGTAAGGGAGTCATCATCGGCCCCGAGAAGAATACTTCACCCACCGAACTCCTCGACAACATCTACGCACCGACGCCGAAGTCTTGCACGCCCGTATGATGGGATCCACAAACACGGCGTTGATAAATTTTGCAGGCCTTCAATTTCCACGTTATGTTTACTACTACCACGCGGAATAGCGATGCTACAATCACCAACCTCGCAAACAAGTTTGCACAATCTGCCTTGCACTTGGACATCGGGCAGACGTATGTCCAACCCCGACAAAACGCCGATGCCAAGCATGTGGAGTTGAGACACCTGCGCTGGAGCACAGCTGTACAACTCAATGCTTCCACTGCAAGGGTGACCACCCATCTACACGCCCCAAATGTCTTGCGAGAAAACAGAAACCTCCAAACAAGCATTACGTCAGAAAAGCACTGGAGGCGAACGCGTTAGCACCACCACCTACATCACAACCCAAGGGACACTGGCCCAGGTCCAGAACGAGGCGCAGCCAATCCAAGAGCAGAGGGAAGTCTCAGGACAGGGCTTTGGAATCCTTAAACAACACGCCAGAAAGCGCATCTAAAACTAGCACCACCACCCTGGGATTGATCCCCCAAAATAACAGAGCCGCGAGTGCGGAGAGACCAGAATCGCCACCAGCCAAGAAGCCAGCGCCCGCTGGACAGACGCCTCCGGCTAAACTGAGTTGGGCAGCGGGGCCTCCCAGTCTGAAATCTTCTTTACCTGATTCCTCCCATCCACCCTCATCATACAACCACCCCAACGTACCTCTCACATTTAACGCACATAACTGCACTAAGCCATAGCTGCAAGATGCCCTCAGAAAACTGAGAGACTCGCTTAAGGCTGAAGTAACCAGCATGATCACTCAGGCAATTAATGATTTCCGTGCAGAACTTAGGGATATGTTAAAGGCCCATACCGAAGCACTTGTAACAGAGCTAAAACAGCACATGCAAGAAAGCTTCGCGTCATTTAGTACAGAGCCCCAAGACTCATTGCCACTAGCTATGAACCCCAAAAGTATCACCAAACGACCCCACCTTTACATCCGCCCATCACTCTTAACTCAGGGCACAGTCCAAACAGAGCAAGATGGGCTCCCCTAGTCCTGCCTTCACCGTGTGGCAGGGAAACTGCAGGGGGTTTCGACGAAAGAGGAGCTCCATGCAACAGTACACTTCCCTTTCGCGTACCCTCCGGATATCGCTGCTCTGCAGGAGACGCACTGCACACCTACCCTCTCGGGCTTTCATACATACACAGATCAACAAACGCCATCACTTGTCGCAATACTCGTATCCAAACACTTGACAACTATAGAACACACACTAACGTCATCCATTCCGCATGTGCTTGTTGAAATTATTCCTCAGAAACGCAGTCAGCAGAGCTTGTTTATACTAAACATCTACAGCTCCCCTAAATCTAGGAGGGACGACTTCGGGTACCTTATAGCGGAAACGTGCAAGCTAGGGGAACAAGTTGTAGTGGTTGGTGATTTTAACGCCGCACACACGTCATGGGGATACCTATCGGCCACGCATAAAGGTACCAAATTAGAAAGCCTCATCTGCAATCACAGCTTTACACTGCTCACAGATCCGCAAGAGCCAACCAGAATTAAAACCAGCGCAACCAGAGATACGTGCCCTGACCTAACCTTTGTAAGGAGACTAAGCAATTATAACTGGTCAAATCTACATGAAATGTTAGGTAGTGATCATTGCATCATTTCAACTACACTGCACATCTCCAACCCCCGTGCTCCAGAGCGGAAGGTCCGTCTCACTAATTGGGATACATTTAGAAAACAACGCGCTCAGACTGACAGCAATGGGGGACTTTTAAATGAATGGCTACAGTGCCTGGAAGCTGACCTTGATAAAGCAAGCAAGAGAATAAGCACTACAACCGTAACTTCAGATGTCGACAGGCACCTTCTACACCTGTGGGAAGCACGCAGAAGCCTCATAAAACGCTGGCATAGGCAGAGACACAATCGCAAGCTTAAACTTCGCATTGCTCAACCACATTTCAAGCCGAACAATACGCCACAGAGCTCACGAGGAACAATTGGTACAACTTTTGTAAGTCACCTAATGGAACACTCACCACTACGTGCACGTGGGCCATACTAACAGCCATTGTTGACCCGAGAAGTACCAAGTCATACACCAGCAGTACCATCCAAACACTTCTTCACAAGCAGGATGGGGACGACAACAGCATCTTACAGACGCTTCAACAAAAGTACATCTACATCGCTGCAGGCCCTCAGCCAAAATATAAAAACTACCCATATACAGAGTCAACACCGCTGGATGCTGATATCACTGTGCACGAAGTTCGAGCTGCTCTTCTAGATATCAAGCGCAACACAGCGCCACGAAAAGACAACATCTAATACTCTCTCATACGAAACCTCAACGAAGATCTAGAACAGCTCACAGGTTTTTACAACGCTCATTGGAAATCCGGAACGTTGCCCTAAGAATGGAGACATGCCAAAATAACACTAATTTCTAAGTTCGGCAAACCCCTAGAGCTTGTAAACCTGTGACCAATCTCGTTGACGTCTTTCCTCGGTAAACTAATGGAGCATGTCATCCTCCAAAAACTGCAACCATATCTTGAGGCCCAGGGATTTTTACCGCACACACTGTTTGGGTACCGGGCCCATCTTTCCACGCAAGACGTACTTCTCCAACTAAAGGAGGAAGTAATGAACAGGCTCAGTTCTACGCAAACTAGAGCTCTGCTTGCCTTGGACATCCACGGTGCGTTTGACAACGTCTCGCATGACCTAATACTGGAGAAGCCCACGTCAACACGCTGCGAACGACGAGTTTACTACTATGCGAAATCATTCCTAACAAACAGGATGGCAACCATAGGATTAGGCTCTCTTCGTAGTGACATCATTGAGCTCACAAGTAAAGGCACGCCACAAGGATCGGTGTTATCCCCGCCACTCTTCAACATCGCCATGGCTAAGTTACCGCCTCTACTCGCCACCAATCTAAGTCTGTGACATGCTTTATACGCGGACGACGTCACTATATGGGTGACCAAAGGCTCAGACGGGCAAATACAAGATTCCTCTAAGAAGCAGTAAATACAGTTCAAGCATACGCACGAGCAGGTGGTCTAACGGGCTCTGCAAATAAGTCGGAACCTCTACTCATTCGTCGTCCCCAGCAAAAGCCTGACAACAGCCCGCAAATCACAGTAACTTTAGAGGATTATGTATTTCCCTGCTTACAGAAACTCCGTGTCCTTGACCTTCATATAGAAGCTGATCTCAAGGCAACGCACACTATGAAAATATTAGAACAGCAAGTTTCTCAAATCACGCATATGATCCGCCGAATCACCAACCGAAGGCATGGACTTCAGGAACAAGACATTCTACGTATAGTTGATGCCTGCATAGTAAGTTGCATCACCTACCACGTGCCTTATAAACCCTAACGCTTGCACAAGAGAGAAGACTGGACAATCTCTTCCGTAGAGCCGTCAAGGTGGCGCTTGGACTACCTACGTGCGCATCCGCCAACTGTCTCCTAGCCATGGGTGTATAAAACAACCTGAGAGAACTAACCGAGGCACAGCGTAATAGTCAGCTACGAAAACTCCGCAGCACCCAAGTGGGAGTGTGACTACTAGTAAGGCTAGGATACCCTCCGAATCGATGTGGATACAGCACACCAGGGAAACAGCTACCCACTTGACTTCCGAGCAAGAATTATAGTCGCGCCACTTCCACGCAGTATGCACCCTGAGCGCAACGCTCAGCGCCGGCGGGCAAGGGTGAAAAACCTCACTCGCCTCATCAATCAGTCTCCTCCAAACGCTCTTTTTTACTGCGACGCCGTTAGACACCACTCCCGCAGTTTTACAGTTGGAGCAGTGGTGAACAATGATCACGACGTAGTAGCCTCAATCAGCATACCTACAAAGAACATATCTGAAGGCTAAGAGTGTGCCGTCGCTCTGGGGATTTCCCACGCTGCCATAAGCCTTCCTCACGCAGATGTTATTCTAATCTTTACAGACTCAATAGATACCTGCCGTGCCTTCACACGGGGTACTGTCTCACAGCACACACACCGAATTTTGAACATCACATTCCACACGCCACAGAAGTTCCGACATGTCTGGACCCCTGGGCCCGCCTCTCTACCCGGTCATGACTGCACTCATGCAGCTACCCGAGAACTCACTAACCAGGATCCGGAGGAAGAACGGTCCAACCCAGATGAGGAGGACACAAACACTGAGCTTCTATGATATCGAGACACTCTCGATCACTATAGGCGAGAACGCATTCGGTGCCCTCCACCACACCACACGCTCACACGAGAAGATGCAACTGCGGTGCGTCAACTGCAGGCGAACACGTTTCCGAACCTCTATTTCCTCCATATCCTCTATCCCACTTCTTACCCTGACAAATTCCCTGGCTTTGGAGCGGTACTGACGTTATTTTACGTAACGCTGGAATGTCAGCGTCCACCAGCCAGGCGCTCTGCCAACTCATCTCCTATTCCTACCCTACAAGACTGGGAGGCCATGCTGCGTGATGAAAGCCTGAGTGGCCAGCGGGGGCTGGTTCAGCGGGCGCGGGATGCAGCAGCGGCTGTTGGAGCTCTGGACTGACAGCCCCACCAGACATTTTTCTATGCTTGAAATAAAAAGTTTCTCGCTCTCTCAATGATGTGTTGAAGGGCAAAGATCAGAACCTTCAGAGACAATTAGAGGAGGGGATGCGTAAGCTTCGAGAAGCCTCTTGGAGTGTGCATGTGGCCATATGCACAGTCCCAGAGGTCTGGGGGCAGTCTCATGGGATTGAAAGGAGGGTAGTGGAGGCCAACTGTGTGATCAAGGGTATGAGCCGGCAACTGGGATACAGCGTAATGGAGGTGAACCCAGACGTGTACGAGCCCGGCCCTCACCCTTTTGAACAAGACGGCATTCACTACAGTGGTGCGACGGGCAGGAGGGTCGGTAATAGAATGGGTCGTCAAGCCACAGCTTTTTTAGGGGCACCCAGAGCCCTGAGGTCAACAGTGTAGCCAAAGACGGTTCAAAAGGGGCACAAATGTTCAAGCCACACGGAGTCCATGGGAGAAGAAATCGACGTAAGCACAATGGCCGAGCTAAGTCAGAGGTAGGCTATATTAACATGCAGGGTGGCAGAATCAGGTTAAAGTGGGAGGAGATAGAAGAGAAGTTGAGGCAGGAGGAACTGATGGTATATGGGGTTGTGGAGACATATCTTCAGGAGATGGAGCAACCACCTTGCAATCCGGACTATGTATGGGTATATTGCAATAAAACAGAAGGCAGCAAAAAGGGGGGTGGAATTGGTGCATTCATACAAAAAAGTATGGGTTGGCAAAGAGTCAAGCAGAGATGCCTGGAATATTTATGTTTAAGAGGGAAAGTAGCTGGGCAGATGACACTCCTTGGTTTAGTGTACTTGTGGACGGGAGCAAAGGCCAGAGAGGAAACCCAGGCAATGGTGAGGTGTATAACATAGGACATTGAGGAATTAGGAGGAGAGTGCGAGATAATTATACTAGGAGATATGAATGCCCACATACAAGATATAGATGGGTATACTGACCCAACAGGCAAATTGATCATGGCTATGTGTAAAAGGCATGATTTGATCATTTGCGACAGTACTGAGAAGTGTGAAGGGCAAATAGCATGAGAGTAAGGAAGGCTTCAGTCGACGATAGATTATGCACTGATGTCACATAGGATGTATGATAGGCTCAGGGGAATGTACATAGATGAATGTGGCTCCAGAAGTCTGGGTAGTGATCACAAACGTATCAAGCTAAGTTTTGGAAGAGCAGTGAAAGTGGGGAGACAAGATGAGCAACTATAGGAAAAATTTTATTCAGAAAAGCAATTAAAAATAGCTACTAAACAAATTGAAAAAGTAATCACTGTGGATAATAAAACAGTGTGGACATACGCGAATCTAATTAGACTGTTTGAGCTCATTAACATCAACAGGCCCAGATGGCATTCCAATTATGCTGATAAAGACATTGGGTCCAAAGTCTGATAAAGACATTGGGTCCAAAGTCTAAATAGACTTTGAGAGAGGCAGTGAGCAAAACACTAATCGATGGTGAAGTCCCCGATGGTTGGAAATTTAGCAGGATGAGCATGATCTATAAAGGAAAGGGGGCAAAGCTGACATAAACAACTACCGTGCTATAACAGTGACATCAGTGGTCTACAGGCTGGCGTTGCAGATTATAAAGGAAAGACTGCTGGCATGAATAGAGGATGAGGGTGTGCTGGGGGAACTGCAGAATGGATTTAGAAAACACAGGAGGTTGGAAGACAATCTGTTCTCACTGACGCAGTGCATCGAAATAGCAGAAAAGGAACACAGGCGCCTGTGGCTTGCATTTTTGGATATCAAAACAGTGTACGATAACGTGGTTCAAGAGGAATTGTGGGGAATACTGGACGCACTAGGTGTGGAAGATGGAGTCACTAATCTTTTAAAGGATAACTATAAAAGTAACAAGGTAGCTATAAAGTGGGATAAACAGGTATCCAAGCCCACACAGGTAAAACGGGGGCTTACGCAGGGGTGTCCTCTGTAACTTTTGTTATTCATGATGTACCTACAAGGATTAGAGGCCAAATTAGAGGGAAGTGAACTTGCCTTTAACCTCTCTTTCGTCAAACGAGGAAAAGTCATTGAACAGGCACTACCAGCATTGATGTACGCAGATGATATAGTGCTAATGACCGGCAACAAGGAAGATTTGCAAAGATTGATGGACATCTATGGTAATGAGGGAGATAGGTTAGATTTTAGATTCAGTAAAAAAAATCAGCAGTCATGATTTTTAATGATAATGAAGGTAGTGAGCTTAGGATACAGGAGGTCACGCTAGAGATAACAGATAAATACAAATATCTGGGCGTATGGATAAGCAATGGAACCGAGGACCTAAGCAAACAAGAAATATACGTAACGACTAAAGGTAACAGGAATGCAGCAGTGATGAAAAATAGGCCACTGTGGAATTACAATAGGTATGATGTTGTGAGAATAATATGGAAAGGGTTCATGGTTTCTGGTCTGACGTTCGGCAATGCGGTCTTGTGCATGAGATGAGAAGATCAAGCAAGATTAGAAATTAAGCAACGTGGAATAGGTAGGCTTGCTTTAGGAGCTCACGGGAATACACCAAATCAGGGAGTACAAGGGGATATGGGATGGACATCATTTGAGGGCAGGGAAGCTAGCAGCAAGATAAAATTTGAGAAGCAATTGAGAGAAATGGGGGAGGAGCGTTGGGCTAGGAAGGTATTCAGCTACTTGTACATGAAGAATGTCGATACAAAATGGAAGAAGCGAACCAGAAAATTGACGGGTAAATACAAACGAGGCTGTAAAGGGCGATATGGGGTGGGCAGGTTTTGAGGCGAGGGAAGCGCAGAGCAAAATAAGGTTCGAAGAAAGGCTAAGAAATATGAAGGAGAGTAGATGGGCAGAGAAGGTGTTCCGTTATTTGTATAGGAAGAGCGTGGACACACAGTGGAGAAAAAGAACTAGAAGACTCACTAGTAAATATACGGCTGGTATTGTGAGCCATATGTCAACAAAGAGCGTTAAGGGAAAAGTCAGGGAGGCGGAGAGGATTTACTGGATGGCAGCTATGGAGAAAAAACCGGCTTTGAGTAACTACCGAAACGGCAAAAATGAAATAAGGAGGGAGGCATTTTACGATAATTCAAGGGGAAGCGCTTTACTGTTTGAAGCGAGATCGGGTTGCCTTAGAACGCGTAGTTATAAAGCAAGATTCAGTAAAGAAGAAGAACAATGCACATGCTGCGGGAAAGATAAGGAAACGGCGGAGCATGTTCTGATTGAATGTGGAGATATCCACCCAGGTGTACGTTTGGGCACGAGCCTACAGGAAGCCTTGGGTTTTAGGGACAACAATGGAAAGCTGAACACACCCGCGATTGAAATAAGTAAGAGACGGTTAGAGTATTGGTGGCAGAAAATTAGAGAGAAAGGACAAAAATAAATATTGGAAAAATAAAATATGGACAGTGTGCCGTAAATGGCAGAGAACTTAAGCTGAAAATTTACCTTTTTTTCCATTAAGATAGAATTTATCGAAGTAGAGGCATTAGGCCAACATAAAAAAAAAAAGTTTTTTTTTTTTGTCGAGCCTGGTGGCATACTTGTCACCACCCCGTTATAAAGGGGACGCTCATAGCATCCATCCATCCATGTAAAGTTACTGTATATGCTACCTTTAGGTAGCCTATACAGTAACTAAAGGTAGGTACCTAGAGGTACCTACCTACCTGCCTACCTAAAGGTAGCATATACAGTAACTCTATGTGGGTGCTGACCGTGTGTGTCGTCTGCTTCGCCCAGCCAATTTGCAGGAGTGGTGTGGATTTCTGCGTTCGTGTTTTTAGTGTTATTACCGAGTTGTGTGTTTGTTGTTCGTGTCGTCTAAAGTTTAGTGAGTGGCTGTCATGTTTCTGTGCCTGTCACAAAGGGAACTATGAGGTGAATGATAGAATGTCGAAGTCAAGGCGATGCCCCGCCACGGTGGTCTAGTGGCTAAGGTACTCGGCTGCTGACCCGCAGGTCGCGGGTTCAAATCCCGGCTGTGGCGGCTGCATTTCCGATGGAGGCGGAAATGTTGTAGGCCCGTGTACTCAGATTTGGGTGCACGTTAAAGAACCCCAGGTGGTCAAAATTTCCGGAGCCCTCCACTACGGCGTCTCTCATAATCATATGGTGGTTTTGGGACGTTAAACCCAACAAATCAATCAATCAAGTCAAAGCGATCGAAGGGCAGGACCTGCTTCGTACCGTTCTGTACAACTGGTTACCGTTCGAACAGTGATTATCATTATTTACGGCTCCATCAGATGAAACACGTCTCGCGAAATGGGACAGAAGGATAAAGAGGGTGGACAGGAAGCTGACACCAACTGCTGTGGTTTGTGAGAGACACTTTGCTGAGAGTTTTATCGAGCGTGCGTTTGTTGTCAACAAGATCTTCCGCAAAAAACCACGCCTCAAACCTGATGCGGTGCCCACCATATTCCCTGAATATCCTCAGCACCTTGTCACGAAATTGCCAACTAAACGAAAAACGAGAACTTTTTGCCTTTGGCATGTAGGCATTCCAGCAAAGCGCCGCTGCAGCGCCAAGTCGATTGCCTCAGAAGCGATCTCTGCCAAAGTATCTTGTGCTGAGGATAATTATTCTGTACCTGAAGAATGCACCATACCTCGTGGATCAGAAACAGAAAGCATGCAAAACACTGAAGCTCACACCCACAATCCGCCAACCGACCCCCCTTTTGTGACCTAAATATTCCTGACACTTGGCTGAAAGTGCCGTCTCTGGCAGCAGAAACAGTAGCGTATGCGTACTGTGAAAGTGAAGCGAATGATTTTTCTGCCCTGTTCATAGAGAAAATGGTATACTTTTAAAATTCTTTGCCCGAACGGCAATCAGTAGTCGCAACGGTATACCTCAAAGGACGAAAGAAGTCAAAGCAAATCCTCACACGTAGTAATGGGGCTGAATCCCTCATCAACAAAGTTTCAGGGATAGCTCTTTGCGGTGGTTGTGGCTTAAAGCCAGTTTCATTGAAACATAACTCATTCAGAGGCACGTTTTTTTTTTTTTTTTTTTGTCTGAGAAATGTTTATTGACAGTGCAGTCAGACGTAAAGCCTTGCGTTTTTCACAAGTACCAGAGGGTTCTGGTTCAAAACCAGACCTGCAAGAGAAAGAAAAAGACCAAGAAAAGCGCAAGAGATGATGCTGAAAGGAAGCACCGTGAGAACATTTCTCGCAAATTGTTGAGAATCAAGAAGAAACTTGCGAACGCAAAAGAACAGGTGTCTCGTATGAAAACGCAAAATGAGACAGTTAGCGAAGAGGCATTCGACAGTAATAGTACGTCTCTTCCCCCAAAACAACAACTCGTTATCAAGACCTGATTCGTCGCCGCACGACGGAAGTCTCACAAAGGTATGCAATACAACGATTAGTGGATTGTGAAATGCATCATGATGAAGATGCGAAGCCCGAAGTTGTACGAACATCCCCGCAAAGAAGCCATCGTAGTGCTGCATGGGAGGCCTTGTCTGCGAAGGTACCTGCAGCGTTTCGAAGGTGACTTTGGCCTCAGAGGCAGTATTTTTAAACCTTTGACTGAGAAGACGAAGACAATGGATGTTTACAGTCGTCATGGTGGGCTTGTGATCAACAAGATCAAGCCCTCCGAGCACCTAAATGTAAAATCAGCTGGTGAATAAATATCTCTACATCCCGTATATTGTGAAGTGCTGGGCACATAAAGAAATAACCACTATGATTTTGCCCTAGGGAAGTGTATTACAAAAGTTGCATGCGCGCGTTAAATGGGCTCTGCTAATTTAAGGACAACAATTTTTTATAGAAGTTAATGTATCAAAAAATGTATGAATATTTCAAGAAAATTTTCACCATTGCCGAAGTAAGTTGTGTCAACGTGCTCTGAAATTCTATATCACTCAAGCGCTGTATCCTATGCACGGGAAGGAGAACGAACATTGATAAATGCAGATTTTCGCGCGCCGTCTTCCTGGGCGCTTAGAGTAGGAGGTCGCTTAATATCGGATGTGCTCTATGCAGGACTTCTGAAGGAACATTGTCAAACATTTTCAAATCAATAAAACTGCGATGTTTGCTTGCCGTCTTTGCAATTGTTTTTGTTGTGTGCTGAAATTTAAGATGCCTATCATATTGCTATATGCATATTGACAATGTCCGGAAACGAAGGGCTATCACCATTCGAGCTCTCATCTCAAGTGCTCAGCACTGCAACCGTTGCTTTAATTATATCTTGATTACAATCAACCTTGTTCAACAGGTGTCTAGTCGTTCACGTAACAATATCATCATGACAGAGATGACATTATTGAAACAAAACAGGTCCATTGCATTAAATGGGACAATTAAGTCATTCTTGCGAAGAGCCCACAAATGCTGTGAGATATCCGAAAATCGGCCGCATCGCAATATTGTGGAATGATATAAAAAAACTGTATCTCCAATGAAACCGATTAAAACACTAAAGAATGCAGTGCTTGTACGAGATGACCAGAATAAGAAAGCGTTTTTTTTTTTTGCTTCCTGGGTGTGCGAGCAAAGCTTATCCTGGCAGCACGCACTCAGCCCTTGTTATTGAAGAAAATAATGCCAACACCATTGCAATTACTGCGGAAGGCAGTGGTGGCATTCTGGCATTGGCGTTTCACAGTACATTGGTTTCAGTTCCTACACCATGGTTTCGGTTTAATTTCAACACTCCGCAAGAAATTGCCAATGGAAGCATTTTTTTTTTAATTTCGAAGAGCCAATGAACTAGCTTTTCTCAGTAAGGACTTTGATTCTACCTCTTATTCAACTCGACCGCTTGTCTCTGCTCTTTAAATAGGTATTTTGAATTCCTTATTTGCTGCTTTAAATTATGGCATTGCTGATCTTAAAAAAGCCTGCCGCTAAAAAAAGGTAAATTTGAAAGCAGCGTGCAAATATCGCATTTTCTTTACTTCTGGGGATCTTCGGTCGACTTTCTTGAAAAGCCCTGGTATTCTAACTATTTTAAAAATGTGCCAGAAAATAAAACTGAAAGCATGTTCTCTGCTATAGTGTTTTGAAATTCAGGTCACATTGAGGGCTTTGTGGACCTCGGAGATCGTACACCGGCTTACCAGAATAATGTGGTTGCGCATCACGGCGTGGTGGTGCTGGTTCAGCCATTCACTGGTGAGCAGACTTACGTTTCTTCCTTTTTTTTCTTTAGCTTCTGTGCAACAGCAATGTGAGGTGTGCACTTTCAGAGGGTACTTATGCAGGGAACTGGACACGGATCCTGGATGTCTTTGCCTCCAAGTCCAATGTGAAGTCCACGACACTGGTGAAAATCATTGTGGAAACAGCAATCCTAGCGGAAAAAGCTGGTCTATTTGTAGACTACATAACGTGCGATGGTGCCAGCTGGAATAGAAGCATGTGGCAGCTCTTTGGCATACAGGGTGATTTTATTTCCCAGATATCCTCATTATTATTTTTTACGATTGTGTTCTACTTTAGTGGATGCACTAAATTTGTTTGTTTTTTTACAAGTTCTGATAAGGTAAGCGTCGATTTTTTCTTTTACGGGATGTGCACTTTTTTTTACCAGGTTCTTCAAGCCATGTACGGAACAGCACCAAGCACCCTGTCGATCCGAAGGGGCCGCTGTTCTTTGTGTTGTATTTTCCACACTTACTAAAAAACATGAGAAATGAATTTATTGGGAAAGGATATCTGACACCGCCGGACACGCCCACAGTGGCATCATTCAAGTAGCTTTCGAAGCAGACTGGGAAATTGTCACGCTGAAAGTGATGCCGAGCATTGCAAATGCACATATTATGCCAAACTGTTTTGAAAAAAAGAAGGTGGACATCGCATTTCAGCTCCTCGGTGACCAGGTCGTAAAGAGAATTTTCGTGTACAAGGAGTACATTCAGTCGACGTATCAGTCTGCGCAGCCGACTGTAGACTTTGTGGAAAGAATGAATCACCTGATTCGTGTCATGACGTCACGGACAAGCGAAAAAGCAATGAAGCCTGACACTCCTAACCTGCCCTTTCTGACAGGATTTCTTGAGTACTTGAAAGAGTGGGAGCAGCACGCAAAACCTGCCGGTGGTGGTTTTCTTAAAGAAAGCACAGCTTCTGGACTAAAAGTTACAATTGTAGGGAACTATGCGAACGACGACGAAGCAGCATGAAACGGCAAGCCACAGCGTTGGTGCACGCGCGACCCGAGCTTGCGTTTGTTTTGTATTTTCGGCCTGTTGGCGTTCCTCGCTCTTCTGGCGTTCCTCGGCCTTCCAGTAGGTCTGTACGTGAATAAACTGCGTGACATCTGGTGGAGGTGCCGGGGACTCCCGTACAAACCTGGAACTTCGCTCCCATAAGCTTCCCCCTCTACGTGACACGAACATGACCACCGAGACGCCTCTCCAGGTGGGACCTTCAACCGTCCATGTCACTTGCGGTGCCGTGTATCCTCAACGAGACCCTCCTATCTTCACCGGCTCCACTGAGTCGGACGTCGAAGATTGGTTGGCGAGGTACGACAAAGTCGGCGCAAGTAACAAATGGGATGACCCAAGTAAGCTTGGCTAAGTCACATTCTACCTTGCGGACACCGCGCAACTGTGGTTTAATAACCACGCAGCTGACATTACTACGTGGTCTGCATTCAAGACGGCTATTACGGACGTATTTGGACGACCTGCGGCACGCAAGCTTCAAGCCGAGCACCGTTTACGTCACCGTGCGCAGCAACCAGGCGAGACCTACACGGGCTACATTGAAGATGTGTTGCATCTATGCAACCGCATCAACTCTACCATGCCTGAGGAAGAAAAAATCAGGCACATATTGAAAGGCATTGACGACGGCGCCTTTCAGATGTTGCTCGCGAGAAATTCCCCCACCATTGCTGTCCTCGTTTCCCTCTGTCAAAGCTTCGATGAATTGCGTAGGCAGCGCGCAATTGCTCGTCAAGCCCTCACGACGCCAGACACGCTTGCAAGCTTGCACCTAGCTGCCCATCCTACCGGCCAGCAGCCGCTGCTTTCGACAATCAAGGACTTCGTCCGCGAAGAGGTAGCGCGCCAGCTGTCACTGCTGCCACTGACACATGAGCCCACGCAAGCTTTGGCACCGGACCTCCAACACGTCATTCGGACCCAAGTCGCTGAAGCCCTTCCGCCGGTGCATCAGCAACCACCAGTCACAACGCCTCTCACGTACGCCGCCGTCGCTGCTCGGCCTACGCAACAGCGTATGCCGTATGCTCAACCTGCCATGCCACCCTATGCCGTGCCTACAACCCCAATTGCGGCGCCGTATCCCTACGCGAGATCTTCAGCTCCATTTTACCGTCGCTCAGACGCTTGGAGGACGCCAGATAATAGGCCCATCTGTTTCGCCTGTGGTATCGCTGGACACGTCGCCCGCCACTGTCGCCGAGATCCCCCTCCAGTCGACGCCGTGGGCCGGCCAATGGCGTCGTCGTCTAGGACGCCATCAAGGTACACCACTGACGGTCCTCGACCCTACGCAAACCATCGGTCACCATCGCCACGACGACGCTCCCTGTCACCTATGCGTCGCCGACCTGCTACGGAAGAGGGAAACTGATCGCTGCAGCTCCGGAGGCAACAGCTGCATACAATTCGAACTGCTTAAGGCCTCCATCTTTCTCGCCGCAAAACGTTATTGACGTCAATGTTGAGGGGACCGCCGCACAAGCGCTTATCGACACAGGGGCCGCCGTTTCCATAATCTGGGAGCCCTTATGCCGCAAGTTGAAAAAGGTGACGACGCCTCTTTCGGGCCTGATGCTCCACACGGCCAACTCGCAGTGCATAAAACCTACAGCTGTGTGCACTGCACGTGTCATTATCCAAGGTGAACTTTATGCCATTGAATTTTTTGTACTGGCATCCTGCTCCCACGAACTCATTCTTGGATGGGACTTTCTTTCGCGTCATCGGGCCATCATAGATTGCTCACGTGCAGAAGTTGCCCTAACACCGCTGCCAACCTCTTGTTTTGTGGATTCTCTTCCTGAACCTTACAAACTTGTCGTTGTTGCAGACACGGAAATAGCACCGAGAACATCCGCCCTTGTAGCCCTGACCTGTACGGCCGCTCCTGCCGGAACTGTTTTGTTCACTCCGTCTGACGTATTTACCCGCCGCCGTAGCCTACACCTGCCCTTTGCTGTACTCACCGTGGAATCCGGTGCTACCGCCATGCTCGTCGCGAACTCGCTATCGTCGCCAGTTACCTTACTTCGCGGAGAATGTTTGGGTAACATACAAGACGTTGACCTCTTGCGCCCTCTAGAGTTCGCCGAACACGCACCTCACCTCCAGCTCAATGCTATGACGCCACCTGTGGCCACAGTGCCCGCGCCAGACTCATTCCAGCCCTCTGTTGCCGCTGAGCTATCGCCGACACAAAGAAGCGAACTCTTGTCCCTTCTTCGAGAGTTCCGTTCTGTCTTCGATTGCGCTCAACCATCTTTGGGTCGCACAGCGAACATCACGCACCACATTGACACCGGTACTCATGCTCCCTTACGCCAACGACCATATCGAGTTTCAGCGGAAGAGCGCCGTATTATCAACGAACAAGTCGACGATATGCTCAAGCGTGGTGTCATCCAGCCATCGCAGAGCCCTTGGTCGTCCCCTGTTGTACTTGTGCGCAAAAAGGATGGGTCTATCCGATTCTGTGTCGACTACCGCCGGCTCAATAAGATAACTCGGAAGGATGTGTACCCGTTGCCACGCATCGACGACGCTCTCGATTGCTTGCAAGGGGCAGAATATTTCTCCTCCTTAGATTTACGCTCAGGATATTGGCAAGTTCCAATGGCTGATCCTGACCGATCGAAGACTGCATTTGTAACACCTGATGGGCTGTATGAGTTTAACGTCATGCCATTTGAACTCTGCAACGCCCCAGCTACCTTCGAACGGATGATGGACACCATCCTTCGCGGCTACAAGTGGAACACGTGCCTTTGCTACCTAGACGATATCGTCGTTTTTTCTCGCGACTTTTCCACTCACCTTGTTCGTCTTCGTGCTATTCTCACGTGTCTCACCTCTGCTGGCCTTCAACTTGACATCAAGAAGTGCCATTTTGCCGCACGTCAGCTCACCATACTGGGTCACGTCGTCTGCAAAGAGGGTGTTCTCCCGGATCCGGCGAAACTCCGCGCCGTGGCCGACTATCCGAAGCCCAATTCCATCAAGGCGCTTCGAAGTTTTATCGGCCTGTGCTCATACTTTCGTCGATTTGTGCGCAACTTCTCTTCCATCATCGCGCCTCTTACCAACCTGTTGACAACTTCCAAAGGCATTTCTGCTTGGTCAAAAGGGTGCGACGAATCCTTCACCGCGCTTCGGCGGTTATTATTATCACCTCCAATTCTACTACATTTTGACCCTGATGCGCCTACGGAGGTCCACACCAACGCCAGTGGTGTCGGTCTTGGTGCTGTATTGGCTCAACGAAAACCAGGGTACCAAGAATACGTGGTCGCTTACGCGAGTCGAACCCTCAAGAAAGCCGAGTGTAATTATTTCGTCACGGAGAAAGAGTGCCTCGCAATTGTCTGGGCTTTGACGAAGTTCCGCCCATACCTTTATGGCCGCCCTTTCGAAGTCGTCACGGACCACCACGCTCTATGCTGGCTATCATCGCTCAAAGACCCGTCGGGGCGCCTTGGTCGTTGGGCGCTTCGCCTACAGGAATACGACATTCGTGTTGTATACCGATCCGGCCGCAAGCACTCCGACGCTGATGCGCTATCCCGCTCGCCCCTACCCGCTGACCCAGCCTCCTCGTCACCTTCTTCAGCTGTCATAACACCAATCGACTTCACAGACATGGCATCGGAACAACGCAAAGATGTGTGGATTTCCCAACTCCTCGCCTTTTAGGGGCGAAGCTCCTTAGGGCGTGGGCTGTGCGTCCCCTGTAGCCTGTATGTAGCCACCTCTCGTTTAGTTCTTGCAGTGTCCACTAGATGGCGGTACCGTCTCCTGTATGTCGCCTCTTCTCGTTTAGTTCTTGCAGGGTTCACTAGATGGCGGCTCCGTCTCCTGCATGTAGCCACCTCTTTAGTTCTTTCAGTGCTCACTAGATGGCGGGACTTGTAGTTGATGATGAAAGATGCGAGATGTTATAAAATAGGAATGATGTCACATATGGCACGTGTCATTGGTGGAAGGCAATCGTTCGATTTAGTGCGGCGACGTACGCCAGGGGGAGCATTGTAATAAAATCGAGTAGGCAAAATGTACGGAAGATTCATGGTTTACCAGGTTTTCCTCCAGAGCTTCGCCCACTCATCATCATACACTTCGTGGATATGGCGGCACTTTTTGACTGATCCGTTAGCTAATTTAGTGTCAAGAACTATCCGCCGTCAAGCCACACATTTCGCTATTCGAGACGACCTACTCTATCGGCGGAATTACACGTCTGAAGGTAGGAAGTGGCTGTTAGTGATACCTAACCACATGCGCTCGAAATCTGTACTGCTTTCCACAACGACCCACAAAGCGCTCACGCTGGCGCTCTCAAAACGTACAACTGTCTACGTCAGCGGTACTACTGGCGCGGCATGTACACATTTGTCCGCAAGTACGTACGTGCTTGTACTGCATGCCAGCGATGTAAAGTCCCACCTCAACGCCCTGCCGGTAGTCTTCAGCCTCTGCCTTGTCCAGCGCGTCCGTTTGACCGCGTCGGTATTGACTTATACGGACCACTTCCCACGTCGTCTTCTGGAAATAGGTGGATAATTGTCGGCGTGGACCACCTCACGCGTTACGCAGAGACAGCAGCACTACCCGCAGCAACCGCGAGGAAAGTTGCGTATTTCATCTTGCGCAACTTTGTTCTTCGCCATGGTGCTCCCCGCGAACTTTTGAGCGACCGGGGGCGTGTTTTCTTGTCTGGCGCCATTCAAGCGTTGCTCGCTCAGTGCAACATGGTTCATCGCCTGACGACAGCATATCACCCGCAGACGAATGGCCTCACAGAACGATTTAATCGCACTCTCGGTGATATGTTGACGATGTACACAGCTTCAGACCAGACTAATTAGGGCACTATCCTTCCATTCGTCACGTATGCGTATAACACCGCTATGCACGCGACAACAGGATTCTCCACTTTCTTTCTGTTGTACGGACGCGAACCATCGTGCACGCTGGACACTATCCTCCCATACACGCCCGACTCCTCTGAGTACACTGCAATTTCTGATGTTGCCAGGTACGCAGAAGATTGCAGACGATTGGCCCGTTCTCTGACAACCGAGGACCAAGGCCACCAGAAGCTACGGCTTGACACCGGCCGACATCTCTCTAGTTTCACTACTGGTGCTCTCGTTTGGCTCTGGGTTCCACCGAGCACTCCTGGCCTTTCGTCGAAATTACTGGCACGATACCACGGGCCCTACCGCATTCTCGCCCGTACGTCACCCGTCAATCATGAGATTGAGCCATTGACACAGTCTCATGACTTACGCCGCCGTGGCCAAGAAATTGTGCATGTGAGTCGCCTGAAGCCGTATTACGACCCCGCTATAGTGACTACGCCTTAAGTCGCCAGGTTGGCTACGCTATTCACCGGGGGCCAATGTAGGGAACTATGTGAACGACGACGAAGCAGCATGAAACGGCAAGCCACAGCGTTGGTGCACGCGCGACCCGAGCTTGCGTTTGTTTTGTATTTTCGGCCTGTTGGCGTTCCTCGCTCTTCTGGCGTTCCTCGGCCTTCCAGTAGGTCTGTACGTGAATAAACTGCGTGACACAATGAAGAGTACCCTTAATTTGTGGACCTACTTGAATCCACACTTGGCTTCAAATATCTTTTGACTTCCCGCCTAAGCCAGGATAAGCTAAAGAACCTATATTTGGCATAGTCAGACAATCATCAGGATGCAATGATGACAAGTTTCAGTTTCTCGTGACTGTAAATTTGCTAGCGTTCTACAACCTTGCAAAGCCACCCAGAGGAGGCAACTGCCCCCAAATGTCCTCAAAGCGCTGCTTAGCATAAATTAGTTATCTGCAACAACGAACCTTGTAAACAGGATAGATAGCCTCCTTGACCGTGGAAGCATCAATGCATGATGAGAATGTCATTCAGTCACTTTTGTCTAGTGACCATCGATCGTACACCGAAAAAAAAAAAGAGTAACAGTGCTTTGATATACTATGCCGCAGGCTATGTTGCTCGAAGGATTATCAGCAAAATCTCTTGTACACAGTGTGCAGGCTGCCTGTGTAACTAAATCTGAAGCAAGTGCCAACGCTGCTTCATACTTCCCTACATATTTTGACAATGGAGGTCTTGCGTATCCTGGTGAGAACTTATCAATCGCTGTAAAGGCCCTGGAAGACGCTTTCACTTGTTTTTAGCAGAATCCTGCTACATGAAGCAAGTCTAGCTGAATTTTCAAGTCAGCTGCACACTATGGCCTTTCCTCAATTGGTATGCTCACAACATGAAAAGGCAGCTTTTGCAGCTGTTGTCAAGTTCTCTGTTGTCTCGAGGTTTCGTTTTCTTTTAAAGGCATCAAAAAAGAGAGAGTGGCTTGGAGGGAATGGAAAAAAACTACTTAAACTGCGCCGCTGCCAATAAATCTATTTTAATTATTGTTCTTCGTGTGCTCAATAAATGTCTAATTCTGTGTGTTTTTACGTTTCAATTAAAATTTCTTACGTTTAAAATTTAAAATGTCAATGTACTTACTAATGTTAACCATTGAAAAAAAAAAGGCTACACGTGTTTGGCATAGAACTACACCAGCCATATTTACAGGCGATAGAAAATAGGCAGAGGATGCAAAAAGGCCTTTTATAGACACCTCTCACTTCCCGAAGCTACAACACTTGTGCCCTACGGAAACCACAAAAGCGCTTCCGCCCACCCCTACCACCACCATAAAACATGTATTGCACCTTCCAAGACAGTTATTATAAAGGACACTTCCAAAGTATGTTCGTCGAAAGCTTATGTCCATTTAGACGTGGTTTGTCTAGCTCCTTCAGCTTGCTTGAGTGGGCGGATTGTGGCCGGGATACTGGGAAGATACGTGCGCGCGGGAGCTATCCAAACAACTTGGCGTGCTTCACGAGGCGTCTGATGAAGGAGCGCTGCCGCGCGCGCCACGGTGGCAGCTTATGATCGCTGAGAAAGGATAAGACCGCCTTACTCTTACCACTCCAGCATTTCGTTTCAATTATGGTACAGATGATTAACCATGCGAAGATGAAACATGCGGCCCCAGTGTCATCACGTTCTGTAACCTATCAAAGTACCTTCTGTTACAAGGTTTAATTTTTTGATCACTATCTTTTATAAGTGTGCACCTCATACATTCGCTACGTTAGCTTATACGATATTTAGCACACATAAATGCCTTTTTGGAGTGGTGCTTCATGCGGCGGATGGTATTATTTCGAGCTAAATGTGCTGACATAGGCTACAGAGAAGCCAGTGCAAGTACGAAAATTTTTCGAAGCAGGGCATGCCTGCGTCCAAGGCACACCGCGGCCGTACACCACGAGTAGGAGACATTAAAAGCTTTCGTCTTATAAACTCCGCCAACGTCATGTATAGCGGCACAATTGTGTTTCATTAAAATAAATTAGCCTACAGTTGCTTCACCGAACGAAATATTCCGCTTAAAGCATCAAAACGGGCAGCAGTTCCCTTGCCGATGCTTTTGAAACACGGCGGGTTATAAGAAGTGTGGCAGCTTGGGCTAGTTTGTATGACATGACGATAGTTATAGCGCGAGAACAGAACGACGACAAAGAGACAAGAAGTCTTTCATGTCCTTCTTGTCTCTTTGTCGTCACTCTGTTCTCGCGCTATAACTATCGTCATGGGTTATGAAAAGCGGGCGGCGCCACGGCACCCTCCCGCGCTGCAGCGCTCTATGCGGCAGCCATTGGCATTAATACAATCTGGTGCTATCTAGCAGGCCGTGTACGGCTACAGCACACTAGCCAGTATATTCTAGGCACTATACTCCCACCACCTTTGCGGCCAGAACAGCCGGAAGCACCTTTCGGAAACTGCACGCAGCAGCCAGATTCTGGTGGTGTTTGGTCACGGTTTCGTGCGTAACATGTTCACTTCCGGATAACGCAGACTGCTGTGTCTTGGTCTGTCTTGGTATCTGCAGCGAAACATCAATCGGCGCGCGGCGGCGAGATGAGCTTCCTTTTGTAAGTTACTCCTACCTTCAAACGCGGACCTCCGTCGGTACCTTTGCATGCCTTTGTTGTCTGGAGTGGCTCTTGTAGCCACTCACGAGCTGCTGTTCTCAGTACGGTGGTGATTAAACTTTGCTTGATAGGCTTAGATCAGCTGAAGTTGAGCAAACAAGTCGCGAGAAAAGCGCCTCGACATTCTGCTCCTACATTGTGTTGCGATTTGTAACGGAACTGCACAAGTACAACATGCTGTAACGTGGATGACGCGCGCGACGTGTAGCCAATGCCTCATCTGCGGGCTCGTTTTGGAGCGCATTCGTGTTGCTTGGAAACGAAGCGAGCGGACTTGCGTGGTCGTTTGGTTATGATTACCGAATTACCGTCTCAGATGAGAACTGGACCAGACCTTTTCGTGACTGTATGCCCATAATCACGGCAAGGTCTCGTACATCCTGTGTTTCCGTTTGCGCATTCCGAGGTGGTGTTCGCTTCGTACGCAATTCATACTTTCAGCGAACTTGTACCTTTACTGCAACATCTGACAATGTACTGTGTTTATTGTACGTGTAGTCACCGAATAAATGAAGGTTAAGTGCGCAAGCGAACAAACTGTTCGGGCTGTTTTTCGAGCACGTTGATGAAAACATTGTACCGAGTGCGAGCTACAACGATACGCGAAGGTCTGCTATTGAACTGTTGACACGGTGTTTCATTCAATCTTGCATTTGAGCACTCGCTAAACTTGTCCCAAATTCCCTTGCATTCATTTGCCTTTCCGAATTCTTGACGCGTGTGTCACGATGCCTTTGAGACATTCTCTGCAACCGTAGCAATAGACTTAATAATTGGCGATATTTGTAAGTTTGCTTTGACCAACGTTCTTTTAGAATCGTTACGTTCAAGGCTGACAGCCAAGTGTCCTCGGATAAGATCCGCCATCTCCTCTCACGGAGCGCTTTCCGCATAAGGTTAAAAAGGAAAGCAAGGTTTTCGGCGTCTGTTGCGCGCGACACATGTAATCGCTCGCGTCGCTTTTCGTGCGACACCGCAAGGAGTTTTTGGCGGGCCGTTTCGGTGAGGAGTCATACGAGCGAAGTCAGTGTACGGTGACGTAAGGCCGCCTTCCAAGCTTCACGCAGACGACGTACGAAGCGCAAATGGTTAAGCCCTTTTCCTTACCACGCGCGGCCTTTGGCGGTGAAGCTAACTGTCCACATCACTGCTTGCCCATGAGCCGTGTGTGCGAAGACGATGCGGTGAACTTGCGCTGACCTGTGCCCGGCTGGCAGCCCGTTTTGTTGCCAAAAATAAGCCGGCCGAGCGTTGACTCCTCCTCCCGTTCCATGCCGAAAGTAGGCGGCACCCGCTGTTAGCCGACGACACCGCAACATTTGTTGTCACGAGGACCTGTAGGCGGCAGGATGCGGTGCTGCATTTGGGAGTTCAGTGATCGCAAGTGCAGAGTGCACCCAACTGCTTTCCATTGTGCTGATGGCGTGAGCCGCGTGAACATTCGCCAAATACTTAACATTCCGAACAGCCTGCTGTACAGTGGTGGCACGTTTTCTGGACAATCATCCAGAGCATTCAGCCGTGGTTGAATGGCTTGGGGTTGGTGCAGTAGCATAACAAATCTTTATTCCATAAGTGGCATCTAGTGGCAATAATAAAACATTGTGGTTATGTAATCAGACTTCAAGGAAACCATGTACTTACATACATTGGTGGGGCTGCTGGGGAACCACTGCATGACCTGTTGTGCCATTAGTTGGGTTATGCTGTGGGTGTGCACCAGAAACATTCTTCACTTTTTGGTTTTGTGATGGTAAGCAACAAGTGTGACATGAGCAACATAGGGTGGGCATAGCTTTCAAATTAAAAAGGATGAAATACGTGGAGTTTTCATAAAGTTCATATTCCCAGCATGAAGAAACAGAGACAAATAAACATTTTAGCGAAAAATTTTTATTTCTGGGTATAATCTCCTCCAAATTTACATGCTTCTGCCTGGGATGCATGAGCTAGCGCAGACCATTAAAGTAGAAGCCATCTTCAACTCTTCAGACTTGAGAAATGAGTCAACTTCAGTGATGGCTTCTTCATTTGTCTCAAAGTGTTCTTATGAAGTGTACTCTTCATGCAAAGGAAGCGAAGCAAGTCGCTCAGTCCGAGAAGATGTGAATGGGGCGGGTGAGGCAAAATGTTCAAACCTTAAGGTGGCTGCACGCGTCGCTGTCACCTGTGTTGAGTGCACCTGACTTTCCCAATTGGTGTTGCTGTTTCTGTTCTGATGCCATGGTGGGGTTGTGTGGTTTTAAAAGGAACAGAAATTTGATATTATGCGTATACTAGATAGATGCACACTCATTTTGATGCCTGTTGTGTATGCCTTTTATGAATCTATCGCATTGATTATACGAAGTTTATGGGCGTCCCTCGTATAAACTGCCTGGTAGAATGGCCAATGATAAGTGCTTATAGCAAGGCATGTGAAAAGTGCAGTCATAATTGAGGGTGGGAATAAAAAAGGCTGCCACATAGGTGCCTTTTCAGAATGTCAGACACCCCTTAATTATTGAAATTTGTGGGAGCTGTGAACATGCTTTTAATAGAATGTAAGTTAGTTGCATTTGTATCTATGCCTCCTTGCTTTATGTGCCAGTCAAGTCCTTTCACGGTATCCAGTAAGAGTGAAAACTTTTTCTAGTTACATATGCATCTAAATGCTTAACTATCTGATGAAGGCATTGACCATTAAATTTATGCTAGTCTGAATCTTTTCTCTAACCACAGTATTTAGCCTCCAAAGAAGTATTCCTTGTCTCTATGTTTCTGTATGTGTTTACTCTGTTTGGCTTGGAATGAGTGGTGCTGCTTTCTCCAATGCTCCTTATGGCTCCTCCTTATCCATATAGCCGCAGGCTGCGTGATACACGCTGCCCTGTGAACATGAGCCATAAGACGCCTGATAAGCAGTGCTCCGAATCTGAAAGACGATATGTCTTGCTATCATTAAGCTTGCCTCGCAACAGCTGACAGTTTGATTGTATAGCGGTTGGGCGTCTCATTTATTAGCTCATAATTGTGACTGTCTACAGAGACATTTAATGGAGTTTTCGCTTGGTTTGAACTTATTTTTTTTTCTTTGCTCTGCAATTGGCCGTATGAGTTGTTCAGATGTCCTTGGAGTTATTGGTATTTTTTAGCTGTTGGGATTTTGCAGGCAGAAGATTATTCAGGTAGAAACACGTGTGGTTCATCCTGAAAAATTTATGTAAATTACTTAAAACCTTTAAAAAATTATTTTTATTATGTAGTCAAGGAACCACTAATAATTGATTTTGTAGCTTTATTTATGCACACACAAAATGAACATATTCTTTCTGCTGTTTGTTCGTTCCTTGTGGCGTTTACTTTAGGCAAGTCTTTTTTAACTTCATTGTCACTGAAATTCCATTGGTGTGGGCTAGTTCAGATTCATTTCATTTGGCGATTCAGTCATTTAAGGGTTTGGGTTCACGTTCCTAACATATTCGTTCAGAAGAAAGTTTCTAAATATAATATATTTAGGGCACAGAATTGTGTCCTATGGAGGAAGCAGCCATGGCAGGCGGCATACCAGTCTATTTGCCACACCAAAGGCGCTAAAAGTTCCAAGAAGTGAACATGCAGCAAAAAAATTAATGAACGTAGAGTAAGTCCATAAAGTATTCATGTTACTGATATGCAGCGATTCTGCATATATATATATATATATATATATATATATATATATATATATATATATATATATATATATATATATATATATATATATATATATATATATATATATATATATATATATATATATATATGGCCTACTAATAACTTCCCTTATACTTTCCTTGGCATTATTGTCTGTTACATCTCATTAATATTGTGTCCAAACACTAAAAGACAAGCCCTTAAGTATACACTGGTTTATATATATATATATATATATATATATATATATATATATATATATATATATATATATATATATATATATATATATATATATATAGGGTGATTCCACATCAGATTAAACAAAGCATGGTTGGTCGACCTCTTAAATTTTTTTCAAAATGTTATGTATTGTTCCTTCGTCAGTTGAAAGAACTGATCCGCAAATGGTTTTGCTGTAAAAATGTTTCTAACCGCAGTAAATTAAAAATGACAAAAATAGAGAGTGCCACGCTTATCTGCTTTGCTGTTTTTCCAGAGTTTCAGGATGGTTTACACAAAATATATTAAAGCTTTGTATCTCAACTTTTTTCGCGTGATAGTAGGTGTACTTGTGCTTGCGTTCAATTATATTTCAAATCTCTGAGTAGTACAGATTTTTTTTACAAAAACTCTGAAATTTGAAATTCGGCCTAAAAACTTTTTTTGCCAAGTTTACAGTCTTTTATTTAAAAAAAGGTCTATGAAAGAGCGGTGCAAATTCCGCATTACTTTCTCAGCATTTCTATTTATAAAACTGTCAAAGCTTATGTTAATAATGCTTTTCAATAAAATGAAATAATCACGCTAACTTCAAGAAAAGAGCATACAAGGGAAACTTCGGATGACGATATAAAAAAGAAACCATTCTTGATATTCTCTATACTTTCGCCACTTATTCTCCTGCACATAAGCTTTCACAATCATTAAAAACATGTTGCATTATATGGATTTACTTGCAGTTAGGGCCTGTGAAAAAGTGTCGTTGTGCTAGGATAGACAACGGTATATCGCACTTCTTGCCCGCTAAGTATGGAATGCAGGCCTATACTTCAGTTTCTTAAAAGGCAAGCAGCACTGAAATAGCTGTCGAGTGCGCCGAGAAGGCCAATTTCGAAATGGTGTGGTAATGGGAGCGACCATGACCACGGGATTAACGAGCAAGCAAGTGCCTGCAGTCTGGCGTGTTCCGGGGAAAAGGGGTTGTTCTCGTGTACTCGGACAGATAAGTTGCAATACAGCCGGGGATAAATTCCACACATGGGAATTGAAGGATAGCTATTTATCCGCCCTTTGCTCGCATAGCAGCCACGTGCTGTTAACATTGCAGATGTAGCAGACATTGTTTGTGCTTTTTGTGTGTCCAAAGTGAACAGGAATAAAAGCACATCTACAATACGCCCTTGTATATTTAAACAAGAGCGTCCCAAGGTGACTGATGTAACTTGGGCACGTTAGGATTCCAAGACACGTCCTTGGCGCGTAAACAGAAGCAATCGGCCAAGGTCGCAGATTCGCTGTCTGTAGCTCAAGTTCCTCGATCACATTCAGCACCCGAACAAGAAACACTTCGAGGCATCGACGTTGAAGTTGAAGTTTGAGTGCATTTTCTCTGTAGGAAGCACCTGAAAACTCTTGTCGGGAAGCTGCGAGCATTCGCTTCCTTGATGCGGGTGACAGCCACTTTAGCTGGAGAAACGGCGCTGCACGAATTGATGATCTCAGTGAAAACCATAAAGGTGATGCTCCAGAAGCCATACCAAAAGAGAACAGATGCCCCAACTATAGACAACCGGGTGTGCCAGCCCATCTTATATGGCGGCAGCAGACGACTTGTTCTGACCGTGTGTACAGTCCGCTGTGCGCACGTCATTTGACTCCAATAATGCTCACGCTTTGCTCCGCTGCTGTGCATTTCATGGCGGCAAAGTATAGCTCGACCTCCTAGCAAAATTATTGTGCAGACTACCACTCGTAGCACAAGAAGGTCATTTCAAAGACACGAATTTTTCGCAGAGCTACCGACCTATACATCGCTGTTTGATGCTGCAGTGCTTCTATGAACCCCACGCGCACAGCACTAAGACAGTGCCGCTGTCTGTCTCCTTCTTTCTCTTGTCCCTCGTTATTGGTGCTGTTTTTTATGTGAATCATGTCCTACCAACTCTCCCAAGCAACCACATTTACTAATTTCTAATCATTCACTGCCGTGTTCATCACTGATATTTCCCAGCGGCAAGACATGATTACTAAATACAATATCTTGCCAAATTGAAAATTTGTATGCGATCACAAATTTCATACAGTCGTCAGGCCCACATGTTGTGCTCAGTCTTGCACAAAGGCCTCATTCGACGAGCCCTCTTCACACCTGAACATGGACTGTGCGCGCTTGCTTAATCCCGCCCTCATGGCTGCTCCCGTGACCAAATCATTTCAAAATTAGTGTCCTCAGTGCAGTCGACAGCGATTTTAGTGCTGCTTGCCTTTTAGTAAACGGAAGAATAGGCCTGCATTCCACACATAGCGGACAAGAAGTCTGATCTACTGTTGCCTCTCTTGCATAAGGGTATTTTTCGACGGGTCGTAACTGCAAGTGAAACCATATAATGCAACATGCTTTTATTTATTGTGAAATCAGATGTGCAGGAGATTAAGTGGGAAAGTATTACAAAAAATGAAAAAATGTTTTGTTTATTTAAATCGTTGTCCAAAGTATTCCTTGCATGCTCTTTTCTTGAAAGTAGCGCGATCATATCTTTTTATCGAAAAGTGTTAATAACATAAGCTTGAGCAGTGTTATAAATAGGCATACTGAGAAAGTAATGTGGAATTTTCACCGCCCTGTCATAGGCTTTTTTTTTGGTAAATAAAGGCCTGTAAACTAAGCGAAAAAATGTTTTTAGGCCAAATTTCAGAATTTATTCTAAAATATTTTGTAATACGCTGAGATTACAGATATAATTGAACGCAAGCGAAAGTACACCTACTATTAACTAAAAAAAATTTGAGGTATGTAGCTTTAATATATTTTGTGTAATTCATCCTCAAACTCTGAAAAACAGCAGAGTAGGTAAGCGTGCCACTCCATCTCTACGTCATTATTGATTTACTGCGCTTCCAAAAAAATTTTTAGAGCAAAAGCAATTGTGGATTTCTTTTTTCCACTGATAAGGCAACACTATATAAAATAATTTTGAAAAAAAAATTTTTTAAATTTAAGAGGTTGACAAGTCATGCGTTGTTTGGTCTTGTGGAATCACCCTATATATATATATATATATATATATATATATATATATATATATATAGAGAGAGAGAGAGAGAGAGAGAGAGATATGTGCATACTCAAAGCGGCCTTGAAACACTTTTTCATATGGAAGAGCTTACTTTCTCACGAACAAAGGTTTATCGCTTGCTGCAATTGCATTTTCTCTTCTCTCGTCCTGACGAAAGCGCTGGAAGCTAAGCAGGGAGGGATGGGAGCGGCAAACAAACAACCTCACGTGCGCCTCCTGACCTTGAGCACTTATTTTTTTCCCCTTCGAATCCGCGGATTTTTCAGTGTGATCATGCGCGCACGCGGGGATAAGTAGCGGCCTCCCGCGGCGATCTCTGTAACGAGTGAGCGCGCCATGTTCGAACCAGCCAATGGCTTACAGATGGGCTTGCTACGTGTTATTTTTGGGCCTACTCTGTGATTTGTTGAGAGAAAAGAAAGCAATTTTCACCTGACTGATAATTTATTGTGAATTCCAGGCTGCGTGCTGCGCTACAATATTTGGCTCGTGTTGTTGGGAGCCTCTACTACCGATCGGCAGTGTTTTATGACCACGCTCAAAAAGTGTTGCAGGGCCTCTTTAAGGGCTCGTTTTTCAGTGTTTGGCACAATAATAATGAGATCTGACGGCCAATAGTGCCAAGAAAAGTATAGGGGAAGTTATTACACTGAATTGTAATGCAAGTTATCTTTTCACCCACTTGTGTTTCTTCACATAGATAATTCGGTCTAATAACTTCCCCTATACTTTCCTTATTATTACTGTGTGTTAGATCTCAATATATATATATATATATATATATATATATATATATATATATATATATATATATATATATATATATATATATATATATATTGCAGGGTTGCGTCTAGTTGCCGGCTATCTCTATGCGGGGTGGCGCAAAGAAGAGGACGACGACGGGTTTAGTGTTAAAAAAATACACGACTGCCATCTTGACTGCTGGTCTATTTTTCTACTCTAAAGTAGTAAATAGATTCGCAACATTTTGGTGGTGGCGCCGGGTACAATGCAAGACTGAACTTCGCAGCGGGCGTGTTGTGGACGACCCGACCATGTCAACAGGAACCAATTCTGCTGCTCCTGTTTCAGCCACGATTCCGGCACAGCCTGTACAGCCGGTTGTATAGACGCAACCGCGCGACTCTGGCAACTTCTGCGGCACCTACCACATTACCGTTGACGACTGGACTTCGAAGTTTGAACGTTTGCAGCGGTCTACCGGTGGGACCCTACGATGATGCTCGGCAACGTTGGGTTCGATCTCTGCTGAACAGCAGGTGCGTGGTTTGAAGCTCATGAAGCTGACATAACCAGCAGGGAAGCTTGCAAACAGAAGCCTCGTGATCCATTCGGTAAGGCCGTCGGACGGCAGCGGGCCGCTTCTAAAAAACTCTCTTGTCGGCCACAAATTATGAGTGAATCCTATGTGACCTACATCCTTGACGTTCTCGCCCTTTGCCGTCGTGTCGACCCCAACATGACCGAGGAAGATAAAGTAAGCCATTTGCTCAAAGGCATCGCGGATGAAGCTTTCAACTTACTCGTGTTTAAGGATTGTTCGACCGTTGACGGCATCATCGAATAGTGCCGCCGATTAGAAGAGCTGAAGAGTCGCCGAGTCGTCAAGAATTTCTTGCGACTTCCGAACATGGCCGCTACTTCATCTTGCGAGGACCTTCAGCCACCATGCAGTCAATCACCTACCAACGAGAGGGTAGTTCACATCGTGCGTCGAGAAACCGAGGCAGCGTCTACACCATCCTTTCTGGCCCACCCATCTGAGGATCGACCAACGATCTTGTTGATCCAGCAGGTTGTGAGGGAGGAGCTGGCAAACGTCGGACTGCAGCTTGTATGTTCGTTGACGAAACCTCGGGTCAGTATCACAACGCCTTCTCCTGCACCGGAAAGATTCCGTCGCTATCGTGATCCTGCTCAGTGGAGAATGCAGGACGACATGCTGATCTGTTTTCATTGCCATGGTGTAGGACACATCTCCCGCTACTGTTGCTCTCGCACCTATCCACCTCCATCGCTCGTGATGATGTACCATACAATTGCACTCCTGTGACATCAGTTCGCCGTCCCCGCATGACCGTCGCTCCAGGTCACCTCAGCACCGTCGCTATTCGTCGCCCCGCCCTACTGCACGCCCTTCCTCTGAAAACTGAGCTGTGCAGCTCCCGGAGGTGACTCTGCATTGGACTCCCGACGTGAAAACTCTCTGCTGACCCTGACTACGGACCAGAACCTGCTCGATGTAGAAGTGGATGGCCTTCCTGTTACCGGATGGCCTTCCTGTTACCGCCCTCATTGACACCGGTGCACATATTTCAATTCTAAGCTCTGAACGCCGTGCACGAATAAATAAGGTCTTTACGCTGCTCGAGTCCCTGTTTGTACGTGTCGCTAATGGAGCGACTCCGGCTGTGCTCGGAATGTGCACCGCACGTGTGAGGTTCGCCGACTGCCAGACGTCCGTTCTATTTCATGTTCTCGCTCATTGTCCTCATGATGTCATCCTCGGACTTGATTTTTTGTCTGACCATGCTCAGCCGGCGTTGTGCAACTTGACTTGCCTGCGGCCCTCAACGTGTCAAAGATGATCCAGAACAAGCTTCCATGTGCTGAGTTTGTTCGCCTCCCACCACAAGCCCTAACTTGTGTCACTGTTGAACCATATCCCAGTGTGCCAGATGGGGATTACGTGGTCTCGCCCTCTCCCGGTGTTTTACTGGACCGCAACGTTTCCTCTTCGTACAGTGTTTTAACTGTTACAGCGAACAAGACGTGCCTTCCTCTTCTGAACTTCGGACTCAGCCCTCAAGTCCTACCACAAGGCATTGTTCTCACCACTCTATCACCGTCACACGAGTGCCAGATCTCACCAGTGTCCAGTGAACTGGCCTCAGTTATACGACCGAATGCACATAGCACCGACGGAGCCCCATCTACGCTGCACAACGACGTAACCAAGATGATCGCCTCAGACCTGTTGACGTGTCAAGTCCGAAACCTTGGTGATCTCCTCACGATCTATTTGGACATATTTGACTTTGACGGTAGGCCCTTAGGTAAAATCTCGCAAGTTAAACACCGCGTAGATACCAGTGGTGCAGCTCCAATTCACATGCGTCCTTATTAAGTGCCCCCATCGGAGAGCCAAGTTATCTAACAGGAAGTCAATAAGATGCTCACAAAAGGCATCGTAGAGCCCTCTTCAAGTCCGTGGGTGTCCCCTGTAGTATTAGTTTAAAAGAAAGACAATACCTGGTGTTTCTGCATGGACTGCCGACATTTAAACTAGGTCACCAAAAAGGATGTCAACCCACTTCCTCGTATCGATGATTCCCTGGATCGCCTTCATGGTGCAACCTATTTTTCTTCGATAGACTTACGAGACACTCTGGTTACTGGCAAATTGCCGAGCACGACCTCGACCGCCTTTTTAATGCCTGATGGTCTCTACCAATGCAAGGTAATGCCGTTCGACTTGTGCAATGCGCCGTCCACATTCGAGTGGATGATGGACACGTTTTTGTGCAGCTTTAAATGGTCTATTTGCATGTGTTGTCTGGATGACGTGATTGTGTTTGCCCCAACCTTTGAGTCTCGCCTTTGAGTCTACTGGGCCCTTTCCCTCTTTCTACCAATGGTAACAGGCGGGTCGCCGTCGCTACAGATTATTCGACCCGTTCGGCCATTACGAGACCTCTTCCAAGCAGTTGTACTACAGAGGCCACAGAATTTTTGATCCAAGACGTCGTCTTACATCATGGCGCTCCTTGTCAACTGGTCACCGACTGCGGTCGGTACTTTTTATCAAAGGTAATCGACGACCTACTTTGTTCTTGTGCGAGTAAGCACAAGCTTACGACGGCCTATCATCCTCAAACGAACGGCCTCGCAGAACGTTTGAATCGTACACTCACTGACATGCTCGCCATGTACGTGTCGACCGATCATCGCGACTGGGACATAGCGCTACCCTTTGTCACTTTCGCTTACAATAGCTCACGCCACAACTCTGCTGCATATTCTCCCTTTTACCTTTTGTATGTAAGAGACCCAACATTGCCATTCGACACGATTGTACCCAACCCTGCTGACTTGTCCACAGCATATGCTCGCCGTGCTGTTAGCACAGCCGGGAAGGCCCGTCAGATTGTGCATTGACACCTTTCGGACTAATAGCTCCGCCAGAAACATAGCTATGACAGCCACCATGGCAACGTCCGCTTCAATCCGGGTGACATCGTTCTTCTGTGGACTCTGTCGTGGCATATTGGCCTGACTGAACAGCTTCTACCCAAAGTATTCCGGACCTTACCATATGCTATGGCAGGTAGCTGATGTTACCTATGATATAGCCCCTCGAAATCCTTCAATGCCCTCCACATCTTCTGACATCGTCCACGTCGCTTGCCTGAAGCCGTACCTCTCGTTGAACACTTGCGCTTTTGGCCCTGGGGGTCGATGTTGCGGGGTTGCATCTAGTTGCGACTCTCTCTGTGCGGGGTGGCATGAAGAAGAGGACCACGACGTGTTTGGTGTTCAAAAAAATACACAATACAAAGATACAATACAAAGATACAATACAATACAAAGATAACCTGCCTACGGCAGGTTATCTTTTCACTCACTTTTCTTTCTTCACATTTTACGTTGCAATTCGGTCTAATAACTTCCCCTATACTTTCCTTAGCATTATTGTCTGTTAGATCTCAATAATATTGTGTGAAAACACGGAAAAACAAGCCCTTATGTATACACTTCTTTCCCTTATTCATAAACGAGGGTCTCGTACTGGCAGACTTGGTGCCTTAGATTGTATACAAGGGACTATTGGTCATCTGCCAGCTCGTAATAAGTTCACGTGCTACGTGACGCCATACAGGCTTATAAAGAGTGTGCCAGACTGGCTGCTGTGGCTACTGATGGCGCTGTCTGACACTCCCACGTTTAAATTCGCATATATATCCATTAAAGTGGCTGGGAGGATAGCCACCGTGGTAGCTCAGTGGTAGAGCATCTAACGCGTTATTCAAAGGTCACAGGTTCGGTTCCTGCCCACGGCAAGTTATCTTTTCACCCACTTTTCTTGCTTCACATTTTACATTACAATTCGGACTAATAACTTCCCCTATACTTTTCTTGTCAATATTGTCTGTTAGATCTCATTAATATTGTGTCCAAACACGGAAAAACGAGCCCTTATGTATACGCTTGTGTGTGTGGGGGGGGGAAGGGGGCACTCGTCTTTTTTTTTTTTTTTTTTTTTTTAAGCCATGTCATTGGTACAGTCTTGCAGTTAATGTGTATCTGTGGTGTTGTCCCTTTTGTTTTTCTGGCCTTTGTTGGCCTGCCTTTTAACGTGTATTAGGCAGCTTGGCAGCTACATAGGGTGTACATGTTACACCTACAGGAAGTTTTGCCTGCTCTGTCTGACAACACAGGCACCGTGTGAGCGTCTCTTAAAAGAGTCCACTGACCTCTCTCCGGTGCTTGCTTTTGTCTTTATCTTGTTTGCATTCACGCTTGTTTTGACACTCCCCACAGCTGAAATTGAAGAACAGCATTCTCTTGTATTGTTGCTCTTGTACTGAGAAAGTACGCTGCCCTTGCAGGTTCTGTGTGCAACTGTGTTACGGCCTGTGAAGGTGATAAAGGCTGGTATTGATGTAAAATTTTATAGAAACCGTTTAGGGTGTCGGAGAAGTTGAGCTGTATTATCAGTGCCGGAAGCCGAAGTTCTGTGTTGCACTACTTTAATCTTGAAGTTTGGACAGTCATAGGAAGTGGCAGTCTTTGTTACATTTTATTGCCTTGTGTTTTAAAAAGGAATTTCATTTGTGCAGGCACTCTGGCATGAAAAACTTGCTGCAGTGAATAGCAGTAGTGGACTTGTCAGAGCTCTTTCCAGCAAGCTTTCTGTAGAACGTTTTTTTTTATGCTTACCCTTCGAACCCAGTGTATAAAAATCTTCCAAAAAGTCTCCTTGTTTAGTTGTTGTCACTGGCCAAGTTTATAGACACTGCAGTGAAATGTTTCAACATTTCTTTGAATTATTTTGATGTTCCATGGTTTCTAGCACATCAGCTCTGCTGACATGGATATGTTTTGTGCAGTTCTGTTGGAGTAAGCAGGCTGTCTTTCTGGAAACAGTGGCATTGGCACTGGAGCCCTTCAATGTTGGCACAGTAGGATCATGCTTGCTCCACCTGTTATCTGCTATTTTGGGAGATTGGGGGGTGGGGGAGTGTTGGGAGGAGGAGACAAGCAGAGAATTATATTGCCAATGCATTTGAGGCTTCTGCAGCAGCATACCTTGGTTAGTAAAAAATACAGGTAAATTGAGAATATGCTAAGAAACTTGTATAATTGTGCAATATTGTCTTGTGGAATTACCAACACATAGCTTCAACAGTGTAAGAACTTGTGCATGGGTCTCGCATGTTAGAGAAGGATCTGAATTTCGAAGGGTAGAGGCTGTGGGAAACTGTCACAAAACATTACATGGTAACTAAGTTTGGTGCCAAATGGGTTCATTGATGTCATGATGTTGAGACATGGAACACTTTCTTTCATGTAACAGCAAGGCTTGGTATTGGTATCACAATAAAGGTAATAAAGAGTACAGAGCTGCACAAATTTTTTTCTATCTACCTTTGTGCATGGTAGCCATGGTGAGTCAATATATCATAATGTTGTACATCAATGCCTCCTGAGAACTGAGACTTGGTTGTAGAAATACTTATTTTCGGGCTCTTTGTCACCATTTTTTCGTCACTTTAAGGTGTTTGAACTGTCATTTCACAAAAAAAAATAATAATAAGTGTTGAAAATATTGGTGCCCCTTGTAAAGGGAACACCTAACTAGCATTCCAGCCTTTACAACAGCTTATTTCTGTTGTAAAAGCTATAAGACTTTTTCCTTTATTTATTTTTTCTTCATATTTGTCTGACATAGTTGTTATGTGAAGCAATGAAATGTCAAGATCATGTTGGCCGGAATACACTTCTTGCTTGGGATGAACCTCTATATTTTTTAATGTGGCCTTCATAGGTGGCAAGCAGTCACGCTTGAGCTCTTAGCGATAATTAAAGAAGTTGGAAGATGACGAGGTTCTGAAATTCTTTCCCGAAAGGGATTTGACACTTGCCTAATTTAAGCACATATGAAACCAGTATGCACTGCTTTTGCATTGTTAAAACTAAGGAATTGTAGATGTGAAAATGTGGAAACCGGACAAATGTGTAAGCGGGGTGGCACCTGGGCAATAAGTGGATAACATCACTGATTGATTTGATTAGCGCATGATTATTTTAATCAAATGGCACTGAATTTATTTTGACACAGAACAGTGATGGCTGGTATCTTGCCCAATCCTGAAACGTAGCATGCAGCTACATGTGAACATTAAGAGACTTGACAGACTCGCGAGGTTACAAATTGGTATTGAAAACCTATGTGGCCATTTTGGGCAATCTGCTAAATATGAATGCTACCTCAAAGATGTTGATAATTCAATAGGATGTTCTTCAAGATAAAGTGAAATTACATGCTAATTTTAGCATATCATTGTGTGTAGTTAATCAAAAAGTGCTGCACTCATTGTGGCCGAGTTGGCGAAACAGTGTTCACGTCATTTCCTGACACACAGGGCTATCAGCCTGTGATGTGCATTTGCACACATCGTAGCATGATCCAACTACTAGCAATATTAAGCAAGCAATTTTACACCACTCTAGCAGCACTGCTATGGTTGTACAACACGTATAAAAAAAAGCCGCCTGCATCTTCCCACGGGGGGAACTCGAGTAAATGCGCCGCAGAGTGGTGAGGGTATCGCGTTGAAAGTTTTGTAATTAGGCATGGTTTGGGAATGCTTGTTATTTCGTCTTCATTTTTTTTATTTATTGAATGGAAGGAGAAGCGTTGCCTTGAACGAGTAGCGAGACGCTCATGTGCGATCCAGTTCCTACATATAAAGGGTGGCCAGTGAACGGTTGTGCAGCTAGAGCAGTTGGTTTTTACTAGCAGATGCTCCCTGCGTTGGCCTTGTGAGGCGAGAGGGTGCGGGGGAGCAAACAGTTGGCATGAGACGCAAGCCTGCGGCACGATACGCGAGGCGCGAGCATGCGAAGTGGGAGTGTGGACATCGCCACTGACACACGACGTGCGACATTGTGTGACTAAAAAATGCTCTGCATTTAAAATACCATGTACAGCCAAAACTTAGCGAATAGTTACCTACTCAACACGAAATTATCATCATGAATGGCTGCCCAGATTGGGCTCAAATGGCAGCTTATGAACTGAGCAAATTGGTTGATACGACTGCAATCCTAAAATCAATAAGAAATTTAAAGATGTAACTTTACAAGCAGTTACTTATTCAAAAGTTGCCTAATCAACGATTACCTACTCAAGTGAAATCCCCTAGCAGGTATGTGCCACAGAAATTGGACAAATGCCGGTACTTCATGCTGGTGCACTGAGAATAAATAGAACATCGAATGAACCTGTAGATATAAGAAAGTAAATAAGTTAATAAATGAGACCTATTTGCTGTGCTTATGGCCTACACAAATTGAGTTGGAAGGGTTTAAAGGAGCATATGCTAAAATCAAGCTATTGACAAATGTATAAATATCTAAACAAATAAATAAAATAAACAGATCCATGTGCTACATAGCTTCTCTGGCCATCCACTTTCACAGAGTGGAATGGCTCGTGAAGGTTTTCAGTTGTTTCTTCATATAGGTGCACAAAGCCTGAAATAGGTGTGCATTTTTATAGGACTGTTTAGGCTGCATGTGTAGCTTACAAAGCACATTTAGCACACTCCTGTCTTATCTATTTGAACACATATGCTCCAGGTTTTGTTTATGAATAATTAACTAAACTTTGAAAATTCAGTTCGGTCATGGATAAGCACAAATGTGTTCTCTCTTGTGCAATACTTTGCCAGCAGAGTCAGAAAACACTGCCAATTAGTAGTGAAGTCTCCTGAGAAACGTGGCTAAGCATTATAGTGCAGCATTAGGCCTGAAATTGACAATTAATTTTTTAAGGCAGCAGTTTTCTTAATATTTACTTTATTCTAATTGACCATTTAGAGTGAGTTTCCGCTTCTTTTGATCCATATACCGAAAGGACTACTATGTGCTCAGATTTCACATCCGTTGACCGGTTTCAGTGCCGTGGGTGGCAAAGTTACCAAGGATGCCATGGGATGCTGTCACGTGCACGAATGTGCACTTGCGATCCCACTGAAAGCATGCCATGCTTTCGAAAGGAAAGAAAAAGTGCCTAAGGTCATGATGTCCACGTGACATAACTTCTTTCCCCCATGCTTCTTTCCCCCTTCCTGCTTAGCTTCCAGTGTATGGCAAATGTCTAACTGGGCTCATACTTTTGAAATTAAAAATTTTTTCATGGTCAGTTCATTGGGCAACAAACTCCTTTAATGAGGCCATTTAACGGTTATTTAGAGAAGTGTTGCGGGGCCCCTTTAATGGCTTTGGGCTTGTTGAAATGTGTGGCGTTTTCTATTTTACGATGGTAAATGTGTCGTATATGATACCCAGTCCAAAGAGCTATGATTGAAAGGTGAGTATGCTGGATTTGATGCCAAAATGCAGATGGGCTACTACTTATTAGTGCCTAAGTGCTAAACAGCTGCTTATCTTAAAAAGGGGAGGATCCTGTATGTCGGAAGGTGTGCAAGAAAGTGTGTAGTGGCTGTCTTAGCTGGAATATTGACTTAAAAAGTGTATTGATACACATATGAAGATTCACTTTTTAGGGGCGAAGCTCCTTAAGGCGTGGGCTGTGCATCCTCTATATGTAGCCACCTCTCGTTTAGTTCTTGCAGTGTTCACTAGATGGCAGTACTTATAGCTGATGATGAAAAGATGCAAGATGTTATAAACTAGACAGCGGTACTTGTAGTTGATGATGAAAGATGCGAGATGTTATAAAATAGGAATGATGTCACATATGGCGCGTGTCTCATTGGTGGAACGCAATCGTTCAATTTAGTGCGGCAACGTATGCTAGGGGGAGCATTGTAATGAAATCGAGTGCGCAAAATGTACAGAGGATTCATGGTTTACCAGGTTTATCTCCGGAGCTTCGCCCACTCATCATCATTCACTTCGTGGATATGGTGGCACTTTTTTTGTGTCTGTTTTTTGTGGAATGTTTTTTAACATATATGTTTTGTTGATCAGCCTACATAGAGGACATGGCATTAAGAAAATAGTTTTATGTTGATATATTTGCAATACTAAATTGGTTAGCTTTGTTGTGGACTCACTGGGAATGCTAAGAACACATGGCATTCTCTGTGCATTCAGCGGGGGTCGCTCCTCCAAGACCTTCAAGCCAAAGAAGAACATCCCGGAGGGTACCCACCAGTATGACCTGATGAAGCAGGCAGCGGCCACGCTGGGCTCGGGCAACCTGCGGCTCGCCGTGATGCTGCCCGAAGGCGAGGACCTCAACGAGTGGGTGGCTGTCAACACAGTGGACTTCTTCAACCAGATCAACATGCTGTACGGCACAGTGACCGAGTTCTGCACTGAGGGCAGCTGTGCAGTCATGTCAGCGGGCCCCAAGTACGAGTACCACTGGGCTGATGGACAGACGGTCAAGAAGCCCATCAAGTGCTCAGCCCCCAAGTACATCGATTACCTCATGACATGGGTGCAGGACCAACTTGATGATGAAGCCTTGTTCCCTTCAAAGATAGGTGTGTCCACTCTTGATTTTCTTTTTCTTCATGTGCTCACCACTAACAAGCAGCACAAGCACTGTTTTCTGCCTCGTCAAGTGCGTTAACGCCAGGGTGCTTTGTCTGCTCCTTTCTTTGCATACTGGACGCTGGGCTACACATAGGGTGGGCAAGAGCAAGTTAGTCTTGGCAGTAGTAGCTCAGGCCAAGTTTGAACTTCAGACAGCAGAGCTCTGTTGAGGGAAACATTAGGAAGGCGGGATAAAATTGACAGTTCTGTGCTCGAACACTAGCATCCAGAAACCTTACTTGCATTCTAGTTCAGTATGAGCCACAGCATGCTACACAATGACATTTTTCAGCAATGTTATCTTGAAGGTTAGAAAAAGTAATCATTCTTGGTGGTTCTGTTGGATTTAAAGGGGCCCTGCATCACCATTCAGTAAAATCGCAAGATGCCTATGTATCAAGAAAGCACAGCAACAAGCATAGCTTCCTGCAAGTGGTCTGTGGTCCCAACACGTTTCAATACATTATACAATTCCTCTCTGACTGAAAGTCAAATATCTGAATAGAAAATGAACTCGGCTCCTACCAATTAGGCACGAGAGGTACTCCACAGGGCGTGGTCCTCTCACCCCTACTTTTAATCTGGCTATGATGAACCTACCAGCTCAGCTGGAGAATGTTGAAGGCATACAACACGCGCTGTATGCTGTATGAGGACATTACCATATGGGCTAAACACGGATCGCTAGGAGACATGGAAGCCAACCTGCAGCAAGTGGCGGAGATCGTGGACGCCTACGACCCCCGCTGCGACCTTCAGTTCTCCCCTACAAAATCGAAATTCGTGCACATCCACTCCTCGCCAAAGTGCACTACCAAAATATAACTGTCCTTGCAAAGCGGACTAGGCTTGCGTGAATATTCGAATGCTTCAAATTCGAAAGCTCAACTATTGGAAAGTTCAACTATTCGAACGAATAGTTGAGCTTCGATTCGAATTGAAATTATTGAACATTTTCAAAGTATTCGCAATCAACGAATAGGTGTATATTAATCCGCATGTCATCACTTGTAAAGTGGTTTCACTGCAATGTAGGGGTTCTAAGCAGTAAAAGCACGTGCTCGGGAAAAATTTGCTTTGTCATGAAGTTCCCCTTCAAATTTTAAAGGGCCCTGCAACATTTACTGAACATAGTCAGAAAACGCTGCTGATCGGTAACCGAGGCTACAGAAAATACGCGAGGCAGATATTGAGGGCAGCATGTGGCCTGTAATTCACAATAAATTTTCAAAGTTAAAAATTGCTTTCTTCCTTCGGCCAATGACACTACAAGCTCAAAAATCACTTGTCACACCCAAGAAGAAATATACGGCTCTGGTCACAGGCATTGGCTGATTTGAGCATAGTGTGCTCATCGTTACCGGAGCTGCCGCTTGTCCACGAGTACGTGCGCGATCGCACTGAAAGCCCGGTATTCGAAGAAAAAAAAAGAGGTGCTCAAGGTCATGAGGTGCGTGTGGAGTATTTTCTTTTGCTGTGCCATTCCTCCCTGCTTAGCTTCCAGCTATTTCGTCAAGAGGAGAAGAGAGAATGCAATTGCAGTGTGCGACAAATTTTTGGAACTCTGCTCGTTCTGGACTGATTCTAGAAACTTTGCGGCAGTAAATTTGTGAGGCTACAAGCATGTTTACTGGCTCCATGGCTACTTGAAAAAGTGTTGCAGGGCTGCTTTAAAGGAATATGTTACCCTCAAATCAATTCTTCATTTTAATAAGCTTGTTATGACGTCTTATATGATCCAAGCATATTAAATTTTAAAACGTTAAGTATCTTACATGTTATCACTCGCATTCTACCGAAACTACTACTCAAGGTTGTTTCGACTTCCTTTGAATGAAAAAATAAATGGCATTTGCATAGAGCCCCTATATCAATTCAAAAGAAATATTGTGCAGGTTAGTTGGGTCATGATAAATATTCTCTTTTTTTTATATGTCATACATATCATTCGAATTCGATTCGAAATCATTAGACCAAAATCGCTATTTGCTTCGAATTCGCTTCAAACCAAAAATTTATTCGCACAAGCCTAAAGCGGACCCATCCCAGAACATGATGAGATAAGAGTACTGGGTCTGTTTATTCATAAACCTCGCCGAATCGATACAACATTGACGAAACTGCTTAAGTAGGGCACCAAGTGGGTTGTATGTTCCGCCGGGTTTCCATCAAGCGCGGGGGGTCACATTGCAGAGACGCTTTGCGGCTAGCGCATGCATTCGTAACCAGTCGAGTCCTCTACTCGGCTGCTTACCGTTACTTGCGCAAGTTCGATAAGAACGCCCTTGAGGGGATTCTCAGCAAGATGTACAAGCGTGCCCTTGATTTCTCAATAGCCACGTCCAACCAGCGCCATCTGGGCCTTGGGATTGTAAACAGTTTCGCAGAGCTCCAGGAGGCTAATCAATACTTGACTTTCAGACTCCATCGTGTCGCCGCCTATTAGCTCGACAACACATCTACCATCCAACTGAGACGAAGGAGCACGTGCGCATCCCAGAAATCTGGAGATGCGCTCTACACGTGTGCCCTTTTTCTGGCCAACATGACACGTGATGACCACAGTGGCAGGCGCCTTGCGCGGGCGAAGGCACTGGCCTGCCTCTATGGGAACAAACGTGGCATCTTTTACATGAGTGCCTCTGGCCCTCAGCATGCGGGATGGTACACGGCTGCATTCGTCTAACAAAACATCGCTGTGGATCACCTCACATTCAGAGCACAGGACATAACACATGCGGAGGAAGTCGCCATCACGCTAGCTGCCGCACACCTGGGCTCGCGCATTATCAAGCTTCATCGTTTTACCAAGTCCCGGACCACTTGCCGGTGGCCCGCGGACACCTCGGGTTATTGGCAGCTACTTCACATGCATGTTATCCAAAAGTGCCGAGCGGCCTCGAGCCATCTGCGCGCTTGATGCTATCATGCTCGCTGTGGCGTCTGCTATGTCGTCTGCTCCCTCCATGGCTGTGACACAGGCCACAATGCCGACCCAATTCCAACCTAAAAAGCAGTTAGGTAGCGAGTTATACCCATCTCCATTGTGCTGCAACTTACTGTGAGTGAGCTACTCGAGCGTGCACGCATTGTAGACCCGCGTGGTTGTTCCACCGCTGTTTTTCCTAGCTAGTACAACTAGTGTTTGCCCGACCTTCGGGATCATGCACATGCTCGACGTGGCTCAGAACGCCGATGACAAGAACTGGGTGCGCAAACAATGCGAAATCCAGAAACATGCAAGAAGCGGGCAGAAAAGCAAAGAGAGAGCAAAAGCGCGTCGAAAATTCCCTCTGTCTAACTTAAGATGGCCGCACAGGCATGCGCACTGCTCTGTCGTCGGTCAGCTGCCTGAAAGAAATAGTTCGAAAAGTCCTGGGCCGCCCGCATGCTGCCAGGCATGTGAAAAACGAACATGCGTCCGAGCAATCCTGAACCAGTGGACGGAGCTTCTGGTTGGTCCCCGAGAAAAACTAATGCAACGCCCGCGTTCGGGGCCTACGGTAGCTGTCCGGGACGTGTAAATCGATGAAGTTCATCATTACAGACTCGAGAAGGGCCTGGAGAAATATTCAACGCGGGTATGCCCCACACCTGGCATACTGCATATTACAAAGCAGCAATTACGGTAGGGCCTCCTAGTCTCGTAGTATTCTATGGGCTCCATCTCACATGGGCCTCGAAGGCGTTGAAACGGCTGACGCCGTCGCCCGTGTGTTCGCTCTTTGGGTAACGCCTTCAGACCCTTTGAAATGGATCTCCAATCTAATCCGGCCTTAACATTTCGAGAAACTACTGAATTCTACCAATTCGGTCACTCAATTTATACTAAAGCCTGTAGGGGCCTTACAAAGGTGGAAGAGCGCTTACTCCTTGGCCTTTAAACCTAAACACTGCTGTCCCCAGCAGTTATCAAATATCTCATTAATGCCTGTACAGGATAATTCCCGCACTGTGCAGAGATGTTTCTAGACATTTTCCACATAGTGTAGGCATGCCAGTCAACTGCTCGGCTGCTCCGACTTGGCGAGCCAGAAGGTCCTGGTCAATCGAGCCCGAGTCGCACTGGGTGCCAATGGGCTTTTGCAATGAGGAGCCTACCTCGTGTTTGTGAGGGGTGGCTCGCACCGTGTCACTCCTCACCTACTCCCCATGTATAGATAGCATGTTTCTTTTTCTCTCTCTCTCTCGCTCTCTGTTCAGTTTTTTTTTTTAAATCTGTGAAATACGGTTTCTAAAGCTTGCTCTTTACATTGCTTTTTATTATCTTTTTGCATTTAAAATTGCATTATTGAGGCAATGATTTTATTTGCAATTTTCTTGTTCTCACTGCCATTTAATCATGTCATGTATCATTTTTAAAAGTAGAATTCGTTTCAGAATAATATTGGCTATTAAAATCCTCAAGAAAAGGGGCAGTTTAAGGAAATGACTAGTCAGGAAAGCTATTGCACTAATTTACTAGATCCAATCATTGTTTAATGATATTTAAATGCACTAATAGAAGTTTCACAATGAAACGAAGTTACAGATATGAGTGAAGATTGAAGTTTTACTGATTATTTTTTAGTTACACCAACATCTGATTGCGAACAGTGCTGCTAGTAACTTGTCAGAATATGCAGCTCAGAGCTATTTTGCCCTGCCGTGGTGGTCTAGTGGCTAAGGCACTCAGCTGCTGACCCGGAGGTTGCGGGATCGAATCCCGGCTGTGGCGGCTGCATTTTCGATGGAGGCAAAAGTGCTGTAGGCCGGTGTGCCCAGATTTGGGTGCATGTTAAAGAACTCCAGGTGGCCAAAATTTCCAGATCCCTCCACTGCCGTGTCTCATAATCATGGGTGGTTTTGGGACTTTAACCCCACATATACAATAAATACATTGTCAATCATCAGAGCTACTATCTTAACGCTGGCCACATAGCAACAGCCAAACCAGCCGTGTGGTCATGTTGATGGTTACGTATGCACTCTGCCACTGTCACTTGGCATGACACTGCCAATGTGGCTGGCATTGCACTATGATGCACACAGCATGCTATGCAATGGGCGAAAAAATCTTGGTTTGGTGCACAGTAGTTGATTCACTGCAAGTCAAACTATGTATAAGAGAACGTAACTGTTCATCAATCAATGTAAGTGTGCAGACCCTAACCATAAACCGCGGGGTCAGATACATTCTCATTATTTCAGAGCACTCGCGAGACGCGATCGGCGAGCTAAAATAACGAAGCCGCATGCCCGTCTGCTCGCTGACTGCATCGGATACCCTTCGGTAGACAACGCAACTTCTACACAAAAATGCATTACAGTAGCTACCAACGTCTCGCGCGAAATATGAACTTCCTGGTTGGCAAACGTACCTATGGAATGTTAGCAGCTCAAGCGGTGAGCGCATACCGCGTTTTTAGCACCTGAACAGAGTCAGCATGCTGTGGACACCGGCGTTTTGTGTGCCATAGCAAAGGCACATGAAATATTTTTCTGCTTATGTTGCTTTAGTTGTGTCCTCCCTGCAATAAATACCAAATACTGGATCAACGGGCGCATGTATTTGTTACTTTATCTAGTAGAACACGCCTTGCAAGTGATCTGGCAACTTTTGGCTTAAACCTAACCTCATCGTGGCGAAAAAAAGAGAATTGGGGGGGGGGGGGGGGGATAGTGGTGGTCGAAAATTTCTTGGCCTTGCTTAAACCCTTGCAGAATGCTGCTTAAGCCACCTTCACTGCAGTACACCAGTGTACTGCAGAAGAGTATTGCGATTTGGAAAGGGCTTTTAGCACTAGTCACGGGACACAGCTCATTTTATTCCATTACTCGTGCGTTTATACACTGTATAACTGTGAATACTAGCATGATTGCCGACTTCTCAAAATGTTACGGCTTCTCAAAATATGAGTAGAGATTAGGGTTACTCTGCTCATGTTGTGGTGCGTGCGTGGGGAGCAGGTGGAGGGAAAGATGATGTCAAGCAACACGACACTCATACTTGGAAGGCGCACTCACACATATATACACAAATGAACTGCTCAGTTATAGAGAATTATGTTATAGTGAATTCTTTCAGCTCTAAAACGAGTTCTCTTCACACTGCAGCAGCGACTAGATTGAACCACTAATCTTAACACTGAAGTATGGAGTCTGGAGAAATAACCCATGCGTGTTTGGGGGCACTCATGTTTAGCGGCGCCACTTATGACAAACCTCGGAACTGACGCGAGGCAACTTGATGGCTTTTCCACAGACAGCGCCACCAGCAAAAAATATTTGCAAGATTTGTTACTTCTTGAAAATCTGTTGTTTCAAGTTAGTGAGCACTAGTAATTACAAGACATGACATGGTCCTGCTAATGTGCGATAATTGTTGTGAGTTAACCTGTAAATGAAAAATAAAAGTAGATTTGTATGAACCTGGCAAGCAGAAAAATGAGGTAAATTCACTGCTGTCCTACAATTTTCTAATTAACTTAAGATAGTTTTCTCTTCATAGAAACCCAGGGAAAGGCTTGCTGCTTCAGTATTGAAAGTTTCAGCTTGGATAGTTTTGTCTCTTCGTTGGTAATGCCTGAACATGTGGAGCCGTATATTGCTGAATTCAAGTAGTAATAATTTATGAACTATTTTTCAGAACGCAAAAGAACTTCATGCAGACAATAAATACATTGTAGCCTGGAAACACATTCAATATTGTTGTTCTATACAAAACATAAAATTTATTCACTCATAAACTTACATTATTTTGCCCATTTTCATTGGAGCCTTTATCACTTAACTGCTTTACTGGCTGTATCTCTTTATAGAAACCTTCATTAAGAGGCTTTATTAAGAGGCTCAGTAAACTTCATTTGGTTATGTTGAACATTTTTGCCACACGTCTAGTACAACGAAGGCTTGTACAGTAAGAACAGTGGTTTTTGCTTGCACTGTTTTTATTACTATGCAATATTGCTTCAGGCTAGGTGACATTACTAGTTGTCATTAGAAAGTGGAGAACGTAAGCTTTCTAATGCAGTACAATTCACATCAATACGGTGAGTGCAGTAAGCGTAGTGCTTCAGCACACAATGACTAAAATGCAGAGCGGGTGCCGCAGGAATGGAACCACCACCTTAATGCTCTCTTAAATGCATGCTTTCAGTTAAAAAAGCCAAACCCTATAGAATTGTGCTCGGGGGTTAACAGTGTGGCCTTACTGTCCGTTGCATTTATATTACTACGTGGACGACTTCTATAGGGGTCAGGGGTTCATTCAGGGGTTCAACAGATGCCCCTATTGTCCCAATTTGATACAGATCCCCATTTCTGCACTCAGCTATGGCAAAACCATGAAACTTACTGAAATTTTACCACGCTGCACCAAAATGCTCAATCAGCCTCAAAATTTTTTTAGTTGCGCAAATTTCAGCGAAAAATACAGGCCACATTTGTCACCTGCAGTTTGCATGATCAATCAATCCAAGTGCGCAGTCGCTAACCCTTATCCGCGGTGTCAGATATTCACATAGGTCAGGGCACTCGCGACACGCTATCGACCAGCTAAAGTAACAAAGCCGCACCCCCATCTGTTCGTTGATGGCAGCGGATACCTATTGGCAGGACAACGCAACTTCTAGACAAAAATGCGTTGCCATAGCCACCAACGCTTGGAGGGAGATATGAACTTCCCAGTCAACAAATGTGGCTATGGCATATTTGCAGTTAGAGCTGAAAGCGCATACTGAATATTTCTCGTGTGAGCAAAATCGACGTGCTGCAAATGCCAGCATTGCCGGCGACCGCGTTGGTCGCCATATCTGAGGCACACAAAACTTTTTTCTATCTTTAAGTTGCATTAGTTGCATCGTCCCGGCGATGAATACCTATCCGGTGTTGTCACCGGATTGACGGGCGCGTGTCGTTGTTATTTTATCGGGTAGAACTGGTCTTGCAAGTGAGCTGAAAAGTTGTGACCTTAACCTAACTTCATCGTGGGGGAAAAAAAGAGGATGGGGGAGGGGGCGTAGCAGTGTTAGAAAATTTCATGCCCTTGCTCCAATCCGTGCTAAACTCTGCTTAAGTCGCCTTGTCCACAGTACGCCAGTGTCCTGCAGAAAAGCGTATATGATTTCAAAGGGGCTCTTGGCATTATACCCCTGTCACACGGGCACTTAAAAGTCTTTCAAGTAAGCGGTCTTTTTCCGAAAAGGAGTTCCTGACAGCAGACACACGGCACAGAGCGAACTCCTTTTCAGAAGCGGTCTTTTTCGTAAACTGAGTTCGTCGATCTCTTTTACGGCTCCGAATGAGTAGCCTCGAAACCAGTGGGCGCCAGCAATTTTCGAATGGTGGAAAAAAAAGAGCGAATGCTTATTTTTCTTTCACCAAAACTCTTTGTAAAAACAAATTTCATATCCTGCAGAAGATGTATTGAACTCTTTTAATGGTTATTTCGTTTTCTACTCTCGTGAGCAGCTACGACGCGTCGGCAATATTACGTGGGGACGCTCGGTCTCGCACCGTGCCATTTTGCACAAGCGAGGAAAGCGTGGCAGTCGTGTGTTTGCCCGTCATTCAAGTGGTCAAGCTTGTATAGGGCAATGCTGACTCGCTTCTCAGGAGTGATGGTTTCACGCATGCTGGTGCACTGTCTTTCGAGCTCGCTGCGCAAGCTCTCCACAGTGGTGCCCCGTGGTGCCAGACGGACTTGTGCACGTCGCTAGTTATGGGAATGCTTCCTTAACTAGTGCAACAAACTTTCACATTGGTGTTTCTTCATCTCTTATTCTTAAATTTATTTGAAGAAACGAGCAGTGCAACAAGTCTTTAATTTGTACATCGTGATACATCGTTTAATTTTCATTGCTTCTCTTTTAACTGCTAGCGCCAGGCTTTCGCTAGCGTCTTCGAACGAAAACACTAAAAGGAGATCGTTGCTGCCGTGTGTCTGCTCCGCAACACCTCTTTGTTAAAAGTCTTTCAACTTCGTAAAAGACCGCTTACTTAAAAGACTTTTTGCGCGCCCGTGTGACACAGGTATGAGTCACAAGACGCAGCTCATTTTGTTCATTTACTCACGCGTGTATACGCTGCATAGCTGTCAGTACTAGTATGATTGCTGACTTCTGAAAATGCTACCGGCAAGCATTTGGAGCAGTGTGTGACATTGCTCGCGCTTTTTAAAAAATGTGAATCTTTTTTTTTTCTTTTTTTCTCTTGCCTCTACTCCTCAGTTTCACTAATCCCCCAATTTTCGAGGTCACCAGCTTGACAGATCCTTAGTTCAATTAACTTAGTCTGTCAAACTATTTGAAAGATGCGGAGAAGGCTAATGCGGATTTATCATTTTTTGCTCAGTGGGGTGGTTAAAAGTACTACCTTTATTGAAATGGCAGTGCTTATGTTTACTTTGCACGATTCAGGTGATATTGAATGGTTTTTACATTATTTTTCTCTGAATGTAAGCCTTCTCTTTTTATACTGCTGAAAATTTGTTCTTTCATCATAAAAGTGGATGTTTTTTTTTCAGAAACTGCATTTTAGCGCTCCAAAAGTAAACTTTCACTGCTCCAAAAATTGCTCCAAATTCTATTTCGGCTGTTGCACCCCTGAACCAATGCAACACACATGAAGATGGACTTGCCTACTAAACCAGTCTATTGTGTATTCCCTCACTATTGAAGGTGTCCGAAAGCATCCCATACACAACTGTACGTGTTTATCTGAGCCACTTGTTTCCAGCCTAAGGTTACTGCCAATGGAATGTAGTGCATGCAGATTATTGTCATCATTATAAGTGGACCTTGGCTAGCCTTGCGTGGCATCGTTTCTGAGTCCTTTGAGTAGCTGTGTGCATTATAATTTGCATCCATGTTGTACGCAGGTGTGCCCTTCCCCAAGAATTTCTTCTCAATTGCAAAGACAATCCTGAAGCGGCTCTTTCGAGTCTACGCACACATCTATCATCAGCACTTCTCGGAGGTGGTGCAGTTGGGCGAGGAGGCACACCTCAACACCAGCTTCAAGCACTTCATCTTCTTTGTCCAGGAGTTTGGGCTCATTGATCGGCGGGAGCTGGTGCCTCTGCAGGAGCTCATTGAGAAGCTTACCAGCAAGGACAGGGACAGCAATCCGTCACGCTAGGACATGGCGGTCTGCCTTCCTGAAACAACACGCGCCACCGCCACTTTTGCCTCCTCCCACCTTTCGGTTCTGCATCTGTAAAGACTTCCCTTTAGACAGCCAATGTTCTGCCTTGTGTTGTCCTTGAACGCTGCTGGAACAACCGAAGGTTTGCCTTGAATGCTTGTCCTTGGGGGGGTGAAACAAGCACCCTTGATGGTGCGTAGATTCACTGCATCACCGTTGCCACATACGACGTTTTTCTACCATCTGCTTACTTTCAACCATTCTGTATTACTGTACATGTTTCTTTGAGGCTAGAAGCACACTGTGCAATTTTTAAGAATTGTATTTTCACACTTTGATTCTATCAAATATGCTGCCATTAGCTGCAGACGACCTTAGTTGGGGGATGTGCTCCTGTCCTTTCAGTGAATATCCCAATGCCACAGTCAGTTTCTGTTTTTACATGGATGTGTCTTGGTCTATATTTTTAGAGCTTCTGTGTCAACTAACTTTGTTATTATGCTCAGCTATTTTGCCACTTACCTTTGTGAACATGAATAGTCTTTTTTGTGCTTGCTGATTGGCTGAATTTGCAAGGCCACAGAAGCCCGTCATACACCAGCGAGCACCCAGAACTGTGCGAATAGCACAGTTCTGGGTGTGAAGTGAATTCGAATATTGAAGGGTGAGTGCTAATCAAATAGAATATTTTTTGAATATTTCTAGAATATTTTTTTAATACTACGAAGCAAAACTGCAGAAGAAAAAGTCTGAGCAGATTCTTAAGCATATTCTTATGAGATAGCAACATGACCGTGTTTTTAATCGCTTGGTTGATGAAACACTGGGTGGGCTGTGTTTTATATTTGTCTTATTTGTCTTATCAAGAATGAGGTAATGCAGAGGCCGGATCATATTTATGCACAAGATTGATGTAATCAAGTGCTGCCAACAACACTTGCCACATGAAAGGCAAAGATGCTATTTCCTCTATCTCTTTCAGCCTTTGTGGAAGCCCAATTGATGTGATAGTGGTGTGCTCCCTTCAAGTGGGAGTTTCAAATCTGCCTCGTCGGCGTCAATATAAGGGACCATCTGAAATTTCGGATGCTAAAAATCTTCTGTGTCTGATTTTTGAGACTTCTTGCCCAAATTTTAGGTCCAAAACAGCATTAATTGAGCCTCTACGTCTGCCACTACTATCATCTCTATGTTGATTAAGTGTTTACAATTGTAGAGTCGGTGTATTTGCACCCATAGCAGTCTGAAAGGCAGCTTTGCCGCAATGCGAAAGTGTAATGGGAGGGAAGCATATCAAAGATGTGAAAGGGTCACTTTCAATTTGACGTTAATCGTATTTGTCTTTGGGGAGTTCGAATAGTGAAATTTAAGTGTAGATTTAATCGGATAGCAAACTCTATTGGAAAAAATTATTGGAAGTTTTGAATATACATCCACCCGAAGTAGAAATTTAATCAGACTTTGAATGGGTGCACTGCACTACAGTGTCACTTTAGTGACATGCTACCAGTGGAGAAAGGGAATTGTCATATGGAATTAACAGCAGCATTTATCAGTTAATGAGCCAGCAGGTTTTATATATTTATAATGTGCAATTTTTGCAAAATTAACATTGGCATGACCAGATGCAATAAAAGAAGACAAGATGACAGTGCAACAAGCATCTGAATAACATAACATCCTGCGCATTTAGAAGCGTGAATGTCAAAGCATTTATTTATTGATTTCTTTACCTTCAAAGCCGATATGACATTAAAGGTGGCCTATATTTATTCCCATAACTTCGAGCATCAATATGATGTTACTAGAGGGAGCATACGTAAAAACTCGCATGCTCTCTTATACATTCAGTGTAGTGATCCTCCCCGGCCTCCCTCTGAAAGCTTTCTGTACGTCACCTGGTTTCGCACTGGATCACTGTTCGGCCCACCTGTGACTAAGCGACGATGTTATGTGATGATGTCATCATAGTGCCATCTTGATGACTTCACAAATTTTGGCAACCTTTGTTGTCATCTCATGATGAAGAATATCTGCATCACATTATTCAATTTTCACATTAGATGAGGCGTATAAGTTCACACATGTTAACTAATGCATTGTTGATGCCTTATAAACAGAAGTCCTTTCATCGACTGAGGAAGAACAGTTGTCTCATAAGCTGGAATGCATAATTCAAGAAGCAGTTTCCAAAGCAGAGTTGTTCTTTTTTTCAGGGGTGCAGCAGCTGTGCTGATTGTGCCATGCTGTGTCCAATTGCCCAACCAGCCTCAAAATTTTCTGAGGGCTGCACTGGTAACCCGCAGTTTAGACATCGACAGCCAATGTAATCCAAAGGTGCAGAGAAGCCATGGGCTTGCTGTTTTATGTTGGGAGCTTAAAAATTTTTCTTGCTTTTTACAGTGCATGGACATTTTAAAATAAAGCATAAGCTTGGATGTATTCAATGAAAGTATCGACCATTTGCCTGCCATTCACCTCTGCCAACTTTCTCGGGATACTCCCTAATATCAAGCAGTGTGCTCAATTAGACAAGTGTGGCCATAAGTTCTCTGATAAGCAGACGTAATTTCACCATGAAACAAAATGGCAAAGAACAGCAGTTTCTAAATTTTGTAGCTTTGTTCTCTCTTGCAGATCACTGTTTAGGTAACTTTAACTGCACTATAGCAGTGTCGTGCAGAAAAGTGTTCTGAAAAATTGTGAAGAGGCTAGTACGAGTACACGCTGTCACAGGACGCAGCACATTTTGTTCCTTAATACACATGTGTTCGCCATATAATTACGAGTACTAGTATGATAGCTGACAAAAAGAATTTGGTGCCTTAAAGAGGAAAAGTTTTTTTTGTCACCCATAACCTGCTACAAATTAAGAATTTTCTGCTCCTAAAGCAAGATTTTCCTTCTCCAACAATTGCTCCAAATCATATTTGTGCTCTTTCACCCCTGTTAAGTAACATCTTTTTTTCATTTCGAAAAACTGCTATCAAAGATTTCATTGTATGTCAACTAGGCAAATGAACTTTTGTTGAGTGCATTCGGGCAAATTCATTCATCAGCATGTGTTATTAAGCTTTTCCATGCCTGTGTACAACACAGAGAAAAGAACACTCCTTCAACGTGACACTAACTTTTCTATTAACTGGTATAAAATTTAGATGGACACACTTGCTTCTTGGTCAAAGTTTATCTGAACATAGCAATGACCCTTTTAGAAAGTATCTTAAATGCACATCTTTTATGATTTGTTGTAGATGATTGTTCAGATCATAAAATACAAAGCTCATGGTTATAAGGGAATGTAGCCCATGATTGTCACCTATGATTAGTTGATTTGGCATTGGTCTTGCATAACTTTGCACAAATTATTTGATTCACCACAGCATATCATGGAAATGGATGTAGGTGCATTTTGTATCTGGCTTGTTTCGAACCCATTACTATTTTGTGCTTTTCTATTGGCTTTCACCCGTAGTAGTTGTGAGCATTGTATTTTATACACCCCCTGCTCTATGCTCATGGACCCTCCTGTGAACTGTTGTCATTACATTTCACCCCGCAGGAAGGTCTGCTCAACGGAGAAATTGGAAGAACCTTGTGTTCAGTGAGTTGCATTTTACACGGACCCATGTTGGGAAAAGCACTATTTAAAAAAATTTGTCATTCTTATGACTCCACACAGCAAACAAAAAAGACGTGCATTTGTCCTGCCTGAGGAATGTGTGGGTCATCCACTCTGGCACAGAAACGCTCATCTGCTTGAGGGAGACCTCTTTGTTGTCTAGAAATTGGGCAAGACTTCTACATGATGTGTGCTCCTATTGCCTTGCTTCCAGTTCCTGAACTTATTGTGCTTTAGGGGTCCCTAAGCTTTGTCGCTCCAGTGTCGATTTTGGTTTGTGCACAATAACATAGCTGTTGCTGTGCTGAAATAGAGTAAAACCTTATTATTATGTACCCACTTTATATGCACGAGCAGTTAACACGTAGTTGCGGCAAACCACCAACTGAGCCTCCATAGAGCCTAATTTATACACTGACCACATAAGCTGTGGCAGTTCTTCTCATGCTTACCACTTAGTGCATACCATGATTACTTTTTGTCGCGTATACACTAGCTAGTCCCTTTATCTCGTGGTATGGCCAGTGACAGAATATCCTGGGAAAAAAGTCTTTCACACTCGCAGTAAGAGCAAAGGCCAATCAACCAAAGATTCAGACTTCCGCACAAGTGCAGCAATGCCTGTGCAAATAAAAAATGGAAGGACTTGAAGGCATGATGACGGCCACCAACAAATGCGACAGTATGACTTATCGCTAACAGCCCTATCATGATAAGAATCTTCAGCTACCTTCTCGACTGTACGTGTGGCATAGAGCTGTTGCAAGTGCACTGTGCCTTTCCAGTAGGCTGTTTCTGCCATTTATGCCACTTTCTCGCACAGAATTGCTTGTGCGTTATGGAGGTGTGCAATGCACTTTGCTCACAGAAGTGAAAACAATGTGCCGTTGCTGTGTTAACGCAATAAAATACTCACCAAACAACCCATGCATAGTCGGGAGAAAAGTGGGTACAAATGTACCCTTGGCATTTGAAATGTGTACATATGATAGAGCAAACTCCCTAGCAGCGATAGTCGGAGCTTTTAAGGTGACTTGCTGCACACAAGTGCCTGGGATAATTGGCTCCACACAACAGGACGTACCTTGTGCAAAAACTATCGCCAGTGTTTGCTCAGTAGCAGATTTCAGTAGACTTGTTCTGATGGTGACTGCCTGACAAGTTGTCCAGTTGCTCTGGTGCCATGTCAGCCACTATGCAGGTTCCCTGTTACGATTCCAAAATGCTTTTTGACTTGGTAATTACGCACTGTAGCTCAGTCTTGCAAAAGAGCTAGAATATTTTCTGTGCTTGGTAAACAGTAACGTGAGTCTTGTCGTAGGTACATTAAACAAAATTTAATGTGGCATTCGATCTACTACTTCGGTACTAATGGTGCACGTGAAGGAATGCTAAGGTGTGCATGGCTGTTGCTGTGTAGTACTGTTTAGTGCATGCTTAAACCACGTTCCAAGAGGATATATATTAATGAGGTTTTGCTCGTCTGTGCTGGCAGCAGCAGATTCTTTGCCAGCAATGCAACGGAGGCAAGACAAAAACACCGCCAGTGTCTGTGCCTGTATGCTGCAAGTCATTGATTTTTCGCCCCTCAGGGTTGCGTTGCTCACCGAGTTTATGAGAGCAGTGCCTGGTCAAACTGCACAGTTCTCTCTTGTCCAATCGCCCAGGCAGGCCTACCATTGTCTCCGACATTGCTGCTCACCTGTGTGGGTCATTACACTGTCTTACGTGCACCTATATCTCCACACATAGTGCTGTCATCATAAAAACCTCCAGTTAAGACTGAATGCTGACATTTATGGTCCTGTAAGCTCAGTCATTAGCATTTATTAGGTATAATCAGTTTACTTTGCTGGCACTATCATGTTGTCATTCCTGGGTGAAAATATCACTTGTTCCATAAGATGCCTACATGGAAGTAACTGAAACAAAACATAACTCAGAAAGAATGTGTATTAGAGTGTGCTAGAGGAATTTGAGGTGCACAAACACACACTAGTGCACAGCTTTCATGTTATTGATGTCTGTTTTGTGCTCTTCATCGCTGCTTCTTTCACACAAAACAAGCTTGAACTCCAACCAGCTAATTGTTTTAAGTTTAGCCAAGCTTCAACGTATGCTCAACACTGCCTTTGTGTTACTCCATGTTGTTCTTAGTTCTGGCCCAGTCCCTAACCTTTAACCTGCCGGACTGCTTCCTCTAGCGGTTCGAACAAGTGTTATGTGCCTTGGAATAACAGAACACTTAGGTTTTAAGTGAAGTGAGAGAAATCAGTCGTCTGCCATTGGTAACTTTTCTCTCATCTGTTGTTCCCTGAACAGTCCATTTTTGTGTATCCAATTATTTAGCTCTTTGCATGCTGGATGTGCACCTTGGCCCTCCCCACCTCGCAGCTTTATGGAGAGATGAACCACATGCATGCTGGAGCAATTTAAGCGAAACGGTGGCTTTCATGTTCACTTTACCATTTGGTAAATTATTGCTTTAAGCCTGTACAACTATCCCCATTATGCGATTCATGTGTTACAGCATAATCCAGTGCATGGCAGTTCAGGTGCCGCTTCACTGATGTCGCTTCATTGTGCAGTTCTTGAACATATGCGCACGAGTGCGTGTGTAGAGGCCAAAATAATATGTTCAAGAAATTTGTGTCATAACTCGCTCCCCTTGAATCCCTTATGTTAAGAGTTGTTAAAACGGTCTAATTGCTCGACGTAGCTTGGCCCATTGCTTTACAGAATAGTCAAAAGGTGTGATGCTTAAAGTACTTTATAGATTTAAGAAAGATGACTTATTTTGCTTTAAAAAGTACGTTGTATTTACAGAAACATGTGCTTTTTCTCTCTTTTCATGGGCTTAGACATAAGGTTCCCTTCCCCCTCTATCACAGGGTAAACTTCATTCACTGGCTATTTAACATATGGCAAGCCCTATCACCAGAGGACTAATTTCTAGGCTTGTGGGAATATTCAAATGCTTTGAATATTCAAACAAGTATTATTGTATTTGAATTCGTTTTGATTATTGAAAATTTTAAAGTATTAAAAAAAAAACGAATAAGTGAATATTGCTCTGCATGTGACAACTGGGCAGGTGGTTTCACTGCTGTGGACGAGTGCTGATCCGTGAAAGCATTTGTCCAAATGCATATTTGCATTTAATCTTCTCCTTGCAAAGGGGGTTTCACTGCATGTAAGCAGTGCTATGCAGTGAGTACATCTAATAAAGAAAAATTCACATTGTCTCGGAAGTGCCACTCTAAAGTTAAATTAACATATTGTCCTCACATCGATTCACTATTTTTGAAGTTCAAAAGCTTTTAAACCTTCAAACAACATATTTACTTGCATTCTACCGCAAGTCAAATACTGCTACTATGAAGAGTTCTTCACACTTCTTTTGAACAAAGAACAATGGCACTAGCATGGGCCTTTTTTCAATTTTAAAAAAATATTGTGCAGGTTATTTTGGTTATGACAAATATTTCAATTTTTATAAGATGTGATACATAGTATTTAGAATTTGATTCGAAATAATTCGACAAAATTCACTATTCACTTCGAAGCTGAAATTCACAATTCACACACACACCTACAAATTTCTTTTGGAGGGTCCAACTGCCGCAACAGCTTTAGACTCGTTGGACTGACCCACTGCAGTAATCTTTGTGTCACATGATAGCACATTTGCAACTTGTACACATCTCTTCTTGGCACAGTGCTTTTTATTTGAACCTTTTTATTTGGCACCGTTTTATTTGAACGTAGTAGATAAACAGTACTGCAATGCATGTGCACCTAGGCCTTGGCCTCTGAAAATGGCCTCGGCTGCTGCAAATGGTTTCACGTGGTCTCCCGTCATGGTTATAAATCTATGCTGCTGTGACCCTGTTCTGGACCTAGAGGCTTGGTGTCATTATTAAAAATGTACTTCCACAACTTCTTCCCTGTGCTTATTAGTTTCAACTTGCAAGTACGAATGTAGGAATCCAAGTCAGTTCTCTTTGTTTTGTTTTGCTGAGAGGCATTTTCGTGTAAAAATTCGCTTGTAGTAGCACCGCCATTGGTACGGAACCATATGTTGTTTTATTCAAAAACTTGCGTCTGGGCAGCCGTAGTATAATGGCTTTGTGTGACCGGCACTAATTCATAGGGCCTGATAAAGCTCGGCCAGGTACTTGAAATCATAAAATAGCAAATGCCAAGACTGTGAAAACTCGTCCTGTCTCTCTAGGCATATGGATGGGAATGTATTGAAAGCACTGCATGGCCTTGAGTGTTATCAATTTCTTATTGCAAAAGTTCAAGTTGGTGGTTCATGGAGAGTGAACAAGGTGCAGATAGTTAGAGACTTAATTGGCAGAGGTACGAGATAATGCAGGGAATAGAGATGGATGTGGTACAGTGTAGAATGGACGTAGTGCAGGTGTAGAATGGAAAAGTAAATCACTTGATGCCGTGCTTTATCTGTGAATGCCTTGAGCCACTGGCCTCCCATATTTTAAGTGCCCCTAATGTAGCATTTGTGACTGCACCATGTTTGTGCGTATGCAGAAAAATGATCAAATGATTTTTATATTTAGTAGTAACATGCACGGTATTTTTTTAGGAGCACATGATTGTTGAGTGCATGGATCGTTAAATTCGTTCTGCATTTGCAAGATTTCTTGGCAGTCTGTTTTCTTAGACATATAGAACTGTTAAGCAGCACTAAGGTTTGCACACATTGTGCTCTTTTCATGAAAAGTACTGTCAACTGCTACTATACAAAAAAAAAATTATATAATGAAGCAGACCTGTCATGCGATTATCACGGTGCTAAAAAATTAGGCTGTGCAGTGATGTCGAAACTCGGGTGTGTACTTTGCGATGTTATGTAGTAATAGTGCATCGTCCCCCACCCCATTACACAAACCCTCTTTTATACATCTGACTACATTGGCAATAGGATCAGCCGTCTGAGTGATTGGTGATACGACTTAACACACAATGGAGCTGAAGGCAACAGCATAAAATGATGGCACTGTGTTTATTTTTTTTTTGGTGGGGGGGTACAAGCACGAAAGAAAAATTTGTTGCGCACTGCATTTTATCAATATCACTGCATCCGAAAGTGATTACGAACTAAAATTTAGCCAGTGCCAACTGTGTTAAAAGCAGTGTTATAAAGATCCACATGTAACGCTATGCATGGTGCATGTCTGTGCCTGAAGCTTCTTGCAGCATTTGGCTACCACAGCCTCTGCATTTTCTTGTATATTGTTTCGTGCCCCAGAGCCTGTGTTGGTAACAGTAGTATGAAGTACGTATGTTAAAATATTGCTGTTCACATGGGCCATGAGGAAATATAAGTTCTTGACAGCTTCTGTGTTTCGAAATTTCAACTATTCTAGCTGATGTACAAGCAAGTGTATAAAGGTGTACATTCATTTATTTGCTGCTTTTCGTTTTCCAGGCTCTATATATATGGGGTTGTGCTTTGTGCCCTGAGCTACAGGCCAGATACTCTATTTTTTCTACAGCACACTTCATTTTTCGCAAAGTTTTTGTTCTTATTTATAGGGAGGAAGTTGTAGTAGTAAAGGTAGGCGGCTCTCCAGTATAAGGAAATTGTGCTGTTTGTGACTGTTAACTCTCCAAGTAACTCTTGCACGTACGTTTCTTTATGGGAAGGCTGTAGAGGTAACTGGTAGTTGTGTGTAAAGAATCTTTGTTATGGCTGTCAGTGAGTGGTCCGGGAACTTGTGTAGAATTTCTTTCCATTCCTTTGCTCTCGCTATCTGTCATTCTGGCTGTGATTTAATTGGCTGAATCCCAATTTCTATTATCTGATCACCATGGCCCCATTTCAGGCAGTATGAAATGCTTTTTGTTTTGTAGGCCTTATGAAAGCTTTAAGCATGGGTTTCTCTGTTCCTCAGTGAATAGCTGGTGGCTGCATGTACCATACATTAAACAAATAGGAGGCTGCTTGTCTTGCCATGTTTCAAAGCTGACGTACTGCGCAACATTTTCATTTATGAACTGTTGCACTTGTAGACTCCTATGAGCATTTTTTTTCCCCCAGTGGACTTAGTCGATACACATCACAATATTGTCTTTTTCATTGTCCTTTCTTGTGGGTACTTGCAGGCCATCAGTGTTGTGCGGTCATTTTGTTTTGACTTGTGTGTTATCGTTTCAAAGTTTGTATGCTGTGTTGTTTTAGTTTTATGTGAATGTTGTTTCAGAAAGTTGTTCCTTGTATTTTTATCTTTATCACCCCTGCAATTCAGGTTGGGCGTGACTTCTCCACCCAAGACTGTGACACTGAGGAGCCTCTGCCCTTTATGTGCATAGACCGCTTGCTGTCAGAGTTATGCACAAAATGTTTGTTGTTCTTCCTGGCATTGTACTCTGGGCTGCTCGTATGTATGAGAATGTACTGACATACTCACGCTGCCGTTGCAGTCGGTCGAGCATGTGTAACTGCAGTTTTGGAGCTGTTTCAATTGTGACATGGCTGTTTCGTGGTCCTGTTCTTTACTGTAGTCTGCTTTTGCAATTAATGCATGCCTTGGAGAAATCGCAGCAATTGTATATCTGTACCAAATATACTTATTGCTTGCATTCATGTTCTCAGAACCCCCACCACCACATCCTCTGCATGTGCACACACATTAAGGCTTTACCTGAAATATGGAAGAACAGTGATTGCAATTTGACCTTTATTGTTGTAGAGGTAGAATATAAGTTAAAAGAAGCATCACTTCTCAGACGCAGCACTCGTGAAGGTGGTGGCTACTTGCAATGTTATAAAGCTCACATGTGTCCAACTGAAAGTTGTATGTGGACTACACCAGCTTTATGAACATTCTCTTCATAATTTGCTTCTTGATTCTTGTTGGTACTTGAAGCTTCAAAATCTTCGTTTCCTTGTGTGAAGAAAAAATGTATATATAAAAGGAAAAGCTGTTTCTATTTCTGACATTTCTTTGTTCTTAATTCTCAATTTTATGTCACATGAGAGCAACCAACCAACGGATTGGCAAACGTAGTAATAAGCGTGTTGTGCAGCTCGGTAACCACAGGACCACTCCTTGAATCTTGGCTAAGGAGCAGTGAACTATGGTAAAGTGCAGATGCGGTGTACAGTAGAGTGCTGACATGTGACGACGATTCTTTGTAGACATATGGCTGTGTCGGCTCCCACACCTCAATTTTTTTTTTTTTCACATACCGCACAAAGTGACCTTACATGAAATGTCTGCCGTCAGAAATGTTCAGCCCCGTGAACTGATATTTCTTCCATGATCTGCCAGTAAACTTCAAACTCTGTACGAACAGTGTATTTTCCTCTTTTTTTTAATGTCTTCAGCACAATGGCGAAGATATTTTACAGAACTCAATTTTGTATGAGGCAACGATGCAGATGCCTTTGAGGGCAGTGTTCAGCTGTACACATTGACAGTGCATGCTTTCCTTTTGTACGCTGCACAGTATGAGATGACATTCACATGTGTTCGAGGAGCACCTAGGATGTAAATAAATTATTTGATATATGACTGCATTGTCCTGCCTGTTTGACTCCTTCAGATCTGGGATACCGAAAGTCCTAATGAGAACGTGGCTGCGAGAGATCACTGATGATAGGAGCATGAATTGAAGGCAGAACGAGAGACAAAAATACTTTATGCACAAGGCAGATAATGACATGCTGTCTTGTATGTTAAGCCTTCTGAAGATTCATTTTCATAAGCTCTGGTTGCTCAATATGGGGAACCTTTTGAATCGGAATTGAGAAGGCTGCTGCCATGTAGTTTACTCCCAAATGCACTTTGAAGTATGCAAAGCATCTGGGCACAATTTAATTGATTCATATAAAAATTGCACAGGTTAAAAAATAATGTTCAGGTTGCCATGACGATATGCCTTGTAGGGATGCCCAGTTGTTAACTCCTGTATAATCAATATGATGCAAAGTGAGAGGGCAGGGTACAAGACCTGTTGATGCTTCAAAACTGCAGTTATAATACCCTTTAAGGTTCCGATAATGAAGCTTATCGAAGTTAAATTATAATTCGTGCAATTAATTGAAATATTTATTGTGCCCATGAAACTAATGTATTCAAATTGTTGGTGAACCCTACTAAGGGCAGGACTTTCAATTGGGCACTTCGTTTGCTTTTTTGTTGGGCATTAGTCTCCCAGAAAACTCTATACCTGCATCCACTGTATTTGTCTCGGCAAGGTCGCGAAGACTGAAAGGTTTTGGGCTGTTGCCTCAAAGTATTGCATTGGGCAAGTTCCTACATATAGCTTAATGAAAGATTTTTGGCACAAAGCAAAATAAGAAGACAGAATAGGATATAGCATCTTCTATGCGGTCTTTTTTTTTTCTTGATGACGGGTCAAGATCAATATATTGTGGGCATTTAGTATACCAATCCTCCTCATCTGTACATTATCATCATTATCATGTATTGCTTATGCATCCTCATCGTTGTCACGTATCATCATCATCTTGGTTCGTGCATCTCCTCTGTCGGCTGCCGGTTCCTCGGGCCTAATAAAGGTCTTCCAAACCAAGACTTCATACGTGGTGGAGCGTGCTGTTAGATCCCTCGTCATCCTCTCGACCACTCTACGCCCTGGAGCTACGTTCAGGTCGCCGCTTGGGCCAGGTGTCCGGAAATATGTCGCACCAAGAAGAGGTCGGTGCTGCAACCGTTCCCACTCCACCACCGCGTGCCGCGCCTTTTCACGTCATTAACAGCCCCCAGCGTGAGCCCCATCCCTTCGCCGGTATGTGCGGGGAAGATGTGGAGGAATGGCTGGACGATTTCGAACGTGTTGGCGCTGCTAACCGGTGGGATAACACCTACAAACTCGCTTACGTGTCATTCTACCTCACGGGTGTCGCGAAGACGTGGTTCCTCAACCACTCCATCGACATCCCCGACTGGTCCGCCTTCAAAGATCAGCTTTGGCATGTCTTTGGCACACCGACTGTTCGTTCGGCTCTCGCAAAGAAAGCTCTCGCGGCTCGGAAACAGCACATCGGCGAGTCGTATACATCCTACATCGAGGATGTTCTTTCACTTTGCCGCCGGGTTGAAACCCCAATGACAGAGTCAGACAAGGTACGCCAGCTTCTTAAGGGGATTGCACCCGTCGCATTCAATGCCCTTGCAATCCAGAATCCAGCTACTGTTGCTGACGTTGCGACAACCTGTCAGCGCCTCGAAGAACTCGAGTCTATGCGCCTACAACCGGACAGTGACGCGGCCCGTATTACGGCAGATCCAAACCTACGAGACACAATAAGGGTGATTATACGCAAAGAATTAGAATCAATGGGATTCACACTACCTTCAGTGTGTCCCATGCAGTCTTCTTCAACGTCATTACGGGATGTCATCAGGGAGGAGCTCACGTCCATGACCCACATGGCCCACCTGCAGCCCACTGTCGCTCGTACTCTCCCATCGTTCTCGCATGCCGTCGCCGCACCATCAGGCACCGTCAGCTCGACGCCGCCGCCACCAACGTACGCGTCGGTTGCTGCCGCACCTCCCAGAAGCTTTCCCACGAGCTTGAGCTTTCCATCACCACCGCCTGAGCCATCATCTGTCCCTCTCACTGCTCTCTCTCCCGGTGCATCTAACACAAGCTACTACCCTTCTTATCGATCGACTCGCCCTACGTGCTATTATTGTGGCTATCGTGGTCACATTTCACGCTTTTGCCGCAAGCGCCAGCAAGATGAGCGCCGAGGGTATGACATACGCGAACGAGACTATACCGCAGGAGCCTTGTACCAGGGCCGTCGTTATTCGTCACCGCCGCGTCGGTCTCCATCTCCGCCAGCATCCGGTGAACTGCGCAGTAGTCATCGATCAACCAGACGCCGTTCACCATCGCCCTACCGTCGCTCCTCTTCTCCTCTTCAGCCTGCTTCCCTCGCTTCTGATCGGCGTCCGGAAAACTAAGCGATGCAGTTTTTGGAGGACAAACTGCATTCCAACACAGTACTCCAATTCCTCCAGCGTGCCCTTACAATATGATTGCAGTCTCAGTTGAGGGAGTGGACGTTGATGCTTTGGTGGACACTGGGGCTGGGTTTTCTATTATTCGTGCTGATTTGTGTACCCGTCTTCGAAAAGTCACGACGCCTTATGATGGACCAACACTGGTTACAGCCCAGGGAACAATGATTCGCCCTTCCGCTCTCTGTACTGCCCGTGTGCTAATCGACGACATTCTTCATTATATACAATTCGCTGTGCTATCCCCGTGCTCCCACGAACTCATTTTAGGCTGGGACTTTCTTTCATCTGCTTCCGCGGCTATTTGTTGTGCACAACGTGTCGTCCATCTTACTGACACAGACCACTTGCTTAGTGACGAAACCTACAGGTCACTTCGACTCGTCCCTGCTGTAGACATCGAGTTACCCCCAAAGGAACATCAATTAGTCACTGTTTTGTCCAACGACGTTGACTCTGGTGACATTTTGGTCACTCCATCGCCCCGTTGCCTCAATAAAGGCATAGCTCTCGCATCAGGTGTGGGTCGCTTCAACAATTGATCAGCTGTCCTCGCTGCTACGAACACCACACCAGATAAAATTTTACTGCCGCGGGGCACTACTGTCGCCTGCGTTGCCGATCTGGAGCCTGTGTGCGTCGTGCCTCTTACCCCTGCCTCCCCTAAAGGCCATCTTGGAGATCATACGGCTTCCTCGGCCTTTACAGCAGCCATCAACAAGGACTTGACAGACTCACAGAAGCAGCAGCTGCTTGATTTGTTGCAAAAGCGTGCAAACTCTTTTGACATTCATTCATCCAGCCTGGGTCAGACAACTGCTACAGCACATCGTATTCAGACCGACGGAACATCCATTGTGCATCGTCGTCCTTACCGCGTCTCCCTAGCCGAACGGAAAATCATTGAGGAAAACGTAGACGATATGCTGCAACGGGAGATAATCCGACCCTCAACCAGTCCTTGGTCGTCTCCAGTGGTTCTGGTGCGTAAAAAAGACGGATCCGTACGATTTTGCGTCGATTACCGAGCACTCAATAAGATCACTAGGAAGGACGTATACCCCATGCCACGTATCGACGACGCCCTCGATTCCTTACAAGGTGCTGAATTCTTTTCAAGCCTCGACTTGCGTTCCGGCTATTGGCAAATCCCCATGCACGAAGATGACAAAGAAAAAACGGCGTTTGCAACCCCGGACGGCCTATGCGAATTCAATGCTATGCCGTTTGGTCTATGCAATGCACCCGCAACTTTTGAGCGCTTGATTGACACCGTGCTGCGTGGCCTGAAATGGAAGACTTGCCTATGTTACCTCGATGACATTGTTGTCTTTTCGTCGACGTTTCCTCAACATCTGCAACGCTTGGACGAGATCCTGACTTGCCTTGCGGGCGCTGGTCTTCAAATTAACACCAAGAAGTGCCATTTCGGCAGCAGATCTATCAAGGTCCTTGGTCATGTTGTGAGCAAGGACGGAATTCGTCCAGACCCTGAGAAAACTGCTGCGGTGCTTCGCTTCCCTCGCCCTGAGAAGCCGAAAGATTTGCGAAGTTTCCTTGGTCTCGCCTCTTTCTTTCGGCGATTCATACAAAACTTTGCCTCCATAGCCGCACCACTCCATAAGCTACTTGCTTCTGGTACGCCCTTTCAGTGGTCTCAGGAATGTGAATCGGCTTTCGACAGGTTGAAGAGTGCCCTCACGACCGATCCTGTACTTTCTCATTTTCACGATGGTGCACCGACCTTCCTCCATACGGACGCTAGCGGCCACGGTTTAGGAGCCGTCCTCCTCCAGCGCGACAACTCTTCGCGAGAGCGAGTCGTTGCGTACGCCAGCCGCGTCCTCTCCGCAGCCGAGAGGAACTACACGATCACCGAGAAGGAGTGCCTCGCCGACGTTTGGTCAGTGCAGAAATTTCGTCCCTATCTTCACGGCCGCCATTTCACAATTGTGACCGACCACCACGCTCTATGTTGGCTTTCGACACTCAAGAACTTGTCGGGACGCCTCGGCCGCTGGATTCTACGCCTACAAGAGTATGATTTTGCCATCGTATACAAGTGTGGCAGGAAACATAGTGACGCCGACGCTCTTTCTCGCTGCCCACTACCAGCGACTCCACTCGGGGTTTCCGCAATCAATTCGCACAACACGCCCTCGGAGTCCACGTCTACGGCGCTTTCCTCTCTCGCCTCTATAGACCAGCTGCCTTCGGACGACCCGCACGATTTTTCTTCTCGACAGCTGGCTGACCCATACTGTCGACGTATTATAGGCTACCTCACTGGCAGTTCCCGTCCACCTAATGCGAGGCTCCGTCGCCAACTCTCGCAGTTTAAGCTGGACAACTCGGTGGGTGCTGTACCGCAAAATTTACCATCCTGACGGTCAGCGCTGGGTTCCCGTTCTACCCCGATCGCTTCGGTCCGAAGTCCTCAGAGCACTTCATGACCATCCGACGGCTGGTCACCTTGGTTACCACAAAACCTATGATCGCCTTCGAAGTCGGTTTTATTGGCCAGGTATTACCACTAGTGTAGCTCGGTACGTTGGGTCCTGCACTACCTGCCAATGTAGAAAACTACCCACATCTGCTCCAGCCGGTACACTACAGCCTCTTCCATGCCCAGCCACACCATTCGAAGTTGTAGGCATCGATCTTTATGGCCCCCTTTCAGTCAGTGCTGCTGGAAACCGATGAATAGTAACAGCCGTTGACCATTTGACGCGCTACGCCGAGACGGCATCTGTCACTACCGGTTCAGCTTCTGAAATTGCCGACTTCATCCTCCGAGCCATTATACTGCGTCATGGTGCTCCACGTGTATTGCTCAGCGACCGTGGAAGGGCCTTCCTTTCACAACTAGTGAACGAACTTCTTCGCACCTCTGGCACAACTCACAAGACTGCCTCTAGTTATCACCCCCAAACTAACGGCCTCACTGAGCGATTCCACCGCACTCTTGCTGACATGATCGCCGCCTACATTCAACCAGACCACAAGAACTGGGATGTAGTTCTACCATTCGTCACTTTCGCCTACAATACGGCTATTCAGCGGACAACCGGCTACTCACCATTTTACCTAGTTTATGGACGCTCCCCTACTTCTTTGCTGGACGTCTCCTTCTTTACCTGCCATGCGGATTCATCTCCATCCTCTTCAGAGGAATACGTTTTGCGGCTCGCAGAGAGCCGCCAACGTGCTCGTATAAACACTGAAGCCCGACAGCAAGACGGAAAGCTGGTTTATGATGAATCGCATCGTGCTGTATCCTTTCAACCTGGAGACGAAGTGCTCCTTTTGACGCCTATTCGCACACCTGGTTTGTGCGACAAGTTCCAGCCACGATTTATCGGGCCATACACAGTTCTTGAAGAAACTTCACCAGTAAATTATCGCGTGACGCCACTTGTAGTCCCAGCAGATCGCCGTTATCGAACCACTGAAGTCATCCATGTCTCCCGTATGAAGCCCTTCATGCGACGTTCTTTGTCCCCTTGACTTGCCGCGGCCAGGCTGGCCGCTCTCACGTGGGGGGAATCAGTGTGGGCATTTAGTATACCAATCCTCCTCATCTGTACATTATCATCATTATCATGTATTGCTTATGCATCCTCATCGTTGTCACGTATCATCATCATCTTGGTTCGTGCATCTCCGCTGTCGGCTGCCGGTTCCTCGGGCCTAATAAATGTCTTCCAAACCAAGACTTCATAATATAAGCAAAAGATTTTTCCTTGCCTGCTGATTGACATTAGCACACGCTCCCAAAGATAGAATCTCGGATAAACAAGTATGTGTGCGAATATTTGGTCCAACTGTTGTATGATATTTGTTTTGAGACCCACGCGGTCTTGAAACATAGGGATAGCTTTTAATATTAAAAACTAAAGACTATACATTTCTGACTAGTCTGCTTATTTGTATAATATGGTGTTATTGCATTATTTGTATAAACTTGTGCTAATATGCCGCAGGCCACGACAATTTGAGTGCATATACATCTAAATGATGATTACTGGTTCTGATCAATATATGAGCAAAGGATTTTTTATTACCCCCGACCCACATAAGCACCGCCCCCCCCACCAGAGCTGAAATCTCTACTAACCCTGTGTGTGCGAATGTGCGGTTGACTGTGGTATGATACATGAGAATCTGTCCCGTTCAGCAAAGCGAATTTACGCGCCACTTCACTGGCAAAACAAACTGTTAGACTAGTGTATTGAGTATCCTTGAGTTGTGGGATTTAAGAGGAGATGCGAGTTGAAAAATGCAATTTTTTTCTAAAATTACATATTTTTCGATTTTACTTGCTTTCACAAGTTTAGTTTCTTCATTTTTATCATGAAAAAATTGAAGATTGTAATTAGGCTCTATTCAGGTTAAAATCGCTTTTAAAGAGCACAAGCTGGCTACTAAAAACTCCACTGAAGTAATTATGTAGTCCCCCCTTGAAATTGTGACCTGGCTGCTTGCCATTGTATTTCACATGAGCAGTTCCCCAAAGCCACAAGCTCAAGATAACCATAATTCTTGAGCTCTCATTATGGAAGAAATCATTTTAAAAACACATCTTTGCTGCAGAGATGACCTTTCACTTATACCTTTAAGACGTGTTTTGTCAAGATCCATTTTTGGACATCATCTTGAGTTTGAACACCATGTTTTTGGTACTTCTAGTAGCCAGATCAGGATGAAATTTCATCCACATGTTCCTGAACATGTGAAGAGTGCAAGTATATTCTTTAAAACTTGGTATTGCCTACATAATTATTACAAACCTAAATTAAGCAATAAGTATGGACTGTGCATTCTAAGACTTCTCACATTACAATTTTTCTTGTCCATTAAATCGCCTCACATGTATGCACTCTTGCTAATTATTTGAATTTTGCAGTTAAGGCAATATGAGCTATTAATGGCTCAGAACCATAAACGTTTCGTGAGTAGAAAAAGTTCGTCCAAAACTAACTATATTTTACACATTGATTCGGTACAAAACGAATGCTATGCGACTTACTATAAACTGATATCATATTTAAAATCAGGATAAAATCTTATGCCGCAAAACTACCATTGCTGCTTTTTTTTTTTTTTTAGTAGCAGTTCCTCTTATCATTGCAAAGTGATGACATCCTCGCTTTGCCAAAAGGAGCATGGGAGGTACCACGTGAAACAGTGCTTCAGAAGATTAATCTTCACGCCAGATTTTTCAACGTGCACCGAAAGCATGTTCCAGCCGCCGTGATGGAGCGTGAATAGAACCTGCAACCTTGTGGCGGGTCTACATTTGCGTTTGCACAAACATGTGCTTTAGTTTGTTCTGCTCTAGTGCTCGGCACAACGATGGCATTGCAGTAACAAGAACCGCAAAACATCCTTGATTTTGTGCACTCGTGAATGCTTGCAGTATACAGGCCTGCATTCGCAGAGGCAGAGATGAATAAGATACACGTTATCTCTCGGGCTTTGGGAGCCATGTATCAAGCACTCTCTATATAAGTGCTTGATACATGGCTCTTAAAGCCTGAGAACATGTATCACGCAATCTCTATGAGTGCTTGATACATGCCTATAATTTGCCAGACAGCGACCTAGTAGTACAGTTATAGAAATATACTGGCTATAGTGTGCTGAGCGCACACATTCCGTACGAGAGAGGGTGGCCCCGCATGTGATGACTGCACTCAGATGCCACAAACGGCGCTGCGCGTCGAAAGGGTGCATGAAAGCGCCAAATTCCACTCGTCCTGTTGCTGCCGGAGCCTCGCCACGTTTAAAATGAGTGTGCGACAGCTGCTGCTATCTGATTTACTGTGAAGTTTGACGGCGCCATATGTACACTGCAACACCCTGAGATGTTAAAAGCTAAGCGGCAATGCAAAGAAAGGACGTCTATTGTACCGCTGTGTCACAGAAGTTATCGATCGGACAAAGAAAAGGTGCCTTGTTCCCCGCACTAACGGATCCAGCACGGTTTCCTGAATGAAAAAGTAGGATCAAGAGGGCAGACAGGAGGCTGAATCCAAAGACTGTCGTGTGAGAAAATCATTCTGAAAGTGACTCCCTATCTATCTATCTATCTATCTATCTATCTATCTATCTATCTATCTATCTATCTATCTATCTATCTATCTATCTATCTATCTATCTTTCTATCTTTCTATCTATCTATCTATCTATCTATCTATCTATCTATCTATCTATCTATCTATCTATCTATTTATCTATCTATCTATCTATCTATCTATCTATCTATCTATCTATCTATCTATCTATCTATCTATCTATCTATCTATCTATCTATCTATCTATCTATCTGTCTGTCTGTCTGTCTGTCTGTCTGTCTGTCTGTCTATCTATCTATCTATCTATCTATCTATCTATCTATCTATCTATCTATCTATCTATCTATCTATCTATCTATCTATCTATCTATCTATCTATCTATCTATCTATCTATCTATCTATCTATCTATCTATCTATCTATCTATCTATCTATCTATCTATCTATCTATCTATCTATCTATGCAATCGCATACATCTGGGTGCCCTCACGATCACCCCCACCCCCTGAACTTAGGGTAAACCAAAATTTGTGTGGGCGGGTAAGGTAATTTCATGAATACTCAGTGGTCCTGATATGAATAATTTCACAGTTCCGTCACGTACGCCATCAAACCTTTCTCGCCACATCTTCTTTTTTAACGCGTGAGCATTAAGCATTAAGCTGGCATTTTCAACGTTGACCCTACGAACAGGGGCGGCGCCAGGATGTTTTCACTGGGGGGGCAACCACCAAAATTGAGTTCCTCCGGGGGGGGCAAGCTAGCTCTGCTCCTACTAGGTTTTCAATATATGCTTTCGGGCACTTGGGTGGGCATAGGGGGGGGGGGGGGGGGGGCAGGCGAGAATTTTGGGGAGGCTCCAGCCCCCCCTTGCCCCCCCCCCCCCTGGCGCCGCCCCTGCCTACGAATGCAAATAATACACGTCTGTGTCCTAGCAGAGGAATCGAAGCCAAGAAATCTGCGTGGAAACCAAGTATTCTACTACAGAGCCACGCCAGGTCTTCGAAATACTTTGAAAGAAGAGCCAAATGTTCGTGAAATGCCAATGCTGGTTCCAGTGATCCAATTTCTCGCATATATTTAGTGCCACTTCGTAATGTTTCACTTAATAAAAAATTACAACAGAGTCACCTTGCATAGTATTGATTCCCAAGTTACGTGGGATCTGCCTCTTTTTTTTCTTTTGCGGGCAGTAGCGGATGGCGAAATGTATGCCACAAAATGATCTTTATTTGGTATTGCAAAGCACCAGTATTCTGAAAGCAATCGAGTCGTCCTTATACAATAAAGCATTATGTAAAAAAACACTCCGAAAATGCAGGAAAATAATACATGGCCTCGCGTGGCTCGGCCTCCTGAAAGCTTCGCAGCGCTTGCGGAGCGCAAGGATTGAACGCAAATGCTCCCACTAGCACAGCAGCGCACCATGCGTGCGCCGCCGGCAGTCATCAGCTGCGGGGCCATCTCCTAGCCCGCGCTCAGCACACTAGGCTGTATATTTCTAGACACTGTACTAGTAGCTTGAAAAGAAGAGCGCGCGCCGTTTTCATTTATTATTATTATGAGTACTTTATTTCAATTTTTTGTCAAGCTGGATAAGCACCTTGCCTCGACTTGATAAAACTATAGTGAACTAGAAGAGATAATGAAACAATTAAGCTGTCATCATCAGCATTCCAAGATTATCTAGCTCCGTTACTGGCGATTCCGCGTGTGACATTAAATTTACAACTCAAAAGAAGATCGTCGCCTGAAGAACGTTGTCGTTTACAACTTTCAAATGACCCGCTAAAAGCGGTGACGACTCTCTCAAGCATAACTCTCGTATCTTCTCGACAATAACGAGAGTGCACGAATGTTTTCTACTACAGTGTTTTGTAATTTTCGCAACCACGCTGTGCAGCAGCGTTGCCGACTGAGTTTGTCATGAAATTCTTGTTTGGGCCAAAAGTACCTACGAATCCCCAGTGTTCTTACGCTTGTCACAAAAGTGAAGACCTAATTTTTTTTAGATAAAACAAGGTTTTTTAGTGTACTTTATGCTTGAAAACTTGCGTTTACAGCATTGTCAGCGTTTTGTGTCTCGTAATAAGCAGTCACATTGACTGCAATCATTGATAGCAAAAACTATAAATAATATTGTATGAAACTTTATGGCAAAATCTTTAGAACTGTATTATGGAGCAAAACATACGGCCTTGTTTCTAGACTCGCATCATGCTGTGCTACCATCGTGCTGGCATTTCAATCACAAGTTTCAAAATGTACTGAAGATTCAGTGTTGTTCATCTTTGTTTCCCAATCTCACACACGCTAAAAATAACGACAGTCACTGATGGTAATTTTTGCGTGTTTTTATCTTTTGAGGAAACTAGGATGAGGTTATAGCCGTTCAAGGAGGTTATACTTAGAACTTCTGGAGTGGCGGTCCCGCATACCCGCCCATGTATCGGAGTGAAGCCGCGGAAACCCGTCGGCGGCCATATTGCTCAGGGCAGAAGGAGGCGGCGACTGCCTTGTGCCGCCGTTGTGCCCCGTACGCTTGCAGCCGTGCCTTCTGTAATAGCAATGAAAGGGCCGCTTTATTTTTCTTAGGACGCGAGGGAACTTTGAAACGACTAATATACATCCTATTTATTTTTTTCTTGACACTTACACTGAGAGTTAAAGATGATGCGATAGGATATCAGTTTGTATTATATGTTTACACTGTTGTCTCACGGCAGAAGTACCGCTCGAGAAGATGCAACGAAAATAAAATTTAAGAGCGGGAGAAGTTGTAGAATGCTAGCTGGAGACGAAAACAAAAATATGAAACCAATAACGCAATAAAGGAAACTGAAGGTTCACGGTACAACCATATTTATTCACTTGTCCACATTCAGCACCACGGTTACCGGCCGCGGCGGCCACTTTTCTAATGGAGGCGAAAAGCGAGAACGAGATTTCGGCGCAGGTTAATGATTCCCAGATGGTGAAAATTAATCCGGAGCCCTCCACTACGGCAAGGCTCATTGCCTGCAATGCGTCGGCCCGTTAAACCCTACAGTTAGTCACATTCAGCACCAGATGCATTTGACTAAACCAAACGTTAAATCTTCCAGCAAAAAATTAAAATTCTGACTAAAAGAACAAATGCATCAAACACTAACAGTGAGCTAAATTAAATAGAAAAACACATCAATCAAGTTCTCGCACTTAGACATTTTTGAAAATAATCTCTCTTGTTAGGAGTGTGCGCACGTTTTTGTTACAGTTCTCCTGGTTCATTCTCCTAGAAATGTGATGAAGTCTTGTTCTGATGTACACGCTGGCAATTTTCTTTGATAAGCTATATATATGGTTATCAAGGGGGTCACAGTCCAGCAGGTGAGGCTCCAGCTGCGCGAACAATGCTTTTTCAAACACTGCAGTCATCACATGTACCAAAAGGCTATCTGAGCTAGTATTAAGGGATTTCAAATTCTTGCATTCATGCTGTAGTACTCGCAGTCCCTTTTCTGCAATACTGCAGATCTCTAAGACGTCCTTGGATGGTGCGACAAGTCCACCTCTGTTTTTTGCTCTGACAAGGTCTGGTTCTTCGCTTGATTCCAGCGCAGCACAGCACTCCTCACAATTCGTGACAGACCGCACCTTGCGAGCCACAAATCCCGCTATATACGGCACAACAGCACTCGTCACCGCTGAAAGGCTCTGGGGGAGATCCACACGATGAGTGTAGTCATGTTCATCATCCACAGGCTCCAGAAGCGACGACCTCCTGTGTGACGTAACTGCTGTTGGTGACTCGGCAAGGCTGACAGCACTGGACATGTTCAGGATAGACACCACATCTCGGCAGCAGTTCCCAGCGTCAGACGATGTTACCTCTGTGTGGAAGAGGAGGCGCTTATAGGCGGCTCTGAACTGGCAGGCTGTGGGGTTGTTGTTGTATCCCCCCTTTCCCCTCACACAACCAAAAAACGTTTCCAAATGGTCTTGCGACATCTTGTGCGTCAACAGATACTTCAAAATTTTCGTGGCCACAAGGGCATCGAAAAGGGCAGTGACACTTCGAATGCAAATGATGAGGCCAACAAACCCAGTTTTTTTCAGTCCATCTATCACTGGTCGCCCACTTGCATCCTTCAGCCCCCTAATATACTCCTCGGCTTCGTGGAAGAACGATTTCCAAGAAGCTGCATTCTGCTGCCGCAGTAGGGCTTTGAATGATCGCGCCAGAGGGTTCCTCGAGTTCAGAATATCGAAGAGGCGATCAAAGATTCGAATGAACTCCGCTGTTGCGTGGGCACCTTGAAACTGGGGAAGCTTCAGTTTATACTCGCAGAAGTCCAGTGCATCAGCAACAGATGAGCTAAGGGTCTGCACAGCCAGTCGAACCTTCATTTTTTGCTTTGCCCACTCCAGATGAACTTTCGTCAGCTTGTTTCCAAGGTGCAAGCCCTCTTTTTGTTGCAAGGCCTCAAGAGCTTCAATGTATGACCACTTCACTTTGCGCCCTTGAACATCAGTGAGGTGGTTTACTGATCCCAAGCAGTTACGCACAAGCTTGATCATGTGGCAGCATCTAGAATCACAAATACTTTGCTTGGGCAATCTTCTAAGCACTGGAATGAGGTGTTAAATCCCGGAGAACGACAGCGGAGATCAGCACCAAGAAAACTGGCCATTGAAAAGTTCGAGGCCGCTCCATCAAAAGTCAGTGATGCTGCTATGACAGCTGCTGAAGTCACGCGCGAGATACACTCTTTCGTTAGCTGCGCTCTTTCAGAACCAGAGAGAGAATCAACGAAAAAATACCCAAGGGGCACCTTCAGCCTCATATTGAGTGCCACCAGCATGAAAAAACAGGCATTCGTTGCTTCTGGGAGGCTGTCATCTGGCATTTCCATGCCCAAGTCGACATATCCGAAAACTTTGTTGCCCACAAGTTGGACATGTTTTTTAATAGACATGTTGTCAATCATTATGGCAGCGACCAGTGGCTCATCTCTTCCTTGCACTATGTTCTTGATAAACTCGAATGATTCTGAGGTGAAGCCAGGATCACCATTCACTGCCTTGTACCATTCGCGAAGAGTTCGCTGGTTTGGCAAAGCATTGTTAAACTTAGCTCGCACATAATCATAAGCTCTTGGCGAATAATAGTGAAGCGTCAGTGCAAATGCTCTTAATTCTGGGGGGTATTTGTTCGTCTTTTCATGAGTTCTCTTGAGAAGCTGCTGGATATCCGGAGAAAATGACGCTTGGAAAACCTCCAACCCTTTTTCCGACAAAAGGTTCTGCTCCTTTAGCTGCTCAATCAAATCCTGAGAAGCATCAATGCGTTTTGAAAGTCTCCGTTTCTTCTGTTGCAACGTCTTGACCTTGTTTTTCAGCTGCTGTACCTCTTTCGCCGATTCATGCACTTTCTGCTTGTACCACTCCTTCGGGGGGGAAGTTTGCAGGGGGGAGACTTCGGCAGCTTCATCCAAAACAGGCTCCTGAGGCGAAGGCATCTCCCGACTTTTTAAAGGAGCTCGTTTTCTCTTCTCCTACGCAAAAAGAGGAATAACGCGACAGCGTCAGAAATTTAGGCATTTAGAGCGAATGCGCAACTAAATATTAGAAACTGAAAATCCCAGAGATGCGGAGCTAACGCTACAATAACTACATTTGGTAAACGAAGAGCTCACGAAGCGTACTCACTGGCTTTTGTAGGTGCGCTGGAAACGCTGCAAACTTGGTAGGGATGCTACCAGCTCGTAGTCTCGTTGTTTGCCCTGTTCTATCGAAGCAGTCTGCTTCAAAGTGCGTTGAACACAAGACGTCATTCTTCTTCGGAGTCCAACCTTCTCGCCTCACAGCGCGCTCCCATGCACTGCGCAATTCGCAGTCTTTGGGAAACCTGCAAAGCACAAAAATGTTTCACAGTGTCTCCATGGCACCCGGACGTAAATGGGAAATGCTTGTACGCGCGAATGCATTCGTAATCGCAAAAAAATGCGAGGGAAAGCGAGCGAGCAAAGCACGCTACTTACACGTGAAAAGTTATCCCCGGTGTTTGCTTCACGCGATTTGCGCAGCCAAATGCTGCGCAAGAGCCCACCATCGTCTTCAGAAGAGGTCACAGTCGTCTGCCACAGCGGCCTCATTCGATTAGAGGCACCGCACTCAAGAAAAACAACGGAGAGGCCGCACGCACATGCACGCGTTACAATGCGTTCGACCGCTTTCTGCCCTGAGCAATATGGCGGCGCGTGGCGTCAGCCGCGGAGCCCCTCCGCCACTCCAGAAAGTTTAGTATAACCTCCTTGTAGCCGTTGTGGTAGTGTATAGGTGTTCTGTGATATAACTATAACCATTTCGAAAACTTTATGGCGCTACTTGCAACACTACAACGCTACTGGCAGAATAGTTTCTATTTTATTAGAAGTCTATACCCGCACTAAACCGGAAACACCGGTCGCTTTTTCCGGCTGTGTGTGCGAGCAAGCGAGCAGCGTTTGTTACGCACGTGCTCAGTGTGGTCACTCTGTGGTGTGGTGTGATACCTAAGTTTGTATGCCTTTGCGCGTAATATAATTTGTGCTGTGTCTTCGCGCTTTTAAGCACTAATTTTATTAGGACTAATCTTCCGCGTGTGCGCAGCATCAGTAAAGAAATGGAGCACGAAAATGGCAAACAGGACGCAGCTTTCGAAGATAACTCCGACAGCAGCGATGTTGAGGGACTCGTAAATGTGAGTGGTGGAAGTGACAAACCGGTAACAAAGGAGTTCAACTTGATGACCATCTCTGAACTGGAGGCTTTGTTAAATGATCCAAACTCCACGTTGTCTAAACGCTTCCGGAAACGTGTGTGGCGAAGAATATACTGGCTGAAAAAGAGACCGGAGAGAAGGTACGTATACGAGCATTACTGCGAACGCAGTAGTTTTATGGGACGCAGTGTAACGGTAAGCGAGTTCCAGATACGTGCCAAACGTTAGTGCCAGCGGCATCACTTACCTTACGACCTTCTGTCATTTGCGTGCAACTTCGGTTGAACCCGTGGAAAAAGTGCCTAGCATCTTGCCCATTGTCATCTGCCCATTCACCTGACTATCTTTCAACATGCTCGCTGGCATCAAAGGAGAAAGAAATCACTTAAAGCATGAATCCGATCCCTGTAATTTTGCTTCTTCATGACAGATTCTATTTTTTTCCGCATTTGTGAGGCAATGAACTTCCGAAGTAAAGCCATTCGATGATTACGTAGAAAAGTGTTGCAGGGTTTCTTAACCCGTGTGACTGATTTCAAAAGAAATGTACGGGCTGTTTAACAAAGATCTGTAACTAAGACTCGTTTTAGGAGGTGGTACAGAGCTACATTTACAAACTCAAGTTCAATGTTTTTCTGTTTTGGTGCAGTGCTAACACAGTCTTGTTTAAATGCAGGGCTTTGGAAAAAGAGAAGAAAAAGCGCAAGCGGGAGGCGTTCAAGTCCAGGAACGGGGAAGCGGCAGTGCACAAGAAGCCCACAATCACAAAGATGGAGGAATCCTTGTGCAAGATTAAAGTGGCCATTGACCTCTCCTTTGACAGCTACATGACTGACAAGGTACAGTAGGCGCTAGTAGATCATCAGAAGTATGGTAATTATGAGGGTGTAAAAAAGGGATATTGTTTGAACTCTTGAATAGAGGGCATAGGACACATTCATACGAACAGACATGTGCACAGAAAGCGAGAAAGGCTGTGTTTCTTAACTGTTTGCTGTTAATGGTGCCATGAATGCTTTAAAAAACAACTGTAGTTGTGAGTGTGTCCAGAAATCAAAAACAAGTTCAAAAGCTACAACAATCCTCCGTCTTATCGCCAATAAGGTGGAAGCGGTTTTTGCGAGTTTCCAAAACAGAAAGCACTCGCAGCAGTATCGTTTGTGTCAGTCAGTGCCCGAGTGAAAACCGGTATAATCGGGTACCAGGGAGCAATAAAAAACAGAGTAACAAATCGGTCACCTATTGAATAATTCTAAACCGAAAATTATAAGTTTTGTGGGCCCAACAAGCGGCTACTGGCCGACAAACGAAATTGAAGTTAACTGGCATGCTGGTTCAGTAAAGCATTTAATAAACAATAAAATAGAAAGACATCAGTGCAAGGAAACAATTCAACTTATGTGTGGCAGCATATGGCAAGCAAGAGAAATGAAAAAAAAAGGCATCTATTTTAGACATACAGGCAGTAACGTGCATGTACGTCTGACTATCTTGTGGCTGTTAGTGAATGGCATACATGCGCATCTTCAACCCTCAGAGGATTAGAGATGTAGTTGTGAGGTAATTATATTGCCAAGTCGCAGAAACAGCATAAGTCGGGTATTGGAAAGCTCACTTTCTATTGGAAAGCTCACAAGGCACTCCCAAAGAGGACCTGGCAAGAACTTCGTCTTCCTTTCTTGCTCAGAGAAACCGCGTCTGCAAATAGGGTTCCAGACGCACACTTTCTCGCCTGGTTGATAAGTGACGTATCTGTGTTGCAGGTTATAACGTTGTGCGTCGTAACTCTGCTGCTGGGCGATTTGTACGCGTGCAAGCTGCCTCCCTTCTTCAGCTCGTTGAGTAAAAGCTTGTGAAGAAGACTAAATAGCGTGCCTCGGGTAGTTTTGGGTTGTGCCGTATTATAGGCAAACGTCAAGTATGGCAGAACGTCGTCCCAATTTTTATGGCCCACGTCAATGTACATGTCTCTTTGAGGTGTTCTGTTAAGTCATTAATTTGTGGACGGAAATCTTTGGTACCTGGCGATGCGATAGGGATAATAGCGAACAATGTGGCGTGCTTCCCCACAATGGAAGCACGAAGGCCGCTAGTCAGGGGTATGCCAGATGCTGGTTTTGCGAACTGGTAGTGGCATTGGCGTGGAAGTTTGCTTGTAGTACCAAGGAACTGTCGGCGGCTGTGGCTGGTGGTACTGCTGTGGTGGTGGCTCGTTAGCTGGCTCTCAGCGGAGAACATCAGCATAGGCTGGCCTAACCGTGTCAGTGTTTCGCTCGGGAAGTAAAAGTGCTTGCCTTATCTCCTGGAGCACAACTTCTCCAACATGACAATCGCGCAGTCAAGCGGTGTGGCAGCGAGCTTCTTCACCTCTTCTTGTACGATTTCGCATATGAGTTCCTGCAAAGAACGCTCATCAGGTGTCACTGTAGTCAAGGCAGTTGCGCTGATTTTTCTGCTGTTGTTTGGGCGGTCGTACTGGCAGTAGCGTCGCTGCAGTGCGCGTTCGATGGTGGTCGCCTCCTTGGAAAATTCATCGACACATGAAGGCGGGCTTCGCACGAGACCAGCAATGTTCCTTAACACCACTCATTAGGTGGCTGATCTTTCTGCTTTCGGACATATCAGGGTCTGCTTGATGAAAAATGCGGGCCATGTCCTCAACAAACATAGCAACAGATTCATTTGGCTTCTGAATCCGTGATTCTAGGAGTTGCTATGCATGCTCCCGCTTTTCGGTGTTTGCGAACGTGTCTAAGAACTTCCGCCATAATTCGTCCCACGTTAACCTCACGCGATTTGTGAACCATGTGCGGGCTCAGTTTTCAAGAGGGAAATACACGTATCGCAACTTCTGTGCTGCGTTGCACCCATTAACGTTGGCTGTGCGCTCGAACTTCTCGAGCCAGTCATCTGCGTCCTCATATGTGTTGATGTGGAAGTCCACAGGAATTCTAGGTTTGAAACAGTCACCTGTGTCGTGCTTGGGCTGGTCATGGCGGGGCTACTGCTTCCGGGCATAGTCATGTTTTCCGGCAAAGGACCGAACTCTGGGCTCAGGCCTAACAGGCGGCGGTGATCGGGTGTTTCGACGAGCGAAGTCTTTGTGGACTAGATCCAGGGCTGTTGAAAGGTGTCCTGGCCATGTACCCAGCACCTCCATCAGTGTCACGACACAGAAATCGTAGAAGTCTGGTATTGGAGAGCTCACTGTAATTATATGCAAGGCACTCGCAAAGAGGACCGGGCAAAAACTTTGTCTTCTTTTTTGTAGGTTGAATGCAGCAATATTAAACACTCCGTGAGTGCATCTCCTAATGGTGGCTGTTACGATGGTGCCGTAATAAAGCAGAAATAATACCCATGTAAAAAGAACGATGGTGCAAATAACACATGCATTCTTCTAAAGAGGCGTTTCATCCTTATCTATGTTTACATTTTTGTGCTGTTATATTGATGCCACATCCATGCTTTTCCTCCATGTCTTTTTTGTATGACTTATGATGCGCAGTTAGAGTATAGGAGTAAATTGTACTATAAGCTTAATGAGTAACATTCACGAAACAGTCTTAATGTAACCAGCAGCCAGGCGAGTCCTTGGAAGAATAGGAGGGAAGGGCGGGTGAGTGCAGCAGTCTTGGCCGCCCCTGCCGCTGAGAAATGTCGACGTGCGGAAACGTTGGTGGGCAGGTCACACAGAGCGCGACATAACACCTCCCTTCCAAGATTCGTTGACCAGAAAGAAGGTGCAATGAAAAAAAAAAAAAACAATCGCACAAGATGCAACATCACATTACAAAATCAAAATGAACCTGTCACTCGCGTGCGCTGAACTTGCTGTGAGGCAGCACACACGACGCACAGTTCACTTTGAAATCATGTGACTGCAGTAGGTTCGGTGGGCAAAAGTTCATTTTGCAACACACCATTTGCACGAAATAAGCAGGGAACCCTCCCTGTCACAAGACCTTAGAACGCCAATAGTGCCCAGGCTGGTCGCTCACACCACCCTCATGTTAGCTTTGCCCCTTGGGGCTTTCTGACACGCAGAGCAAGTAGTGGTAGGCGATGAAGGTCATCGTAACCCCAACACCTCATACTTTTAGATTCTTTTAAGGCCCAAATTACTGCGGATGCTTCGTGTTCAGTGGTAGTCCACCGCATCTGCGTAGGTGTAAACAAATGATTACCGAACGCTATCGGCACCTCGGAGCTTTCATGAATTCGTGTCTAGCCTGCACGTGCAACTACAGTGGATGCGTCGGTGGAGAACACGTGCGATGTTCGGAGGTTTGGCGTGGCAAGGGATGCGGTCTCGCACAGTCCATCTACCAGGTGCATGGTCGTCTCACTGATTGCAGCATTCCCCCGGCATTATTCAGCATTTTATCGCCATGTTGTTTATCACGCAAATTTATCGCATCACTTTGTTGCTGAGATTTTAGTGCCCCGCGGTTTCTCTCATCGGCCTCAATTATGGTTTCCCACGTAGAATCCTTTAAAGGCTCGACACCAGCCGAAGTTGGGCTTGTGAATGTGTGTTCGGCGAGGTTCTCCTGCGATTGTGTCCCCATCGTAGCCATATGTACCTGTAACTGTTCCCAAGTGTCAGCGGATATTGAACAGTCTGAGTGGCCGGCCGACCTGTCCATCAGGGCACACATTACTGGCGTCGAGCTCTCTTACTTGGATTGAGGCACCCAATCTCTGCGCAGTGAGAGGAATGACGGCAAGCTTCGCTTCAATTTTATCATCGAAGGTGAACACTAGGTCGACGGTGCCGTGTGGTTTAACGAGGTGGCCCGGTATGCTGCTCCCTTGCACAATGGCGAGATCAGTGCCCATTTCCACAATCTTTTTCAAAACTTTCTCTTCGCAGTTCAGCTGTACATTGTGGAGTACTAAAAGCGCCTCATTACAGCTGATTGAAATGCGCACGGTTACCCTCTCTGTAGGCTCTTCACCTTTAGGGTTAGCGTTCTCGCCATTTACTGGACAGCTGTCACTGTAATACTGCCAGCTACCGCAGCTGGGGCACCCTTGCGAGCGCGACTGGTTCTTGCCTCCCCAGGAAGACTTACTTTCCTGTGCCTTTGTGCCTGTGTCTCCGCGCTGTGGAGGGACTTTTGTTTGTTCAGCCTGTCAACCTTTTCGCAGATCGGCTCTTTGTTCGTGGCTCCAGCTTTTCTGCAGGTGCTACCTTTCCCAGTAGCTTCCTCTACTGTCTGAAATAAACGAGCTAGCTCGCAAGCTTTCAACGAATCTTCCCCATCACACAGTTTAACATTCTTGGGTTAGACTGGCTTTTATCTTGTCAGCGACCAAGAGCTCTACCAGGCGTCTGAAGGTGGAGGCGGAGGCACCGCGGGCTTTTACGAAGTTCAAATAACTCTATACGCGAGTTACACAAATGTCCTCCATGTCTCGTGGCAGCGTTTAGTGGCACTGAGGAATCGTCTGGTAATCCACTGCTGACAGTTTCAGTTTCTCGAGTATGACGCTTTTCATGGTGCCGTAATCGCGATGTTGCTCGCGTATGAGGCGTGTGGAAAGGTACAGCAAGCGTTGGGCGATCAGTGGGAAGGTGTCCCCTGAAATATCTCAGCATGCCATACATCTCCAACGAGCTCTCCACCGATTGAAACCGGATGGATACCTCCCCGTCAGCCAAAGTTTAGGAAATGTGCCCGCTAGCATCTGCTCATAGTGTCTAAGGAGCTTTATTGACCTACTGGGAGATGTTGCATTGCTCTCGGCATCTTTTGTATGCGGTGAGCTATCCCTCTGATGTTGAACAATCTGCAGCTTAATTTCCAGGGACCTCCATTCTTCTTCGGCGATTTTAAGCTGCATTTACATCTCTTTCTCTGAAATTGAGGGAGTGGTCATACCGCGGTTTTAGTCGGCCCTACCATTTCCGCTCTCATTTCCCATTACGCAAGTGCGGCATTTGTCAGAGTGCCTGAAATTAGTGAGAATATGAGCGGGCCAGCCCAAACAACACAGAGATGTTCAGGAATGGGGCAGGAAGGGCTGATCTGAGCACTTTGCTGGGGGAGCTATCGACGCTGGTGTATGCCGTCGCTGGTCAGTGTCGCTCCGTAGCTCAGTACATAGCTCACTACATGGTTGTCTCGGAAAGTCTTTCGCGGCGGTCTTGACAAGGACGGCCGCTTGCCGCTCGTTTTATGCCTGCCCGGGCCTTTCGGCACTCCTGATGCTCTGCATGTGAGGTTAGGCTTCGGCTACTGCTGCTCCGGTGCTTGCGGGCTCCTTCATTGTCCTTGAGTTTCGTTGTTTAAAAGCCTCGTCCAGTAGTTTCTGAGGGTGCAGCGATCCTGCTTGACTGCACCAGTAAACTTCAGGTTCTTTTTGTGCGAAGCAAGGCCAGGCCCAAGTGTCTCGATGGTGTTCTCTGCAGTCTTCGATGGCTCCGGAGGAAGATGCCTTAACGTTGGACATTAAAAGAACAAACAATTTATACGGGAATGTACGGAAAACGTGACCCTCAGTAGGTCCGACAGCCGCAGGGCCGGTGTGAAGCCGGCCAACTTCTTGTAGCGAAAAGACCTGTGAGCACTCCTGACCGCTCCTTTTGATTATCCCTTTTTTCCCCCGGATCACTTCTCGTCTCCGGCGGTCGTTCACTAAGCAGACAGGCAAGTCCTTGGAAGAATAGCAGGGGAGAGCGAGTGAGTGTAGCAGTCGTGGCCGCTCCCGCGGCTGAGAAATGTCGACATGCGGAAACGTAGGTGGGTTGGTCACACAGAGCGCGACATTCAGGACTTTGCATTCAAGTTTATATTTGTGCTGATAGTATGACTAGTATGGCTAGCATAAATAACTAGCATGTAAATTACTGCTGTGCACATTTGTATTGAATTTTATTGTTTGAAAACTGAATAGCAGTGCATTATATTTATTTCAGGAGAAGGGCAAGTGTCGTAAGCAGGTTCAGCGCTGCTACTCGCTCAACCGCAGATCTCCAGCTCCTGTGCAGGTGAGGTGGCCAGCTTGCTTTCATGCTTGGTTGTTCTTTACATGTTCTTGAGAAAGATAACAGTTTGCTGCCACAAAGCCGTATTGTGGGCTGTCTGCGAGTGTGGGCTCTCCTTTTGCCACACAGTATGACACTACACGAATTTACCACAGATGCAACAGCCATGGTGTTGCAAGCACCCTGTCACAGCTGCACAGTCACTGACTCAAGTGTCAAGAAGATTCTCTTCACTTGGAATTTGCATGAGGAGAACAATACTGAAGCACACAAGTGGGCTGCCACATACACTTTTGTGGCCCAGCTCTGAGGTGTATGGATGCAGAAAATGCGCCCTTACCTGTACCATCCTTCAAAAATGCTGTCATATGATACAGCTTGACAATCGAATCCGGTGTCCTTGATAATGTGTCTAACTATAGACCGGTATCGCTAACCCCCGTTTGTTGCAAGACACTGGAACACATAATCTATTCTTGCCTTATAAAACACCTTCAAGATAATAATTTTTTCACTCTGTCTCAACATGGCTTTCGCGCAGGCCTTTCGTGTGTTACACAGCTAACCGAATTCGTACATGACATCGCTTCATCATTCGACCAGGGCATTCAATTGGAGGCTGTATTTTTGGACTTCAAAAAAGCTTTTGATGTCGTCCCCCACAGTCTTTTGCTTCATAAGTTGTCGTTTCTTGGTATTCCTAAAACCCTCATAGACTGGATTAAGGATTATCTCAGCAGCCGCAAGCAATGTGTTGTGATAAATGGTGTGTCTTCATCAACAGCTGATGTACTGTCCGGGGTGCCACAGGGGTCGGTCCTGGGGCCGCTTCTGTTTTTGATTTTTATCAATGATTTTCCACTGGGTTTGAAATCAACAGTGAGGCTTTATGCTGATGATTGTGTTTTGTATTGCCCAGTCAAGTGTTTTGATGACACCACAGTACTTCAGTCTGACCTCGATAAGATTGTGTCTTGGTGTGCTCAGTGGCAAATGAGTTTGAACCTAACTAAATGTTTTCATGTGCAATTTAATAACAAAAAAAAGGTAGTATCCAGGTCTTATTACTTAAATTCCTGCCCAGTACAAAAGGTAGATCAAGTCAAGTATCTCGGCGTAACATTCACGGCAACACTAGATTGGACCAGTCACGTAGATCTAATCACAGCCAAGGCTTCGCGCTTAATTCATTTTTTCCAAAGAAATTTCAGCGACGCGCCGCAAACACTCAAGGAAACCCTGTATATTACAAATGTGCGCCCAATTTTAGAGTATGCTTGTGTTTCTTGGGACCCTTTCACGAATGTACTGAAAGAAAAGTTGGAGAAGGTGCAAAAAGGGGCTGCTAGGTTTGTTACAGGAAACTACGATTTTAGAATAAGGTATTCTGGAATTCTTCAGGCCTTGGGTTGGGAACCCCTTTGTGGACGACGGAAAGTTCAAAGACATAAATTTCTCTATAATATATATCACGGTAAGACTGGGCTAAATAAAGAGCGGTATTTAAAGACGCCTAGTTATATGTCCGAACGGAAAGATCACTTATATAAAATTACAGAATATACCTGTCGATTGGGTGTCCTTAGATACTCTTTCTTTCCAAATTCTATTAGTGACTGGAATGTGCTAAAAATACCAATATTCTCTGATTCTAATTTCCTAACAGCCATTGAAACAGCATTTTGAGCTGCTGAAATAACCCATATATTTAACGTTGGCTTTGTACTTCTCTTGTTTGTTGATTTTTTATATGTATAATTACTGTTTTCGTTGTATAATCCTGTGTTTTGTACTTTTGTTCTAATGCTGTACTACAAGTGTTGATTTCTCCTGTATACTGTAATGCACGATTTATTTGCTTTTAATTTTGCTGTTTTGTATTCTATTTTCTACTGTAACCCCCCTACAACAATTCCCAATGGGCGATGTAGGTACTTGTAATAAATAAATATAAATAATAAATCAAGCTTCTGAATTTATTGCTGGCAAAGTAAAAAGCAGGCTGACATTCAGGAAGAATGTCAAGGACATTGGGGGTGATGTCACGATCATGTTTCCCCCGCAGGGGCGCCTGCGCAAGTAGGCGTTTGGTGTGTAGCGACACCACGAACCCGAGCTAACGGGGGAGTTTTGACTCCCTCCCACGCCTAGCCGTGCGTGGCTTTGCCGTGTCCGGGGAAAAGGGGATCCTGGGGGTTGAGCCGACGCTGGGTGATTGGACCGTTAAGGCCCCCCGGCAGAGGCAACACACCCCTTTGGCCCCGGCTTCACGTAGACGGCACCCCTGGGCTGACCCACCCAGGGGAAATCGGCAGTCGCCTTTTCCTATCTCTCTCTCTCCCTACATCTTCGTCTTTATCTCTTACTATTTATCTGTCCTGTCTTCTACTCTCTTCCGTTTACTTCCGATATTCATGGCGGCAAGGGTTAACCTTGTGTAGGTATCCCACCTTGGATAATTACATTGGGTTATAGTGACAGCGTACGGCTGGCGTCCGGAGGGCTTGTTTCAACAAGTCCAACCGCGTCCCCTTGTTGGGCTCCGTGGTGGGTGGTCGCCGCTGTTACCGAACACATTCATACTTGTATGGCTTTACAAGCATCCGCCGACCTTGATCAGTCTCGCAAAAGAGGCCGCACCGAAGCAAGTTATCACGTCTCGAAAGAAACCAAATTTACTTTCGCGAAGTACCACATTATCCACAGTGACAGCACACCTCTAAGAAAATTATCCCCATTTTTGGTGGCCAAGTGCCTAAAAGAAAAATTAGGACCCACATACAAAGCATCCGAAATGTCAAGCGGTGACCTCCTTTTGGAGCGAACCGAAAAAGACCAAGTGCCTAAGCTATCCCAACTAACCAGCATTGGAGAAACAGCTGTCACCGTTTCGGTCTATCGCTCTCTAAATACCAGCAGGGGAGTAATCTCTGAGGAAGACTTCTTAGGCATTAGTGACGAAGAGCTCCTCGAAGGATTCCAAGACCAAAATGTCATAAAAGTCCAAAGAATAGTAATCCGTCGCAATAATCAGGAAGTGCCCACCAAACACGTAATACTAACCTTTGGAACATGTGAAATGCCCACCTCTCTTAAGGCTGGGTACTTAAAAATAAATGTCAGACCTTACATTCCCAACCCCAGACGCTGCTTCAAATGTCAGAGATTCGGACACGCCTCGCACTCTTGCAGAGGCAAAAAAACATGCGCAAAATGCAGTGCAAACGACCACAAATCAGAAAATTGCTCATTCTCACCCCACTGTGTTAACTGTGACGGGGAACACCCAGCGTATTCCCGGTCATGCCCATGTTGGAAAAAAGAAAAAGAAGTGATCGCTCTGACCGTCAAAGAAAAAATATCATTCAGCGAAGCGCGAACACGGCTATCATATCTTTTCCACAGAAGTTACGCCGTTGTGACGCAGTTGGGGGCAGCGTCACAAAGGCCTCAGGAGTCGACCGCTACCACACCCAGTGGTTGTATGGTGACTCAAACCGCCCCTGTAAAAGAAGCAGCGCCAGCTGCTCCATGCACATCAAAGGGCCCGCAGACTCCGGTCTCCCTGGGCCCTAAACTCAATAGAGCGCCAAGGCCTGAGATCCGTTTCTCAGCGCCTCACTCTCGATCTTCCAGTGCCTCAGACAAGGCAATGGAGATCGACCACAAAACTCCGGTGTCATCGACACCGAAGGACAAGCCCTCTCTCGAGCGTACCAAACAGGACAAGGACAAAGTCCCAGTAACCACAATAAGAAAGCGATAACCGTAATGGTTATCGTATTTCTCTCTATTTCTATTTCTTAATATTGTCACCTATCATCTTTTATACCGATCAATCCCCAGAAGTATATTTACTTAACTTTATTCTGCCATGGCTTTTATCGTACATTGGAACTGTAGAGGCTTAATTCATAACTTAGGTGACATAAAGGACATCATTAACAAATTCTCACCAGTAGCCTTTTGCCTCCAAGAGACAAATCTTGGTGCAAAACACAGCCATTTCCTAAAAGGCTTCAAAGTTGCCCGAAACGACCGCGAACATTGCAACCGTCTTTCAGGAGGAGTAGCCATAGTGGTGCAGGGCAGCACTCCTACGCGAGATGTCCAAATAAACACATCTTTCGAGGCCGTAGCCGTCACCATCCTATCATACAAAACCATCACCATCTGCTCACTGTATATCCCACCTCACACCCTTTTCACCACCAATAACCTAGAAAATCTAGTGGAACAGTTGCCAAAACCATTTATCTTAGTTGGGGATTTCAATGCTCATTCAACCCTTTGGGGTAGCGACAAAACTGACGCAAGAGGGCAAGCCGTGGAAGATTTCATTTTAACAAATGACATCTGCCTTCTTAATTCCGGTGCTTTTACCTACTTTTCACCAACCTCGCGCACTTTTAGTTGCTTAGATCTCGCCATGTGTTCATCGTGTATTTTTAATGATTTTAAATGGGACGTCGTCAACACATTTTATGGCAGTGATCATCAACCCGGCATCATAAAACTCATACCATCTTACCCAACTCTAACAAGCAGGCCACGCCGGTGGAAACTACAGCTCGCGAACTGGCCAGTTTTCACAGAAAACGCTAAGCTCGATGAAGTTTTCTCATCGGAGCTTTCTGATGAGAAACTAAACGAAGAGTTCGTCAAAGTTTTAATCTTAGCAGCAGAAAAAGCAATACCGCAATCATCCGGCATCGTACCCAAGAAATTCAACCCTTGGTGGACAAACGAGTGTACTGATGCCAAAAAACTACAAAATAAGGCCTGGGGAATTCTACGAAGATATCCCACCTACGCCAACCTCATCAACTTCAAACAGGCAAAAGCCAGAGCCCGATTTATTCGAAGACAGGCAGAAAAGGATTCATGGCAAAAATACATATCATCAATTAACAGTTCAGTCACATCTAAACACATCTGGGACCAGGTGAGGAAGTTCAAGGGAGAGTACTCCTCCTACACAATACCACTGCTTACAAGTCCAGACACACAATCAACACTAGACGACCAGGCCAACCTATTAGGAGAACACTTTTATAAGGTATCATGCTCAGCAAATTACACCAATACATTCCTGAAATATAAAGAAAATGCAGAAAGACAAAGATTGCCTACTAGCAGTACCTCAAATGAAAGTTATAACCTTCCGCTTACGCTGCACGAATTGAACAGGGTACTCTCTGCCGGTAAAAAAACGGCAACAGGGTCTGACCAGGTACACTACGCAATGTTCGCACACCTATCCCAAGCATCCGCGCGGGCACTTCTCCAATTCTTCAACAAAATATGGGACTCTGGCATAATGCCTGAAGATTGGAAAAAAGCCATAGTCATACCATTCCTAAAACCTGGTAAACCCCCAACAACCCCAAGTAGCTACAGGCCCATTGCATTAACAAGTTGCCTTGCAAAAACTTACGAAAGCATCATAAATATTAGACTTACCTTCACTCTGGAATCGGAGCACCTAATAGACGCACACCAGTGTGGATACAAAAAGGGCTGTTCCACCACTGATCACATTGTTAGGCTGGAACAAGAAATACGACAAGCATTTCTACACAAACAGTTCTGTCTCTCGGTCTTCTTTGACCTAGAGAAAGCATATGACACAACTTGGAGATACGGAATTCTCAGAGATCTAGCTAACTTAGGGATTCGCGGAAGAATGCTGAACTGCTTACACGATTTTTTATCGAATAGAACTTTTCAAGTACGTTTGGGTACGGTACTGTCACGAACATTTGTCCAAGAAAATGGTGTACCACAGGGCTGCGTTTTGAGCACCACCCTGTTTATAGTAAAAATGAACTCCATCAACAGGGCTATACCCCGTACAGTCATGCACTCCATCTATGTTGATGATCTACAAATTGCATGCCGAGCCTCCAGCCTATCATCCTGCGAAAGGCAACTCCAAATTACAATAAATCGGCTTACGAAATGGGCCGACCAAAATGGTTTCCGCTTTTCAGCCCAAAAAACCACAGCTGTTCTCTTTACACAAAAGAGAGGACTGTTCCCTGAACCCGCGCTCAAACTATACAACATCAACATGCCGGTAAAACAAGAACACAAATTTCCAGGAATCACATTCGACCGAAAACTAAACTTTCTGCCACACATAAATGCACTGAAAACTAAGGCAAACAGAGCACTCAATGTGCTCAAAGTACTCTCCCATAAACACTGGGGTTCCGATCGATTCTGCCTTATACGTATTTACCGATCCCTTGTACGCAGCATTTTAGACTACGGATGCATAGTCTACGGCTCGGCGCGAAACTCATACATCCGCCGTCTTGACCCTGTACACAACCTCGGTCTCCGTCTGTCAAGTGGTGCTTACAGAATATCACCTGTGCAAAGTCTATACGTAGAATGCAATGAGCCCCCTCTATGTGATCGAAGAGCATTACTAACCTTGTCATATGTTTTAAGAATAAGGTCGTCACCTGAACACATCTGCTATGAAATTGCCGCAAAATGTGACTCGCGCTCACACTATCTCAACAAACCGAACCTAATCAAACCACTTGTCCTACGTTTCGAGGAATACTGCCGCTTTTATACCATCCCTGTTGAATCACTAGATGTCGCTATAAAACCACCAAGACTGCCGCCATGGTTTGACCTGTCACAGCTATGCGAATTTTCACTTAGCCGTTTCAACAAAAAAAGCACCCCACCAGAACACATAATCTAAGAATTTTATACACTTCAGCACGAATATAGGGATTACGAAGAATTTTACACAGACGGCTCAAAAACGGAGGACCATGTGGGTATTGGGATTGTGACGACGAAAAGTGCAATTTCTGTGAAAGTACCTCGTAGTTTTTCCATTTTTTGAGCTGAAGCTTATGCCTTGAGTGAAGCAGTTCGGAAAATAATCGCTGAAAAATACAAGAAAGCAATCATATACACCGACTTACTAAGCACACTAAAAGCACTACATATAAAATCCGAATGTGAGCCTATAGTAGGCGACATTCTAAACATGGTATACTTAAACAGCCAGGCAACCTGCATCCGTTTCTGCTGGGTCCCAAGTCATGTTGGGATACCTGGAAACGAAAAAGCAGATAAGTATGCTTCCCAGGCAGCCCATAAAACAGTAACAAAAGTAAAAATTCCCCTTAAAGATATCCAGAGAACAATTCGCCTGGCCCTACTAGCAAAATGGCAAAAGCAATGGGACACCTGCACGAACAATAAGCTCCACCTGGTGAAACCCACACTCGGGGAATGGAAGACCTGCCGTCACCAGCAACGGTTTATTGAAGTTGTATTATGCCAACTTCGCATTGGACACACACACTTGACACACAACTTCTTACTCGCAAAGGAAGAACAACCAACGTGTGAAAAATGCCAAGAAGCGTTAACACTTATGCACATCCTAATCACATGTCCTACCATTGAAACACAGAGACAAAAACATTTCAGCAAGCTCTACAAACAACACGTACCTTTACACCCTGCTTTGTTCCTAGGAGATGACCCTCTAGTACCTCTGCCTGACTTGCTAAACTTTCTGAAAGAAAGTAACCTGTTAAATAAGCTTTAAAATCTGATCTTTTTAGCGTCCATTCCTGAAAGTCTTGTGTCTGGCGCAGCATAGCCTTAGCTGCTTTTGCGCCATAAAAAACCAAATTAACCTAACCTAACCGATCATGTTTCGCTAGTCTGTTGGCTGGTTAAACTGTGGGGAATTATTGAAGTTTCATCAATTACCTGTGGGAATCACATATATGTTTTAAAGACCCCTCAACCACCTCCAATAATTTTTTAATATTTCAAGTGAACACTCGCATCGAATTCTGATAGCCATTACGGTCAACAGGGCTATGAGACTTGGTCAACAGTCTTACACGACGAGGGTGCACCACAAATTCCAAGAACCAATTCGTTGTCCTCTGCGGCCTTTTAGGTGTTCCTGGCGTTGGCCATGACATCACCATTCACGTCTAGTATTGTCATCAACACAAAGCACCCTTTGCCTGCTTGCACGTATGTGCACTCTTTGCTCTTCCTACTCTCAAGATGAGGAGGGGCACTCAGCCAGGAAGAGAAATGAGCTGAAAAAAGGAGCAGTGCAAAGGAAAGAGCTAAATGAGCGAGGGCTGCTTTTGTGTCATCAAAGAGTGTAACTCGATTATTACAGAACCGTTTTGAAAAACTCTCATGGCTTCATGTTTATTGAAAGCTTAAACAACTCCAAGTCTAGAGATGGAAATCTGTGGGTGGTTTACAGGCCCTTAAAAAAGTGCTGTAGAATAAATAAAAAGCGGGTTGGGCCTGAAACATTGCACATCACATATTATGGGAATGTGTCTCACGTGTCTAAGATTTTGGTTGAAATTGAATTGTGAAATTTCAGAGGGGGGGTGGGGGGGGGTGTTGAGGGCAGTGGGGAGTTACATGAATAAAACTTGCATTAATTGGAGTGCTTCATGGCAGTTATTAAAAGGAGTCGTAGCAGTGCTGCTTCACATTAACAAAGTTACAAACATCTATTGCCCTGCAAACCACACCACTCGGGAAGTGCGCGATATCATTTATTACATGCAGTTTTTGTGCCTTTGGTCGTTAACTAATTTCTTGCAGTTTTCAGTGACTGATAACTCAGAGATGCTCAAGCAGCACCTTCGACTATAGAGACTGGCTTGTGATGACATCCTTTGTACACAAGTATGAAGCACTTCTTTCTCTTCAGTGTGAAATGAAATGGGCACTTAAATTTCTTTAAGAGGGACAGTGCAACAGGTGTCCACGTAAGCATTCAGGATAGTAAACAGGTGGACTGTTAAGGACATGGGTCCGGAGAGTGAAATTTATTACTATTGGTCCTAGACACATGATTTTTCAGAGAATATTCGGTTTTGTATACTGGCTTCAATTATGTAATTACATTATCTTTACACCAATCCATAAAGAAAGTTACAACAATCCTTGCTTTATGAATTTGAGATGTGACTTGCTTAAAAAGCCGTGCATTTGAAGAGCTCAAACTTGTCAGGCACGTTCCTAAATGTTCAAAAAGTGCAAATATGAAATTTCATGCTTGTCTCTGAATTTTACCGAAAGTTATGAAGTCTTCATGTCGCAGTCGTTTATCTGTAAATTTGTGGTGGTGATTTCTAGATTTCATCATGTTGCGATCTCCTAAAACACTTTATCATCTCTAGAATTAAAAAAAAAAAAGTCACGGATATTGAATGAGTATTCGAGACACAGAGTTGAAAATTCAAAACATGCAACAATCTTTATTTGAGAAAAATGCAAGAAATCGAAAACTTGCAAAAATTAACATGAAGCAACAAAGCTTATGATTACAATCACTCAGAAGGCCCCTGTGGAGTACTCTGAAGCACGCTTTTGCTTGTGCTTGTTCTTTGCGGCTTCCTGAAATGCTGCTGAAGATGCACGCTTCCTCTTCACGCTAGATGCATGGCGGTAGTCTTTCGCCACTGCCCGCTGGCTGCCTTGGCTTGATGGCTCTAGCTGTAGTTCACGCAAAATAAGGGAACTAGACCCATGGAGGAAGAAAAAGAAAAAAAGGAGCATTACGTCACAGAAGTGAAGCCCACCTTTTGGGCCGAACACGTGATCAAAATGTCAGATTGCGGTAGGTTTTAGTACTCTCAGTGCTGGGTTCTACCTTTGAACCACCTGCGTGAGCCTGCCGGTCTGCGCCGAACCAGTGCGTTTCGATTAAAAGCTACCGGGCGCCTTGCTCCGAAGTATCAGCAAGTCTCCTTGCTGGTGTGAATTAGCGTAAAGGGTCACGTGTTGGGCTGACAATGTTGGCTTCAAAACGGCACGGCTTGCCAGGGCTGCCTGCGTGACATCACTTCCCTCCTTTTTTTTTTCCCTCCATGACTAGACTCCTTGTTTCCCTGGTTGAAACCCATAACAGCATCTGCCACGGCCGTCTCAACTGCAAAGACGCATTCTTGTCCTTTCGTGACAGGCTCCACATAACATAGTACAATGCCTCACTTGCATTTTGTGTTTTTTGTCTCGCACACAAGGCACAGCACATGGCTGACAGCCTCTGGCAAGTTGTACTTGCTTTTTGGCATGGGCTCATTTCTTGCCATGGCTGCATTGTGCTTTCACCATGACTCGGGGCCCTGTGCACAATAGCTGTGGTTAGGTTTTAGGGGGGAGCCCTGCCGCGATGGTCTAGTGGCTAAGGTACTCGGCTGCTGACCCGCAGGGCGCGGGTTCAAATCCCGGCTGCGGCGGCTGCATTTCCGATGGAGGCGGAAATGTCGTAAACCCGTTTTTGTCGAAATGTCGTAAACCCGTGTTTGGAAAGGCAACACACTGAAATTATTCCGTTGCTGATGGTTTACACTCAGTGAGAAGTATAATACACTAGGTTTTAATAACCATTCTGTGCTGCCCCGCCGTGGTGGTCTAGTGGCTAAGGTACTCGGCTGCTGACCCGCAGGTCGCGGGATCGAATCCCGGCTGCGGCGGCTGCATTTCTGATGGAGACAGAAATGTTGTAGGCTTGTGTGCTCAGATTAGGGTGCACGTTAAAGAACCCCAGGTGGTCTAAATTTCCGGAGCCCTCCACTACGGCGTCTCTCATAATCATATAGTGGTTTTGGGACGTTAAACCCCAGATATCAATCAATCAGGTTTTAGGGGAAAAGCTCGTCTTAGTCTTATCGTCTACCTTATCCTGCGTCAGTTGTAACCGGCACTATCTCCCGAACAGTGTAATAGATGGTGCTGTCTCATTACCATTTCTCGTCTCATTTCCTAGATGGCATTGGTTCAATAAAAGTGAGTACATAGGATGGACAGATGCACAAACAGACAGACAGATGCTTCACCCTACTCATCATTCACTCTGTGGATATGCTGCGATTGTTTTCAGTGGACGTCACATGGTAATACCGTATATACTCGCATCATGATCACACTTTTCTTTTTCAAAAAAATTGACTCCAACTTCGGGGTGCGATCATTACAGTAAATTTTTGGTGAAAAAATATTTCGAGCACCGAAAACGCAAAAAAATCGCTAATCAGAATTTTTACAGTAGCTATCATGAACATAACCAGAAATAAAAGTAAATTAAGGCTTACCTTTCTAATAAAATGCACGCATTACGCAGGAGCTACATGCATGGCACACTGCCCTTTTATTTTTTACCTCTCTGACCCCCTAATGTTCATTCAGACTCCGAAGTGTCACTGGCATCAGTGTCGTCGCACGATTCCCTGTCGGAACAGGCAGTGTTTTCACTGACCCACAGAGGGTCATCTTCCGTTTCGTCGAGCGCGTTGGAAATGCCAGTCATTTTGAAGCTCTTGGCGACCACCTCGTCGAAAATGGACCACCTTGTCGGCAGCGCGGTTGCCGTGCTCTAGCGCGTAGTCAAGCGCCTTCAGCTTGAACGCGGCAGTAAAGCTCGCATACCGCCCCGCCACGGTGGTTTAGTGGCTAAGGTACTCGGCTGCTGACCCGCAGGTCGCGGGATCAAATCCCGGCTGTGGCGGCTGCATTTCCGTTGGAGGCGGAAATGTTGTAGGCCCGTGTACTCAGATTTGGGTGCACGTTAAAGAACCCCAGGTGGTCAAAATTTCCGGAGCCCTCCACTACGGCGTCTCTCATAATCAAATGGTGGTTTTGGGACGTTAAACCCCACAAATCAATCAATCATCAAAGCTTGCATACCGCCCCATGGTAAAGCACGCTTCAATAGACGATCACAAAGCACACCAAAAAAAAAAACGTGGTCTCAGGAAAAAAAAAAAAAAAAACATTGCTGCGGGATGAACACAGGTCCGCCAACAGGCGGCCGCCGTTGTAACAGTGCGGGAAGTGTTTGGTGCGTGCAGTTGGCGAGTTTTGAAGAGTTATTAACGCAACATTCGACAGATATTAAAGGTGATGATCATCGGCTAGACTTGGCACGCGACATATCGATACAGCAATTTCGGGGTGTGATCATTATGCAGGGAAAAAAATCAAATTTAGACGAAAACATTTAGGGGTGCGATCATTACGCGAGTAAATACGGTATGTAGCGCACACAGCCTTGTCATCTCGTCCCTATTGCCAGAATGGGATTTGAGAGCCCAGCCGTAGTAGCTCGTTAGTCTTGTGATGAGGTCACCCGTGAGGCGGCCCTTGCTGCCTCACGAGTGACCTCATCACAAGACGTGCTCTCTGCCCTCCCCTTTGTGAGTCTGCACATGGTTTGCACAGCCTTATTTTTTGACATTGATGAAGCCATACACTTCGACTTTGTTGACAGCACTTTACGACCGGCTGTCACCATCACAAAGCATGGTGGCATATCTGAGCACATGAAGAGAAAGTGAGCGCTGAAATAAAATCATTGCTGCCTCTACTTCCATTTGGCCAGCCTTGCTTGAGGTTGTTTTTTTTTATATCAATGCGTAGATTTTCATTCAGCATATTCAGGGCTGTCTGGTTTTGGGCAACACTTTCAGCCGAGGAAAAATTTAGACAGCACTACATAGTCAAGCACATATCCTGAAAAAACCTTTACTATGGTGGCCACTCCAATGTGAGAGGTGTGTCCTTTAATGTGCTAGCTTCCATCAAAAGAGACTGCAATATTTCCAGGGTTTATGAAAAGGTCCTTGTAAAGGCTCTCCACTGTTGCGGCAAATTTAGCCACATGATCGGCACAAGCTCTCGTTGCTGCTGGCTGGAGCTTTGTTTTTAGGTACTGCTGGTAAGTCTTCATATGAAGACCTCGGTGTGAAACGTCCATAGTGGCAAAGATGTCATTCGGTGCCGTCTACCTGTCTCCTGTGCTCTGCACAGCCAGCGCCATGCGAATCTTGAACACGAATGGGTTCAAGTTGAAGTTATTGCTACCACCAACTCGTCGCGAACTCCATTTTGAACCAACTTCCCCGCAGTTTCTGCACTGAAGCTCTAGCTTCATGGCGACGCCATACTCCAGGGGTGCAACAGCTGCGCCAATTTGCCCGCAGTGGCGTCTGCGCCCGTAGGCGTTTAGTGCGTAGCAACACCACGAACCTAAGCTAAGCACCCTGGGCACGAACCTAAGACAGCACCTTGGGCAGACCCACCCAGGGGCAACCGGCAGTCACTTTTTTCCTGTCTCTCTCTCCCCTCATCTTGTCTTTCTCTCTTACTTTTTATCTTTTGTGTCCTCTCCTCTCTTCCATTTATTTCCGCTCTTCCTGGCGGCAAGGGTTAACCTTGTGTGTGTGCCCTCTCTTGGGCACATATATTTGGTTATAGTGGCTGTGTACAGCTGGTGTTGACATGCCTTATGTAACTGTAAGGGCTGTCACGTGCCCATGTAGGGCTCCATGTTGGTTGGCTGGCACAGCCGTTGAATACGTTCATAATTTATGGCCCCCACTCATTTCCCTCTGCTGTCTAATTGTCCTCTCCCCAAAAGGGGGCACACCGATGAAACCTTCAGTATATTCCGGAAACCAAAAGAAATATTCCCACGCGTCCACGTAATCTACTGCGAAACTGCTGAAAAGAATGCGAAAGCGATCTCTCCTTTCATTGTATCAAAATGCCTTACAACTACATATGGTCAGCGATATCAGGCTACCAAAATGGCTCGAGGTGACTTTCTCATAGAAGTAAAAAGCGAAACCCAGTATGAGGACCTCCGAAAGCTTGTCTTTTTTGGAAGCACCCCTGTCTCTGTAACACCGCACTGTTTTCTGAACAGTTCCCGAGATGCAGTGTCCGACCAAGACCTGCTGGAGCTCACTGAAAATGAGCTTCTTGAGGGCTGGGGTGGAACGGCTAGCATGTCAGACAAGTACAGTGAACAAAAATCACACGAGATCACTAGGGAATTTTCACCAAACACCTCATAGTTACATTTGGCACAAGTACTCTTCCCGAACACCTTGAAACAGGCTAGTTGAAGTTAAAAGTCAGACCATATATCTCTAACCCCCGACATAGCTTTAAGTTCCGGCATTTCGGTCACGGCTCTCACAGCTGCCGCGGCCGTCTAACTTGTGCCAAGTACAGTTCACGTAAACATCCTGGAGACAACTGTGCGGAACCTCCCCACTGCTTGAACTGCGGCGTCTGGCATCGAGCTTATTCTCGTGCCTGCACAGCATTGAAACATGAAAAAGAAATTAGATGTTGAAAGTAACACAAAAGATCTTATTCAAGGACGCATGGAAACGTCTTGCTTCTCTACAGGGTCCTTCGTTTGAAGACGTGGCACGCATGAGGGCAGTGCCACAATCATTCGCGGCACGCGCAAGTGCCACACACAGTGGACGGGTGGTGGAAGCAGCGGAAGCAGCAGCCCCTCAGCGGAAGCAGCAGCCAGTGCTACTTACCACCAATGGGCATGCAGGCCCCTGTATCTGCAAGCCAAGGGCCTTCTGTGCTGGCAGAGAGCTCTAAGACATCTGTGCTTGTAAGCGGCAACCGCGAACGAACATCTAGAACCTCTTCTGAGTTTATGCATACAATGACAAGTCCAGCGGCGTGGCGGGCACCGAAGGATAGGCGCAGCTTGTTCGAGCACGTCGAAAAATTCAAAAGCCTTATCAGGGGGCCGAAGAACGGCTCCCTGACTTAAGACAATAGCTCTCACCGGCACACAGCACTAAATTACACTAATAATTATTACACAAATTATACAATTGAATGTCAAAGAACTGATTAGAAACCTTGACGACGTCCAAGAACTCCTACATAAACATTCACCAAAAGTGCTGTGTGTACAAGAGACACACTTGTCAAACAACACCAATTTTCTTATGTAATATTCAGAAAGGACCCCAATAATGCCATCACGTCATCCGGTGGTGTAACCATTATAGTTAACCAAGGAGTAGCATGTACACATTTACCACTCAACACATCCCTTGAGGCAGTGGCTGTTCGAGCTGTTGTTTTCAATAAACTCGTCACCATCTGCTTCTTTACATACCTCCATAGTACCGTCTCGAAAAACATGAATTCCAGTCCCTGATAGCTAAACTACCGGAACCTTATGTGGTCCTTGGGGACCTGAATGGCATAATGGTCTACGGGGCGACTCTCGCTGCGATGCACGAGGTCACCTCATCGAACAGTTCCTCTTTTCCTTGGGTGCGTGTTTGTTGAATAGGAAAGAGCCAACATACTTTAGCCTCGCCAACAAAACCTACTCATCCATAAATCTCAGCACTGTGTCCCCACCGCTTGTACTCCTGCTTCAATGGAAAGTGATCAATAATCCTTTCGGAAGTGACCACTTTCCGATCATTCTAAGTACATCAATTGACAAGGGTCCTCCACTGGTTCCCAGATGGCAGATAGACAAGGTAGACAAGGTAGACTGGGAAAATTTCAGAGAAGCTGCTTGCTTAAGTTGGTCGAACATATGTGAATTAAGTATAGATGCAGCTGTAGACTTCTTGACAGCACTTCTTACTGATGCTTCAACGAAGTGTATCCCACAAACTGGACAGTCAGCCAGGCGACACGTCCCTTGGTGGAACAGTGAGTGTCGGAAGGAATGCACGTAGAAATCAAAATAAAGCATGGAAGCTGCTTGAGGACTCTATGACAGTGGAGAATCTTACAAATTTGAAAAACATAAAGTCTCAAGGCAGGAGGACGCGGCGACAGGCCAGAAGGGAAAGTTGGCACAAGTTCATATCAGGCATCAATTCATATACACAGGAGGCTAAAGTCTGGAGCATGGTTAGGAAGGTAGCAGGAAGACAAGTACATTCACTCCCTCTCGTAAACACACAAGGTGACAGCTTGGAAGATCGAGCGAACTTTTTCGGCGCACAATTCAAACAGGTGTTCAGCTCGTCACACTATAGTGGAGCCTTCCAAAGGTACAAAAACAAGAATTGAAAACGAGAAACTAGAATGCAAATGTACAAAATATGAGGAATACAACCAGTCTTTAAGCTGGCTGAGCTACAAACATCGCTGGGCTGCTGCAGTGATTCGGCCCCTGGTTCTGATCGCGTGGTTTATGAGATTTTGAAAAACTTATCTCCTGAAACTTGAAAACCTTACTCTCCCTGTATAATGCCATATGGTCTTCCGGTGAGGTTTCTGCTTCTTGGAAAAAGGTCATTGTAATTCCGATTTTGAAAGACTGCAAGTATCCATCCTCTGTAGCGAGTTACAGGCCAATCGCTTTAACTAGTTGCTTGTGTAAGCTTTTCGAAAAGATGATTAACCTCCGACTACTATATTTTCTGGAAAAAAACAACCCACTGGACCCATACCAGTTTGGTTTTCGCAAGGGAGATCATCCACCACTGACCACCTGTTACGTATCGAGGTACAAATCCGCAACGCTTTTGTGCAAAACAGTTTTTTCTTTCAGTATTTCTAGATATGGAAACGGCATATGACACCACATGGCACTTTGGCATACTGCGAGACCTCTCGCATTTAGGTGTCCGAAGTAACATGCTGAGCATAATCGAAAGCTATTTGTCCAACCGTACTTTTGGTGTCTGGGTGGGAAATGTTTTGTAACGAACATTTGTCCAGGAGACTGGAGTGCCGCAAGGTGATGTCTTGAGTTGCACAGTTTTAATTATAAAAATGAATATCTTGCATTGATACATTCCACACAATATGCCCGCAGGGGCACCTGCGCAAGTAGGCGTTTGGTGTGTAGCGACACCACGGATCCGAGCTAATGGGGGAGTTTTGGCTCCCTCCCACGCCTAGCCGTGCGTGGCTTTGCCGTGTCCGGGGAAAAGCGGTCCTGGGGGTTGAGCCGACGCCGGGTGATTGGACCTTTAAGGCCCCCCGGCAGAGGCAACATACCCCTTTGGCCCCGGCTTCACGTAGACGGCACCCTTGGGCTGACCCACCCAGGGGAAATCGGCAGTCGCCTTTTCCTATCTCTCTCTTCCTACATCTTCGTCTTTATCTCTCACTTTTCATCTGTCCTGTCATCTTCTCTTTTCCTTTTACTTCCGAATTTCCTGGCAGCGAGGGTTAACCCTGTGTAGTTGCCCAACCTTGGATAGTTATACTCGGTTATAGCGGCGATGCATGGCTGGCCTCTCCATGTGTTCACTAGTCAACCTTGTAGCGTCTCCTTGTTGGGCTCGGTGGTGGGTGGCCACCATCGCCGCCGAACATTATAGTATTTTTCTGGCAAAAGCTTTTCCCCCCCTTCTTGATCGCTCCCTAAAAAGGTGGCGCACCGAAGATACTTTCCTGCCTAACACACCAAAGACGACATTCCCAAAGTACCATGTAATCCACAGTCAAAACGAAAAGAAGACAGTCCCTGCCATTTCACCTTTCCTCGTTTCCAAAACTCTCACAGAAGCAATAGGCCTAGGTTATAAAGTGACAAAGATGGGAAGTGGCGATCTTCTTCTGGAGGTTTGTCACAAAGCACAGTATGAAAAGCTGTCTAAGCTAGTAGCCTTTGGGGAAACTCCTGTTTCGGTGGGCCCACACAGGTCCATGAACACTGTCCGTGGCATAATTTCTGATGATGATCTTACCGAGCTTTCTGAAAGTGAGCTGCTCGAAGGTTGGCAGGACCAGAACGTGGTCAAAGTCCAACGAATAACAATGAGGCGCAACAACAAACTGACTCCTACAAAACACGTAATAATTACCTTCAGGACAAGTGACCTACGAGAATCAATCGAAACCGGCTATTGTAAGCTTCGTGTAAGACCATACATTCCCAACCCTCGATGTTTCAAGTGCCAACGTTTCGGTCATGGATCGCAGAGTTGCAGAGGGCGTGCCACTTGGGCAAAGTGCGCATCCATTCAACACATATCGGACAACTGCACCTCAGAAACAACTCATTGTTCGAACTGTGGAGATCACGCTGCCTACTCACGATCATGCCCCGCATGGAAAAAAGAGAAACAAATAGTAGAACTTACGGTTAAATTCAATCTCTCATTCCAAGAAGCACGCCAACGTTTCGCAATACACAACCCATTTTATCCCTCCTTTGCAAATGTGACGCGCCGGGGCGCCGCGCCACATGTTTCGGCACCCGCCGCGAATGTCACTCAGTGTGTGGCCGCGGTCGTGCCGCCAGCGCCCCCGGCTGGAGCAGCCTGTACTGCTCCGCCACCTGACAAACAGGGCCGGCAGACACCAGTGTCTGCTGAACCTCGGACCACTGCAGGCGCAGTTAGGTCCGAAAGTGCAGTGAATGTGCCTGCCCAGCAGGCACCATCCACCACCTCACAAGAGGTGATGGATACAAGTCCCACTCCTCCGGCGCCTCAGACGCCGAAGGATAGGCGCAACTCCTTGGAGCGCCCCAAAAAAGAAAAACCTCGAATCACAGGGCCCCCAAAAGGCCCTGTAAACTAACGCAGCACCTCTGTACACACAGCACCACACTACATTAAATTGACACAAATACTACAGTGGAACGTCAGAGGACTGTTGAGAAACCTCGACGATATCCAGGAACTTTTACATAAACATACACCTAAGGTGCTGTGCGTACAAGAGACACACCTGAAACCTAAACACACCAACTTTTTACGTCACTACGTTATCTTTCGGAAAGACCGAAATGATGCCATTGTGCCATCCGATGGTGTTGCCATTATAGTCAATCAAGGGATTGCATGCACACATTTACCACTACAAACATCCCTTGAGGCGGTGGCTTTTCGAGCAGTTCTTTTGAATAAGCTCGTCACCATCTGCTCTCTCTACATACCTCCACAACACCGTCTTGAAAAGCATGAATTCGAGTCCCTCATAGAGGAACTTCCAGAACCTTATATTCTCCTTGATGATTTCAATGCACATAGCAATCTATGGGGTGACTCTCGCTGCGATGCTCGAGGTCGCCTGATTGAACAGCTCCTTTTTTTCTTCCGGTGCGTGCCTGCTGAATCGGAAAGAGCCAACATATTACAACATCGCTAACAATACGTACTCGGCAATAGACCTCAGCATAATATCCCCATCACTCCTGCCTGCACTTAAATGGGAAGTCATTAATGATCCATATGGTAGTGACCATTTTCCTATCGTTATCAGCACATCAGTAACAAATACATGTCCTGCACAAGTTCCCAAATGGCCCACCGACAAAGCCGATTGGGAAAAGTTTCAAAAAATGACTGTATTATCTTGGACTGACATGGCGGCATTGAGCATAGAGGATGCTGTATGCTACTTTACAGCTTTCTTGGTTGATGCAGCAACAAAATGTATTCCCCAAACATGTGGACCATCAAGCAAACGACGAGTCCCATGGTGGAATAATGAGTGCCGTGATGCTCTAAAAAAACAAAATAAGGCATGGAAGTTGCTTAGAGACTCGCCCACAGCCGAGAATCTTGTAAACTTTAAGATTGTCAAGTCGCAAGCAAGGAGGACGCGCCGACAGGCGAGAAGGGAAATACTGCTTCATCCATCCATACTCATCGGTAGCAATGCATTCTTCAAACATCAGTCACTGCTCGCGTTCCTAAACGATGTTCATTGCTTTCATGTTATCTGTCCTGGTAATCTGCAGCTCGACTACTGAAGAGAGGTCACTGCTGCGGTAGATACACTACAAAGCACCTGTTTCGCGGCCCTTGCAAACAAGGGCAATGCAGAGACGTTCATGCTCAATCATCTTTCCATAACTTACTATTAGAACCGTTAGCCACTCATTTTCACACTACACATGTCATGTCACTCTCATGATTTTAATGCCCCGCCACGGTGGTCTAGTGGCTAAGGTACTCGGCTGCTGACCCGCAGGTCGCGGGATTAAATCCCGGCTGTGGCGGCTGCATTTCCGATGGAGGCGGAAATGTTGTAGGCCCGTGTACTCAGATTTGGGTGCACGTTAAAGAACCGCAGGTGGTCAAAATTTCCGGAGCCCTCCACTACGGCGTCTCTCATAATCAAATGGTGGTTTTGGGACGTTAAACCCCACAAATCAATCAATCAATCATGATTTTAATACTTTCATGTTTTACCCACCTTCCCTACGAAGAATTGTAGGCCCCTATACAGCCAGTAAACATACCTACTGCCCACATCTTTTGTCTCATGTACTGACGCTCTTTGGCCATCATATGGCCCTTGCGCCAAAAAACACCATATATTGTCATGAATTGTGCTAATTTGATACAATTCCTCATTATTGCGCTGAGCTGCGCCAAAACCGTGAAATTTGCTGTAATTGCGCCACGCTGCGCCAAAATGCCCAGCCAGCCTTAAAATTTTCTCAGGTGCGCTGATTCCGCCGAGAAATGCAGGCTACATAGGCCACCTACAGTTTGCACCATCAATAAAAGTTCACGAGCCCTAATATAGTGCCTAGAATATACTAAGAAGGAAGCCGAAGCGGCACCTAACCCCCGGGTGAAAGAAGAAAAAATTGCAGCATATCCATGGAGTGAATGATGAGTGAGGCGAAGCGTTTGTCAGCCCGTCCGTGCTTCCGATCACCCGTTCGTTGTTGCTTCTGTTTGTCGGCGCTACCATCCATGCATCCGTTCATCTGTCCGCCCGTCTTCTAGTCGGTCTGTCTGTTCGTCCGTGCGTCCATTTAGTGAACACTCCAAGTACCGTCATCTCGCATCCCCTTTGGCACATACCTGCTCCGCGTGCCTGGCCATCTGTCCGTCTGTCTGCTAGTCGGTCTGTCCGTCCGTGGGTCCATCTAGTGAACACTCCTAGTACCGCCATCTCGCATCCCCTGTGGCACAATATCCGCTTTAGAGCGGGTATATGCCACTGGTGGCTACGTACGACAATGGAGGATGTACAGAGCCACGCCTTAAGGAGCTTCGCCTTGAAAAAGGTGGGAATTGGGGAGAAGTGTAGCGGTTAGAAAATTTCTTGGATTTAACAGAATCCCATGCAGAGAATGCTGCTTAAGCTGCCTTCGCAGCAGTACACTAGTGCCTAGTGAAAAAGTGTATGAAGATTTGGAAGGCACTGTTAATGTTATTCATGGGACACTGCAAATTTTGCTGGGTTACTCAAGCGTATGCACGCCACCTAATACTGAGTACCAGTATAATAAGCGACGTCTAAATAAAGTACGGGCAATCATATGGGGCAGTGTATGACATTTCTGCTTCCCTAAAAAAAAACTAAATTGTGTGCAAGTTTTTTTGTTTTTTTTTTGCTATCCTTGCTCCTCGGTTTTACGAATCTCTCAAATTTCAAGTTCGTGAGCTTAGCATATAGGTATTTATGTTCGCAGACTCTGTCAAATGATTTGACAGGTCCAGTAAATGCCAATATAGACTTCATTATCTGCACAGTAGGCTGGTTCAAAATACTACTCTAATTGAAATAGCAGTGCTCATGTTCACACTGCATGATTTAGGTGATGTTGAATGTTTTTTTTATAAATATTTTTTATAAATGTAAGCCTTCTTTTTTATAGTGCTCGAAATTTGGTATTTTGCGATAAAAAATGCATGTTTTCCCATACCCTGCTCCAAATTATGATTTTGGTGCTCCAGAAGTATCATTTTGCTGCTCCTAAAATTGCTCCAAATTCTATTTCAGCTGTTGCACCCATGCATACTCACGTGCGTCGCATTCGATACGGAACCGAAGCTCAAGTTTGCGGAGCGATGACAACGCCGCGCCTGGCTCTGGCGGCGACCTTCAGAAAACTTGAGGATAAGCGCGGGAGAGGGCGCAGACGAGTCAGTGTGTTTCACCTAAACGGGAGCGCATGCAACACGCGCGGAACGCATTCTGCAGTTGGTGCGGGAAACTTTAGCGCTGTGCCGTCAGCTTGGCGCACTAAAATGAGACGCTCGCTGTGCGAAGTTGCCTTTCCGTTATGGAAGAAGCGGCCCCACGGAAGCGTCGGCGAGGTCCGAAGTATTGTTGTGTTGTGGTCTGCCACAAAAATGCAAACAACACCAAGGGACGCTCTCCACATGTAAAGCTGTATCAGTTTCCCAGCAAGTCACAGCCGGTGAACACAGCCACATTCGCGAAAAATAGAGCAAGCATGACACGAGAAAAAAAAAAAAAAAAAAAAAAACCGAGGCGAACACACTAACTTGATTCGCTGTGTTTAAAGCTCAGCTTGCTGCTTCGTGAAGTCAGCGGGTCTTGCTCTCGCGGCACGAAGGACATGTCTCTAAAACTTCTCGGACATTTGAATGCCATGACCGTATAACTTTAGTTTTTATTAATTTTTTAGCACGCCGCAAACGTTTACACATGACAGTACACAGCTGTTACTGCTAGATACCACATCAAACAACAATTATATGGTTTCCATAAACGTCAACACAGCACATCGATAGAGTACGCAGATTCAGTTCGGCAGAATGAGACTTTCCTCGAGGCATACGTTGTACACGGTATTATCACGGAGGACCCTGTAATTGCATTTCGCAGTGATTCAGGTGTCCTCGTCTTTCATCGTATGCTCCACATCATAAACTTGACAAACGAGCGTTACTCCTTTCGTTCGAGTTGCTTCTCGGAAGTGCTTGTCCAGCTCAGAGATCTTTATGAAGCCGCACTGCAGGCGGTACTATATGAAGTGACTCAAACGCACCTCGAGCTCTCTGCACGAGCATGTAAGCGAGCAGCAGTGCATTGGCGGGAAGGGAAAACGCGATATACATCCCCAACTTCTACTTTTCTACTAGAGATGATGCTGCCTGTTCAGAGTCGCAGCACCACTATGCGTTACTTTGGCTTCCTATGAACAGCTGTCCTCGGCATACTCGGCAAGAAGAATGTTCGTGAAGTAAGCTGCTTACCATGTCAACTATTGTATACGTCGTGGCCGACAAACTTTCGATGCCTCACTTGCTCGTGAGAACACTCATTTTACGATCCGTTGTCGGGATCGAAGAAATTTCCGCTGTTTTCTGTTGTCCACGACTCTCGATGATATTCTGGTCAGCCATGGTAAAAAATGTAGCGTCTATCTTCTCATGGCCGCCCGATCATGCGTACCAGCTGCAATCGAAGCAGCCATCGCAATCACCGCCACGCTTTCTGTGGTTGTGAGGTCTTCTACAGCAACAGCATTGTCCGCCATCGTAATTACAAGTGGCAACATTGTTTCCTGGCTGCTCATTGGAGTATCATCCTGATCAGCCGATTATGACACCACCGTGGATGCCATTGCAATCGCCGTCTTCACGTGTATTGCACTGCCGCTTCATTGCAGCATTCCTTGTGCTCCTCCGCCAAAGTGATCAGAGATATTCGTCGACAACTGCGATGATTTATGGCACTCTGGGTGCATGTCGCCACTGCTAGAATCTGTAGCGATCGGTGGCTGCCTTTGCATCGGGTTGCTACATCGCGGCGCCTGCTCATCAGTTGTCCCGCTCGGCTGTGCCGATGTAGACGCTGCTGACTACGATGACTCCTCGGGCTATGTGGCACGTTTTTTGCAGCACTTGCTGAATTTATGCAGCGTGGGGAACTTACGAGCACGGTTTCCCATCTCTATTCCGATCACAAAACATTCAGGAATGGCAGTAAATTAGCAAAGTAGCGGCCACGTGCGCATCATCGCTAGTGTTGTCAGTCCGCGCTCTCCAATCACAAGGCACTGTTCACTCACGTGACCGCTATAGGTCAGTGATACGACATGGTTCTTTTGCGTGTTTTCACCTAGTAGTGCACATTGGCAGCAGCATTGAAGGTTCGTTTTCGGCGGGAATGCAAGTCGACAAGATGCTCTTTCAAACGAGGCTAAGATGGCCGCGTTCTGATGAGTGGTAAGTGCGAGACGAGCAAGGCAGAACAGGGCCATTTTCGGCGTTTTTGTAAGCGAATCCAAGTGCTGTGATGCATAAATACGATCGATTTGGGTTACACGTTGCATCATTTTGAGCTGATTTTTTGCTGGAAGGCACGCGATGATATCAAGTGAACAAAAATTGCAAAATTGAAGAAATAATCTTTTTGGACGTTTTTTCATCACCAAGACCAGAGTCCCCCATTAAAGCATATGCATTGGCTGGGCAGAACACGAGAAAAATTGCAGTTGTCTTAACACTGCTGCCACCAGTGTAGGTTCATTCCAGTCGACATGACTTCAACGCTACTGTGAAACGTTTAATAGCATTAAATGCATGTTAGCTGACACACCCTCCTGTAACTTGTTCATTTCTGTGCCACCACTAAACAGTAGTGCAGAAGTTTCATAAGGCCTCAACCCACTCCCCCCCTTTTTTTTTCCTGGTGCAGTTTTACCTGACTGGCATGGCTGGATCGTTCAAGGATGGTTCCATGAACATGTATGGTATTCAGAAGTGGGATGTAAGTTGCTGTACTTTTTTGTTTGCATTTGTTACAATCTCGCTAACTTTCAGCAACAGCGATAGTAGTCCTCAAGGCAGTATTACTGATTGGTGATTTACAATTGAAATGCTTTTGCTCTGGCGCTCTTTGGCCATATCTGGCCCTTGCGCCAATAAACTCCGCTAATCAATCAATCAATTGAAATGCTTCATTTGTTCAGTTCCTCTGTATGTGCTTGACCAAACTGACAGATAGAGCCTGAAATTTATTCAAATTTGGATTGGAAGACTGTGCCCATAAGTAATATGAGGCAACTGAATACTGAATTCAGACTGCTAAATATTTTTATTTTCATTAATATTGCTATGCTAATACATTGATGATTGAAACAAAAATAAAGGTAGAAGTTTGATTTTTCAATTTTATCCTGGTATGTAAGCCTGATGTTATGAATTTCAGGGTTCTTTTTTTATGTTTTGGTCAGGATCACTCAGTAAAATTTCCCAAAACCTGCGATGTTTGTTTAGGTCTCCTTTTGAAAACATTCTTATCTATTTGTAATGATGAACTATTGATTATGACCAAGCATATTCTGTTAAAATCCACAATGGTGAGCTGACACAGAAATTTCTAAGTGGTGTCACCACCTGTCTTTTTTTCTTAAATGTGAAGCAATTCTTAGCAAAATTCAGCAATTTTAAGAGTATCTATCTATCTATCTATCTATCTATCTATCTATCTATCTATATCTATCTATCTATCTATCTATCTGTCTGTCTGTCTGTCTGTCTGTCTGTCTGTCTGTCTGTCTGTCTGTCTGTCTGTCTGTCTGTCTGTCTGTCTGTGTATCTATCTATCCATCTATCTATCTATCTATCTATCTATCTAAATTAACTAACTATCCACTTACGTTTGGGTGCTGTCGTGGTTACTCCATTTACTTGACATGAACCAAATTTAGCATGAGAGGGTAAGATGGTTTGATGAATACGATGTGTTTGTCAAGACATGAATAATGTCACAATCCCGTCGCCTACATCCTACATCGTCAAACACTTCCCGCCAGACAGTGGCACATACCCACGGGCTGGTATGTGCCGCTGATATACGGGTGTGTGCCACAGGTGATTGTGGCTTAGTATCTGCACAGGAACGACGAGAACACACATGGGCAATTTTAACTCGCGAGTGTTAAGGAATGCCCGACGTCAGTAGTGTCGATCCGACGAGTCCCAGCTGGAATCGAACCCAAGCATTCTGTGTGCCAAGGAAGAATTTTACCACAGAGCTACGCCAGGTCTCAGAACTACTTGTCAAATAGACACTAATCTTTGGGAATCTGATAAACATTACATATGTACTATTTTGATACAGCCTTCACGTCAGGTTAACATTAGATGTGATTAGTTGCCATGCGCTGAAGTTGATTTATGTAGCAGTGTCCAGAGCAAGTATCTTCGCAAGCATCAGCGCTTCATATCAGCTTCTGGTGTTGCTAATACGCATGTTCCAATTGGCATTGTTGGGCAAGTGCAAGCAACTCGTTAAATAAACATCTGCAACTCTTGCAACATATGTCTGTGTGTGCGACATTTGTACATTAATTTAGGGTCATTTCATAACGTGTCGCTCAATAAAAAAATTGCAACATGGTCACCTTTTTTCCGCATGCTTCGCATAACGTGGATTCCCAGGTATGTGGGATCTGCTGAATTTTTTTAGTGCCTTTTCTGGATAACCCAACCTCTCCACTATTTAAGGGGAGGCACTGGTCTCAAAAATGAAATTTTTCATAATTAGAGGTATTTTAATAAATTAGGTGTGTATATGTGTTTCTTTCTTCTGTTTTTGAAAATGTAATTGTTTTATTGTACCTCAAGTTCTCAGATTATGAGAAAATAATGAAAGTTTAATTAAGGTTATTTCCTGCGGGGATAATGGCACTTTCCCTCGATATTTCTTGGTTCAGTTTAATATGCAGCTGTAGCCAAAGATCTGGCATGTGGAGCTATGCTATTGATATTCATGCCGATATCCATCATCAAATGAAAATTTTCAATTGTACTGATGTTTCATAATTATGAAGTGTAATTTTCTCAGACGATTGTTCGCGAAATCTTATATGTTCAACTTATCCATAAAGAAATAGCATAGCCCCACAGTTTGATCCTTCTTGAGTTCAACGGTATAACATTTATTGAAATTGGCTCAGAAAAACATTACGAAAAATGTGAATCTAAGAAAACCGCATTTGAAGTTTTGAGACTCACTGCAGAAATTTCTAAAAGGAATGTTCAACAATAAATTTTATTTAGTTCTTCCCTGTCTGTTTGCCTGCTAAACAAAACAGATAGTTTCTTCTTCATCCAAGGAATCATTAAAAAAAATTCGAATGTGGAAAGCAAGATCTGAGCCCCATCATGGCAAGTGGTTGAAGGGGAGGGGAGTGGGGCGTGGTCCTGAAAAGACCATGGGGTATGAGACTAAAGCCACTTCTTGTTAAATTAATGAGAATTCGATTTGCATTAAATAACTGCCTGCATGTTAATCATTAGTTAACTGCCTGAATGTTGGGCAGCATCTGCCCTGTGTAATAGGTCACTATGAGCTGAGCGTTGCTTACTCTCAGCCACGCGCAGATGTAGCGTCCCAAGACTGTGCAGGGTGCACAGGGAATTGCGTAGATTTTGCGTTTCTGACAAGCGCCTTTGCAAAACCACAGCGAAACCAAGCGGACGCACCTTACCCTCCACTCAATTGCCTTCGTAAGCGGAGCGTGGCATGCACTATCTGTTCGGCTGCTCGTGTGATTATTCTGCACATGGAGCAGATCGTAAAATGTAAGGGTGCCTAATGGGCAACGACTTCACCAAACTCTCATCCCGACAGTGCACTTCTAGCCGGTGCCTTTTTGTTCTAAGCCCGCTTTTTACCGCTTCCAAAAGCTTGTTGCGAGGATAGTTTCAGACAAGAGTCTCCAGACATCTCGATCGTGTGGATAAACTACCGGCACAAACACATTGCGTCGAGAAACATTCACGAGTGCCAGAGCACACATGATCGTACAGTCTCAATGGGGAACGCATAAAAAAAAAAACACGTTGCTCACGCCAGCCAATGGGAAATGTGGAACAGGGCTATTGAAAAGCACACCGGCCATGTCAGCCAGTGGAAGCCGCGGTGTGGCGCACTCAAAATGCGCGCCGAGTGAGAGCCAATCAGCAACGCAGGAACGACCTTCAGAAAACCTGCGACGGCGGCCATTCTGCTTGGACGACGTCATTTTGAGATGGCACAAATTAGGCACAAAGGAAATAGCTTCAAATCAAGCTCAAGAAGGCGGTGCTCGGCCCGCTGCAACACTCATGGCGCGCGTGAAAAGTTCGAACGAATTTCGTTCTTTTGGGAGCACTTCACTGCTGCCGGGGTGCTTTGAAAGCCCATTTTATCGAATTTCCCAACGGAATTTGGCGTGGTATCTTTATAGTAGTTGCTAAGAGGTAAAAACAAAAATAAGTTTTGCAAAAAAATTCATTTTTTGACTATTTCTTATGGTAAGAACCGTGTCCCCCATGAAGAGTTTTGTTTTTGGTGTCGTAAAGAGGTAATTTACTACTACAGATGCAATTTTTCTTGTCATAACTTGCATTATGGGAATCTACAGGACATGCGATATTTACTCGCATAATTTGCAAATTTTTTTTTTGCAGTTTTGGAGCAGCAAAAAGGGGTTTTTCGAATTATGCGGAAATTTCTCAAGCATACCAAAATATGTGCAATTAATAGTCCTAACACAAGTAGTATATACATTTAAATAAAGCAAATAAATTCTACCACAAACGAACAAATGAAGTGTACATGTTCATTCAGTATAATTAGCACATACTTCAAAAAGTGTGATCTGGTCATGCGCGGTCTAATTGTAAGACTGGCCAAGAGATCAGATTTGAAATCGTCGTTGCGACCGCTGTCATCGCACCCCCAAAGTACGTCATCCTCTGTTCCGTTGAGCACGTTTGAATGCCCCATTTTCTTAAAGCTTTTCTTGAAAATGCTGGTGGAAATCAGGTCCCATGACACAGCAATTCGGGTGGACCGAAGCTTTGGCATATAATTGAAAAGGTCTTCTCAATGGCAGGAAACTTGCATTAGCAAGCGTGCACTGTTCTGCCTTCTTCTGTACCAAACATTGCATGTTGATGAACTTCATGCTGAAAGTGCTTGGTGGCAGCACGGTTCCCATTTGCTTCAGCAGACTATAACAGCGAGCTTGAATTTTGCCATATATATAATTATTCTAGCACATTGAAAGTAAAACATAGTGGATGGTTAGTGAAACCTAAACTTCCCTAATCAACCAAGTGGATATTGCAGAACTGTGACACATAGAACAAGGAGAACAGTTGGCGTGACTGGCTCTCGCATCCCTCAAATACAGGAAATAGTCCATGCCGTGTCGCGAACGTGCATTCTAGCCATGGACCCTAATCAACAAAGTGGATATTGCAGAACTGACACATAGAACAAGGGGAACAGTTGGCGCGACTGGCCCTCGCATGCCTCAAATACAGAAAATAGTCCATGCCATGTCGCAAACGTGTATTCTAGCTGTGGAAGAGGTAGAGGAAGGTTGGCGCTTGAGAAGTTCCTGACGACACCATAGCTGTGGACAGTCTAAGAGAGAGGAAAATAAATGTTGATTTCGAAACAGTGTTCCGAGCTATGCTCAGTATCACCCTAAGGTGGGAGGGCTCCCTAATTGGCTTCGACTGCCCTCTTGGCCCTGGCGGCGAGTTGTCTCTGGTCTTCCAGGTCCTCCAGGACGAGTCTTTTCTCCCATATTTCGATTAGATGGTCGTCGTTCATTCTTGGTGCTTGGTCCCGCTTCAGTTTCGTGTCGTAGTTTTGCATGGCGCTGGCATTCGAGGAGCAGCACTGCTATTCCAGAAGCAAGTGTGCCAGGGTTTCCGGTACACTGCAGAGTGGGCACATGTAGCCATGTGTGGTTGGGTAGAGGCGGTTCATTAGTGTTCCATGTATGTACGTGTTGCTTTGCAGGCTTCCAAAGGTCACACTTTCTTCTTTGGTTAGTTTTGTATGGGGTGGAGGTGGAGGGTACACCCACCGCTCCAGTTTGTAGTGTTGAAGTAGTGACAAATAGGTGTTTTCTACAACCTCCATTTCTGAAGCCACAGATTGAGTATCTTTTTGTTTCAGGGCAGCCCTGCTGATGTGCTCGCAGGCTGTAGACCCTCAGTCCAGGAACCCAGATTACACAGATATATGAAGGGAGAGCTTCGTTGTGGGATGTTAATTGCGTCGGCTGAGACGCGGCCCTTCCCATAATTCCCGCAAGCGGCTCGCTAGTCAGTGAAGATCACTGCGGCATCTTTACATGTGGTGGTGGCGAGAGCGATTTCCGCTTCTTCCACTGCGTCTGAGTTGCGTGCCTTGACCGTGGTTGACACTAACTTTGCTGCTGATAGCGTGCACGTTTCTTCGTGGATACTTGGCCTCGTCGGTATAGCGAGGTCCGGGTCTTGTTTGAACGTTCGTTGAATAGCCTCAGCTCTATCTTTTCGTCTACCTTTGTAGAATGTCGTGGGCATGTTGCGCGGGGTAGGTGTAATGGACAGGGACTCTCGAACGTCCACCGGGAAGCGCTTTTTCTGGTCTGGTTCCAAAATATATGACCTCTGTAGTTGTGATACTTGAATACCGACCTCCCAGTGGGCGTGAGCTTCAGTCGTTCCAGCTGGCTGTTCCTGTGAGCCTCAGCAAGCTCTTGCCACGTGTTGTAAATGCCTATTTTAAGAAGTCTTGAAGTAAAAGCCATGGGTGGTAGTTTCAACGTGGCTTTGGTTGCCTTTCTTATAATAATATTAAGTTTTTCTGTTTCCACGTTTTTCAAACAGGTATGGAGTGCCGTACGTGACGCGGCTGGTCAGCAGAACTTGTAATATTCATAGGGAGTCATGTTCTTTAAGCCCATTGCATTGGTTTGCGATCTTTTTTGATGAGGTGCAGGAGCTGTGACAGAGTTCTTTGGAGTCTCGGTATGGTGGCCTCGCCCAATCTATTCTTGTGTATGTGAAGTCCGAGCACGCGTAGCGCATTGACTTTTGGAATAGTTGTCCCGTTGAAGGTGATGCAACGGTTGGGCTCTTCGTATATGAGAGGCCTGCTTCTCGTCCTTGCTTTGAGTACAAAGTGCTCAGACTTCTCGGGGGCACAGTTGAGGCCGCAGTTTCGGAGATACCTTTCAATGGTGTTTGCGGCATCTTGTAAGCAGCTCTCTTCTCTTGATGTTTGAAGCCTTGGTCCAGAGTGTGATGTCGTCAGAGTACATTGCGTGCCCGACATCTGGTATTTTATTGAGAACTTCATGCAGATTGATCATGGCCACATTGAACCAGATATGAAATAAAGCCAAATTTGGGTTTGAGCCCCTCTGCAAGAGTCTGCATGTGATTGCCTAGCCTCTGTGTAATTTTCTGTGAGGAGAACGGTAGGCCCTCCTACGCAGATAGAACTGCAGTAAAATCTTATTGTACGTGGTTGGCTGATCGCTGTTTTCCAATGTGGTAGGCTTTAGAGAATCTTCGTGGTGGTGAGACGTCAGACCCCACACCTTGGAATGGACCAGATCATTGAGGTTGGTGGTGCCTCCCTGAAAACAGCCCATGCGAGCAGTAAATCTCAATAAGATGCAATTAGAAATGTCTTTGTCGATGAGAATATGGCGTGCTTCCTTGGAGATAATACCAAAAGCAAAGGCCTAGATCGCTGCGCAGGAGTCCCTCAATATTGTAGTTTGCATGCTTCTCGTTATGGAGAGAGAGGGCGATATCCACCTTCTCGTCAGCACACTAAGAAGGACATTTGATTGATGCAGCGTTGATCACCAAACCGGCTTTGTCAACTGAGAGCACCGTGTGTGCAGGGGTGCAACAGTTGTGCCAATTACGCCAATTTGATACAATTTCTGATTGTTGTGCCGAGCTGCGCAAGAACCGCGAAATTTGCTGAAATTGCACCACACTGCGCCAAATTGCCCAGCCAGCCTCAAAATTTCCTCAGGCGCACTAGTTTTGGTGAGAAATGCAGGTCCTGTTGGCCACCTGCATTTTGCGCCATCCGTCAAAGCACCCAGACCCCGGCTATAGTCCCTAGAATGTACTTAAAATATTACCAGATTAAGTAACAACGCTACACCCATCGGTCCAGTGACCACAGCGGATACCTACCGGTGGGATGACAAAACTTCAAGACAAAAATGCGTTGCTGTAGTCGCCAAGGCTTTGCGGGAAATGTAAATTTTCTAGCCTGAAAACGCGGCTATGGCTTGTTAGGAACTAAAACTGGAAGTTTATGCCACATTTTTCTCATGCCGACAAGCTAGACCTGCTGTGAACGCCTGCGTTACCCGTGACCGTGCGATTGCCTCAGCGCTGGTACCCCCCCCCCCCCCTTTTTTTTTGAAGTTGCACCGCCTCGTTCCAAGGAAAGATATCTGGTACTGTCGAAAGGCCAATGGGCACGTGCCATTGTTACTCACCTGGTCGAACGTGCTTTGCAAAATTGCCGAAGCCGCACCAGCCCCCGCCCAGTAAAAAGGAAAAAAAAGGCGGGAAGTAGGGGGAGAGGAGGTGTAGTGGTTAAAAATTACCAGTATAATAACTGACATACCAGTACAAAAATACCAGTATAATAAATGACGTCTAAGTAAGCTGCTGACAATTATATGGAACACTGTATGACATTTTTGCTTCCCTAAAAAAACCAAATGTTGTGCCAGTTTTTTTTTTTGCCACCCCTAATACTTGGTTTTGCAAATCTCCCAAATTTCATGGTCCCGAGCTTTGCAGATCCATATTTAAATTCACATAGTCTGTCAAGTGATTTGACAGGTGCAGAAAATGCCAATATAGACTTCATCACTGTTAGCTCAGTGGGGTGGTTCAAAATACTACTTTCATTGAAATACTAGCAATGCTCATGTTCACACTGCAAGATTTTGGTGGTGTTGAATGGTGTATATATATTCATTGCAAACCATAGTGAGTGTAAGGCCGCCGAATACAGTGTCCCGGAGGCCATGCAGAAATTAGTATCTAATCTCGGAGTGCATGTGGCAAGAGAATTGGAAAGATATCAACTAAAAAAGAGGCGAAATTTCAATAGTAAAAGATAGAAAATTCTATCGGGACTGTAGAAGCTCCACTGCTGTGTAACAGGAAAATAGGAATGAGACCCTACAAGAATGCCAGGGACCACCCGTACCACAACCTAACTTTGAGGAGAAAAGTGGGAACTCGAAACTACAGTGTAATCTTAATCAAAACAGCCTTACTCTGGAATATGATGCTGACACTCCCGTGCCACGTGATAGCCGACAGCAGCAAAAAAATTATGAGAAATATGTCGTCAATCTGTCGAACACAATGCTTGCACCCGTTCAGCTACAACTTTTGTCGAGAGGCTTAACTTTTTGTCCATCATCTTGTAGATTCAATGAATTTGAACTTTACCAAGACCTCGATAACTTTGCACGTATTCTCCACCTCCGTGAATACTTCTATGACCGGAAGGACTGTGCGGACGAGAATAGATTGATTGGTGGTGGCCAATCATGGTGTCCAGGTGAGCAGAGGGACAAACACCTCGATATGTATATATCAGCAGTTCAAAAAGATATCAGAGCGTATGAAAAAAATCTGCCATCTCGAAACAACCTACCAGTCAGAACGAAGGGCACTCAATGAACTACGAAAAAACGCTCAAATTACCATCAAACGGGCTGATAAAGGGGGCTGCATAGAAATTCTAAACACGTCGGACTTCCTAAAGGAAGGGGAACAACAACTATCAGACACAAAATCCTACAAAGAACTTCCAATGAACCCGACTCCCGAATTTGAAAGTGAGATAAAAGGAACCTTAAATAATCTCCGCCGGGACGAGAAAATTACTGGCAAAATGTTAAAAGCAATGTTACCGGCCCATTCTGTTCCCGGTCGATTCTATTTGCTCCCCAAAATACACAAGGCAGGCAATCCGGGATGTCCGATAGTATTCAGTAACAGCACATCAACAGAAAATATATCAGAATTCATCAATTCCTTAATAAAAGACATCCCCCCAAATTTTCCGTATTACCTAAAGGACACAAACCACTTCATCTGCGAAACTTTAAGTCTCAACATCCCAGACAGTAGTTTTGTGGTGACCATGGACATCTGCTCACTGTACACCAACATACTCCACCATGACGGAATAACGGCTATGGTTTCTAAATATGTAAAATCTGACTCATTAACTGGTGTAAGTGGCGAGGTACTGTTTACGCTTCTTGAACTTGTACTAAATTATAACCTTTTTGAGTTCAATGGCAAGCACTTCTTTTAGGTCAGTGGCGCTGCAGTGGGCACATAAATGGCCCCAAACTTTGCGAGCACCTTTATGGCTTCACTTGAAATCCCTTTCATTGAGGGACGCACCTTGAAACCTTTCTACTAGAGAAGATACTTAGACGATATTTTTATGATATGGAAGCACAATGAGGGAAGTCTTTTCCGCTTCATAGAGGATTTTAATGAGTGCCACCCGTCAATTAAATTCACGCACAAAATTTCCAAAACTAGCATTAACTGTTTGGACGTCACTGTCACGGTCAAAAATGACCACTTGTCAACAAACCTTTACAAAAAGCTTACAGACTGTCAAATGTACCTACATTTCAACAGCAGCCATCCAAAGCATTGCAAAACGGGTATTCCATATTCTCAGGCCTACCGGTACCAAAGAATATGCACCGATGTGCAGGAATTTGACAGACACGCAGAACACCTAAAGCATTCCTTATTGAAACAAAATTGTCCCGAAGACATTATTGACAATGCCATACTACGCGCTCGCAGCATAAACCGCAATGATATAATGAAGGGACCAAACAGAGTATCTAAAGCGACTTCCTGAATGAACCTTGTACTAACCTACTCCTCATCCGTGCCACGAATCAACAACATACTTTCCTGCCATTTCAACATAATCAGGCAAAGCAAACGACTAACTTCAATGTGCGAAGCCACCTCACGTGGTGTACTGCAGGGATAAAACCTGAAGGACATTCTTGTCAGAGCAAAAACAAACCCCTCCAAAATTCAATCGGGGTGCCATCCCTGCGAAAAGGCTCGATGCAAGGTATGCTCACAGATGGTCACAACCCGGGAATCAAAAGCGAACTTCTCGGATTTCAAATTCTGCATAAGTGAAAGCCCTAATTGTTACTCCAGTAACGTAATATACATGCTACATTGCAACATCTGCAGACAAGAATATATCGGCCAAACAGACACGCCATTTCGGCTGTGGTTCAATAATCACCGGTACCACATCACTTCACTGCCGAAGCTACCTTTATCTAGACATCTGCGCCTGCCAAACCACAGTTTTGAAAATATCTGCGTAACTCTTTTACAGTCCGGTTTCTCAAACAGGCGCGAGCGCGAACAGTGGGAGGCATATTTTTTTTTCAAATTTAGAACATTAGTAGCTGGCATCAACGAGGACCCCGGAAGACTCTCCTGCCTCGGAAAAGTAAGCCAGAAGGAAATTGGTGGCAAAGATTCATAGCTGGAGACCATGCTTGTTTTTTCTGACTGGCTCGTACGTGTACACTGTCCTTTCTTGTCTTTTTTCTTTTCTTTTTTTTCTTATATATATATTTTTTCCTCACGTGTACATACAAAGTGTTTACGCTCTCCTACCACTTGACGGCCATTGAGGGGAAACGGGCAAAGATGAAAGGTAAAGGGCCTACCGACCCATTAAGGGGGAACTCTTTCCTTACGCACACCGTCGCATGCCCCTCCCGCCACCGCGGCGACAATTTTAGGTGGCCCGATACACGTTGAGAACTGGCCAGCACAGGAAGAGAACCGGATCTGGACTTACACCGACATTTGGATGTGCACAACCTGGTTTCGTGCTCAGGGTTCACTGTTGTTTTTCTTTTTTGCTTGTTTGTGTTTGTTTCTTTAGTTCTCTCTCACTCTCGCAAACATCTTTCAAGGCGTGAGGGATGCCGCAACAACGAAGTTTAAACGTCTATGTTAGTATAACTCATTCCCTGACGAAGGGAGGACCCCTCCCGAAATTTGGGAAATAAATATATTTATCCTTGTTGACAACACTCCCTTTGTGCCATATCCCATTTTGATCTATATATATATATATATATATATATATATATATATATATATATATATATATATATATATATATATATATATATATATATATAGATCAAAATGTAATTTTTATTTATACTGCTCTAAATTTGGTACCGTCAAACCCTGCTACAAAAAACTGACGAGGTGCAGAAAAAATTTTGTTGTGAAATCGAGCTAGCAAAACAAAGGAGCATTTATTCTTAAAACTCAGAAAGTGTCTGCTGCTTTCTATTCTTTCCCAGCAGCATTACGACATGATTCCCACCCATGCATAGCGAGGCCATGGTGAAAATCACACTGAAACAATGCCTACAACTGCTTTCGTAAGTGACCCATACAGTTATATTAACACGTTAACACCAGCAACTGTCCAACATCAGATTTGTATCCGACAACGCTGAGATAAGGCGGGGTATCGTGGAGGGGTGACTTAAGCTTTATTCTATGCCATTCTTATCATCCATTATTCGCGGCTAGCTGATTTGTTGATAATGCGGAGGAACAGCCGTTCTGATTAGTTAACACACCGGCCAAGCGCGGACAAAATGATAAGCATTGGCATCGGAAAAGGCATGGTTTCGCGGTTACACCCAGCATCTTTGTGAAGGAAACGATGAATTTTGCGACTGAGCTTCAGCTTCAGATCGTCTGCGGCTCGAAAGCAAGCCAGTGGAAAAAGCAGGGCAGTCTCATTGCCATCACTATCGAGCAATGGTGGCGTCCATGCTTGCTGAACAGTGATGGTTTCTGATGGTGCAAACACGTGTTTTATACTTTGTCGACGTATTATCAGGTTCTGAAAATGCATCAAAGTGTTAAAGATTGTGCTTACTGTATAGTAATAAATATGTAATAAATATAAATAACTATAGCAATAAATAAATAAATAAATAGAAATAAATATGTCAGCCTGGAATTGCATCGTGAAATTTCGTTGAAGTGGGGCGGCAGAACAAAAAGTGTTTGTTGTGGCAACAATATTTATACATTGACTCCTATGAACTGCTGATGGGGAACCGTGAATTTTTCGTTGTAGAGAAAATTTCGTTGAAGCGGCGTTTGTTGTAGCGGGGTTTGACTGTAGTTAGTGATAAAAAAAATTTGATTTTTCCTCGTAACCTGCTATAAATTTGAATTTTAGTGCTCCAAAAGTAATAATTTTCTGCTTCAAAAATTGCTCTAAATTGTATTTTGGCTGTTGCACCCCTGCGGGATCTGTTGCTATTCCCGTACCAGGCTACGTCGACAAAGCAACTTATCTCCAGAGATTTGTGCTGTTGCCCTGGCCTGTCGTCTTCCCACATTGCAATGCGGGTACAAATAGCATGGAAAGGGGGAAATGATTATAATTGTGGCCCACTGTGGTTGGCGAGATACCCATGTCTGTCAGAAGTCTCCTCCCAGCCTTCAGACCTGAAAGTCTGGTGATCTGTACCCTCTCCTCGGCTTCTGTAATTTTCTCAAGTGGATTGTGTATTCTCAGGTAGAGGAGTTGTTTCTTTTGTGTGTATTTGAGGAACCCAAGAGTGCTCTTCATGCCCCTTCGGATCATAGTGTTTATTTTATCCCTTTTAGCCCTCAGCCAGACATGCACGGCTGCGACAAGCCTGCACTGTCCTTTTTTTTTTTTTTTGTGAGTTCGAGTATTATTTGGTTATTGGTGCCTGGCCGCTCCACGATCATGTCAAGGATGCAGATTGGTGCAACCCTAGGGATAGTCTCCACACTATTTGTATGAAGGCTTATGTCACTCTCTGCCAGCGGTTTTCAATCTCAAGGGCTGTGTCCCCACCTGCTGAGTCTATACAAGAGCGGCTCTTATTTATTTAGTGAACACATAAAGCCTGTATACTGCAGGAAGGACTATGCATAGTCGGTGACTCCCTGGGGGGTTGATTTAACATCCCTGTCACTGCTTTTGGCACCCCAAATTATTTGTTTTCTAAGTGAATGGTATACCCAGTGCCTTGAGTATTGCCTAGACCCTCCGATGAACCGACCATGGTGAAGTTGAACAAGGGCGGTGAAATGACGGACCTTTGCGGGGTGCCCCTGTTACTCAGTTAGATCTTGCTCACCTTGAGCTGGGTGCTGTACCTTTGAGGAAAGATATAACTAAGAAGTGAACGGCTGCACCCAGGCTGAGTCTAAGATGGAGTCAAGGATGAAGAAATGATATAAGTTATCGAAAGCCCCTTTTCGTGTCGTGATCGAGATTGGTCCCCATGTCCCGGTTGTTACTATCGAGTACCCCAGCTTTCACAAGTCTCATATAGCGTCCTGGGTTAAGGGACCGAGCTTAAGTACCACGATTTTGTGAGGAAACGGGTCATTTTCTTCAATAAACCCTAATATTCTGTTGTGGATGATGTGCTCAGCCACCTTCATCATACAGTATGTAAGGGATGGGCCAGAGGTTGTCCAAACTCAGCAGCTTTCTGGGCTTTGGAATGAGGGTGACTGACGCAATCTTCCACTGCTCTAAGATCATACCATCCCTTGCTATGCGTTTGCCTCTATTTGCGAGAAACTTGACTGACTCTTCCTCAAGGTTTCTGAGTGCCTTGTTTGTTATGTGATCCGGGCCCAACACGGATCTGCCATTTAGGTCTTGCAGAGCAGTCCGGATCTCCTCAGTGTCGAATGGTTCGGCAAGAGGGGAGTTCGGCCTCTCACAGTATGCGAGAGTTACGTGTGTGCCCTGTTGTCACTCCTTTTGAGCAGCAGGTACTTTTTGGCAAGTAGGTCCATGACTTCCTCCCCTGAATTTCAGCTGAGCTTGAAGGCCTTTTGGTTCGGATAGAATTGCCATTAGCAGAGGTCTGTCAATCTTTGTTATGCCTTTTGTTATTATTATTACTATCATTATTAGTATTTACGATGCAACAGAAAATGTCCTCAGCTACACACTTATTTTTGGTAGCTCACGTTTCAAGGGTAGGGTTGGGTAACTTAATCTAAATTTTTCACTTCAGTTTCTTGGTATTATAAATCTCTGATTGGTTTTTAGCGTTATGCCAATAGATGAGTTCACGTACGAAGGTAATCCGTCTACATCTGTGATAAATCTGTGGAATCAAGGGAGTTGTGGGGACCAGGCAGATTCCTTCAGACCGCCGCATATTCGAACGTCATCGCTTTAAATGCTACCCTTGTTTTATTGCAGGCATTTGAGGACTTTGCTGAACTCTATGCGTCAGAGCTCAGAGAAAAAAACATCAACATGCATGTGCTCCTAAAAAAGAAAGAGGAAAGAAAAGTTTGCGGTGCGGCTCCATTCTTGTAACGTTCTTAGTCATTAGACAGTTATAGTATGCCAGGCTTATAAGGATACCATGTGTACTTTGATAGCGGGATCGAAGTGCGCATGTACAGATACGTACGTTACCCGTATCGCTTACCGTACGTGCGCTATTTTTCAGATTTAACGCTGCGGTGTTAGCGTAGGTGTGCGTAGTGTACGTAAAACATGGGGACGTTCTGTGACGCCCGCTTTGAAGTGATTTTGGCATAGTTGTTGAAAGATTCACTTTGTTCGCAGCAAACAACTGCTTAAAGTGGCTTCACTTTCCTTGCATTGGCTGCGACGACTGGGTATTACGGATAACTTGGCGTAGTTTTTGAGACAGCTTCCCATTTCGAACGTGCCTATTCCTAACTACAAGATCAATGTAAACAAAGTGACAAAATAAACGTTTTTGCATTTGGTGCGTGGTTAATATTTATTTACTTTTATTATTTATAAAATAAACTTGTAACAATGCTTCGCACAGTGACACAAGCAGACATTCTCGTTTTCTTTTCCTTTTCACTGTTCTTACTTCACAACCCTCCCATAGGTGGTGCCATCATCTCAGCTGGGGCACATAAATCACGTAAACGCATACCTGCCAAGTCTCCCGGATTGGCCAGAAGCCTTCCGGATTTTGACCGTTTTTTCCGGTTGTACGGTTGTCATGAAAATCTCTCGGAAATCGAAATTTCTGTGCCTGATCTGGCCACATTGACAAAAAAGCAGCTCTATCCACTCCAGGCATTTCGAACCTACCCCATTTTATTATGAATGAGTTTAAGAGCCATTCATGTAAACGTACAATATACTCTCAGTGATGTGAAACTGCAGCAGATACAAATTCTTAAATTCCCCAGTCAAATTTTACTATTTTACTTCATTGGGCCTCAATTCGAATGTTCCGAACACATTTCTCAATCGCAGCGGGTGATACGAGCTTTAGTACGGCAACCGTCAAACGAAGGCCGAGAGCAGCGTACTCGAAGCTTCGGAAGTACGCGTGCGACCGGCGCACGCACTGTCTTCTACAGTGCGTGTATTATCGTAGCCACAACCGCTGAGGACGAAACCGCGGTCGCTCTTGACATGATCATGTATGGCGACGTAACTGAGAGAACCCCAAAAGTGCGTGCTCAACTAGTCAAAGCAACGCTGCTTTCCACAAACTCTGCGGACAAACCAGCGGCAGATGCTATCGTAGATGGCATAAAACGACTTAGTTTTGAAGGCGCGTGCGCAGCCAAGCACATGGGGATTGCAAAATGAACTACCGTTTGCCGCAACTGCCTCGTGAAAAACCGCGGTCGCGGCGACGCAATAGCGATCTAGGAGCTCCGAGAGCACGCAGCGGTAGGTTAAAAGCATTAAATACGTAAAAAATAAAAAAGTTAGTTTTGCCGCAAGGGCGAAGCAATAAATGTGTCAGCAACAACTTGGAATGTAACGCTGAAAACGGCAAGCAGATCGAAACGTGCAGTGCGCTGCTTACACACAAATGACGCACAAAAATGATACTCGCAGGACGAGAGCGAACTAACAGCGTTTACCGCTCGACACGTAACGCACTGTTTAAACAAAAACGATGCACGATACGTAATCACAGGTACAGATGAGTACAAACTAACAAATGTCCCAATTGATATACCTCGCTGTGTATGAAAAGCACACTGTTTTCGCAAAAGGGGCCTGTGCAGAGACCAAAGTGACCTTTGGCGGCCTGGCAACTAACGCTTTCGTTTCAGTGAAAGCCGAAGGCACACGATCCCCCACCAAAGGATTAGCGCCCGCGCACAGGCATCCATCCATCCATAAGGCAAAGTACACGCGAGAGGTAAGCACGCTTCGGCGCATCGCGACGAGCTCGGCAGCGAGCGCAGGCAGCTATTTTTCTTTGAGTGCTCATATATATAAATATGTATATATATATACGGTGGGTGGCAGTGGCGACAGCAAAAAAAACAAAAAACAACCTGGACTGTCCATATACCGTATTTTCCGGTTTATAAGTCGCACCCTTGTATAAGTCGCACTCCCCTAAAATAGCAGTTTTTCTGAAAAAGAAACGTATATAAGTCGGACCGGTGCATAAGTCGCACCGGTGTAGAAAACGCACTTGCTCATCCGACCACCGACATTTAAGTATCTCGTCGTGACAATGCATTGCAAAAATGCATGCTTGCGACGGCCAACGCTTTTGCACGTTTCTAGCTATCGGCAGTCACGTGTGCGAGCGCTTTTAAACACACATAAAAACAATACTTTCAGAAGTACCTTTATTATTCCGATAGCTTGGTGACGTTTATTCAAAGCCATCAAAGTCGTCTTCCTCCGAATCGCTCACGAACAATGCAGCTACTTCTGGTTGCAGTACTGCTGGCACATCACTGTCGTCCTCCGACTCGCTCGAATCGGACTCTTCAACGTCGCCATCAGCCGCGCAGAGGATCAAACCGGCCTTGCGAAAGCCCGCCACAATGGTCTTCGCAGAAATTGACTCCCAAGCGTCACTCACCCATTTCGCCACTTCGCCGAACTCTGCGCGTCTCATGCGCCCCGTTTTTGTAAAGCGGTGTTCTCCCTCCGACATCCACGTTTCCCACGAACGTCGCAGAACTGCCTTGAAGCTGCGGTTGACAGAAATGTCAAGCGGCTGAAGCATCTTCGTTATGCCGCCGGGAATAATCACTGGCATACAGTTCTTTGAACTGATCTTTTTCTTGACAATATCGGTGATATGTGCCCGCATACTGTCCATTACCAGCATTCCTGGCTTCACGTGGAAGAATCCGTCTGGTCGACGGGAAAAACAGCGGTCAAGCCACACACTCATCATTCCCTTGTCCATCCAACCTTTTGTGTTCGCCTGAATCACCACTGTAGGAGGGAAATTATCCTTCGGCAAGGTTTTCCGCTTAAATATTAGCATGGGAGGCAGCTTTGTGCCGTCCGCGCAGCAGGCGAGCACAACGGTGAAGTGGGACTTCTCGTGGCCTGTTGTCCTCACCGTGACAGTTTTCTGGCCTTTTTCGGAGACGCATGTCGAATGTCAGCGGCACTTCATCCATGTTAACGATGTGGCTCACGCTGACATTCTTCTTCGCAACTTCCTCCCTCACGAATGAGCTGAAGTTGTCCAGTTGCGCCTGAAAGTCGTCGGGCAGCTTCTGGCACACTGTCGTCCGGGCTCTCATAACCAGCTGATTCCGTCGCATAAAGTGGAAACACCACGACGGACCACCATTGAATCCCGTAACATTGCTCTCCGCTGCCAGAGCCTTCGCCTTCAGGTGCAGCTGCACTGTTGACAGCCCTCTTCCTTCGGCTCGTTGTTGAAGTACCCACGTGCGCAGGCTATGCTCGAGGTCCGGCCAGCGCGCCTTCTTGCCGCGGTTGGCCTTCTTTGTCGACTTCGTCCGAAGGACGCTGTGGGCCTTGCGCCAGTCACGGATTATTTTTTCACTGACGTCGAATTGCCTCCCTGCTTCTCTGTTCCCGTGGTTTTTGGCCAATTCAACAGCGCGCAGCTTGAACTTGGCGTCATAGCTTCGCCGACTTTGCTTTCCAAGCGGAGCCATGGTTCGCGAGGTTCTACGGCGCTACCGGCTCTATGCTACGATGCACAACACAACACACGAGATGCGCGCAGCAACAGCGACACAGCGATTGCAATGAAGACGTTATGGCGGACGGAAGTGACGGTAAAGGAAGTGGCTCTGAAATCCAAACTTGCTTTCCATAATTTATAATTTAAAATAAAAAATACCTCCAGATTTTCACCCCTCTGATTATTTTTTTGTGCAAAACTACATAGCTGCGTTATCTTTAGCGTGTTAACTTACCGTTAATCTTACTTTGTTTTTAAATGTGGTTCCTGTGCATCGCAGAAGGCGGTGAAGCGCCGTAGACGCCATTTTGATGCCCGCTTGACGTAAACAGCGCCATCCAAGCCGTGGCATCCAAGTCGATTTTGAATGTATATAAGTCGCATCGTTGTATAAGACGCACCCACGAAAAATTCAGAAAAAACCGCGACTTATACACTGAAAAATACGGTAATTGCTAACGCAATAAAAAGGGACCAGACGTGTTTTGGCGTTCCTGTCAAAAGAATCTAGCAATGAGCAAAGCTTTCACACGCGCTTTTGCGGCAGCCAGCTGCGCCGTCCCGTCCGATCACGTGTGTCCCAGGAAAACACATGCGAGTTGTTCTGACTAAAATGAATTCTGCTAGTTGTGTTGATCCTTTGAGACTCTCACCTTAGTGAAAAACTCTACTCTCGAGTGTTCGGCCACTCCTAGCCAATATAAGACCACAACGCTGATGTTGGCGCTTGTGATTGAGACCCCCCTTCCCATTCCCTTTTGCTTTTTGTGATGTTTTTTGTTTGTTTCATCTTGTTTTTTAATGCCCCCCCATTGCGGAAATCTTCCAAATTCAGAATCCTTGAACTTGGCAGGTATTTAAACGCTATCTTGCTAAACTATAAGACGCTGTCAGCCAACAGTTTGCTGTACGGTAACGCCATTCCCTTAACCTCTGCCATTATGCTAACGGTAAACTATAACTGTCTATTGTCAATGCATGGTGCACAGAATACACGAGTAGTGCATAGTTATTATTTTTTTTGCTGAAAAGTATATATTAGAGGTGTACAATTTACGTGGGGATGCAAATCAATAGTAAATAGGGTCACATCATATCTAATCCAATCAACATTCTAAATAGTATAAAGTCAGCAAATAGAGGTTGATCGAATCCTATCCAATCCACATCCTAAAGGGCCTGAGGTACAGTGGCTAGAATAGAGAAGTGTGACGAGCGGCAAGTGGCACCTACGAAGCGCACTGAAGCCTCTACGGAGGAGCTGCGTGGGGGCGTGCACAGTCATTTATATGTTGTTTGCACGTTTCCGACAGTTTCGTTAGGCGTGTTCGTCCTTTTTTTTTTTCGATGGCACTTTGACATTAGTGCTTCTGTATGCACTCTTTGACATTAGTGCTTCTGTATGCACTCTGAGGGTGCAAAAACAGTCATTGCTTCGTCCCGAGGTGCACTACAGGCTACAAGTCGGCTAAAAAGAAGCATGTATTGTTCGGCGTTCTTAAGGACACAGCTGTGTTCGCGCAGTGGCGAAGAGTGGTTTCGCGAGCTGCACTTTGACAAGAGGTACATCTCCCGGCACTTTAAGCACACTGTGTATGACGAAATCGTCTGCATTGAAAGGGGTAGGCCCATAGGCGTGCGCAGGATACCCGTAGGGGGGGGGGGGGGGGGTCATTTTAGTGCCCCCCGTGAAATCAGTGTATGATGCAGATTTTGGGCCTCCCATTTTAGTGACTAAAAGAGTGTCCCGCCACCTAGTCAATGTATAGAGCAGATTTAGCTCTCCCCTCCCGGAGGGGGGGGGGGGGGGGGGGGCGCTCCCTCTGCTCCTTTTGTGCTATGGGTAGGCCTTTCGGGGAAGCTCTTCGCATTTGTAGGTGTCCTTGAAATCACTTTTTCAAAGTGGTTTGGCTACAATAAGCTTCACAGTGATAGCTTGAATTAAATTGTTTCGTGCTTGCAAAAAAAAAAAAAAAATGTCACGTGGACTGTCACATGAGGCTCTGCGGAGCCTTGCTCTTGACGACCAAACCTGGGCAACCCAGCATGCTCGTGAGGCAGTGTCGAGGCAAGCCCTTGATGTCCCCTCATGGTAGGCCTAATCTGGCCAGGTTTCTTACAATAGAGTTTATTCCTCCTCCTGAGCTGTGCACACCATGGTCCGAGCCTCACCAATCAAGTGACCAAATTTTTTCTGCTCACCTATTTGCTTTTTTTACAAAAAGGCACCCCACAAGGAGCGAGAACCTTCCCCTGAAAAGAGGAAGTACCTGAAGCTCAGGCGTGTCACCTAGGCTTGCAGCCCAAGTGAAACTGTTCTGTGAGGCGCTTGTGAAATATAAAACTTTTTTTCGTGGGGATAAAGAAAAAGACCTGAGACCAATTATTAAGAATGCATTGTTGTAAACAGATAGTCACTACTTGGCAATGCGTTGTATGATGTATGACCCCAGTGTGCAGAAAATGAAATGTTTTCATACAGATACTGCTTGTGATTCTCGTCTCTGAGTTTGATTATGCGTTAGCAGAAACAGGTATAGCGAGCCATGATTGTTGACTGATGGGGCATTATTTACAGATTAGTGCTTGAGGAAATGATGGTTTGCTGTGGAAGGTGTTGCAAGCAATGGCTCACAACTGAGTTCATCGTTTCACTCTTCTACCACTTCACATCGATAAAATGTTACAGTGCTATCATGCGCTCACTTTCTGCACCCTGTCAGTATTTCAGTTCAGTCGCGCACCCGTGTAGGCATTCTGTAATCCCAGAATCTAATTAACATATTTTCTTGGTTGCCATTTGAGGCCATGCACAAGCAACAAAATACATTTTAAATGTTTCACATTGCCCGGGCGCGCGTGGGTGATTCACGTCTCTTCACAGTACATTGCCGCCTTGGATGATGTGCAAACGTGTGCCAGCGCCACCTGGCAGTTTCCTTCCAAGACACCACTGCTAGCTGGCGCGTTCATTACACTTCCCTATTCTAGCCACTGTACCTGAGCTGTAACCATCGCAGTGAACTAGAATGTACTCCAGTAGTGGTATGGCCAAACTCAGGCGTCTTCTTTTTACACAGATGCCACGAGATGGTGCTACTTCCACATTTCCCAGCAGATTTGCTACGTTGTTGGACTGTCGCTGACTCCTTCGAACTTTCAGCTGCGGTTAATTTTTTAACTCGTGTGTTTGTATTCTGCCAAATAGCCAACTTATCATTTTGGCTTAGGTATAATTTTGGCTGGATATACATATTTTTTTCATATTCACCACATGCACTCAGAACATTCTGAGCACATGCAGTACATTTATTTCCTTATTCTATAGGATTGCCTTAATTTCTTTACCACTCCGGGTCTGTTTCCAGTGCATAGAATTTTCCAAGCAGAGGTAACGGTCATGGAATTTGCTTTAAATTGTCATGGAAAACCTGGAAAAGTCGGAGAATTTCGAAAAAGCAAATTGGTGCACACTCTGGTCCGTCTTGGCCAGCCAAGTGCAGAAAAGGACTTCTAGCACCGATGGCTCATCGGTTGAGGGTGTTGAATGTTCTGGCACTGCTGTTGGCTGCACGCCATAGCCAACACTCTTCTTTGGCCTCCCGCTTCCTTCCTAATCCGTCCGCCTTTAGCTCACAATAAACAAGGAACAATGGCACGTTCACGTTGGAGGCTGTCACGTCTAGACAACTTCATGGCTTTGTTGAGGGTCTTAGCTAGTACTCTTCTCTGATTGGATTAGATTAAGGAACCACTTAAACAGACTAAAATTTCTATATCAGCTGATAAAAAGACAAGCAAGGTGAATCTTATAAAAATCCTTACATTTTCACATCTGGACGTGCTACACAGTGAAAGCATGAGCCCTTTCTAACCCGTAACAATTGTTTTAAATATTCATTCTTTCGCCCCGCCGCGGTGGTCTAATAGCTAAGGTACTCGGCTGCTGACCCGCAGGTCGCGGAATCGAATCCTGGCTGCGGCGGCTGCATTTCCCATGGAGGCGTAAATGTTGTAGGCCCGTGGGCTCAGATTTGGGTGCATGTTAAAAAACCCCAGGTGGTAGAAATTTCCGGAGCCCTCCTCTACGGCGTCTCTTATAATCATATGGTGGTTTTGGGACATTAAACCCCCCATATCAATCAATATTCATTCTTCCCATGAAGTATAACTGACTGAAACAAACTAACCAGTGTCAGAGTTTTACAGTCATCTTTAGCTCTGTTTGCTTCCAGCCTCAATAGTAGTGCATAAATTTATACACCTATGTTCTGTAACCCCTCATAGGTTTCACTAGTTTGGTACTACAGCCTGTTAAATGCTTTGTTTTTGTTTTAGATGTTTTGTGAATACTTTTTTGTATGTGTGTGTGTGTGTATGTATATGTATGTATGTATGTATTTATGTATACTGGCTTTTTTCATTTGTTTTCTTTTATGTTCTTATTACTATCTAACCTTATTCTGCAAATGTCTTCGAATAGAATTGCAGTATTTATAAATAAATAAATGGGCTTACCCACCAAATTTTACATGCAACATATTTTCTGTATAATTCTGAAATGATTGTAAAAAGAATTTCGGAGATAGGTCTGTGCAAAGAAATTCACAAATTCAAAATGAGAACTGACTACAAAAAATGGTGCACCCTTTTGTATTTCGCTCACCAGTGATGTGTTCTGGTTCAAGTCAAAACATGACGTGCATCTTGCAGTATGGGATCTTTCTGCACACTGTGGCCTTCCTACCACAAGCCTTTGTCGCAGTTTTTAACGACTCTGTTACCAGTACGTGTACCGTTTCGCTGACAGCCGAACTCTTCAGCAACTCATGTATACAGTCAGGCTGAAAGTACAGCGAGATCGGTAGTTTCTCCGTAGATTAATGAATGCGTGTTTTTTTTTTTGTTGTTGTTGATTCTCATTGGTCGTGTGATTCCAGTATTATTGGACCTTCTAATTCTTGACAGGTGCATGCATCAGATGACAACCATGTGAGCTGCTTTGGCAAAGAGAATGTTGTCTACCTGACAAGCGAGTCCAAGAATGAGCTGCACGAGCTTGAGGAAGGCAAGGCATATGTCATTGGGGGTCTGGTTGACTACAACCGCAAGAAGGTTTGTCAGCTGTTTATCTCATTTGCGCACATCAATGTGACTTTCAAACATCTAAAATAATAATAATAATTGTCCTTATTTTTCTCATACAAAAGGGGGAAAAAACCCCAGATCAAAAGCTACAGATACGTCGCTTTCTGCTCAGATAATTGCAGGAAAAAAAAAAAGCTTTTTAATGCATACAGTTTGAACTATTTAACGAAGTGGTGACCATGCTGAAATTTTTTCATCAAATTAGGAATTTCGTAAAATGGGGAACAGGGGAGAGAGAGTATTTAGTCCTTCGAAATGTAAAATTGTCATGTAGCGGTGCCCAAACGCCACTGCAGCATTTCACTTGTCATAAGAACAGATTCCTTCATGCGCAGAAGGTCTCTGAGGGCAGCCCAGACATGGAGCCTCCCGTGTCTGGGCAATAAAGGAGAGGTAGATGGCCACATTAACTTGCCACAAGCTGCCAATATGCAAATACGAGAAGAATGACTGCAGATAGTCATCATGCAGAGCAAGAAAGTGGCTACGAGACCATTAGCGCCATTCATTGCACAAACTATTAAATATGACAGAAGCAACCGCCATGTTTTCTGGGAGAGTTTGCAACAACAACAACAAAAGATCACTATCACTGCTAACGGCATTCGCTACATGATAAATGCGCTACCGGCTGTTAAGTCTGTTGTTCAGTGGATGGGCACTGCACACGGCCTCATCAAAGTAGAACTAGAGTTCTTACTCTGGCTGTCAGATGTTTCAACGTGACAGCGTTACAACGTTCGGCCAAAGGAAAACTCATCGGTATGTGATAAAAATTAGAAATAAATCACAGCATTTTAATATGTATACTTCTGGGAAAACTTTGTTAAATTTGATTTGGTGCCATGTCATTTTTGTTAATTTGTATTGATGGCAACATTGAACTCTGGGTAAATGCCAAGGATTGGAAATTCTTATTAGATCGGGAAGTTTCTAAAACTCGGTTTCTTTAGATCAAGTTTTAACTGCATTTTTTAAACATTGTGAACACACAAGTATATGTACTCCCTTCCAGTCATCCTGCCTAACCACTGTGACATTTATGTGTGTTTTTAATGTGTGTCATTTTTGTTGGTAGTAGCAAAGTGTTGAACTGGGCTAGTTGGTACATCTTCAAAACGAATAAAGCACCAGCATAGAACACACAAGAAAAATGAAAACAAGGCGACAGTCATTTGCCACCTTGTTATCTTGTCATTTGTGTTTTTGTTTGTCTCTGTTTTTTCTGGTGTTTTATACATTGTAATCTTTGTGTACGTGTGTGTGTTTTTGTGTAACACAGTTCTCTGTGAGAGGCAAAAACAAGACGCAAGTTCCACGAAACATGGAGGCAGGCCTGAAGGGTTGAGGAGTTGCAGAATTGCGAGGCAACATTTTGATAAGGAAACATTGACTCCAATGGCATTCTTTATTCAGTTTCTTTGAGACTTTGTGTCAGCATTCACTGTACTTATTGTGGAGTGCAGTTGAGAAGCCGCGCATCTGTAGATGTCATTGCATGACAAAAATCTACAAAGGTATCTGAGCATTCCCTGAAATCTGGTTTGGTTCATTGGAACCAGAATATTTGGAGGAAATGTGTACTTTAACAAGGGTTTGTGTATGTTCTCCCCCCCACTGATACTTGCGAAGAAAAAGTATACAGACAGTTGTTTTTTTTATTAGACAGTACAGGCTTCTTATAAACTTGTTATGACATTCAGGCAGCTCAGTGCACGTCTTCTTGGTACACTAACTGTGCATTGAGGAGGAAATACTTTGTCACTGCTAAAGTTACATCGGAACCACTTCTTAATTAACTTTTTTACTTATAAACTTGAGAGCAGACGCTTATATGTGAAAATTGGAGGTCTCACAGTTTATGATTCACCCATTTATTTAGAAATTATGAACACTGGACGTAACTGTTCATATCCAATTTAACGCTCAGGTATCAAAACCTCACGCACAGGGTGTGCTAGAAACACGGCTGCTCTGTGAGGTTCTCATGGTGAAGAAGTCGTGATCTTTGGATAGAAACCCACGACGGTAATCTAATGGTTGTTGTAACATTTGACGGCTGACCCTAACGATAGAATCCCGGCCACAGTAGCCACATTTCAAAGGAGGAGAAATGCTAGAGGCCCTTGTACGTAGATTTATATGCATATTGAAGAACCCCAGCTGGTCGAAATTTCCTGAACTTATCACCACGGTGTCCCTCATGATCGTATCATGGTGGCACGATGTGGGGATTTTGCCCGGTGCGTTTTGTTTGAGTCAGCAGGCTAGACACAGGAAGGCGACTCGGTGTGTGGCACAACAACACACTTCATTCCACTTAACAATACAAATACCAGAAACACAGATAGAAATACATTCACTTGAAGAATAGAACTAATGGTGAACATCTAGACCCCCAGAACAAAAATACCTAGCATGACTAAGTCCCATGTGCATCTCTCATCTTCTCTTGTCCACTCGTTAACTACCGGCTCAACTCGACGCCCTGTGTCAGCCCCCTATGGTGAGTGTGTCACGCCTACATCCAACAGTCGCTCACTATCTTCGTCGGTACCGGCGCGGCCATTGGCAATGATGTCCTCGCTGGTGTTAGGAGGGCACTTCACAAAAGATGTGAGGAACATGGACGTCGTTCCCCGTTGTTGTACTGGTGCCGGCAGGTACTCCGGGCACGTTCCAGACCTCTTTGGCCCATGCACCATTGACGTGGCAGACCGGTATCCGCGAGCCCGGGCTCGTTCAAGGTCGGCGGCGTGACGCTGACCATTCCTGGCTGCTCGCTGCACCGTCCGCCAGCTGGACGACCGAAGCCACGACGACAGCAGTGCGCCGAGGTGAGGCTCGGGCGGCTTTCGACGCATTGCAGTCCTGGGCTGCTTCAACTATCCATTCGCCGTCTTCTCCGTCGTCCTCGCCAACATTCTTCTTCCCCACGCGCCCGCCTTCTGATCCTGCGTGCTCGGGCGCCCTTCTTCTTTTTCTTTTCCCAAATTTCTTCTCTTGTTTGTGTTCCATACGTTTATTTTCTGCTTTCTCCTCTTCTGCCATTTTCCATGCCAATCCTGACTCATAGTTTTGGGACGTACTTTGAATGAAGGCAGCAGTGTGTTGTCGTGGGAAGTGCCAAGTAACCGTACTTGCCCTAGTGGATTGAGTTAACTTTGTGTGGGAAGTTTGGTGCTTACCTGTTACTTTTCTCACACTGTACACAAGAAAACCAATTTCCACCTTTTCTTATTTTGTACAGCATCAAAACCTCTGGGGCAGCTGCAGTGGTGCTTCTTCTTGCAGACAGACAAAAAGAGTGCTTTGTCCTGGGCACGAGCGAATATTCCAGCATTTCAATTATTCAGACATTATTAGAGCATTCAAATTTCGACAGGAGCGTGAACTTTCTGAAATCTCGAAGTATTCGGAAACAACGAATAAACACACGTTTTACACAAGTAACCTTCTTGAAAGGTGGTTTCACTGCATTGTAGGACCGCTCTGCCGTGAAGCCACCACTCGGAGAAATTTGTATTTCACCAAGCACTACTCCACGGCTAAATGTACAAATTAGGTGCTCTGTGATTAAATTTTTTTTGTCGTTGTAGTTTAAAAGAGTGTTACATGGGCTTAGCGTTAAAGAAAATTTTAAAACCTCCCGTATTTTACCACTTATGAATTGCACCCTACTGATATTCAATTCCTGCTATACATACAATACGAGCTTTCCTCCACTTCACCTCAAACCAAAAGATTGAATTCGCATATAGATAGCAAGACAGTGTGTAACTTATTGAGTCATGACAAGAATGCTTATTTTTTGATTTAATGTATGATATGTATGCAATTCTATTTCAATCTATTCAGCCAAATCGTGATTTGTTTGTACAGTAAAAGCTCGTTAATTCAGATTTCACGAGACCGGAAAAACTGTCCGAATTAACTGAATGCCGAATTAACGAATTAACAGGAAAAACAACATTTAAAATCAAGCTGCAGAAGCATACCTTTATTTGTTGAAGTATTTTGTAATTGTCTTCTGCGTTTTGGCGCAGATTCCGACTGACATCACAATTTTTCTTAACTGTTCCAGATGGCCAGTCATATTGGCGGCAAGAAGCACAGTTATCCTTTGCTTGCACTTCTTGCCACCAATGCACGCGTCCCCTTTGAAAGTCACCGTCTTGTCGGGCAGAGCTCCGAAAAATAGAGCAGTTTCATCTGCATTGAACACGTCACGTGGTTCATATGCAGCGATGTGCTCCAGCAGCTTCACATTTCTCCACTCGGTGGTCACGCTTTCGTCAACACTGGCCTTTTTGCCGCACACACTCCTGAAGACAAGTTTGTGTCTCTCTCGAAACCTCGCAAACCATCCTTCTGACGCTTTGAACGATTCAATGTTCATCATTGCAGCATACTTCTCACCTTGCGCCATGATGAGAGGTCCGCTCAAAGGCAGATGCACGTTGCGACAGTCGGTAATCCACCGTAGCAAAGCTTCTTCGAGTTGGGGATGAGCTGCAGTTCGCAACCGCTTTCTAGAGGCATGAAACTTCTCGCTTTCGAAGGCTTGTCGAATCTGTTGTTCATTTTTCACGTATGTTCCCAGTGTGCTCCGCTTCACGTTGTACTTGGTCATAACCTGCTGTCGCGATTTGCCGTTCTTCAGTGCTTCCAAAATTTCCACTTTAGTCGCCAAGTTCTTTGCGTTGTAGTTCTGCCGCTTGTTCGGCGTTGCCATCACTGTAGCGCACGATGGTGGTGGCATGCAAATACAGTCACAATGGAAGAAAAAGAGAACTTTGCAAGAAGAGATGGTTCCGACACGACAACACAAGGGAAAATGGCGTCGGAGGCGCTGAGTGGAGAAGAAAGAAGACACCGACGTTCGGTGACGCAACGATCCCCTCCACTAGTTGATGATGATGTCGATGCCACTCAGGTTTCGGTTTCACTCCAGTGGTGCCAGCGCTGCTTTATCACACTTTTGTGTAACAGCAGCCGTCAGCATTTGTCCGAATAAAGCGGTGCGGAGCCGAATTCCGACGAAATAACGAAGGTTTAGTCCCATAGATTAACATGCACTTTGGCCGGGACCAATAGAGCCGTCCGAATTATATGAATTTCCGAAGTAACGGGTGTCGAATAACAAGCTTTTACTGTAATTCATTCGAACCTGAAGTTTACTAATTGTCCATTCCTAGTTCATGCCTCTTTGTAGGTTAAAAAAGTTCATGAGCACCACACATGGCGTGCAAAAAATAAGCAGTTTAAATGTGTATTACACACATCTTGCCATTTTTTCTGACCACATTGTTGCTTTGATACACATTTATTGACTCTCTGTGGTCCAAAACTTTTTTTCCACATTCTGTCCGTTCGATTTCAAAATTAAGAGACTCAAAGATAAACTAAAAACAGTTCACTAACTCTTTTACAGGTGGCGCATAATATAGTGAGAAAAAGCGCACGCGAATCAACCTCGAAAGAACTTGTCCATTAGTGCTTGACCATGGATCCCTGTAGCCTTGTTGCGTTGTTGGGCAGGGGCCAACAATGGACTCAAAAGGGTTAAAACGTCGCTTCCTCATAGTGAGTAGTTCGGTTGGTCATAACAGAGGGCCCGCATTTCCTCTGTGCCCTCCGCACTTGGTTTCTAAATCCTACAACTGATTACAAATGTCTCTAATTATGTGCTATTTAAGTCATTTGTTAAAAGTGGGTGTGCCGTAAATTGTGATAGTATACAGCATTCCTATATAAACAACTGTCCTCAAATGAATGATCTAAATATTTAGTATCATTTCTTTATTTAGTCATTTCAACATGACTTTAGCTGCAGCAAGCTATTTCTGCCTTGATGTAGAGTTCGTGTATGAAGATGACAGGCGCATGGCCATTTATAAAAATGTGTATTTAAAAAAGAAATATGCCCTGTTTGTCATGTCTAGTACTTCTGTGCAAGTTGTGAAAGCAACATTGTGCAGGATTTTCTTCGAAAATGCTGAAATTTTATTTTTTTCTTTCTTGATTGTTTAGGGCTTGTGCTACAGACTGGCTAGAGAACAGGGTGTGCAACATGCTCGGCTGCCCATAGACAACTGCCTCATCATGAAAACGCGCCAAGTGCTCACAATTGACCAGGGTAAGTTGAATGCGTGTAAGCCATGTCTATCATCTGAGTGGCAGTGAACTAGCATTGCTTGTGTAGGTTGTTGCGGCAAAAAGCCAGCCCGCCGATTCTTCCAGTGCATATGCCAATCACTTTTGTTCATTAGGCTTTTGTTGCAGATGTGCAGTGTACAAGGAAATAAGGTATAGTGCTGCCTTGCAAAGGAATGTGTGTTCTGATTTGTTCATTGCGTATTAGCCATAACCACAATGCACTTAAGATTCAAATCAATAAACATGTGGACGCCACACTGCACACTGACTTCAGCTGGTATTTTTTATAAAAAAAAACAAAAAAATTAAGGTGTTTTCTAAATGTTTCAGCTAACCCATACCAAGCTTTGAAACTGGATGTGTTAAAACAGGGAAATGGTGTAGTATTATTCATTGTCTTCTTAATAAGCAACTCAAAGTACTTTATTATCATTAGCTTAGGTAACTAAATACTGACAACTGATTACCCAAGTTTTGAAGTGTTGATGTTTAAGGGAGGATGCGGGCTTAGAATGGTCAAAAATGGCCAAAATATCAATTTTTTGCAAAGCTTCTTTTTGGGCCGTTTGTGCATCTGAGCACCTACTCTCAAATTGCTAATGCTGAATTCAGTTGGGAGACTCGATAAAATTGGCCTTCAATGCACCCCGGTAGTACTAAAATGCTCCTGAAAGGACGAAATCTGTTTGAAGTTCTCGCGCAAGCTATGTGCTTTGCAACAGACTGAGCACCGCCATCTTGGGCTTGATTAGATGCTGTTTTCTTTGTGCACATTTTGCATCATCTGAAAATGGCATTGCTCTAGCAGAATGGCTGCCGTCACAGGTTTTATGAAGGTCATTTTCAGATCGCTGATTGCCTCTCACGTTGAATGGGAGCCTCCTTTTTGTGTCTCCTATTGGCTGGCATGACCGACGCATCATCTTTTTTTGTGTGTGCATTGCGTTTGCTGCCGTGGCTGTCTGTTTGTGTGTGCCGGCTTTTGCGATCGTGCGTGCTTCTTGAAGCACGGTGTTTCCGCTTTGCATCGCTACTTCTTCACCACAATCAAGATGCTTGGAGACTCTCTTCTGAAACCATTGACGTTACAAGCTTTTGGATGCCGTAAAAAACTGCCTTTAAACAAGAAGGCACCAGCTACAAGTGCGCCTAAGGCAGCTGAGTTGGAGTAGCGGCCGGACATGTTGGATCTGCCGGAAACTTAAGCGACGCTCTCTACTGACGGCGGCGTGGGACTAAGTTCGACGAGCGATACACTTCAGAATGATACTGCATACCACTCATTGCAATCTCAAAAATGCGGTATGTCCAACAACAATAATCTACACTTCATCCTGAGAAACTTCATGGCGCACACACTCGGATGAAGCTGCGAAAGCGGTGGGCGGCCGCGCTAGCTCCAACCTCCAGGTTGAACTGAGCATCCAGCAATCACATAAAGCAGTGAAGACACAGGGTTTCCGATCCTCCTTGGGGGAGGCCTAAGCCATGTACACGATTTTGTTGGGAATTTTCACCACCAACACACATCGCAGGCAGCTATCATCTCGCACTGTCTACCTTTCGCAGCCGCAGCGCCCATGGTGCCCCCTGTATTTAAAATGTTTGTAATATATGTTTAATTAACAAATATAGGCTGATTGACTCGTAAATACCTGCTTAGTAAAATTTTTGTAAGTTTAATGCATTATACAATAGTAATTTATACATTTAAATAGCTTTAGATAATAGTTCTTTAAAATGACCTCACTTCCGTGCGGCGCAGGAGCCACTTTTGTGTGGGGCTGGCTGCTGCGTCGTGCGGCGCAGGAGACGCTGCCAAAGATTGAAAATTGCCTGCCTCTTTTAGTTCTTGAAAAATCTACGACAGGTCCTGGAATATTCTTGAATTTTTGCTTTCGAAACCTGTACTATCCCTGAAAGAAGTCGTGGGCCTGTGAGAGTCTCACAACTATTTACCCCCAGATCGTGCTATAGAGGGCAGCACCATGCTCTTTGGTGCTGGCTCTTTCCCTGTTGTGCAAGCGGTGAAACTAAAGTGAGTTGAAGTGCAGACTAGACCAGTTTGTAATAAGTGTAATGTGCATATACTATATAAGTGCAATAAAAGTTATTTTTTGAAAATTTTAGAGTAAAAAAAATTTAACATTGCCTGCCACTTTTAGTCTTTGAAAAATCTACGACAGGTCCTGGAATATTCTTCAATTTTCGCTTTCGAAACCTGTACGATCCCTGAAAGAAGTTGTTGGCCTGTGAAAGTCCCACAACTATTTACCCCAGATGGGGCAATAGGGGGCAGCACCATTACCGTGCTAGTGTTGATAGGCAGCCGGCAATGTGCATGCAAATGTACACAGCGACGTGTTTTCTGAGCGGTGTGAGCCGATATTCGGTGAATTAAATGCATAGACTGCTGCTTACTCGTAATATATATGCTGTCCATCGCTAAATGGATGCGTGAAGCTCGCTGAAGCTTCCTACAGTAAAATCTTGTTATTAGGATCTTCAGACTACCGTATTTTCCGGTTTATAAGTCGCACCCTTGTATAAGTCGCACTCCCCTCAAAATAGCAGTTTTCCTGAAAAAAAAAACGTACATAAGTCGCACCGGTGCATAAGTCGTACCGGTGTAGAAGACGCACTTGCTCATCCGACCACCGACATTTAAGTATCCCGTCGTGACAATGCATTGCAAAAATGCATGCTTGCGACGGCCAACACTTTTGCACGTTTCTAGCTATCGGCAGTCACGCGTGCAAGCGCTTTTAAACACACATAAAAACAATACTTTCAGAAGTACCTTTATTATTCCGATAGCTTGGTGACGTTTATTCAAAGCCATCGAAGTCGTCTTCCTCAGAGTCGCTCACGAACAATGCAGCTACTTCTGGTTGCAGTACTGCTGGCACATCACTGTCGTCCTCCGACTCGCTCGAATCGGACTCTTCAACGTCGCCATCGGCCACGCAGGGGATCAAACCGGCCTTGCGAAAGCCCGCCACAATGGTCTTCGCAGAAATTGACTCCCAAGCGTCACTCACCCATTTCGCCACTTCGCCGAACTCTGCGCGTCTCATGCGCCCCGTTTTTGTGAAGCGGTGTTCTCCCTCCGACATCCACGTTTCCCACGAACGTCGCAGAACTGCCTTGAAGCTGCAGTTGACAGAAATGTCAAGCGGCTGAAGCATCTTCGTCATGCCGCCGGGAATAATCACTGGCATACAGTTCTTTGAACTGATCTTTTTCTTGACAATATCGGTGATATGTGCCCACATACTGTCCATTACCAGCATTCCTGGCTTCACGTGGAAGAATCCGTCTGGTCGACGGGAAAAACAGCGGTCAAGCCACACACTCATCATTCCCTCGTCCATCCAACCTTTTGTGTTCGCCTGAATCACCACTGTGGAGGGAAATTATCCTTCGGCAAGGTTTTCCGCTTAAATATTAGCATGGGAGGCAGCTTTGTGCCGTCCGCGCAGCAGGCGAGCACAACGGTGAAGTGGGACTTCTCGTGGCCTGTTGTCCTCACCGTGACAGTTTTCTGGCCTTTTTCGGCGATGCTTCTCCCAAGCGGGATGTCGAATGTCAGCGGCACTTCATCCGTGTTAACGATGTGGCTCGCGCTGACATTCTTCTTCGCAACTTTCTCCCTCACGAATCAGCTGAAGTTGTCCAGTTGCGCCTGAAAGTCGTCGGACAGCTTCTGGCACACTGTCGTCCGGGCTCTCATAACCAGCTGATTCCGTCGCATAAAGCGGAAACACCACGACGGACCACCATTGAATCCCGTAACATTGCTCTCCGCTGCCAGAGCTTTCGCCTTCAGGCGCAGCTGCACTGTTGACAGCCCTCTTCCTTCGGCTCGTTGTCGAAGTACCCACGTGCGCAGGCTACGCTCGAGGTCCGGCCAGCTTCTTGCCGCGGTTGGCCTTCTTTGTCGACTTCGTCCGGAGGACGCTGTGGGCCTTACGCCAGTCACGGATTATTTTTTCACTGACGTCGAATTGCCTCCCTGCTTCTCTGTTCCCGTGGTTTTCGGCAAATTCAACAGCGCGCAGCTTGAACTTGGCGTCATAGCTTCGCCGACTTTGCTTTCCAAGCGGCGCCATGGTTCGCGAGGTTCTACGGCGCTACCGGCTCTATGCTTCGACGCACAACACAACACACGAGACGCGCGCAGCAACAGCGACACAGCGAGTGCAATGAAGACGTTATGGCGGACGGAAGTGACGGTAAAGGAAGTGGCTCTAAAATCCAAACTTGCTTTCCATAATTTATAATTTAAAAAATACCTCCACATTTTCACCCCTCTGATTATCTTTTTGTGCAAAACTACATAGCTGCGTTATCTTTAGGGTGTTAACTTACCGTTAATCTTACTTTGTTTTTAAATGTGGTTTCTGTGCATCGCAGAAGGCGGTGAAGCGCGGTAGACGCCATTTTGATGCCCACTTGATGTAAACAGCGCCACCCAAGCCGTGGCATCCAAGTCGATTTTGAATGTATATAAGTCGCATCGTTGTATAAGATGCAGCCACGAAAAATTCAGAAAAAAACCGCGACTTATACACCGAAAAATACGGTAACTAACTTTTCAGATTTATGAATTTTTTTGAAATTTCTGCCAAAATGCCTATATTGCCAATGTAAAAAACTTTTACTACTATGAATTTCAAAATACGGAATATATATAAACATACGTATTTAACCTCAAAATCAACTAGATGCTTTCCTATTATGAACTTCCGTAAATGTTTTGGTACGAGTATTTGTTAAGCTTACTCTTATCATCATCTGCAGCAAAATGCACAGAGAAACTCTCCTCAATGGGTGCAACCCCATCAGCGTCGACATCAACGCGAGCATCAAATGCATGTAACAGCGTCGGAGCCACATGGTCGAAGCAGTCAGAGTGGTTGTACTTGTAGGCTTAGTCCCGCTTTTTCCCTCGCGTTGTTAGTTGCTGACAGTTGGAGCCGCGAAGTTGAGATTGTCTTGCAAGTTTGCTTTTCTGCTAATGAGTTCTCCTGGCCCCAGTGTTAAAATGAAATGACGCCACTTTTCGCTTAAAGAAAAAGTGGACCTTCTAACGTAGCTGAATGATAGAAAAGAGCAAGTGGACATAAGCAGGGAGCGTGATATCGTGCCGTCAACAGTGGAAACAATACTGAAGGATCGGGATAACATCTTGAAATACATCAAAATAACAGCTGGCTCCCTCAAGAAAACGCTTGCGACTGTGAGACTACCAAATCATCGACGACCCCATCCTCACATGGTTTAAGGGGAGATGCGGGTCGAAAAAAGCGAGTTTTTTTTCAAAATTACCGATTTTTTATTTTCGCATGTTTTGATAAGGTTAGTACCTCTACTGTTATGAAAAAAATAATACAGGTCGAGACCTAACTGGAAATGCTTTAATATTGCATCTAAAGAGCACAAGGTGCCTATTAAAGGTCGAAAGTGTGCAGTCTTCGAGCACCTTGCCGCCGATAATGCGCCGCCGCTCACTATTGTTGATCGCACGAGTCGAAGATTCCAGCCTCACTCTTCAAATACCAACAGTTTCTCTCACTGAGCAGCACAAGAAATAATAAAAAGAAGCACTCTTCTGCGTGTTTTTCGAGCGCTGCGACTGGCTTATCACATGCTACGAATCGGAGACCGCTATTGGCCGCTGCGCGCCTGTATGTGCTGTGAAACCTATTTGCGGGGTCCATGTCTTGTCGAGTAGCGCAGCTGAACAATGCTTTTTTCGTGTAAATATCTTCGTTAAGTATGAAAAAAAGCATCGCTTGCAAGTGAAAGCCGTTGTGCGGCGCGCTCTGTAGGAATAGGCTACGAGCAGCTGGTCCGATTTGCGGCAGTTATTGGCTTGCAAAAGCCAATGCATCAAAAGTCATTCACACCTGTCAGCCGGAAAGTTCTTGATGCGGCAGTGAATGACGTCATCGCCAATCTTGAAAGGTCGAAAAAGCTCGCAGTGAAAGAACTTAACAGGGACAACATTGCCATTATGTACAACAGTATGTGGCACAAGCATGGCTGCAAAATGGCATGACACTGGACTTATTTTGGATTTCGCAGTCTTGTCGAACTTATTCCTAGCTTGCAGTTGGCACAAGGCTCTGCTAGATGGAGCGGAAGTTTGGCAAGCGTTTTATGGCCCTGTCTGTGAGCGAAATATCTGTGAGGAGTTGGCTCGAAAAAGCCGAGAGGGACAAACTCATGGTGCTGGCATTTTTTTAGTCACAGTGGCCACTAGAAGAAGGATTGTTCTTTTTGGTGTGCAAATTTCATCTGATTTAATGATATCTTACATAAAAAAACTCAATTTTAACTTTAAAAGTTGTTTTTCTCAAAACACAAATTTTGCCATTTTTTCCAATGTGCCCCTCTTTTTTCGGGCACTTCTAGAGCTCGGATCTGCATGAAAGTTTGCCCAAATTTTTTCCAAAGTATGACAAGTGTAATTATCTTGTTTAACTTTCAATATTTTATGGTGTAATAGAAATATTGTATGTATACCTTTACTAGGGCAGGTGAAATATGGACTTTTTACGTCCATTATTTTTCACGCGTATTACATATTTTGTATGCGCTTCCTAATTAGTTATTTGCACTCTACACTTTATTTGAAGCATTATGAGCTATGAATGGTAAAAAATTACAGAAGTTTAGGGATGAAAAGAGGGGGGCAAAAGGGTTAAGGTTTTCACTTTGTCATGTTGCAGAGCTAAAAGTGCGTAACTTGCAAGAAAGCTAATTATATATTTGAAATGAGCATAAAAAGTTCCATAAACAGCTCAAGTTTCATTGCTCTAGGGTGAATATTTAAAAAAAAGTCCTCAAGTAGCATCTCCCCTTAAGGATGTCAGACACCTCGTGCCCTTGTCAAACCCTATTATTCAAGAAAAGGCACAACAGTTCACGGTCGCTTTGGGCACCTCGGGCTTTGATGCAAGTGCCGGATGGCGTTATCGGTTCTGGCAAAGGAACGGCATTGTGTGGCAAGTCATGTGCAGAGAAGAAAAGGCGGCAGATGCTGAAAGTGCATTTGCTTTGCAGAACGAGCACTTTCAGGAAATCGTCGAGCTGTTCAGTCCAGACGAGGTTTTCAATGCCAATGAATTGGCATGTTTTTATACTCTGTTGCCTGACAAAACAATGAAATTCAAAGGCGAAAAATTGAAGGGCGTGTAATGAAGAAGTAGTGGGTCATGCATAGCTCGGCAAACACATCATCAGTGCTAAGCATGAGGCGCTTGGCCCGGACGTTGTCGCTGTTTTCGCTGGCTAGGCCTACACTCCTACCTTTTCTCAAATAACAGTTGTGGCTGTCTCAGTTCTTTATTATATTTGGTGGAGTTTGCTGGGTCTCCTCGCAATTCTGGAGTTGCGAAGCCAACCTCGACCTGCCGCTATGACCACTGCATCTGCCACAAGCCCTCCACCAATGGCTGCCCCAGCCATCGTGTGCTCCAGCGCAGTCCGTCAGCGGGACCCTCCCATATTCAGCGGCACTGACGATCACTGCGTCGACGACTGGCTGGCTACCTACGAACTCGTGAGTGTCTTGAACAAATGGGACGAAGCTACGATACTGGACACCATCAGCATTTACCTCAGTGGCATTGCCCACTTGTGGCTTCGGAACCATGAAACCGACGTTCCAACCTGGAGAGCATTCAAGACAAAGTTCAGCGAAGTCTTCGGTCATCCTGCTGTCTGCAAACTTTGTGCGGAGCAGCGCCTTCAGTCAAGATCTCAAATGCCTGGTGAGAATTCCGCCAGTTACATACAGGATGTCATTGACTTGTGCAAACGCGTCGATGCAAACATGACAGTGGTGGACTGCATCAAGCAAATTTTTAAGGGTATCGACGAGGACGCATTCCAGATGCTCATTTCAAAAAGCCCAGCTAGTGTTGCTCAAGTTACCGAGCTCTGCCAAAGCTATGATGAGCTCCGCCGGCAACGTCTCGTCACCCGCCGTGCTGTCCCACATCAGGAATCTATGTCCGTCTTACTCCCTTGCAATATCCCATCCTCCTCTCGCAGATCACATATTTTGTGCATGAATAAGTTGCCCGCCAACTCTCGCTCATTTCCAACCTACTGGAGCGCAGTGCACCGCTTAGCCCTACACTACGGACTATTATACAAGACCAAGTGTATGAGGTCCTTCCGCCGCAGCTGGTGCCACCAGTCAATGCACCATTGACGTACTCAGCAGCAGCAGCACGACCACGACCACAGACGTTCGTGGCGCCGCCTCCACTGCCTGCTCCTGTTTATGCTGCCCAGCCGCCGCGACCTCCAGTCCACAGAGTCCCTACCTAATCCATGGCGCCCTGCCGACAACCGACCGATGGTCGGTGGTCGGTTTCGTGTGGTCTACTCGGACACATCTCGCGTCTGTGCCGCCGCCTCCCGCTTCATTCACGTGAAAACCCACGTCCATATGGGTACGACCACACGTTTCCCTACACTCCAGACCCCGAATTGCACCCTCCTCGACCAAGCCATCGACCACCTTCTGATCGTCGATTTCCTTCTCCACGTCGTCGCTCGCCCTCCCCGGTGCGCCGACGCCCCCCTAGAATCGACACGGAAAACTAAATGACGCAGTTCCCGAGGCAAGAACAGCATCCTCGTCTCAAAGCACAAGCCCTCTTTGTTTGCCGCCGAATGTAATTAATGCCGTTCGGTGTACCTGTACTTGCCCTTACCGATTCTATTGCTGCCATTTCTGTCATTGCCGAAAAAGTTTGCCGCGCCATTTGAAAAGTGACGCCTTACTTAGGTTCGTTTCTTCATACTGCAGCCGCACAGCCTGTGCAGCCTGTGGTCGCGTGTACCACGAGACTTGTAATGCAAGGAGTGCCCTACATAGCGTAGTTCGTAGTACTCCCGCACTGTTCTCACGGCATCATTTTAGGCTGGGATTTTCTCTCCCATCTCCTAGCCGTCATTGATAGCACCCGTGCCGAAGTCGCCTTTTCTCCCCTTGGTGATGCGCTACCAGTGCATGATTGCCCTTCCTACGCGAAGTTGATCATTAGTGACGACACCCAGATCCCTCCACGCTCAACTGTCTTCCCACCTGTGTCGTGTTCCGCCGTCGTCGACGCTACGGCATTCTTCAGGCCTGCCGCTGCTTTCGTTCATCGCCACTTATCACGGCTCCCAACTGCTCTCCTTACTCTTCAAGGTGGTGCGACCAACGAGCCTGTGGAGAATCTGTTCCCATTCACGATTACGCTGCTTCGAGGCGAATGTATCGGTTCGATAGAATCATTCGAAACCATCGCTACACTTCATGTTCCTGATGAATCATTGGAAGTCAGGGCCCTCTCCTGTAGTTCGGTGAATGGCCCTTCCACTGCCGACATTTTCAACCGTGTCATCAACGAAGGCCTAAACCCACAACAGAGGTGCGAGCTTTTGAACCTTCTTGACAAGTTTCGGCCATCTTTTGACAGTCACAGAGCTACCTTAAATCGAACACCTACTGTATGCCACCAGATCGACACAGGTAATCACCCACCACTACGGCAGCGACTGTACCGTGTTTCACCGACTGAATGCCGGTTGTTTTAGTTAAAAATAAAGATGGCACGATACGCTTTTGCGTAGATTATCGTCGTCTAAACAAAATAACACGAAAGGATGTTTATCCTTTGCCTCGGATCAATGAGGCTCTCGAATCTTTACAAGGCGCAGAGTTGTTTTCCTTCCTTGATCTACCCTCTGGGTATTGGCAAGTGCCCATGAATCTGGATGATAGGCCAAAAACTGCCTTTGTTACATCGAACGGCTTATACGAATTTAACGTAATGCCATTCGGCCTACGCAAGCCGCCGGCAACATTTGAGGGCATGAAGCACACTGTTCTACGAGGCCTCAAATAGAACATGTGTTTGTGCTACTTAGATAATGTGGTGGTATTCTCGTCCTATTTTCCCACGCACCTTCGTCGCTTGGAACAGGTTCTACGCTGCCTTTCTGCAGCAGGCCTCCAACTAAACTTGAAGAAGAGTCACCTTGGAGCACACAAGCTCACCATTCTCGGACTCGTCGTGTCGAAGGATGCCGTTCTCTCTGACTCCACTAAGCTACGTGCTGTTAGCGAGTTCCTGAGGCCCGCGTCTCTCAAGGAGCTGCGTAGTTTCATTGAGCTTTGCTCATACTTCCGCCACTTCGTCCGGGATTTTGCCTCGATCATGGCACCTCTGACAGACCTACTTCAGGGAGACCGCAATCTATCTGCGTGGTCTCCAGCCTGCAACAGTGCCTTTGCGAAGCTCCGTAAACTGCTTACAACACCACCCATACTTCAACATTTCGATTCAAGCGCTCCCACAGGAATCCACATGGATGCTAGCGGTGTCGGTCTTGGCACTGTACTCGCCCAACGAAAGCCTGGTTACCAAGAATATGTTGTTGCATACGCGAGCCACACTCTTACAAGAACAGAAGCAAATTATTCGGTAACTGAGAAAGAATGCCTAGCGATCATCTGGGCCATTAAATAATTTCGGTTTTATCTGTACGGCTGCCTTTTCGATGTTGTTACCAATCACCACGCGCCCTGCTGGTTATCCTTCCTCAAGGATCTCTCCGGACGCTTAGCATGATTGGCTGTACGGCTGCAAGTGTACGACATCCGTGTCATTTATCGCTCAGGCCAAAAGCATGCCGATGCCGATGCTCTTTCGCGTTCGCCTGTTTCTACTGATATTGTGAGTGGCTTCATCCAAGACAACTTCCATTATCAGGACCCATCGACATGGCTGCGGAGCAGCGCAAAGATTTGTGGATTGCGTGCGTCTCTGATGGATTACCTATCTGAAACACTCGCCCACCTGCCATCTCGAGCGCTACACCGAGAAGCCTCTAATTTCCCCATTTGTGATGAAGTACTTTATCACCGCAACTACCACCCTGACGGCCACAAATGGCTACTCGTCATACCCAGGCATCTCCATGCCAGCATATGTGCTGCTTTCTATGCCGATCCACAGTGTGCACATGCCGGTTTGTTTATAACCTACGCCAGGCTACGTTTTTGGTTTTATTGGTGCGGGATGTACACATTCATTCAAAAGTACATTCGATCTTGCACAGAGTGCCAACTCCGCAAGCACGATCCTAGCCGTCCTACTGCACAAATTCAGCCGTTGCCGTGTCCAGTGCGACCATTCGACTGGGTTGGAATAGACCTTTATGGTCCTCTGCCATATTCATCACCTGGGAATCGCTGGATTATTGTAGTCTCACGAGATATGCAGAAACGGCCGCTCTACCAGCCGCAACGGCACATGACGTTGCGTCTTTCCTGCTGCAACCTTTTGTTCTGCGTCGCGGCGCTCCGTGTGAACTTTTGAGCGACCAAGGCCGCGTCTTTCTCGCGGATGTTATTCAAGAACTTTTTGCTGAATGCCATGTGATTCACCGCTGTACTACCGCATATCGCCCACAAACAAAAGGCTTGACCGAACATTTCAACCACACTCTTGGCGACATGCTTTTTATTGTGTCGCCTCCGACCACACCAACTGGGATCTTATCCTTCCCTATGATGTAACCTACACTTACAACACGGCAGCTCAAGTGACGACATGCTTTTCTCCCTTCTTTTTACTCTGTGGTCGAGTAATCTCCGATCGACACCATTCCCCCCTACCGTTCCGACTCATCCGAAGGCACACCAGTTCCTGAAGCCGCTCGGTATGCAGAAGAATGTCGGCAATTAGCTCGCACCCTTACAACACAAGAACAAGGGCTACAGAAATTTGTCACGACGATGGAAGGTCCCGCTACCAGTTTTTGCCCAACTCTCTTGTTTGGCTGTGGGTGCCTCCCACTGCTGCTCCTGGTACCTCTACAAAGTTTGTCAGCAGGTACCATGGGTTTTATTGCGTCATAGAGCAAACTTCCGCTGTCAACTACCTCATTGAACCCCTCGCGCCCCCTCTGGACCTGTGTCGCGGAGGCCGCGAAATCGTACACGTGGATTGTCTCAAACCGTATCACGACCCACTTGTCCTCACGACACCTTAGAACACCTACTTGGCTCTGTCTTCAGCGAGGGGAAATATGTAATGAAGAAGTAGTGGGTCAAGCATAGCTCGGCAGACACATCGTCAGTGCTAAGCACGAGACGCTCGGCCCGGATGCTGTCGCTGTTTTCGCTGGCTAGACCTACGCTCCTACCTGGTCTCAAGTAACAGTTGTGGCTGTCTTGGTTCATTATTATAGGCGGAAAGAAATTGTATGTTCACGTGCCAGTGCTCTTCTGCTGCTACGCCATGGGAACAGAAAAACTCAAACCCCTTGTTATTGGCAAGTCTGCCAAGCCTCGCTGCTTCAAAAACCTTGTCTCGTTTTGTTGCCTTGCGACTACCGGGTAAAGAATAAGGCGTGGATGACGCCAAAATTGTTCATGCAGTGGCTGCTGCAGCTCAACGACAGTGAAGAAGAAACAAAGGAAGCTTCTTCTAATCGTCGATAACTTTTCGGCATATACGGTGAATGTGCGGTTGAGTAATGTGCAGCTTGAATTTCTACCCGCATATTGTACTTCTTTGTTACAACCTTAAGACCAGGGTATCTTCAGATGTGTCTAAGTCGAATTTCAGAAGTGACTTGCGCAGTGCCTTCTCATCAACATAGGACTGACTAAAGCTGCCAACAGAGGTGAACATGCCTCAAGCTGCAGAAATGCTGACAGGGTCATGGTGGAACATCAAGGCCAGCATAATTAGCAACTGCTGGCGAAAGGCAGGCCTTCTCGAGACTTCGCCTGTGCCGCAGGACTGCGAGCCAACGTCACGAGACTGCGATAATGTAGTGGAGCTCGATCCAGAGCTGTGAAATGAGCTTGCCAAGAAGCTCCCGGTAGAGCTTGTCAAGAAGCTCCCGGTAGACGCTGCGAGATAACCTTCGAGGATTACGTGGACAGCGACTGCGCAGCGGCTACGTCCACAGAGCTCAACTGTTAAAGAATTGTCAGTCAAGTGTAAGACCAAGATTGCTCTAGTAGTGACGAGGATAACACTGCAGATGCAGAGACTGGGACGACGGAACAGACTATTTCCAGCTCATATGTTGTGGTCTTCCTTGAGAAGACCCGATCAAATCTAGGGTGGTGCAAGGATGTACCCCATGACATTCTTAGGAAGGTTGCAGATGTGGAGGCATATATGCACCAGTACCTGATCTCTACTCGCCAGAAAAAGAAAACAGACTTCTTTAACTAGCAAATTTTTTCCACACAGTGCCCTGTGTTTTTCGTTGTTTACTTCCCAACATGTGCAACTCCTGCAAAGGTATGTGATTTTCGTTGCTGCGTTAAATTACAGACATCATTTTTCAATACTACGATGTTTCAGAATAATGAACTAAATTCGGCGGACCCGCGAAGTTCATTGTAACGAGATTCTACTGTATTACTTGTGATTGAAGCACTATGTCATTTAAACGGGTGTTCGTGCTTGGCGACTGTCTGTGCTTTCGCACTGTGTCGCGTTTCTTGTATTCTTATTTTTAGTGTTGAGCTTGTATCCCATCTACCATGCACTGCTGTAGTATGATTGAATTCATTCATTATGCACGCTGGTATTGGATACAAAAAAAAGAAATAAATTCGATATTTTTGGGCAATGAGCCCATAAATACCCTGATTAAGCATCAGCATTTTCGTTTAGTTTAGTTTTTTATTAAATAAACGTAGGACAGTTGATAAGTTAATTAATTCAGGAAAGCTACGTCACTCAAAGCGCTTGCGCGCGCCTGTCCTTATTCCTCTAACAGTATAAAAAGGTTACAGTTCAGCCCGCAGCTTTCTTACATTGATTATTTGCATTACAGTGATGTAACAAAGGTTAGATTATTTGATGGGACAAATGCTTTTTTTTTTTCAGGCGAATACTTGTTCGCTGTTTCCTTCAGTCTATCACAACGCCACAAAAGTGCTCAAGATAATGTAAAAAAAAAAGATGATGTTCTGTGAGAAATTATTTGACATACATGAGGCATGCTGTATAAATTGTGGCAATCTGGGTCATCTAAGCTAACCCAAATCTAAGAACACGGTTGTGTCTGTATAGATTTCGCATTATGTTTAAATTGCACAAGGCAGCTCAAGTTCAATCACCTTCGTGTCATTCCATTTTTCTGTTTTTTCTAAGGGGCAATTTAAGTAACGAAGTGGTAGAACTTACTAGACAGCAAAGTTGTGGTACTAGAACCCTACAATAAACTTACTTCAAGCACAATCAGATCTTATTGCATAACCACCATAGCAACAGCACCACAATTAGACACCTAACAACCATGCAAAACTTCATTTATCTCTAAGGTGCTAAAATGTTGCATTTGCACAATATTTAATATTCGTCATCTTTTGGGACGACTTCAATGCACTTTGCGATGTGCTTCAGCTAGAAAGCAGCACCTACACGGACAGATCCTGGAGAACTGAAGCTACGACGACGATGCAGAGCACTCTCGCCGAATGCCCGACCTTATCTTATTGCAGTACATATACGGCCGAGCAAGGCCAAATGCTTCTGTAGACAGTGCTAGCAAACGTACAAGCAGTTACTTTTGCGCTAACAGAGCGGGACAAGCCGTCCTTTGAGGACAAGCATAACGTACGCACACATCCTAGCCTATGTGCCTAGCAGACGACGCAAGGAGCAATGCACACTAGGCAACGCACGCCAGGCGGTGACTCTGCTCGATCTCGGGGCGAATAGAGGCTGTGGTTTTAGTTTTTCCAGGCTACAAAGAAAGTGTCGGAGATTTTTGAATATACTAAAAGACTAGTCACTCACATGCAGTGATGTTAACATAGGCGTGCACGTGGTGGTGTGGTCACTCCCTTTGGTCACCTAACGAGGGGGGGGGCACAGTCACATGAATAGTACAATGACATTGAAGGGGAAAGGAAGGGCTGCCGTGAGCCTTTGCCCCCCCCCCCCCCCCCTTCTACAGCAGAACTCTGTGCACACCTGTGGATGTTCGTGCCCTCAAATATGGTACGAGTGAGCGAGTGACGATGCGCACTATGTGTGAAGATGCCTTCAGCAATTGAGTGGAGGGATCAAATTAAGTGGCCTTCATTTCTACATTTTCAGGAATATGTATGAAGCAAACCGAGGTGTAAAATGTGCTATAAATAATGCATGATAGTTGTTGTAACTCGGTCAGCATTTTTTTTGTCTGATTGACATTTCAGAGGCTTATCAGGTTTTGGTTGTGGGTGGCAATGTATCAGAGATGGCAGGCAAGGGCATCGCTCATTACTTTCGCTTGTGACCAATTCATGCCATCAGTCGGCACAAGCTGTTTGTAGCATGTTTGAGGGTATTAGTTAAAGAGGTCATTTGGCAGATTTCTAAATTTCGCACACATTCTTCCTGCCTGTAATGACTAAAACGAAGCAGTTGTCACTACATAAAGTAATTATTTAGTCTTTAGGGAATATAAGGAAAGAGTGAAATTAAAACAAGGACAAAGGAATGCTTGCATACGACACAAGCGCTGACACTTTCAAATTAAAAAAGTTTGTTATTGACAAAATTAGTTGAAGTGCACATTAAAGGTTTGAGTCATCAGATTTGTGGCTTCAGCGTTCTTTGTTTCAAACACTTCTTATGGTAAATGCTTAGAATTCATGATGGTACTTTGAAGTGCAAACACACAAGATACACATAACTAGACAAAACAAGTACTAGTGTTGTTTTTATTTTACTGTTTTTATATTTTAGCTGATAGTTGTTTATCATTTGTTAGATTTTTGTTCTTCTTGCATGTGTTTTCCGGCTGCTTTTGCCGTGTGTTGCATGATGCAACCGTCCTGATGCTTTCAATGCTTTCTGAGTGTATGCATGGAGGTATTTGCAGAATATCGATTTGCCAGACGATGGCACTGACACCTTGTAAGGTTTTGGACAACCACAATTGCAGACATGTTTATCTTGGATGAGTGTCCTTGACCATATTCTGTTTGGAAAGGCAACACACTGAAATTATTCCGTTGCTGATGGTTTACACTCAGTGAGAAGTATAATACACTAGGTTTTAATAACCATTCTGTGCTGCCCCGCCGCGGTGGTCTAGTGGCTAAGGTACTCGGCTGCTGACCCGCAGGTCGCGGGATTGAATCCCGGCTGCGGCGGCTGCATTTCTGATGGATACAGAAATGTTGTAGGCTCGTGTGCTCAGATTTGGGTGCACGTTAAAGAACCCCAGGTGGTCGAAATATTCGGAGCCCTCCACTACGGCGTGTCTCATAATCATATGGTGGTTTTGGGACGTTAAACCTCACATATCAATCAATCAACCATTCTGTGCTTGCTTAGTTCATCTGAGCCTCACCAGGTAGTCTCATTTAGCTGGCCCCCTCATGTTTACAGCTATGGTAACCCAATATGCTAACAAACACACAGAAGTTTGTGAACATCTAACAACCTGTAACATTGTCTTTCCAAGTTTGCATGACACGGTTAAGCACTTTGTAAAATGTCAGAAAGCTTGCTTACTTTGGTAACATGCTGAGAAAAGTGAGTGAATGTGGGCTTGTAGCTAGTGCTTTCTAAAAGGCTTCTCGGTGCACCAATCATTGCACACCCTCTAAAGTGATGTGACGTCACTAAAACATTCATTACACTTCCCTACACGGTGATGTTGGTATATGTCATGCTTACAATGAGTCTCAGTTGTGAGAATGAGCATTTAGTTTCATTTTGGAAGCAAATTGAAATATATTCTAAGCACTTGCTGTGTCCAACACCTCTTGTGGATTATTTTTGCATATATAGGAAGCTACAGCAAGATTTTCTGTCGCCTCAAAAGTTTGATTGTAGCTGCGCATCCCCTATAAGATAGTAAGCACCTCATGATGAGCACTTGCAATTAGATAAAAAGTAATAATAGACAAATTGACCTTGAAGAGCCAGTAAACAACCGCGCAGACCAAAAAGAGCTTTATGAAGGGATAGCTGTCCACTTCTGCAATGCAAACATGCTCCCACAACACTTTTATGAATTGCTGTAATAATCAAGTTACAGGTGATAAAACAACTATTCAGTTTCACTCTCAACCTCACCAACTTTCTCTGCGATTCAAAAGGGTAGGGGTAGCCTGTTGTCGTGGCTATGCTTATATTGGCAGTGTAAAATGTCAGTGATTAAAGCAATGTGCTGCGAGTGTCAACTGTGCACAAGCTGACACTCTTGATGGAATGGTGCCATCAAAATTCAAGGCTACAGCAAGCATTGTGTGTGTTTAAAAATATATTTTAAGTCACTTTCCAAGTGTACCTAAATGCTCATTCTCCTAATTGAGACCTATCGCGAGTGCGTCCAACACTGACCTAGTTCTACAGGAAGGGCAAAAAAAGTTCTAGTGATGTCACACCAGATCTGTAGTCAGCTGAGTGATCTCCGGACTTCCGCCCCGTACATACCGGCAAAGCATCACGGCTGCTGCTAGTAGCGGAGAGTTTGGTTTACAGGTGCTTGTGCGGCACATGTGTGCAAGAGCTGAAATACTCTGTATGACGTGTGCAAAGCTTTGTGATCACGAGACTAAGTCAGCTACACTACTATGTACCTGCACAACTCGGTCCCCACAAACATGAACTGAAAATTGTCCATATTAAAAGGGTGACAAATTAAATAGCGAGAATAAATTAATCTAGGCGGGTGTATCATGCTTCTTGGAGCTATAATTAAAGCTTCCAGCAAAGAGCACGCAAGCCACAAATATTGCGACACGACCCCTTTAAGGCCTGACCACACATGTGCGTTGAAGCCCATTAGCACGTAACTTTCCGACATGACATCGTGCCTGCTCTCTATGGAGAGGGTGTGAAAAGTTGTAAAGACTACACTCTTTTTTTCAATAAATATGATATCTATATATTGCAAGTACAATAAAATTGGTCATTTTTCAAAATTTTAGAGTGAAAAATTTCAATTTTGCATGTAACTATGAGTCCTTGAAAAACTTGCAACAAGTTCTGAAAAGTCCTTGAATATCCTTGAATTTTCGCTTTGAAAACCTGTACGAACCTTTTACTCGCACGATAGCTACATGGCCAAAACTATCACCGCAGGACTAAGGCACCGTTTTTTAGGTCGAAGGACCACTCGATGAGTTCAGTGCTGAACAATGGTGTTATGGCACTTTGCAAGTGAAGAGAAATGATCATGCACAGGAGAGGGGCGTGGCAATTGTTTTTTTAAATGAAGCATCCGTGCAGAGCTGTGACATTCACAGAATGCAATGCTGCGATTTTGTGCATCATAGGTCAGCATGTTTGGGAGGTATGAAAAAAAGTTGGCGCCTGTTTACAGGTCAATAACACTTATTGGCGATCAACAATTTGCGTAGTCTAAATGAGAAGTGTCTTTACTCTGCAGGCCAATTGAATGCTTACTTGCACAGGTATGACCTGTTTTCTGTATTTTGTAGGCCTTAATAGTCTCGCTAGTCAATTTACCTGGGTAGCGGAAAGTAATCCTTGTCTGTGCAAATGCAGCAGTACATTCTCATTCTCGAATTTGTGTTTTAAAGTTTGAAAAAGAGCATTTATTTTTTTAGGGCATTTTGATGCTCCCTGGAGTGCATGTTAACTCACCGCCCTGGCTTTCCTATGTATATTTGGGGCATGAATAAAGACGAGCTTTTCCAGTTTGCATGAACTGATTCTCTCTTTACGAATACCTGTTTCTGAATATTGTTTTGTTACTCAAACATGTTGCTCAGGCAGTATTTTAGTAGCTCTTAAAGTGAAAGAAATTTCGCATTATATTAAAGTTATAGTAGAGCAGATGCTGGTGTTGTAACACAAGCTAGGTACACCAGGATTTTGCAGTGGAAGCATATTTCTTGTCGCTGCATTAGGGTGGGGCTCGCTATTTTTTCAAGCATGTTGTGCAACAAATGTTGGAGCTATCATTTTATTGCACATGCATTTTCTAGTGTGCAAAAGCTGATGTTTTTTCTTTGTTGTCTTCGTAGTGTTCACTATCCTGCTTAACAAGACCCAGGGGATGACTTGGACAGATGCCTTGTTGGCAGCCATCCCTCAACGGAAAGGTGCTAAACCATTGGATCAGGGACCCGGTTCTTCATCTTTCTCACACAACAGTGACGACGATGAGCTGGAGGACTTGGGAGACGACGATGAGCAGGAGGACTTGGGAGAAGTGTCTTAGTTATTGAATTGATGCAGTTGCAATGATGAAATATGCACCATGCAATGAGAAAAGGTTCCTGGTAGATGCTGTCATGCAGTGGTTATGGCTGGCTCCTGCATTTTTAGAGGGTACATAGTAGGGCAAACTTGGAAAAGACTGATCAGAAAGGTCGGGTGCAAAACTTCAACTGTTTTTTCGAACGAACAAGTCACCAGATTACAATTCTCTGTGCATGAGCGCATCAAAACCAGTAAACCCTGGTCACACTCGCATGTCAAGAAGCTCTAGCTCATTTTGGTAAAGTAAAACGGACGTATCACTAATGCAACCTTTGTTATGTCAGTTTCACTTTACCCAAATGAGCTGCAGCTTCTTGACATGCGAGTGTGACCAGGGTTTACTGATCTTGATGTGCTCATGTGCAGAGAGTTGTAATCTGGTAGTTTGTTTGTTTGAAGAAACAGTTGAAGTTCAATGCCCAATCTTTCTGCCCCCATCTATTTCCTTCTTTTGTCTGATCAGTCTTTTCTAAGTTTGTGCTATTGTGTACTTTCCAGCAACAAGTCTTGCTCATCCTTTTCTCTTGTCCTCAATCATAAAGTTGTAAACTCCAAGTTCATTCTATGCTTGTTATAATAAATCTGAGTGAGTTAATACATATTATGCTGTAGTAGAGCAATGACCTCTTCGCTCATTTATTTGACCTAGGTAAAGAAATGTACTTTGTGTAGGCTTACTACTAATTACAGGCATTTAGCTCTAACAGAAGAATTTTCATTTTAAATATTTGCATCAAAACTTCATTTGGACAAGAAACGGTGGTGCCTTGAAACATAATTACATTAAGAAGCTCAAATTAAACCAGGCTATAGAAATTGATGTGCTTGGCTTCGGATTTTTTTTCTTTATTGTCTTGTGCTTCCACATTCAGCTGAGCACCTTGTTGTCGGCAGATTTAATGACTCTTTGGCAGCGCGGCACTACACAACAAAAAAAAGCGACCTTTCGAATTTCTGATAACAGCTATGGATGAATCGGTACGTAAGATATACACGTTCGTTATTTGACGCAATGTTTGGCAAATATTGTTTTATTTCCAGCGAGTATAGAATAAGCTTAAGTTTAAATGAAGTAAACGAGTATTGTAACTTTAGCTGCTCAGGCGTAAGCAATGTGGCCATTACATGACATGGCCCTGACAACTGTAGCTGTGAACAGAAGGAGAGTGATTACACTAAATTATTTTGTAGTTGAGCACGTTTTGTTGGACACCAAGAACATTCTCGGCAGCAAAAAGTATTGCATATAAATACTGGCCTTGTGGCTGTTTATTTATTTTTGAGCTTCTGTTACTGAGGCTGCAAATTTAGACTCAGTGACATGAGGTCACTGAACAACACGCTCACTTGAGATTTTATTATGCTGTGACAGTCACTGAGCATTTCTACCCCCACGTGACAGCTTACTAATGACATTACTTGTGAAGTGTACTCATTCAAAATGAAACTGAATTTTCTCCGATGGCAAGAATATTACAATACCTGACTGAAATGTAGGCAACACTGTCTGCAGCTTTGTTCCAAGCAGGCCTGAAATTATGTTTCCACAGAATTATTTCCGGGTGAATTGAAATGACGTTATTGTAATGCTTATTTGTGAAGGTAGTAACAATTTTGCGCTTCTCCTCGAAGACCAAAGTAATTAAAAAGTGATAACAGCAGACTTATGGGATTGTGACATCAAGTTTGAAGTGCACAGCCACATAACTTCAGACAGCAGCAGACTCGGTTTTGCTTCATTGTCCCAAGATTAGGTGTGTGCAAGTCTTACAAAGCTCTTGTGTCAGAGAATGTTGTGGCAGTGTGATGTCCAACATGTACTGAAAGGAGATACCTGGAATGAATGTGTGGAAAGCACCAGCTCAGTACGGCCAATATTATGTTTTGGGTAACATAATTGTTGTTTTATTTTACATGAACAAGTGACATTAACTACTTTTAAGGGGGGACATGGTGTGTGGAGATATTTTCTGTATTTGTGGACCAAACATGATGAAAATATACATGCTTATGTAGTTTCTCCTGCTGATTTCAAATATGTAAAAATTTTCATTGTAGGTTAATCAATTTAGAAGCTACACAATGCTGCCACTCTATTGCTTTTGAAGACAATAAAAAGGAAACTGCTTATCAAAAAGTAAATATTATTGCATAGCTAGACAGTGCAATTAGCAATAAGTGCAATGCCGTAAGCAGATTTCAAATTAAATAAAAACTTGTGATTCTACAGATGATGAAAGTTGAGAAGTCATACCATGGCTATCGCATACAAAGAAATTTAATACCTTCTAAATTTATATGGGCAGCAAATGGAAATTCTGCTATCAGCACTTTGTAATACACAGATTGGGCTTTACATTAATGAAAAAATTATTGCTCTACCTGTTCTAGATTGCAAAATATTGTTAGGGGAGGGTACACAGAGAAACGAGGTTACAGCTAAGATATATTTCGCCAAGCCTAAGCTGAGATGGCAAGCCAGAGCGTGCCCCACATCCCAGAATCACGTCGTCTTTCTCGCTGTCTGTCTTGATTTTTCAGCGCGATGTAGTCTCGTAACATGACCCCCGGGTGCAGAAGCACTGTCTCGGTGCTTTCTATGATGTTGTGGAGTGGTAGAGCTTAAGTTGGGAGACATGAACAATGTCTGTAGACATTGGAGATGACTTCAGCTGGGCTATCTCGTAGGTAACGTCGGTCACCTGGCGCAAGACGCGGTAGGGTACTGAGTACCGGGAAAGCAGCTTCTCAGAGAGACCAACATGTAGAGTTGGTGTCCACAACAACACAAGGGAACCCGGGGCAAAGGAGATGTCACGATGATGTGTGTCGTAACGTTGCTTCTGTTGCTCTTGCGATGCTAAGAGGCGCTTCCGAGCGACTTCTCGTGCTTTGTGAGCTCTGGTGATAGTGTCACGGGCGTATTCAATCGGTGAATCGACAGCTGTCGGAAAGATGGTGTCGAAAGGTAGAGTTGAGTGGCGGCCAAATAAGAGGTAGAATGGTAAAAACGCAGCGGTATCGTGCCGTGAGGAATTGTATGCAAATGTGACAAATGGCAATGCAACGTTCCAGTCTTAGGTGGTCGGAGGAGACGTACATGGAAAGCATGTCAGTTAAAGTCCGGTTGAATCGTTCGGTAAGCCCATTAGTTTGTGGATGGTAGGCCGTCGTAAATTTATGTTTGGTTTTGCAAGAGCGTAGCAGGTCGTCAATAACTCAGGAGAGGAAATAGCGCCCACGATCTGTGAGGAGTTGGCGTGGAGCACCATGATGAAGGATGACATCGTACAGAAGAAAATCGGCAACATCTGTGGTACAGCTGGTTGGCAAAGCTTGCGTGATGGTGTACCGGGTTGTATGATCCGTAGCGACAGCTATCCATTTGTTTCTGGAGGTAGACTGGTGGAACGGGTCTAAAAGATCAAGGCCAACTCGAAAGAAGGGGTCAATAGGAATATCAAGTGGCTGGAGGAATCCGGCAGGACTCATAGGGGATTTTTTTCGACGTTGGCACTGGTCGCATGCAACGTCGTAGCAGTGCACGGAGCGATAAAGCCTGGGCCAGTAAAATCGACACTGCACGCGGTCGTAAGTCCGAGAGAGACCAAGGTGACTGGTGGTGGGGGCGTCATGGAGCTGGGCGATAACACTCGAACGTAGCTGGGAAGGCACCACAAGGAGCAGTTCGCGCCCATTTGTGTTGACATTGCAGTGGTACAAGGTACCTTCTGTAAGCACAAACAGTCGAGTAGACGGATGGGGTGTTGGGGAGTCTAGCTTCTCAATAATGCCATGCAAGACTGGATCTCTGAGCTGTTTATCACGGATGTTGCTCAAAGCAGAGAGAGCACACATGGTGGCGCTTCATCTAAAGTTTAAGGGGGGGTCCACTGGATGGCAGGACAAGCAGTCAGCATCATGGTGTAAACGGCCAGATTTGTAAGACACTGAGTAGTCATATTCTTGGAGCCGTAGTGCCCAGCGACCAAGACGCCCAGTGGGATCCTTTAACGACGAGAGCCAGCAGAGGGCGTGGTGATCAGTTGCGACAGTGAGGCGACGACCATGTAAGTAAGGCCGAAATTTGCCAACCGCCCAAACTAGAGCAAGGCATTCCCGTTCAGTGATAGGCTAGTTCTGCTCGGCCACAGAGAGCAGACGGCTGATATATGCGATAACGCGGGCGCAGCCGCTTTGATGCTGGACCAAAACAGCACCGATTCCATGGCCGCTGGCATCAGTGCGGACTTTTGTTGGGGCAGACATGTCAAAATGGGCTAGAATAGGTGGTGTTGTGAACAACGCGATGAGACTGGAGAACGCCGAAGCTTGCGCAGCGCCCCAAGAGAATGAAACATCCTTCTTCAGCAAGTCCGTAAGAGGTCGGGCCACGTCCGCGAAATTGTTTACAAAACGTCGGAAGTAAGAACATAGACCTAAAAAGCTTCGAACTTCCCTAGTGCTAGTCGGGACAAGGAAGTTTTGCACAGCTCGAACTTTATCAGGATCAGGGCGTACGCCAGAGGAGTCCACAAGATGGCCAAACATGGTTATTTGTTGGCAACCGAAGTGGCACTTCGATGAGTTCAGTTGCAGTCCTGCGTTACGAAAAACAGAAAGGATGGAGGAAAGGTGGTCGAGGTGTGTTTCAAATGTCGGGGAAAACACAATGACGTCGTCGAGGTAACATAAGCAAATTAACCACTTGAACCCGTGCAAGAGAGTGTCCATCATTCAATCGAAGGTGGCTGGGGCATTACATAATCCGACCGGCATGACCTTAAACTGGTAAAGACCATCAGGGGTCACAAAAGCAGTCTTCTCGAGGTCCATGTCGTCGACAGCAATTTGCCAGTATCCTGAGCGAAGGTCGATGGAGGAAAAATACTTAGTGCCATGAAGGCAATCCAGGGCGTCGTCAATGCGCGGTAGCGGGTAGACGTCTTTCTTAGTGATCCTGTTCAGATGCTGGTAGTCAGTGCAGAATCGCCAACTGTTGTCCTTTTTCTTTACAAAAACAACAGGGGAAGCCCATGGACTGCAGGGGAAGCCCATGGACTAGAAGATGGCTCAACTATGTCTTTGGCGAGCATCTTCTCGACTTCCTTTTGAATGATTTGACGCTCCGCAGGAGAAACGCGGTACGGCCGTCGATGTACCAGAGATGCATCGCCAGTGTAAATGCGGTGCTTCACAATGCTGGTTTGACCTGGCGGACGGTCACAGAAGTCGAATACGTCAAAGTACGATTCCAGGACGTGACGGAGCGCGTCAGTTCAATATCAACCCGACAAACTAGTAAAGTCACCAAAAACCATGTTTTCAGAAAACTGAGAAAAAGAAATAAAACTCATTCATTTACATAACTGCGCTTGAAAATGCTCAGTATGCACTGGGCATGTAGTCCTTTTGACTATGAGTCCCTGTGTGGCACTTTTTCAGGGACTGGTGCTTGTTCTCCGTTGCTTGTCGCTTCTTGACTGATGCTGCTGTGCGCCGTCGATCTTTCTCAGCCATGCGGCTGCGGCTTTGTCAGCTGGGGTTTAGGCTCAGCTCTTTCATAATGTCCTCTGATGCCTTTTTATTGCCTGCATTGAACTTTAGCACTGCTTCTCCCACAGCTGCTTCCACTGTGAATAGCGAAGCATGTCGCTCCTTTGGTGCCAGCGCCCAGATCATTGAATGCAGGCATTCGTTGTTATTTTGGGTTTTCTCTCGCTTGCATTATTGCAACAGCTTTCTGTCTGACAAGCGCTAATAAATGGGATGTAAGGCTTGGCAGACATGTGAAGGCAGCTTTTGACGATGTTTGGGAATGAGCTCCCCCATGGCCTTTGCCGCATTTCATTTGCACAAGGAATTTGGACCAGGTGGGCACAGAGTGTGGTTTGCCACATCATCATTGGACGTGATGTAATGATAAGTGGCCATCGCTGCTGTGTGCATAGCATCAAAATCACCACTGTGTGTCTTCAGAGCCCACCCATAATAATTGGTGAGCTTGGAGATCAGGTCTCTTGTTAAGCGGCTCTTTCCCCCAAGAATCTCAAGGCCAGGGCCTTTGTGTTTTGCAATCAAGTTGCGCAAAGCAGTGCCCATACGCTTTTGGACATGATTAATGCAGTCCTCTTTTTTCACTGGGATATACCTATAAACCTTATCTTCTTGTAGCGCAAGGTAACTGTGGCCGTCGCAAAGCACCATGGTGTAGCGCAGGTTGTGCCGCTCAAGTGACCTGAAGAGGATGAGGGCAGCCTCAACCTCTATTTCCCCAGCCTTCTTGTCACTGTTTTTCGGACACTGGGGATGTTCCTTCCACGCAGCATAAGAAGGGTCACCTTTGTAGTGGCACGCATCCCGAAGGAGTACGGCCACTAGCGTAGGTCCGGTCTTAGCGAGCCGCAGGGCACGCGTTAACCGTTGCCATGGCGACAACAGGATACTGCTCAAAGTCGCAACACTTTATTGCCTGTGGCAACACCAAACGCAGTACAGCCCGTTGCAAAGGCGCGGCGGGAAGGCAAATAGGCTTATCCACGCCACCGGCAAAAAAGTACTACACAGGGTGCCACGAGCACGTCTCCGTGGTAAAGGTGATCCACGGAGACACCGGGACCAAGGCCCGGTTGCTCGAGCGAGGACAAAGGCGCTCGCGTTGGCTTCGAAGGGAGATAGGTCGGCGTAGCTAGGCCACGCACTAGGATACCGTACCACCCTTCAGCCGAGCGTACGCAGTGGGGCAACAAAAAGCGAGCGTTTGCCCCGGGCGCGAGGCGCCGTCAGCGAAGTCTGACGAGCCCTAAGCGACGGAAGTCGACGGACGGAAAAGATTGCGTGGCTCACCGTCTGCTGTCCCGGAGAGTATCTCCCTGCTCCCGAAGCAGCGCGCGAAAACCTCTCGGGAGACTCTGCGCGCGGCGCCACAGTCAACATCCGCTACTGGGTGAAGGGGCTAAACGTCACTCCGCTCCCCCAGCGCGGCAGACAGCGGAGGAGGGGAGACATGTCAGGACATGAGAACGGCAGAAAAGGCAGCAAAGCCCGCGCAAAGGCAGCGGGCTAGCCTTAATTTCCACATCCACCTCTCCTAAATTTGCCCTTCACTGGTCTGCAAAAGGCAGCCGGGCATTACCCATGCAGTTAAAATTACACCGCTATGAGCAAGACAGTGGCCTCTCTTGACCCTGTTGCTGCAGCACAAACTACAAGGAAAACGCTCTAAAGGTACAACAAACATGAGCTTTATGTTCAAAAAAGGAAGGAAAAAGAACGAAGAGTGAAAGTACAAGAACACATGAAAGAACACGAGAGAAAAAAGACACACACAAAGTCAAATAAAGTCTTCACCAAAACTGATGAGAAAGTCTGTGTTGGTGTTGCCATTACCGTCCGGCGCAGAGGCGTCAGCCGACGGAATCCCTGGGCCAACGAGGGCCGCGAAGCCCGAGTTTTCGCGCATTCTTTCCAGGCACAAAGCAGCGAGATCTTCATCAGGGAGCGCCGTGGGTGGCACAGACGAGGTCGGCATCGTCTTGCTACGCCCGGAGGCTCGCGCCGCCAGGGCTTTTCCCACGAGGCTTCCCCTAAAATGGCTTTTGGCGTATACGTTCACCCCACACAATGAACACACACGCACTCCAGGTGGGTCCGGCAGCCGGGCACCTCGCGCAAGCACGTCGCGTTCCGTGATCGTGTGGCCACGGAATGGCGACGGTATCTTATCAAAGGCAGTTTCATGCCGCACTCGTTGCTGAGCCTTCGATGGCATATCGCTCACGAAGCACTTAGGCACATCTTGGTGTTCTTGCCACGTTCAAGTGGCCACGCTTTGTAGTTGCTTCTTCGCACATGGAGGCGCAGGGACCGCGGTATCGGGTGATTAGCGCGCCCGCCGCGTCCCTGTCGGCGGGCAGGCGATCTTGACTTCCTCGGTACGGAGACATGACGGCAGGCAGAACGGGAAAACACCACTTGTGGACGGCGTCGTTGATTTCAAACTGAGAAGAAGCCGCACTGCTGGCACGCAGACTCGCAGCCGTGGTGACCAAGCCCCCCCTCCCCCCGATCTGTCGGCGATGAAACTCCATTCACAGTGCGCACAATCACTTACGTCACTGCACATCATGCCCCGATCACGGCACCAGCACACATGCCACTGACACTGATTCGTCGTTACGTGGGTCTCCCTCCACCACCACATCGCGCTCGCCAAGGGAAATAGTTCAGCGCAGGGCACGGAGAGCAAAAAGGAAAAAAAAAAAAGAACAGCAGGAGAAAAAATGAATGTGTTCATGCAGAAAAGGCACGTTCTTAGAGCATTTGATGCAACAAAAAAAAACAAGCTATAACATGAACGCTAGACAGGAATGAAAACAAAAATAAAGCACTTGCAGCAACTGGTAGGGCCGACTCCTTTCCGAGCAGTGGTCTGAAAGAAGCTAGCCTGCAGAGACCAAACTGTAGACTGAGGGCCTTCGGTTGCGGAGAAGTCCGCCGTCCGGCGCGAAATCACAAAGGTGACCGCTTCCTCAGATTATACCGGTGCGGGGTCCGAATGCAGTCTGCTGCTCCAGGGGTGCCCCGTTGCTTGCGCGTAGTGCCGCAGGGCTCTGGTGCGAGCTTGTCAGACCGTGAGACAAAGGGTTTCAGGTCTGCGATATGGGCATGGCTGAGTTTTCCCAAATAGGGATCTTTCAGCAAGTACGAGAGTGGAGTGCAAATTTTTTCCACTCGGTACGGACCAAGCCACTTAGGAGCGAGTGAGGTTGAGAACCCCTTACTGGCATCGCTAAGAGCGTGGTTACGCTTCAGGACAAGATCGCCCACCTCAAAAACTAAGTTGCGATGCTTGCGGTCATATTGGGCCTTCTGCTGAGCCCTGGCCGATGCCAAGCTTTGCCTTGCTTTGTAGAAAACTCGACAAAGCCTGTCCCGAAGTGTAGATGCGTAAGCAGAGCAGTCTATTGGCGTCTCCTCGTCCTCGAGCTGGCATTGAGTGACGCTGGTCACCGGATTTGCCAACTCCCTTCTAAAATTTAAGAAGGTGGGCGAGAAACCAGTTGAGCGACTCTCGGATGTTCGAGTAGCGAATGCAAGCTCACTCAAATGGTCTGCCCAGCCCCTTTTACTTTCGGCAAAGGCCGCAAACATCGATTTGAGCGTACGATTGACGCACTCCGTCAAATTGGACTGGGGATGGTAGGGTGAAGTGGTGCAGTGATCAATTCGGAGAGAACGGCACGTGACACCAAACACCCGAGCGGTAAAATATGAAGCATTGTCCGTGATGAGCCTTTCCGGGAAGCCGAACCGGCAAAACACTTCATGCAGCTTCTCAAGCACCGCTCGCGCTGTCACCTTCCGAAGAGGGAACAATTCCACCCATTTCGAAAAGTGATCGACTACCATCAGGTGAATGAACCCCTGCTTACTTCTTGGAAATGGTCCTATTAGATAGCAGGTGGCCACTTGTCCACGGACGCTCACTGACAATCGGTTTCATCAGACTGGGCGGTTTGCCACCCCTTGATTTCACCGTTTGACAGACGCAACAAGAACGGCAATAGGGAAAAATGTTGCTTCATGCCAGGCCAGGTCACAACGCGATTGAGTTTTGCAAAAACTTTCGAGCCACTCAGGTGACCGGCCATGGGTTCGTCGTGAGAGGATCGCATCAGTGCGGCCCTCAGACTTTTGAACATAGCCACCTTAAACGGGTCGATGGACTCGTCGTCAGTGGATATATACTTCAGCAGGAGCCCGTCATAGTCCAGCAAATATGAATCCGCCGGGGACTCAGCGACACACGCTGGTCCGAGCCCCCTATTTGCTCCCGCTGCAGGGCAAGCAGCGTCACGGCGCTCTGTCTTGTCGAGACAGTCGCTATCCGCGCCCGCTGCAGGACAAGCAGCGTCGCGGCGCTCCAATTCTCTGAGACCGTCGCACATTTCGCGACAAAACAGGTCACTTTGCTGGGCCTTCAGAAGCTCTTCTCTGCTGAAAGCGATGCCCATTCTCCCAAAATGGGGGAGTCGGGTATCGCGCCCCCTCCGGACCGTAGCAACAACCGCTTGAGTCGGCATCACGGGTTCGCTCTCGGCCTCGTGGCCTTCGTAAAGCTCCCCTGCTTGGCCGCTTCGCGGTGCGCCACTTACCTGGTTAGCAGCCAAGGTTTGTCCGCATGGTGACTCGCCCTCCTCGACGAATGGCGGCTAAGCTGCTGTTTCGCCCCCGACGCTTGTATGTGCTAAGGCACCGCTAGCGGCTGTCGCATCGGGATCAAGGTCCTCGGCAGACAATGGGGCACGAGATAGCGCGTCAGCTATCACGTTGGTGCTCCCCTTTCGATACTGCACTGAAAAGTCATAGTGCTGTATCAGGAGAGCCCAGCGCGCCAGCCTGCCGGCAGGCTCACGGTGTCGCAGCAGCCAGCTGAGCCCACTGTGATCCGTTTGCACCACGAATTTCGTCCCATCAAGATAGACGTCAAACTTCCGCAGTGCAAACACGATGGTGAGGCATTCCTTTTCGGTCATGGAATAATTTTTCTCCGCAGAGACCAAGGAGCGGCTGGCAAAGGCCGACGGCTGCAACACGCCATCGTATTCCTGTAGGAGAACAGCTCCTAAACCCAGGTCACTCGCATCCGTTTGTACAACGAACGGTCTGGTCAGGTCGGGGAGCTTGAGCTGCGCTGTCTCCGCTATGGCGTTAGACAGTCTGCAAAACGCCTCCTGCTGCTCAAGTCCCCATTGCCACTCAGCAGACTTACCCAAGAGTTTGCTCAAGGGCGCCTGCAGTCGGGCACAGGACAGAATGAAGGAACGGTAAAAGTTGACCATTCCTAAAAAGCGGCGAAGGCCATGTACGTCTTTGGGCACGGGAAAATCGAGAATAGCTCGAAGTTTCTCCTGATCCAGCTCCATGGAGCCTTCGCCCAGCGTAAACCCGAGTGACTGAACACGGGTCTGCGCTGATTGGACCTTAGCGGGATTTAATGTCATCCCGGCGCTCCTCACTCTCTCGAGTACATCGGCAACATGGGCCAAGTGCTCTTCAAAGGTTCGTGAATAAATCACGATGTCGTCGAGGTAGCACATGCAGTAAGACCACTTTGCTTCCCCGAGGACGCGGTCCATGAGTCTTTGAAACGTTGCAGGAGCATTGCAAAGACCAATGGGCGTACGAGTAAACTCGAGCAACCCTCTGTGGGACGTGAAGGCAGTTTTACACTGGTCACGGTTACCCATACTGACCTGTAAGTAACCTTTAGAGGCGTCAAGCGTGGTAAAGTACCGTGCATCATCCAGGTTATCTACGATGGAGTATATCGTGGAAAGTGGATAGGCATCCTTATGAGTCACTCCATTCAGACGGCGATAGTCAACGCAAAGGCGATGACTGCCATCTTTCTTAGGCACCAACACAATTGGAGACGCCCAGGAGCTACACGAGCGGCGAATAATGACAGCCGCAAGCATGTTGTCTAGCAACCCATCGATAATCTGCCTTTTGGCGAGACTGACGGGCCTGGGGTTACACTTCAGATGAAGCCCGTCACCAGTTTCGATCACATGGCTCACTAAATCGGTTTAGACCGGTTGATCGGTGAAGAGCTCGTCGTACTCACGTAACAGTGTCGACAGACAAGCCTTCTGTGCATCATCCAACCAAGACGTAGGCGACCAAAGGATGTAGTGCCTTTTTGTGTCGTGTCGGTCGATCCACACAGGGGTTTCGAGCCGACAAGCGCGGAACGCCAGCGTACGACCCCGGAGTTGGCGTACGACACGGTTCATGCCACGTCTCTCGTTCCCGAAGGGGACTGTGAGAGGGCAAATGTGTTGAGCAGGGGCTTGGCCCCGAACTCTGCGCAGGGCACGTTTCCGACGCTTCTGCAGCAAAGGCAACGGTAAGCGCCAGCGGGCTGATGAATGGCTTGAGTTGGCAAAATGGGTCATCACAATAGCCGCCATTCGAAATGTCCACAACGATACCGGTTTTAAGGAGAAAGTCCTGACCGAGAATCACTGGAACATCGAGCCCTGGAAGATGAACAAGACGGCAGCATCTCATTCGATCTCCCCATCTGATAGTCAACCTTGCAGCGCCTGCCGAATGCGCCACGCCTTTTGCAAGGATGAATGTCGTTCGGCTGTCCCGCAAGGGCACTGAGTGCTTGTGCAAGAGGGACAACACCTGTTCGCCGAACAACAAGGCGCTAGCGCCCGTGTCCAGCAAAGCCGAAAATTCATGGCCGGCAGTGGTGACCGGAATGAACAGCGCATGCGTATCAGCAAGAGAAGTGCTTGCCCTGCACGCAGAGGGAAGAAGCAAGGGTTGGGTCTCTCTTGCATTCACGAACGGCCCGGAAAACCCGTTTCCCTGCCTCGCAGGAGGTCTGGATCTGGTGCATTCCCTTGCTATGTGCCCTCTTTCACGGCAGCGGTAACAGCGCACTCCATCACGGTCTGTTTTCCCAGATGGAGCAGCCTCGAGCTGTCGTGATCGGCTCGCTACGTTATCGCAGGATACGTTTCTGCAAGCCTCATCTTCCACATTACACTTGGTCGGAAAGCGTCCCTGTGTGGAGGTTTCAGGTGGAGCAGCGCAGGCTGCCCGCCTTTCATGCTTAAAGGGGTCAAGAGCGCGATCGCTCAACTCTCACGCACAGCTGGTTGCAGCTGCAAAGGCGGCACCGAGAGGCTGTTGCTGTTGGGGAAGGGTCATGGCCCCTCTCCAAGCGCAGCGTGGCTCAAGGGCATCGCTGGCTGGCGGCGGCGGGCGATAGGCACGTGCGGCGAGAATGTCGTTCGCCTTGAATGCGCTTTGCTTCGGCGGCCAACTCCTCCAAGTCATAGAAGCGGCCGCCATGCAGGCATGCCGAAAAAGTCAGATGTGCCTGCCGTATCACCCTTTGGACGCATTCCTCGTTTGATGCTCGGGACTCGGCGATAGAAATAAGTTCATACATCGCACGTACATACTCCTGTAAAGACTCGTCAGGAGCTTGTGTACGGAGCTCAAGCTCTCGCCGCATCCTACTTTCATAGTCGGCGGGTAGGAATTCGCGCAAAAAGCCCGCACGAAACTCCTCGAGGATTGCTGCACGGTAACCGGTAAGCCGATACCATCTCGCCGCCGTGTCAGTCAGTGCAGTGTGAATAACACGTTCGAACACCACCTTATCATCCAAACCCATTTGCCATACCTGCCAGGTTGGCAGCGCAGGCATTAGGGAGATGCAACCAGGGGGAAGGGGGGGGGGTCACGGAGGATGGAATTTTTCACGCGCTTTTTCTCAAGATTGAACTTTTATGGAATTATCATGGCACAATAATGGTATAGTTTTTGTAAACTGCCAACAACCTACCCTGCTATGGTCACCACCACCAAATCTTCGACGTGGCTCAAGCCACCTTTTTCGAAATGTCCTTCGAGCACTGTTGGGCATAACAATGTTCACCGCTGCCACTCCAACACTTTCCCAAAAGAATGTTTTTTTTTGCACGGGGAAACTGCACGTGGAGTCCAACCTTAGCGCCATGTTAGTCCAAGCTGTCACTCAAAGAACAGTCCAAGCTGTGTCACTCGCAGTTACATTACTGCTCATTTTTTGTCGTGGCAGATTTGGCCCTCTTCAAAAACTCCTCAGAATATACCTGTGAATAACGCGGTCCGCGGCTATGACATCTGGCCTGAAGTAGTTGCCCAAGTGTCTTGTCTGACATGGAAGCGCGGAACTCTGTTCGAGTCTTCCTCACAATGCTGAACTGCCGCTCGCATTCAGCATTGCTGTGCTGTACTGAAAGGATTCCCAGCGTCACTTGATCAATGCGACTGAATTTCATAAGTCCATCTTCGCCTTTCAGCAGCGAGATTTTTCTCCACTGCACATCGGCCCGTTCCTCTTCCAGTATATTTGTACGAATTTCGAAAGACTGCATCTTCACAAATTCCATTTCCAGTGCATTAATAGCTTGATCTCTGGTCTCTTGCTCGTTTTGTGGCAATAACGCTGGAAACCGCTCAACAAAGAAAAAGATATTTTTAAATGACATGTTATCTATAGCTTCAATATCCGCAACACGTGCATTGATCAAAGCCTCATTTCTAAAAGGAAATTTGAGGTGCATGTAGTCGCATGCAGCAACCATGTACCTTCTAAGAGCCTAAAAAAATTCCTTTTTGTCACTTGGCTTGAGCTTTTCAACGACATACTTAGCTTGGTGTCCAATTACCAAGTCTTGGTCATCCTTTTGCACATTTCTGCTGTGGTAGTCTATCAAACAGATGTCATTGTGCTGCTTTAGCAGTGCTGGCCTCACAAACCTTGAAAGGATGTCCTCAAGAAGGTTTAGAAGTATAGGCTGTAGCTTGTGTATTAGGGGTGCCTGTGCTTGCAGGCGGCAGTTGACTGTCTCAAAAGCAGGAATAATATTATTTAAAAACAGACAGCAAGCTTTGCTAAGCTCAGAGTTCAAGAACATGAACAGTCGTTCCTCACGTGTTATGCAAGTTGATCCAGTCTTGCACACATCAGTAGCCTTAACTTTTTCACAGGCAGAGGTGTTGATTCAACAGACTTCTTTCTCTTCTGTCTGAACTGGTGCTGCTCAGTGTCTTCAGTTTGTGCTAGCATTTTGGGAATGTCGTAGTAGGTCAGAAATTGGGACCCTGTAGTGGCATCTCTTTTCACTTCTTGAAGGAAAAAACTCAAGAGCGGTGCCCACTGATATAGGAGACTTTCCAGGCATTTTCCCAGCGAAAGCCATCTGGTTGGAACGTGCTTTAGAACCTTGCGAAACTCCTTATTGTGCAGTTCGTGAAACGCTTTAAACGAACTTTTTCTTTTAGCACTTCTTTCAAAATAATAAAAAATGTCCACAAGGACTTCGTCCACCTTCGCTGGGAGACAAGAAGCTGCCTTTTCAGCTGCAATGTTTATTAAATGGCATGGGCATCCAATTTTCATAATGATTTTATGGGCCTCGGTTAGCGCTGCCGCTACGCCATTCTTATTGGCCATCGTCACGTTGGCATTGTCACAGCAAAAAGCTATGCAATTAGACAATGACACATTCAATGACGCAAAACTGTCCATAATTAACTTGGCGATGTTGTGCCCCATTGAAGGGCCTTCCAGGGTGCTTATAGTAAGCAGTTTGCTCTCGATAAAGCCCAATTCTTCCGCAAAGAAGGTGGCCACGATGGGGTACACAGCTGTGCCTGGCTGTCGTTCGAGCCGTCAGTAGCAACCGCAAAAACTCGTCTTTTCAAGGCACTCACCACACACTCTTTTGCATGGCCTGCCATTTCGCCAACAATCATTGTAGTCTTAGTTCTAGCACAGCCGTAGCGCTTCGCAACATTGCATTTTGGAAACATCTTCCGCAGCAAGGGTCCCACGTGGTCGGAGACACTCAACGGAATGCTGTGCTCAAGCAGAAAAGCGGTGAACAAACATTCCACACGTATCACATCATTGTCACCGTCTTGCTTACCGAAAAATTGTTGCATTACATGCTGTTTCTCCTGGCACTGAACGTTGTTGGTGTGCTTCTTCGACGAAACGTGTGCAACCACGTCAGTCCTGCCGCCGTGGGATATACCGATGTCGCACTTACAGATGGTGCAGAACGCATGTTGCTCACCTTTCCGCGAGGCAATTACACAACTGAACTCTGTCGTATACTGCTTCAAGAACACCTGAAGATATTTTTTTCGCTCTTTGCTGAGTGCCATGGCAGACAGCAACGCTACACAGCGCTAGCCACGCTAACAGCGTTCGTGACACAAGAACACAAGCAATGCTCAGAGAAAGAACGGCAAGTCGATGTGCCAGCGGTGTCAGTGCTATCACTCAGCTACATCAGCGTGGAAAACACAGCAGAATCCTACGCTAGCGCCACCACACCTGCCTTGCGCCTCATAGCTCACAGAGCGGCGGCGTTGCATTCACATACTCAGAGAAGTACTGGCAGGCTCGCTCGCTTTTGCGACGGCTCCGCTTGGTTGACTAGGCACATTCCAGCTCTTCAACGACGGCGATGACAATCGGCACTCCGTGCGTGTGCATTCGTGCTAGGTTGCAGAACTAGAGCCCACTTTGAGACAAACACGCGGGCACTTCCGGGAGATTTCTATCTCGGTCGTACAATCGTACAAAGTTGTCAAAAGTCGGGAGTCTCCAGGGCAAATCGGGAGACCTGGCATATATGCATTGCTCTCTGATAACGGGACTGAGAGTCGAGGTAATCTCAGGCGGTGAGCTGATCGCGATATCTGCTGTAGGTTGGTAAAGGCAACATAACACAGCGGGGTGACCGCTTTTCGGACCAGCCAAAAGCGTTCGCACAGCTCCTGAGAGTGCTTGGATGATCTGCACGGCGTTTTGCAGCAATGTCTGCGTCGTCGCACCGGCTTCGTAAGAAGCCGTTGGTGCGGTAGCGGCACGGTCGAGCGAAGGTGAGCAGTCGCCCAGCTCAATCAGTGGGGCGGTTTCAAACAGACCACTGCCCTGCGCGCCGTTCCCAGAGCAAAATAGGCTCCTTGTGGAATTGGCCTGTTGTCGAACAAAAGGCGCACATGGTGCGGCTACCATCAACAATTCAGGTGCCTGCGCCCTGTCAATTCTGCAGGGAACCGACTGCGAGCGCTGTTCGGATAGGGCAAGAGGGCCATTCCGAAACGACGCGCCATCTCCAAAGGGAGCAGCTAGGCGTCTCGTGTCGTTACTGCAATAGGGGGTGCCTAAGGGTTTCCGCCAATGGAGGCAATGGCCTCCTTGTGCAACGCGGCATGCCACGAAGCAGACATGTTACGACGAGCCCGAATCGTGCAGGCGAATTGACTCGCTAAGAGCAGTCAAAAGCTAGAGCTTTTGATACCACGTTGGGCGCCAGTGTAGTGACACGCATCCCGAAGGAGTACGGCCACTAGCGTGGGTTCGGTCTTAGCGAGCCGCAGGGCACGCGTTAACCGTCCCCGTGGCGAGAACACGATACTGCTCAAAGTTGCAACACTTTATTGTCTGTGGCAACACCAAACGCAGTACAGCCCGTTGCAAAGGCGCGGCGGGAAAGCAAATAGGCTGATCCACGCCACGGGCATAAAAGTACTACACAGTGTGCCACAAGCACGTCTGTGGTAAAGGTGATCCACGGAGACATCGGGACCAAGGCCCGGTTGCTCATGCGAGGGCAAAGGTGCTCGCGTTGGCTTCGAAGGGAGACGGGTCGACATAGCTAAGCCACACACTAGGACACCGTAGCACCCTTTGGCCGAGCGTACGCAGTGGCGCAACAAAAGGTGAGCGTTCGCCTCGGGCGCCAGGAGCCGTCAGCGAGGTCCGACGAGCCCTAAGCGACGGGAGTCGACGAACGGAAAAGATTGCGTGGCTCATCGTCTGCTGTCCCGGAGAGTATCTCCCCGCTCCCGACACAGCGCGCGAAAACTTCTCTGGAGACTCCGCGCGTGGCGCCACAGTCAACATCGGCTACCGGTTGAGGGGGTTAAACTCCCCCAGCGCGGCAGACAGCAGAGGAGAGGAGACATGTTGGGACATGAAAACGGCAGAAAAGGCAGCAAAGCCCGCGCTGCCTTTGCCTCAATTTTCACACCTTCCTTTGGGCCCGACTCGCATCCAGCACAAAAGTTGCTCAAAACAACGAAGTCAAGCACCAGCCCGCTGAACAACTCTATGACGGTGCTGAGACCGATATGCGACGAATGACCGCGAGTCATCCATGACCTATCAAACGACACCGCGATGTTTCCCGTGTGGCCTATATTAGGCTCGCCGTAAAGTTCGCGAACCGACCGCGCGCCGTCGCTCATGAAATTGCGTGCACCACAATCGGCCGCGGGTGCCAACTTCGTCTTCAGATAGCTTCAGGTAGTGTTGCCACGTTTTTGTGTGAAGATCCCGACAGCTGATGCCCATCAACGAGAACACATCATTCAGTGCGGTCTGTCTGTTCCCCATTGCCTGCAAGGCATGCGCGGCCAGAACATTCACAGCAAAAGGTTTCATACGTTCATCGCTATGTACGGGCGGCGAGCTCCACAACGACACAGTCTCCCCACAGGTCGAACACACAAAACGCAACTTCACGGCGAGTCTGAATTCCCGGTCGTTGCGAACGATCTGCAGTTCTCCGTTGCATGCCCTGCACTTTGCAAATGCCAACAAAGCGCTGTTCACTGTGTCCAAATCTATAATTGTGAACGTGGTTCCATCAGGCGGCCGAGCTGCTTCGTCAGCACTGTCAACCACGAATGCGCGTTTTCGCTCCGTCGCTGCAGTGAACCACACCTTCGATAACTTATTTTCGGCTTTACCTCGCTCTTCTTCCAAGTCAGATTGCTGCCGATAGATAGTATCTAGAGGCACGTGACCGCTGCTCGAAGGCTCCGCGGCCGACGGACTTTGCACAGGCTCCATGACAACTGATGCGGTAGCTAGGTCTTCCGTGGTAGCGTCGACGACTTCACCATGGGACATGGAGAGTGTAGCGTCTCGGGGGTTTTGCTGTATCACGAAGGGCTTCTTGAAATTTGCGACTAGCGTCCTTCGGACTTTTTTCCCACCAAACTTGTACCTCATGTGGAATTCGCTTTTAGTATTTGATATCATGAAACTTCTCCGCCGACACTGAGGCAAAATGGTGCGCATAGACGCGCACCTCAATACGGGCAGACGAAGCCAGGAGCCTCCACTAATAGGGAGGCAAGCTCAAGTCACGTGCGCGAAGTAGTGAATAGGAAGGCGCTCTGATACTTCTTTTTGCTGCTCATTTTACAAGCTGCCAATGGTTCAATTGGACCCATTCTTGTGGGAATTCGAAAGCGAAAGACGGCTCTCTCAATTGAGACCAAGCGGGCCGCACTGGCACACATGAAAGGGCAGGGGCGCGTCACGGAAAGTGTGCGATTTCAATGTTGATTTCGGCTCAGATTTAGCTAGAAAGCGCCGTATAAAGGGTCTTAGTGGCTAAAGTAATGATATAATTGGCATGAAATTCACGATATAAGTGCACTAGTAGCTGTAGATTTTAAAAATGCAATAGAAAACGAGTTTTTTCGCGACTTTTTGGTCTCCGCAACCCGTGTCCCCCCTTAAGAATGCCTGAATAGTTTTGCACATATTTGGCACAGAATGTTCTCAGAAAACAACTGGTATGATCACGCTGTGTGAAATGACAAGCCAGTTTTTGTTGAAAACAAAAGTGAGCAGAGCTGTCCCACCTCATAGTGGCCATTACCTGCTGGCCACTTCCAGTGGCCAGCAGAGGCATTTGTCAAATATTTAGAGGGTTCAGTTTCGCAGCAGTGTTTATGGACATTGTGCATTGTAGGTCCAAGATCGCCTACATGATTCTGTACGATCACTCCATGTACCCTGGTCTTTACACTACCTGACTTGCCTCAAGCAACTTGCTAAAAAATATTTTTGACCCATTGAGCCCCCCACAGAGGGTTCACCTAAGCTCACAGATCAGGTGTTAGGTGGCACTTGTCTTGATGCTCTGTGTGTGTGTATGTGTTTTGTCTCTGCATCAGAGCCATGGCAAGCAAGCATGGCAGGTCCGTATATAGCTCAGGTGAAAATATGTGTGCGCTGCTGATGAATTTGGACAAAAGCCATAAAAAGCACTGACAAAATAGCAGATTCTCTGTAGCATCAAATATGTGCTAATCTTGAAGAAAATCTGAAAAAAACCTTGCATAGGGGGGGGGGGGGACAACAATCAGCCAGATTAAAAAAAAGAAACAAGCAGCTTTATAAAAGGGCTCAAATTTTACAGGTTTTATTGTCACAAAAAAACACTGTTTCTTTGTGTTGCCTTGCCCTCAGAGATTGTCGTAGTCATGCGCAGCTCAGTGAAATTGTCAGAATGGACTGTTCACTTGTCAGTATTTGGAAATAAGAGTTAACTGTCTTTTGCCTAAAAGGAGTGTTGCATGATTTTGAGTATCTCTAGGATGATGAAGCTACCCATCAATGGTAACATGCAGCAGGCTGTGCACTTTACACTACCATTGGAATATAACTTATGGTGCAGATAAAAGAGTTTTAGAAACGTGCGACTTGTTCTTTCAGAGTTTTTAGAAGCACTTTTACTTTCAACAGGGTAGAACAAGCAAAATCTGTGGGAGCCATAACCAAAATCTGCTGGAGCGTCTTTAATGGTGTTGCTTTCTGTTACGGCCACAACACCTTGGTACCTATATGTTTGTTGGCTGCATTGGGCAGCCCGCGACCACATAACAAAGAAAAGCGTCCTTTCGAATTTGTGGTTACAGCTATGGATGGATCAGTACATCTAATGTATGTTCCTTATTTTATTTAGGCAGTGTTTGGTAAAAAAAATAATATTGTGCCATATTTGTACCAAGTACTGAATGAAACTGTAAATAGTGCAGTCTGCCTGTGTGTGGCTGTATGTGTTGTGTATATATTTTAATCAGTGTATATATCATACTCATCACCGATCATTTGGAGTACCATGTCAGGCGAAAAGCCAGGCATCCCAGCTCTTCATTAAAATATTTCTATCTCTCCCTTGAGAAGCCAATGTATGTCCTTTTCTGTTCTCCAGTTGCTCTGAGGAGCAGCCATGTTTGATTCATGCATGCTTCATATGACTGATTAAGGGCTGGCTTCATATTGTCACAGCCCAAGTTATAGTGTAACGAGGACCAGCCGTACGTACCCTTGTGCTAGTACAAATGCAGTATGACTTGGACGGGCAACACATAAACACGGGTGAGCACCGGACAGAAGTCAAGGTGTTATTGTATCGTTGTGCACATAGTGATCAAACACTTCTGCAGTCACTAGCACATCTGACGAAAGGGAAAGAAAACATAGTAATGATTTTATTACCTTTTCATTTATTTATTCACAGATTTGCACACAAGGAAAACTTTAAGAAGTAAGCAGCAGAAATATGGGTCTCGTAGAAGTTGTGGAAGTGAATGATATGAACTAATGTGGATTAGTGTGCGAAAGGTAATGCACATGCAAGGCAAGGAAACACTTTTGTGAACCTCGTGTTGCTCTTGTGTGTCTTTACCTTTTGCACAGTATGAACCAAGTAGCCCAACAACATATATTAATGAATAATATTGTCCATTTATCAAGAGAGGCTTTTGTCTAATAGTACAGTCGACTCCCGATAATTCGAAGTTGCTTAATTGGAATTATCGGTTAATTGGAAGTGGAGTGGGGGTCCCGTCAGTTTTGCATGCAGTTCAACTGGAAGAAATTCTCGGTAATTAAAAGCTTGAGGTCTGAAATTTTGGTTAATTTGAATTTATTTTCAATCGAATTCTCGGGCAAATCGTAATGTTTGTTGAGTTTTCCATTTTCGAAGTGCTAAACAACAATGTGTGTCCGACCGGCACCCAAGGGCATCGCTGTTGACCCCAGCGCCGCAGCTCAAAGTGTCAGCTGATGGCATCGCAGTTGCATGCAGCGCCCCAGATCGGGAAGCAGCTGCTCCGGCGGTTCCGGTTCCGGTGCTCTTTGTTGATCTCGTTACGGTCGTGCGCGGACTCAGTGTTTCCACGTGCGACGAAGCTCCTCGTGCATTTACTATGGCAACTCGTGGGCCTTATCAGACGCTTGACTTGGCGTCTTGTACAGTGGGGTTTGGGTGATTTTAACGCACCCAGCACCACATGGGGTTACCCAAAAGACTCGCCGAAGGGAACGCGCCTTGAACATGCTGCGTCTTGGCTGGGCCTGAGTTTAATAACTCTCCCAATCGCGCCCACGAGAGTGGGCAACAGCGTATGTAGAGACACGTTCCCGGACCTCACTTTCACCTTCAACCTCAAAGACGCATCCTGGACAAACCTGGAGGAAAATTTAGGAAGCGACCATTACAATATAAGCATCTCCATATCGACACCCAAGATGCGCAGATTGATAGGCGACGCGGCGATCACAGATTAGACTGAGTTTAGGAAACGAGATCCTCCACCCGACTATGTACCGAACTCAATAGAGGCATGGCCAGAGTACATAAAGTCGGTACACGCCATCACTACGAAGAAAATTGCGAGAACCGTAGAGACGCCAGCAGTAGACAGCCGTCTGCTACACCTATGGGAGAGCAGGCGCAGCCTACTAAAGCGTTGGAAACGTCAACGCCTGAATAGGACACTACTGCGTAGGATCGCTGCTCTTGCAGAGGAAGCAAACGACTATGCAAGCAAATTGGCTACCGAGGGATGGGTAAAGTTCTGCAGTTCGCTTCAGAATACACTGAGCACCGCGAAAACTTGGTCAATCTTAAGAAATATTCTTGATCCAGTCAAGTCCAAATCTACGACAAGTAGAACACAGCAGAAAATCGCAGAAACATTTCCGGCCACGGACGACGACCTCGTGAAAGCCCTCAAGGAGAGATATATTGGCGATAGTCCACCAAGTAATTCGGCTAATCACATGAGTTACAGCGGAGCTAGAAATGAGGAACAAGACGAGCCGATAACAAAGGAGGAGGTCTTTGCAGCAGCTCAGGCAGCCAAGAGGAACACAGCCCCCGGTGAAGACCAAATTACGAATGCGATGATAAGAAACCTTAGCGACAAAGCCATCAAAGGCATGACAGAACAATTCAATGAACACTATTGGCTCAAAGGAAAGGTCCCTGCAGAATGGAAAACCGCCAAAATTATAACCATTCCGAAACGCGGAAAAAAGCCCTCCCTGCAGGCGCTCAGACCTATATCACTTACGTCATGTATGGGGAAGCTTTTCGAAAGGGTCGTTCAGACCAGACTTCAGAATTTCAGAGGACAGGAGGCTATTTCTGGCCACCATGCTGGGGTTCCGCACTGATCTCTCAACACAGGACGCTTTCCTCCTGATACAAGAAGAGGTCCTCAAGGGTGTTCCCAAAGATGGAGAGCATTTGCTACTTGCTCTTGACTTTAAGGGAGCTTTTGACAGTATCTCTCATGAAGCAATACTCTGAGAGCTAAATATAATTGGTTGCGGGAAAAAGATATATAACTATATAAAAAAATTTCTCACCGATCGGGAGGCGACAATTGGTATCTCAAGCTTTAGGTGTGAGCCATTCCGAATGCCAAACAAGGGAACGCCTCAAGGAGCCATTATATCTCCTGTGTTGTTTAATATCGCTACGCGTCGACTCGCTCGGGCCTTGGATTGTGTACCACAGCTAGGTTATACCCTTTACGCGGACGACATTACTCTGTGGGCCACACGGGGGTCCCTGGCCAGCAAAGAGCAGACTCTGCAAGAGGCGGTACTGGCTGTCGAAAACTTTGCCAGAACCAGTGGTCTCAGCTGCGCACCCGAAAAATCGGAGGTGATCAGATTACGCATGAAACGCTACAAAAGTAACGGAAGAATAGAAATTGAAATTGAAAAGCAGAATGATTAAAGAAGTCACCGTCACCCGGATCCTGTGTTTCTGGGTTCAAAGCAATGGTAGGGCAAATCACACTATCGGTCTTCTTAAATCGGCAACTAAACAAGTGGCTAGGATGATTCAGAGGATCACCTTCCACAAAAAAGGCATGAAAGAAAGTGATTCTGTCCGTTTAGTGCAGGCGCTCGTAATGAGCATATTGACATACAGCTTGCCTTTCCACACGCTGAACAAGAGCGAGGAAGAGCAAGTAGATTCTATCATCAGAGGGGCTTACAAGGCAGCATTAGGCCTACCGATAAGCACTCCGACACAGAGGCTTCTCGAGATCAACCTGCATAACACGTACGCTGAACTGAAAGCAGCAGCATTGATCTCTCAGCGCAACCGCCTCAGCCAGACGAAGTCGGGAAGAGAGATACTGATGAGGGCGGGTATAACACCGCAACCCCAAAACTTGGATGAAAAGCTGGTGGACGTACCAGACCCAGTCCGACGACATATTTCGATCGCCCCTATCCCCAGGAATATGACCAAGGAGCGGCATCACGAAAGGCGAGAGGAGCGTGTAAAATGGATCAGAAAATTAGTCAGAGGCAATGAGAACGTGCTATACGTTGACGCTTCCAGGTATAACTGGAAGCGCTGCGTCGTCACAGTGGTAAGCAGTGACATGAGAAGCATGGCGTCCAGCGCATCACTGTACACTACATCGATCACCAAGGCCGAGTGTTTCGCCATCGCATTGGCGATTAAAAGTCGAGAGCGCAGCGGCGACTAGACGTACATCACCGTACTCTCAGATTCGCAAGAGGCGTGCCGGCTATTCACGAAAGGCCGCCTCCCATTAAACATTTGCAAATTTTTAGGCGGCGAATTGAGAAACAGTTATAGGTTGATCTGGTGCCCTGGACATGCAGGCCTAGAGGTTAACGAGAGGGCGGACGCTCTAGCTCGAGCGCTCACGAACCGAGCGGAGCAGCAGCCTTTCTCGCTGTTACCACAACCCAGCAACGACGGCTTTCGCGAGGAAGAGGAAAACGACTCGGCTCGGATGGCTCCGCGAGAGCTTCTTGCTCACCAGCGATGCACGCGGCAGAAATATGGCGCCCTCCACAAATCTCTTAAACGGGAAGATGCCATAGACCTCCGTAAAATTCAAACGGGAGCTCATTCAAATTTATTACGACTGCACAAAATTCATCCAACTTTGTATGGGCGCGATTGTCCGTGGTGTCGCGACTGGCCCCCGACCCTTTACCATATCTCGTGGAGTTGTGCTAAATGGCCAAATGAACTTGATCGCTTACAGCGTATGTATAGAATGGAAAACTCTTTGGAGCAATGGGAGGCACTCCTCGCTAGCTCGGACCCGGAGGTGCAACTAGCACTCCTGGGCCACGTCCGGCAGGCGGCGCAAGCCAGTGGAGCCTTGGACATGGGGCCCCACCTATCTAGCTCCTAAACCCCTTCTTTTTCAACCCAGTAAAGTTATTTCTCTCTCTCTCTCTTGTACAGTGGGGGAAGAAGACACAAGGCAGCTTAACGTTGATGGTCTCCTGCCAGGTCTCAGCGACGTCCCTTTCGAGCTGTACATTGCCACTGACAGTTTGGTAGAAACGTGGGGTGAACTGTCAGACGCTGAGATCGTGGAGATGGTTCGGCCCTGCGAGCCTAGTCACGAAACTGAGGTTGATGACGACAACGCCGCAAGTGAGCCACTACAGCGGGCTGCTGATGTAGCCGCAGGCCTTGCCCTTGCGCAGCGGTTTTTCACTGCTGAGAGCAACGCCGAGGAAGCACTCGGGCACATATACAGCCTGCTGGACTTGCTTTCTGCTGCAAGATTCAGCGAACAGAAGCAAACGGCAATCACAGATTTTTTTTTTCTTAGGCTGCTTTGAAATAAATGTATTTTTCCTTCATTGTGGTTAATTGGAATTCCGCTTAATTCGAAGTTTTTCGCAGTCCCCGTGAACTTCGTATTAACGAGAGTCGACTAAATTAAATATAAAGCGAGCAAATGAGAATCATAAATATTGATTCATTGATAGAGTCTGTCATTTCAAGGCAATGCTCAGGCTATAACTTAGTGGCAAGATCTGAATAAATATTATGGCTCTCTGAGGTTCTCAAGCAATAAGATATATGGTAACAGAATTTTAAAATTCAGCCTTTATGTAACAAAAAAGTTCAAATCCTAATTATAACTTGCACTAGGGGTCAGCCTCGTAATATAGGCATGTGCACGGGTATTAGGGCGGGCGCGATCTCTGCCCCATACTTTTTAATAGTGGGGGAGGGGCGGCGCTACAACCGCAAAAGAGGGCTGCAACGAACCTGTGCCCATCAACCCCCTCCACCCTCCTGCCGCACGAATTAGACCCCTGCCTCGTTCGCTTATGACTGCACAGTCAATTGAATAGCGTGGTACGTACGAGGATGGTGATGTGTAGTCGTGAGCAAAAGTTTGGAGACCGTGGCACTGGCAAGAAATACTCCTGGCATTAGTCGAAGCACACTGTGTTCTTGAACTTTCGTTCGTGGTTATATATGCACAATGACAAAAAAATGTTATTACTCTTAAAAAATGCCCGCACACATTAATAATTCATCTGAGCAATAGTGTGCAATGCACAAGACTGGTGCATGCCAGCTATGCGTGTATTCAAAGCCGTGTGATCTGATAGGCTAGTGACAAAGCCTAGTGTGCATCTCGCACAGTTAGGTCTGTCAGAGATCTTTTCGTTTACCGTACCAACTAGACCAAACATCGATCCTTCAGCACTCTGCATTCAAACCAGCGCACGCCTGTTGCATGTACGTGTCTGGTTTCACATGTCTTGACGGTAGGTTGTTTCTGATCATGACTTGTGGGATATGTGGGTGGAGGGTAGCCGCCAAACTAATCCGCATGCCAGTCCAATGAGTGCATCTCATGCCGCAAATATGCGCATTCACTCATATCGTTGAGCCGAATGTGGCTGTATAATAGAAGATTTTCTGAAATGAAATGGGGGCAATTCATTCGCACGCCTGAGCGCCCAGCTTTTTTCACATTACTAGCCTAGAATCACTTCCTACTTTAGGTACTGTGTGCCGGTAAGCTCGCAGTGGACCTCAGTTGAGGAACATAGAGCAAACGGCCGCAGGGAAAGAACTGCGGTGGTATCTACAACGAACAGTGCATAGAGGGCTCACAGTTAGCGTTCTGGCCTACAATATACTTACATATTTTCTAGGCACTATACCTTCAGCGTTCGTGCCATTTAAACGCTCTTACGATAGGATCTAAGCAAGACATTAATATATTATGCCTACAGTATTTAGAAAACATCAAAATAATTGAGTGGTTAAATAAGCATTTAATTTAAAAAGCTAGTTAAATAAAAAACTAGTTGCAATAGAATCGTGGTAGAGATCATTCCATTGGACACTGCTATAATGAAGCCGCTTAATTTGAAACTTCAAAAGTGTTGACTGCTGGGCGAGTTGGTGCTTTGACATGGAAACTATCGTAAGGGTGCAACTAAACACAACACACAAGTCCTCGTCTATTTCTTCTTGTGTGTTGTGTTTATTTGCGTCCTCATGATGGTTTCTATGTTAATTTGAAACGTTTATATATATCTGAAATAAGGGAACAAGTCCCCCCAACAAGCACACATCATATATGATGAATAGAGGGTGTGTGCAATAAAATACTGTTGAGAGCTGCGTACGTAAAATATGCTGCCGCATGCAGTCATTCTAGCTAGTACAGGCCTTCTAGCCGCCCGATTACGATGATTGTAGTTGAGACCATAGGTCGGCAAAACTTGTCGAGCTCATTCAGACTCAATCGTGGAAAACAATCACAGCTTTGCCATAAAGGCGAAGCAATGTACGGGACAGGAACAAATTCGAAGGCCACGCGCAGAACAGCAAGCAGATCAAAACGGGCCCCGCGTTTCTCTCGCACAAATGACGCACGAAACCTACTCACAGGTACAGATGAACGAGAATAAGCGTCTCGGTTGTTACTTTGCTGTGTCTGAAAAGCACGCCCTTTTTGCAAGCCAAGACTGTTACGATTGCAGTAATCTTTGTGCGCTCGGTTAACTAGAACAGAATCGTTCCGGTGAAAGCCCAAGGCCAGCCAAAGCGTACGATAGTCCCCACTGCGAGGTCAGGGTGCGTGAGTGAGCGTCCACTCTTTCCTCTCAGCGGGGCAAACTACGCGTGGAAGATGGGAGCGCGCGCCGCCACGTCGTGACGATGTGGAAACGCACGCTCATTGTGCCATCTTTTTAGTATTGCTGAAAACACGATAGTTCCCCCCGAAATGCCCGTCAACAGCGGTAAGTGGTAGAAATAAATAGCTTGCCTGTTGAACGTTGAAGGAAGTGCTCCTCTGCGGTGAACGCCTTGCATTCACGATTCATAGGTCCCACGTTCGGTTCTGCGTGCCAGAACCTTTTTCTGAATAATTTTTCTTGCGTCTTCATATATATAGATACGTATACATATTGTCACGATGAGTCACAAGTACTGGGGGATTTATTGAACGACCGGGTAGCTAGCTCTAGGACGATGCGTCAGTCGTGGCTGGCTCTCGAGCAGAGAAAGCACGCGATCATCTTTCTCCTCCAGATTGAGAGCCGCTCTTGCTGTCGACCCACTACGTGCTGGTGGCATTATCCCCCCTTCCGAAAAGAAAAAAAAAACAAGTCCCAAAAAGAGGAAAGAAAAGTACATAGCATCACCGCGATGCTACTACATAGGCACGTGAACAAGAAATTGGAAATTCGGATAATGTGTGGGGATCTGAGGCGCGCCTGCGACCATTTCGCGGGCATTCCGCCACACGGCCACACCCTTTCGCTTTCCTGCTCTGTAAACACCACGTGGCGATAGATGGCGCCACGTGCGGGCACGGCGCGGGCCACTGCGCGCGCCGAGGGAGCGTCTCTTGTTCCGTGGACAGCGCCGGGTAAGCACGTGTTTTCCTTCGTCCGCGTCCCCTTTGGGAATCGCGGACGGTAGCCTGCCTGGGGTGACCTTGGGCACCCCGGCAGGCGTGTTTACTTGAGTGCTAGCTTCGGTAGCGTACGCTAAGCCCAGAGCGGTGCCTAGTGCTTGAAGTGGTCGTACCACAACGAGCCGCACTTGCGTTAGGCCTACGTGTACGAGGTTTGCCCTAACACTCGCGACCAGGCCCAGTGGCCATCGTGAGAGTGCGCAGCATAGCCGCGAGGGACCTTTTCCCGACCGGCGTGTCAAAGCTCGCCATTGCCAGCTGCGACGTGCTCGCGGTTTTCCCCTTATTGTGAACGTCCGCGTGCGGGTGCCTTTGCTACCCGCGTCCCGGCGGACGTTGTACTGTCGTTCGGGGTGCCGCCAGAGGCAATAAAGTGTTGTGTACTGTTACATTAGAACACTGTCTATTTGCCGCGCCGCGCTAAACGCCTTATCAGTTGAGCGCGCGCGGAGCGGTGCGCTATACGCGAGTAAACGGAGTAGCGGCCCGGTGGCTCGCTAAGCGTGAACCCGCGGTGATCGTCCGCTGCAGTTAGGAGCGGGGTCACCACACTGGCGCCCAACGTAGCAAGAGGCGTTTTGCCGTCTGTCTAGCGCCATTGCGGAGACAGCGCAGCTCAAGCTCCCCGACCTGACCAGACCGTTTGTTGTCCAGACTGACGCAAGCGATCTGGGATTGGGAGCAGTTCTCCTACAGGAATACGATGGTGTGTTGCAGCCGCTGGCCTTTGCCAGCCGCTCGTTGATACCCGCGGAAAGGAATTATTCCGTGACCGAGAGGGAGTGTCTCGCCATCGTGTTTGCACTGCGGAAGTTTGATGTCTACCTGGATGGGACGAAATTTGTGGTGCAAACAGATCACAGCGCGCTTAGCTGGCTGATGCGGCTCCGTGAGCCTGCAGGCAGGCTAGCGCGCTGGGCTCTCCTAATACAGCATTATGACTTTTCAGTGCAGTATCGGAAGGGGAGCACTAACGTGGTAGCTGACGCGCTATCTCGTGCCCCAGTGTCGACCAGGAGCCTGGATCCCGGTGCGACAACCGCTAGCGGTGCCTTTGCGCAAGCAAGCGGCGCGGGCGAAACGGCGACGGAGCCGCCGAGTGGAGAAAAGGGTGAGTGCGGCGACGAGCAAACCCTTTCCACGGGCCAGGCAAGCAGCGCGCCGCGAAGCGGGCGAGAGGGGGAGCGAAAGGGAAGCGAACCCGTGACGCCAATGCGAGCGGAGGCGATGGCTGCAGTCCTGAGTGGGAACGATACCAAGCTCCCCTTTGGGAGAATGGGAATCGCTTTCAGCAGACAAGAGTTACTGAAGGCCCAGCAAGATTATCCGTTTTGTCGCGAGTTGAGCGACGGTCTCAGGGAGACGGAGCGCCGAGACGCTGCTGGTAGTGCGGCGGGCGCAGGGGGACGGGAACCGGCGTGTGTCGCTGGGTCCCCCGCGGATACATACTTGCTGGACCATGATGGACTCCTGCTGAAATACATAGCCACCGATGAGGAGTCAGTGGACCCGTTTAAGGTGGTTGTGCCCAAAAGTCTGAGAGGCGCACTGTTGCGAGCCTCTCACGACGAGCCCATTGCCGGTCACCTGAGTGGCTCCAAAGTTTTTGCGAAACTGAGCAAGGTTGTGACTTGGCTTGGCATGAAGCGTGACATTTTTCGCTATTGCCGTTCCTGCCACGTCTGTCAAACGGTGAAATCAAGGGGTGGCAAGCCGCCCGGCTTGATGAAACCGATTGTCAGTGAGCGTCCGTGGCAAGTAGCCACCTGCGATCTAATGGGGCCGTTCCCCAGGAGTAAGCAGGGGTTCATACATCTGATGGTAGTTGTTGATCATTTTTCCAAATGGGTGGAGCTGTTTCCGCTGCGGAAAGTGACAGCGCGAGCGGTGCTAGAGAGGCTACAGGAAGTGTTTTGTCGGTTCGGCTTTCCGAAAAGATTGATCACGGACAATGCGTCGTATTTCACCGCTCGGGTGTTTGGTAATACGTGCCGTTTCCTAGGAATAGATCACTGCACCACTTCGCCCTACCATCCCCAGTCCAATTTGACGGAGCGAACCAATCGTACGCTCAAACCGATGTTGGCGGCCTTTGCCGAAAGTCAAAGGGACTGGGCAGACCATTTGAGTGAACTCGCGTTTGCAATCCGAACCTCCGAGAGTCGCTCTACTGGTTTCTCTCCCGCCTTCCTTAATTTCGGAAGGGAGTTGGCAAATCCGGTGACCAGTGTCATGCAATGCCAGCTCGGAGACGAGGAAGAACCGGCAGACTGTTCTGCTTACGCTTCCACACTTCGGGACAGGCTTTGTCGAGCTCTCAGTAGAGCGAGGCAAAGTTTGGCATCGGCCAGGGCCGAGCAAAAGGCCCAGTACGACCGAAAACGTCGCCACCTTTCATTTAAGGTGGGTGACCTCGTCCTGAAGCGCAACCACGCTCTTAGCGACGCGAGCAAGGGTTTCTCAACTTGGCTCGCTCCGAAGTGGCTTGGTCCGTACCGAGTGGAAAAAGCTTGGACTCCACTCGCGTACTTGCTGAAAGACCCGCTTTCGGGAAAACTCAGCCGTGCCCATATCGCAGACCTGAAAGCCTTTGCGTCAAGGTCTGACGAGCCTGCGCCAGCGCCCAGTGGCTCTTCGTGCAAGCGACGGCGCACACCCGGTGCGGCGGACCGCATTCGGACCACGCACCGGTATAATCTGAGGAAGCGGTCACCTTAGTGATTTCGCGCCGGACGGCGGGCTTATTTCCGCAACCGAAGGCCCTCATTTTTACTTTCTAGTCTCAGTTAGCTAACTTCTTTACAGCCAGTGCTTGCAAAAAAGTCTGTTCCGCCCAGTTACTGCTGCTGATTGTCATTTGAGTGTTGTTGTTTACTTGATGTTTTTCAGTGTTTTCTTTTTTTTTCTTCTCGCTGGAGGAGGGGATTTGAATTGGTGCTTTAGCGTGGGGAGAGGGACAAATGACACTCTGCGCTTCCCTTGCGGTGCGCGTTTGGAGAGACCCGACCATCGGAGGTGTGTGTGCGTGTGTGTGTGTGCGTGTGGCGACAACTTAGGAAGTCACCGACCCCTACACCACTTTGGACTCTGGAGGTGTTCGGAGACCTGCACGAGGCTCCTGCACGAGGCCATCTGTCGCAGACGCTCTGCACGACTCGACCGACACCGAAGCCAGTATATTTGGCGACCATTATTCCAACAGAAGGGCCGGCTGTCGCAGCGAGGTCCATCCGAACCTCCACCAAGGCGGCATTCGTCGGACTCGCAGGGCTGTCGTCAACATCGACGAGACGAAGGTGAGCCCGTTCCTCGCATGAATGCCTCAACCAGGACCCTCCCCTTGAACTCTCGCATCCACGCAATCACCCAAGTAAGACATTACGTGACGCTGCCCCTCCGAGCCGTGAACGCGCTCTTGCGTGAGCATCATGAACTCCCGTTACCCCTCTTCCGCGGAGCCCTTGTATTTGTCAAGTGTATTCTTGTGTTGTTTATTTTTTTTCTTCAGCAGCAGTTGCAGAGCGAGGCTGAGGCTAGCTGTTGCCCATTGCATGACGCCTTTGCATGCATGGGCGACGACCGGCTGCCTTTGCAGACCGGTATATAGGGTGAATTAAGGAGAGGAGGATGTGGGGATCTGAGGCGCGCCTGCGACCATTTCGCGGGCATTCCGCCACACGGCCACACCCTTTCGCTTTCCTGCTCTGTAAACACCACGTGGCGATAGATGGCGCCACGTGCGGGCACGGCGCGGGCCACTGCGCGCGCCGAGGGAGCGTCTCTTGTTCCGTGGACAGCGCCGGGTAAGCACGTGTTTTCCTTCGTCCGCGTCCCCTTTGGGAATCGCGGACGGTAGCCTGCCTGGGGTGACCTTGGGCACCCCGGCAGGCGTGTTTACTTGAGTGCTAGCTTCGGTAGCGTACGCTAAGCCCAGAGCGGTGCCTAGTGCTTGAAGTGGTCGTACCACAACGAGCCGCACTTGCGTTAGGCCTACGTGTACGAGGTTTGCCCTAACACTCGCGACCAGGCCCAGTGGCCATCGTGAGAGTGCGCAGCATAGCCGCGAGGGACCTTTTCCCGACCGGCGTGTCAAAGCTCGCCATTGCCAGCTGCGACGTGCTCGCGGTTTTCCCCTTATTGTGAACGTCCGCGTGCGGGTGCCTTTGCTACCCGCGTCCCGGCGGACGTTGTACTGTCGTTCGGGGTGCCGCCAGAGGCAATAAAGTGTTGTGTACTGTTACATTAGAACACTGTATATTTGCCGCGCCGCGCTAAACGCCTTATCAGTTGAGCGCGGAGCGGTGCGCTATACGCGAGTAAACGGAGTAGCGGCCCGGTGGCTCGCTAAGCGTGAACCCGCGGTGATCGTCCGCTGCAGTTAGGAGCGGGGTCACCACAAATGTGAAAGTAAAAATTGAAGAGCGTGCCAATATAAGAAACGGCAATGAACGAGAAAGCAAGTTCACACAAATAAACAAAACACACAAAGAATGCTGTACGGTAAAGGAAAAGTTACGAGCAACGCGCAATAAATGGTTTCATGCGCAACACATGAACGACGTCCGGCCTCAGCCGTGTCCAGCTCCGTGCATGGGGTGTTGAGTCCGGAACCACTTCGTAGTTCACGTCACTGACGCGGCGTAACACTTTATATGGGCCAAAGTACCGGCTCAGCAACTTTTCGCTAAGGCCACGGCGGCGGACGGGCGTCCACACCCAAACTTGATCTCCGGGGCTGTAAAACACTTCTCTGTGGCGGGTATTATAGCGTCGTGCGTCTGCCTGCTGTTGCTGGCCGATGTGCAGTCGCGCGAGCTGCCGGGCTTCCTCAGCACGCTCTGCGAATTCTTCGGCGTCAGTTGCCAACTCGTTTTCGTCTTGACACGGTAGCATAGAGTCTAGCATGGTCTGCACTTCGCGGCCGTAGAGAAGCCGAAATGGCGTGAATCGCGTGGTCTCTTGCACGGCGGTATTATACGCGAAGGTCACGTAAGGTAAGATCCGGTCCCATGTTTTGTGCTGTACGTCGATGTTCATTGAGACCATGTCTGCGAGGGTCTTATTCAGTCGCTCGGTAAGTCCGTTGGTTTGCGGGTGGTACGCAGTTGTCCTTCGGTGTCTGGTGTTGCTCAGTTTGAAAACTTCGTCCGTAAGCTGCGCCGTGAATGCCGTCCCTCTGTCCGTTATTACACTGGAAGGAGCACCGTGTCGTAACACGATGTGGCGCATGAAAAATTGTGCTACCTCAGAAGCCGTGGCTCGTGGGATCGCCTGGGTTTCAGCGTAGCGTGTCAAATAGTCGGTCGCGACGATCACCCATTTGTTGCTGTCCGCAGACAGGGGAAATGGCCCGAGAATGCCCATGCCGACTTGGTCGAATGGCGTGCAAGGTGCTTCAATGGGCTGAAGCAAACCAGCTGGCTTAACAGATGGTTGCTTTCGGCGCTGACATTCCCGACAGCTCTTCACGTACTTCTTGACGCTTGCCGAAAGTCCTGGCCAATAGTACCTCTCACTCACTCTGGCAAGTGTCCGTGAGTAGCCCAGATGACCGGATGTGGGTTCGTCATGGCAAGCGAAGAGGACGTCGTCTCGCATGTCTCGAGGAACCACCAGGAGGTAGGCACGGTTGTTCGAACGAGCGTTCTTCTTGTACAGCACACCATCTCGAAGGCAGAACGACGGCAACGAGCGGAATAAATGACGTGGTATGATTGTGTCCTGGCCCTCTAAATGATCGATGATCGGACGAATCTCTGCGTCATCCCGCTGCCGTTTACTCAAGTCTGATGAGCTAATGGCGCCCAGGAAGCCTTCGTCTTCTTCTGCTTCCTGACCGACGACATGAAGGGGCGCGCGTGACAGTGTGTCAGCGTCTTCATGCTTACAGCCGGACTTATGGACGATGGTGACGTCAAATTCCTGCAGCCGCAAGCTCCACCGTGCTAGCCGTCCTGAAGGGTCGCGCAGGCTTGCCAACCAGCAGAGGGCGTGGTGGTCCGTCACTATCTTGAAGGGACGACCATAAAGGTACGGGCGGAACTTGGTGATTGCCCACACGACTGCGAGGCACTCTTTCTCCGTAGTGGAATAATTCGCCTCGGCACGCGATAGAGAGCGGCTGGCGTAGGCTATCACTCTTTCGATGTCCTCTTGACGCTGTACGAGCACTGCACCGAGCCTAATGTTACTAGCGTCGGTATGGACCTCCGTGTCAGCATCATCGTAGAAATGACCTAGAACGGGCGCTGATTGCATGCGCTATCGCAGCTCATCAAAAGCTGCTTGTTGCTCGTTTTCCCAGACAAACGGTGTGTCGTCCCTTGTGAGACGAGTCAGAGGTTCTGCTATCTGTGAAAAGCCATGAATGAATCGGCGATAGTAGGCGCACAAACCAAGGAAGCGCCGGACGGCTTTCTTATCGACAGGAGCTGGTAATTCGGCAACAGCGGCAAGCTTGTCCGGATCGGGACGGATTCCTTCGGCGCTAACTACATGTCCAAGAAATTTTAGTTCTTTATAGCCGAAGTGGCACTTCTATGGCTTTAGTGTGAGGTCCGCCGATCGGATAGCCTCCAGCACGCTGCGCAGGCGCTGAAGGTGCTGCTCGAACGTGGCAGAGAAGACCACCACATCGTCAAGGTAGACAAGACAAGTCTGCCACTTCAGCCCTGTGAGGACAGTGTCCATCATTCGCTGGAAAGTCGCCGGCGCTGAACACAAGCCGAAAGGGAGTACTCGAAATTGGTATAGGCCGTCTGGAGTCACGAAGGCTGTCTTTTCGCGGTCTCGCTGATCTACCTCGATTTGCCAGTACCCACTTTTGAGATCGAGAGAAGTGAAATAATGGGCACGACGAAGTCTATCTAGCGAATCGTCGATACGTGGTAGCGGGTACACATCCTTTTTGGTCACGTTGTTAAGCTTTCGGTAATCGACGCAGAAGCGTAGCGACCCGTCCTTCTTTTTGACAAGCACGACTGGAGATGACCACGGGCTGTTGGATGGTTCGATAACGCCATCGTCAAGCATCTCGCGAACTTGCGTACGTATCGCTTCACGTTCTTTAGCCGACACGCGGTAGGGGTGCTGGTGTATTGGGCGTGCGTCCTCGTACGTGATGATCCTGTGTTCAGTGATGGACGTCTGGCGGATCTTTGAGCAACTTGCGAAGCAAGACCTGTACTCGAACAAGAGCGCTCGCAGCGCAGTCTGGTTATCGGTGGACAGATCAGGATTGATGTCAATGTTGCTCATTGATGTGTCTGCGTTATCCACTACTTCTGACGTGAGACAGTTGGTTACGTTTGCTACTTCGTGGGCAAACGCTATCGAAGTGCCACGGAAAAGGTGTCGATGCTCGTTGCTAAAGTTGGTAACGAGCAATTCAGATCGGCCGTCACGAACGTGTATTACACTTCTCGCTACACATATGCCTTGCTGCAGGAGGTGTTCTAAATTTGTCTCGGCCACCACATCGCCATCGCTCAAACCACAGCATGTTACGTCGACTAGGACACTGGCTCGGGGAGGAAGCGTCACGCTCTGTTCAGAAATACGGAGTACGTCGACACGCATTCCGTCATCCTGCACGTTGATTGCTCGCTGGGCTGAGAACGTGACGCGGCGCTCTTGCAGATCAATGATAGCTCCATTTTCCTGTAGAAAATCAACTCCCAGAATGACGTCACGGGAGCATTCACGTAGAACAAGGCAGCTTGCTACGAATGTGTACCCTTGAATCTGTACTCTAGTTATGCAGGCACCCAGTGGAGTAACGACATGGCCACCAGCTGTCCGAATCTGCGCGCTATGCCACGGTGTGATTACTTTCTTCAGCTGCGTTGTCAGTTTCCCGCTCAGTATGGAATAGTCTGCGCCGGTGTCCACTAACGCATTAACTACACAACCATCAATTGTTACTGCTATGTCGAGTGAAAGCCGGCTATCCTTTGCAGCAGCAGGTGATGTCGGACCAGTTTCTGTACGGTTCTGCGTCAATAGGAGGTCTTCAGCGCTTCGACGTTCAGCGACCCCGCCCCCAGAGGTCGCTTCGGCTAGTTTTCCCGGCGTGGGCTGGGAGATCGTGTGGTAGAGTACCGCTGGGGCGTTGATGAAAATCGCCTCGGTGATGGCGAGCGCGACTGGCGCCCAGCAGACGGTGGTGCATGCTGCTGGGAGAGGTAGTTTTGGATGTCGCGTGGTCTCTGACCGTAACGGGGTGGCGGCGAGTACGCAGAGAAGCCGCGAAGCCCAAGACGGCGATAAGGGCACTGGCGGTACAAGTGATCAGCTTCTCCGCAGTGAAAGCATAGAGGCCGATGATCGGGTGTGTGCCAGACATCAGACTTCCGAGGAGACGAGTGGCGATCGTTGATGTACTGGACCGGTTGCACCGAACGATGGGCGACAGAAGCACCACGGACAAAGGGCAGGGGCGGTGGCGTGTACGTGCCTTCGTAGTATGGTATGTGCTGCGCTGACTCGAGTGAAACTGCAGAGACAGGATGAACGAACAATGGCGGCGATGCAGCAGGGCGTTTCAAGGCTTCCGCGTAGGTTGTCCCACGGTGGTATTCAGCAGAAGCTGACGCAGCTGTATCAGGAGGCAAGGTGTCCCGGAGGGCCTGGTGCAGCTCATCCTTGATCACAGTTGCAATAGAGCTAACCGTAGGATGAGGTGTTACACCAGCCTTTTGCAACTCTTCACGTACGATATTACGGATGAGTTCACGTAAGGAGTCATTGCTGGTCCCAGCGGCGGCGAAAATGTCAGCAGTGGACATGCCACTGACTTGCCTGTCGTATAGGTTTGATCGCTGCTGCAGCATTTTTTCCATTGTCACGGCTTCAGACAAGAACTCCGCGACCGTCTTCGGAGGGCTTCGCATGAGGCCGGCGAAAAGCTGGTCCTTGACACCGCGCATCAAGTGACGCAACTTCTTGTCCTCCGTCATTCTTGAATCTGCCCGTCGGAAGAGGCGCGTCATGTCTTCGACGTACGCGGTCACAGTTTCGTTTGGCGACTGGACGCGGGCAAGAATAGCTCGTTCAGCTCTTTCTTGGCGGTCAGCGCTGGCATATGTCTGCAAAAGTCTACGAGAGAATTCTGGCCACGTCGTCAGCTGCTCCTCCCGATTTTGATACCACGTGCGAGCCCCGTCTTCGAGATAGAAGTAGACACGACCCAGTTTCGCCGCGTCGTCCCACTGATTCAAGTTGGCTACGCGCTCGAAGTCCGCCAACCAGTCCTCAACGTCTTCGCGCTCCGTACCATGGAACGTCGGCGGTGCCCGTGGGCTTTCCAACGTATAGCGGTTCGGCAACATGCTTCCCGTGCCGGTTGGCAAGGTTTGTACCGAAGTGCTGGTCATGTTTGTTGGCGTGGTGGGAGCAGTATCGTTGACTTCCGGAGGCAATCCCCTGATTCGGCGGCTGGTCCGATGCACGGGAGTATTGACTGGCACTGGACTCGTATTACGGCTTCCTGGGGGGGTCTGCAGCATCCGTGAGACTACCCAGCACCTTCCACCAGTTTGTCACGATGAGTCACAAGTACTGGGGGATTTATTGAACGACCGGGTAGCTAGCTCTAGGACGATGCGTCAGTCGTGGCTGGCTCTCGAGCAGAGAAGAAAGCACGCGATCATCTTTCTCCTCCAGATTGAGAGCCGCTCTTGCTGTCGACCCACTACGTGCTGGTGGCAATATAGTATGAGTGACGTCGACGCCGGCGGCAAAATCCAGCCGAGAGTGTTTATATAGTTGCCATTGCAATAATATATTTTAACCTTTGAACCCAATCGGACTCGGACACACGAAAATTGTCTTCTACCGTACTCAATCTCGCCAAAACATTAATCACCTGAACTCACTGCCACTCACGGCTTGAATTAAGTCTGAGTCTGAGTGAGTCAACTCACGAGCCCGTCAGCGTAGAATATGCTCCTTCGACCACGGTGTCAATGCTCTTCAACGCCAATATCTCACGAGATTGGTGCTCTTGGTGCTGTTTCACATAGTAGCTTTTGAAATGAGTTCTTAGTGCTTCCAAACCAGTAAGGTCATTTTTCTTGGAAGAGATGGCAGCATAAGATATACAATAATCAAGAAATTCCCTGAAAGAGTTGGTGGGGGAGATCAAGGAACCCTCCTACATATTTCACACCGCTAATTAATAAATACTGAAATGGTGTATGAACGACACTGCTTTGAATACCGGTGAGTATAAACGTGAATCCAGCTAAGGCTGATAGTAATGCTTAATGGCGAATTACATTTTAATGGTGAATTCCATTGAGAGAACAGAAGTAGAGGGGCTGGGCACTGAGAAGTGGGGGGCAAAGCACAGAGAGCCGGGCCACTCAATCTGCCACTGGAATGCGCCGCACACCTGGAGGGCAGGTGAGAAGGTGAACAGTAGGGGGACCATGTGACTGAAACATTCCAAGCCCCGGCATATTCTTTTGGGGCAGCAGCATAATACGCGTGAAATCGGTCAGCCACATATTCATTATCCTAATAACAAGTATGCTTGTACGATGAAGGTCAGTGATAATTTATGAGAAGGCAGAGAAGTCGGCCTGAGCTAGTTCGATCTAGCCTGCTACTCTACACAGGAAGGAGGAAGGAAAGAGGGATGAAGGATGATGAGGACAAGGGGTGGTGCGTATGTACAGTAGCCACTTAGCATAGTACTCTACAGTCTAGTATCTAGTCCAGTGCTTTTGATAAAGCCTAGAACAGCCTTTGTAGCAGTTTTTGACACTGTGCGGTCGTTCATTGCTGACAACATGCGGCTTTCACTCAATGGCGTTCGTCCGATGCTTGGCCACGTTGAAGTTAGCATTTTTCTTTGCTCTACGTATAATGGGCAGTCGCAGTATGTGTGAGCAAAAGTTTCGCGCACTAGGCAGAGCTCACAGTTTAGGCTGTCCGCATGGCTGAATATAGGTGGGCGTAGTGACGAGTGAAGGCGATGCCCAGGCGAATCCGGTGCAGTATATTGGCATGTCTTCGGCTGATTTCAGCTGGAAGAGGAAAAGTCATATCGCGGTTTGTTTCCCGCCGACGCTTGTTCTGATGATTTTGTAGTGGCCAGTAAGTGGCAGCGCATGAGCGATCTCAAGAATGTGTTGACGTCACTTCGCAAATACGGCACTTTGACGTTCATATGAGCGTTATATACTGCCGCTCTTGCTTCGCTATCAGCTATTTCGTTGCCAACCAGGCCGCAGTGTTCCGGAATCCATTGGAGTGTAATCAAGTGACCACTCCTGTGTGTTAGGTCAAATGCTTGGACGATTCTCAATGCTAACGCGTAAATTGGTCTCTTCTTGAGCAAGAATGGATGGCTTGAAGCGCTGCTTTTGCATTGGACAGAATCTTCTATTTACGCGGTGCTTGGTCGTTGACAAATTTTATGGCTTCATGTATAGCAACAAGTTCTGCAGCTGTCGAAGGTGACCTGTGATCTAATTTGTACTGTCAGGAAATACCGAGTTGAGGGATCACGAAGGCTGCAGCCGAGGTGGACGAAATTACAGATCCATCGGTGTAGATATGCACAGAGTCGTTGTATCGGTCATCCAAACGTGCCAAGATGAGTTGCTTGAGGGCAATATAAGAAACGTGCGACATATAAAAATTCCGCGTATGTGAAGACTCACCAACGGTTTAGTCGATGTTCATGGAGGCACTCCGGGGATCACGGCAGGTGCAAAGCTTAAAGGGATCGTGTGTGTATGCGTATCGAGGCATCGTCAATAGATACAGCCTGGTCGATCCGCTTATAGTGAAGACAACCGATGCTGTGCATGTCGGGTCAGCAGACGAAGGTGCACTCGAAGAGGCTCACGGGACGTGTAAACCTGTATACGGTAAGTGCGGGACTCCTCTATAGTGCCAGAGGTTGACGTGCACCATGGCAGGCCAGACTCTTTCGGCAAACGTCCAGCTCTCATTGTAGCCATCCGTACAAAACAGCAGTGTCAAACTACACATGGTTGCTACCATTGCCACCACGCTCACCGGCTGAAGAAAAATTTGGAGGCTGTGACGTTCAAGAACCATGTGGCTCGTCGTACTGCGCTCACTGCTTCGCATTGAGCACACTTCGAAATATTCGGGTACTGGTCGCCCTTCGCCAGGCTAAAGCAGGTGAATGGGCACATGGAATCGGTGCTCATTATGCTACCGTTCCCAGTTGAGTCATAGGGTGGACCCTTAACCTTTAACTGTGGCAATAAGCAGACATCAACCTTTGTCGCCATACTTCTAAACGAACGTCAGCTGGCATTCTCGCTGTTGGAAAAATACGCTGCGGAAGAGGCCCCACTCATCACGATCCAGGTCGCGTATGGGTAGACCCAAAAGTGAAGGCACCCCTGGATTCAGTACACTTGCGTAGGACGACGGTGCACCACCAGTGGAGGCATGGAACCGCAGACGTCTACATTGATCGCCGTTTACCTCTTGAGCCTGCTGCAGCTGGCGTAGGAAGTTGACCAAGAGGCAGCACTCGTAGTCTCGTTCGTACATGGACAGACGGTGCAGTGAAGGCGCGTCTCGATCGAGATGACTTCCGCAGGACGATGGGGCAGTACCGATGAATCCGGTACGGGACTGCAAACGCCAATGCTGACCGCTGTTCGCCTCCCTAGCTCGTTGCAGCTGGTCCTCTCGGAGGTGAAAGGAGGCGCTGTGGAAGAGGCACCACTCATTGTCACGATCCAGGTCGTTTATGGGCAGACGCAGAAGCGAAGACGCTTCTGGACCTTGCTCGCTTGCGTAGGACGTACGACGGCGTTCTACCGGCGGAGGCACGGGTCTGCGGTTGATGCTGCGTGGATTTCCATAGGCTGCCGTGTTCGATGTATTCTGAGCTTGTACTGCTCATACCACAATGGAGGGAGCTGCAGTCTTCCAGTCAATTAACCATAGCTTGCGCCTTAGTTTTCTAACGACCTCTGTATATAAATGTAGATGTAGATCTGGATCCTAAATTTGAGGCTCACACCCACCATGGGGATCGGCCAAGAATCGGGTAGCCAAACAGAAAGGAATATATATATTTAAATAGTAGCCAAAGGAATCTTAACAGAAATATAACTTTTTTGTAAATTATTCCTTACAAAAGATTTTGATCAATTATTTCCTACTGAAGGAGCAATAAATAGTTAATATCAAGGAAAACTTTTTAATAGTTTATATTGGTTAACTGAGAACCTTTTAAAATTTAGGTTATTGAGTAAATCTGTTTGACTGTATTATAAAATGTTGCACGGTCTCCCACACTTTCCTGTTGCTGTGCCCTAGGGTATGTGCACCTAGGGATAGTAAATTTGACGTCCTGGAAGCTAATCCAAGGATTCGTTACAGAATTTCTAGTAATACCTTTCTTAATGATGAAAAATTTCTACAAGAGATCAAGAAGTGTTCCACAGTTTCCTCTTCTCTACAAAAAGAACGGAGTGGAGAGGGAGTCAAGCCTGCTCTAAACAAATAAAAATTTAATGGAGGAATACGACAGCATAATCGAGTGATTAAAACTTCCAGGTGTCAGTTATGACATTTCCATGGTGTCATTAGATGGTTGAAATCTGGAGAATTCCTTAAAGATGATGTAGAGAATTCTCGCATCATCATTTGCCTCCGAAATCTTGACACTACTATAAAGGTTGTAGGGGTAATATTGATGGCTGGTTCGTTTAACGCCGCTTTGGCTAGTGCATCAGCTGTTTCATTTAAATTTGTGCCTCTATGCCCCGGCACCCATTCTAATCGCACCTGAGTTTAGTTATTTGGTACTAAAGAATAGAATTCGCTTAATGCTTTCGAATCACCGGATGCCGTGAGCGCACTGCAGACCGACAAGGAGTCCATTATTATTACAGCGGAATTTATTGATGCTAGCAGTTTTCGAAGGGCCAGTACTACAGTTAAAAATTCTTCAATAGAGATAGGTGTGAAAACTGGAATTCGGAGGGAAAAGCACCAGTCTAACACAGGGCAGAATATACTGATGCCACTCATTTCATCTTTCGGAGAAGCGTCCGTTACAATGATGATCTGTGCTTGCATTCCTAGCAGGTAGTCCTGTATAGTAGCTCTTAACATATTATTCAGTAGGTGTTTAGCGCTATTAGAAAAAATTTCATCAAAGTATATTGGATAGAACTTGTCACGCTACAAATTGGAAGAACCTTCCTAATTTGCGCGGACAGTGGGTCGAGAAGAGACTGTACAAACTTTACTTGAGGTGTGTGAAACCTAGGCCGAAGGCAATAAAAAAAATAAACCAGGTTGCGCAATAAAAACTGTTTCTTTACGCCTTAAAGTAGATTCAAATGCCCTTAAGTACGTTTGTACATCCAATATTCTGAATCTGTTGAGGAATGAGGGAATTCTAGCTTCCACATAAAAAACGTTATTCGCTACAAATTTAGGTAGCCCTAAGCATATGTGCTGTGCCTTCTTCTCCGAAAGAATAAGAGAACGCAGCTTATAAGCAGGTGCCTCGGAGTATAAGACACATTTAAATTCTGAAACCCGCCTCACATACATGCGGTATATTGATAATAACGAGGCTCTGCGCATTCCTGATCTCATGTTGCTTATCCTTCGTAATAAGCGGACTGCTCGAACACCATTTGCCGGAATATATTCAATGTGGTTTCGCCATACCAGAGAGCTGTATCACTCCTAGATATTTAATGGTTTGAACTTGTGGAATGATATTAGTTGTGTTCGAGAAATATATGTGTACTGGGTCTTTTATAGGAAATACTAATAATGCACATTTGTTCATAATTAGAGAAAGATGAATAACGTTGAGCCAGTATTCTATTTCAGCTAAGTACATTTGGAGTTTTTGATAGGGAGCGTGAATGTCATGAGCTGACGAAAACGAGATATTACCTGCGTAGGCATACATCTGAACATTCTCATTACATGGGATCGAGCTTATTAAAATATTGAAAAATACCGGAGACACAACAGCGCCCTGGGGAACTCATTTTTCCTGTTTATAAGAACTTGACGAAACACCATCTTGTGAACAGTAAAACTTTATATTTCCTAAAAATTCTGTAATCCACGCTTCTAAATAATACGGCAAATTGATTTCTCTCAGACGGCCGACTAGTACACTATGTTTGACACTATCGTACGCTTTTGTGATGGCCAGGGTAACTAGAGCTGCGTACTGCCCTTGACGTCGCCCCAGATGTATGACTCTCTAGGTGAATATGTGCTTGCCATATGGAACATCTCAGCCGAAATCCAATTTAACATGCGTAAAGAATCCTTTCTCTGTTCACAAATTTTATTATGTAAATGTGCACTACTCTTTCTACTACTTTGACAAAATTGCACGTGAGTGCAATTGGTCTTATATTATCTAAAACGTAACCTTTACTTGGTTTTTCAGAACAGGTATGATTTTTGCGATTTTCCCTTCAGATGGAATCCAAGCTTCTCTTATGAAATAATTTATTATAATAAGTACATTCTCCCGTGACTCATTGAATAAAATTTGCAGCATTGCTGAAGAGACTTCATCCGGACCTGGTGCCGCCGTCGGAAAAATTCTCGTAACCTCTGACACTTCCTCCATAGAGATTTCGGAAAAACTGTCACTTGATCGTGAGATTACTGGAGGGGGATAAACATCAGCCGAAAATCGCTTTTCGAAACCTTGAGCTATGCTTTGCAATGACTGCTTCGATTCCTGAGGCGATAAAACTATAGATTCAGGATTTACTGCTTTGAGAAATTACTTTCTTATGTCTCAGAAATCAAAACAGAGCGTTTTTGTTGTTTGATTTTGAAATAAATTCAAAATGCTTTTCATCATACTCTGCCTTTGCTGTAGCCATGTAAGTTTAAATGTGCCTGCAATAAATTTATAATCTGACCAGTTTTTAGGACACTAATTGTGTAATAGCTTCTTCCAGGCAGCTTTTCTACGCCTGAAATCCTGAGTACAGTTATGGTTCCACCATCGCAACACAGGTTTTTTTCAACTGAGTGAACTTCAAATTCTGCTTTGCTACGCGACTCCTGTATCACTGAACAAATGCTCAATGCTTTTTGCTTTACCGTTGCCTCTGACAGAGAATCTATGAAGCCCCGCAAGCTCCTTTAAAATATACTGCAATTTATGCACGTGAGTGTTCTAGAAGGAACAGATATTAGTGGGCATACAATGTCAAATATCACTGGAATGTGATCACTATTAGTTGCAGTGTCAACAGTCGACCAAGATGAGATGCTCAGGCCTGAACCCGCAAATGTTGAATATAAGGATGAGGATGACATCCCTGTGATAAAAAGTGGGGATACCTGAGGTATGACAAGTGAGACTATTACCCTGAGACCAGTCCCACAAACGAGTGCTGCACGAGGCTGTCCATTAGCCCCAAGTTATGTGATGGGAGTTGAAGTCTCCCGCCAATAGGACAGTGTTATCGCTCATAGAAATTACACTATCCTAAAGGTTTGTGTCATGAACCTCTGACAGATAATATCTATTTGCTATGTGAAATACTCTACATGACGGAAGACTCAAAGGAATTACTAAAATTTCGTACTCCAGTGACAGAAGCTGAAGTTTTATTTTTGCCATGTGGCAAAATCTGGTAGAAACTTAAGTGAGTAACCCGCCCCCTCTTGACAATCGATCTAGACAAAATTATCTATAATTTTTTAATGAAAATACTGATCTGGAAATAACCAAGTTTCTTGTAACAATATTATATCAGGATTTTTTCCTACAATGAGACAAGATGAATCTGTGGAGGCTGTAAAAATAGAACAGCAATTTCACTGTAAGACCTTGAACGGCTCAATGGTGGGATATACCAACATTCGAAACAACCTTCTCTAGTATGCTGTCATTTACGACCTTGCTAGGCGGAGCCTTTTTCGCTTTTGTCTGTGAAGACACGAAAGGTGGGTTTAAGGGAGATCGGCTACGTTTCTGGGCATGCGAATCGATTTCAACATCAGTGTTGACACTCAGATTTATAGCAGGGAGGCGAACTTCTCTCTCTGTAGGCTTATTAACCTCCCGAGGGTCTTCTGGGGGCAACCTATTTTCTCTCGTGCTGCATCCTGCCTCCTGCTGGTATGTCAGTGTACAACTTGTCTGAGGAGGAGCTGCTAAGTTATTCATCACCTGAGTTAACTGAGCACTCATTATCTGATACAGGCATTCTGAGAGGCTGGTAAATAACCTGTCTATTGCTTTTGATACTGCTTTTCCTACTGCAGCCTCAATTGTTTGGGCAAAGATAGCATCTGCCATTGCTTTTTGTTGAGCGGTAGCCCCAGCATACCCTTGTGTCCTTTTCTTGATAACTGTCATTGCCTCGCTTCTTGAGCATCGTCGCTTGTCCATTACTTCCAACATTTGCTTCTCTTGAAAGAGAACAGGAAAACTGGAATAATCTGCTTTATGAGCATCCTCACAGAGGCAGCACTTTCAGCTTGGATTGTGCAATCATTGTGTGAGTGGCCCTCACCACAAATGGAACACCGTATTCCATATTTACACCCACCAGCACTATGGCCAAAACGCCAACCATTTTTACATTGCAGGGGGTGCCATGCTAATGGTTCCATCGTAAAGATTAGTGGCCAAACTTTCATTTTGGATGGGCCCTATGTTCTAGCAGAAGTTGCGATGACTGACTCGGTGGCTACCTTCACTTTGTCTACTACTCGATTGCACCGGTAGATAGCTACTACTCCGGCCAAGGAGAGTTTCTCCAGCATCTCAGATGGGCTTAGTTACGAGTCGACTCCTCGTGCAACGCCTTTTGTGCATGCAAGATGAGTTGGGATATATGCACTCACCGGGACAGAGGCAAATGATGAGCATTTCAAAAGATCCGCTACACAATCTTTGTCTGGTGATCTGCACACAATACCTGTGCGGCCAAACTGTCGTACCTTGGTGATTTTTACGTACTCTGAGGTTATTGCCCTAAGCTGCTCCTGAATAGCCTTAGGGTTGTTGTTGTTGTTTTCTTCTGCACATGGCTCGTACCCAAAGGAGGGGATTGGCCGATTATAAAGTGAATTTGGCCGATACTTTCTGGATTGCTTTATTCCTAAAAAATACTTTGGTTATTTAGTTATGATTACAAATGCCAATTGCGAATTTAAAGAAAAAAAATGAAGAAAAATAGAAATAGTGAAACCACAATTTAGCAAGAAAATTGTTTAGTCGCAGTGATATATTCCTGCATGATGAATAAAACATCTCTGTTGCTGAAACCCAGCGTAGAGGCTGCAAATGAAAGAAGAACAGGTTTTGATAAATGCAAGCCCAGTTTTTGAAGAGGTGGTGCTAGTCTGCTTTGCCTGGATAAATGGAAACGGCGACAATATAATAAAAAATGACTAATCGTTTCCTCTCGATTACAGTAAATGCACATAGGGGAATTAAATAAACCTGATCTATGCAAGTAAAAATTGAGAGAGGTAACGCAGCAACGAAATTTTGTGATGACAACTTCCATCATCCTTGAATTAGACAGTTCACTGCACAAGGGAAATAACAAGTGGTTGTACTCAGGAGAAGCCGTCAGTGCAGGGTCTGATAAATTTTGCCTGATTTTGAGTGTGCGAAATCGCGCCATCACAATGCGTACTGTAGGAGGGAAAATAGGAATTATGGGTGTCGAAAGGGATGCCTTCACAAGAGAATCAGCTATTTCAACAACAAACAACAAACAAACGTTTGTGCTCTGGAGCCCAGACTAAATGAATACTTTGGGGATGACAGGGAGCCAATGATTTAGAAAGTTTCAGTATGAATGAGCAACCAGATGTGGACAGAGAAGAGCACACTGATAATGAATCAGTTATGATTCCTACGACTGGAATCGAAGTATTTACCTTTGCAGACAAACACGCTGCATGATTTCCTTCTCTTTTACTTCTTCCTCCTCCTCGTCGATGGTTCCTAGCCACCATGGAAGATTGAATGTCAGGCTGATTGTTTTACGGTGGCTATCACTATGTGAGAAATCATGGTTAAGGTGTCTCGCCACCTCGAAAAGACTTCGTTTTTTTTCATCTTTGTTATTTTAGCAGTGGGACTGTTCAGGGTGTAGCTTCATCCAGGCGGAGTTGAAGAAAAACTATCATCATCATTAGTGCTGTTATTTAAGAAATATGCATGGCGTTTGTAAAAAATTGAGCTGTATGGTGTTGCGAAAGACGGACCGATCCCGCCGAAGCCACCACTGTTGCGAAGCCACCTCCGAATCCCACCGCTGACCTCCACTGTTGCGAAAGACGGCGACGCCAACACGGTCCCGAAGGCGCCACTGCTTTCAACTCCGCCGGGAAGGTCACCAGCCGTTTGGTAGCGTATGTTTCTCAGCTCGCGACTGCTTCTGCGCAGAGCTGATAAGACGAGCGGACGAGACGACGGTGAGTTAAATAAGGTTTATGTACAGCATATATACAGAGGCGTTACAATTTCGGCATTGGGGCCGACAGAGACTCGAAGAGCCGAGCTCTCCTCTCTAACACATAGGTCAGCTTTTCGCCTAAGACCGCCGACTCACACACATGTCGGCTCTCCGACATGGGGACTCCTCTCTCATAGGACCGCCGATCGCGACGCGCCGCAGGGCTTCTTTTATTTGCACCGGGTCCAACCAAAATGTCCAATCAGAAGCGCCGCTGGTAGTCAGGGCAGATTCCTCCAATGGGGTCGCCGCTGGGCCACGTCGGACCCCCAGACACGAGGACGCCGGCTCGCTGTCACGTGTGCTGCTGACTCAATGCACGTGGGCCAGAGAGGCGCCGCGCGTGTTCACGCCGTTGAGTTGTTCGCGTCAAGCGAACTGCGGGCTGGCCTTGACCCAGATTGCCTTTTTCAGGGGCACGGACGTTTGACGAGGACTCGCTGGCATAACAGCACCCCCGCCGCCAGACAATGCACCGGAAAGACGAGCTGCTTCCACGGGGCTCGGATGTCAGGTGCGCTCGTTCGCCAGGTTCCTCCAGGTTCGCCTCCAGGGCCATGGGGAGAATACAGCTCCAGACTGTTCCGGAAACACATCCCATTTGTGACGACGGATCCCAGCTCCACTGGCTTGTCGCCACAACTTGCTGGCCAACTTCGCTCGTCTCTTCTGACCATTTTCGGTTTCAGCACTTGTCGATGGTTCTGCAACTTGCTAAGAACGGTTCGACAACAGACAACACACGACACAAGCAAGTGCCCTCGGTCACCCGACAGAACACCAGACAAAGTATAGTACAACATATACCTATCTACGTGTTTATCGGAATTTTGTTCCCTCTACATCAAGAGGCACATGTGGGACAAAAGACCCTTAAAATGACAACTCAAATTTTTTTCCCACGTACAACAACGTAACGGATTAGAATACCACATAAAGTTGGCCCCTTGAGATCACTCTGAACGAGAGCGCTCAGCCCAGGTCGTGATGAGGTCAAAATTTTGCCCCGAATCGCCAGCCAGAAACCGAAAGGTTGAGAAGCTACTAGCTAGAACGCACTGCTCAATGCACCTGCATTAGCGTTTAGCTTTCCCTTTTTTTTAGCGAACGTCAAAGTTGCGCTGTGGAGCAACATGCTCCACCTCAGTAACCGGCCACTTTTAAGCGACGATACCTATGCGGCACCAAGAGCGGCTCACACTTGCGACGTTGCACAGGGGAACAACGATACGGCTTGCTACGGATTGACTCCTCACCGCTTAGCTCGATATCGTGTTCGATCACCCTCGTGTTTCCGGGGCGGTCCGAAAACACGTCTCCAAACTCGGAAACAATCCTTCTCGGGTCCTCCTTCCGGGCTTCACTTAACCTAGGCTCTAGGTTTATCTGCTCCCAGATTACTTTCGATCCCCCTTCGATTACCTCACTAGTACTCAAATTTTCTGCTTCCTTTTCCTCTGAAGCATTCAACAACAGATTTACGACCGCTTGATGTTGAACGTATGGTTTCATCAAGTTGTAAATTTTGTCCGGCCGCCTTCCTAATTTCACGTCATAATTTGTATCGCAAGGCTTCGATAATACTTTGGCGGGCCCTTCCCAATCAACCTCAAGCTTGTTCTTTTTGAACGGCTGCAGCAGCATTACCTACTCCCTACTTCAAAAGCACGCTTCTTCACCGATTCCTCGTAGTGCTCCTTCGACAGCACTTTTGCCGCGTTTTTCTGGCTTTCCACTAGCGCTTCAATTTGGCTTTTTACTAGCGCTTCAATCGAGAGATCCTCACGCTGCTCTCGAATGAGCGTCTCTCGATCAACTCTCGGCAGCTCGCTCCAACTTTCTGCTACAGGCGAGAGCGTTGCAACCCTCTCGCTCTGACTCAATGGCGCCATGTCGTCTCCCCTTTCTACGGAAACCGCGCCGGTCGGTTCGGCGACGGGCCGCTCGCGTGACTGCTCACATGACTCATGCGGAAACTTTCCTTTCTGGGGTTCCGTCGACCCGCCGACAAGGTCACTCGAGAGTTCACCGCATTGAACCAGATCAAGCTGCCGCGATAGCTTCCGCGCTTGCGATCGCGTGAGAGCCATGCACGCTAAGTTGGGGAAGAACGATTTGCCCTGCTCTTTGAGAAGCTGCTCTGAGTTGTTGGAGAAAAGATAAGGAAAACGATCATTTAGCGCGGCAGACACAGCCGCTTCGGTGCGAAGCTCACCGAACGGGCCTTTAATGACAACCGTGGCGATTGGTAAGCGAACACTCTGCTCCTCGGCGACCTGCCTGATCCACGCGCATTCTCCTGTGAAGTCATCCAGAGACACCAATGAAGGATGGACAACGTCCATGGTTGCCGCTGAGTCTCTAAGTGCTCGGCACGTTTTCTTATTGACCCTAATTTCTTGGAGATACGGCTCCAACAACCGAATGTTTTTTTCTGATTCTCGGATCGTTGCGAAGGCAAACTTTTCCTGACAGTTTCTAGCGATGTGCCCTTCCTTTTTACAGTTGTAGCAGATTAGCGGCTTCCGTTTGTTTTCCGATTCAAATGCCTGTGTGGTAGAAACCTCACTCGATTTCTCTGCTTCTGTTTGCCCTTCCCCCACACTGTCCTTCGTAAGAGACGGGTCCTTCTTGAAATTACGGTGCGGAGCGGGTTTCCGTTGATCAGGTTTCTTTGAAAAGCCCTCTTTTCTCTCATCCTTTTCAACGCGCACTGCCCTGCTGTGCAACTTTCGGCGAGTATAATACTCCTCAGCTAACTCTGCTGCCTTGTTTAGCTGTACTTCCCCAAGTCTGTCCTGCAGCCAAAGTCTGACATTATCCTCGATGCAGCGGTAGAATTGCTCCAATGCAACGCATTCCACAACTTTATCGCGATCGTCATAAACACCTTCGCCCTTGAGCCATTCAATTAAATCGGCTTTAAGACGAAACGCGAAGTCAACGTGTGACTCATTCCCCTTTTCAGCATACCGGAACCTTTGCCTGAAAGCCTCGGGTGACAACTTATAACGTCTCAAGAGCACCTCCTTAACCTCGTCATAGCTCTCAAACGCTTCCCTCGACAAGCAAGTTATCGCGTCGGACACTTCGCCGGGAAGAAGAGTTAACAGGTTCTGCGCCCAAAGAGACCGCTCCAAAGCGTTTCGCTCACAGACGTGTTCAAACTTGACGAGATACTTCGCCATGTCCTCGCCTACTACGAACGGTGGCAGTTGGTCCCGAATTCTAAAACCGCTGACCTGAACTGTTGGAGAAGCTACGCTAGGCGCCTGCGAACACTGTAGGATTGCCAATTCTAGTCGTTTCAACTCGAGACGCTCCTGTCTCTCGGCCTCCTCGCGACGTTCGCGCCTTTCAGCTTCTTCGCGAGCTTCGCGCCTTTCAGCTTCTTCGCGAGCTTCGCGCCTTTCAGCCTCTTCGCGGCGTGCTTTAATATCCACCCAGGCCTCATCGACTTCCTCAGCCGACACTCCCTCATCCTTCATGATCTCAAGGATCGCTTGCTTTCGTTTCGCACGGCCCAAAGTAATGCCGAGTTCCTCACAAATTTCGATGAGTTCCTTCACTTTAAGGTTCTCCATCGTTCACACTAGCCTCTTGCTGTTTGCCCCTGTTAACAATTTACTTGCCGTACCCACTATAAGTCAACTAGCAAGACGCGCAAGCAATTTTTCACTCTCCCGTGTTTACCCCCTCCGCATTAACTTTGGTTTCAAAGCACTTCGACTTTGCTTGAAACGATCAAAGCTCACTCTAATGCTTCACACAGCCCTTCTCTAAACTACTATAACCTGAGCTAGAGTAGTCTGGTGAACTGAGGGGAAAACATCAGGCACTCACCGCATCGATGTCGCTGACGCCGGCCGATCCCACCGCTGCCACCACTGTTGCGAAAGACGGACCGATCCCGCCGAAGCCACCACTGTTGCGAAGCCACCCCCGAATCCCACCGCTGACCTCCACTGTTGCGAAAGACGGCGACGCCAACACGGTCCCGAAGGCGCCACTGCTTTCAACTCCGCCGGGAAGGTCACCAGCCGTTTGGTAGCGTATGTTTCTCAGCTCGCGACTGCTTCTGCGCAGAGCTGATAAGACGAGCGGACGAGACGACGGTGAGTTAAATAAGGTTTATGTACAGCATATATACAGAGGCGTTACAATTTCGGCACTGGGGCCGACAGAGACTCGAAGAGCCGAGCTCTCCTCTCTAACACATAGGTCAGCTTTTCGCCTAAGACCGCCGACTCACACACATGTCGGCTCTCCGACATGGGGACTCCTCTCTCATAGGACCGCCGATCGCGACGCGCCGCAGGGCTTCTTTTATTTGCACCGGGTCCAACCAAAATGTCCAATCAGAAGCGCCGCTGGTCGTCAGGGCAGATTCCTCCAATGGGGTCGCCGCTGGGCCACGTCGGACCCCCAGACACGAGGACGCCGGCTCGCTGTCACGTGCGCTGCTGACTCAATGCACGTGGGCCAGAGAGGCGCCGCGCGTGTTCACGCCGTTGAGTTGTTCGCGTCGAGCGGACTGCGGGCTGGCCTTGACCCAGATTGCCTTTTTCAGGGGCACGGACGTTTGACGAGGACTCGCTGGCATAACAATGGGCTCTCTTCGTCCTTCTGTTCATGTTTTGCCTAGAAAAAAAGAGAAAGACAGGAATAAAGGGTGAAACGAAGAAATAAACAGAGACGAGAAAAGACAGGGTAAAGAGAGAGAGAGAGAAAGATTAGAAAAAGATAGAAGGAGGGAAAAGAAACATAGAAAAAGAAAGAAGAAATAAAGCGAGAAAAAGTCAGGAAGGAAGATAAACACAGAAACATAAAAGACAGAAAGAGAGAGTGAAAGAAAAAAAGAACTAAAGATAAACAAGGCCGCCTGGCTCCACTTGTTTTTCAGGATTAGCAACCTTATTGCAAAGCTACGTAATTTTTTTCTAAGCCTCGAGACGCTGCTTCTTCAGGACTATTTAACGAAAACGTGAAGCTTAATGGTACGAAGCGTTATGACGGCAGAGGTTAGGCATGAGTCAGCTATCATAAACATTAATCGCAAATAGAGTGTCGTGGGCTTTTGAAATCATCGCATAATTAAACAAAGGAGAAGCGATTTTTTACCAGCGCCTCAGCTAACTGTTCGTGTGTATCGTTTCTTAGTGCTCACCTTCGGACGCGTTAGACTTCAGCGGCGAGTGGTCAGCTCACTTTACTGTGCTGCCGCAAATTGACGGGGATTGTAAGAACTCACCCAGATGGCATCGGCATTCAAATGGTGTACCGCTTCGAGACCTAAAGTTATGCCGAGCCTTGTTCTGTTGCAACCTGCTCTTCGTGTCTGAGGAAAACGTTAGAGGTTCTTTGTTGCTGAGGATAGATGAGAGGGTCAAACGTGTCCGATCTTCACACCGCACTATTGAGAGACCTGCACTGTGAAGCTCAGTTCTTTGGCCAGGGCTGAAGATGTAGCCATTGCTGTAAAACAAACAAACATACAAGCAAACAAACAAAGACACAAAGTGGAACCGTATGGCGTAATCGGGCCCCGTTCAGAACGACTTCTCAATCCGCGTCGTGGCGGACACCCTAACCTTGCTGCAAGGAGAGAAACGTATGGGGCCGCGAAATCGGTCTATTCAAACTATCCTACAATACAGCTGCAAAGTCAAGTCAACCGTACTCCACAAAATCTCCCTTGCGCGAAATGACTATGTACACCCTCAATGCGTCTGCCAGGCTACACGAGCTGCTGCACAATTTGACGCCGCTGCTGATAATAGTCAGTTTTAAGAATTTTTTTAGCTATATTTCACTTATTCAGTGTGATGGTGGTTACCAAAACCGGTAGCGGCGATGGAAAACAACCTCACTGCCGTTGTGACCTGTTGACACTTTCCGCTGTAACATATCACTTCTTTGTCACTCTAGTCAAGTGAAGGCGCACTGGCTACCTGTACCCTTTAAGTGAAGAACTCCCCAATTGTCTCCCTGCCAGTGTGGTCTTTTCTCTCCAAAGAAATGAATTGTTTTCTTTCTACTCCTGAACATTGTTACATTTCAGTTTTGGCAAGAGGCTTTAGCACTCACCCGTGAAGATAACAGAGGGAGGAGATCGAGCGTCGCTCGGTCTGTTATTCTAAATCTCGTAACAAGATGGTGTTGACATAGGCTCAATAGAGTTAATTGAGCTGAGGCACACGTGAAGTTTCAAATCTTAGTTAAGCATAGTCAGGCTTTAGTTCGCAATAAAGTTCTTCGCACCAAGTGGTTCATGTTCTAGGAGCATGCATGGTATTCCTCGGAAAGTGGCCTTAGAAAGACAAGCATGCATTAGGCGAAGATGACTTGATCAGGTCATCACATGTTTTGCGCGACTCTGTGGTGAGTTAACCCAAAGATTCCAAGTTTTGTGAATGTTTTCGAGGTTTTCGAGTGCCAACGAGTGAGCACAAGTGTTTGGGTTTGTTATTTGAGCTGGGGGGGGGGGGGGGTATTTATATTCTATGAGTAAACCCTGTTCTGTGGAAGCCTCACCCGACAGACAAAAGCGCCGTGTCGCTAGCCTAATTTTCAATGACGAGAGCCTACCTGCTGCTGACATAAAATGCTTCATAGAAGGCTTGAATGTGTGTCGACTCGGAAACAGAGTCTTTCAATCCTTCACATTTGGCATGTAGTCCAACCAATGTGGAACAATGATAGTCTTTCCTTTTCTTGTAAATGAATGAAGCCAGGTCTCAGCTTCTAGTACTGTCATTGTCATTAACACGTATTTCAGTGACAGTACTAGAAGCCAATTTCAGAAATTTCAGAGGAATTTCAAAGTAATTTCAGAAATTGTTGAACAGCGAATGGCACTGAAGCTGTTTTGAAAAGTGAACGTTGTTTCCTCAAGGCAAGGCCTAGACAAAAACAAGTAAACTAGCCAAAACATTTGCAGTATCATTGGTTGTTCAATGGTTCTCATCACTTCGCGCCTCTATCTGTCCCTGAACTTCTGTCTTGTTCAGTACTCAAAATCTCAAACGAAATATGTTCTCTGTCATAAATTACGTGATCGCGTCCAGTACATTGTAGAGTGCTCGTGATTGTTAAATTTTGCACGGGTTCAGATATTTTGGGATCATTGTTTGCTCATTATGTGCTTATCTCAGCCATGCAATGAAACTGTTTTTGCAGATTGACTCTCCACACTACATGCATGTCCCTGTCTTAGTATGAAACGTGTGATACAAAAAAAAAAGAATATTCTTACTTGTTTTGATTGATTGCTGCTTTATCAACAAATAAATTATCTTTCCTTTCTCCACCACTCAGCACGAAAATATTTCAAGATGGTTAACTAAATTTAACGAAAAGCAGCGTTGCCTGAGTGGCTAAAAGACGTGAAAGAACGAAATCACGATCACATTAGGCTTGCTTGTGAAGGCGTATCTTTCCCTGACCTCACTGCTGGCTGGTAAACTGACCTCACTGGTGACGTCTGGAAAGAAATGTTTTGTGTGTGAATAATTTCTAATATAGGATACCCGGCAAGGGAGGGGGGGGAGCGTCACTGGTGGAAAGGTCACTTTTGCATATCACTAAATGTGTTGTTCGTGCTCAAAAAAACCATCATTTATTGCAAAGGCTCATTGCCTTTTTATGCACGCAGAAACAGTAATTGACATACGAAACATTGTCGCTTTAGGCACCTTTTTTGGGAAACTAGAGTGGCATCGTTGTGAATCTCCCAGCTGCTTCCTCAATTACCTCCAAATTGCATCCCAATTACCTTCAGGCTGCTTCCCAACCACCTCCGAGCAGCTTTCCAACCACTTCCGAGCTGCTTCCCAATATGCACAGTTCAACAAAGGGGACAAATGTCCTTTATTGAATTCGGCCATTGATACATGCGAACCGGATATAATCGCATTGACAGAAACGTGGCTTCAACCAGCAATCAGGGACCATGAATTATTTGCCAACTCACGCAATTTCTCTATTTACCGCTGTGACCGCAATAATTATTCTGGTGGTGGCGTGCTTTTGGCAATAAATAAAAGGTTGCCTTCAGACTGCATTCAAACTCTTTCGAATTTGGAGATTGTATGGGCAGTCGTAACAGCCCACCAAAAAATAATTTTGGGTGTTTGTTATCGCCCCCCAAGTTTCACTACAATGTTTGTGTGGAATTTACATGATGCAACTAATAGTGTTTTTTCCTATTACACCACACGGCCAATTTTCCTACTTGGTGATTTCAATATGCCTAATATCTTATGGAAAAACGAACCCGTCACAGTGTACCCAAACTCATCTATGGCGCAAGACTTCTTAGAGCTGTGCAGTACATTTTCTCTAGCACAGTTGATTAAAGAACCAACAAGGATAACACCATTCGTTTCAAATACACTTGATCTTGCATTGATCGACCACACAACTCGATCTTGTTTCTGATGTAACTTACCTGCCTGGAATAAGTGATCATAACCTTCTCTCGTTTAACGTTTGCCTTGCGCAACCTAAAGCCGTTAAAATGAATAATACACTACGAGATTACAACAAGGCCGACTTTCTTACCATCAACAATGAACTTGCTATATTTCTTGATGATTTCTTGAATGATTTCGACTATCGCGACGTTCAGTCAAACTGGAGTATCTTTCTTGCTAAGGTTGTGGAACTAACAGATAAGTACATCCCTGCTTATGCTATTTCCTCCAACCTAAAAAAACCATGGTATAATCACCAGCTTAAACGCTTTTCTAATAAAAAGAAGTGTCTCTTCAAATCGGCTAAAGTTATCAATAGTAGGGCTCGTTGGTCAGATTACAAGAAGTGCGCTGATGAATACGCGCAGGCCTTAAAAGTTGCCAAAGATCGTTTTCTAAGCAACACCTTACCTACGATGGTAAAGACTAACCCTAAAAAATGTTGGCGAGTGATCAATATCAAGAAAGTGATCTTATAGTACTTAATGACCTTAGCGGTAATGCTATACCGACCGACCAATGCTCGAAAATGCTTAATGATGTTTTTTCAAAAAAATTTTCATTACCCACCACCACCAACGCTCCCCATGTACAACCATATCACCACGATCATATGTTTCTTGTCATTCTCAGCTACGATGGTGTCGCAAGCATTATTAAGTCACTGAAACCATCCTCGGCACCGGGTAACAATCAAATAAATGTCAAATATTTTCAAAATACTGTCTGTTATTCATCCATAATACTAACCAAAATTTTTCAACAGTCGCTCCACGACGGTGTCCTCCACGACACCGTCGTGGAGGACACCGTCGTGGAGCGACTGTTGAAAAATTTTATTTTCAACAGTATTTTATTTTTTCTCTCACGTATAGAGAGAGAAAAAATAAAAAAATATCGAAAAGGTAGGGAAGTTAACTATGCTAAGTTCAGTTTTCTACCCTACACAAGTTTGCCCCACCGCGGTGGTCTAGTGGCTAAGGTACTCGACTGCTGAACCGCAGGTCGCGGGATCGAATCCCGACTGTGGCGGCTGCATTTCCGATGGAGGCGCAAATGTTGTAGGCCCGTGTACTCAGATTTGGGTGCACGTTAAGGAACCCCAGGTAGTCGAAATTTCCGGAGCCCTCCACTATGGCGTTTCGCATAATGAAATGGTGGTTTTTCGCATAATGAAATGGCGCTGCAAATTCGGAACAATTGAGAAGCTCTGGGACGCACTCTGATCGGCAGAACAGCACAAAATATCACCACGACCGAAATGCTGGACCTCGGTGATCTTTTTAAAACGTGATGTGGCAGAAGCTCCATTTGAATCACCTTCGAATTCTTCATAGGTATTGTACCTCCATTGGTCGGAACCTAAACCACGGGGACGGTGATAACATCGCTGCAAAGAAAAAAATCAACCGGCCAATCCTTGGCCGGTATAGAAGCTAGCCAAGGGGAAGGCCCTGGGTCAGACAAAGAAACCGGCATCGAGGTAGCCTGAGTCGCTTGAGCTCAGAAAATAAAATGGCACAAACCACAAACAACTGCCAAAAAAACACCCAAAACCACAAAGAAGCAATCGTTAAACTCAAGTGAAGTCTTGCCGTCCGTCGTTCCAGCCGTTCCAACCCATGAGAAGCAGCGCATAACAGCAGTACCGACGGCCAGCCGGGAGTCACAGGCTTTTCGAAAGTGCTCCGTGGCATAAGCGCGCGCACGATTTGCTACTCTCCTACTTTTTCCTCCTCTTCGTCAGCGGTTTAAGCTACATGTGGAAGATTGAACGTGAGGCGGGCTGTTTTACCATCGCTCTTAGTTTCCGAGTCGTTTGTCCGAGGACAAACGGGTCGTTGTATAAATGAGAGGCTGAAGGAACATATGTACAATGCGGATCATTATCAACAAGGATCGCTGTCCGTTCACTGCAGCACGTGTGACTGCCGGCATATATTTTCAGAGTGTATTATTGTTGCGACATGCAGGGATCGCACCACACGCGAGATTAAAGAGGCTGAAAAGATACGTTCATTAAAAGATGCTTGTGCTAGCATCCCTTCTGTCGCACTCATCGATAAAGAAAAGCTCTTTTTTTGCTTGTAGGTGTGATGTACTTCTGCATTGTCATTGTGTTTCGTGCATGGCTGGTGCAACTGGTAACTGTACAAAAGCGAAGACTTTCGCAAGAAAGAAATTGTTGGAAGTTCAGCGCTCTGTCTCGCCTCTCCTATCCCATCCTGTCGTTTGCGCTGTTAAGCACTCATTACCAAATGCAAAGCATTTCGTTGCAATCCAAAGGCAGATTAGCCATGTTTGCAATTGATTGGTAAGTGGGGTTTAACGTCCGAAATCCACCATATGAATATGAAAGATGCCGTAATGGAGGGCTCCGGAAGTTTCCACCACCTTGGTTTCTTTAACGTGCACCCAAATCTGAGCACACGGGCCTAGAGCACGTTCGCCTCCATCGAAAATGCAGCCGCCGCAGCCGGGATTCAATCCCTCGACCTGCGGGTCAGCAGCCGAGTACCATAGCCACTAGACCACCGCAGCGGGGCGTAACTTGACAAGCCTTAATGAGAGAGGAGCGAATGAAAATGCTTAGTTAATCTGCAATCAAGCAAATGTTTACTAAAACAGCCTTAATAATGAATTGCGACCAAGCATGTGCGAAATCGAACATTTTTTTTGCAATTTTATCGCCACCTGTACACTTTATTTCACACCTAAGTCATTTTTAGTTCACTGTAAAACATTTTGGCACTATTCTAATACCAATTATGACATTTCGCTGAATGTGATTTTTTATATAAAGAAAGCTCCAATATGGACGATATTCTCCATATTAGAGGCCTCATGAAAAGCCCACCTACCATTGGTTCTAAAGGCAAAAAAAAAAACTTTTCAAAAAAAGTTACGGTGGAGTAGATTGGTGGAGTAGGTCTTTAGGTAGAGGGTTCTAACTTTTTTTTTTCAAGCAGATCACATGTGGTCGAGCGCCAGTGTTGGGACAGTTGGTGTGGAATGATCCTTGAATTCTTTTTTTTCTCTGTTTCTACCTTTTTTCGTAAGTTTCTTGTTTCTTTCATTATTATTCTATCTATCTTTCCTCACTTGCATTGTCTCAGTGTCTTTGCCTTTTTAGCTGTGTCTTTTATCTTTTGTTTCATTTTTTCTCTATTTCTCTTTTTTTCTCTTGAAGTAGAAGATGAAGAAAATGAGAAAGGCAGGGTGCGTAGGCCGATTTTCCACAAACGCTATGCACAGTTCCTGAAGAAGAGCCATAGTGATGATGATAGTTCTCCTTCAACTCCAATCCGAAAAAAAAACCAGCTTATACCTGTTCACTTTTAGAATAAGAAAGATAAAAAACTAGTGTGTCTCATGTTGGTGAGGGGGCGACATGCCATATTTATGACTACTAGCAAACTAAGAGCGATGGTAAAACAGCCCGCCTCACGTTCAATCTTCCACATGTGGCTTAAACCGCGGACGAAATGGAGGAAGAAGTAGGAGAGTAGCAAATCGTGCGCGCGTTCATTGTGCGCGTGCTTATGTCATGGAGCACTTTCGAAAAGCCAGGTGCAAGAATGATCGACTGGCAGGAAGACCACAAGCCGCCCCAGCGTCGCATGAGCAGTACAAGATTAGAAGACATTGTTTACAGAGACTGCACACGGGAGTCCACCGAAAATCAACCACAGTGCCGGGCCAAAACCGGTAGAGCACCGTTGTTCTACGCAAGCGAACCAGTTCCAGACACACCTGCGCTGCTGCGTCCGCCCACCCACCAAGTCAACCATGGTCCTACGCAAGTAATCTCGATCGAGACATGCCTTCGCTGCACCGTCTGTCCATGTATGAACGAGACCACGAGTGCTGCATCTTGTTCAACTTCCAACGCCAGCTGCAGCAGTCTCAAGAGGTGAACGACGATCAACATAGACGCCTGCAGTCCCATGCCTTCCTCGGTGGCGCACCGTCGTCCTACGGAAGTAAACTCTATCCAGGGGTGCATCCACTTCTGCGTCTACCAATATATTCAATATAGTGACGACGAGATGTGCCTCCTCCGCAGCGTCTGCTTCTACCAGTGCGAATGCTAGCTGCTGTTTATTTCGAAGTGTGGCCATCAGGATCAGCGTCCATGTATCACCACAGCACAAGGTCAAGGATCTACAACAACAAGCTGTCAGTAAACCGTGATTTGTATCTGAAACCGCTTACGACAAGACCAACCCGGCATCGACAAACTCATTCATTAGCACCGTATTTCGCCAGAATAAACATTTTCAAATACTCGTTCTTTCCTCGAACCATAAACGACTGGAACTGCCTACCTCAATCGTTAATCAGCTCTGTAGAGGCACTTGAGCGTATTTAACCATGACCTATGTTTTTGTATCTTTTGTATATGATGTATCTTTTTTGTTCTTGCTGTTTTACACCTGTGTGCAATGTTATGATCTTTGCCCCTCCTGCCGGGGCCCTTAAATGGGTCTGCAGTATTTTGTAAATAAATAAATAAATAAAACTTACTAGAAACTGGAGAATGATGAAGACGATTCCGTGCGCTCAGCTGGACACCTTCATCCGGCCGAAGGCGAGCTGCACGAAGACGTATGAACCGTACATATTGGGAAACAGCAGGGAGGTGATTGGGAAGCAGTTCGGAGGTAATTTGGAAGCAGTTCGGAGGTAATTGTGGAAGAAGCCGGGTGACTCTCAACAGCGCCACACGAGTTTTTTTAATAGGGTGCCAAAAGCGACGATGTTCCGTAATGTCCGTTAATTACTGTTTTCACACGTATGAAAAGACAATGACCCTTTGCAACAAATGTCCCCTTTCTTAAGCACGAACAACACAATCTATTATATTCAAAAGGTGAAAACTCTCTGTACTTTCTATGGGACGTGCTTTAGCAGGGTGTACACTGTGATAGAGACGCTTCCACCACTGGGGCTGCCCCCCTCCCTGCCGGGTATCCTACTAGAAATTATTCGCAAACGAAACATTTCTTTCAGGATGTCACCACTGAGGTCAGTTTAGATGAAAAGAATGCACCTTCACATGCAAGGCTAATGTGTTCATGATTTCCTTCTTGCACTTCGTTTGGGTGGTCGGGCAACGCTGGTGTTCGTTAAATTGATTTAATCATGTTGAAGTATTCTCGTGTTGGGAGGTGGGCAAAGGAAAGCTGACCGGTTTGTCGATAAAGCAACAATCGAACAAAACAAGTAAAATATTTTCTTTTTAATCACACGTTTTGTACTAAGACGGGGACATGCACGTAGTGTGAAGAGTCAATATGCAAAATCAGTTTTATTGCACAGTTTATATAAGCACATAATGAGCAAACAATGACCCAAAAATATATGAACCCGTGTAAAATTTAGTGAGCACGAGCAGTCCACGTTATAGTTGACTCAATCACGTCATTTATGACAGTGAACATATTTCGTTTAAGATCTTGAGTGCAAAACATGACAGAAGTTCACGGACAGATAGAGGCGCAAAGCGATGAGACACCATTGAACAACCAATGATTTTGCAGAATGTTTCGGCTAGTTTACTACTTTTTGTCTAGGCTTTCTTGTGGGAGCAACGTTGACTTTTCAAAACTTTGGCTTCAGTGACATTCCCTGTTCAACAATTTTTGAAAGCGAACTGGTAAGTCCACATGTGCACGTATTTCAGTGACAATACTAGAAGCAAAGACTAGCAAAGTTCGAAACTGTCTACATATGCGTTTAAAAGAAATTAAAAGCCTATCAGTGTTTCACATTGGTTGGAATACTTGCCAAAAGTAAAAAAAAATAAAATGCTCTGTTGCCAAGTCAACACGCATTCAAGCCTTCCATGAAGCATATTGTTACTGTGGGGCGTATTTTTTCAAGAATGAATGGCGAAGGGTAGCAGCTGAAAGCGCGGCGAATTACACCAAAGTTCGGCCGCCAGCCCAATGTCACTAATGTCTCCAGCATGGACGTGCATCCAGCCCCATCGGATCTCGCGTGCATAATTCGCCAAGTAGTGCGCGAAGAGATCAGCCTACGTGAGGTGGCTTCTCGGCCAGCACCTATAGTCCGAGAGCCCTTTCCTCCCTGCGACTTCAGCGCGACGACTATCAATGCCGCCTCCCTAGATGACTACAACTATACACCTCGTCCTCGAGGGCCAAGCCAAACTATGCGTCCGTACTACTCACTGTAGGACGACTGTGCACGCAGACCACCTAGCGTTTATCCTTCTGCTGACATCAGCGCACCTCGGGAACGTCCCATATGCTTTAACTATGGCATCCGTGGTCATGTCGCCCAATCCTGCCCCGATCGCCTTCGCACAGCAGCACCGTCCTATGGGCGACCACGCACTTTCTACGGGCACAGAAATCAGCACGTTGACGAGACAACCTGGACTTCAGACTTTGACAGCAGGGAAAACCATCGGGCGAATCACCGTAGTTACTCACCGGCGTCTGTGCGGAGCTTGACGCCACCACCTTCACGCTACCGAAGATCCCCATCGCATCAACGACGTCTCACTTCACCGCCACCGGAAAACTAGGCGGCGAGACCGATGGAGGTGAGGTCGCCAGTCAAATTCAGCTACACGCCACTACGCCTACACCAGGGACCATGCGTCATATTATGATTTGTGTTTCTGTGGATAATGTTACAATGACAGCTTTAGTGGACGCGGGAGCAAATGTCTCTGTTATCAGCATGGATTTCAAAACCCAGTTAAGCCGTAAGGTGATGCTCAAGTGGGATAATGCGGGCACCTTTTGCGCTGTGAGTGTCGCAGGATTGAATCCCGGCTGCGGCGGCTGCATTCCCGATGGAGGCGGAAATGGAGGCCCGTGCTCTCAGATGTGGATGCACGTTAAACAACCATTGGTAGTCGAAATTTCCGGAGCCCTCCACTACGGCGTCTCTCATAATCATATGCTGGTTTTGGGACGTTAAACCCCACATATCAATCAATCATCAATCGTGCTGTGAGTGGAGAATTGCTACGACCTCTTGGAGTGTGTACCGCGAACGTCTATTTCTCTAATAATGTCTATCAAGCTGAATTCGCAGTGCTCGCTAAATCAACGCATAATGTAATTCTGGGTCTAGATTTCCTGCAACAGTGCGGTGCCACTTTTGATCGCGGTCCCGGTGAGCTTTCTGTCTTTCCTTTTGTTGCCGACCAACCTACGACCACTCTCGCCGTCTGTGGAAATTCCGTCGTGCCGCCCCGTTCGTTATCCAGCGTTCAGGTTACTGTTACTAGTGCTGACAACAATGTATTCGATGCTATTGTTGAGCCGATACCTTCAATCGTTGCAAAGAAGGGTGAGCTCGTACCTCGCTGTATTGTATCTGTGGCCAGTGGCACAAGTACAATGTGGGTGTCAAATCTATCTAACCAGTCTGTTGTGCTTTCAAGTGGTATGCGACTTGCCTCGTTTGAAGCGAATACAATTATATCGACGCCTTAAGCAATGACGCCTCGAACGAATCCCGCGCGCATGAGACCAGCCCTGGTGTCCCTGAAGACTCTTCGCCATTTTTGAACATGATTAACAAGGCACAATTCTCTGAGAAGCGTCAAGCCCTGGTCAGTGTCCTTAAAGGCATGCTTCCTTGTTTAATTTCACCCAGGACGCTACCAAAGTTCGTGTTCCCTATACGCGGGCTCGCCACAGGATTGACATGGGGTCCACGCATCCCACAAGGCAGAATCCATACCGTGTGTCTGCATCGGAGCGCAAGGTGATTGCCGAACAAGTGGAAGGCATGTTGGCTAAGGGCGTCATCCAAGACTCTTCTGGCCCCTGGGCTGCGCCGGTCATCCTCATGAAATAAAAAGACGGGTCCTGGAGGTTTCGCGTCGACTACCGGTGTCTGAATTTGGTGACGAAAAAGGATGTGTATTCGCTTTCTCGTATAGACGACGTTGCCGACTGTCTTCATTCAGCATCTTACTTCTCATCTGTGGACCTCCAATCGGGCTATTGGAAGGTACCTATGGTTTCCGTCGACAAAGAGAAAATCACTTTTGTCACACCGGATAGCTTGTATGAATTGAATGTCATGTCATTTGGTTTGTGCAACGCCCCTGCGATATCTGAAAGGTTTATGAACACGGTACTACATGCTCTCATATGGGAGATTTGTTTATGTTACCTCGACGACATCGTCATTTTTGGACGCACTTTCGCTGAACACAACCATAAACTTGACATTGTTTTAGCATGCCTTGAACAAGCTGCCCTTACCCTGAACTCCATGAAATGTCACTTCGGTCAGCGAGATCGCACTAATACTTGCTCATCTTGTAGACAAATATGGACTGCGCCCAGATCCTCAGAAGGTTGCTGCAGTTTGCTGTTTAAAACAACCACAATCACAATGCGAACTAAGGAGTTTTCTGTGTATCTGTTCATACTTGCGTCGATTTGTGCCCAAGTTTGCTGATACCCCTCACCCATTGACTTCACAGCTGTTCAAAGATAAGGATTTCATCTGGACGGCGGAGTGGGATTCCTCGTTTCGAGAGCTTCAATTCCTTCTCACGTCTGGACCCATACTGCGCCATTTTTACCCATCTGCCACGACAGAAGTGCACACCGAAGCGAGTGGCATTGGTCTCGGCACCGTGTTCATCCAGCGCTTCGATGACGCTGAGCATGTCATCGCCTACGCCAGTCGTTCGTTCAGCAAGGCCGAGAAACATTACACCGTTACTGAACAAGAGTCCCTCACTGTGGTTGTTGCTGTGCATAAGTTCTGTCCATATCTCTACGGGTGGCACTCGGCAACAGAGTCGTTTAGTCCTTTATTTTTGGCACGTAGTCCAACCAATGTGAAACAATGATAGGCTTTCAATTTCTTTTAAATGAATGCAGTGTTATGACCGGTGGTCTGACAGCATACCATCTCAGCGGCCCGTCGATGCGGCTGGGGTCCGGCGTGTCTCGTCGTGGGTAGCTGGCCGCCACCACCAGACTCGTATAGCCCAACTTGCAGGGAGGAAGGCGCGTTCTTCGGGAGATATGTACAGAGGTTTATTTTACATTATTTACAAGCGAGCTTTTCTCGCCACATGACGAAAATCTAGACGAATATGTTGTCCTACCTTGTGATGACGTCGTCGAAATCTCTACATCGAGAAGGCATCAGCATCAAAGAAGCAGCCCGCAAGGGCTGATTTTAATTAGTCCCGTTTACCCAGATTCTCGGAAGAGGGAAAGGGCACCACATTATACTGTCCAATCCGAAGACATATAATACTTTTTTGATGGGGCCACACGCACCTGCCCCCGTCAGTGTCCTTGATGGGGGGCCGAGTCACCACACTTTCACCACGGGGTCTCCCACGGGTCCACCGAGGGTTCCCCTTCAGCGTACACGGTCGCTGGGATGATTGGTTCAACGCTCATGACAGCATACATAAAAAGGGCCGTCGCAAACAAGCTCAAAAGGCTCCGAAGGGCTTGTTCAATTAGCAGGGCGATTTGCGGCGGCCGCCGCCGCCGTCTCTCCCAAGGAAGCTGCTGCACTTGTTGTCATCTCCCGATGGCACGGCACCTCGCTTAGAAAATACATGGCGGACATAGGCCGCCAGCAGTTCGGCTACCTGTTTGAGGACCTGAAGAACGCCGCTCCTCCGTAAGCTCAGGCGCCGTACCTAACAGCATCTCTGCTGGAGAAGGAAGATACCGAGGCACAGTGTGCAGTAGGTACAGTGTAGAGAGATCTGTAGCGCAGCCTGTTAACCCACTTTCCACTACTTTTGACCTGAACAGCGAATTCAATGATCACATCACTGCAGGACATTAAAGAGCGCGGCACGTCGGGATAAGGTGACCTCCTTCGTTATCCTTCCTGCACAAGGCAACATGAGGAACTGCGAAAACTGCGCCGAAAACACAGCCACTAACCAGGAAGCACACGGAAATCCTCTGCTAAGAACCACCAGGCTTAATTTAGCTCCACTGTTGATAGCCCTTTCCCACATTTTAGTTTAAATTATGTGGCCTTCCCATCGCAACACTAAAAGCAGACACTTCGGAAAGCACCTAAGAGCTGTAAAACAGACACACTCAATGGTGCTTAAAAAAGACTCTAAACAAGACTACAACGCACCAGCCGGCTGATGAAAGCAAGCACAAAAGGATCCGAACAGCTCGCTCAATTAGCGGAGCGATTTGCGGCCGCCGCCGCCGTCTCTCCCAAGGAAGGTGCTGTACTTGTCGTCGCCTCCCGATGGCACGGCACCTCGCTTGGACAATACATGACGAACATAGGCCAACAGCTGTTCAGCTACCTGTTTGAGGAACAGAAGAACGCCGCTCCTCTGTCAGTGAGGTAGGCGCGCGTACCAACGACAACGTGAGCCATTTCTGATGCGTGAAAAACCGCATTATGCTTGGTACAAGGTCGGCATCGACATTTTCCAGCGTTCCAGAAGTTGTTAAGTGGAAAAGCTAAACGACACAACATGTCGTACTGTTGAGAAACTGAGTACCATCTCTGCCCGTTACAGTATTCTATTCGGAAGTCTGCCCCGACAACGGTCCCCAGTTTGCTTCTTCCGAATTTGCTGTTTTTTTCAGCTAGGTACGATTCCAGCAAGTTACATTGAACCCTGGATTTCCCAAGTCGAATGAACTCTCTAAAAAGGGTGTTCAACATCATAAACAATTTTGAAAAAAACTCGTGTGGCACAGCAGGACTTTTCGCTTGGACTGCTATCCTGCTGTGCGATGCCGCTTCAAAACGATCGGTCGCCAGTAGAGCTCTTGAAGGCAGAAGGCTGTGTACACGACTTCCGTCGGCAGAAGGCAACAGCCGTCTCCAAACTCAAGCCACGAGATACTGTAGCGAAATCTCTGACGGGCTTCCACATAGGACAAATGGCGCGGTTTCATGAGAAACTGTGGTATCGCAAAGCGTAAGTAGTAGGACCAGCAGCGCCACTGTCACCAGGTATTTATTAGTTTGTGTGTGTGTGTTTGACTTTTTGTTTTTTTTTGTTGTTTTTCTTTTTCTTTTGTCACCCCACGGGGAATGTTTACGTACATCTAACACGAAATTTTTTGTAGTAGAGCTTAGACTTTCTCTTTTTCGTAGGGCAGGGCTCGAGTTTTGTAATTATCGAGGGAGACAAGCCTTAGAACAATTGGTGTCGGAAAAACATGGTTAAAAATACTGTGAAGTGTTCAGGATGTGGAGTTGGTTTGAAAGTGGACCGAAGTGTAGAAGCGGAAGGAGAAGAGGCTGACGCGAAATGTAGGCAATGTGAGGTGAAGTGAAAAAATGGAGAAAATGATGGTTATCCAGTGTGACATGCTGATGAGAATCACCGAGCTCGAGACTGCAATGGCGACAGAACAACAGAAAACGAGGGCTATGGGAGAAAAGCTGAAGTCCGCCGAGGAAGCACTAGCCAAGGTAAACACAGGAACGGCCTACGGAAAGAACAGTAGGGAACCGGCAACCAGAACTGCGGAGAAGAAAGAGCAAGCAAGTTTGGAAAAAACAGGCTCAACCGGTTCATTTGTCGCAAGGCCCAGCTTCAGCGAAGTAGTGGTGGGGCTGGGAGGGGACAAAGCAGCTGGTGTCACAGGTGCAAGTAACCCACAGGTGCAGGACGCTCCAGCTGAAAAGTCACAGCATGTGATAATCGCCGGGGACTCGAATTTAAATCGATGCAGTGAAGCCATCAAAGATAGGGGTAAGAGGTGACAAGAGGGTTGCAGTAGGGGCGTTCCCAGGACGCAAGCTGGAAGCAGTCATGAGGCAAGCGAGCGAAAAACACAAAACTACAGCTGATAGACGAAACCTCGTGATAATTTTAGGTGGTTTGAACGATGTCTTCAATCAAGATACAGCAGGACTAGCAACTACACTGGCGAAAGACGTCAATGACATGCGCGCCACTTCTCCTGAGGTACAGGTAGCGATATGCACGATACCGGAGGTACCGGTGCGTGACAGCAACCTGCAAAGAGCGGTTGTCAACGCAAACCATGAGATATGGCGGATGAGTCGAGAGAAAGGCTTTGAGGTGGTGGAAATAAACAGAAAGGTGCATAGGTGGGGTAGTTTTCAACGAGGCATAATTCACTTCGATGGGCGGCTAGGTCATGAGGTGGGTTGGCGACTTGCAGAACGCGCAGTAGCTTTTTTTTGGGGGGGGGGGGGGGGGCAAGCAGTCCCTTCGGGGTGCAGGATAGCTAGTAACGAGGAAAACAACCAGGGAGACTCTTCGACAGGTGGTATGGACAGATACAATTGCAAAGTGGCACCAGTATCTAAGATAGGTAGAGTCCGGGGCATAAATAAACATAGCCACGAGCGCCGAGCCAATTCAGACATAGGGTATATTAACATGCATGGCGGTAGGAACAGGTTTAAGTGGGAAAAGATAGAAAAGCAGCTAAAGGAGGAAAGGTCAATGGTATACGGTTTTGTAGAAACGCATATCAGGGACGCGAAACAACCTCCTAACAATGCGGACTACGAGTGGGAATATTGTAATAAAACAGAAGGCAGCAGAAAAGGGGGTACTGTTGGGGCATTCATTCATAAAAGTACAGACTATAAAAGGGTCAAGCAGGAGTGCAAGGAACATTTATGGCTAAAAGGGAAAGTGGCAGGGCAAGTGACACTCCTTGGTTTCGTGTACTTGTCGATGGGAGCAAAGGCCACAGAGGAAAACCAGGCAATGGCAGAGTGAATATCAAAGGACATTCAGGAGTTAGGAGGAGAGGGCGAGATAATTATACTAGGAGATATGAATGCACACATAGAAGATATAGATGGGTATACCGACCCTACAGGCAAAATGATCATGGATATGTGTGAAAGGCTGGATTTGATCATTTGCAACAGTACCGAGAAGTGTGAAGGGCAAACAACATGGGAGGTAGGAAGGCTGCCGCCGACGATAGATTACGCACTGATGTCACATAGGATGTATGATAAGCTCAGGGGAAAGCACATAGATGAAGGTGGCTCCAGAAGTCTGGGTAGTGATCACAAACGTATCAAGCTAAGTTTTGGAAGCGCAGTGAAAGTGGGAAGGAGACAAGATGAGCAACAACAGGAAAATTTTTAATCAGAAAGGCAAATTGAAATAGCCACTAAACAAATTGAGAAATTAATCAATGAGGATAATAAAACAGTGTTGACATACACGAATCTAATTAGACTGTTTGAGCTAGAGCTTGCAAAGGCACGTGACAAGTCACCGCGGAAAAGAAGACACAAACCCAAAAGTTGGTGGGATGAGGAAGTTAAGAGAGCCATAGCAAAACGTCAGGAAGCCTCTAGAGAACACAGACATGCTAAGCAGCGGGGTGAACCGACAGATGATGTTGAAAGAAAATGCGAAATCTTTCTAAGCTGTAGAAGGAATGCAACCCTTCTGAGCAATGAAAATATTAGAAGAAAGGGAGCCCAGTGGCAGGCAGAAGTACATAAAAAAGATAGAAAGGCAGCTGCGAAATTTTTGAACCATTCACTCCCTAGGAAATGAGACGAGCCTAGAGCGGAGGTTTAAAACTACAGCTCAAGGTGCTAGGCTAGAAGAGGACGAAGCTATCGAATATACAAGAACAAGGGTGACAGAAAAATTTCAACACAGAAGTGCTTTATGCACCACAATAGACAAGGAAGAATCAAGTGGCGCAATGGCTCCATTTTCACAACTAGAGTGGGAAAGGACTGAGAAAAGGGTTCCTGGTAGTACATCAACAGGCCCAGATGGCATTCCAATTATGCTGATAAAGACATTAGGTCCGAAGTCTAAGCAGGCTTTGAGAGAGGCAGTGAGCAAAATAATAATCGATGGAGTAGTTCCCGATGGATGGAAACGTAGCAGGATGAGCATGATCTATAAAGGAAAGGGGGACAAAGCTCACATAAGCAACTACCGTCCTATAACAGTGACATCAGTGGTCTACAGGCTGGTGATGCAGATTATAAAGGAAAGACTGCAGGCATGGATAGAGGATGAGGGGGTGCTGGGGGAACTGCAGAATGGGTTTAGGAAACACAGGAGGTTAGAAGACAATCTGTTCTCACTGACGCAGTGCATCGAAATGGCAGAAAAGGAACACAGGCCCCTGTGGCTATCATTTTTAGATATCAAGGGAGCGTACGATAGCGTAGTTTAAGAGGACTTGTGGGGAATACTGTACTCACTAGGTATGGAAGATGGAGTGACTAATCTTTTAAACGATATCTACAATATAACCAGGTAGTTATAAAGTGGGAAAACAGGTATCCAAGCCCACAGAGGTGAAACAGGGGCTTAGGCTGGGGTGTCCTCTGTCACCCTTGTTATTAATGATGTACCTACAAGGATTAGAGGCCAAATTAGAAGGAGGTAGACTGAGCTTCAACCTCTCTTTCGTCAAACAAGGAAAAATCATTGAACAGGCACTACCAGCATTTATGTACGCAGATGATATAGTGCTAATGGCCGACAGCAAGGAAGATTTGCAGATTGGTGGACATCTGCGGTAATGAGGGAGATAAGTTATATTTCAGATTCAGTAAGGAAAAATCAGCAGTCATGATTTTTAATGACAATAAAGGTAGTGAGCTTAGAATACAGGAGGTCACGCTAGAGATAACAAATAAATACAAATATCTGGGCGTATGGATAAGCAATGGGGCCGAGTACCTAAGGGAACACGAAATATACGTGACGACTAAAGGTAACAGGAATGCAGTGGTAATGAAAAATAGGGCACAGTGGAATTATAATATTTATGATGTTGTGAGAGGAATATGGAAAAGGGTCATAGTTTCTGGTCTGACGTTCGGCAATGCGGTCTTGCGCATGTGATCACAAGTTCAAGCAAGATTAGAAATTAAGCAACGTGGAATAGTTAGGCTTGCCTTAGGAGCTCACGGGAATACACCAAATCAGGGAGTACAAGGTGATATGGGATGGACATCATCTGAGGGCAGGGAAGCTAGCAGCAAGATAAAATTTGAGAAGCGATGGAGAGAAAAGGGGGAGGAGCATTGGGCTAGGAAGGTATTCGGCTACTTGTACATGAAGAATGTCGATAGAAAATGGAGGAAGCGAACCAGAAAATTGACTGGTAAATACTTAAAAAACAGCAGGGGGCAAAACCAAAAAGAATTATCGGTTAAGAAGAAGGTGAAGGAAGTTGAGACAGATATGTGGAGAATTGGCATGATTAAGAAGTCCGCAGTAGAGGTATATCGAACTTTTAAGCAGGAAATTGCCAAGGAAAGGATCTATGATAATACTCGAGGTAGTTCTCTACTGTTTGAGGCCAGGACGGGAGTATTGCGAACCAAGACATATCAGGCCAAATACGAAGGGCTCGACACGGTATGCAGTGCGTGTGGAGAGGAAGAAGAAACTGCCGAACACTTGATAATGTTCTGTAAAGGGCTTCGCCCTATAGTTCAGGATGATGGCGCCGAGTTTTTCAAAGCACTGGGGTTTAGGGACCGGGAGTGCAAAATAGACTTTAAGCGGGTAGAATTAACTAGAAGGAGGTTATCTGACTGGTGGCTAAAGTCAAGGCACGAGTGAAAATTAAACCCTTCACTGCAAAATACGAATCCTCCACCTCACTTTTTAAACAGAAAAAAAATAAATATAGTTTTTGGTTCATTAAGTATTACGGCTTGGTGGCGCTAGCCACCGCCCAATCTAAAGGGTACAGCCATATCCATCCATCCATTCATCCATCGTTCCATGAGCAGACGCCCCTCCCGCGACTCTCGCCTATGGACGGGCTAGCGCAGCCGTTTGCGACTGCGCTTTGGCGTTCGCTTGCCTTTCCAGGTCAAAGCTCTGCGGTGCTTCTTATTTCAAATGGTGACGTTGTATACAAATTAGTGGTAGTGTTTACGCCTTGGGCACCCACCCTTCCACTTCTTAGTCGGCTTTCAACCTGAGGTAATAGTAAATAAACTAATTTGTTTCTGCTTTTTCACGCAAAACTGTAGTTGCCGTCGTTTGTTGGAGAAACACCTTAGACCGTTTCTCAGTGGTTTAGCTCTCATATATTTTTATTACGCATGTCTACATTCTTTAAACATTTATAGATGACGCGTGCGCTTTCGAAATGGAAACTCACACCAGAACCCAAACGCGATAAGCTGAACTAAAAGAAAGGCGACACGCAGGGCGAGTCCGTCATGTGTGTTCCCTGTTCAGGAAACAAAAACAATTCCGAGTATCTTGTTGGGCACGCACAGCATGATGTAAGCCATCCCAATACCTAAATAAAATCAAACGTTGCAAAGCGAAGAAATAATTGCAGCACGAGACAAGCAAGGTAGGTTTCCGACATACAGCGCAAGCTTTTGTCATCCTGTCGATATCTCCGTTGAGCCCAGGCCAGAAAACTAGTTGACAAGCTCTTGTTTTAGACTTATTCAAACTCAAGTGGCCATCATGTATCCGTTGCAGCATTTCCGCCCTCTTCTACTCCAGTATGACCACTTTAGTCTGTTTTAACACTATGCCTTCTATCAGTGATAATTTGGGCGCGAATGGCTTCATGCTGCCCACCAAACTACGGTCTTTTCTATGTATCGTACGACTATCTGCAGGTCAGGATCTTTTTCAGTGGCCTCAACAAACTTACTCAGTGTTTTGCTGCTCACCATGTCCGTGACAACACCAACTGCATGAACCTCTACGTCATATCGGGAGGGTGTGAATGAAGTCTCGTGGTTTTCTGGGAGCCCTTGACAGCACGTCGCCAAGCAGCAACTCTTTTCCTAGAACAAATCGAAGAGGATAATCGTACTTTACCAGCCGCAGAAAGAACCGTTGAAGCCTTGGTGGCATATCGCCAATTCCTTTCGACGCAATCTCTAAATGTGTTCGGTGGTCTGTCTCGCTAACAGTTAGTTGGCCATAGACAAAATAGTGAAAATTTTCACAACCAGCTGTAATTCTCATTGTTTCTTTTTCTATTTGGGAGTACCTAAATCTGTTCCGTGTCAGTGATGACACGCCATGCGAGTGTGCGTTTTGCCTCGTTGCGAATACAGCTGATGTGAGACAGATATTCTTCTTTAACCAGAGTCTATCGCATACACGACAACTGTGTCTGAAAGTGCACTCCGTGAACTCGCAGTCGGAAACGACTGCGTGCAACGACGTTGAGGCCCATTTCGTCGTTTTACAGCCACTTCACGGTCCGGCTGCATTTCTTGGATAACTGGCAATATGTCTTTTGCCAAGAACCAGACGTACCGCATTCTACACTCGAACCCCCTCCCGTTCGCGCAGGCCTTCGTTACCCTCACACTGAGCCTGACGACGAGCGCTTTCTGTGGCAATTCCCGAAGAGCCTTGCGGACGCATGCATCTTGTACGCGTACGAAGGCACGACTACGCACCTGATCTCAGTGCTGGCTTTCACGAAGGCGGCAGGGTGTGAAGCGGGTGGGGAGACAATCTGCGGCGCCCGCCGATCATCAGCTCAGCCAACGGACCAACAACTTGGGGGGCGACTGGGTGAAACGATAGTTTCAGGCGTCGAGGCCTAGTGCGCGTCGACGGCTGCCACGCCAGTGCTCGCCGGGAGGGCGCACCTGTTGTTTTCCTCAGCGCACTCGTCCTGCGCTGGAGCTTCGCCCGGCGGTGACAGCGACGGTGGAGTGCTGGCCTAAGGGGCTCCGCTTTTAAAAAAAAGTCGCAGCTTTGCCGCCAAAGCGAAGCAATGAACGCGATAGCAACAGATTGGAAGGTAACGCACAGAATGGTAAGCAGATCGAAACGTGCCCCGTGTTTCTCACACACAAATGACGCACGAAACGTACTCGCAGGTACAGATGAAATTGAATAAGCGCCTCATTTGTTACTTCACAGTGTCTGAAAAGCGTGACCGCGTACCATAGTACGCATGAGAGATGAGAGCCGCCGCCCGCTCATTGCGCCATCTTGCTGATAATGCTGAAAACACCATAGTCCCCTTCCCCCACCCCGAGAAGCTCACCAGCAGCGGTAAGTGGTAGATATAAGGAATTGGCCCTGAATCTGCATATTACACTTCAAATGTCGTCGAAAGGCGATAGTCTTGCGTCTCGAGAGAGTGAAGAAAACGTTTGTTTGATGTTCTGCGCAAGAAAATTGGTGAATTGTATTCTGGAGGCGCTGCGTTAGTGCCTCGAGCATGTAGCGGAGGCGAACGAGCGCATGTTAGACATGACCGCCATCTGGCAGTTCGAAAACGAAGGAAGGCGTGCGTGCCCGCAGAGAAAGATGCGCGCCTGTCTCGGAGGTGATAAGGTGTAGAACACAAAGCGACGGGCAGGTGCCACCACCGTGTCATCTTAGCAAAGCGTTAAAAACACTTGCCTTTTTGAGCATCGCGTTGCACTTTCAGCGCAGTGTGATAAACGCTACGGTCCTTATAATTACTTGTGTGTGCCTTCTGTAGTATAAAGACACACATACAAAACATCGACGTGTTGTTATGGTGCCTCTGATATGCGCAATAATTGCTTTTTAACTGACAATCGCACATGTATAAACGCTGAATATTGAGCAATATTGGTGGGCGTTGTGGGTGGGGATGGCCGTTTCATGCCGTTTGAGGTAACGTTATAGGAGGACAAACAGACAAATGTACAGACAGACAGACCAAAATTTTTCGTCGTAGGTTCCCAAGAAAGACTATCGTCTTTAATAGCATGCCGTTTGAACGTTGAAGGAGGTACCTCTCCATGGCTAACAACTCGCGTTCACGACGCAGAGGTCCCACGTTCTATTTCGCACGTCGGAGTGTTTTTTCTGCTTTTCTTTCCTTTCTTGGGTTTTCATATGTATAGATACGTATACATATACGGCGCATGACATCGACGCCGATGCAGGCGGCGAAATCCAGCCGAGAGTGCCCATATAATTGCTATCACAATAAAAAGAACGCACAAAAGAGAGAAGTGGAGGGAGATCGAAAAAGAAGAGATATGAAGAAAGGCAGAGACATAAAAATTGAAAAAAAAAATGTATTCTTTCCTGGCGAGGTGCCTATTTTACCCGCGTAGTCGCATTCCAAACGTGAGCACTAAGAAACGACACACACCAAGTTATATGTGGCTTTGGTGAAAACTAGCAGTTCCATGTACGAATACAACCGATGAGTGAAGCTCATTGGAGATCATCGCTGCTGGCTTTCATGAAGGCGTTAGAGTGGAGAGAGAGAGGCTACTGCGCTCGGTGGCGGGAACGACTGAGCGAGCGAGTGTGCGGCGGGCGCAGCTCTTCTGCTCTTCTATCTGCTCTTCTATCTCTCCCCACTTTAACCTATTCCTGCCACCCTGCACGTTAACATAGCCTATGTCTGACTTAGCTCGGCCCTTGTGCTTACGTTGGTTTCTTCTCCCCACGGACTCCGTGTGGCTTGAATATTTGTGCCCCTTTAGAACCTACACTCTTGGCCTCAGGAATCTGGGCCTCCTAAAAAAGCTGTGGCTTGACGACCCATCCTATTACCAACCCTCCTGCCCGTCGCACCACTGTATAGTGAATGCCATCCTGTGCAAAGGGGCCAGCGCCGGGCTCGTACACGTCTTGGTTCACGTCCATTACGCTGTATCCAAGTTGCCGGCGGCTCATACCCTTGATCACACAGTTGGCCTCCACTACCCTCCTTTCAATGCCACGAGACTGCCCCCAGACCTCTTGGACTGTGCATATAGTCCCATGCACACTCCCAGAGGCTTCTCGGAGCTTTCACATCCCATCCTCTGTTTCTGAAGATTCTGATCCTTGCCCTTCAACACGTCATTGAGCCCAGCATGAATAATGACAAGATTTTAGCCCTCCATGCTGTTCTCTGCAACCTCCTGAGCTACGTGTAAACGACTGCGCGCGCCCCCACGTGGCTCCTCCTCAGATGGTTTAGTGCGCTCCGTAGGCGCCGCTGGCCGCTCATCGCACTTCCCTATTCTAGCCAGTGTGCAATAGCATGCAGTCGGGTAAGCTTGCGAAATGCACGACTTTTATATCCATCCCATCTATTGTAGGTTGCAACTTGGGAATGGCGCAAACGGCTCTCATTGTCATTATTACCCTGCAAAATAGGCTGATGATCTCTTCCACCTCACGTGATTAGTTGAGAGGTTGGTGACTATAGTCGCACGATTGAAAAAAAAAAGGCAGCATATTCACGGAGTGAATGATAGAGAGTGGGGCGAAGCATCCGTCCGTCCATTCGTTCTTGCTTGCGTCCGTTCATGCGTCCGTCTGTGTGACCGTCCGTGCATCCATCCACCCATCCGTGCGTGAGTCTGTTCGTGCGTCCGCACGTCCATCTGTGCATCCGTCCCTGCATTCGTCCATGCGACCGCCCCTGCGTCCGTCCATCTGTCCATGCAGCCATCTGTGCGTCCGTCCATGCATCTCCCTGTGTGTCCGTTCGTCCATCTATTCAACACTCCAAGTACCACCATCTCGCATCTTTTCATCAAATATTCCCCATATAGAAGCACCGCCATCCAGCGGACATACCAAGGACTAAACGAGAGGTGGCACACGCACACTTTCTTACGGCTTGCGCTTCGTGTCTACTTCCCACCTTTAACCACCTCGAGTTGATAGTATATACTGCTTCACTGTATTCATGGCACTGCGGCCCAACGCTCGCTAAACTTTTCTAAAACCAAGGAGGTCACGCCCAGCGAGTGTAACGTAGCGACCCTTTCTTGTCAGATAATGCTCAATGTACATGCCAATGGCTGCTAATGGCGAATGAGAGACAAGAGAATTCGGCTTTTAGTTAACGCCCACGCTGCAAATATTTTATTGTTAAACAACGCACAGGAGAAATCTCCTACCGGCACCACCTTCCAGGTCAAAACGTAAGACTGATTACACACTACGACTACGACGAGAGATGAACGGGTGCCGCTTTCAGGAGCTTCGCCCCTAAAATTTGAGCAGCTATCGACTGAGCCAAAGCCGTCGCAATAGGTGGATAGCGGAACGGTGCGTCGTCTGCAAGGGCACTTCCGGTTCGAGGCCTAGCACGTCGCTGCCTCAAGGTGTGTGCTGTTAAGCGTAATGAGAGAGGAAACACTTGCTCCTCTGGGGCGTGCTTTTTGTTACCGGTTAGCGAGCGATCCTGTTCTTGTATTCTTTTACGAATGAATACAATATAATGCCACATTCCTTCCTCAAGTTTGTTATCGTCCCGTTACACCTTGTTCAGCGCAAACTGTGCCAATGGTGTTCGAGAAGCTTTCGAGGCTGCAGTAGATAACCAATTCGCGAACATTTAGTATTCTGGAACCTACGTTGCTGTTAGCGGTAACGCTAGAATATTCGACGCCACGTGTATAAATTCAGATGTGATTCCCCGCTAGTCAGTTGATCACCTCCCCCGCCGTGGTGGTTTAGTGGCCAAGGTACTCGGCTGCTGACCCGCAGGTCGCGGGATCGAATCCCGGCTGTGGCTACTGCATTTCTGATGGAGGCGGAAATGTTGTAGGCCCGTGTGCTCAAATTTGAGTGCACGTTAAAGAACCTAAGGTGGTCGAAATTTCCGGAGACCTCCACTACAGCGTGTCTAATAATCATATAGTGGTTATGGGACGTTAAACCCCACATACCAATCAGTGGATCACCGGCCGTTGCTCCGTTCGTTGTTATCAGTGCCCCTGTGTTGCTGTAATCTGACCTTCTGTTTCCTGGCCACAAGTTCGGCCGAACAAAAAGTTTCATCTAAACATTGACTGTGCTGCTTTCGTCCACGTCACGACCCCGTGACATTTGGTGGAGGTTCTGGGTATGGATCCCAGTACCTCCCGCGTTTTACAGAACGAAGCGAGAAGGGGAAATGGCCAAGCACGGAAAACGGTAAAAGGTGGGTCTCGAGCGCCACGTGCGAGTGTGGCTATACGGTTCTGCTTTGAAACACGCCCTAATATTTTGCCCAATTAGCTCGATTTAGTATCTTCAGCACAAACAGTTGCTACCCCTGAATCACTCACACATTTGAGCACAATGTGCCAAAATGTCAACATACGAACGCTCCCAAATCGCTTAACGGATGTCCGACAAAGGTACACGTACTCTGCCTGATCAAGTTCGCCAATACAGTATACTTTCACGTGCATATATTGCATTGTGTATTTTCTGTCAATTTTAGTGGGAATTTCTAAGAGCGTAAAAGGCCAAGGAAACGAAACGGCTGTTCAGATATATGCACTGTTAGACTTAAAACGATCGAAGTTGCTTTTGAAGCAACTGGTTGCATGGTATGACGTCGAGTATTTCAGACATTTGCTAGCGTGATGTGCCAATACATTTGAATAAAACTTGAAAGGCAATTCCTGTCGAGTGCGTAGAATTTCTCATGCTCTGCAGTGCATGCGAAATTCTACTCACTCGACATCATGAAGCACAATGTTCGCGTGAGCGAGGGAATGACATTCAGAGGCGTGAAAGGAAAGCCACAAAATTGCGAAAATCGTTCACTGTTAAAGTTCGAAATGTTTTGCTCTTGCATTATGATGTGCAGCGAAATATTGCATGATGCTTACGCTCCGCCTTCAACTGTAGGTCGCCATAGCACAATCGGGCTTCGAGCGCATCGCCTTCTGAATCTGCTAACTTACTTCGGTTCTTGGCGCATTCCTCTACAGTGCCGCAAGCAAACGAATGACTGGGCGCGTAGCCGTTTCAAAGTATCATTGAAAACCTATTACAAGCACAGGTAAATGCCTACGCCGCAATTATTTCTTTTTGCGAATCAGTGAAGGTACGCGTCCGTAGGGCAACACCTAAACCTACGCAGATGTTCAATTTGTTGATGGTTCGGCTGCTGGTTATGATTAACAATGTCTGATCTCTTCCTAATGGGCGGACCTTTGAAACACCCACTCGTTGCTCAATTCATATTTTTCGACGCCATATATATATATATATATATATATATATATATATATATATATATATATATATATATATATATATATATATATATATATATATATAGACGGTAACGAGGAAGGATGCTGAGTGGCTCTGTAGTAAAAACGGAAGCGAGAAAGCACGACGTACGACGAAACACTTTTAATAATCACATACTTACGTTTCGACTGGTGGGCCAGCCTTCGTCTACGTGACATGTAATGCAGCTTTCGTAACCATTATATACATTTCTAAAATGTTTTGGGACATGCGCAATAGCAATCGGAAGTGTTTCGACATGATTATACAAAAAAGCTAAATACCTTTAGTGTGAAGATACAATGCTTAAAGCAACATGGGCACAGCGTTCACATCTTATCGTTATAGCGACATCAGAACGAGCGAAAGAGATTTTAAAAATAAATGACGCATTGTGTGGAAAGCATAATGGCAACTATGCGTGCAGATTGAAGCGCATGAAAGAGCGATACATACTAAAGATGACCAGGTCAATTGAGTTTGTTAAGCAGGGAACAAGGATGGTTCCGCCGAAAACAAAAATAAGAAGTAAAATAACAGAAAATGAACTAGAAATCTCGGAAGGGCATGAGACACCTTAAATGGTGGAAGGTAGATTAGTGAGTGTGCCTGCGTGTTCGTTTATTCCAGAGTTTAGTGTACCAAACTTCTAGATTAGAAATGATTTGCGCATTTCCCGCTCATGATGTGAGCGGGAACCGGATTCCAGTACCGTTGCTTTAATCTTGTCGAAAGAATGACCAGGTATTGCTAGATGTTTCGATAGAGGCAGATTTGGAAGGGTTTAGACGTGCGACTTATGATTACTAAATCGAGTTCTAAACGGTGTTTTTGTATGACCAATATAGTGTACATTACAGATATCGCATTAGACCATGTATACTACGTTGGAAATGTCACAATTTACATTGCCCCTGATTGTTAACTGAAAGCCATTGGATGAACTGGTGACAGTTTACGTAGTTACCATGTGCGCACACACCTTGCACCGCGACTTCCCACAAGGAGCGCAGCCATTTTGTTTACGGGCAGCGAGCTTAGACGATGAAAGAATATCACGGAGGTTACGTGCACGTCCTTACACGACTCTCGGTGGTTCTGCGAATACATTTTTAAGGCGTTTGCTTTGAGGTAATATGTTAAGGTGTCGCTTCAAAATCGTGGTGACGTTTGAGCTGAGGTTGAATGGGTGAGCACAAGGTTAACCTGGGATGTACCCAACGCCTTGGGGTCGGCGTTGAGCAGGTCAATTCGGTTTAGTTTGTCAGCGCGTTTTATGGCGTCATCAATTGTTCCCCGTGGATATTTACGTTGAATGAGCGAACGTTTCAGATCTTGGCAATTCGAAAGTAAATCTTTGTGGTTAGAGCATATTCTTTTAAACCAATGAGCTTGGCTGTACGGTACTTCTTGAAAGACATTTTAGACATAGGTGTTCCCTACGATAGTTTTCTGGTAACACTTGACGTCTCGTCCTTGTACAGAAACATTCCACACAACGATGGGATTTGCGTTCTCATCAAGGCTTACGATGATTGTTGCTTTGACAAGCCAGTCAATGATGAAACCATTGGTACTCTCATGAAGCTCATCTTAGAACTAAACAACTTCGATTTCAATAACTTGCACTACTTTCAAACAAACGGGACATCTATGGGCACTAGAGTAGCTCCTACCTACGCAAATATCTTTATGGGCATGTTGGAACTTTATAGAGAATTCACAGGATATATATATATATATATATATATATATATATATATATATATATATATATATATATATAGTGTGAGCGCTGACTATGTACTTCATCTTCATCTGTATGACCAAACCATTGTAGTGATCATCATCGTATGTCACGCGGGCTGGCTCTCTGGCTCGTGCGTCTGGATTAAAAAAAAGGATAACCTGGTTGCTGCCGTACCGGACGTGGTCTCATAAGTGGTGGAGCGTGCTTTGGTTCCCACGTCCTCCTGCTCTACCCGTCACCCCTGGAGCTCCGGTCTGGTCGACGGTTGTGCCCTCAAGCAACAGCAATGGCAGAACCCAACCCGCCCACTGCTGCAACCGCTCCTTCTCAGCCACTTAGGCTTCACTACACCGTGAGTACCTCTCATCGAGACCCTCCGGTATTTTCCGGCCTTCGCAACGAAGACGTCGAAGAATGGCTCGACAGTTATGATCGAACCAGCGTTTGTAATTACTGGGACGAGGCGCACAAACTGCGCTACGTTCCTTTTTACTTCGATGGCGTCGCTAAAACCTGGTATTACAACCACGAGAGCGACTTCTCCAATTGGTCGGCCTTCACGGGGCATCTCCGTCAGGTATTTGGCACGTCTGCAGGATGTTCTGTAGTAGCGAAACAGAAGCTCGCAACCCGCATTCAAGGGGACGACGAATCGTATACGTCCTACATTGAAGATATCCTGGCTCTCTGTCGCCGAGCACAAAATGACATGACGGAGGCCGATCGCGTCCGACATCTACTGAAAGGCATCAACTCTGTGGCCTTCAATGCTCTCGTGATTCAGAATCCGACCACCGTCCGGGACGTCATCACTACATGCCAACGCCTGGACGCGCTTCATTCCATGCGCCTTCCACACGCCTCCTGCGACGCTCGCTTTACCAAAGAGCATGAATTGCGGGCCCTTATCCGCACAATCGTCAGAGAAGAACTTCACGGCCTTATTCCAGGCAACCCTACCGTTGCGTCTGTCCACACACCTCCTCCCAACCTGCGAGAGATAATCAAAGACGAACTGGCATCAATGACAAGCGCTGCACATGCCCCGTCTCCTGTGCGCTTCCCAGTGCCTTCGTACGCAGAAGTTGCACCAGTTCCAACCATGCCTGCGGACGTCGGATGCGACCATGTGGCTGCGATGACAACGCAAGCGCCAAGGCCACGCCACTATTCTACATGGCGTCCTCCCCGCCCCATCTGCTTCTACTGTGGCATAAGGGATCATATATCCCGTTTCTGCCGCCGCCGTCAGCAGGATGAACGACGTGGTTACTCAGCTTACGAGAGAGACTTTTCCCCGAGACCCGATGAATACGATCCCGCATCGTATCCATCCACCTTCCGTCAGTCGCCCTCCCCTCCACGGTCTCATGCTGGGCCTCATCCGTCTCGTTCATCTCGCCGCCGTTCTCCGTCACCGTTTCGGCGTACGTCATCACCCTTGCGTCCCGCTCCGATCTCTCGGGACTCGGAAAACTAGAAGGTGCAGTTTTTGGAGGGGAAACTGCTTGTCGTCGGAATGCTACAACTCCTCCGTCTCGTCCAGCTAATTTACTGCCTGTTTCTGTGGAAGGTGTTTTTGTTGACGCCCTTATAGACACTGGAGCCGCAATTTCGGTAATTGATCGTGAATTGTGTTTTCGCCTGCGTAAAGTGCAAACTCCTTATGCCGGCCCCATGTTATGCGGTGCTAATGACAGTCCAATTCGCCCGACCGGGTTGTGCACTGCTCGTATTCTCATCGATGGAATCCGTCATCACATACAATTGGCTGTGCTGTCTTCGTGCGCTCATCAGATAATCTTAGGCTGGGACTTCTTGTCAGCGGCGTCTGCTGTAATTTCGTGTGGTCGGCCCCTCATTCGTATTACGGACACTGAGCTTTCTTCTGCTGCCGACCTTTCGTCGCCCAACCTTGTGACAGCTGCGGATTTCCTCCTGCCTCCCGGACGAGAACGTGTCCTTACGATCAAGTCACGTGACATTCTAGATGGTGACGCTGTGGTTGCTCCTTGCCAGCGCTGCATTTTTCGAGGGATCACCATCGCATCTTGTTTAGTGCGGTTCTCCCGTGGTTATGCAAGCATCACGGCCTGCAACACGACGCCAGAACCACTTCTTTTGCCTGAGGGGACCACTGTTGCCAGCATTACCGAAGAAGCACCGCTTTGTGTCGTCACTGGTTCATCTGCTTCGTCATCCTCAAAGTGTATGCCAGCGGAAGATGCATTTCCTGCTCTCAAGGCCACTTTGTGTGAACATCTCAACCCAACGCAAACGGATGCCTTGCTAGCGTTATTAATGAAGCACAAAACTTGCTTTGACGTTTGTTCCGAAGGTCTGGGTCAAACAACAGTGACCGCCCATCGTATCGACACCGACGGATTCCGTGTGATTCGCCGCCGCCCTTACCGTGTGTCGGCTTCTGAGCGCAAGCTTATAGAAGAACAAGTCAACGACATGCTCGCGCGCAACGTCATCAGGCCTTCGACAAGCGCATGGTCTTCTCCTGTCGTACTAGTGAAAAAAAAGGATGGCTTGGTACGGTTTTGCATTGATTACAGATCACTCAACAAAATCACTCGTAAGGACGTCTACCCAATGCCTCGCATTGACGACGCTCTTGATACTTTACAAGGTGCCGAGTACTTTTCAAGTCTTGACTTGCGCTCCGGTTATTGGCAGATTCCAATGCACGAGTCTGATAAAGAGAAGACTGCGTTTGCTACCCCCGATGGGCTCTTTGAATTCAATGTAATGCCTTTCGGCCTGTGCAATGCCCCAGCCACATTCGAACGGATGATAGACACGGTACTGCGGGGATTAAAATGGAAGACCTGCCTTTGCTACCTGGACGACATTGTCATTTTTTCGTCGAGCTTCTCACAGCACCTGGAACGGCTAGACGAAGTCCTCACGTGTTTAGCTAAGGCCGGTCTCCAGCTCAACACTAAGAAGTGTCGGTTTGCCAGTCACAGCATCAAGGTATTAGGTCACGTCGTCAGTAAACATGGCGTTGAGCCCGATCCCGACAAGGTTGCTGCGGTGCTACACTTTCCTACACCAACCACACAGAAAGACCTCCGCAGCTTCCTTGGCTTAGCATCGTATTTCCGCCGCTTTGTACGTGATTTCGCTACTATTGCGGCTCCTCTACACAAACTTCTGACCACGAGCGCACCCTTTGTCTGGTCGGATGACTGCGAAGCTGCTTTTCACACTCTCAAGCGATGCCTCACATCACGGCCAGTGCTTCGCCATTTCGACCCTGCAGCACCTACTGTGCTACACACTGACGCAAGTGGACTTGGCATCGGTGCTGTCCTTCTTCAGCGGAACCACGCTTCCGAAGAACAAGTCGTGGCCTACGCGAGCCGTACCCTATCACATGCTGAGCGAAACTACAGCATCACTGAGCAAGAATGTCTCGCCATCGTGTGGTCCATACAAAAGTTTCGTCCTTACTTATACGGCCGGCATTTCACGATAGTGACTGACCATCATGCTCTGTGTTGGTTATCGTCTCTCAAAAATTTGTCGGGACGCCTTGGCCGTTGGGTACTACGATTGCAAGAGTATGACTACAGCGTCACATATAGGTCGGGCCGAGAACACCAAGATGCCGACGCTTTGTCCCGTTGCCCGCTCTCGCAGAGCGCCGAAGTGTCACCTGCCATCTGTTCGTCGCCGCCCGCCAAAGTGACCAAACAGACGGCTGCTCCTTCGAAACAGTTAGTTGCCTCGGCGGACCTTCTTTCGTCCACAGATCTCGCCTCGCTCCAACATGCCGATACCTACTGCCGCACAATCATCGATCGGCTCACTGGCTTATCGCGTGCTCCAAACAGCCGCCTAAGACGGCAACTTGCCCGTTTCAAGCTTCAAGAGGGAACATTATGTCGGCAAATTTACCATCCTCTCGGTAACCAATGGGTTCCCGTCATTCCTCGCTCACTTCGTCTGGAAGTTCTACAAGCGTTTCATGACGATGCGACAGCTGGCCACTTAGGGTTCCACAAGACCTACGATCGCCTCAGGACTCGCTGCTTTTGGCCTGGCCTCTCCACTTCTGTCGCCAAGTACGTCGCTTCCTGCGCGTCATGCCAGCACCGAAAACGTACCACGTCTCTTCCCGCAGGGCCACTGCAACCACTGCCGTGCCCGTCCACTCCCTTTGAATTTGTGGGCATAGACTTATACGGACCTCTTCCGCTTACGTCAGCCGGTCACCGCTGGATTGTTACTGCCGTAGACCACCTTACTCGCTACGCGGAGACGGCAGCTCTTTCATCTGGTGCTACCTCTGAAGTAGCCGATTTTTTCCTTCGCGCCATTATTTTACGACATGGCGCACCGCGTGTGCTCCTTAGTGACCGTGGCAAGACATTTCTTTCGCATGTCCTTGCTGAAGTCTTACAGGCCTCTAACACTATTCACAAGACCACATCAGCGTATCACCCAGAAACTAATGGTCTGACTGAGCGTTTTCACCGAACTTTGTCCGACATGATCTCTATGTACGTGCAACCAGATCACAAAAACTGGGACACAATACTTCCTTTTGTCACGTTCGCATATAACACTGCCATACAGCGTACAACGAATTTCAGCCCTTTTTTTCTCGTGTATGGCCGTGTACCGACTTTTGTTCTGGACACCACCTTTTTGTCCACATCTTCCAATCCATCTTCATCTCTCCCGGAAGAGTTCGCCGCTCGCATCGCCCGCTGCCGTAAAATCGCCCGTGCCAACACTGCTACCATTCAGGACAAGAGAAAAATCGACATTGATGCGAAGCGTCGAGTTGTTGTGTTCCGCCCAGGCGACGAAGTCCTTTTGTGGACACCTGTTCGTGTACCTGGGCTCTGCGAAAAATTCCTTCACCGGTATCTCGGTCCATACACCGTCCTGGAACGAACATCTGAAGTCAACTATCGCGTTGCTCCTGTCAACGCGGCTTCTGATCGTCGTTGCCGCCACACCGAGATCGCCCACGTCTCTCGACTGGAACGATATATTCGGCGTCCCAACTCTTTCTAACTTGCTGCCCTCTTTCGCTAAGGGGGGAAAATAGTGTGAGCGCTGACTATGTACTTCATCTTCATCTGTATGACCAAACCATTGTAGTGATCATCATCGTATGTCACGCGGGCTGGCTCTCTGGCTCGTGCGTCTGGATTAAAAAAAAAGGATAACCTGGTTGCTGCCGTACCGGACGTGGTCTCATAATATATATATATATATAGGTGAATGCTTGCTGGTGCCCTCAGTCATCGTGGCTACAGCACCAGCAAGACCCGGCTGGCATGCGCCACGCGTTCGTGCGCTCCGGCAACGAGGAAGAGGAAGATAGTTTGATCTGTGCCACTCGGCTACTCGGACTTGACGACCATAGTCTTTAGAATCGTGGGCACAAGTTCGCCCTAATAAATACGCTTGTTTTTTTAACCTGTCTGCCTCCGCATCGCTACATTTCTGGTGGAGTTCCTGGGTTATGAATCGAAGCCCCACGAGCTCAAGACAGCGTAGCCCCGACGACCAGCGTATCAACCCCGTGGATGTGACTCCTGTACACCAGAGGGCAAGTCGCCGTCTTCGAGGTGACTCACCTGAGTTCGGTCCTCTTCACTTGACACCAAGGGGAATTCAAACGATGGATGCCACCACTATGACTAGCCAGGTAACACCGGCACAAGTGTTCATTAGCCAACCGCATCAGCCGCCAGTATTCCACGGCGACTCGTACGAGGATGTTGAAGATTGGTTGGACCTGTTCGAGAGAGTGGCGAGATTGAATGGATGGGACGAAAGAGAGAAGCTCCGTCGCGTATGCTTCGCCCTAGAAGACTTCGCAAAGACATGGTTTGAGATTCATGAAACCTCGTTGTCTACCTGGGAGGTATTTCGACGACAAGCAGTGGCTACGTTCGCGAACATAGACCGGAAAGAAAAGGCGGAGGCTGCTCTTCAATCGAGGAACCAGCTCACGAACGAGAGTGCTGCCATGTACATTGAGGACATGGTCCGTCTGTTCAAGCGTGCGGATTACAACATGGCTGAGGATAAAAAGGTGCGCCATCGAATGCGCGGAGTGAAGCAAGAGCTGTTCGCCGTTCTCGTCCGCAACCCTCCAAGCACAGTTGCTGAGTTTTACTCGGAAGCGACAGCCATCGAAAAAACACTGGAACAGCGGGCTCGGCAGTACAACCAGAATCTTAACTGCGCATCTGCACAGGTATTCTCCGGAGGCGTGTGAAACGATGTTGAAGTCCTGCGAGAGCTCATTAGATCAGTTATTAGAGAAGAACTGAACAGACTGCAAATGCCCCAAACTCCAACTGTACTATATGTTACGGACGTTGTCCGTGACGAACTGAGGCAGGTGATAGGAGAGCCAGAGCGTGAGCTGCAGCCGGTTCGACCTATCCGAACATACTCTGAGGTTGTCAGACAACCCACGGTACACAGCAATGCAACAGTTGCGATGGCGACGACTCCTCTCCCACCTGTGGCACGCAGTGCACCTCGTCCACGGGAACCAACAGCTACCTATCTGCCCCCAGGAGCACGTAGCACACATCACTATGTGGAGCGTAGGCCCAGGAAAAGTGACGTCTGGCGTGATCACGAGCGCATGCCTCTGTGTTTTCATTGTGGGGAAGCGGGTCATCTGTACAGATTCTGTCCTTACCAACAGGATGGATTAAGAGGCTTCCCGTCGTATGCACCGTGCCCCCGAAACGGCGAACGACCAGGGGAGATTGAGGAGTACTTGTCCACGCGCCAGAACTCACCACTTCTACGCCAACACCGGTCACGGTCACCATCGCCTATGCGCTACCGGTCATCCAGTCCACGTGGACCTTCAAGGCAGCCTGGGCATCGCTCTCCAAGTCCACTCCCGGAAAACTGAAGCAAGCGACCTGTGGAGGTGAGGCCACTGATAACGTCAGTTACGAAGATCCTCCAATATGGTTTGAGGGTGATGACGGTGTATTTCCGGTAGATGGGTGCAGCAACGAAAACGTTACTTCAGATTTGCGGTTGAGAATGAAAGGATGGGAGCTGAATGCCTTAGTCGACACCGGTGCTGATTATTCAGTGATAAGTCACAAGATGGTGAAAAAGCTAAACAAAGTTGTGACACAGTGGAGTGGATTGCAGATACGCACGGCAGGCGGTCACATTATTACGCCCCTTGGCAGATGCACTGTAAGACTTGAAATACGGGGCTTTAGTTACGTGACCGATTTCATTGTGCTGCCAGAATTTTCAAGGGAACTCATTATAGGAATGGATTTTTTTGCGAGCTAATTGCGCCGTAATTAACCTGCGTAGGTCCAGCGTGTCGTTTTCGACTGAACGAGCTATACCTGTGGAGGAATCTGAGGAACGACGCCTAACTGCTCTACGCGTTGATCATGAGGACGTAACTGTGCCGCCACGCTGCAGCATAATGGTGCTCGTAGAAAATGGCGCATTGTACAACCGCGAAGACATAGCGGATACAAATGTAGGGCTGTTTTTGAACAAAGGTGTCTGCGTAGCTAGGGGTCGTGTTCACTTGACTAATGGCCGTGCGGATGTCCTACTCACAAATTTCTCCAATGAACTTCAACACATCGCTCAAGGCACGGCTATTGCCTATTTACACGACTTCTGTATGGCGACTGAACTATGCAGCTTAACGACATCAACAACTCGACCAGTGGCCTGCAACATCGACACATCCGTGACCGTCAATCAGAGCCTTGCGGACAGTCAAAATAAACAGATTTACGCCTTGGTAAAAGAATTCTCTGATTGCTTTTCAAGTGCCTCAAAGCTCCAGCGCACGTCAATCACGAAACACAGGATTATAACGCAAGACGACATGAGACCTATATGCCAGCATCCATATCGGGTGTCACAGAAAGAACGGGAAATTATCAAGAAGCAAGTGATAAGCAAGTTCAGAGCTGTCAGTGACCACCATGCTCTATCCTGGCTGGCAAATCTCAAGGACCCGTCAGGTCGACTAGCAAGATGGAGCCTTAGGCTGCAGGAGTATGACATTACGGTCGTGTACAAGTGTAGAAAAAAACACAGTGATGCCGCCTGCCTGTCATGCTCTCCCGTCGATCCAAGTGTACCTGAAGAGGAAGACTTCCCGTTTCTAGGCGTTGTCTACGCATCCGAAATCGCTCAACTACAACGAGATGACCCGGAATTGCTGGCGCCTATACAACACCTGCAGGGTGTCGACGTTCAGGTCCCTCGCATATTCTCCAGAGGGCTTTCCGAGTTCTGCCTTCGAGGAAGTGTCCTTTACAGGAGGAACTTCGAACCTAATGGTGAAACGTTTTTACTAGTCGTGCCAACAGCCATGCGAGAGGAAATTCTGCACGCATGCCACGACAAGCCAACATCTGGACACATGGGTGTGAGCCGAACATTCGCCAGGATTCACCTGAAATACTATTGGCCTAAGTTGCTCGCATCAGTGCAGTGATATGTGAAAACTTGTCGTCAATGTCAACGGTGCAAAACTCCACCCGTAAAACCAGCCGGCCTTCTCCAGCCAATAGACTCTCCAGATGTCCCATTCCAACAAGTCAGCATGGACTTCCTAGGACCTTTTCCAACATCGTGTGCAGGCAAGAAATGGATAGTCATAGCCACAGACTATCTGACCCGTTATGCGGAGACTGACTCTCTGTACAGTGCGACAGCTGCCGAAGTCGCCAAGTTTTTTGTGAACAACATAGTGCTCAGACATGGTGCGCCCATCGTCGTTATTACGGATCGGGGCACCGCATTTACTGCAGACCTAATGCAATGTCTGATGACAAATACCGATCACAGAAGAACAACGGCGTATCACCCTCAGTCAAATGGCTTAACCGAACGCCTCAACAGAACTCTGACCGACATGCTATCAATGTATGTCGATGTTGAACATAAACAGTGGGATGAAATATTACCCTACGTAACATTCGCATATAATACAGCCGTTCAAGAAACAACCCACGTTGCCCCTTTCGAACTAGTATTCGGCCGAAGAGTAACTACCCCGCTGGATGCCATGTTAACACTACAGAACGAAAGCAGCTATCCAACTGACTTAGATGACTTCTTGCAAAGAGCCGGAGAAGCAGGGCAAATGCCAAGATACCGAATACGCCACCAACAGCACGTCGATTCTAGTCGGTACAACAAGCGACGCAGTGACGCACTTTATCATCCCGGTGACAAAGTGTGGATATGGACACCAGTGCGCCGCCGCGGACTCTTTGAAAAGCTTCTTTGCCGATACTTCGGCCCTTATGAAGTACTCAACCGTATCAGCAACGTCACTTATGAAGTCAGATCCGCTAGACACGTGAGTTCAAGACGCCGTAATCCCATGGAAGTGGTACACGTAGTCCGCATGAAGCCCTGTCATGACAGATCGTCGAAAAACGAGTGAGAGTGCGCATGTATCTTTTCACTGTTTTAAGCATCGGGACGATGCGTCTGAGGAGGGGGGTAATGCTGCGACAGGTTCGCCACGTTCAAGTAGCCCGCCACAATCATCGTGGCAGCAGCACCAGCAAGACCCGGCTGGCATGCGCCACGCGTTCGTGCGCTCCGGCAATGAGGAAGAGGAAGATATTTGGATCTGTGCCACTCGGCTACTCGGACTCGACGACCATAGTCTTTAGAATCGTGGGCACAAGTTCGCCCTAATAAATACGCTGGTTTTTTTAACCTGTCTGCCTCAGCATCGCTACAATATGTATATATATATATATATATATATATATATATATATATATATATATAGATATATATATATATATAGGAGGCGGAGTCGCTATTTTTTTCAAGAAATCGCTACTGCGGGCGTCCAGATTATCGAATGTGCCAGGCATTGAAAGTGTTGTGCTTAAACTATTCCTTGAAGAATGCAACCTGATTGTTGTGGGCATATACCGCCCACCGAGCTGTGATAGTTCCTTTGCTGAAAACCTAAACGAGTTCTTGTGTTTTAACACTATTCGTTCCGGCAACCTGTTACTCGCGGGTGATTTCAACTTACCAAAAATTAATTGGTCAGACTATTTCCCAGAAGCTCTTACTGATGCGTCTCAACCATTCGTTGACCTCGTTATTTTGCACAACTTAACCCAATTAGTTAAATCCCCCACACGCGCTCAACAAACAGCGGAGTCTATTTTGGACCTTTTTCTTGTTTCCAATGAGCTTTTAAGGAAGAATCCAAGAATAGATATTTATGAAGGAATGTCTGATCACAAAATGGTATCCTTAACTTTAGAAATGCAGTTTTCTTCAAAACTTCAAATAAAAGAAAGTATAATTTCGTTGTTTACACATGCTAGTGACGTCAATGTACTAGATTTACTTGGTAGTTCGTTCTCCGACTTCAGCACTCTGTACGAATCAACTGATGGCTCCGTCGAACAAATGTGGCGTTGATTGATTGATTCATTTGTGGGGTTTAACGTCCCAAAACCACCATTTGATTATGAGAGACGCCGTAGTGGAGGGCTCCGGAAATTTTGACCACCTGGGGTTCTTTAACGTGCACCCAAATCTGAGTACACGGGCCTACAACATTTCCGCCTCCATCGGAAATGCAGCCGCCGCAGCCGGGAATCGAACTCGCGACCTGCGGGTCAGCAGCCGAGTACCTTAGCCACTAGACCACCGCGGCGGGGCAAAAAAAAAAAATGTGGCGTTTCTTTAAGGAACTGGTTTTTCGATGCATTGCGCAGTTCGTGCAAAAAAAAAACAAACAAAAGATCGTGCGCAGCTGTAACTTTTGGTTGACGAGGGACCTCGTTCGATTGGGGCTCAAGCTTAAAAAGGCGAGAACTAGGCACAAACGTCATCCAACAAACGCTAACGCTGAAAAGATTATTGAGCTACGCACTATGCTAGGAAACGGTATCAAAAAAGCAAAAGTACACTTCCAAAAAGTGGCACTGAAAAACTATCTTCTCTCATCCCCTGATAAGTTCTGGTGACACTTGTCACCGCAAAAAAAAGTCTCTGTCGCGTCTGTCCACTGGTGACACAGTACTCGTCGACAAACTCTAAATAACTCAAGTACTTAACACATATTTCTGTGCTGTGTTCACTCAGGATAATGGCAGTGCTCCAAAAACTTCGCATCTCGAAGAAATACTGCCGATTGATGACATATTCATTAGAGAGGAGGGGGTCCTGACGTTGCTTCTTAAGTTAGACACACTCCTGGTATTGATGAAATACCGAACGCTTTCCTTGTGTTTGTGCGATATGATGAATGGTGCGCGAAGTATTTAACTCTGCTATATCGCAAATCACTGATTCGCGCGGAACTTCCAGATGACTGGAGATTTGCTAAAATTTACCTCCATACCTAAATCAGGCGACCAATCATCACCTTCTTCATACAGGCCTATATCGATTTTATGTACTTCTGTGAAGCTGCTTGAACATATTATATTTAAGCACATATCTTCCTTTGTTGAGAGCAATAATTTGATCGACCATCGGCAACATGGATTTCGTAGAGGGATGTCTACAGTAATCCAGCTAGTCTTAACAATACATGACCTCGCTTTAGCATTACACAGACATAATCAGGTAGATATAATATTTCTAGACTTCGAAAAAGCCTTTGACCGGGTATCCCATTCCTAGCTGAAACTAAAACTGAAGCCCATTCTCAAAAATGATCGCCTTTTGGCCTGGATTGCTGCGTACCTCTCGTCAAGGCGGCAATGTGTATCATTGATGGCACAGCTTCTCCTTCAGCTCCGGTGGCATCTGGTGTTCCACAGGGCTCCGTTCCGGGCCTCTATTTTTTCTGATATATATTGATGATATTGTTCAGAGCATAGGCGTCCAAATTCGGCTCATCGCAGACGACTGCGTAATATACCAGGAAGTATCTAGCCCTAATGATCAGGTCCTGCTAAATCAAGCATTAAGTGCAATTGCAAACTGGTGTTGTACATGGCAGATGCCAGTTAATAGTAAAAAAAAAACGGTAGCAATGACCATAACCCGCAAGAATAAACCACTTGAATTTACCTACTTCATCAATAATCAACCTTTAAGCTTAGTGCAAAGCTTCAAGTATTTAAAAGTAATGATAACCTCTGATTTACGCTGGAATGAACATGTCACGTTTATTGCTAAAAAAGCCTACAGACAACTGGGATATCTTCGGCGCACGCTGAGTCACTCCACAACGCGTAAATAAAACTATTAGCTTACAGGACGTTTATTAGGCCCATATTGGAGTATGCAGCGGCGGCCTGAAATCCCTGGACAGCCTCTAATAAACTAAAGCTGGAAAGTATCCAAAAAAATTGGTTAGGTTCATTTATAACATTTATAGTTGGAAGACATCCCCGTCCCACCTCCTACAAAAAGCAGGACTAGAGAAACTTGAAACAAGGCGCTGTCATGGCAGGTTAAAGCTATTTTATTTGTTTTATCACAAAATGCTACGAACTGATTCATCCGCATTCATAAAACCTGCCATTAGACGCTTTACTCGGTCTTTTCACTCAAAAAGGGTGGCCGAGCTGAAGTGCAGAACAAATACTTTTACGTACTCTTACTTTCCTCGGACAATCTTCGAGTGGAACGCCTTATCTGCTCATGTGGTAGAACGTTCCAACATTGATTCTTTTCTGCAGGCGATCAGAAATGAAGTTCTTTAATCGCCACTATGCTCGCGCCACGTCGGCGCCGTGACCCACCCCCTCTTTCTCCGCTGATGTTGCATCACGTAGGCGCCCTGTCAACGTTAGAGCGCTCTATCCCCCTTTCACCTCATGACCCTTATAAAATGCCGTAACGTTAGCCATGCGGGCTACACTGTTACCAGTTCAGGAAGCGTCTCGTCATGGCCACGCCATGGATAGACCCCCGCATTGTCGAAATCTCTGACATCATAAGGTACCCTGCCGCGGAAGAGGCCTTCCTTCGTGAAATCGGACTGTCGCCTGCGCCATCGCTTCGACCGGCAGCACATTCTTCCCGCGACGACGGTGTACAACGACGAGTGGGCCGCGTACCAGTGCATACCCAGACTTGTGGATGCCAACGGAACACCTTGGACTGGCACACCGTGAAACTTGGACTGGCACACCGTGAACCACAGTGTCAACTTCGCTGATCCTACAACAGACGCCAACACGCAAAGGATTGAAAGTGAACGGCAAAAGGCCAAGCGCCGTCTCGTTCGCAACAGCAACAAGACGACTACCTCACTTATGCCGTATAACCTCGCCTGGCTTTGGTGGAGATCAATTAACGCACGTCCCAACGTGAGGGGCCCTTTTCTTCGATTAATGGAGGTAATTGCTCGCCGGTATCCAGTTTAATTGGGATTAGTGCGTAGTGAGACATATTGTCTCACTACGTGCTAATATAGGTGTATAATATAGGGCATAGGTGCGGCGATGGCGTAGTGGTTAGAGCATCCGCCTCGCATGCAAGAGGTCCGTGGTTCAAATCCCGGTGCCGCGCAGTTCCCAACCGGATTTAAAAAAAAAATCCGCGTGTTGATGGAACTGCATTAAGAGGCCTGGGGTGTGGCCTCACCGGTAACCACCGCCGGGAACGCACTCCCTCACCAGAGAAGGATTGGCCACCCTGGTGCAGTATCTGGCCATTACCTCCCACATGCATACGTCAAATAACTCACGGCCCTCAGTCCCCAGCAGCTGCGAAGCAACTGACCACGGCGGCGGTCAGATCTGCAACGCAGCAGAGGGTGCTAAGAATCTCTGGATCCGGACAGGCCACCATTGAACTTGGCAACGTTTAACGCTAGAACCTTATCTAGTGAGGGAAGTCTAGCTGTACTATTCGAGGAGCTAGAGGGTGTTAAGTGGGATATAATAGGGCTCAGTGAGGTTAGGAGGACAGATGAGGCCTATACGGTGCTACAGAATGGGCACCTCCTTTGCTATCGGGGCTTGGCAGACAGAAAAGAACTGGGAGTGGGGTTCCTAATTCACAGAAACATAGCTGGCAACATAAAGAAATACTATAGCATTAATGAAAGGGTGGTAGGTATCGTAATTAAACTGAATAAAAGATACAAAATGAAGGTAGTACACGCTTACGCGCCTACATGCAGCCATGATGACGCTTCTATGAAGACGTGGAATCGGCAATGAGTAAGGTAAAAACACAGTATACTATAGTGATGGGCGACTTTATTACAAAGATAGGAAATAAGCAGGCTGGAAACCAGGCAGTAGGAGATTACGGCATCGGTACTAGAAACGCCAGAGGAGAGCTACTAGTAGAATTCGCAGAACGCAATAATTTACGGATTTTAAATACCTTCTACCGAAAACGAGAAAACTGCAAGTGGACATGGAGGAGCCCTCATGGCAAAATTAAGAACGAAATAGACTTTATAATGAGTGCTCACCCAGGCACCGTGCAGGATGTGGAAGTGTTTGGCAAGGTACGATGCAGCGACCATAGAATGGTACGGTCTCGAATTCGCCTAGACTTGAAGAAGGAACGACAGAAACTGATACGCAAGAAGCCAATCAATGAGCTAGCACTGAGAGGGAAAGTACAGGAATTCAGAGTGTCGCTGCAGAACAGGTACTCGGCTCTTAGTGAGGAAATCAACCTTAGCGTAGATACAATGAATGATAATCTGACGAGTATCATTAAGGAGTGTGCAGTGGAAGTTGGAGGCAGGGTAGTTACACAGGACACTGGCAAGCTTTCCCAGGAAACGAAGAACCTAATTAAGAAGCGTCAGATCATGAAAGTGTCAAGTACAACAGACAAAATAGAACTGGCAGAGCTTTCGAAGTTGATTAATAGACGTAAGGTATGCGATGTAAGAAGGTATAACAGGGAGAGAATTGAACATGCTCTGAAAAACGGGGGAAGCGTCAAAGCATTGAAGAGGAAACTTGGGATAGGCAAAAGTCAGATGTATGCACTAAGGAACAAAGAGGGCAAAATAACTACCAATATGGATATGATAGTTAAAATAGCGGAGGAGTTTTACAGAGATCTGTATAGAAGCCGAGACAACCACGACCTTAATACTATAAGAACTAGCAGTAACCTAGATGACACCCCACCAGTAATGATAGAAGTCAGAAAAGCTTTGGAGAGCATGCAAAGAGGCAAAGCTGCTGGTGAGGATCAGGTACGTAACATCAGATATCTGCTGAAAGATGGAGGACATATTGTGTTAGAAAAACTAGCCACCCTGTTTACGAGGTGTCTCTTGACGGGAAGAGTACCTGAGTCTTGGAAGAACGCTAACATCATCTTAATACATAAGAAAGGAGATGTCAAGGACTTGAAGAATTACAGGCCGATCAGCTTGCTCTCTGTAGTATACAAGCTATTTACAAGGGTAATTACTAACAGAGTAAAGAAAACATTAGAATTCAATCAACCAAAGGAACAAGCAGGATTTCGAACAGGCTACTCAACAATTGACCACATTCATACTATCAATCAAGTAATAGAGAAATGCTCAGAATATAACAAACCACTACACATAGCCTTCATAGAATACGAAAAGGCGTTTGATTCAGTAGAAATACCAGCCGTCATGCAGACACTGCGGAATCAGGGCGTAGATGAAGTATATATAAACATTCTGGAAAAAAACCTACAGGGGATCAACTGCTACCACAGTGCTTCCTAAAGAAAGCAACAGAATACCAATCAAGAAGGGTGTAAGGCAGGGGGACACAATTTCCCCAATGCTATTTACCGCGTGCTTACAGGAGGTTTTCAGAAGCCTAGAATGGGAACAGTTAGGGATAAGAGTTAATGGAGAATACCTTAGTAACCTGCGCTTCACCGATGACATTGCATTGCTGAGTAACTCAGGAGACGAATTGCAACTCATGATTACGGAGTTAGAAAAGGAGAGCAGAAAGGTGGGTCTTAAAATTGATCTGCAGAAAACGAAAGTAATGTACAACAACCTCGGAAAGGAGCAGCGCATCGAGATAGGTAATAGTGCACTTGAAGTTGTAAAAGACTATGTCTACTTAGGGCAGGTGATAACCGCAGAGCCGAACCACGAGATTGAAGTAACTAGAAGAATAAGAATGGGGTGGAGCACATTTGGCAAGCACTCTCAAATTATGACAGGTAGATTGCCACTATTCCTCAAGAGAAAGGTATATACCAGCTGTATCCTGCCGGTACTTAGCTACGGAGCAGAAACCTGGAGACTTACAAAGAGGGTTCAACTTAAATTGAGGACGACGCAGCGAGCAATGGAAAGAAAAATGGTAGGTGTAACCTTAAGAGACAAGAAGAGAGCAGAGTGGATTAGGGAACAAACGGGGGTTAAGGATATCATAGCTGAAATAAAGAAGAGCAAATGGACATGGGCCGGGCATGTAGCGCGTAGACAGCATAACCGCTGGTCATTAAGGGTAACTAACTGGATTCCCAGAGAAGGGAAGCGGGTTAGGGGGAGACAGAAGGTTAGGTGGGCAGATGAGATTAAGAAGTTTGCGGGTATATATTGGCAGCAGCAAGCACAAGACCGGGTTAACTGGCGGAACATGGGACAGCCTGCATGTCCTGCAGTGGACGTTGTCAGGCTGATGATGATGATGATGATGCTCGAAGCGTCATGTAAAGTCATGTACTCACTTGCATTCGCTTTCACTTAGCTGTGCTCGTATAAATGGTGAAACTTTTTTTCTTTTTTTTCTTTTGACTTTTTGTGCTATGTAAGTACAATGTCAGTACCTGCAATGCTTTCTGCTATGTGAATACTTAATGTGAGCATTTTGTGCTATGCGAGTAGTAACTGCCGTGCAACTGGTTCCCTTTCGTTGTTTTTGCATATTTTACCAATGCCGTTGATTTGCCGAAAGCTAAGTCATGTATTTCTTTTTTGTTTGTGCAGTTCTATTCAATGCTTCGAGCTTGTTCTGTGTTGTGTATTTATGCCCAACTCCTGCCTAAGGTCCCCTTATAAGACCGGCAGTAACTAATGTATATATATATATATATATATATATATATATATATATATATATATATATATATATATATATATATATATATATGTATATATATATATATATATGTATATATATATATATATATATATATATGTATATATATATATATATATATATATATATATATGTGTATATATATATATATATATATATATATATATATATATATATATATATATATATATATATATATATATATATATATATATATATATATATATATGTGTGTATATATATATATGTATATATATATATGTATATATATATATATATATATGTATATATATATATATATATATATATATATATATATATATATATATATATATATATGTATATATATATATATATATATATATATATATATATATATATATATATATATATATATATATATATATATATATATATATATATATATATATATATGCGTGTGTGTGTGTGACGTTAAGATCAATGGCAGACGTGGCCTGGTTCATACGCCATGTTTATTCTATTCTCACTCCTTCCTCAGCTTCTACCAACCATCGCTACCTTCTTACGTTACAGGATTCCCCCTCTCCCAGAAAGAATGCGCGAGCTACAAACTTTAAAGCATGAACAAGTGGAGTCTCATAATAAGAAAAAAAATGCCAGAAAATGCAGTAGTTTCATGTCAAACAGTGGATCTATGCACTTGCACAAAACCGTTCACAGGAAAGACAGTCCGGTGATATCTAGGAGACCTCAGGTGGGCGAGGTTGGCTGTTGCGTTTTAGAGAGCATAACCATACCTTTGACGTGGAAAATGGTGATGACGCAGCCTGCATAGCAGTGAGGAACGAACAAGGTTTGGAGTACTTGTAGCGTTGGAAGGTCGGATGTCCCATGAGTTGGATTCTGAGTAGTGACTGCCACAAACGCTTTGCTTTTAGAATGCGTGCTTCTTGACAGATTGTGACGGCGTGATACCTGTGTGCTGGCGGTGTGCAATAAGTGCTTCTGCGTCTTTACTGGCGCTTTCCGTGGTGTTCTCGTTTGTGTAACCGCAGGCGCGGAGAGCTTCTGTGGCGAGGTTCCTTCGTACGGAAACGTCCTACTTCTTGAAACGGTCCTTGGATCAAAGACTTTATTCTTTGATGTTGTTCAAGTCGTGAGTGTGCTTCCATAGAAGTGTTCGTTCGTTGTCGTCTTTTCTTTGTTTGATGATGGCGCTGTGAAAATTGCGGGTGGTCATCGTCATTGAATGAGCAGACGCTGTCGGTAGTCCAAGCGTTATTTACGAGTGGAATGCAAGCATGATTTGTGTCAAGGAAAGCAGTATATACCTCTTCGTTTTTATTGGTGAGACTTGCATTCAATGGTGACTGCGTATAATGTTTCGACTTTCAGTTGGTCCAGCTCCTGAGGATGACATCGCCGCAAACATGGCTTGATGTGCTCCTGATTTCGTATGTCTGTTTCTTAGCGGAAGAATCGAGCTAAACGCTCCTGATGTACAACCGCTTTTGGAATGGCAGTGGTTTGACAAGGTATTTGGCCGATATTTCACGTGGTCTGTTGCGTATAGAGCGATGTCCTGAGGCGTGCGATGAAAGTGACGAACACCAGAAAAACTACTTGACGCAAAACCAGATGGCGGCTTACGTAAGCAAGACGTAGAGCCAAGCACATTGGGTGCTTGAATACTGAGGATAATAAAACAGTGTGGATAATAAAACAGTGTGGACATAGACGAATCTAATTAGAGTGTTTGAGCTAGAGCTTACTAAGGCACGTGACAAGTCACCCCGGAAAAGAAGACACTATTCCAAGAGTTGTGGGATGAGGAAGTTAGGAGAGCCATAGCGAAACGTCAGGAACCCTCTAGGGAACACAGACATGCTAAGCAGCGGGGTGAACCGACAGATGATGTTGAAAGAAAATGGGACATCTTTCTAAGCTGTAGAAGGGAAGCATCCCATCTCATCAATGAAAAAATTAAAAAAGGGGGGCTCCGTGGCTGGCAGAAGTACATAAAAGGGATAGAAATGCAGCTACCAAATTTTGGAACCATCTAAACTCCCTAAGAAATAAGAGAAGCCTAGAGCAGAGTTTTATAATTACAGCTCAAGGTACTAGGCTAGAAAGGGACGAATCTATTTAATATATAAGAACAAGGGTGACAGAAAAATTTCAACACAGAAGTGCCTTATGCACCACAATAGACAAGGATGGATCAAGTGGCACAATGGCTCCATTTTCACAAGAGTGGGAAAGGACTGAGAAAAGAGTTTTAAGTAGTACATAAACAGGCCCAAATGACATTCCAATTATGCTGATAAAGACATTGGGTCCGAAGTCTAAACAGATTTTAAGAGAGGCAGTGAGCAGACTAATAATCGATGGTGAAGTCCCTGATGGATGGAAACTTCGCGGATGAGCATGATCTATAAAGGAAAGGGGGACAAAGCTGACATAAACAACTACCGTTCTATAACAGTGACATCAGTGGTCTACAGACTGCCGATGAAGATTATAAAGGAAAAACTGCAGGCATGTATAGAGGATGAGGGGTGCTGGGGGAACTGCAGAATGGGTTTTCGAAACACAGGAGGTTGGAGGACAATCTGCTCTCACTGACGCAGTGCATCGAAATAGCAGAAAAGGAACACAGGCCCCTGTGGCTAGCATTTTTAGCTATGAAGGGAGCGTACGATAGTGCGGTTTAAGAGGACTTGTGGGGAATAGTGGACACACTAGGTATGGAAGATGGATTTAATCTTTTAAAGGATATCTATAAAATAACCAGGTAGTTATAAAGTGGGAAAACAGGTATCCAAGCCCATCGAGGTAAAACAGGGCCTTAGGCAGGGGTGTTCTCTGTCACCCTTGTTATTCATGATGTATCTACAAGGATTAGAGGCCAAATTAAAGGGAAATGGACTTGGCTTCAACCTCTCTTTCATCAAATAAGGAAAACTCATTAAACAGGCACTATCACCATTGATGTACGCAGATGATATAGTGCAAATTGTCGACAACAAGGAAGATTTGCAGACATTTATGGACATCTGCGGTAATGAGGGCGATAGGTTAGACTCGGATTCAGTAAGGAAAAATCAGCAGTCATGATTTTTAATGACAATGAAGGTAGTGAGCTTAGAATACAGGAGGTCACGCTAGAGATAAGAGATAAATACAAATATCTGGGCGTATGGATAAGCAATGGGGCCGAGTACCTAAGGGAACACGAAATATACATGTCGACTAAATTGATTGATTGATATCTGGGGTTTAACGTCCCAAAACCACTATATGATTATGAGAGACGCCGTAGTGGAGGGCTCCGGAAATTTAGACCACCTGGGGTTCTTTAACGTGCACCCAAATCTGAGCACACGGGCCTACAACATTTCCGCCTCCATCGGAAATGCAGCCGCCGCAGCCGGGATTCGAACCCGCGCCCTGCGGGTCAGCAGCCGAGTACCTTAGCCACTAGACCACCGCGGCGGGGTACATGTCGACTAAAGGTAAGAGGAATGCAGCGGTAATAAGAAACAGGGCACTGTGGAATTATAATAGGTATGATGTTGTGAGAGGAATATGGAAATGGGTCATGGTCCCTGGTCTGACGTTCGGCAATGCAGTCTTGTGCATGAGATCAGAAGTTCAAGCAAGATTGGAAATTAAGCAACGTGGAATAGGTAGGCTTGCCTTAGGAGCTCACGGGAATACAACAAGTCAGGGAGTACAAGGTGATATGGGATGGACATCATTTGAGTGCAGGGAAGCCAGCAGCAAGATAAAATTAGAGAAGTGATTGAGAGAAATGGGGGAGGAGCGTTGGGCTAGGAAGCCTTTCAGCTACTTGTACATGAAGAATATCATTACAAAATGAAGGAAGGAACCAGAAAATTGACGGGTAAATACTTAGAAAACAGCAGGGGGCCAAACCAAAAAGAACTATTGGTTAAAAAGAATGTGAAGGAAACAGAGACTGATATGTGGAGAATTGGCATGATTAAGAAGTCTGCACTAGAGATCTATCGAACTTTTAAGCAGGAAATTGCCAAGGAAACGATCCATCATAATACTCGAGGTAGTTCTTTACTTTTTGAGGCCAGGACAGGAGTATTGCTAAGCAAGACATATCGGGCCAAGTACGAAGCGGTAGACACGATATGCAGTGCAAGTGGAGGGGAGGAGAAAACTGCAAAACTGCCGAACACTCGATAATGTTCTGTAAAGGACTTCACACTATAGTTCAGGATGACGGCAGTTTTTCAAAGCACTGGGGTTTAGGGACAGGGAGGGCAAAATAGACTTTAAGCAGTTAAAATAACTAGAAGGAGGTTATCTGATTGGTGTCTAAAGTCAAGGCACGAGTGAAAATTGAACCCTTCACTGCAAAGTACCAGTCCTTAACTTCACTATTTAAAGAGAAAAAAAAAAGAAGAATCTAGTTGTTGGCTCACTAAGTATTACAGCTAGGTGGCAATAGCCGCCGCACGATCTACAAGGTACAGCCACATCAATCCATCCATCTATCCATCTATTGTTTGCATGTTTCCGGCAGTATCATGGGGCGCATTCATCCTCGTTGTTTTTTATTGCGGTGGCACTCTGACACCAGTGCTTCTGTATGCACTCTCATGGCGCAAAAACAAGGTCATTGCTTCATCGCAGGGTACACTTCAGGCTACAAGTCAGCTGAAAGGAAGCATGCGTTGTTCGGCGGAAGCTCTGTTTGCGTAGTGGCAGAGAGCGATCCCGCGCGCTGACAAGCTGCTTCAAAAAAACAGCTGTGTGCGAGCTGAACTTTGACGAGAAGTACATCTCGCGGCACTTCGAGCACACTTTGAATGGCGAAATTGTCCACAGTGAAAGGGGTAGGCCCATAGGCATGCTTGCTGTTCAGGGGCAAAGGTTCATTGCAGGGTGACTCCTCCCTAATAAAACAGCATATGATGCAAATTTTGCACCCCTTTTTTATAATACTAAAAGAGGGCCCGCTGCCTAGTCAATGTATAGAGCAGATTTAGCGGCCCCCTCCCAGGTGACTAAGAAGGGGGGGGGGGGCGCCAGCCTCCTTTGCCCCCCTCGTGTTGACGCCTATGGGTAGGCCTTTCGTTGAAGCTCTTTGCATTTTTAGATGCCCTTGAAATCACTTTCTCAATGTGATTTAGCTAAAACTAGCTTCACAGTGACAGCTTGAAAGAGCTTGTTTTCAGCTTGAAAAAAAAAAAGCTGTCACACTATATGATCCACACAAAATGGTCCGAGCCTCACCAATCAAGTGACAAGTTTGTTTCTGCTCACCCACCTGCGTTTTTAAACAAAGGCACTACACAAGGAGCGAGCATCTTCCCCTGAAAAGAGGAAGTACCTGAAGCTCAGGCACTTAGGCTTGCAGCTCAATGTTCTGTGAGAGCTTGTGAACTATAAAACTTTTTTTTTCTTGGGGATAAAAAAAGACGGGCGACCAATTATCAAGAATGCACTGTTGTAAATAGATAGTGAGTCACTATTCGGAAATGTATTGTATGATCTGTGTGCAGGAAATAAAAGGTTTTTATCCAGATACCGCTCGTGATTTTCGTCCCCGAGTTTGACAATACGAATGATGGGGCTTTATTTACAGATTAGTGATTGAAGAAATGATGGTTCACCATGGAAGTTGTTGCTAGCAATGGCTCACAAGTGAGTTCATCGTTTCACTCTTCTACCACTTCACAACAATAAAATGTTTCAGTGCCGTCACGCACACACTTTCGGCACACTGTTGATATTTTAGCTCAACCGCAAACCCGCGTAGGCATCCTGTAATTCCAGAAGCTAATTACCATATTTTCTCGGTCGCCATTTGGGACCATGCACGAGCAACAAGATATATTTTAAATGTTTCACATTGCCCGCGTGCGTGGTTGATTCCCGTCTCTGCGCAGCGCATCGCCACCTTGGGTGACGTGCAAATGTATGCCAGCGCCACCTGGCGGTTCCCTCCCAAGGCGTTACGCGCGAGCCGGCACGTTCGTCACACTTCACTATTCTAGCCCCTGTAGCTATTGTAAGGGCCGCTGCTGCTCAGCTGACGTTCCAAGCATGCGTATCCTAGCGTTACTGTATATGGTATACCTTGCACCTAAAGTTAGTATACAGAGTAATTAAACTTATCTGTCGTCAGTCGGCGCCATGGCCTGACGGCACAGGGAAAGTGAACCGGTGACAAACTAAATGACAAACTGCAAGGAAACAGAGGAACCACAGAGTCTTTTGCATAGGTAGTCAATATTTTTTATTTTTGCTTTTCATCATCGAAAAAGGAAAACATGAACAAACAAACGTGGGTCGCAAGGAGAAAAAATGCATCGCAACAAGATATTCTGTACTGCGCAGTGCTACAAGTGTCGAGGGAGAGAGTCTCATATATAAGCTCTTTTTTATGTCGTACAACAAGTGCGTCCCTTCTGTGACAAGGCTCAACAAAACACCGCCGCATAGCGTCAACTCTGCGGACGTAATACAGAGCACCAACAACTCGACCTACAAAACGTATGGTACATACTATATATGGGGTCCAGAGCACACATTCGCAAAACACAACTAGAAATAAGGAACGAAAGTGTCTTGCGTGAGCGCCTAGAAAGACTAATTGTTTAACTTTCTTGCAATGTGCAGAACGGTACCCCTAATCACCTTGGGCCAAGTGGCAGTCTCCCAGTGACAGCTCCATCAAATGCACAATGCATATACAGCTGCGTCCACGTCTGTGCATGCGAGCATCCGGCTCTGTGAAGTCTTGCTCTGTGGAGCGACACCTAGCGGCACTTGCGTGCTCTCACGTGGTGTGGCCAGGAGCATGCGCAGCCTCATTGACATACTCAGGTGCTTTGGACGTGCGGCCCCGTTGAAAGGTGTGCTCATTTCACCGAATATGCACGCTCCCTGAGGGCACTTTCGCCGTCTCGGCTGCAAAAGATGACGCGTTCCGACCGAAAGCGACTCGAGGGAGCATGTACCTTCGGTAAAACAAGTGCACCTTTAAACAGGGTCACACCTGCAAAGCACCTGAGCATGTCAATGAGGCCACGCATGCTCCTGGCCACACCGCGTGAGAGCACGCAACTGCCGCTAGGTGTCGCTCCACAGAGCAAGACTTCACAGAGCCGGATGCTCGCACGCACAAACATAGATGCGGCTGTACACAAAGTTCCACGTCGGAAAGCTTGGGTAGTCATTTTAGTTTGTTGACGCAGCGACATGCATATTACTATACAAAACACCCAAAATTAAGTGGCCAGCGAAACTGGGGAGACCGAAACTCGACATCATTGACAGTAATTGTGGACGAACCCATGCGCAGGAACAGCGCGATCAATTAATGGTAGCACGAGACATAATGCATGCGAGAGAAAAGGGAGCAAAAAAAGGTGGGACATGCATATTTCAGTGAATTTCAGAGAGCCAGTCGCAAAGGCGCTTCCTCGGCATCGCACATTCTGTGACATAGCTCGGGCGAAGAAAATGAAAATCTATAGACATCTAGAAACAGACATTTTGTCGTTTGAAAGTATACGTCGAACGTGTATACTATACTGAAATCACCAGCAATTCACCGGAGAAGTATAAATTATTAGATTATCCCGATCATTTTGTATAGAGCACACCACTGCTGTGCATACTATACTATATATATACATGAAATGTAAAAGCATGCACACCCTGTACATTCAGGATGCGTCATGCAAGCTGGCGTATATACAGGGAGGAGAACCACATCCCCGTAAACATGGCCAATTTCAGACTGTTTTTTCAGAAGCTTTTCTTTCATCTTTTGTAGAAAACGGTAATATGTAATTTGCTATAGTGTGTATAGCTGGACCTTTTCTGACGAGAGAGCAGCTATGTTAACTTTTCTGGTCTTTTTTGTATTATTAAGAGTCACCTACAATATGCCCGTAGTGTACGTTGGAAAGAGAGTCGGCATAGGCATGAAAGGACTAGGTTAAAAAACGGGAGAGGAGACGCTCATCGTACGCGAGCATGTTGCCTGTTGTGCAACCAGTATCATATCTGTAATATATATTTATCAAAGATGCAATATCTACCTGCAATCCTTGTGAAAGGCATATAGAAGTCTTGTTTTAAGTACTCTGCAAACTCGCATACCTTTTTTTGCGTGCTTTTTATAAGTACAGAGCCGCGGCACGAGTATTCACGCAAGTGCAGTTGAACAGCCACCCCATTTGCACTTTCTACTTCTCCCGTATGTTACTGCAGAGTACAAAAACGAGAAAAAGAAATACTCCTTGGAAACAACAGAAACAAATCTTGTTAATGCTACTTAAATATCAACAAATCATAAAAACAATAACGATCAAGCATCAAATCGAAAAAAATCAACAAGACCCCCGGCCGTTCCCTGTACTCGGATATACAACGAGAAGTGATGAAAAGACAAAAGAAACCTCGCAGTAATTTTAATTATTTCTTACAACGAAACCATATACGTATACCATGGTAATGAGCCAAAGGTGTGTAAGCCTGAATATTTAAAAAGAGAAAGAGATGGATTAAAAAAAGTGCCTTGCCAGACAGTTTTAGGCGACTCTGACTATAGTGTGTGAGAGAAAATGTACATTGCTGCCTTCAACAGCCGCTCGTTTAAAACTCTTAAAGTTCTGACTGAATCGGTCACAATAGGGAATATGGTGAAGGGATACGACGGAAGCGTGCAGAAAGCTCCCTGAAAGAGTCAAAAGAAGAGGACACTGTTTATGCAGTGGGAGGGTCAAAAGACGACTCTTGACTAGACTGACCCCCGCAGCTTGTCCGACACGGCGTTCGAAACATCCCCGTTCCCATCTTCGATGCTCCCTGACCATGAGAGAATATCCGCATGGAGCCAGAGACGTCCTTACAAGCTCCACCCTGAGCGAGGCAGTAGCGAGTGCGCCTGCGAAATATTGCTCGCAATAAGAAATAAATATTGGACCACCGACGGACAAGTTTCACTCTTTTCTCTTTTTTGGCACATGGATCGTGTGTGAAGCAGTCGTCGTGAAAATAGTTTCTGCGAGATAATGGTTCGCAAAACAGCAACAACAAAAAACTTGTTCATGTGTTCACTGTGCTCGCAGTTTTTATACAGGGTTTCGGCGAATGCTAGCTGAATAGAGGGCCACGCTCATACTATGGCCCTTTTTTTTTTTTCACCTGACATTGCGCGCATGCGTTCGAAAGAAGTCGCACCAGTAGCTCTCCTGACAATGCTCTCTCTCCACCTCCTATCATATAACGCGTGTCGTCAGAGATGTGAAGCAATCATAGACTGGGTGTGGAGAAGTCAAAACGCCAGGCACAGCACCATGGCACCCAGTAAAAGCATCGACGGTACACTATCACAGAAATTCTATTTCCGAGAAGTGGGTGTCATTGTGAGCAAAGCTCAGCTACAGAAAGACTGACGCAGCAAGACCACCACACTGGGCACCACTGAATTCAGGAATTTAGTCAAATTCACCATCTTGTAAGCGCCGATGGGGCAGCCACGCTCTCTCCAAAAGGCTTTCAAGACACCATCATTATACAATTCGACAGTGTCCAGTACTGTACCTAGAGCGATTCTGTGTCTAATGAATAACTCTTCGGAGATCAGAAAGCCCACACACACTGCTGAGGTGCCTAAAAAGACGCCACGGTTCGATCGCGCGGGATTACATTCCTTATCTGTGAGGTCTTGGTCAGAGCGCAGCTCGTGCCTGGTCCGCTCCAAGTTTGAGAATATGCGCGTATCATGTTGTCACTCTGCTGCCTTCGGCACATGCATAAAGACTGTTGTTTTCTGGCAAGTGAATAGCGCAAAAAGAAAGCTTTTTCTTGGGCGAGTTGGTTCATGGCTGGAGAGGAATATACAGCAGCACGAAAAAAAGCCGCCGAGCATGTACTCATCCCGTCTTCCTTTCTTCCTCGCTACTGACATTTCCCATTCAATGTCACAGACAGCGTTGTAGACCACTGAGGCCTACACAGGTAATTACCACGATAGTGAACAAATGTTTTTAACTGCGCACGCTCGAAATGAGGCGGTAGAAAAATGAGCATAACTGTTGATGTGTGACACGTGGTTGGACTACGATTTAATACAGCTGTTACTGTAAGAGGCTAAACACCTTCCTTTCTCAGCAATGTGTGTAGCTAATAACCTATTTTATGTGATGCTGTATAGCAAAACGTATTAATACACTTCGAGCACTTTACATTTTTACTACACGTCTTTGCACAGCAGCAAACAAAAAAAATTGTGAACTGAACCCACGCTTCAATTTCAAACCACAACCCCACTTTCTGAGGATCAGAGTTTGAAATGTTCAAGTTAATATAGCTAATCAACAATATAACCTATCTGAACCTATCTGAACCAAGCGAGGCATCCGCATAAGTTTAGCTTACCGTCTAATTCTGTGATGCTGCACAACCACGGCTTCATAATAACAATAATAATAATAATAAGTTCAACACCAAACGCCTCTTCCGCGTGCTAAATATATATAGCTCGAATCGCACACTCAAAGAGTAAAATGTGCAGTTTTGAAGCTAAGTTGTAATGCATAATTTGCCAAGAACTGGCATTTTCGTGCATGTACGTCGAGAGAAAAATAGATATTCAAAAAATAAGGACAATACTCGCGCAGCAAACGTCCGCGTGTTGTATTGAGCATACGAACGGTCAAACATGTAAACTCATAGTAAAATTTTTTAACGTGTTCGGTATTCGCTGTTGACACAAAAATAGAAAAAGAAAGACAGTTAAACAAGGGGAGCAAGAAAACATCGCTCTTCATCATGAACTCAGAATTATTGACAAACGGCAAATTTTTCACCCCAAATTCATACATTCTGCAAATCGAAAAAGCCAGCACCATGACACCGAAGTGTATCTTGTAACATTTTATCTCACAGTACTTCCCCCTGAAACAATGCCGAAATCACACTGCTGTCTCAATAATGGCGAAATTCAAACCTTTCGACTCGTACTCTCAAGGCAGTGATCACTTCATCATTGGGCTGCAAACAGCCCAACAGCACGCACACACACATAAAAAAAACGTGCCAATAAAAAAAAGCGTCTCTTAAACACTTCAACAGTATGCATATGAAGACGCTCTTAGCGGCGATGAAACATAAATAAAAAGCTCGAAAAACGACATCTCTGCCAACGTCCTTCTGGCAAGTAAAAAAAAAAGCACTTTAATTTATTAGAAATCTTGCACGAAGAAGTTCCAGGGTGGTGTAATCTCAAGTCCAGCCATCATCACTTAGTTAGATTTTTTTTGCTTCCGAGAACCTAACTTGCACTGATACACCCGTCGGAGCATTCCTGTTTAGCTCACGGTGTAAGAATAATCAGGTGTTCACACTGAGTGCGCCTAAGTGGCCAGATAAGGTTAGGTCGCGCGGTCGCGCTGTGCTGCGAGCCGTCAGATGGCACCGCGGCTAACGTACCGAGAGCGCGGTGCTGGCGCATTTAAATTCCTCTGCTTCCCCCTTTTCGTTCTAAGTGGTGTGAGTAATACCTAAAGCGCAAAAAAAATTTGTTATTTCAGGATAAAAGGTAACACTTTAACAGGATTAAGTATTAACACAAAAATACCTTGTGCGAGGAGGGTGTGAACATCAACACAGATAGTGCACATCACGTGCGCTAGTATTTTTGTCTGTTCACGATATTGCTCGATACAAACAAAAATAATTAGAAAGAAACTTTAGCCAGCGTGCTATTCCTCCGTCAAAATGCTTTCCCGTGGGTATTAAATGCAAAGAACTTCCATCCACGTGCTTAGATGTAGGTGCATGTTAAACAGCCTTGGATGGTCAAAATCAGACAGAAGCTCTCCACTATGGCATCTCTCGTAATGAAATCGTGGTTTTGATGCATAAACCCTCATTAATAATTATTACCCCTCTAATAAAAGAGAATTGTTACTGCCTAGAAACCCATTTCATGCGTACCAATGCTTTCATTTACACAAGAAATCTTTGGAGCATTTGCGCTTGTTCAGTGTGAATGCGATATAAAAAAATATTTAAAACACGCAAGTATTCACTATTAAGTACACAAGAGCAATGCAGTTGTTGAATGAAATATATAAATATTACAACCACGCAAGTATATCATACACAGCACACTAAAGTAATGCGGTTGTTCATGGCTAGATGTTGCGATGCGAATTCACATATTTATGCCAACGATCACCGTCAGACGATCACTGTCAGACGGCACTTTGAAGAGAGGCACACGCTCCGCACAAGTCCGAAGCCAGAACGGCAATTCGGTACAAAACGCGTCCTAGCCATTTTGAAAACCTTTCAGCAATTTTATGTCACCTTCGTCGACTTAATAGCATTAAACATACGCGAAGAAATGAAACCTGGCTTCAAAACAGCGCAGTCGCACATGCCATCAAAAAGACCCAGAATCAGCAGCATCCATGTTTCTGTCGAGCGTGTTGCCGAGACCGAGATGGCTGATCTGGTTCGTCGTAGCGCCATCTACGAGGTAACTGATAATGGCCCGAACATTATCTAGACGTGCTGGGATTGCACTTTTCAACCCATTGTGGGGATAGTGTCAGCACCTGTATATCTTACACCGTGGTCAAGATCTGTCTACTGCAGGTATGTCACATGGTATGCATCTTTCATTCATTCGTCAGTTGGAAAAGTGACGGCTTACAGATAAGCATACAAGAATCATGTCCTATATACGCTCGGACAGCATCATATAGTGGCACACGCTCGTGATCTCACTATAGCCTTTGGTCTCTGGTTTAAGTACGAGTGTCGCAGAGTTCCGCATGTCTAGATACAGAGATGTCATAGAGGCAACACCACCCACACGACACATCATCACACCAGCTTGAAACACGCGCACTTGCAAATCACTGCAAACATGAACTACAGTATCGCTAATCAGTGGAAGCGATGTTTTTCAAGTACCAGTCGTGGCACTTTCCTGCCGTAGTGATCCACCGGGGCAAAACGAGGAGAACGACTGTTTTGAGAGATAGACATCAGCCAGTGCGGGCTTGACGACTTGTTTTCGACATAGCAGTGCAGCAGTGTTTCAGGTTTAGACGTCACGTTTTTTAAATTTGTTTCTTTTTCTTGGTTTTTGCTGAATTCGTAGTGGACGATTGACCGCAGGCAAAACAACCTGACACGTACATGGCATTTTGGCACGAATGCACAGGCCTCGTTCGCGTTTGGGGCCTGTCTTCACGAACACAGTCCGGACAGTATACATTCAGGAAATTCTTGAGTGAAGCTCGCTGCTTCAGTTATAAGTACGAGAAAAAAAAGACTGAATAGTTTTGTATTCTACCAGTACCTCAATGCTAAGCACAGACTCTTAAGAGCGCTGCCGAAGTTCGAGAACACAGCATTCCTCTAAGCACAGCACCTCATGACGGCAACGGGGAGCCACTGGCATCACGAAAGAGCAGCTTACTTCTACAGACCATCATTCACAATGTGCATGTAATACGATAGCTCGTGAAAGCTTTGCGAGTGCCCTAACTACTTCTAAAGAATCCCTAGTCATTACGTTCGACCAAAGACGCGGTCACCATGTTGACGAACAGCGCCTAGTTATCGCTTGTATTACACACGAGCCTCTTCGCGTACTGTTACCCTGCAAATCAACAGCGTACCGTTAGTCTACAGCTTCACGCACAAAAAAACATTTGAGAACGACCACTGAAGTGGAGCTTTCAATGCTGCTTCGCTCAGTGGCGGATCCAGAGGAGGGGGTGATAGGGGCGCTCGCCCCCCAAACTATCTGTAAGCACTCTCCCCTTCTATTCAGTGTTTGTAGTCCACCTCCTATCACTCATTGGGACAAATGAGTGAAACCACTGTGAGCACACATTAAGAGTACTCATGCTACGAAGGGGTTTTTCTGCTAGTTAAAACAAAAGGTCATGACCATGCACACCCCATTCTCCGGTGTTACTTTAGGTGACCCCCCCCTAAATTGATTGGCTGGATCTGCCCATGGCTTAGCTTAAAGTCCTATGCACAAGAGTCCGGGACTTGCTGTCTACACGTGCACGCTTGCGCGACTGTTGTATTAGGCACTGATGCGCGAATGAGTTCATAAGGAGCCGAACAATCTGTTCCCATTACAAGTGGCACCTAAAATTTAAAATTTATGAACGCAAAGCGTCGTCTACTTCTCGGTGCACATATGTGTGCTATACAAGCTATACATGACGCCATCACAACCTTCTTTTTTCTCCAACTTCACACGACCATTTCACGTGACGCGGTTTCACATGCGAATGTGTGTGATGACTTCACAGCGTTGCAGCCGTGCATCAGTAAGTTTCATTCACAATGACGCTTTTGTCACTCATAGGATACCGAGACGAGGTTATTTCAAGCTTACGAAAAGCAAAGTTGCACCCGTGTCAGTCCCCGACAGTGTCAGAAGCAGTGGACGATGCCACGCCCACGGTGCCCAAAAATTATTGTCGAACCTTTTGACGTCACGACCGGACCCACACTTTGGTGGGCACATGCCGGCACACCAATGCCAGACAAATGTTTCGCTCACACGGGTGTTACAACGCAAGTATACCACGGGAGTATCCAAGAAATTAAGCGATTTCGTCATACGTAGCATTAAAAAAAAACGGGGCAACGCAAGTAGTAGCTAACTGTCCTTCTTCTGATTCGCTAAAAGGGGAAAAATTTTTTTTTTGGCTTGGGCTGAGTACCAATGGGGTTGGAGTGACAACACAAGGGAGCAGAAACGGGTGGCGATGCCTCTAGGGAGAGGCAGGCGCCGAAGCAACAGTTCATGGGGCGGCAAGGAAGAGCTAGCTGGCCTGTTCCTTCTCGTCCTCTTTGCAAAGCTGGCCGAGTTCGCGCACGGGAAGGTGCTTCTGCAGGGGGTCCCTGAGGCGGCGCAGCTCTTCCTCGATCTCGTAGAGCTCTTCGCGAAGGGCATTGTAGCGGGACACATCCATGCCCTGGCGGCGAGCGAACTTGTAGAAGGATATCAGGAACTGGCGGTCCCGCACTTCTGGAAGCACGTAGTCCTGCGCACAGCAGAGCGACAGCACTAAGCTGTGGGTATACAGAGACGGTTCACAGAAACCTGATGCTGCACGTAATTATCGGCACCAGTTTGGCGGCATCGGAGCGTACGCACCTGGCGGGTGACGACGAAGTAGGCGTACATGGCCATGGTGGTGCCGTAGGTGATGAAGTAGGTGACGGGCTCCATGATGTCCCACGAGTACTCCCACCAAGTGAGCCTAGCCAATATGCCGAACTGGACGCCCATCAGGCCCAGCCCGAGCCACGACAGCAGCGTGGTCCGCCGCTGGGAGAGCGACATGAGCTCGCTCTTCTTGCGCTCTAGTGGGCCCAGCTGCTCCTTGACGCTGTGCAGCCGGTCCAGCAGCTTCCGCTCCTGCTCCAGCTGGTGCTCGTTCACTGTCAGGCTCTCGTACAGCCGGGCCACCAGCATCTTTAGGTCGGACAGCGTCTGCGTCTCCTCACTCGTCAGGCGGTCTGCGACACACATCAGGTATCTATATATGTCTCGTAAAACCCAGAACTTTTCTTCAATCTTATTATTTGTTTTCAGTTGACTATTGTTAGGTACGACACCGCAAACATATAAAGCGACTTACAAGAACTTGGATCGTATGTAGGGCAATAAGTGTACTAATTCAACGGGTCCCACTTTTGTGGCGACAAAGTACGGCGCACTTGTAGTTCTCTGAGCGAGTTTAGCTCTCTCCCCCCTTTTCAGATTATATGCTGGGGGTTTATGCCCCGGGTTTCCCGGGTTTATGTCCGCATGGTTCAATAGTATTTGAATGGCGCGAGCTTTTTTTCCCATACCGCTGTGATCATTTGTTCTGGCTGGCATTATCCCGATGTTCTAAAGGCATTAGAAACAGGAGTGGGAAATAAAAATTATTGCACAAAAGAAAAACAAAACATGCGAGAATGACAAGATACGCACTGAAAAGTAGATAGCTTCAAAACTTACTTTTAGTGGCGGCAGGAAGGCAGCTATATAGTTCCCTTGTCTTGGGTAATAATCGTAACGTGCAACTTAGTAAGGCGAGATGGCACGCAATCTTTTAAGTAATGGTTTGTGTATGATGACACATAACAAAAAAAAACTTTTTAGAGTTTCATCGGAGCGATAAACATTGGGAACACCTTACCGCAAGAGAATTTATCCCGCGATTGTACGTCAGGTAGGAAAAGGGGACATCAAATACTGGAAAACGCGATATTTCTGCAGCTGTGTATATAGTTAGCAGCTTGGCTCACCAGCATCAAGTCTGGTAAAGGTAGTCCGATCTTCGTGGACGATACAGGCTCGAATGATGAGAACAGTTCGATAAAACATAACAAAAGGCGCGGTTTTCGAATGATCACGACGGTGTGCGCTCACTGAATCAACCAGATAGCCAGCAAGAAAGTCACATGCACTATAGAGGCAATGAAAACAACTTGATCTGCAAAGTCTCCAGTTGGTAAATTACATACAATAGCCTAACTCACACTCATGGTAACACTAATACTCCTGACACATGTGGCAACATGAGTGCACTTTGAGCGAGTGTACTTATGTTCACTAAGTGTCATTTTGGCGGTTCGCTGCTACACGAGAAAGCGAAGTGTACTTTGAGAGCGATGACAGTAGTAATTGTTGGGTTTGTAGTGCAATATATATTTGTTAGTTTTGCGCCCATGTCTCATCGTCGGACCACATTGTCTTCGCGGAAGTAGCACCAGAAGCACACGCTATTGTAAACGACAAAAGAACGACTCGCCTACACATGTGCAAAATAAACGACACGACGGATGCTGCCATTGCACAGCATGTGCGCCGAATCCACGTAGCGGACGTGGCTGCAAACTGCCCGAGAGTGAGAGTAGCGAGAATGTTTGTTGATTTATGGCTTGTTTTAATACATAGCAAACTCCCTTATAATGAAAACAATAGTTTAAAAATAGTATGAGCGCTGCTTTAGGCAGCAGCGTATTTTTGCGCAAGCTACTGATACCCAGGCTACATACACACTTGGTCACAGCGAAGTGAGGTTGGGAAAGGCACTTCCCGGCAAGTGTACTTTACAGCGAGTGACACTAAACTTGCTCGCGTGACAGCGCGCAAATGACACTCACGGCTAAGTGTACTCGCTCGAAGTGCACTTAAGTTGCCACGTGTGACAGGGATATAAGCGCTGTTGAGCTTCAGGACACCCCAGTCAGGTGGTTGGTACCACGGAGCTTAACCTTAAATTTGAGAGTAACCTGACTCGACAAACGTGTACACCTTACCGGCTGGTATATATAGAAAAGAATTAAGTGGTTGCGTGAATAAATACAGAAAAGAGCAGAGACTTCTAGCCACGGTATCCAGAGTTTGTGACGCGTCTGCGCGATTGCTTTGTACTTTTTTTATTCGTGGCTCACCATGTATCCTCAGCTGTTGTTTGATCAATCAGCGTGCAGAGTAATGATCTTCGCAGTGCGTGCAGTAAGGAGTCACGATAAATAGTCTTCTAGAGCAAATATATCACAACAGATGACGGTGCGTACGTTTAAAGAGCACATCGGTAGTGCCAGATTTGCAAAGCTTATAGTGTTTACACGCTGTGGAGATGGAAAACAACGACGAATATCAGTTGAATACATCAGTAAAAGCAGGAGAATTGTTACAAAAAATCTATGACAATTTCGTACCGCACGTGGGGGGATCTTGAGTCCGACACGTGTGTGCCTTTGCGCTTAGGCAGCACCCGTGTACGAGAAAAATACAGACAGCACAGTTCAGCGGTTCTCAGGTACAGCAGTTGACAGCGGTTGTCATAACAAAAGCTGGCAGGCCATGCGCCACTTGAGAACAATGAATCTACTTAAAAAAACAGAGCGCGTTCAGTGTTATAGCGTGAACGATGCATTGTTTTAGTGCATCACATCTACTGATGTGAACAGGATGTATACAAATGCAGGACGTTCTGTATCGAGTAACAAAACAATGAATGCATATTTTGGTGGTTCATTCAAATTTATGTTTTGCTTAGATGATTTATAACAACATTTATGCTAACAGTCATGAGTTGATTGTACGTGAGCTGCTGTCTTTGTATGCCCGGGGGTGAAGGACTACCTCAAGCCATTCAAATAGTGGTGCCTTTCACCTCGGATCGCTTGTATTGTGATGAATCAATAAAATAAATCAAAATCAACTAAAAATGCTGCCATTCATTCAAGTGCTCACCTATAGATGGTGGTTCAACGAGGTAGATCTGGTTGTTTAGTGTTAGAATGAAGTTTTCTCGCAGGAGAGACTCGATGGAGGACGTCGATGCTATGCGCACGCCATCTGCAAAAGAACCGAATAAAAGAAAATGCTTGTCTTTTTCTTTTTTCTCGGCCACAAATTGTAAAACTTATCATCTGAGATCAATATTTCTTGTTGCCTATTAGAATGAATTTCTTTACACATATGTATACAGTTGCTACTCTATACGACGATTTAAAGATAGCCAAGAAAACTCGCTCCATTCCGAACCAGCGTATGTATTGTATCAGTGGCTAAATTGTAAATTTTATAAGAAAAATTAGCAAAAAATACGAATGATGGCAAAAAACTTAAGTTTCTTTTCGCCTCTCCTCGTGCCGAGAGAAGGATGCCACCCATGATTGAAGCTCATCAACACAAATTCTTTTTATGATCGCAACTTGAAGCTTGACAGCGTTAACTTTGCCATATTTAGAGGACCTCACTACCACAAAGCTTGACCACATGAAAAAAAAAAAAGAAGTCGGTACCATTACAGCGGTAACACTTAAGTTTAGATTTTTCAGTGAAAGGATATTTTTGGCGCACGTTCGACGTTCAACTTGGAGAACTGGGCACTTGCATCCATAGGTAGGTCACTCATGAGTTACTCACTCACTGACTTATACTCAGATCGAGTCGCGAGCCTGAGCTTGAGCGAGTCCGGGTGAGTAATACTTTTCATGAGTCTGAGTCCGAGTGAGTCCCTGCAGAGCTTGAAATGTATTTCATGAGCGAGTCTGAGTGAGCTCTACAAATTTTGCCGACCTGTGCTTGCATCATCTTAATACGGTTCGAGACTTGCTTGTGCGAAAAAAGCGTCGCACGCGTGACAGGTTGTTTTTTTTTACGGCACACTGTATTTAGCAGTGCATAATGTTTTGATCTGTTCATAAATCAATGCTACACATTATGTATCCTATACCGGGTGTTCAATGTTAAGCTTTATAATTTTAAAAAATTAGGCTTTCGATGGCACGTGAGAAGCACTTGTGCAAGTAAATTAAGCAGCCAGGAAGACAGAAAAGTTAGATGATAATTATTGCTGTCAGCGGCCCAATTAACTAAAATGTAATTATTAACTTTTTTACTGGCTGCAGTAAGTTGGCATGTTCACATTGAAAAAAATGTAGGCAGTGGTTCTTGTACACAGTTTCAGTTGGAAGATTTTCTTTTTCTAGCATGCCTTTGCTCCGAGATATCCGGCTCCAAGGTTTGTCTTTGGTGGGATTACGCATACAAGAGGATGAAGGTCCGCGCAAAGCTCCTCCCTAAAGTGACGCATGTGTTGCATGTGCTGTTTAGTGTGTGAAGAGGGTGGAAGCGTAGGCATAGGTGATATAGTTAGCCTTGCCCTCTCAGCCGTCGAAATAAAAAATCGAAGAACACTTGCAACCAGTATTGTAACACGCAACTGCAGAGCCTCTAACAATAGTGGCAGATTCCATGCCAAGATAATGGGGCGAGCGGATAATCTGGATACCAGTAGGCATGCATAATTATGACTCAAGAAGTATGGGTGGTCATTCCCTGGGCTACGCGAATAGCGTGACTGCTGATGTCCGAATACTGTAACGTTTATTAAAATCAAGAGCAACAACTTTACCAATAATAACTGAAACAGCTTTATCCTTGCTAGCGCATATTTCCTGTTGCTTATTTCGGTCATGCACAAATCTCATCAAAACTCACCTCTCAAAACGTCAATGCCCCAAAAAGTGTTTAAAGTACCTGCCTTCAGTAGCAACGCAAAACGTGAACCACTCTCGCATCGACTCGATGACTCGGCGCACTACTTCTGCAGAAATACTCGCACAGGCAAATCTTATCCTGTCTTTCATGCCATTAAAATCGCTGTGATATTTAACGTAGCCCCAAAAGAAAAAGTCGAGCTGAGAAAGGTCAGGAGATCTTGGTGGCCAAAACATCGCTCATGCGCACCCGATTCACTGTTGTGGAAAACGTCTGTCCAACCAGTTCTTCGTCCTGGTAGAAATAATACGTGGTGGTGCTCTATCGTGCTGAAACCATATTTTGTTCTAATCATTCAGGGAAAGACTGCAGACAAGGTCAGCAATGACAACACCTACTATTTTTTCTGTGTACATCTTTCCAGTCAAGTTGTCTTCAAAAAAGTGAGGTCCGATGATCTTGTCGCTGGTTATGCTGCCCCACACATTTATATTCTGGCAGAGGCAGCAAAAGCAAGCATCAAGTTCGCTAGAGTGGGTCTTCTTGTGCCCAATAATGGGCGTTGTGAAGATTAATACTTTCATTCTGACAAAACCAAGCTTGATTACTCCGAATTATTCTGAGCAAAAAGTCATTTTCTTAATCAGTTTTGATGAGGCCCCAATTGTAAAGTTAACTCGCCTTTGAAGTCCACCTCATTTAGGTTCTAATGAAGGTAAGTGTGGCCTCGCCACGGTGGTCTAGTGGCTAAGGTACTGGGCTGCAGACTTGCAGGTCGTGGGATTGAGTCCTGGCTGCGGTGACTGGATTTTCGATGGAGGCGAAAACGCTGTAGACCCGTGTGCTCAGATTTGAGGTGCACCTTAAAGAACCCCAGATGGTCGAAATTTCCAGGGCCCTCCACTACCTGATATTGTGAACGTGCTTTATGAAGACATAATTGTCGAAGAGATATAGCGTGTAACAATTGTAGTGAAGGGAGTAGTGCAGTGTAATGGAGAACAAAATTAAAAGGAAGAGGCTCGGAATAATTTCATTTTTATAACGGACGAATTCTTCACAGCAAAGTCGACGCAGCCCTCTATCAAAAAGGCCAGCCCCTTCGACGGTTTTAGCAGATTTTTTTTAATTACGAGAATATTTATATGGACACTCTCTACAGGCTTTCATCCTTTTACGCTTTTATGAACACCATATGATTAGCACTGTCAAAATGAGAGCCTATATGTATTGCCCTTTCACTTGTTAGTAGGCATTCGTTTATGTATTTTATTGTGTTTGTGTCGTTTGCCCTGTATTCCTAACGAGCTTATGGCACGAAAAAAACACGAGAGAAGGACACGGAGGAAGAAGGAGGTGGCTAGCTTGCAAAAAGTAGTCGTGTTGGAAGACGCCGTTGTGGATGATGAGAGAGTTCAAAGGACACTAGAACTCGGGCAGAAGTTTTGTTTCGGGCCCCGCCTGAAAGCAGCTGAGGCCTTGGAGATGGAAAGAATGCAAGCGGATCGGTTACCGAAAGCGGAGAAGGCTCGTTGCATTGCTGAGTGGCAGGGGTCATTGCGAGCGCGAGACAGAAATTGCAAATGCTTGTATGAGGATTCATGAAGAGCTTTGCACTTGTCCTTCTCTCCTGTTTTTTTTTCGCACCATAAACTCGTTAAGAATGAACCAACTCGCCCAACAAGTCACTCTGCCTTATTCCTTCCGTGAAACATGCACCAACGAGCGCAATAAAAAGTTCTGCTTGAATAGATTTCGTCGTCCCTGTCATGTTCCGTATAAAGTCCAAATTAATAGCTTTTGTCCGTACACTGTATGTTAAACCCACGCATGAAGCCTTACGAGTGCTATCGAGGAACACTGCTGAAGCATAAATGAAACAAGCTCTCCCTCTCCACCGCACGGAGGGCGCAAGTAACAATATCACTCTGCGTGCGATGCCTGTCGTCAATTGATACTCAACTGAAAAGGAAGCCCTGTCTGTCTTTCGCTTGACGAAAAAGTATGAAGAGGTGCTCAGGTAGCAGGCTGCGTGACTTGATCTACAACTATGAACTTCGAATATAAGGGAGCGTTTGCGAGTGCCAGCCCATGCTATTTCAGCAGGCATCAGCGAACGGGTCGTGTACTCTTCTACGCATTATATTATCACTGCACAAACACAGATCTTCTCCTGGTTGCGGCCATATTCCCATACACAAACACTTTGCAGTCTCGCGAGATCAGATGAAAAGAAGTTAGCTGCAGCCTGAGTTTGTTATAGGGCTGCATGCTCCTATTGCATGTTGCAAAATGTGAAGTCGTTGAAGGCGTTAAGAACAAGGGCGCATGGTAGTGGCTCTGAACAATAATGTTTACTCCATCGGGGCTAGATCCGCATTCATATTTCGTTCTTCTCTTTCCCTACATCCTAGTCTCTACCCCCAAGACTACTCCCCATTAGTATATTTTCAACAAAAGGGTTTTCTGGCCAAAAAACTGTTGAAGTCACCTAAAACTTGGCGTTTTCTTCTCAAATACCCGAGATTGTAACTGTTGAACTCTGTTAAAGTTAATAACACTTCCGTACTGGACACTTTAGTCTCATCTTTTGAGAAATTTGGATGTTGTGGCAAATTTCGCAATGTAGATGCGCTCATTCTTAAGTTTAGTGACATTGTGCGTGAATGCCTATTAAAGTATGGGCCTCAAAAATATAATAAATGGAACCCCAAATACCCATGGTGTCATAAAGATGTAGTTCATCTCACTCGTCGAATAAAAACACGTAAGAATCGGCATTTCAACATTAATTGTAGTGCTTCGTCATTTAATGACTTGAAAATAATTTTGAAGCTAAATAAAAAATCTAAGAACTACTACTTCAGCAGTGCCTTCGCTACACTTCTGAAAAAAATCCATCCAGGTTCTAAAGGTAGATTAGTCCTCCATCGTCTAATCCATCACCATTTATTTTTGATGGCCAATTCTCCTCAAATCCTGAAGCTATAGCAAATGCCTTTAATAATTCAAATCTATTTTTTTCTACCAATAACGGCATCACTACTTCGTTCCCCACGTGCAGTGAACCACCTGCTCTTTGTAATCTTGAATGAAGCTTCTCTCGAGTACATGACGTTATAATAAACCTTGAGGTTTCAAAACGATCTGGCAAAGAAAGTGTTCCAAGTATGTTTCTAAAGTGGTATTTAGAATGGCGTGCTATCTTACTGTAATATTCAAAAACTCAATAATCTCTGAAGTACTTCGTCTTGCCTGTATTTAAGTCCAGAAACAAGCAAATTATTCCGAATTGTAGGTCAATATATTTGCATTCTGCCAGCTTTAGACTTTTGGAGCATATCATTAACAAGTACATTGTAGAATACCTAAATCCACACAATATACTTTCACGATACAGCACGGCTTCTGTACTGGCTATTTTACTGTTATACAGTTGTTCCAATTCACGCACGACATTTCTTCTTCCCCTAACGACCGAAAAAAGGTTGATTTCATATTTATGAACTATTCAAAGATTTTTGACATAGTTTGCCAAGTCAAACTTCTTGCTTTTTTACAATTTTTTTTGTCGTCAACACGCTGGTTATTTAGATAGCAGATTACTTGCTGTCTTGCTCAAAATTTGTGACGTTTAACCCCGCCAAGTCATCTGACGTACAGATCACGTCGGAAAGGTCCGGGCCTCAAGGCTTGGACCGTGGACCGCTTTTGGTCATTATCTATATTAGTGACGGAGAAGACATTATTGGTGATGCTCAAATTGAACTTATAATGTATGCAGACGATTGCGTTATTTGTAAAACCATTTCAATACTCAAGATAAAGATACCATGAATGGTGTTTTTTTTCGTCATTTGGTTTTTTTTACGTCATTCAACATGGTAAACTTGATAAAGACTGCAAACACAACCTTTTCAAATAAGAAACAGCCTCTTCATTTTACATATACTAATGACAATGTAAGTGTAGTAGGTGGTATGTATAGTTTAAATACATTGATGTAACTTTCACAGCAAATTTAAAATGGCATATGCACATCGAAACAATCTGCAACATGCTCTTAGAAAACTGTAGTGTTTCCGACGCACATTAAGCAACTCGACAAAAGAATGCTGACTGAGAGCGCATAAGCCTTTGTTCAGGCTCGCTAGTTGTTAGGTCACCTCACCACAAACATGACATAACTATGATAGAGAGAGAGATAAAGGTTTATTTAGAAACAGTTCCGAGGGAAGCCCGTTATCACCCTAAAGTGGGAAGGTTCCCTAGTCCAGGAACCCTCTGGCTTCGACTGCCCTCTTGGTCCTGGCGACAATTTCGCTGGTCTTTCAGATCCTCGAGGACGAGCTTGGCCTCCACCGTTTCATTTGATGGTCGTCGTTTATTAAAAAAGAGCAATACTGCTTACGTTTCATTGCTATAACCAGCGTTCCTCGCCTTTTTCGCATGCGCATGTTTAATCGCTGCAGCCGCTCTCGAACATCGGTGCACTTGCAATCGTGCCATTCTCCTGCATGAATAGGATAGTTGACACTGGTTCTAGCGTTCTAGCACCCGTATCCTTTGTTGCATCTTCAGCCCACCTGATTTGATCCTCTAAATATTGTGTCTGTTATATCAACCGAGGATTGTTTTGTTTTTTTGTTTTTCTGCAGATGGTCCATTTACGGAATGAACTTGATTGGTATCTGCGTGGACTCGATGCTGGGAAATTAGAAGAAAGAATTGCATAACATGTATTTTTGTAAATTGTATTTTTTAAAGGGGATAAAAATTTGTATTTACACTTACTATGTTTTGAAAACTAAGACAGCAGTATTTGTAAATAAACAACACTACACATGCTGCCATCTCGTTAACTGTTTCACCTTTTCGGGGAAACAGATTTTTTTTTTCAAATATCAAGGGGCAAGTTTCTATCTCCACCAACTCTTCAATCTTCATCCTACCCCGCCCCCCTCCACGCCACGCCACCGCCAATCCGATGGACCCCGCTCCGTTGACGTGCCGCCGCCGAAAGTGGAAACACCGGCGCGCCGCCGCGGGCAATTTTGGTACCCGCGCACATGTCTACCTTCAAGGCCCGTGGACACCACAGTGGGGAATAGTAAACGGGAAATTATGAGTAACAATTAGGTAGTAGTGCTATATACAGTAAGAAAGTAATAAAAGACCGCAGTGGAACAACTCATCAGATATATAATGAAGTTAGTTGATGAATTGCGCAAAGGACTGAGTGCAAATATGAACAAACAAGGTAACACTATATTAGTTCCTCTACATGCTACATTAGCTCACTTGTAGTGATAAACTTGAAAGCAAAATAATTATAACACGTTAATATTTTTTTTCTTATAAAATGCCAGCCTCACGAAAAAGCTTGTTATGATTGATGGCAATAATGTCATGGAGAAGGTGGTTTAATTGCTTTGCCCTTGCGGTGAAAATGTGACTGTTCTTACTTCTTCATTCCCTTTATTTCTCCCTGCTTTTCTCTTTCTTTCTGTAAGTTTCTTTTCGCGGAGTCACTGTATTTTTTTCAATTTCCTTTCTCTTTTTTCCCCAATTTCTTTCTTTCTCTCATGAGTTTCAAGTGCTCAATTTCACTGAACAGAGTTTTCATAATAATAATAGTTTACGTTTAACGTCCGTAAAGCACGATAATATTACGAAAGACGCCGCAGTGAAGGACTCTGGAAACTTTGACCACGTGGCCAGGTTTTTTTCATGTGCAACTTAATCTAAGCACAGGGGTCTTGAGAATCTTCACCTCCATCGAAAGTTTTCGAAGAGATTTCGTTTAGCTCGCACCTGCTGTACTCCGTAGTGGGGCTTGTGCAATTGCTGTTGCGCACGCTGTTGGGAATGTATAAGACTCCGCACTATAGGGAGCTTGCTTGAACGGCGGCGACGTCATTCACTCTGGATAAGCAGCCATTTTTTTTGTCAGAGGTGGTCAGAGAGTGCAGGAGCGCCGTCGAGTTTGCGAGCGTTGCGTAGCTCGCAGGCGCGATCGAGTGCGAGCTCGACGCAAGTTTAACTACAAGAAGTGCCGTGCACGATGTCAGCCTCACTGGAAGACTACACCGCAACGCTGTACCAGAAAGACCTCGACCAGTACGGAGAAGAGACGAGAGTTTGCTCTGATGAGACGTCAGACTCTGGAGTTTTGCGGATACGCAGCGCCACCTGTTGACCCAGTTTTGAGTAGTGCAAAGCCCGACTCTTTTGCACAGTTTGCTGCACAATCAGGTGCAACTACAGTGTACAAAACAACGACTGAGCTAAATAATAAATGTATTTGCGCATTGAACACTCAAAAAAAGAGCTACAAATTTCTCTTCCCTATTTGAACGCATTACCAAACCACTGTGAAGTGCTTGCTGATTCACTCGCCTAAACGACGGCAAAAACAAAAGCAGACGAAACAGCTCCAAGTTCTACAAAAAAAAAGACCCCAGTTTGTGCTACTGTTGCGTTGGGAATTTCCATGGACGTAGATGCCTTCACTTTTACTGATTTCCGCAGCTTTTGCAAAGCAAAATGGCGATAGCGCTAAATACAGGCCATTGTGAACGTGTTGGGTAAGCGAATACTCGCGTTCACCACACCCGTTCGCTTGAGTAAGCGTGATTATGTAGATCCCCTGTTGTTTTGAGTAGCCTTGACAGAGAACCGTGTTAACTTTCATTATGAAGTTTAACAGACCCTCTGACCACGGTGCACGAAGTGCAACAGTAGACAGTTGACACCCGGCCGATAAATATCGCACGTGCACGCTGAGACCACCAATAATCTGAAGTTATGGCCAGCACATAGCATTATGCACACTAGGGCTTTGAAGGCATTAAGTGCAGGCTTTAGCTAGGAATGCAAATATGTGCGTGATACAGGTACGTAAATGGCAAAACGAACGCGACCACAAACAGTTTTTTTTTTTCGCCGTTGGTCTCTGGGATTACTGGATCTATCTTGGAGGCATCGATTTGGCCTTCCCTTGTTGACTGAGAAAGGGGACACGCATGTATCCCCATTTGCAGTATATACAAACGGAAGACAACCATCAACAGAGAATTCGAGCATGCGTAATAGACCAGTTTAATGCAGGCCCGTAACTAGGGGGGGGGGAGGGGTTTCTGACTCCCCCCCCCTCGAAATTTTTTTGATGCTTTAACTTTTCGGGTGATACTAAAATATTTACACGCCTTCACAGCGACCACCAGCTCCCAAAGTTACACTGCAACTTTCCTGGCATTGCTTCCCTCTTCTTCCTTTCTTCAAACCTACCCTTTTACCAGAACACCTCAGCGCTCCCTCCCCCGCACGCGCACCTGCCCTATTTGTACAGCTTTGCACTTCGCCTTCGCGTTCCTTCGAGTCTTTTTTTTTTTCGTCTTTCACACCGCAGCAGCTACTTTATTGATTCCAGATGCTTTCTTTGTGCATTGCCGCTGGAGAAGTTATCCGTCTGTGCGAACCGCACGTGTCGGCTTTGGATTCCTACGAAAAGCGCGTCTACTTCTGTGAAGGTAAACAGTTCGACAGCAACAGCAACACCAACACGATGTGCGCAAATTTGCCAGGGAACGAAACCCCTAAGCGGAAAAACTCAGCGGCGCATTCCGAGGACACAGGCTGCAGGGCAAACTTTTCTCAAACTGTAGTCCTCGCCACCGAAACGAATCATCGAAGATGAGATCTACTGAAAGACTGGCATATCCGAGCAACTTCGAACAACCTTAACCACACGCAAGGAAATCTACCTCTTCTGTACACAGAAGCTATATGCGCCTCACTACAAAGCGTACAAAGCGAGGATACAGCTGGCACACAATCCGGCACCAGCGGTCAACTTTCACAGGAGAAAAAAAACGCCGCCAAGCTGGGCTGCGCGCAAGAGTACAGAGGCTGACGTCACAGCCTACAAAGTGCATTTTCGGGGGGTCACGGCTATTTAATTAGCGCAGCCCAGAGAGAATTATGCAGGCGCCCAGAGAGCCGTCTGTGAAAAGGTGACTTTTTCACAGGAACGGAGCAACACCTCCTTTCTGGACTGTACCACGGGAGTGCAAATGTCTCGGCAGTGCATTCTTGGGGGTTCACGTATATTAAGGGGAGTATGCAGTGCCCATGGAGTCTTCTGTGAAAAAGTCTTTAAGTAGTGTTAATCCAGTTTACTGCAGCTGGAGTACAATAATGGGCCTGCATGCACACCAGCTGTAGTGGCGTTCAGAAAACACATGCGCCACGCGGGAGCCGGCGCGTTCATCACACTTCTACATTCTAGCCACTGTAAAGTGGATAAGAGAGGAAAAAAACATCGCCCGCCGTTCACGCCAGGCAGTCGAAGCAGTCTTAAACATCTTTTTGGAGCCACTGGCCACTCCTGTGTGCGTGCACAGGATTGTGGCAGCAAGATGAAAAGACACTCTGCAACAACGAAGCAAAGGAGTCTTGCGTCTTCAAGAAAGTTCGAACCGATGAAGCGGACGGAGAAGAACCGCCTCCTTCGAAGGATAAAACTTCGCCCTCCTCCGCACTGGTGGAAAGCCAAGCGCGTCCGAACTTCTGTAGCGACTCAGGAGAATGCATCGGTTTATATGAATCACCTGAGAACGAACACAAGCAGGACACCCATGCGCCGCCGGGAAATGATGGTGGCCGCAGTGCAACTCCAAGTGATCTTTGTTCTACAGTCAATGCTGGGCAAAGCGACGTCTTTACCACTGGGCAATGCCCAAGGAAGGTGAGTGGCATGGCACCTACACATTCTGGTTCGCCTCCCCTCTGTGCGATGAGTGCGAATATTTTCGACTTGGGACTGTTTGTCTCGAAAAGCAATAATGTAAATGATCCAGAGACGATGGAGAAGCTGCTGCTCAATCCGTGGACCCCTCTGGCCAACTATGATTATCCAGCCACAGGGAAAAGGAATCTGAAGTTCCAACCTCACTGGGTATATCGTTACCCATGGCTTGTTTATTCAGAGAAGCTTCAAGGAGCATTATGCAAACATTGCGTAGTCTTCGCAAGCGAGTGTGCAGGAAAAGGGGAGCACCAGCGCTTGGGCTGTTTTGTAACTAAGGAGTTCACCAATTACAAGAAAGCCATGGATGCCTTTAAGAGCCACGCATCCAGCAGTTATCACGCCATGTCAACAACGCTATCAGAGAACTTTTTAGCAGTCCGGTCCCGCTCACAGCATGACATCTTAACACAACTTGACCACGGCCTTAAAAAGCAGGCGGAAGAAAACCGCAAGAACTTGCTGCCAATAATAGAAACAATCCTTTTCTGTGGCAGGCAAGAAGTACCGCTTCGTGGCACAGACGACTCTGGTCCGATAAATATGTCTGAAGTGCTGCCATTCAAAAATGATGGAAATTTCCGCGCACTGCTTAGGATGAGAGCAAAATGTGGAGATGCCGCCTCGAGAGCTCACATGGAAACATCTCCGGCGAATGCGCTGTACACGAGCCCAAAAATTCAAAATGAGTTGATCACCCTTTGTGGTAAAATCATACAAAGAAAGATAGTGGAAAACGTCAACTCAGGTTCGTGTTTTTCAGTTCTAGCTGACGAGGCCACTGATATATCTCGCACCGCCCACATTTCCCTATGTGTAAGGTACGTTAGACACGACACGTCGGGAGTGCCCATTCTTAAAGAAGATTTTGTAGATTTCGTTCCCGCGTACGATCTCACTGGCAAGGCACTGGCAAGCACAATCCTGAACAGCCTTAGAGGTCATGGCTTTGACCGGAACCTACTTTGCGGGCAAGGATACGACGGAGTGGAATCAATGAGCGGCCACCTTAACGGTGTTCAAGCCTTCATTCGTCAAACAGCGCCCATAGCCTTGTACATGCATTGTAGCACCCACTCGTTGAACCTTGCTCTGCTTCACGCATGCAAACTCCCCAGCATCCGCAACTGTTTGGGAACTGTATCCTCAACCTGTACGTTTGTGAGAGCTTCGCCACAGAGGACGAACCAACTGCGAGACAAAGTAGAAGATTTAAATTAAGAAAAAAGAAAATCAGTTCTCTCCTTTTGCCAAACAAGGTGGGTAGAGAGTCACGATGCACTTCAGCATTTCCTTGAACTGTACGTGCCTATTGTACAATTCCTCGAATATTTGGAAGAAGAGGCCGCGCCATCTGATACTTCATCAAAAGCTTCTCAACTGCTCAATGCCAATACAAAGCCCGAGTTTGTCGTTTCGCTTCAGATCTGTAGCGACCTCTTCTCTTTGACACTGCCACTTTGCAAGTTTCTTCAAAAAATTGACTGTGACTTGGCTCAAGCGTGCGATCACGTAAAGAATGTTATAGACGTTCTTTCCACAAAAAGGGCTAGTGCGGAAACGGAATTTAATAAGATTTTTCTGAAGTTGCTCTCTTTGCTGAAGATCACAAATGTTGAGATGGCCCTACCACGCATCACTGGAAGGCAGATGCAAAGAAGCAACATACCTTCTGCTACTCCCGAAGAGTACTACCGGAGGAATGTGTATTTGCCTTTGCTGGCTGACTTCGAAAATCAATTAGGAGACCAGTTCGATGCCCATAAGAAGGTTGTGGTTGGCCTTAACATGCTGCTGCCAAAATTCTGCGCATCGGCTAGCCTTTGTGATATTGATGATGCAGTGCAGTTTTACCTTGGCGACATTCCTTCGGCTAATGTCATCGAAGCAGAGTTCACACTGTGGGTGAACAAATGCTGCCAGATCGAAGAAAAGAATCGCCCAGCTTGTGCTTTACAGGCCTTAGAGATGTGCAACCGCGACTTTTTTCCGAACATCTACAGCCTAATTTCTATCCTGGCGACTTTACTCGTGTCGACGTCGACCCCGGAATGGACTTTTTCCACACTGAGAAGGCTGAAGAGCTACCTTCGAAATCATATGAACAATGACAGATTGACCGAACTAGCACTGCTCAGCATCCATCGAGCACATCAAGTGACCCCAGAACAAGTCCTCACAGAATTTTGCAAGTTGCTGAGAAGGAAAAACTTCCTCGTTTAAACTTCCCTCTATGTTTCAAGAGTCGATTAAAAGCTAAACCCAGTTAGCCCAAGCTTCAACCCTTCTATCCTTTCGCAATTACGAGGATGATGATGTTTGATGTTTTATGGCGCAAGGGCCATTTCACGGCCAAAGAGCGCCAGTTCATCTTACTAAAATTATGGACAATGATTGTGATAAGCGGCTGTATAAGGGCCATAAAATTCCTCGCAGTAAGGCGGGTAAAAAGATACAAGTAATAAAATCATGACCATGCGGTGAAAGGTGTGTGTGATGTGAATAGATGACAAAAGTTGGTGATAATAAAAGACGATGGTGCATATGTATGGCATTAGCACAAGTGCCTCACTCGTTCACACCCTTGCGTCCAAGGGCCGTGAGGCATGTGCTTTCTTGTGTAGCCACCGCAGCAAAAACCTCTCTGGAGAGGTCATGCTACGGTATGCCCGGGTATATGACATGAAAGCTATGAATTTCTTTTAAAAACGCTAGCAATGATTTATAACTAAAAAGCGGTTCCCTACCGGCAAACATTGCAGGGTGTAAAGGTATATGTTGTCGGTAGGGTAATGGAAAGTGTTGTTTTCTTACAGTGTCCAATTGTTTGCACTCAATTAAAATGTGAAGGACTGTCAATGCTTCACCACATCTGTCACACAATGGTGGATCGCCACCGGACAAAAGGTGTGTGTGTGTCGTGTATGTGTGTCCTATCCTGAGTCTCGTTAGTATCACCTCTGTATAACGCGATTTCGATACGGGCGGCCAATGACCAAGGTGTGGCTTAATAACGTGTAGTTTGTTTTGTGTGTGTGTATCCCACTTGCTCTGCCAGTATACTCTGAGGTTTCGTTTGAGGGATGGTTTAAGATCGAGGGCCGGGATTGATATTGGTGTAGGGGCAGTGCTTTTGTGCACGAATGCAGCGAGCTGATCCGCCCTCACGTTGCCTTGAATCTCACGGTGCCCTGGCACCCAGCACACTACAACATGTTGTTTGAGTGTGTAAAGTGTGCATAAAATAGAGTAAAGTGAGACAAGGACTGGGTTTTTTTGTTTTTTAAGACTGTGCAGAGCCGTTACCACACTTAGGGAATCTGTATAAATTACTGCTTTTTGTATTTGTAATTGTATGATGTGTTTAGCTGCCACAAGTATCGCGTACTCTTCCGCTGTGAAGATACTTGTGCGTGGATGTAGTGGACCAGCATTCGAAAAGGATGGGCCTACAGCAGCGTAGGACACAGAGGAGTTAGTCTTGGAGGCATCTGTGAAGAACTCAGGACATGTGTATTTGTGTTGAAGTTCCAAAAAGTATGTTCGGATATGGGCAACAGGTGCATGTTTTGTAACTTCTAGGAAAGACACATCGCAGTCTATAGTCTGCCATTGCCACGGTGGCGGATATGCTACAGGAGCCATTAAACTGTGTTCTAGTGAGATTCCAGTTTCCTCAGCTAGACTCTTCAGGCGAATAGAGAAGGGCTGCCTCATCGAAGGCCTGTTTTGAAACAAAGTTGAGCTCGACAAATCATTAATAGTGGAGTATGAGGGGTGCTTCTTGTCTGCTTTCACCTTAAGGTAATAAACAAAGGACATGTATGTTCTCTGCAGATGAAGCGACCACTCATTTGACTCAACATAAAGGCTCTCTACGGGGCTGGTGCGAAAAGCACCCGTAGAAAGGCGGATGCCCAAATGGTGCACGGGGTCCAGCATCTTCAAAGCACTTTGAGTCGCAGACTGATAAACAACAGCCCCAAAATCTAAGCGGGTGCGAATTAGGCTTCTATATAGGTTCATGAGACATTGCCTGTCACTACCCCACCTAGTACGTGACAACACTTTTAAAACATTCATGGCTTTTAAACATTTTGTTTTTAGATACTTGATGTGCGGTACGAAGGTCAACTTGTTGTCCAAGATTAATCCTAGGAATTTATGCTCCGTATTAACAGACAGACGCTGACCGTTCAGTTCAATGTCGGGTTCTGAGTGCATGCCTCTCTTTCTGGAGAACAGGACACACGTGCTTTTTTGTGGGTTCAGTCGGAATCCGTTTTCCTCTGCCCATTTTGAGAGCTTGTTTAAACCTAACTGAACCTGCCGCTCACACATTGCCAGATTGCAAGACCTAAAGCCAAGCTGGACGTCATCCACATATGTACAATAAAACATATTGCGAGGGATGGTCAAGCGCAAGGAATTCATTTTTATGAGAAAAAGTGTGCAGCTAAGTACACCACCTTGTGGAACGCCTGTTTCCTGGACAAATGTTTGAGAATGAACCGTGCCCACTCGGACACGGAATGTCCGGTTTGACAGGTAACTTTTGATTATATGAAACATTCTTCCGCGCACGCCAAGGTTGGATAGGTCTCTCAGAATTCCAAAACGCCATGTTGTATCATAAGCCTTTTCGATATCGAGGAACACGGAGAGAAAATATTGTTTATGGACGAAGGCGTCTCTGATCTGTGCCTCGATACGAACAAGGTGGTCTGTCGTGGATCTACTCTCTCGAAACCCGCACTGAAATGGGTCGAGCAAATTGTTTGTTTCAAGAAAGTGTACAAGTCGGCAGTTTATCATTTTTTCGAAGACTTTGCACAAGCAGCTTGTAAGTGCAATAGGCCTATAACTCGAAGCTAAAGAAGGGTCCTTGCCCTCTTTCAAAATGGGAATAACAATAGCCTCTTTCCAGGAGGTAGGAATAGTGCCAGAAGACCAGATAGCATTGTACAAACAAAGTAAGGTTTTTCGGGTTTCGTTTGGTAGGTTCTTTAACATTTCATACATCACACGGTCAGAACCTGGGGCAGAAGTACTGCAGGAGTTCAGAGATGTTCGGAGCTCAGCAAGACTGAAAGCTTGGTTATATTCCTCGTATCTAGTGGATTTGTGTTCAAGTTTCTGCTTTTCTATTCTTGTTCTGTATTTTTGGAAAGTGTCAGTATAGTGGGACGAGCTGGATACCTGTTCGAAGTGTGCACCGAGGAAGTTTGCCTGATCTTCCAAGGTATCACCCTGAGTGTTTACGAGTGGAAGTGTGTGTACTTGTTTTCCTGCTATCCTATGGACCATGTCCCAGACTTTATCCTCCTGTGTGTATGAATTAACCCCTGATAAAAACTTCTGCCAGCTTTCTCTTCTGGCCTGCCGACGCGTTCTCCTGCCTTGAGACTTTATTTTCTTGAAGGTTTCAAGATTTTCGGCTGTCGGCGAGTTCCGAAGCAGCCTCCAAGCTCTGTTTTGCTGTTTGCGCGCGTTTCGGCATTCAGAGTTCCACCATGGCACACGTCGTTTTCCAGGGTGTCCATTTGTTTGTGGGATGCATTTTGTTGCAGCATCGATCAAAAACGCTGTGAAGTAGTTCACCGCAACATCAATGTTCAAAGTACGGATGTCATTCCAACCTAGACTAGCAATAGTATAAAACTGTTCCCAGTCGGCTCTGTTTATGAGCCACTTGGGAACACGTGATGGACACTCAGTTACTGTCGTGCTCAAAACTACGGGGAAGTGGTCACTTCCGTACGGATTACTGACGACTTTCCACTGGAGTAGAGGCACAAGAGATGGAGATACTATGCTCAGGTCTATGGAGGAGTAGGTGTTATTGGCGAGATTATAATAGGTTGGTTCTTTTCGGTTTAGGAGACACGCGCTCGACGAGAGAAGGAACTGTTCGATCAGTCGACCTCGCGCGTCATACCGAGAGTCTCCCCATAGCCTGCTATGCGCATTAAAGTCTCCAAGGAGAACATAAGGTTCCGGAAGTTCATCAATTAAAGAGTGTAAATCACGTTTTTGTAGCTGATAACTAGGAGGAATGTAAATCGTGCAGATTGTGATCAGTTTATCAAAAAGAACCGCTCGAACAGCCACTGCCTCAAGGGATGTTTGGAGTTGTAAGTGTGTGCATGCAATTTCTTGATTCACTATGATGGCAACACCTCCGGATGATGTCACGGCATCATCACGGTCCTTTCGAAAAATAACGTATTTGCGAAGAAAATTTGTGTGTTTTGAATTAAGGTGTGTTTCTTGTACACACAGCACTTTTGGTGAGTGTTCGTGTAGGAGTTCTTGGATGTCGTCAAGGTTTCTGAGAAGGCCCCTGACGTTCCATTGTATAATTTGAGTGTTCATGGTGAATGTAAAATAATGCTGTGTGTACGAAAAACAAGTGGCTGTTTAGACGGGGAGTTTGAGTTCACTTAACAGGGCCATCACCAGGCCCTGTTATTTGCTTTTTTGTTTTCTTGGCGCGCTCCAAGGAGCCACGCCGCTCTTTCGGCACCAAGGGTGCCGACGTATCCATTGCCTCCTCGGAGGCACTGGATGCCCGCACGTGCGGGCTGTTAGTTTGGATTTTGGGCCTCGCCTGGTGAGGGGAGGCCTTGAGACCCGAAGACTCTGGAGTCTCCGGTCTCTGTTTGAGAGTAGGCAGTGTAGCCTGGGCTACAGCCGCCTTGGGGGCAGGTGCCACAGCCGACGGCTCGCTCTGCGCGGGCCGAAGGGGTGGCGAGGGCTGGTGCGGCGGTGCCCCCTGACGCGCCGCATCAGCGTATGTAGGTCCATAGAATGGAGCGACTCTTCGCCGTGCTTCCTTAAACGTAATGTTCTCCTTCACCTTCAATGTAATTATTTCTTTTTCTTTTTTCCAGTATGTGCAGGAGCGTGAATATGCGGCATGGTTTCCTTCGCAGTTCACACAGTGTGCCGGTTCTTTGCAGTTCTCGGACACGTGGCCTAGGACTCCACATTGTGCACAAGTCTGGCGACCACGACAGGTCTTAGAGCCATGGCCATACTTCTGGCATTGGAAGCAACGACGAGGATTTGGTATATACGGCTTGATAGATGTTTTCGTGTACCCTGTTTGAATGGAATCTGGTAGTTTACTGGATGCAAACGTGAGTATCAAGTGTTTCGTTGGAATTTCCTTATTATCTCTTCTGATGATAATTCTCTGTACATTATTGACATTTTGGCTCTTCCACCCTTCCAAAAGTTCAGTTTCGGTGAGCTCAAGTAAGTCTGCATCAGATACCACTCCGCGAGTGGTGTTCATGGATCGGTGTGGTGTTATGGTGATCGGTACGTCACCAAACGTTGAGAGGCTGTTTAGCTTTTCATATTGTGCTTTGTCCCGAATTTCTAGAAGAAGGTCTCCGCTCGCCATTTTGGTTACTTTGTATCCAGCCCCGAGAGTTTCCGTAAGACACCTGGCAACTACGAAAGGAGATACGGTCCTGGCTTGCTTTCCGGTTTTTTCACAGTGAATGACGTGGAAGTGGGGAAAAGTTTCTATTGGCTGGTTGAAGAGATTTATGTCGTCGGTGCGTACCCGCTTTAGGCCGGTACGATCAGATAGTAGAGGAAATGCGCCTTGCATGCCGGTCTTATTTTTGTTCAGCAGCGTTGGCGGCCACCCACCACGGAGCCCAACAAGGGGACGCTGCAAGTCTACAGGTGCTGAAAGCTTGCAGACGTCAGCCGTACAACACTGCCATAACCCAATGCGCCTAGACCAAGGTAGGCTATTTGCACAGGGTTAACCCTTGCCGCCAGGAAAATTGGAAGTATACAGAAGAGAGTAGAAGACAGGAAAGATGTAAAGTGAGAACAAAAGACGAAGATGTAGGGAGAGAGAGATAGGAAAAGGCGACTGCCGATTTCCCCTGGGTGGGTCAGCCCAGGGGTGCCGTCTACGTGAAGCCGGGGCCAAAGGGGTGTGTTGCCTCTGCCGGGGGGCCTTAAAGGTCCAATCACCCAGCGTCAGCTCAACCCCCAGGATCCCCTTTTCCCCGGACACGGCAAAGCCACGCACGGCTAGGCGTGGGAGGGAGTAGAAACTCCCCCGTTAGCTCGGGTCCGTGGTGTCGCTACACACCAAACGCCTACTTGCGCAGGCACCCCTGCGGGGGCAATTACGAGGAAACTATCCAGCAAGCAGAATGTGCGAACGGTAACAAGAAGATCAAAATGTCGGGCGACTTGTTTGTTTGCTTGCATACATGCTGTCACGGACTGCCATTTTCGCGACCCGGCGTAACGGCAAATTAACAGGCGCCGCACTCCCCCGCTGACCGGTGGAACCGTTCGCTCATGAAAAGACTAGCTTTTAGTGCAGGGAAGTACTGAATGGGGTGTTCTTCTTCAAACGTTAGTCGCCAATGTTTGATCCTTTGTACCTACGGCGGCGTCGGCAGGGTCGTCAAAGGCCGCGATGCACCCCGAACTAGCTGTAGACTGCAAGACGCACCGGCTGAAACCAAGAAAACTGACCATTCCCACAGGCAAAACTGCTTGTGGACAAGCCGTATGAGAGAACCCCAACAGGTTGTCAGGCTCGCTCAGTTGAGGACCCTCTCCTAATTAAAAAGGGACGTGGTCAATATATCTTTAGGGTGGAGTTTCTAACAATGAAACGTGCATAATTGGACCCATGTAGAGGTCTCTTTTCCCCCAGGACGAGAATCAGGGGACACGGAGGTCGATTTAAGAGCAGGATTTCGCCTTGCTAAGCAGTCTAGTTGCTGACCAACATGGTGTAGAAGGAGATCAAGATGTATCCCTTAAGTGGTTGTGGCTCCGTGTCGGCTGGCCACCTAAACTTAGCCATTCATCTAGTTGTGACGCGAAATTAACGTCTGTAACGTAGGCATCGGTACTTGAATCTCGAGTAAGCTCAACCTGCCCGAGATCGGCTTCAAGCACTAGCCTCCTGAAAACACCAGCGCTGCAACACCGCCAACATCGCAGTTGTGCTAGAACTCTCTCTGACTTCTCGCATCCGATCGTCGTAGACTCAACGCTGCCGGTCATCACAGGTATCCCTTCACCTGTTTATACCTTCGGACTTTCTCATCTGTAGTTTTATTGTTGGTTAGTTTTGTGTAGTTTGTAATACTTCTCTCTTGTAAGCTGATTTATTGATTTTATATATAGTTTGTTAGTTGGTATTAAAAGTTGTACTAGATTCCTCTGCAATATTCCTAGATTCCTCTGCAGTGCTGCAATATCACTAGAGTTTTGTTTTTCCCCACATACGTCTCTGATCTCTTCACTGTCTCTGCTTACGTACGGAACGACCTAACCTGCTGCCATTCCTGTCGCCGACTTCGCGCTGGCGACGCTAGAGTGGCAGCTTGTAACACATACATACCGTTTTTGTACCGCCGTTACATTGTGTTACTTCATCAGGAGCCGTTGGTCGCGGTGTCCCCTGCTTTGGTGGTGCTATTGTCCAAACTTATTTCTTGCTTTAACCAGAATTTGAGTTTGACATACCAATTTCTTTATTTGGGTACAAATAATTGAAAAGTACCATCGAATTATTACAAGTAAGCGATGTACTTGTTTTATTCATGAAAATAAGCCAGTATAAATTTTGAAAAATGGCAGCCGTTCTACACGCACCCCCCCCCCCCCCCCCCCCCCGAAACAAATTCCTGGGTACGGCTCTGGTTTAATGCACAGCAAGCAAGAAATTGATGGAGAATACCACTGCAAAGCGATAATCACTAGGGCCATTAGTGCCGGATAAAGCGAGCTTCGTACCACTGATCGCATAGATTGTTTGTTCATGCACTTCACCACTTTGGCATCATGTGTATGCCCATGTTTAGCGCTTGCCTCAAACTTGATGTCATGCAATGCCCGCTTGCACTTAAATTGTCAGGGGCATGCCGAAATAAATAAATAAATAAAACATACTTTCCATTCTGCCCGCATTTCGTTTTGATGAGCTTCCTACATTTATGAAGCGAGCTTGTGTTGAAGCAAGAAGCTTGCCAGGTTCTTTATTTTCAGAAAACCGCGCCTCAACACCAACGAGAGAGGAGGGCCTATGCAGGTTCGCTTGCTGACGGCTTTCTGTGCACTACCCAATTATGGCCGGCGCGGTGATGGGGGCGGGGCGCTGGTGGCAGTGTTTCTCGCAGCGCCGCCTGAGCAGAGTCTGACGTCTATTCTGTGTAAGCGACGTACGCTTGTGGCTATGCGTCGACAGCTCCGATATTCATCAATTTCTCATTATGAGGATAAGTTTGATTACCCGAGAGCTGTTGAAGTCGAGAAAGGCAATCAAGGACCAGAACTTTGTGACGAGTGGCTGGTTGTGGAAATCCTGGGTGAAGAAATTCGCCGCCGATACCGTGATAGTCTTCACTCATGTAAGAGGTGTTAAATTACTTAATTTTCCCAAAGATGCAAATGTTTGTTTCTGTTCAGGTTAAAGTCCCAGTGTGTTAACAAGCCCCCGTCAACGTCTTCTTCATGGACATGAGTGATGATGATGTCCTTGCCACGCACTGGACATGTATGGCCGGAAACAGCGAAGCCTGCACGCATCCCACTCCTCTGTTATACTACGAGGAGTATGACGCACGTGTACGAGAAAAGCACTCCTTAATTTAACACGTCTTACTTGAGTGACGATGACTACAGTGTCGGCAGCGACTTTCTTCACACACGGCTTCCGCACCTGGTCACTCTTCATAAAGTTATGATGCTTGAGGGCTTTTCTGGGTTTAATCTGCTCCAGAGATTTCAAACTCGTCCTCGGAATGAAAAATTCATGAATATCTGAGCTGTAGACCCGCCGCCACAAGTCCATGTCGCTTACACAGTCGCCCGCACGAAGCGTGAATGGGCCCACTGGGAGAAAATTCTCGTCTCTTCTTCGTACCCCTCGAGGTCTTTCTGATACAACGTTGCGGTGTAGTCTTCCGGTGAGGCTGACATCGTGCACGAGACTTCTTGGAGTTAAATTTGCGTCTTGATTGCACTCAATCACGCCTGCAAGCTACACCAACGCTCGCAAAACAAGACTGCGCAGCTGCACTTCCCGACCGCCTCTGACAAAAAAAAATGGCTGCCAACCCAGACTCTATAGCCTCGCCGCCGTTCATGCAAGCTCCCTATAGAGTGAAGCTTATGAAGGGTCTTTATTTTAATACGTGACCATAAACAAAAATAAATAAAGTTGTGACAAATAAATAAAAGGGCCAAGGCCCGTTCGAAAATACAAGTGGTTTTTCCGAGTAGCTTCTCTCGCTGGCTGCCGGAGGTCTACTCCAGTCGCCTTCGTGACGCTCTCCCGCCTCCAATGCGATCACGTGACCCGGCCGTGCTTCCCAGACACCAGCCACCGAGGTCGAAGGTCGAAGGCAGCCACGCGCTTTATTTCCCACGGGTACCACAGAACACCTATATACTACAATTTAGAGAAGGGAAACTGCAGTGTACCTTTGACAGTGCAACGAAAGTAAGGGCAGTGGTGGCGTGAACTTATCCGACCTAGAGATGGCGCTGCTAAGACTCAAGGGAGCGTACGATAGCGTGATTCACTCCATCCTCCACACTAGGTGTGGAGGATGCATAGAGTCACTAAGCTCTTAAAGGATATCCACAAAAGTAACAAGGTAGTTATAAAATGGGAAAAACAGGTATCCGAGCCCACAGAGATAAAACGGGGGCTTAGGCAGGGGTGTCCTTTGTCACCCTTGTTACTCATGATGTACCTACAAGGATTAGAGGCCAAATTAGAGGGGAGTGGATTTGGCTTCAAGCTCTCTTTCGTCAAACAAGGAAAACTCATTGAACAGGCACTACCAGCATTGATGTACACAGATGATATAGTGCTAATGGCCGACAACAACGAATACTTCAAGAGATTGATAGACACCTGCGGTAATGAGGGAGATAAGTTAGATTGCAGATTCAGAAAAGAAAAATCAGCAGTCATGATTTTTAATGATAATGAAGGTAGTGAGCTTAAGATACAAGAGGTCACGCTAGAGATAACGAATAAATACAATTATCTGGGCATGTGGATGAGCAACGGGACCGAGTACCTAAGAGAACACGAAATATACATAACGACTAAAGAAAACAGGAATGCAGCGGTGATGAAAAATAGGGCTTTGTGGAATTACAATAGGTATGATGTGAGAGGAATTCGGAAAAGTGTCATGGTTCCTGGTCTGACTTTTGGCAATGCGGTCTTGTGCGTGAGATGACAGATTCAAGCAAGATTGGAAATTAGGAAATGAGGAATAGATAGGCTTTCTTTAGGAGCTCACAGCAATACGCCAAATCATGGAGTTCAAGGTGATATGGGACGGACGTAATTCGAGCGCCGAGAAGCTAGCAGCAAGATAAAATTGGAGAAGCGATTGAGAGAAATGGGGGAAGAGCGTTGGGCTAGAAAGGCTTTCAGCTACTTGTACATGAAGGTTTTCAGCTGCTTGCCCGCAGGTTTATGGGCGTTCATTCGCTGCTTTTGCAGGGTGGTATTCGCGCGCACGGCAGCCTAACATTACTATAAATGTTTCCGCTATGTGGCCACGTGATCGAGAGGCCTCAACTGGCAAAAAAAAGCAAGTAAGCGCACATTGTTTATTGACTATCGTGAATGTAGCAGTATACATGTAAACACGGAATGCTATCACTCACAGAGTTGAACAATATATGCAGAAAAAAAATCAGTAATAGTTATGTGTTCAATAAAATTGTCCACTGAAATTGTGCAACTTTGTATCTTGTCTCGTTCAGTCAGACAATGATATTTACACCCGACACCCCTTGCACAGTACTTGGTACCATGCTGCGCATTGTCTTTCTCACCACACATGTCCTCATAAAGTGCTGTTTCGGTACGATTAGCTTGAGCCCCAACATGATATTTGACAACACATTGGCGAGAGCCACATCTCACTGAATAAAAAGAATTGACCGCAAGCTGTTGTGCTAGCTATCCCTGCATATAACATTGTTTTCGATATTGTGTTTAATATCTGTGTTCTTGCCTGCGCGTCAGATCTTTTTATGACGAACTAAATCAACTTCCAGTGGCGCTAAGCATGTGCATCCTGTGAAAACACCACCTACAGGATCATGTTGAAAAGAAAACTTGGTTTACGTTTCAAAAGAGGTAAAAAGGTCTCAGTGACAGACACTTCCGTTGAGTAATAGTTGGCGAATAATGAAAACCTGAGTCACATTTTCAGCAAGTCAACATTCTTGTGAAAGTTGTCAAGGATGACAAGTTCAGAGATTGAGCTACCCTTGCCCTTGCTCGCCGACTGTTGATCAGCTGACACACGAGAATCAAGATGCCTGTTAGTGTTCCCAAAAGCACTCATTTGTAAGAAAGAAATTATTCACCAGTGAACAGCACTCACAATACACTGCACATAACACTGCACATACAATAGGGACATATGGAACACTAGTAACATTAGACAGCTGAGAATTGCTGGAAGCTACGGTAGCAATGTTGAAAAAATAGGCAGTGAGTAATCATTGCAGTCAAATCTGTGTAATGAAATTTTCTACGATGATTATTCATAAATTAAGGGCCATTTCCTAATCTTTCAATATTTGCATGTCAGACTGAAGAGTTAGATGCACAGCACAATCTGCTACTTCTCCGCTAAAGAACTTGTCATTTGCTTGTCTGGGAACACAGACAACAACCTTTGTAAATATTGTTGCTCCCACCTGTTGTGAGGTGCACATAGTAATTAAATTTTTGCATGCAAAATAACCACTGGCTTCTCCAATCTATGGGGCGTTGTGCCTAAATTATGGACCAATTGTGAGGAGTGAAACAAGTGTGAGAACACGGTGTTGAGACTTCCCAAATGGCTGCACAAATGTGCACGACAAAGAGTGGAGTGCCACGCCAACAAGCATCCACACCAACCAAAATGTTCAAGTGGACTAGATATTGCAATAGATTGAAGACTAACAGTTAGTGGTCTGTAAGTCAAAGTTCCCCTTGTTGGCCTCACTAGAATTTGCACAATTGTAGCTCATATGCTCAGACATCACAAAGCTTGTTCATGCTGGGTTCCAAAATTGCTTATTCACGAACTCAAACACCAAAGGATGTCAAGTGAATGAGCATTTTTGGACTGCTACCAATAGGACAGGGATGATTTGTTTTCGCACATTTTTGCACAGGTGACGACGCTTGATAGTGTACGCAATTGCAGAACCAACACAGTGGTGCCACCACTCCTTTTCACAAAAACCAAAAAAATTTCATCCAATTAGCTTACTCCAATTATAAAATGATGGCTACCATTTTCCAAGTCAAAAAGGGCATTTTTAGTATTTGATTTTGTGAAATGTAGGCCACAGTTACAGCTGACATATACTGTGAAAAACTCAGCAGAGTAAAAAGTACAATAAACGGTGATGACATCACAAATTCACATCCAGAATCATCCTCCTAATGACAACGCGCATCCTTGCACCAGAGTCAGAACGAATGGGAAGTCCAAATATTTTGGTTGGGAACACACATTGCACGCCCTACACATGGTACTGTCCTACACATGGTACTAATCACATGGTACTGTCCTGAGCCAGCACCATGTGATTAGCTTATGTTCTTTCGCTTGAAACAGTGGCTCGGGGTACGATTTGAAGACAGCGAGAAACGCGAGATCACTGTTCGCAACAGGGTAAATTACCAGGCGGCAATCTTTCATGCAAATTGACTAAATAAACTACTGCGACGGTACAAAAAGTACTAAAAAGTTAGCAGTGATTCTGTAGAAAAGTGAAGTAGGTTTTCACTAAACTAAGCCTAGGAATAAAAACTTTTGCTAATAGGTATTTACTTGTTTGGAACCAAATCGTGCTAACTTTTTGAATGACCCTCAAAGTGTTTATACTTTGCGTTGACAGATGAACAAATGAGTTTGTTTTTGTGCCAATGGCGCATAGTCATCAAAGACACTGCTCAAACGATGGAGGATGTCAGAAGCTGAATTCACATTTTCATTCTTCACTACTTCCTAACTGTCTGCTTCCCTCTTGACATGGGTATCATACAAAACTAGTCCTTTTGGCAACATATTTCACAACAATATCAAGGAAATAGCTGTTAGTACACATTCAAATCGTCAACATGTACAAACACTGGCCAACTCTGATTATACCTACTGAGTGCACTCAGACATTGTTCTGTTAAGAATAAACATATCTTTAAAAATTCCTTGGCATATGTCAGGCCTTTTACATAGAACAAATATTATTACTGTAAAAGCGCATAGCCCTATTTATTTTTATGAGGGAAATCTCTCGATAATTTGAACACCTTGGTGTGCACAACCGCTAATTCTCAATAATTTGAACACCTTGGTATCCACAACTGTTATTTTAAGCTGATGGGAGCCCCTTGTTTTCATTGCTGCTCGCAGAAGTCTATCCAGAGTGATCACAATATTTTGCGATGTCAAACCAAACTGAATTTACTAGAAGTGGAAAACAATTCAACAGCAACATTTCTCAGCAGATGAGATTTCAGTTGCTGTACTGGAGCCCTTGGGCAAGCTACGAATGACAGTCGAGGAGTTGCAGTGAAGAAAATGCAAGGGAATGCAAATTACTGATTACTTTTCATTTTGATTATGTTAACTCTGTCATGTACCTAAACAAACATGTTTTGAAGCACAAATATTATTCTCACTGGCTCACCTAACTTTGCTTCCCCTTCGTGCATTTGCCTCCTTTGGGAATCCCGTCAGTTACCATTAATGACCAGCGGTTATCCTGTCTACGGGCTACTTGTCCAACCATGTACATTTCTTATTTTTGGTTTGAGCTATGATATTATTAACCCCAGTTTGTTCCCTGACCCACTCTGCTCTCTTGTCTCTTAATATCATTTTCCTTTCTAGTGCTCGCCACGTCTTCCCCAATTTAATCTGAACCCAGTTTGTTAAAAAATAGTAGAGACATGATGCACGGTCTAATATACGGGGCAGACTATTAGTAAAATGTATTAGTTGCCCTTCAGACAAGTATGTTTTACTGGGTTGAGACGAAATACTGAAGTGTGAATGCTTGCAACAGCTGCTGGCCACCATGATCAGACTGTAATTCACGGTTGAGCTCCTTGTGACTGGTATTATACAGCGGAACTACTTTCCATAGTTTCCACTGCGAAGGCAAAACAAAAGTGCTCATAGAATACTGAAAGATTTCGGTCAATATAATAAAGCTGAAAACCCTACTGCTTCATCAAAGTCCATTGTAAATTCCACTGGAACAATGAATCCAAAGGGTAATTTATCAATTAGTTTAGCTATACCAGATGAAAACTGCTACAAGATTCACATTAGGATAGTGGCAGAAATTAGTATCCGGTATAGGATAATATTGGATGAAATCAAAATTTGTTTGCAAAAACGCATTAGCGTTTGCACACGCAAGCGTCACTTGGGGTCAAGTCAACTTCTGTGTCTTTCAAGATGATAGAGCTTTCGCAAATGGAGTCAAGGACACACCAATACTTACGGATATATGTTTTGAGTATTTTGGGTCGAGCATGAGTTGTAATGTAGTTGATCTATATGCGATGAGCCAAATGTACAAAAAAATGACGAAACAAGAGGACAGGACAGGTGTCCTCTTGTTCCCTCATTTCTTTGTGTCTTTGGCTCAGCGCAACCACATCACAATGCCATATCAACTAACTCAAATTGAAGCTTGGCTAAGTATTTACTTTTAGCTTTATTATAGTGCAGTTAAGCATGTATTATTATAAAGGTGACACGATTGCACTTCATTAGAAGAAAACATTATTTGGCGATAACAGGAACAGACACCCTAAAACGAAGAGATTGTGCACTGTGCGTTAATTACCAAGCATAGATTGGGCAAATGTCAAACAGTATATAGGTCTACTATGGTTGTTCACGTGTCTTTCATTCATTCTAAGTAACACTGATCTCCGTGATAGCCAGACACTGGGACTCATAGAATTTGATTATTTGGAGCATACGCACTTCGCCGTGTTTCAACTTATTTGCGGCATGAAGAAAATCTTAAATAAAAAAAAAACTGTTTTCCAGATTTCTCTCTGTCCTTTTTTTTGTTTCTCGGCTTTCTTACATCCCAGAAAAGCTCTGTTTTAGTCGTTTCGTATTAACGCTTTATCACACGCTGCTAAGTCGTCCGCGTGCATGCTCTAAGTGCTTGGTTCAGAGGAGAGATAAGCGGCTTTCATTAAGCAGCAGCCAGCGTCGCGCAGTAGTTAAGAAGCTTGCCCTCGCGAGCCTCCTTTTCACTCTGCCATGCGACTTTATACTCACTTCGGGCAGAGAGGGTTATGAGGACAGTTATGAGGCGCATACCTGTGGAGGTGACGGTAACGTGGTCGACGCCGCGGTCTTCGACGCAGATGCTGCGCATGAAGTCTCCCACCGTGCTGCCCAGCGGTCGCAGCGTGAAGCGGCACCGGTCTCGTCGAGAGGGAAGCGGCACCGTGATCTCGGGAAGGCCGTCCTTGTACACCACCGTTACCTCTGCGCATGTGGTATACTGGTCTCACAGCAAGGCACATAGGAATGTGAACACTCGGCTTCCAATAAGCATTGTACACATCCAAGAAAGATTATGACGATGGTGAAAACATTTACTGTAAAAAAGGGTTAGGTTGCACGACTCGTTTCATCATCATCACCACCACCACCATCATCAGCCTGACTGCAGGACAAACGCTTCTCCCATGTTCCACCAGTCAACTCGGTCATGTGCTTGCTACTGCCACTTTATACCCACAAACTTCCTAATCTCATCTGCCCACCTAACTTTCTGTCTCCCCCTCACCCACTTAGCTTTTCTGGGAATGCAGCCAGTTACCCTTGATGACCAACAGTTATCTTGCCTTCGCGCTATGTGCCCTGGCCATGACCATTCTTCTTGATTTAGACAATGATGTCCTTCACACCCATTTTGTTCACTGATAAACTCTGCTCTCTTCTGGTCCCTTAGGGTTACATTTACCCTTTTCCTTTCCATTGTTCCCTGCATCGCCCTCATTTTAGTGGAAACCACTTTGTAATCCTCAAGGTTTCTGCTCCATAGGTAAGTACCTGTAAAATGCGACTGTTAAATACCTTCCTCTTGAGGGATAGTGGTGTTGTAGGCCCGTGCGCTCAGATTTGGGTGAATGTTAAAGAACCCTAGGTGGTCGAAATTTGCGGAGCCCTCCACTACCGCGTCTCTCATAATCATATGGTGGTTTTGGGACGTTAAACCCCACATATCAATCAATCAATCAATCAATCAAATCGGCTCCGCGGTTATTACCTGCCCTAAGTAGACATAGTCTTTTACAAATTCAAGTGCACTACTGCCTATCTCGAAGCACTGTTCTCTTTCGAGGTTGATGTATAATACTTTCGTTTTCTGCAGAATAATTTTAAGACCTACCTTTCTACTCTCCTTGTCTAACCCCGTAATCATGAGTTGCAATTAGTACCCTGAGTTACTCAGCACTGCAATGTCATCCGCAAAGCGCAGGTTACTAAGGTACTCTCCATTAACTCTTATCCCTAACTCTTCCCATTCTAGGCATCTGAAAACCTCCTGTAAGCACGTGGTAAATAGCATTGTGGAGAAAGCATTCCCCTGCCTTACACCATTCTTGATTGGTATTCTGTTCTTTTCTTTATGAGTCACTATGGTGGCAGTTGATCCTCTGCAGACTTTTTACAGGATGTTTAAATATGTTTCGTTGACGCCCTGATTCTGCCGTGCAGCACAAAATATTCCACGAATGAAAAAAATATGAACGTAATATCACTGTCTGCGTGACTGCGAATATCTCTAATGAATCAAATGCTTTCTCATAATCTATCAATGCTATGTATAGTGGTTGGGTGTATTTTGAGCATTTCCCTACCACCTGATTGAGAGTATGAATGTGGTAGATTGTTGAGTAGCTTGTAAAGAAACCTCCTCGATTCTTTGGTTGATTGAATTCTAAAGTTGTCTTATTTCTGTTACCCATTACCTTTGTAAATGGCTTGTATACGAGAGAGAGCAAACTAATCGGCCAGTAATTCTTTAATTCATTGTCATCCCCTTTCTTATGAATTAAGATGATGTTAGCATTATTCGAAGATTCTGGTACCCTCCCCGTCAGGAGACACTTTGTGAACAGGGTGGCCAGTTTTTTTAACACATCTGTCCTCCCTCTTTCAGCAGATATGATGTTACCTGACCCTCACTAGCAGCTCTGACTCTTTGCATTCCCTCCAAGGCTTTCCTAACTTCTTCTGTCATTACTGGTGGGATGTCATCTGGCCTACTGCTAGTTCTTACATTATGGTCGTGGTTGTCCGGCTGCTGTGCAGATCTCTGTAAAACTTCTCTGCCATTTTAACTATATCCTATTCATAATGGTAGTTACTTTTCCTTCATTTTCTGGCTAAACGATCGAGCAAAAGGACTCGTTTAGCTCGATCTAAATGAAAAGCGGCTGCATACATCTCCACATTTGTTGCTATTAAAAGAATCACCATTCCGAGGTATATATTTTCAATGATGTCCCATCAGTGAAGAAGGCAGTGGGGTGCATATTGCCACCAGTCTCAATCTGGAGGAAAAAGATCATCGCGTGCTTTTTCTCTGCTCGAGAGCCAGCCACGACTGATGCATCGTCCTGGAGCTAGCTACCCGGTGGTTTAATAAATCCCCCAGTACTTGTGACTCATTGAGACAATATGTAGATGTCCTAACGACTGCAGGTCTTCATGTTATCAAGTCTTATAGGTTGTCTGTAGTGACACTGCACGTGTCTATATGTATAAACCCAAAACAAGCATAACGCACTCACCCCCACTGATGGGACTGGGAAGGCTCGAACTGTGGATACTGCACGCCTGTAGACAAAGCCAAGGCTGTAGCCTCCATTCCTGCAAGAAGCGACACGCGAGGCATTACACAGGGTGGAGGACGCCTGGGTGAATGTTATAATACTGCTGATCCATATAGTACGGAAAAGTTAAATGAACACAATCGCACGACAAACTGCATTTCCCATAAACCGCGCTTTGTGACTATATATATATATATATATATATATATATATATATATATATATATATATATATATATATATATATATATATATATTGTGTTAAAACACGGAAAAACGAGCCCTTATGTATACACTTCTGTCCCTTATATATATATATATATATATGGAAAGAAGTGTATACTTAAAGGCTCGGTTTTGCGTGTTTTGACACAATATTGATGGCATATAACAGACAATAGACAAAAAAAAAAAGGGCGAAAATATAACTTGCCGTGAGGAAGAACCGAACCTGCAACCTTCGAATAATGCGATCGATGCTCTACCACTCAGCTAACACGGCGGCCATTCCCCCAGCCACTTTATTGGGTATATATATATGTGAATTTAAACGTGGGAGGTGTCATTCAGCGCGACCAGTGGCCATGGCGGCGAGTGTGACACACTCTTTATGAGCCTGTTTGGCGTCACATAGCACGTGAACTCATTACAAGCTGGCAGCTGACCAATAGCCTCTCGTATACGACCTAAAGAATGTGCGCGCGTGCGTGCGTGCGTGCGCGCGTGCGCGCGTGTGCGTGTGTGCGCGTGTGTGTGTGTGCGTGTGTGTGTGTGTGTGTGTGTGTGTGTGTGTGCGTGCGTGTGTGTGTGTGTGTGTGTGTGTGTGTGTGTGTGTGTGTGTGTGTGTGTGTGTGTGTGTGTGTGTGTGTGTGTGTGTGTGTGCGTGCGTGTGTGTGTGTGTGTGTGTGTGTGTGTGTGTGTTCGTGTGTAGACGTGTACATAAGTTGCTCCGTTCAGCACTACAACCCAACAGAAACAATATACAGGCATACAGCCACTCAAAAGGCGTTGTGAATCAAACCGGCCGATATAAACAAAGGACAAAAAACAAACAAAAGACTACCTGAGAAACCAGTGCGATTGCTATTCATTAATGTGCAACTTAAGAAGGCGAACAGAAGACGGTTCACGTAATTTAGAAGAGGAGGTGAACAGCCTGTCAGCCCAAATAACACAGATTCTAATGAATCGGATACGGAGTAAATCTGCTCGATTGGGAAAGACAGGAATTTCGCGACAATACAAATAGAGGTGAACGAACTTGCGGGAGAATCGCTGGCACAAGGCAAGAGCTTGTACATTGCAGTTAACGCAGCCAGAATGAAGATATTATTAGCTCCAATCTAAGAAAACATCAAACCTTTTTTTTAACGTTGTGTGGGATATACGCCCTCGCACAAATTACTATATTTCCTTTTTTTGCGAGCACTAGTATATCTCATACCCACGACCATAGATGATTTGAATTCACTACGAAATAAAGAAAGAAAGAAAGAAGGAAAAAAAAGAAGGAAGAAGAAAAGAAAGAAACAAAAAAGGAAAGAGAGAAATGAAGGAAGAAAAGAAAGAAAGAAAGAAAAAGAAAGAAAGAAAGAAAGAGAGAGAGAGAGAGAGAAAGAAAGAAAGAAAGAAAGAAAGAAAGAAAGAAAGAAAGAAAGAAAGAAAGAAAGAAAGTGCACGGATTGTAAGCACAGGGATCAACCTTGGCACCGCTCCAGAGAACCTGTACCTTTATGGCCACCCGCACCAATAAGGACGGAGCCGGAAATTCGCGCTTCCACCGACAGTCTACATCCTTCCAGCGCAGAGGCGAGCAGACGTCGCAGGAGAAGATAAGTATAGGTATATGCGTCACTGAATTTCGTTCCACGACGCAGCTATAACCTTGCGCCTCTTGCGTGCAGGCGTTCCCCCCCTCGTCTACATCTTCGCTCGCTCTAAAATACCGAACAAGGCTCGCGTCTGATCCCGAATGAGGCGAGCGCAGGATCCCTGCGCAGCGTAGAAGCCGCAGGGGGGGGCTTCAAGTCGCTATCGAGTCGAACCGCGGAACCCACCGTTCGTATCATCACCCCTGTATCCCAAGACAGGGAAGCAGGCGGGATGCATGGCACAGCTAGCGCGGACAGCCACCGTGCCTTCTTCCCGTTCTGAACCTCCCCCGCACGTGCCGATGGAGTCACTCCAACTGTTACCGAAGCGGGCAAAAAAGTACACAGCGACCACGTAATCGCAGGTATACAACGAACGGCACATGAGCAAACTGCGAAAGAGAGAAACATGCACACGGAGAATGGCTCGCTGCGCCGAAGGCAGACCATTACGATACCGCAGATAGAACCAAACTAACTATGCCTTTGCGAGATGGCGTCCACATTTGGAGACGCAGCTCACTTTTCCCATTTCTGTGCGCTGTTGACCAAGAATTAAGACACCACAAACACCGAGCTCATGTTAAATTAAGCATTGTTATAGCATAAAGCTCCTTTATGTCAATTCTGGTTGAAATAATTTGCTACACGCGATCGCTTTGGTGAAGAGACCAAGTACCGTGTTCAACAAGGCGTTGGGCGAGGGGCGATTTGGTAGAAATCCCAAAATGTTTGTTTCTTTTACCTCTTTAGGAATGCTCTAGGCCAGCAGATAACAATCACACGTAATTTGAGCGGGTCGTTGAATTCGGTTTCGAAGAAACATAGCATTTGTAGTTACATGCCATTGGTGTAAAGTACACTATAATCTATTCTAACACTTCTACTTACTGTACATTTGGTCTTCAGTGCCTTAGTAATAATACTTATTGTTGGCGTTTAACGTCCCGAAACCATGACACCATTATGAGAGACGTCTTAGAAGAGGGCTCAGGAAATTTCGACCACCCAGGGTTCATTAACGCATGCCCCTAAGTCTAAGTACGCGGGCCTACAGCATGTTCGCCTCCATCAAAAATGCAGCCGCCGCCAGGATTCGATCCCCTGACCTGCGGGTTACCAGCTGAACACATTAGCCACTAGACCACCATGGGTCGAGGTCTTCGGAACCTTCGCACTAAATTATGTAAATTTCACGCATTCGTAGAAAGGGTTACGTTGGCAACATGGCTCCTATAACTAGAGAGGCTTCTAGCCTCTGTACTATAACGAGGCGGAACTTGAAGAATGTTGCGCATGCAGAATGTTATCTATTGGCGGCACGGTGTGCATCTCACTCGCGGTGAAAAGTGCCGTATGCTTTTCCTTCATAGATGACATGGCGAATTTCAGCAATGTAGCTTCTAGAGAAGACCGAAACGGGGCGAACAGAATTGAACGGAGAGTATATTGTGGGACAATGTGAGCGCCGCATACAATGGGCTTGGCGTAAGACAAAGAATGGCGTACGTGAGTGACATCACCGCAGGAACTACAACACACTCTTGTTTGTTCAAACTGTGGTTCAAAAACATTCGTGCTCATAACAGCATCGGCACTTTCCCCTGTCGGGTTTGAAATACGGCCGCTGCACCCGCCAGCGTCGCACAGGTTATGAAAATGTATAAATCGCACTGACTAAATCACTATGCGAACTACTAAACATGTAGACAACATTAAATACTTGTGAATTAAACTTTACAGTGCAAGCTTCACTGGAAAAAAAAACCTATTCGTGCCGATCGCAAAAAAAAAGCATTCCTTTCAAGCCATTAAACTTTGCTACGTGCACGACAATACTTCAGTTTGACTGCTAAAATATTTCAACTTTATTTTATTCTCACTCCAGGTACCGCTTCCAAAATGCCAAACATGCGCAACTTAACAGCAAATTTCGGCGTCTACAAATATGGGTTTTTCACATGACTACTTTTTTTCCTTTTTGTCTCATTTCTCCAGTAAAACAATCCCAGTGCTCTTTCAGCAATTACGCAAGCTGTCAGTTACTGCTCTACGGTACTGTACGATCTTCTACGCCGGGGAAAAAAATAACAAGGACCAATGCACCTCTGCCTCATTGCATCTTCATTTTGCCTCCGCTAAACACACGACAAGCAACGGCGGCGATATCAACCGCCCTGCGTATACTCTAATGTCAGAGGTCGGTTTAGTTTTCCGCTGCTAATATTGTACCTTGAAGCCTACAACAAAACTGACATAGTGTATAAGCGCTATACTTGACGTCTAATCAAACATTGTCAGACCTTTATTGTGAGGTTTAACAGCGGTGTCTCGCAATTTTCGTACTTTATTGAATAAGCTATCTTTTTGTGCAGAAATATTTTGCTAACTTACGGAATTCAGACATATGTTTCAATATTGATATTCGATGTTTCATGTTTCACTTCCTATTTACCCCCCCCCCCCCCATTATGTAATACCCCGTTAGGGGCCTTTAAGAAATAAATAAATAAACAAGTATTAATGAACGGTTTTTATCACTAGCACATTTTAGTACAGAATTACCAATCCTTGTCGTACTGGTGCACTTCGCAAGCCCATTAAGGCTATACTGGCCGGAACGTTTGAATATGAATTTTTGAAATCCCTATATAAAGTTATCTTTGATTTGACTGACTGATATTGTTACGTCGAGAGTACAGACCGAACGTCATTACCTCTGCAAAGGCAATCTGTGTCAAGGCCCACGAGCGAGCCCGCCTGACGCCATCTCAACGACATCACCTAACCCGAAGCGCCGGTGTGTCTTACGCACCGCACGCCGAGCTCCCTCAACCCACGGGCCCGCTAGCAGCCCGATGACGCAAGCGGCGCAATCCAGTCTGGCGAGTTTTACGCAATGCGTGGCAACATCACTCCTCCTTTGGTGCAACCCAGCGCAACGGCTCCAGATTACAGGATCATGACGAAACCCAGCAGCGGGTCCCCATTGGAGGATTCTGACGCGACCAGGCGGCAGTTCTCATCGGACGTTGATGACGTAAAGGATCACCTGTGACTTATAAAGAACCACGTGGCGCTTCGCCAAGCAGCCGACGTATGCGTCAGAAAGAAGACATCTCGGCTCTTCGAGTCCCAAAGCTGTCGGCCCCAGTGCCGAATATGTAACGCCTCTATTTCTATGCTGTATATAAATTTTGCCTAAACTCACCGTCGTCTTGTCCGCTCGTCTATCAGCTCTGTGCAGAAACAATCGCGAGCTAAGAAATAGAGGCTAACAAACGGCTGGTGACCTTGGCGGACCGTGACCTCGGCGCATTACGCACCAGTATAGGCTGCGGTGCGAGTCGTAACAGTGGTGGCAGCGGTGGGATCGGCCGGCGTCAGCGCCATCAATGCGGTGAGTGCCTGATGTTTTCCCGTCAGCTCACCAGACTACTCTAGCACAGGTTATAGTAGTTTAGAGAAGGGCTGTGTGAAGCAATAGTGGGTAAGCTTTGATCGTTTCAAGCCAAGTAGGAGCGCTTTGAAACAAAAGTTAATGAGGAGGGTGTAAACACGGCAGTGTTAAAAATTGCTTGCGCGCCTGGCTAGTCAACTTATAGTGGGTGCAGCAAGTATCAGATTCTTAACAGGGGCAAACAGCAAGAGGCTAGTGTGAACGATGGAGAACCTTAAAGTGAAGGAACTCATCGATATTTGTGAGGAACTTGGCCTTACTTTGGGCCGTGCGAGACGAAACAAGCGATCCTTGAGATCATGAAGGATGCAGGAGTTACGGCTGAGGAAGTCGATCAGGCCTGGGCGGATATCAAAGCACACTGCGAGGAGGCTGAAAGGCAAGAAGTTCGCGAACGCGAAGAAGCTGAAAGGCGAGAACGCCCTGAGGAGGCCGAGAGACAGGAGCACCTCGAGTTGAAACGAATAGAATTGGCTATCGTATACAGTGTTCGCTGGCGCCTAGCGTATACCTTCTGCGACAGTTCAGGCCAGCGGTCGTAGAATTCTGGACCAACTGCCACCCTTCGTAGTCGGTGAGGACATGGTGAAGTATCTCGTCAAGTTCGAACACGTCTGAGAGCGAAATGTCTTGGAGCGGTCTCTTTGGGCACAGAACCTGTTAGCTCTTCCCGGCGAAGTGTCCGACGTGATAACGTGCTTGTCGAGGGAAGTGTTTGAGAGCAATGACGAGGTTAAAGAAATGCTCTTGAGACGTTGTAAGTTGTCACCCGAGGATTTGCGGCAAAGATTCCGGTACGCAAAAAAAAAAAAAACGCAATGAGTCACACGTTGACTTCGCGTTTCGTCCTAAAGCCGATTTAATTTAATGGCTCAAGGGCGAAGGTGTTTATGACGGTCACGATAAAGTGGTATAATGCATTGCATCGGAGCAATTCTACCGCTGCATCGAGGAGGATGTCAAGCTTTGGCTGCAGGACAAACTTGGCGAAGTGCAGCTTAACAAGGCAGCAGAGTTAGCTGAGGAGCATTGTACTCACCGAAAGTTACATAGCAGGGCAGTGCGCGTTGAAAAGGATGAAAGGAAAGAGGGCTTTTCAACACGTTAAAAAACCCCAGGTGGTCGAAATTTCCGGAGCCCTCTACTACGGCGTCTCTCATAATCATTTGATGGTTTTGGGACGTTAAACCCCACATATCAATCAAGGGGGATTTTCAAAGAAACCTGATCAACGGAAATCCGCTCCGCACGGTAATTTCAGGAAGGACCCGTCTCTTACGGAGGACACTGTAGGGGAAGGGCAAACAAAAGCGGAGAAATCGAGTGAGGTTCCTAAAGAACGCACTGGTACCACACGGGCGTTTGAATCATGGAAACCGCTAATCTGCCACAACTGCAAAAAGGAAGGGCACATTGCGGTAAACTGTAAACAAAACAACCCGCAACAACCCGAGAATCCCCCGCAACAACCCGAGAACTTTCGCAACAACCCGAGAATCGGAAAAGAACATCCGGTTGTCAGAGCCGTACCTCCAGGACATTAGTGTGAATGGAAAAATGTGCCGAGCACTTCGAGACTCAGCGGCAACCATGGACGTTGTCCATCCTTCGTTTGTGTCTCCGGACGACTTTACAGGTGAATGCGCGTCGATCAGGCAAGTCGCCGAAGAGCAGAGTGCTTGCTTACCAATCGCTACGGTTGTCATTGAAGGCCCACTCGGTAAGCTTCGCACCGAAGCGGCTGTGTCTGCCGCGCTTCCTGATGATTTTCCTGACCTTTTTTTCTAATAACTCTGAGCAGCTTCTCAAAGAGCAGGGTAAATCGTTCTTCTCCAACTGAGCGTACATTGCCCTCACGCGATCGCAAGCGCTAAAGCTTTCGCAAGAACTTATCTTGTTCTGTGTAGTGAAATACCACCGGCTAAAGAGGATGATCTGCGTGACCTTGGCGGCGAGGCGATGGTGCCTCGGATAGGAAATTCTTCCGATGAGTCACTCGAGCCGCCCGTCGCGGAAGCCATCTCTGTCGGCGGAGGAGACGACATGACGCCATTGAATGAGAGCGAGAGGGGTGCTACGCTCTCGACTGTAGCGGAAAGTTGGAGTGAGCTGTCGAGGTGAGATCGAGAAACGCTCATTCGAGAGCAGCGTGAGGACCTGTCAATTAAAGCGCTAATGGAAAGCGTAAAGTTGGGAACAAAGAAAAGGAATGTTTCTTTTTTTTTTTGAGAAGGCACGGCTCCTGTATCGCAGCTACACAAATGTGCAGGGTCGCAAGTATTAGCAGCTCTTGGTGCCACAAAAGTATCGCCGCTAACTATTGGAACTGGCGCATGAAAACGCGTGGGCAGGACATCTCGGCATGAAGAAGACCAAAGCTAAAGTTTCCCTTGAGTGTTATTGGCCGGATTGCTGGAAAGAGATCGAAGACTTTGTACGCTCATGCGACACTTGTCAGTGAGCGGGGAAATCCATGGACAAGTGGAAGACAACATTGAAGCTTGTGCCAATTATCACAGAACCTTTTCAGCGTCTAGTAATTGATATCGTCGGGCCATTTCAAGAGTCAAGGTAAGGTTGTCGGTATATCCTGACGGCCCTTTGTGCAGCCACAAAATTTCCAGAAGCGATACCACTTAAGAAGCTCAACTCCCCTAATGTCATGGATGCACTGCTATCTATATTGGCACGCGTCGGATTTCCTTCTGATATCTAACGCGACAACGTTAGTGTCTTCACCAGCTGTCTTACCTCTACCTTTTTGGATAAATGCGGAATAAAAGTAGTGCACAGCTCGATCCATCACGCGCCATCTAATCCGGTAGAGCGCATGCATTGCGTTTTGAAACGGATACTGTACGGATACTGAGAGCTTTTTGCTACGAGCACAAATGCGACTGGGAAGCATGTATTCCTGCCGCTATGTTCGCTTTGAGATCAGCTCCTCATGAGAGCACTGGTTTTATCCCTGCAGAGCTTGTGTATATATGGCAAGAGTTTGAGAACACCATTGCGAATGCTACGCGCGTCCTGGGAGGGATTCAATGAGGATTCTAATGTAGTTGCGTATGTTCTAGGCCTCTTTCAGAGGCTTGGAAAAACGAAAGATCTTGTGGAAAGTCACATGAAGGCTGCACAAGAGTTGTCGAAGGAGTACTACGACAAATCGGCGAAGAAACGCGTCTTTAAAGTGGGTAGTCAGGTAATGCTGATTCGGATGTTCAAAAGGAACAAGCTTGACGTTCATTGGGAAGGACCTGCAAAAGTAATATCGAAGCGTTCTGATACCAACTATGAAGTGAAATTAGGAAGGCGGCCAAACAAAATTTACCACAGTAGCTTGATGAAACCATACGTTCAACGTCAAGCAGTCGCAAATCTGCTTTTGAATGCTTCAGAGGAAGAAGGAACAGAAATTTTGACTTCTAGTGATGTAATCGAAAGGGGATCCGATGTAATCTTGGAGCAGTTGAAACTGGAACCTAGGTTAAGTGAAGTCCAGACGGAGGACTTGAGGAGGATTGTTTCCGAGTTTAAAGACGTGTTTTCGGACCGTCCTGGAAACACGACGGTGATTGAACACGATATCGAGCTAACTTGTGAGCGGCCAATCCGTAGCAAGCCGTATCGATGTTCCCCAGTGCAAAAGCAGATCATGAAAGAGGAGATCGATAAAATGCTGGAGATAAGAGTCATAGTACTGGGCGAGAGTGACTATACATCCCCTCTAATATTGGTTCAAGTGCCAGGAAAAGATCCGAGGCCATGCATCGATTATCGGCGTCTGAACGCTATAACTCGAGACCAAACTCACCCGATACCAAATCTAGAGGAGAGGGTAGAAACTGTGTCGCAGTCTAGTTATATTTCCACGTTGGAGCTCGTGCGAGGGTATTGGCAAGTCCCCCTTACAGAGCGCGCTAGCCGCTGTGCCGCGTTCGTTTCTCCATATGGAACGTATCGTCCACTTAAGCTGAGCTTTGGATTGAAAAATGTGCCCTTTTGTTTTTCAGGCTTAATGAACAGCGTTCGTAATGGCCTCTCTGAGTTCGCTCTGCCGTATCTTGACGATGTCACCATCTTCTCAAACAGCTGGGAAGAACATGTCGAGCATTTACGAGTCGTGCTGAACAGGTTGAAAGAAGCTGGTCTTACCGTGTAACCTACTAAATGTCACCTAGGGTGCGGCGAGGTGTGTTACCTGGGACACGTTGTGGGGCGTGGCCCGGCGTAGACCTTCATAAATTGATTGATATGTGGGGTTTAACATCCCAAAACCACCATATGATTATGAGAGACGCCGTAGTGGAGGGCTCCGTAAATTTTGAGCACCTGGGGTTCTTTAACGTCCACCCAAATCTGAGAACACGGGCCTACAACACTTCCGCCTCCATCGGAAATGCAGCCGCCACCACCGGCGTTCAATCCCGCGACCTGCGGGTCAGCAGCCGAGTACTTTAGTCACTAGACCACCGCGGCGGGGCAGGCCTTCATAAATTAAGGTAGCTGCCGTCGTGAACTTCCCGCGATCAACCACAAAATCTGAGATAAGGGCATTCTTGGACCTAGCTGGATACTATCAGCATTACGTGCAAAACTACTCTAGCGTTGCCAGTCCTCTAACTGACGCACTTCGAAAGTCCGAGCCGGTTAAAGTGGTATGGGACTCAAAAAAAAAAAAACGCGTTTTGCAAGCTGAAACAGGCCCTAAACGAAAAGCCTGCTCTCGTGGCACCCGATTTCTCTGAGAGATTTGTCATTCAATGCGACGCGAATGATCGCAGCATGGGAGCTATATTGTGCCAAGAAGACAGTGCTGGTAACGAAAGGCGAGTTTTGTATTTAAGTCGAAAACTGAGCTGCAGGGAAGAGGCATACAGTACCTCTGAAAAGGAATGCGCTTGCCTCTTGTGGGCCATTTAAAAGCTGGCCTGTTATGTCTCCGGTTCAGGTTTGTGGTCGAAACGGACCAGTGTCATCTAAGCTAATTAAATAACATGTCGCCTAAAAGTGGTCCGTTACTGAGGTGGAGTAGATACTCCAACAGCCCAACTTAGACGTTCGCTACAAGAAGGGAAAGCTAAACGCCAACACAGACGCATTGAGCCATGCGTTTTAGTTAGTACCTTCTCCACGTTTGGGTCTTTCATTGGCGAAACGGGGCAAAAACTTTGTCCTCATCACGGTCTTGGCTGAGCTCTTTCGTCCAGAGTGATCTGAAGGTACCAACTTTATGTTATATTCTACGTCATTACTTTGTTGTACGTGTAAAAATTTGAGTTCTCATTTCAAGAGTCCTGTGTCCCACATGTGCCTCTTGATGTAGAGGGAACGAAATTTCGATAGACACGTCGCTAGGCATATGTTGTAGTATATATTGTCTGGTGTTCTGTCGGGTAAGCGAGGTTACTTGCTTGTGTCGTGTGTTGTCTGTTGTCGAAGCGTTCTTGACAAGTTGCAGAACCATGGACAAGTACTGAGACCGAAAATCCTCAGAAGAGACGAGCGAAGCTAGTCGACAAGTTTTGGCGACAAGCCAGTGGAGCTGGGATCTGCCCTCAAGAATGGGATGTGTTCACGAAACTGAGCCTGGAGTCGCATCCTTCCCCTGGCCCTGGAAACGAACCTGGAGGCACCTGGCGAATGAGCGCGCCCGACATCCGGGCCACGAGGAAGCAGCTCATCTGTACGGCGCATTGTCTGGCGGCGGGGGTACTGTTACGCCTAGGAGTCTACACCGAACGTCATTGCCTCTGCAAAGGCACTCTGTGTCAAGGCCAGCGAGCGAGTCCGCCTGACGCCACCAACTAAACGACGTCATGCAGCCCGGCACCGCCGGTCTGTCTTACGCAACGCACGGCGAGCTCCCTCCACTCGCGGGCCCGCTAGCAGCCCGATGATGCAAGCGGCGCCATTCAGTCAGGCGAGTCTTACACAATGCGTGGCAACATCACTCGTCCTTGGGTGCAACCCAGCCCAGCGGCTCCGGATCATGAAGCAACCCAGCGACGGGTCCCCATTGGAGGATTCTCATGCGACCCGGCGGCAGTTCCGATTGGACGTTGATGACATAAAAAATCACCTGGGGCCTATAAACAACCACGCGGCGCTTCGCCAAGAAGCCGACGTATGCGTCAGAGAGAAGACATCTGGGCTCTTAGAGTCCCTAAGCTGTCGTCCCTAGTGCCAAATATGTAACACCTCTATATATGCTGTATATAAATCTTGCCTTAACTCTATGTTGTTTCTTCCGCTCGTCTATCAGCTCTGTGCAGAAGCAGTCGCGAGCTGAGAAACGCACGCTACCAAATGGCTGGTGACGTTGGCGGCCCGTGACCTCGGCGCACTACGTAAGAGTGTCGGCGGTGGTGCGTGTCGTAACATTGGTCATTTGCCCGTTTATTTCAATGCTATTATTGTTATTATCAGAGGCGTCTGCTTCGCACGCTGATGCCTTGCCTTGTAGGTACGTCTCGCAGAACCTACGCACGCTACTACTTCAGACGCACACTGCTCGGAAGACAGCTAGCTACAGCGCGACACGACGTAGACGCGTCACCTACAGCAGCACTCCCTGCCACGCGTCCAACAGCTCCGATATGAGGGTCGCCTCCAGATGAGCGGGTCATCTTTTCTTACAACACACACTGAAGACAAACCGAGCTGTTTATCGGCGAATATTACGCTGACTTTCATGGACGACTGGTGACACGTTGTCCAGTGAAGTGCGCCACCATCTCAGCGTCCTCTTACTGTGCACTGAAGCTGGCCGTGTGTCTGCCTCTTCTCTTCCTACTAATTGCTTCTTCGTTGTGTAAGACTCGTTTGTTGCCACCCGCATCTCACCCACATAGCAGCTTCGAATATTCGGGCACCGTATGCAGCTCTAACGAACGTATAAATATCGCAAGTAAGCAGTGTGGTATGCGTTTCTGGTCGAATGCTTCAGGCAGTGTGATGGCCTTTTGCGGCTCCTCAAACACACCACTGCGGCTTCTGTTCAGCCGCAGTTCTTAATAACCTGGCTATGTGAAGTCTTGAGAGAGAGAGAAAGAGAACTGGTTTGTGTGTGAGCGCGCGCGCGTGTGTGCGTGTGTGTGTGTGTGTGCGAAAGAGAGAGCGTGAGTGAGGGAGCGTGTGTGTGTGCGCGCGCACGTGTGTGTGTTTGTTTGTGTGTGCACGCCAAATCTCCACCGATACTTTCGCCGTATCGCAGTGGAAGAAGAGACAACGATGAAAGCCGGTGGGAATGATATAAACCCAATGGAAGGTTTTACGACAGCACCGGCGATATAGCGCATACAGATATGCACAGAGGGGCACATCTGCACAGTCCACAATGACATTACGACACGTACACAATGACGTCCCCCCACACTCCGAGGACTGTTATAACCAGCGTTGAATCCATTACCAAAAAAGTAACTAAATACGTTACTCATAACTCCAACAAAAAAGGAACACGTTACCACCGTACGTTACCCTCAAAAAAGGTAACGCGCTATCATTACCATTACAAAAAAGTAACGGACGTTACCTCTGCCGTTACTACACAATCATAAACTTTAATAAATGCGTATTTGTTACAGGAACTAAGACAAAAATTTTCATATATCAAAGTTACGCTTCACATAAAACTTCTGACCTAAAAAGGAACTCAGAAAAAAATTTAATATCTCAAAGTTACGTTTCACATAAATTTTCTAACCTAAAAAGGAACTCATAAAAATTTAATATCTCAAATTTACGTTTCACATGAAACCTCTAACCTTGAAAAAGATTATATACAATATGCTCATTTAACGAGCATTGTTTGTACAACTTTGTACAAGATTGTATTTGTACAAAATTTCTCACCAGCTTGACGTATTACCCATCTCTCAACTGTACGTTGAGAGATGGGTAATACGTCAAAATATCTACGATGATTCTCGGGGTAGTTCTCTGCTGTTTGAATCCAGAATGGGAGTATTGTGGCCCAAGACATACCGAGACAAATACGAAGGCACAGACACGTTATATAGTCCGTGTGGAGAGGAGGAGGAAATGGCCGAACATTTGATAATGTTCTGCAATGGGTTCCACCCTATAGTCTAAGATAATGGCGCGGAATTTTCGAAATCATTGGGGTTTAGGTACAGTGAAGGCAAAATAGACTTTAAACGGGTAGAGATAACCAGGAGGAGGCTAACTGATTGGTGGCTACAATCAAGGCGCGAGTGAAATTCAATCTTTCAACACATAGTGTTAGTACTTAACTTTATTGCTAGGTGGCGGGCACAGCCGGATCCATCCATCCATCCATCCATCCATCCATCCATCCATCCATCCATCCATCCATCCATCCATCCATCCATCCATCCATCCATCCATCCATCCATCCATCCATCCATCCATCCATCCATCCATCCATCCATCCATCCATCCATCCATCCATCCATCCATCCATCCATCCATCCATCCATCCATCCATCCATCCATCCATCCATCCATCCATCCATCCATCCATCCATCCATCCATCCATCCATCCATCCATCCATCCATCCATCCATCCATCCATCCATCCATCCATCCATCCATCCATCCATCCATCCATCCATCCATCCATCCATCCATCCATCCATCCATCCATCCATCCATCCATCCATCCATCCATCCATCCATCCATCCATCCATCCATCCATCCATCCATCCATCCATCCATCCATCCATCCATCCATCCATCCATCCATCCATCCATCCATCCATCCATCCATCCATCCATCCATCCATCCATCCATCCATCCATCCATCCATCCATCCATCCATCCATCCATCCATCCATCCATCCATCCATCCATCCATCCATCCATCCATCCATCCATCCATCCATCCATCCATCCATCCATCCATCCATCCATCCATCCATCCATCCATCCATCCATCCATCCATCCATCCATCCATCCATCCATCCATCCATCCATCCATCCATCCATCCATCCATCCATCCATCCATCCATCCATCCATCCATCCATCCATCCATCCATCCATCCATCCATCCATCCATCCATCCATCCATCCATCCATCCATCCATCCATCCATCCATCCATCCATCCATCCATCCATCCATCCATCCATCCATCCATCCATCCATCCATCCATCCATCCATCCATCCATCCATCCATCCATCCATCCATCCATCCATCCATCCATCCATCCATCCATCCATCCATCCATCCATCCATCCATCCATCCATCCATCCATCCATCCATCCATCCATCCATCCATCCATCCATCCATCCATCCATCCATCCATCCATCCATCCATCCATCCATCCATCCATCCATCCATCCATCCATCCATCCATCCATCCATCCATCCATCCATCCATCCATCCATCCATCCATCCATCCATCCATCCATCCATCCATCCATCCATCCATCCATCCATCCATCCATCCATCCATCCATCCATCCATCCATCCATCCATCCATCCATCCATCCATCCATCCATCCATCCATCCATCCATCCATCCATCCATCCATCCATCCATCCATCCATCCATCCATCCATCCATCCATCCATCCATCCATCCATCCATCCATCCATCCATCCATCCATCCGTCCGTCCGTCCGTCCGTCCGTCCGTCCGTCCGTCCGTCCGTCCGTCCGTCCGTCCGTCGGCTTAGGAAAATGAAGGACAGTAGATGGGCAGGGAAAGCGTTCAGGTATTTGTATAGAAAGAGCGTGGGCACAAAGTGGAAAAAAGAACTCGTAGGCTCACCAGTAATTATACGCCTGGCAGTGTGGGCGACACGGCAACAAAAAGCATTAAGCGAAAAGTTGGAGAGGCCGAGACGATTTACTGGATGACAGCGACAGAAAAGAAGCCGGCTCTCAGTAACTGCCGAAAGGGCAAGAACGAAAAAAGGCGGGAGAGGTTTTATGATGATTCAAGGGGAAGCGCTTCACTGTTCAAGGCGAAATCAGGCTGTCTTAGAATGCGTAGTCATAAAGCGAGATTGAATGAAGAAGAACAACAATGTAAATGCTGTGGGTGAGCTGAGGAAACGATGGAATAAGTTATGATTAAATTTGGGGATATCCACCCAGGTATACGTGTGGGTAAAAGCCTATCCACGATGCTTTGAGTTTTAGGGACAAACATGGAAAGCTGAACACGTCCGCGATAGAACCAAGTAAGAGATGGTTAGATGTTGGTGGCAGAAAAGTACAGATAAAAGACAGAAACAGTGGAAAGTTGAGGTTTTCTGCACGAAGAGGCAGAGAGATGGAACATAAATTTACATTTTTTTGTTGTAATAAGATCGATTTAATCGAAGTAGATAAGGCATTACGCCAACATAAAACGAAAGTTTTTTTTTTTTTGCGAGCCTGGTGGCACACATGTCACCGCCCCATTATAAAGGGGATTATCATAGCACTCATCCATCCATCCATGGTCGATTACATGTTAGCGACAATGGCGTAGCCAGGGGCTCGCACACCAGGTCCTTGCAGCCCCCCCCCCCCGCCTTATGACATTTTTTTTTCAGCATGGCATAGTTATTTGCCTGGCCCCTACTTCAAATCAAATCAAATCAAAATGAGTTTATTAAGTTGTGTATGCAAAATACTCGTACATAATAGTTGGACCAATAGCCTACATGGATAGTAGCTGGTTAATTACAAAGAATACATAGAAGTTAGCAACGCACATTATTGGTTATGAAAATGATTGACTTTGCAAGTTTCAACGATGTACAATCTACGTATGAAAGATGATTACAATTCACTAGACAGGAAAAAACGTTCGCAAGAAAGGCTGGAGTTACGCATAGTTATTATTTCTAGAGGCAAAATGTTCTAGGTTTGAGCTCCGAAGAATTCTAACAATCGTCCGCCATAACCATTGCTGCAGGGAGCAAGATTTCAATTTAAATGACTTGTTTGCCCGGTGTTTCCACGCGGGAAGTTGAATATGGTGTTGGATAGTGGAAAGTTTGTGTACATTATTTTGTGAACTAGGCAAGCTACCTTATAATTTTTAGCGCCGCAAATAGGAGAATATGAAGATCATTGAATAGGATGCGACTCCAGTGTGACGAACGGGGGAGAATGTTATTATTCTTAAAGCACGTTTTTCTAACTACTGCATAGGTTTTATATAGTTTTTGTATGTAAGGCCCCAAGCCGCACAGCAATAGCCGAGGTGTGAATGAAACCGGCAAAAGTATATGCAACGAAGTAAAGGACGAGCAAAAAATTGGCGGAAACGGACCAATAAATACCAGCTAAAAGCTAGTTTTCTACACACACTATTGATCTGGTTTCTCCAGTGAACGTAGCGGTCAAAAAGGATTCCGAAATATTCGAGCGTGTCGACGCTATTCAGAGTTCGGTTGGCCAGAGAAATATTAAGGCTGTTGTAGTTTACTGTTTTCCGACATGAGTAAACACGACATACCAAGTCTCTTTTTTTTCAGTTTTCTGTAAACCGTTTACTTATTATTGTCATTCATTTCGATATAACGTCTTACAGTGAAGCAAGTCAGTTACTTGTGTAAAGTAACGCTGTGTCATCATCATACAATAATACGTTTGTGTACTTAAGAGCTTGCGGTAGATCATTCACGCATGAAGAGAAGAGAATGGGAACCCTACGCTCAAAGAGGTGACCCCCACCTCCCTTATAACGAAAAAATTCTGACTGAGCCCCGGATTAGCAATAACCAAGGTCAGGAGACTATAGCTGTGGTTTTGTCTGCCGTGTAACTGTTGCCTGTAACTATTGTTAGCCGTAGTGTTCGTCTGACAGCAGTATTAATGGGCTTTAATTGAAACAGAGGGTAGCAAGGAACCTAGTCAACCAAGGTAGTGGGGAAAAATAGAAAGCTTTTTTAATGTGTGTGTGAATCTAGAAAGATGACACGCAGCGAGCGGCGACAGGCTAGGGAGAGAATTACGTCACGCGCGCGAACTGCGAGGGAAGGCGTGGCCTACTTTGCACCACCCCGGTGCGGAGGGACACCGTTACACAGACTAGTAAAAGGGCTGCTTCGCATCGAAAACACCTTTTCCGTCGATGAGCCACGACGATCCTCTCTCTCTCTCTCTCTCTCTCTCTCTATAATATATATATATATATATATATATATATATATATATATATATATATATATATATATAAGAATGCTTTCTTTGGCTGAAATGAACATTGGATTTATTAGTATGCGCTATACGGAAAGAAAGAATAGAATATTATTTGGGGTTTAACATCCCTAAGCCACGATACGATTATGAGAGACGCCGTATCGGAGGGCTTCGGAAATTTCGACCAGCTGACGTTTTTTAACGTGCACCTGAATCTAAGCACACGAGCCTCAAACATTTTCGCCTCTATCGAAAATGCAGCCGCGGCCGGCACTCGAATCCGCGACCTTCGGGGTAATAGACGAGCGCCATAACCACTAGAACGCTTCGCCTGGCTGCCAGACGGAAATAGTAAGGAGAAAGACGCATGCCAGCATATCGGCTATTTTCTCGGCTAAGAGAAACGCACGCTATACCTCTGGTAGATGGACCTCAACACTGCAGGGTGTTAGCAAATCAAGGTCAACAAAAGAAATTAAAAAGGGGAAAAAACTGACTGCGTGACGTCACTGTTTCCACAAAAAACACATAAGGAAGTTTCCGTCGGTACTACAAGCGGTATATAATCCGCCGACCTGACACTGAAACCAGTGAAATGTCATTTCCGTCACGCAGAACTCCTGTTCTTAGGTATGCAAGCCGTGAAATTTGTTCATCTTGACGCCGACAACACAACGGCCGTCCAAAAATTTCAAGCGCAGACAGATAACGAAAACAGTGAGACGCGTTTTAGGGCTCTGCGCATAGTGCCGAAGATTTATTGCTTATTTCTCACACAAAGCCTCACCGTTCAAACACCTAACAAGGAAAGGCGCTACGTTCGTACAGAGCAAAAAGAAAGAGCATGCCTTGATCCTGTACACCATCTTCAGACACCTCCTGCGCAGACTCACTTTGAAGAGGACGCTCCTACCATTACATACTCGAATGCCAGGAAAACGGGTTTAGTTTAATCTCCGCGCTTGTTCATTAGCAAGACACAGCCTAGAAATTGAATTTATGCTCCAGTAAGATGCTTTCGCGTTGCGGTTTCAAATGCTCAAAGATAGAAAAGTAATGTCTTGCTGTCATATGGATATATATATGAAATTCGAGACATGTTTCTGGTGTCGTTTTTTGAACGTTGTCAGTAGCTGTAACCCTCCTTGGATACAGTCAAACTAGGGATATTCGCTTATTTCCAACAGCTATGAAAAAAGTCAAGAAGGTTCATATATAGGCCCCCTGTGCTCAGAATTAGGTGCACGTTAAAGAACAGTAGATGGCGGAAATTTACGGAGCCCTCCACTGCTGCGTGTCTCATAACCATGTGTTTGGGACGTTCAAAAGCCCAGCCATCACAACTAGACAAAAATCTGCGAGGCGATACACAGAGTTCATCGTAAAAAAGCAACTTCCATCAGGGTACAGTGAATTGAGGGCTATGCTGCGAGCCTTCGCAACCCTGCTGGTTCCCATTACCAGGCACAGAGCCCTCCTAACCCAGATCGTCCGTCCATTCTCCTCTCATCTCAACCCTCGAACTCACTCCGAGTCACTTAAAATAAAACACACGTGCTCATATCCCACCGTGTGTCTGTTCGCTGCCCCCTCACCCTACTAGGGCGGATGAATTCGTGCTTAGAAGGCACTGAGCTGACGTTACACTGTCTGTTTAATCAACGTGTAAATGCAGTTGTATGTTCCGCTATAGATGTCATATGTGTCCGCACTGCTCCGTTCGAGTAATGGAATCAGACTTATAGCACTCACAATGGGAATGTCCCGGCTTGCCATCGGAACGCTCCCGTCTTCTACTGCAAGGCGGTTTCTGCTAATGTGTCACGACGAGATATGACCATTGAATGCATGATGAAAGATTCCACATAGCAATGCTTCAATTTCTACAAATAGACTGATTAATATGTGGGGTGTAACGTCCCAAAACAACCATGTGAAGGGCTTCAGAAATTTCGAAAACCTGGAGTTTTTTAACGTGCGCCCGAATCTGAGCACACGGGCCTACAGCATTGTCGCCTACATCGAAAATGGAGCCGCCGCCACCGGCATTCGATCCCCCGACCGGCGGGTTAGCAGCCGAACACCTTAGTCAGACCACCGCGGCGGGGTATTCAATTTGTATACACAGCGCCCACTTCACACCACACATGTAATATACATACACGCACTAAGCATCGTGCTTGCACGACAAATCATCATTGCAGTAACAAAAGAGTTCTTTGCAATAAATATCGCTCATGACATCCTGCTAGAGAAAAAACTTTTCCGTCTTTATGATCTGAATAATAATGCTATTTCTACACAACCAGTTTTTGTGCAATCAAGTCAAGAAAAAAATCACCGGCGAATTTGTATAAACACGCGAAAAGTCTGATGTATCACGAAAAAAAAAACACACTGCGCTATATGCCCCCATTCGGGGAAACTGTGGGACTTCTGTATTACTAGATATAAATCACATCATTTCCGTCTTCAAAGAGGAGACCGGAAAATCTGAATCTTTCATGAAGCCGCGAAGATACGAAAAGAACACGTATCGGCCAATCGGGGATAATTTTCCTCTCAAATCCGGTGAGAAGTACTGCAATCCCACACGCGCAATTAGCGGAGCCGGCTGTAAATGAAGAAATGAACAAGCTAAGACAAAAAAAAAGTAACCTCGTCCATCTTACGCGTACAGCATACGCATGTATAGGGTCGTCATTCCACCGAATAATCGACGCATCATTTATGCACATCTCACGTATACATACAGTGTACGAATTACCCGGAAGGCAAGCCATTAATAGAAAGAGAACATTACGACGTAAAAAAGGGAATAACGATCTAGAAATCACGTCCAGCTTCTGCTTGATTCCCCTGCACGTACAGTTTATGTATGAGTGCGCGTAATGCATGCATTATTGATGCGCCCATACTTCCGATTTTTCTGCGCGCGAAGAGCGTTGAACAGCTTGGCTCCGTGTATACAGAGAAAACCTCTTCGAAGTTACGTAAGGAGGCGAACCTCTCGATTTTCTAGGGACCTTGCCCCACTCAGTGCATGTTATATATACGAGAATGAGCAGCCACGACCATGCTTTAATTGATATGTGGGGTTTAACGTCCCCAAACCATCATATGATGATTATAAAAGACGCCGTAGTGGAGGGCTCCGGAAATATCGACCACCTGGGGTTCTTAAACGTGCACCCAAATCTGCGCACACGGGCCTACAGCATTTCCCCTTCAATCAAATATGCAGCCGCCGCAGCCGGGATTCGATTCCGCGACCTGCAGGTCAGCAGCCGAGTACCTCAGCCACTAGATTACCGCGGCGGCGCCACGACCTCACTGAAACCTCTTGCCGGAAAACATCGCCCCAAAACGGCTACACACACAGCAAAGTCTACTCTAACATATTGTATCAAACATATGCACGCATTAAACATATGCCTTGACATGAGATACGTGGCAAGGAATAAAAAAAAAAAGAAACCGAAGAGGTATTTTCACGTCAGCCCATGTGATGTAAGTAGAATGCACGGGTTCGATTGAAGATCAGGTGACTTATTAAACTCTGAAAACGGCAACGTAAATCAAGTGCTTCGGGTATTAAAAAAGAGGGAGTGAATGAACTAGTCAAGCATGGTATAATTGATTGATTGAGGGAAGCGTACGAACGACACGCTTCCCTCACACCGGTTCATGACAGCGATAAGCAGTCACAGCCGTTATCATTTTTGTGGCCGATAGCAAAACGTGTTCATTGTAAAGCCACCACCTTGGTTGCGGCCCTGCCGAGACAGCACAATGGGGCAAATGCTATGGTCGCTCGTACGCGGAACTTTAAGGAGCACTAGAATCAATGTGCGCACTGGCGCACGAGCGGGTTTGTCACGTGGTATTTTTTGTATTTCGCGGGCATTTCTAATTATAAGAAAAACAGTGATACTTAACATATATAAAGTTCAAAACAGTCTATTCGGACATTTTGCAAACCGATCTAAAACTTTCTCATTGAAATTTTTATCCATCTTCGTTCCTTCAAAAGTGACTTATTTAAACAGATCTAATTAAACAACATTTGAGAACGCAAAAAAATAGTCTGATCAACTCCAGGCAACGGTGAGCGACATGCTCTTAGTCGCGTCGTAATTGCGTGTGCCGGCATATTGTTAAACTCTGGCTAAATGTACCTGGGACACACTGTATATATATATATATATATATATATATATATATATATATATATATATATATATATATATATATATATATATATATATATATATATATATATATCTCGTGGTGCTTGAAATACGAGACAGCAAGATGAGCACTTAGCAATACTAGAGAACTTGTTCCGCTTTACTGAGAGTTGGGCAAAGAACAAGTCGATACACTTCCTTGTGCTTCCCAAGACGACTGAAAGGCGAAAGCCTTTTTGTTTTCTTGTTCTTCTCCGTCGAATGGATCGATCCCTAAAGCTTCCCGCAAGTTCTCCGTGATCGGAAGAATGAAAAGCTTTCTTCACCTCACGTGCTTTAGTGGGGCCTACGGCATCGGCTCGCCTTTCACCATCCATCCATCCATCCATCCATCCATCCATCCATCCATCCATCCATCCATCCATCCATCCATCCGTCCATCCGTCCATCCGTCCATCCGTCCATCCGTCCATCCGTCCATCCATCCATCCATCCATCCATCCATCCATCCATCCATCCATCCATCCATCCATCCATCCATCCATCCATCCATCCATCCATCCATCCATCCATCCATCCATCCATCCATCCATCCATCCATCCATCCATCCATCCATCCATCCATCCATCCATCCATCCATCCATCCATCCATCCATCCATCCATCCATCCATCCATCCATCCATCCATCCATCCATCCATCCATCCATCCATCCATCCATCCATCCATCCATCCATCCATCCATCCATCCATCCATCCATCCATCCATCCATCCATCCATCCATCCATCCATCCATCCATCCATCCATCCATCCATCCATCCATCCATCCATCCATCCATCCATCCATCCATCCATCCATCCATCCATCCATCCATCCATCCATCCATCCATCCATCCATCCATCCATCCATCCATCCATCCATCCATCCATCCATCCATCCATCCATCCATCCATCCATCCATCCATCCATCCATCCATCCATCCATCCATCCATCCATCCATCCATCCATCCATCCATCCATCCATCCATCCATCCATCCATCCATCCATCCATCCATCCATCCATCCATCCATCCATCCATCCATCCATCCATCCATCCATCCATCCATCCATCCATCCATCCATCCATCCATCCATCCATCCATCCATCCATCCATCCATCCATCCATCCATCCATCCATCCATCCATCCATCCATCCATCCATCCATCCATCCATCCATCCATCCATCCATCCATCCATCCATCCATCCATCCATCCATCCATCCATCCATCCATCCATCCATCCATCCATCCATCCATCCATCCATCCATCCATCCATCCATCCATCCATCCATCCATCCATCCATCCATCCATCCATCCATCCATCCATCCATCCATCCATCCATCCATCCATCCATCCATCCATCCATCCATCCATCCATCCATCCATCCATCCATCCATCCATCCATCCATCCATCCATCCATCCATCCATCCATCCATCCATCCATCCATCCATCCATCCATCCATCCATCCATCCATCCATCCATCCATCCATCCATCCATCCATCCATCCATCCATCCATCCATCCATCCATCCATCCATCCATCCATCCATCCATCCATCCATCCATCCATCCATCCATCCATCCATCCATCCATCCATCCATCCATCCATCCATCCATCCATCCATCCATCCATCCATCCATCCATCCATCCATCCATCCATCCATCCATCCATCCATCCATCCATCCATCCATCCATCCATCCATCCATCCATCCATCCATCCATCCATCCATCCATCCATCCATCCATCCATCCATCCATCCATCCATCCATCCATCCATCCATCCATCCATCCGGCTAGCTTCACATATACCAGATTTGGTATTACGTAACGTGAATGAACGACGAAGATAAATGACACGTCCAAACATGATAATCATGATGTGCTTGTCATGTAAAACATGACTACATGCTACGTTCATAGCATGCACGCGGCCGTTTCTCTAGCTCCACATATACCAAATTTAGTATCATGTGACGTGAACAGACGACGAAGGTAAATTACAAGTCCAAACATGATAATCATGACATGGAAGTCTTGTGTAGCATAACTCACGTTTGCCTCGTAACGTTGTGCTCATTTGAAAGTGACATATATATACCAACCTTCCTCATTCGCGCGTCGGATATCATCGATTATTACTGTACGTGGCATCTGCCCATTTTTTTTTTCATCACTCGTATTGACGCCTCCTATGCTAACACCGATGGTACCTTTTCGCGTTTAATGAGGCTTCTTAGTCTTTCGCCTTGATATCAAATTAAATTCCAGGCTTTTACGTGCAAAAAATCACGTTATGAGGCACGCCATAGTGAGTGACTCCGAAGTAATTTTGAATGCCGCGAGGTCTTTGAAGTGCACCTTTATATTGAGCACACGGTTGTATTGTTCATATCGTCCCTAGCGAAATGCGACCCCCAAGGCTTGGAAAACGAACCCCCTTCCCAGAGATTACCGACGCAAGACCGCTAAGCTATACCACGACGGGACAACAAAGAGATTGATGCTGGCGTTTACACACCGCGCCCCGTCAAGTCGTTTCGCCACGGGAGCTAGCCGCAGCTGGGGTTCTCGGAAAGTGCTGCACGCGGCGCAAGAAAGCGGGAACGACGTGGGCGTTGCAGCCCCGCCCCTACAATATCAATCCGCACTAAAACGAAAAACCACAGAAAGCCGCACCTCGCATTGTGCAACCTAAAGCTCGATTACAGTACAGTCACATGCTCGTATGCGGCAAAAACAAGGCACAGAAGCTTGGACCGCTCGGCTTCTGAAATGAAACCGAATAGAGAATAAATAAGCACGCAGAAGTGAAACAGCCAATTCTCGAGCTGTTTCCCTCCCTACATTTAAAAAAAAAGCGATTTCAGCCACGCCACACCTTTTTACTGAAATGTTCGATCCGCAGTGAAGCACTGGGCTGTGAAAGAGTGTCGAAGGAAGGTGCACCCTCCCGCCTCGGCTTCTCGCAGTGTGCGGACGGGCACCAGTGCAGGAAAGGGTGCTGCTGATTCAGTTTTTTGGCTCTTGTCTTTTCGTCGCCGACAGGATGAAATACCATGGAAATATATTCGCAACTATGAAAGAGGAGAAATTTTGCGAAAGGAGTTATGGAGCTGCACACGTTGCCGTGACAGGTCGGCCGTGCAATCGCTTCCGGGCAGCTGTAGGGAACAGCGGTAGCTTGCGCCCCGCTTGCCCATCCCCATCCCTCCGTTCAACACGAGGACGCGAAGTTGTTGCTGCTTTGTCTGCGTGGATGGTTCCGACTGGTTACCGCACACCGACACGAAATACTCAGGTGAAAAGAAAAAAAAAAGCCCGTCGACAATGCATCATCCAGTTTGTCGACAGTGGTCTAAGCCTCCTTTCCAGTCTGCGCTTTCTTTCTCTCTCTCTCCCGACGGTTCCCTTACGGGCGAGAGAACGTGACAAAGCTTTCCGTCTCCACCCGTGGCGCAAGCGGTGGTGTCCAAAGGAGGCGTTCGCGCGTGATGATATACCTCGTTGAGGGCAGAAGGTGACATCGTGAAAAGCGAGGTGGGCCTAAAAATAATCATAATAAAGATGCGAGAGGTGGACTGGAGAAGGCTGAAAAGGCATCGGCAGTGCATGTCCGGGTCGGAGAAAAAAGATGACTGTGCCATCGGTCACCGATTACCACGTCCGCGTAGAACTTACCTCGGTACGCGTCCTTTTTTTTTCTTTTTTTGCACGATAACAGCGGGAAAATGAAACTGGTCAGGACGTTCTGCTCTGGGCGCGCGGTGAATGCTAGACTTCGGAAATGTTAAACTTCCCGAAGTTTCCAGCGCGTTCAGAAAGAAGGAACACGAAGAGAGATATAGGTGGTCATTACCAGAGGTAACGATGACATCGCTCCTATTGACCAAGTGCGAGGTGTGATAGCCACAAAAATAAGTGCAACTGAAATGCTATCACAAATCTCGATTTAGTTTTACCTTATTAGACGAAACTGGATCTTCGTCTACCAAGAACCCGATCTGATCACGACACTATAGAGTAACTTTTTAGCACTACGAGTCCTTCAGATTTTGTTTAGAATGGCGAAGGCTGTTCTTACATCAGCGCAATCGAAATGCCACAGCCACTACCAGGCATAGAACCATGAATCGCGTTAGCAATGCAACGTCACAGTTTGTGGCCTCTTTGTGACCAGACAGGAAGGAAATGTCACTTGCACTCCCTCTCTTGCTCCCTGAACACCTATTCTCTTTCTCTCTGAACCTCACATTGAAAACCATTGTCGTCATTCTTACAAACTGCCGGTCATCGTCACCTTCACAATTACTTCGAGGATTATTATATGAACCCTGTACTACTGCTTCAAAAAACAAAAAAAAAAGTTCTTTTTTCTACCTGAAAATGAAGGCAGAAAACGGAAGAACAAGTGGAGAGTAAAGAGCTAATAATAATAACTTGCGGGGTTTTACGAACCAAAACGACGATGTGATTGTGAAGCACGCCGTAGAGGAGCGCTCCGGAAATGTCGACCACACTGACATCGCACAACACGAGGCCCCGAGCGTTTCGAGTCCATCGAACTGCGACCGCCGCGGTTAGCGTAAAACCCGCGACCTTGAGAGCGAAGAAAAAGAAAAACAGGCGCCGCCAAGCGAAGGAGGACATCTTCTTTCGTGGTGTGCCTCCTTCGCCAAGCGAAGGAGGCACACCACGAAATTCACATGCATATCCCGCGTGCATACACGTCATTAGAGACAGAGGACGAGAGCCTGAGAGTCTTTCCAGCGCTGAGGCCATCTACAGATATTAAGCAGTTAATGACCTCAACGCCGAGGCGCTTTTGTTCGCCCAGCTTTCTCTCGGCACTTCTTCATTCACATCGCGTTCATTCGGGGGTTTCCTGAACCACGCTGTCACACTTCGGTCCTGCGCTGATTCCCCGTTGCCTCTGTACAAGCGTTGCATTCAGGAAAGATTATTTGAGTGGCGCCGTTCCTGGTGTTTAATTTTACCAATCAGAATCGTCTTACCACCCCGCAGATGTCCGTATCGCATTTGGGTGTTTCATCGCTCGATTACGGCTACGCGAAACAATATCTGCGTATCTTTAGCGGTTTCTTTATCAAGGCGCAGCACACTTGGGAGAATTCCGCCGTCTATACCAACGGAGTGACGGCGGGCTCTAAAGTTGTCACCTGTAGATGCCCTAAGAAGCTTCAAATTGGCACATGGCAGATTTTTTTTTTTTTTTTGACACGTGCTACATGTATAGCGAAGCAGTTTGGACATCTGAGGACGGTGATTCAAAAGTGGAGGTAATACCATATAGCACTTGCGTGACAATATTAGCGTTCAATTTTGAATCTACTGCGGTAAAAAAAAACTATTATCTGCACGTGTTGCTCGATCTGGTTTAGCGTACAGAGAGAGAGAGAGAGAGAGAGCGAGAGAGAGAGAAAGACCCATTATTAAAAAAAAATCAGATGTAACGGCTGGCGTGCTGCTCAGTATATGGACGAGGAATCGGATTGAAAGATTATAGAAGAGAGTGAAAACTAATAATAAAAAGAAGTAATATCAACAAATCTGACATACGCAAGTGAACTTCATTATAATGTTTGCAACTAGCATGCCGGGCACGTTTAGGTTTTTCGTCGGTGAAATAGTCAATCATCATTTAAACTTCCCGAGGTCCGTTTCTGATAATTATTTAAATAATGACTAGCACCCGTAACTGATTTGAAGAGCCGGGCATGTAAAATATTATACAGTTAAAATATCGCGGCGAATCGCGTGCATTTGTAGCTCAAACAAGTGTCTCTCCTTGAGGTGATTATAACGGGAAATGCAGGTCTTTCAAAAAAATATGACGTCCCGACTACTATATAAGGTGCTGTATTGTCGTACTTACGGTGCGCTAAACCGTCATTGCTAAAACACCTTACCGTCCCAGCTCCGTCCCTCTACACGCCACGTTAAGTCGGTCAGCAGCAAGGTTGGTTGACTTAACGTAGGCAATGCAATTAAGTTATGACGGTTTCACGTATCGTAAGTGCACAGTGAGTTTACGAGAGACTCCAACTCTTCAAGAATAATCCCGACTACCGTTGGGTCCATTAACGTGCACCCTAATGTAGCAGAAACGATCGTTACAGCATTTTGCCCGATACAGTGGCTCCGGCCTTCAATACAACGCGGGACCTTCTCGCTCAAGCCCGGCGTGTCATGGCTCCAGTTCTGCAACCACACGAAAGTCTCAAGTTAAAACTCTTTGGTCTAACGGGAATATTGAACTGTAACCCTCCTTTGCTATGAGCCAGGAGTAAGTTCAGTCACATTTCTTTTTTTGTCACGCGCATTGATGTTGAGACTCTAATTTTAATGCAGTCTCCGATGCCGCCTTGCAGTCCGCTTAAAAAAAATAATGAGGGGGTAGGAAAAAGTTGGTGACTGTATGCAATTAGTTATTGCAGCGGTTAGTAACTTTTTGAGGCCGTTACTAACATTTCCCAACCTGCGTACTACCTACGCTAATAAGCAGTTACTAAGTGCAATCACTACTAATGTTTGGGACCTGTTTACTACTTACGTAAGCACAAAATAACTGCAAGCAAATAGGTAGTAACTGTAGCGCCATTACTAAATTTCTGGGACCGTACTAAATTTTTGCAACCTGGCAGTTAACTACATAGTCGAAAATTGTCATTATTGCCTGTTGCATTGATTTGCGCCATCGCGAAATATCACGTTCAATCGGAAACAGGCAAAGACTCATTGATTTATATGTGGGGTTTAGCGTCCCAAAACCACCATATGATTATGAGAGACGCCGTAGTGGAGGGCTCCGGAAATTTCGACCACCTGGGGTTCTTTTACGTGCACCCGAATCTGAGCACACGGGCCTACAACATTTCCACCTCCATCGGAAATGCAGCCGCCGCAGCCGGGATTCGATCCCGCGACCTGCGGGTCAGCAGCCGAGTACCTTAACCACTATACCACCGCGGTGGGTCAAACAGGCAAAGAAAAATGACTATGCACAAAAGAAAGTGTCACAGTTTTGCCGCAAAGGCGAAGCAATTAACGTGATAGCAACAAATTGGAAGGTCAAGCGCAGAACGGCAAGCATGTTACTTCGACAAGAATGTTACTTCGACAAATCGAAGTAACAATGACGCACAAATAACTCACGAAACGTACTCACAGGTACAAATGAACGCGAATAAGCGTCACTGTTACTTCTATTTGTCTGAAAAGCGCATTATTTTCGCAAACGGAGACTGTGCAACGATTGCAGTGACCTTAGTGCGCCCGGTTACTACAACAAAAACGTTCCGGTGAAAGCTTAAGGACAGCCAAGACACAAGATGCTCCCAACCGCAAGATAAGGGCGCGCGAGTGTGCGTTCAGGGGCTTTACGACCGCCCCTTCCTCCCCGCGAGGCGAAGTGGCCGTGGGAGATGAGGGCGCGCGCCACCGCTATTTCGCGGCTGCATACATTTTGTTGCATCAAAACGTGTGGTACTCAAACATGAGATAAATACAAAGTTTTCACATCGGGAGTGTGAAGGGCTTAGTTTTCTAGTCTCTAGTCCTAATTTTCAAAGTGACATTAGCAGCTGGAGTTGCTCGCAGAAGAAAAATATCGTATCGAGGAACCCAAGCCACCACGCGCTCATTGCGTCGTCTTGCTGATAATGCTGAAAACACAATAGCCCCACCCACCCCAAGATGCCCATCACCAGCGGTAAGTGGTAGATATAAATAGCTTGCCCTTTACACGTTAGAAGACGTGCTTTTGTGAAAACCTTCTTTTTTAGACTTCATATGGGAACCTTACCAGTAAAAACGTGGCTTCAAGAGAGAGGGATGTAAGTACCATGGGGAAGCAGCTGTCTCCTGTGTAACAAACCTGAGACCATTGAACATGTGTTTATTGATTGTAAGAACGCTATTTTCTTTTGGGACATTTTACAGAGGACTTTAAAAAAAAGATTTACCTCTTACTACATATGGAATTCGTTTTTCGCCTTGTGATAGTTCTGAGCAAAATTTGGATGTTATATTTTTACTTGGTCTTCATTCGGTTTGGCGTAGTATGCTATCTTACAGACACTGTGATGTGAGAGTTCTATCCGTTAATGAGTGTTTCGTGGAAGCTGTTATAAAAGTGCGAGATGCGTATAAGACTACCGACTGTATTGAAGATGTAATATCTTTGTTTGACGCGTTATCACGCATGAAACACGTGTGATAGTGATTGTCATATTAGCTTGACCTGTAATCAAGAAGGCAATAAAGAGAAAAAAAAAAGCTTTTCGGTGGCTCAGTGGTTAACGCCTCGCACTCACGATGCAGAGGTTCCAAGTTCAATTCCGCGCACCGGAGTCTTTTTCTGGATATATATATATATATATATATATATATATATATATATATATATATATATATATATATATATATATATATATATATATATATATATATATATATATATATATATATATATCGACAGAGCGAGAGAGAGAAACAGAGGTGCGTTGAAACAGGAGCACGGAAATTTGCAACACCGCGAACCACTTATACGATGGATGACAGATTTTACAAGTAAAGCTTGCCGAAATTCGTAGGTATTAGTGGTCTTAAACCGTTATGAAGCTGACCCGCATTGCGCGGGTTCGAATCCCGGCTGCGGCGGCTGCATTTCCGATGGAGGCGGAAATGTTGTAGGCCCGTGTGCTCAGATTTGGGTGCACGTTAAAGAACCCCAGGTGGTCGAAATTTCCGGAGCCCTCCACTACGGCGTCTCTTATAATCATGGAGTGGTTTTGAGACGTTAAACCCCACATATCAATCAATCAATCAATCAATCAATCAATCAATCAATCAACCGTTATGAAGCTTTTCTTTTATCCGACAGCATAAGGGCAAAGAAAGAAACCTTTACGTACGTTGTTAAAAATAATTAGAAACACGTTTTTTTTTTATTTTGGCGGCGGAAGCTTTCCGAACCGACGATCATACTGTTAAAACATCTATAAGTCGAAGCGACCGCGTCGCTGGAGGGAAACACGTGAACCAATAATTGCCGACATGGGTTCGATTTAGCCACGCGGCACACTTCGGAGGAATCGGCGATCTCACGTCCCAGCTATCGACGGCAGAGTGGAGGAAGAGGGCTCCGTGGACAACCAGCCGTCTATGCGAGGCGTCGCTTAGTCGTCAGTTCGCGATGCACACGCCCCCACAGCGCCTCCTTTTGTTCTCGCTTTATGCGACGCGTTGGCCGAGAACACAGTTACCCAGTGTCGCGCTGGCGAAACGCCCAACCGCGGGGGTATAGCTCAGTGGCAGAGCATTCGACTGCAGATCGAGAGGTCCCCGGTTCAAATCCGGGTGCCCCCTTGGCGTGGTTTTTTTTTTAACGTCACCGTACACTTCTCGTGTTCAATTTCTTTCAAGACAAAGACGCGCTGTTAGTTTCCACGCACAACGTCACGCACAACAGTATTGTCCCGCTAAGTGTGCGCGTTTTGCCAGCTTCTAAAGTAATTGAAGCAAAGCTGAATATATTAGCACAGCCAGATACAATAATAAATATTACAAAACCGACAATAAACATAGTACGACAAAAGAACGCAATTTTAGTTTAAAGGTTGTAATAAATTACCGTCCAAGAATACACTGTTTCAGGGTTGAGAACGTTGTACCCCAAAAAAAAACTTCCGGTCACGTCATTTACCAGCTCCTAACATCGAAACTGAAAGCACGCTTTCAAAGTTTTTTTTTGAAGGCTGAACAAAATTCTCTCTCTAGTTTTAAACGCAAAGCATTTCTTAGCGAACTTCGGCAACTTTAAGCGTATCTATATATCTATAGCCACTTACGTTTGGGTGCTCTCGTGGTCACCCCCTTAACTTGGCATGAACCAAAATTAGCATAGGAGGGTAAGATGGTTGGACGAATATGACGCGCTGGTCGTGACATGAATAACGTCACAATCCTGTCACGTACGTCATCAAACACTTCCTGCCAAACAGTGGCACATACTCACGGGCGAGTATGTGCCACTGGTAAGCTGGTATGTGCCACAGGTGATTGACACTTAGTACCTACCCAGGAACGACGAAAACACAGATGGGCAATTTTAACGCGTGAGCTTTAAGCAATACCCGACATCGGTAGCGTCGACCCAACGAAGGCATAGAATAAATGTCAGTGTTAAGAAAAACCTGACATAGGCAGCGTTGGCCACCCGACGAATGCAAATAATAAATTTCGGGGTCCCAGCAGGAATCGAACCCAAGCATTCTGCGTGGCAGTCAAGCATTCTACCAAAGAGCTACGCCAGGTCTCGGAACTACTTTTCAAATAGACGCTAATCTTCATAAAACGTCAATAGTGGTTGCAGTGCTGCCTAGCCAATTTTATAAACATTATTTCATACAGCCGTCACGTCGCGTTAACGTCAATTGTGGTGAGGCGCTATGCGCTGAAATTGATTTATGTAGTAGTGTCAAGGGCCAACACCTTCTTCGCGAGCATCAGCCCTTCATATCACCTTGTCGTGTTGCCAAAACACATTTCCAGCTGACATCCTTGTGCAAATGGAAAACTGGTTATATAAACATCTGCAACTTTTCAACATATGCCTCTGCGTGCAACATTTGTACATACACTTAACGTCATTTCATGACGTGTCGCTCAATAAAAAAATGCAACACGCTCACCTTCCCTCCGCGTGCTTCACATATAGTTGATTCCCAGGTACGTGGAATCTGCCGAATTTTTTCAGATAATATGAACGTTCGTAAAGTTCAAAGGATTCTCTTATAATTTTTATGTAGTTCAGAAAAAAATTCATTTGAATATATTCGGCCAAATAAGAATGCATAACTGTGGAAAATCAGTGGGCTTTTTTTTTCTATAGCTCTTCTTACCTACCGATGCTATATATAAAGGCACATCTGTGGACAAAACCGGATGTGATGAAAGGCCTGTGTTTGTAAATAAAACGGTCTATAGTACCGTGTCTCCACGCAAGGGGACACGGCACAGGATCTCGGGCAAAGTATTATTATTTTTTCCGCGTTGTCTGAATCGCCTGTACTAACACGAGGTTTAAAAGAATGAATCCATCATGTCAGCGACGCTAGACAGAATTAGATTCCGTTCGTCCGCGCATAAAGTCAAAGGGCACATTGACGAAGGAGCTATAGTATTTACGTGCGAACAAGTTTTTCACAGAAACTACACACGTCGTATTCCTTCGACTAACTGAGACCTTCTTAATAATAACAATGCGCGGGGTTTTACGCTCCAGAATCACGGTAAGATTGTGAGGGACACCGTCGTGTGTAGTTAGTGCTTCGGAAATTTCCTTTGCCGTGCACCGACACTGCACAACCCACGGGTATCTACCATTTCGTCTCCATCAAACCCTCGACCTTCTGGCCAGCATTAGAGCCCCACAGCCACCGCGGCAGACGATCTTTGTTGTTTAAACTCAATATTACATAGCACACGCGCGGCCGCCCAATCTGAATGTCTCATTGTATTATATTAGCAGCATATATATTCTTCTCCTCACGAGTCGTTAAGGGAAAAAAAAAGGGGGGGGGGATGTCGGTTTTTCCGTGTCACCGCGAACTTACGGTAAAGAGGCAGGCAAAGTAGACACGCCTTATATTGGGAGAAAGGGGACACCATATTAACATCGACAATGAGTGGTGATTTAATGAGCACAAATCTAAATCTGAGTACACGTGTTTCGACGTTTCGCCCTAATCGAAAAGTGCCCACCGCTATCGTGTCGAACTCGCGCCCGATCGCGCTTAGCAACACACCGCTATTGCTGCGCTAAGACATATACTATACGGCGACTATGTATGCCGTTCGCTCACACAATGATGGAGACATCGTAAACGCGGTGATTTCAGTTCTCGTTGTTCAAGTTGGAAAAAAAAAATCGACGGCACAGAAGCGCGAGACTTGCATGGAACTTCACAAGCTACGGTATGCAATCGGAAATTCGCGATGATTTGTGAGCGTAAATTATTAACAAGTTGTGGCGTAATATTATGCTATTCGGACAAACATAAAGGTGTCTTCAACGCATGAATGATGTTGATGGAAAGCGTTTCTTCTTAGCCAATAATGTTTATGATTTAGTTTTTTAGCAAAAACGAGAGAATTAATGCAAACGCCCCATCTCCCTGTCTTTCAATCGAACACATAGTGCATTGAGGCGACGTATAACACCTATCGATGCTCGTCAGCATAGGCGTGCCTCACGCGAACCTCGTCCATCCGGCTCGATTAGAAGACTCGGCCTTTAGCCCAAAACGCAAACGTTTTGCCAGAACAAGGACAGCAAAAATAAATAAATAAATAAATAAATAAATAAATAAATAAGCAACGCAGGAATTATACAAAAAATAGCATTGATTGATATCTGGGGTTTAACGTCCCAAAACCACCACATGATCATGAGAGACGCCGTAGTGGAAAGCTCCGAAAGTTTCGACCGCCTGGGATTCTTAAAGTGCACCCAAATCTGAGCACAGTGGCCCACAACATTTCCGCCTCCATTGGAAATGGAGCCGCCGCCGCCGGGATTCGATCCCGCGACCTAGGGGTCAGAAGTCGAGTACCTTAGCCACTGGACCAGCGCGGCGGGGCAACAGACAATAGCAGATCAACGGCTAACTTCTCACAGCGGCCTCTGCTAGACGCTATATTTTAGGAATCAATAGTACTTTTGATCGCCTGGGGTTTTCATAACGTGCACTTGACCCGAAATTGCGTTTTCCAAAGTTGAGAAAAAACAAAACAAGCGCAATAAGCTATATACGAAGACCAGGCGCTCCACTGCGTCGATCCTATTTTGTCGTATCTGTAATTACGCTCAACATTGCCTGAGCTTTCGAGAACGCACGAAGAGGGCATAGCAAAACAACACAGCATCTGCTACGCCCTCGACGTCAGCAAAAATATACACGAACGAGCTATTGCGTCCCTAAGGATGTGCCAAATGACCGCTGGCGTTTCATCTCACGCCTTCGCGCTCGTCACCTGGTGAGGATCACAGAGCTGACTGGGATGACAAGTGGTGTTTTACGCGCCCACACGGACCAGCGATAGTCAAAGAGCGCCAAGGGTGTTCTAAACAAGGCTGTTAAAAAGATATATGTGTGCGTTATAGGCAGCTACAATAAACCTAGTGATTTAGGCGGTGATTTTATAGCTCTCGCCGTTGAAGTTAGAAAAAGATTTACAGTACAGAAAAGCGACTCTAGCTCGCTGTAGCCTCAGACGCTACATAACGCATACCAAACATTTGCTACAATCTTCCATCTTATATTATTACAAGCTGTGGTGCAATATTGCCAAATTCCTTTCCTCAAGTTTTGTTATCTCGTTACACAACGTTCAGCGAAAACCACGCCTACGGTGTTCGGAAATCGCCGAGGCTGTTGTCGATTGTTCTATTGAGATAACGCTCACCTCATGAACATTGCAGATTATTCTGGAACCTACCTCGCCGATAGCGATAACGCTAGAACATTCGATGGCAAGTGTATAAATGCCGACGCGCTACGCCGCTTGTCCGTTGATCGACGGCCGACGCTCTGCTCGCCGCTATCAGTGCCAGCGTCTCGCTGTAATCTGACTTTCCTTTTACGTGGCCACAAGTTAGGCCCAAATAAACAGTTTATTATCCGACCTGCAGTCTGATCCCTTCGTCCACGTCACGACTCCTTGACAATACTCAGCTATTAGAGTTCCGAAAACGCGTCTTGCGCATCCGATGCTGCGTAGTCGACAAACACAAAGCGACGGTTACAACAAGTGACGGCGGGCGCGTCACTTGTTGACTATGGCTTTAGTATTACGTATTACCTAGCAAGATTACATACAGGGCACTTTTGCTTTAGTTAGACCAAAATAAGGGTAACATTATTTTACTTTAATTAAAAAAATTAGGTAAACAATTGATTTACACACATAGGATACCTAAATTCATTTCTTAATGGAAGCAAAAAGCCACTGGAACGCCTGCGTATTTTACAGCACATTTGTGAGAATGCATATTTCGAAATTGGCGTTCCCCTGAATACTTGTTCCAAGTGGACCCACTTTGCGAATTCACCGGCTTCAATTCATATTTCGCAATAGGCACTGTAGGGTACTTAATTAGGATGTATTTGTGGTGTTCGTTAATTTGCCGTTTATGTATTCGAATACAGGCACGAGTGTATGGGACACCCGCTTGGAGTGATAGTATATCACCAAATCAACGTATGTTGTACACAGATGCTGTCAAAAAAATATGTTCTCAAGGGGAAAATAAAAAAAAAACAGCTATAGCAATCTCCGTTTTGCTTTTAACTTCGTGTGTATATACATTATTTCATATCCATTTAAGCTTTCTATTTATGCAGAGTAGCGACAGTTGCCACCAAAAGTTTCCCGCGCAGTTTAGACGACAGGTTTCTTCAGCTGCTCGGAAAAACGCCAGCCCACAAACCCATGTCGTGTTTCGCAAAGCCCAAGTTACATGTATTTTGTATGTATGTGCTGCCTAAATTATTATGTGATGAAGGCAGACGACGTGCTGGCAAGTTGATGTCTCAATGTCGACACGAGTGACGCATACAGTCCCCGCAGAAGAAGGTAAACTGACTACACATCCTATAGGCGAGTAAATTAAAACACGACTCCGTCTTTCTTGGGTGATCTGAATAAAGGAAGCCGCGAAATACCAGCGCACATAGATGGGCGAATGAATCAATCGTACGAGTACGATATGGCTGAACAAAAGTCACTCGGAGCCTGAACTCCAGGGATGAAATTTTCTGCGAGAGTAAATGCTTTCGCCGGAAACATTAATAGTGTTACTTCCAGCGGGAACGGCGTATGTGGAATGAATAAAGTTCAGCAATATAAAAAAGAAAGGACACAGTGCGACGGCAAAACTTATTTTTGTTGTACTTGCGTTCAAATTCAAGGAAAGAGAAGATAAAGAAACTGACAAAGAAGTTTCGCGTTAAAAAATAACATTAAAGACAACAGATATAGTGACAAAAACCGTATACCAGCCGAAAAAAAAAAGGTTTAGTCGGAATTTGAACTGGCCTTTGTGGCTTTATGCCAGCACAGCCAGAAAAAAAATTTAGTATTGCTTCCCACGCTGCGAGTGGAAGACAGTGAGACTGTCCGGGTGAATGCGAAAACATCTATTCAGAATAGATGTAACGCCACCACGTTGGTTTTGGAGGTTTGGGCCCGAGTTAGATGTTGTTCAAGTGTGCCCGTTTTTCTCGAGATTCCCCATAAATCACTCGAAGATAGCCTCAAGCGGCATGAAAATCGCTGGAAGGTGGCCACACAAAGGCGCTCGCCGGGCAGGAACAGTCACTCGCATCTCTATTATACGCTGCCGAGCCGACCATCGTGACAGGCACGCCGATGCCACGTTGTACTGGATGCCAGTCGCGGGTAACAAACCACGCTCACCTACACCCATGAGGAAAAGTATGAGAACCACAAAGCGGATTGCGAAAATTGCACTCTGAGCCGTTTAGTGGCTGACCCTCTACTGTTAACAGCATTGCTCTGACCCCTGATTCACATAGAGCAGGGCTCTCAATAGCAAATGGCCGTCACTCGAGGCCGCAAACGGCAATTTCGCCACGCGGTCCATGGTCCGCACATGTTTTGCTCACGGGTATTGGTGCGCACACGCACGCACGCACGCACGCACGCACACACACACACACACACACACACACACACACACACACACACACGCACGCACGCACACACACTAAATGACAGCGTATGTTGTAACAGCTGTTGCAGTAAGGGCAAACCTCGGTAAAAACACTTTCATCCTCTTCACTTAACGTTGGCTATGACATTTTGCCAGCTTATATGGCTGCCTCCCGCGCTTACGGACGTAAATTGTCACGAATCAACTTGTTCGTGTATATTTGCATACGCACCGTCGAATGGTTGCCATTTGAGCTCGCTAAATCCCCGCCTTCGTAATGTCCGTGTCTTAGTTGGTCCCTGTCTACGTTACGCGCGCGTATTTCAAGCAATCATGAATCACCGACTCGCCCAATCGACGATTTTGACTTCGTAATATGTCACGTCATCTTAAAATATACGTTATGGTTTGAGAGACAAATCTCTGATGTATACTTACGCGATTGCATACCTTAAAAATGTGCACGCATGGTCGTGTCGCAAGTAGAGAAAGTGTGGACAATCCTCCACCATTGTAGTTTCTATAGCAGCTATGGCGTTCAGTTGTTAAGAACGAGGGTGTAGGTTTGATTCTCGGCCACGGCTGCTACATATCAATGAGTGCTAAAGATAAAGAAAAATGAAACGAAAAAAAAAACATCCGTGCACTTGCAGTTTTTTGGGGCACTTCAATAACGTACCCCAGGTAGTGACATTTAATCCGGAGTATTTCACATTACATGGCATATCTCGTATGATGATCATGACACGTCAGAACTTGAGAAGTTATACCCCTGTCACACAGGAAATCTAATTTCACTTACAACGAATTACATTAGGGAGACCTAATGTCATTTCGCCTGCGTGCTGTCACAGAACGAAAACAAATGTCATTTTGAAATAATCACCATGACCTTAGCCTTCTTGAGCCATGGATTTGGGGAGAAATAAAAATATATTAAAGCATGCATGTAACATGCATGCCTCCTCAAAAATAATTTTATGGCTGAAAAGGTGCTCCTTAATAACAAACGTGACCACTTTACACAACTGCCCACAGCTGCACCACACACTCGAAAACATGCTCGAGAACCAACATGGTCTACGATATGACCGGGCAGTTCTAGTACAGTGAACTGAAGCGGGGCGCACGACTCACTTCCCGGCTGACGAGACGGCGGCAGCGATTTCGCGTAGTCACCGCCTTGATCACCACAACACGTGCAATCGAACGATCAACATCCGTCATACAGGCAACAACGACTAAGCGCGAAAATGAAACATGGCGGGCGTCCTGCCGCTGTATATTTGAGAGTAGCTTTTTTTTAACTTTCGCGCGTGCTAGTATGTCATCAAACCAGTAATAAGTTGATCTATTAAAGAATAAGATAGTTACAAGTGGTTATAATTAACATATACATATATTAAAGGTTATATATATATTATAAGTTCTTGGCGTGGAGACTACTCAATCGGTCCGAAATCGAATGCGTTTCGAGAACTCATTGGACAAAAAGTGTCATTTTAGTCAAATGGCCTTGATTTGCCTGTGCGATACCAAAGAAAAGCCATTACAAATGAATAAAATTCGCTGTAAATGTCCTCATATTTGCCGTGTGGCACGGGTATCAGTTTTGAAAATGAGGGTAAGCATTTGGTTTAATGCGAAAGGTTTTACTAACATTCAGGCCGGCTCGGAATGACCGGGACACGTATGCGCACTGCAAAGTATTATCTATACGTATATATACAGTAGATGAGGTGAAAGAACCTCACGAAAAAGTATTATTGTCACATTCATGCACAATGTGTTCAACAGATGATGCATTCGGCAAGGAGTTCTATGCCGGCGCACACGTACATACATCAAAGGATTTGCGCTCAAGGAAATATAGCTCGTAAAGAAGAAACTAAAAAAAGGAAATATGAACACTATTATAATAAGCAAAATACCTATACCTGCGCGAGCATCAGCTTCGAACTTCTGCATGTGCAGCTGTCGATCGCGTGCCGTTTCGTAGGTTTCTGTGCTCACCTATTGAAATTAGCTGCACGCACTCCCGTTAACGTGTGCGTTCCTTCGTGTGAAAGTGACAGCTATAGTTAAAATGTAAATGCTCCGGGAAGCTATCCTGAACGTTTCCTTATACTGTCCGGTATACAATGTGGAGCACACCGCGAAGTACCAGTTTTTTTTTCGATGTTTTGATCAACACAGACAACGTACACTCTTAAAAAAAGTTAGCGGGACGCGACATTCTCGCGTTGTCTTCAAACATAGCCTCGAATCAAATGCTCCAGCCTCCAGCAGTTCTTAAAACTATACAGTGGCCTGCCAGACTAGAATAATTATGCAGGAGAGAAATTCCCATTTGCGACGGAGCCCCTATTTCGTAAACTTTGACTGGTGGGTGTACACGTACATATAAGAGCCGAGTGCTTGTTTGTTTATTTGTGTTTTCACATTGACAAAGTGAATGCGCGCAGCAGCAGTCTACAGGACGAGCGCGGATACGAATTATGTACGGTGGCATGCGCAAAGCTATATATACGCACGAGCGGATTTGTATACCTTCTAACCAAGCGTGTGCGAAACTGCAGGTTTGAACGGGCCAAATAATCTTTTTTTATATATTGTCACAGGTAAATGGGTATAATCCATCAACTGTAGCGCGAAATCACTTGGAAGTGGAGAAAGAAGAAAACATTGCTTCCTGGTCTGGGTGCGGGCAAGACGTCGATTCGTGGCTGTCTCTGTTATTTCGTTCGTGGCACTGGTGGAGGTGCGGGGTAAATGCGCCTCGGCTCCAGATTTTCCGCCGACACACCGAGCTACTTGGAGACAGCTATAGTATACAGCTTCCACGGCAAGAAGCAGTCGCCGCCTGCGAGGACTATCTCCAGAATACGGTCCTCTCTCTCAAGACGAGATGGCAACTTCAACTACCAACCAGACGAGTCAAACCAACGACGCATATTCTTTTCTTCCGCATGTTTTTCATGCGCCGCAAACACCACGCTCATTTCATGGAGACATTTACGACGATGCCGACGACTGGCTTGACCACTTCGATCGAGTTGCCAGCATCAACGGATGGGATGAAGCTCGCAAGCTGCGGAGAGTTTATTTTGCGGCGGAAGACTCTGCCAAAACGTGGTATGAGAGTCACGAGGGTTCCTTTGCGACGTAGCAAGAGTTCAGCTGACAGTATCGCGATGCGTTCCGCAGCGCCGAAAGGAAGGAGAGAGCGGAGCAGGCAATCTCGTCTCGGAACCAACGACCTAACAAGGGAGTTTCGATGTTTGTCGAGGACATGCTTCGACTCTTCAAGCGTGCCGACCCTGTAATGTCCGAGGAAAAGAAGGAGCAGCATTTAATGCGTGGGGTAAAAGACCAGCTCTTCGCTGCACTCATGCGCAATCCGCCTACGACTGTGGCTGAGTTCATAAATGAGGCAACCACAATGGAGCGTACTCTCCAGCACCAGTCATCACAGTATGAACGCCACGACGTCACCACTGCTGCATGCTCTGTCGGGGCTGACAGCGAGAGGCATGCCCTCGCTGAGTTCATAAGAAGCGTCGCGCGGGACGAGCTGCGCCAACTCCAAGCAGTGGGACCCCAATCACACGTGAATGCTCTCGCAGACCTAATCCGAAATGAGATCAGACAAATGGTCACCCCACTCGCACCAACAAGGTCTGAGGCCCCTGTGCTGACTTATGCGGCAGTCCTGCGATCTCCTGCACCACATGCTCCTGATCCTACTATGCGGACAATTGATCAGGCTAGCTATCGATTCCAGGGCACCTCTTCGACTCCGCCACCCGCCTCAAGGTTTCCGAGTGCACCCACTTATCATCCGTCTGGATCGCGACAGAACGCCACAAAGGCCAGCGTGTGGCGTACGTCGGATAAACGTCAACTCTTCGGTATACCACTGTGGCGAAGTGGGTCACGTCTACCGCAATTGCCAGTACCGCCAACTTGGTATTTGTGGCTTCCACCCTGATGCTCGGTGCCCGCGTTACGGTGAGCGTTCCCGGGACATCGAAGCGTACCTTTCGGGCCAGCAAGCTCCTCGCCTTTGTCAACGCCACCAATCACGATCACCATGACCTCACCGCCCCACGTCACCTAGCTTTCCCTCGTCATCTTATGTTCCTTTCAGAGGCTGGTCACCGAGTCCCCACAGGGTAAACTAGAAACCGCGGCTCCTGAGGGTGAAGCCGCGTCCAAACGAACTGTCAAAGAGCCTCCCTCGACGCAAAGACCCGAAGAAGACCGTTCTGATTTTTCAGTCATTTCCGAAGTCATAAGACTGTTTCCGCCGACATCACCGTACACGTCGATAATCACGTCGTCACTGCCCTCGTCGACACTGGCGCTGATTATTCGGTTATGAGCAGCGCCCGGGCATCCAAACTGAGGAAAGTAACTACCCATTGGCAAGGACCCCCGTTGCGCACGGCAGGAGGCCACCTCGTCACGCCGACTAGAATGTGCACAGCCCGTGTTCGAGTCCGTGGTTCGACGTTCACAGGGTCTTCCCTCGTAATACCTGTGTGCTCCCGTCCACTCATTCTGGGACTGCACTTTCTTCGCGAACACGGCGCAATTATTGACCTACGAGACTTGCAGGTTTCGTTAGAGGACTCACTTCATCCTGAGCCTGAGAATACCCACTTATCGGAGGCTGCCCTACGTGTATCCTCCGAATCTGTTACTCTGCCTCCCCGCAGCAGCCTCTTTATCAGTGTTGAATGTGGCCAAGACGTCCCCGATGCTGTAATTGCGGAAGGAAATTTGTCCCTACTTTTTGCACAACAAATCTGCGTTGCCCGAAGTATTGTTCAGCTCAGGAGAAAGCAGACTTGCCTATTAGTCACTAATTTCAGCGAGGAGTATCGCCATATTACAATACAAACTGCGATCGCATACCTTGAGGATATTGCCGACGTCCCTGGTCCCTCAACATGATCTGTCCTTTTGTCATGCGACCATTCCGCCATGACATTCGAAAGCACTCTCGACGTAAACCAGGGTCTACCGTACGCACAACGAGAACGTCTTTTGAAGCCACTCGACTCATTTCGGAACTGTTTCGCTACGACTTCAAAAGTGAACCAAACACCGCTTGCCAAGCACCGTATCATCACTGAGCCTACCAAGGGACCCATTCGACAACAAGCCTACAGAGTCTCACAAAAAGAACAAGACGCTATACGCCAACAGGTCCAGCAGATGCTCAAGGACGATGTCCTTCAGCCATCGACCAGTCCCTGGGCGTCCCCTGTTGTGTTAGTAAAGAAAAAAAGACGGTACCCTGCGATTTGGCGTCAACTACCGAAAGTTGAATAAGATCACGAAGAAAGACGTGTATCCTTTACGACGAATAGATGACCGGCTGGACTGCATTCGCAACGCTTGTTACTTTTCTTCCATGGATCTACGCAGTGGCTATTGGCAAATTTCTGTTGATGAGCGCGACCGCGAAAAGGCCGCCTTCATACTCCTGACGAACTCTACGAGTTCAAGGTGCCTCCCTTCGGTTTATGCTCGGCGCCAGTTACTTTTCAAAGAATGATGGACACGGTTCTTTCTGGGCTAAAACGGCAATCGTGTCTTGTCCTTGACGATGTAGTAGCTTTCTCGGACACGTTTGAGCAGCACGTCCAGCGCTTACAGACAGTTCTTCAGGCGATTCGAACAGCTGGTCTTTCTCTCAAACCTGAGAAATGCCACTTTACTTTCGAGAAACTGAAGTTTTTTGGTTACGTTGTCAGCCACGCCGGTATACACTCAAATCCTGAAAGAATGAAAGCTGTTGCCGTGTTTCCTGTCCCAACGAACAAGCGCGATCTCCGCCGATTTCCGGGACTGTGCGCATATTATAGACGCTTTGTCAAAGGTTTTTTTTTTAATCGCTGAACCTGTAAATGAACTTACAAAAGACGGCGTACCATTTTTGGGGGGTCAGGATCAGCGTCACTCCTTTGAAACACTACGAAACCATCTCCAAGCCCCACCTGTACTCAGTCACTTTGATGACAACGCTGCCACAGAGCTACACACGGATGCCAGCAACGTCGGACTTGGTGTTGTATTGGTTCAATGGCAAAATGGCGTAGAGCGCGCGATCGCCTATGCAAGTCGAACATTATCACCCACAGAGAAAAAACTGCTCTGCAACAGAAAAAGAATGTTTAGCCATTGTTTGGGCTATAACAAAGTTTCGGTATTATTTGTACGGTCGCCCATTGAGGGTCGTTAGCGACCACCATTCTTTATGCTGGCTCGCCAACCTCAAAGATCCTTCCGGTCGTCTAGCACGCCGGAGCCTTCGGCTGCAAGAATTTGACGTTACAGTCATTCACAAGTCAGACGCAAACAGATCGATGCTGGCAGTCTCTCACGTGCACCAATCGGAAGTAAGAACGCAAGGACGATACATTCCTTTCCTCTGTATTAGCAACCAACTTGGCTCAACAACAACGCGACGACATGAAGCTAAGCCCGCTGCTTGACTACCTCGAAGGCCGAAAAACCAGTCTTCCTCGAATCTTCGCACGCTCGCTGGCCTCGTTCTGCATCAGGGATGGAGTCCTCTATAAGAAGAATTTCGACCATATCCAGGCTACTTACCTACTGGTTGCGCCAACCTCGCTTCGTGGCGAGATTTTACACGCTTGTCACGACGAACCATCATCCGGACACCTTGGCTACACACGCACCTAGGAAAGAATTCGCCGTTCCTACTACTGGCCATGCCTCGCGAAGACAGTCAAGCAGTACGTCCGCACATGCCGTGACTGCCAATGCCGTAGGACTCCCCCTGTCCGACCAGCAGGACTACTACAGCCTATCGCCACACCAAAAACATCATTCCATCAAATTGACATTGACTTGCTCGGATCGTTTCCTACGTCTTTGTCAGGAATTCGGTGGATAGTGGTTGCCACCGATCATTTAACACGTTACAGAGAAACAAAAGACCCTGCCCAAAGCTACCACAGATGAAATCGCTCAGTTTTTCGTCACCAGCATCGTCCTTCGTCCCGGAGCGCCAGCTATGATAATTACTGATCATGGGACAGCTTTCACCGCAAAGATGGTTCAAGAAGTGCTGAGACTAAGTGGTACAGAACATCAGAAAACAACGGGTTATCACCCCCAAACAAACGGACTCAGTGAACGGTTGAACAAGACCATTCAGATATGCTGTCAATGTATGTGGCCGTTGATCACAAGAACTGGGACGATATACTCCCTTACGTTACTTTTGCTTACAATACAGCAGTCCAAGAGAGTGCAGGTTTCATCCCATTTCGCTTATAGTTCATGGTCGAGAGGTCACTACAATACTCGACGCAATGCTCCTTCCCAACAACCTGGGCATGTTCAACGCGGACGCTGCCTTGTTCCCTCAACGCGCCGAGGAGGCCCGTCAACTCGCCCGACGCCGTATTCAGGCTCGCCAAACTGCCGACGCACGCCGCTACAACCTTACACACAGAGAGGTTACCTTCCAACCAGTCGATGAAGTTTGAGTGTAGACCCCCATCCAAACTCGTGGTCACTCTGAAAGGTTGCTGCGGAGCTACTTCGGCCCGTACAAAGTTCTACGCCGACTCAGCGACGTTACATACGAAGTTCCCCCTGAGGCCACCTCAAGACGTTCCCGTCGGTTTCCACAAAGTGATGTGGTGCATGTGTCAAGGCTCAAGCCATATTTCGCGCGTCGTCAATCAAACGTTGACTGACTTATCATGCAATGACAACTTATTTTTTGTCACTTTTGTTTCTTTTTTATGTGTCTTATGTCCTAACTCCTTTCTTTATTGAGTACTTGCATGACACCAGCCCATCTTTTTTCCTCACGACGCAGTTGTTAGATTTCATAGTAGCGTCTTTTCTTTCTCATTTTTTTTTACAACACTCATCACCAGCATCGAGATGATGCTTTTCGAGGAGAGAGAATAATGTCACAGGTAAATGGGTATGAGCCATCAACTGTAGCGTGAAATCACTTGGAAGTGGAGAAAGAAGAGAACATTGCTTCCTGGTCTGGGTGCGGGCAAGACGTCGATTCGTGGCTGTCTCTGTTATTTCGTTCGTGGCAATATATAATCCTGGGCGCAAATTATTAAAGCTGCCACTGGAGCCGGTCCTCTGTGCGCTATGAACATACACGTTAAATGGTCGGGAACGTATTCGGCGGAGTGGAGATTTAGTCAAACCGTCTTAAAGCCAGAAAATTCAAACTTATTTCTCCTAATGCTGGTCCCCCCTGCCTACCCCCCAAAATTTTTTTAAGGTTCTATGAATCCACATTTGACGTTATCATTCAGACATCGGCGTATGGGAGACGTCACTTTTTTTCACAATTTTTAAACTTCTTACGAAAACAGCAACAACAACAACAAACTAAACGTTCAATAACTGAGTATAAACAATTATATCGAGCCAAATGCACACAAGATGAGCAAGTATAATGAAAATACGAGGCCAAAGAGAACGCGAGACGCAATAAAAGTGCCACCCAGGACATCGCCGGTGGTGACGTTTATTTAAGGAAGAAAAACTTTCTCGACAGCAAAACTTTGAGAGAATACAAGCACGAAGTGCGCACGCATGCATATAGGGAAGATTAATGATGTTGAAATAAATTGGAGGAGGGAGAAAAAGCTAGCAACACCCGACAGTAAGAACAGCTGACCCAAACAACGGTCGATGTGGAATTTGCTGTTGCTGCGCAACAGCCCGGCGAGTTCACGTGTGAAAAGGACAATTAAAGTTTTCGGTAGCCATGGAGCCGGAAAGAGAAAAACTGCGAGTGTTTATAACCACAAAATGCGGAGAAACGCAGCATAGTGCGTGCGTGGGCTAAAAAGTGTGCTTTTTGGCGATATTGAAAGCGCAGTAACTTTGCTTCAAGTTTGCGCTAGCACAAGTGTGTGAGGAAATAACCGAAGAATAAACGTATGCGCCCAGACGTGCGCTGAAGGCACGAAAAGAAATGATACGACCACGAGGAAAAGCGTCCATACACGAATTAAACAAAAAATCCCGTGTTGCAGAGCACGCATGCTTTAAGCACCCTCGGGATAACGAACGTTACCTTTCGAACAATCTAAAAATAAAGTAAAATTACTTCAACAGCGGTATTTAGTCGCAGAAAACGTCAAAAACGGTTATATTAAAGCCAGAGACCGCGTAACGAGCAATGGAAGGCAAAATAAGGCGTAGGTAAGTGTATGAAATATAACATCGCAGACGCATGCGAAGATAAAATGGCAGGTCCGGGTAGACAAATGAATTTTGAGATTAAGAAATTCGTTCATCAGTTCGAATGATTGTACGAAGCTCAATAAATAACAAATTCATTAGCGTAATGGAACGGGCGCCCGGAAATTGAAAAAAAGAGCTGTACAAAGGTGGTGCGATGGTTACTAAAGACCATGTCTTACTCTTGGCATATATATATATATATATATATATATATATATATGTGTGTGTGTGTGTGTGTGTGTGTGTGTGTGTGTGTGTGTGAGAGAGAGAGAGAGATAGAGAGAGAGAGAAAATCATGGTTCTGTTCATTTGGCAGAATATGGTGGTCAATTGCTGGCGGAGATACGAAAGGCGATTTGTCTTTGCCGGTTTTTTTTTTTTTGTAACATTCTACACGTTTCACTATTTTTGCATGTTTTATCTAACAGTGCGCAAAAAAATCATGAGAGACCCCATAGTTAGGTTGAGTCAATGGCACCTTTCAAACCCAATGGATTCCTTATTCGGCGGAAATCTAATTCGAGTAAGGCATGACCAGGATTTGTGGATATTTCACGTCAGCGACACCGGCGGTCTGCCGTAACAGAAAAAAAAATGGACGCGAAAAAATCATATCTGCCAAAAAAAGTTATAATTATCAAATATCACTCCCGGTTCTCTACATGAGACTTAGATAAACACCCTGTTAAGATTACAGTGTCACACTGTAAACCACGCGCTTCCCAGGGTGCCTAATATTTTAAAGTGGGGCCCCATGTATTTCTAATGAGCAGTGTCCAATTGTCCTGGGAAGCCAGACGCTTTGTAGGAAGGCACTGATATTTCCCCAAAGTGTTCCAGTATATCTCTGCTGGATATATATCCCTGAATCGTTATTGATAACTAGCTAATTTCAAAAGATATTTTTAGCCTATTTCTATTCAGTTACGGCCGAACTCCCCTGCTGCCGCCAAGAGATGACGCCACGTACAGACGACAACAAAGCATGCGAATGCACTGTCTTTCGACGTCCGGGGAAGCTGTTGCGTTAACGGTACGGTGGCGTGGTCACCAACACGCATTGAATTTATCCACCATATTGTAAAACAACCATTTTCGCCGACTGCTGTTGTGGATCGCTTGGTAAGGAGGGCGGGGGGGGGGGGCAAAGACACGAAAATTTAGAGTGTCAGCCCGAGGTCAAAGAATCTTGACATCGGGCTGAAAATTGGTAAAGCGTGCAGTGAATAATTCCTGTTTTCAAAATTCGCTGGTGAAGTCGTGCCACCACAAGCTCGATGCAAGGTTGTGGGCTCAAGCTAAACAATTATTGGATTCTGGTTATACCATGCACCTGTTAACCACCATCGCCGAAAATATAAGCAGGAAAGGAAGGGAAAACGCCAGAGACCAGGCAGCCAAGGTGCCCTACATGCATGCCATTTCGTATAACTTGCGAAGGATAGCGAGAACGGCTGGTGCATATGTAGTGTTTTCTGCTCCCGAACGGTTGCAAGGAATGTGCAAGGAGGTTAATGCAGACAGCTGCGGGAAACGGGAGTGTAAGATCAAGCACCGGGAAAAATTCGTGAATTGTTGTCATGGTGTTGTGTATGACACTCCTCTGACTTGTGATTGCCTGTACATTGGTCAATCTGGAAGGTGTGTGAACGAAATACTTAGGAAACACACGTAAAACGTAGAAAAAGCTGTATCTGGTCATTTTGCCCTTTACTGTCAGAGGTGTGGTTGTGTCCCTGTGTTTCAAAAACACCCGTATTCTCTTTAGGGCCCGTGACAGAACTACGCGTGAAATCATTGAGGCCTTTGAAATTGACGAAATGAAAGAAAAATGTGCGAGTGTGGCTTCCGTAGCTTTATCAGTTAAAGAAAAGAGCTATCTAGAATCTTCACTTTGACGTTGGCGAGAGCAGATTGTCGCAATCTTTGATGACGCGTGCATGAGGCGTCAGAACAAAAAGTTGGGTGGGCAGATGATATCAAGAAGTTTGCGGTTACAACGTGGCAGCAACAAGCATAGAACCGGATTGCTTGACGGATCATGGGAGAGGACTTCGTCTTGCAGAGAGCATAGTCAGCCTGCTACTGCTGCTGCTGCCAATGATGAAAAATAATTGAAAGGAAAATTGGGTAATCTTAGTAAGTTAAGCAATAATTGTCACGATTTCATCGTTTATTATAGTACGTAGCACCTGACGGGTGTGAAAAACGAAGAAGGGGGCCCGGACCCCATCGTCTGGCTGCGTGAAGGTCAAGAAATCAACTGAGCGAGCCAGCGTCCGTGGCTCATGCCCATCGCCCCTTCTTTCTAATTTATTTACAACACACTCCCGAGGCCAGCAAATTGCAGCAAAGTTCGGGCGCACAGCGGCAGAAGTTGAGGTGTACATTGGTGAGCGCGATGCTGTAAAAGGGGAGAGAAGCCTCGTGTGGTCAATCGTGAAGTATGAATGCGCAGGTAAACTTGGGTCCTCCAGTAGCCGGCATATGACTGATTCAATGAGCGACTGTTGGGCTGCTGATGACAATAATGCTGGATGAGGCGGTGCTGCTTCTGTTTTTCTGCGACTCGTTTTCTCACGTATACGTCGTGTCCTGAGTCTTGTGACATCCTGTGCATGGCAATCTGAAGTCGGTCCAAAATAACGGTCTTGTGGTCGAAAACTTGAAAGGCTCTTGACGTGGTCGTACATTCGATGAAGCCAATGACAATAAAGGTAAAAAAGCTGGTGGCTTGTCTTGTCAGGAGAGTCGTCCAGCCTCGCTATGATGACCAGAATACCTCGTATTCACGTTGTGTGCTATCTTGAGCTGTTCGTTCTGTGACACGACAGGTACACAGCCCTGCTTGGCGCTACTGGTTGCCTTGACACACAGCAAAAAGTTCTACTGGTGGCTTTTGCGCTTCTTGCGTCGCTTCTTGTAGTATGATGAGACTGACTTTAATCTGCTCTTGTACATTCGCAAAGCTTCCTGATAATTATTGTTATTCTTGGGCTGATGACGTTCCATGTCAAGCTTCTGCAGGTGCTGCGCGATTATGCTCCGCTTGATCACTTTGGGCGTCAGCTGGTTCTGATCGTGTGCCTGGCTCGCAGATGCTTCCGAAATCTCCGGAACCCGCGACGATTCTTCTTCCTCGCTCGACGAGGACAACAATGACGCTGATGGGTCCTGGTTCTTTCGTGCAGTGACACCATCAAGCAGGGGCACCTCGGCGGCTTTTGTTCGCGTCGGAGACTCGTCCACGTGCACTGTTGTCGGCAGTGGAGTGTTGGAGTCTGTGTGGGCTTCACGAACACTTGCATACGTCCAGCTGATGTCTTCGTTTGGAAGATTCTGCGCCGTGGCGGAGTACTTGGAGCCACCACCACCGTGCAGGTGCACCCAATTAGAGCTCACATGTGCATTGGATCTGCATGAAAACTTTGGAGTTGATGACGATTCTTGTTCTTCGCTTGACGAGGATGACGACGGTGCTGAAGCATCCTGTTTCCGTTGACCAGTGACCTCGCCAGGAACGGGAATCTCGGCCGCATTCAAATGCAGTGGAGATCCGTCCCCGTCCTCTACGGCCAGTAGCGGATTATCGGTGTTCGTCTCAGCATCGCGAACGGTGCCGCACATCAACCTGACGTTTTCGAGTGCGTAAGTCTGACTCGTAGCGGCGTTTTTGAAGATATCGCTGCGGGAGTCTCCCAACGACTTGTTGCTTACTGTATGTCTCGCTTCAGAAGTGTCCTTCTCTCCGCTGGTTTCCTGCATGAGGCGCATGGCGTAGTGCTGCATCTGTGTCGTATAGCGATTGTATATCAGGTGAATGTCTGCGGTGTTAGACGCTATCTTGTTGTGGTATTGGGTGACGTGGTAGACGGTCATGGGGTTCATGTACCTGGTGGAGTGCGGCTCGTAGCAGCGCTGCTGCTCGCACACCCGATCGTCCACTTGCTTGGGCTTGAGGGGAAACGAACCGCAGACCCTACCATCAGGATCGGGCTTGAGACGCACGTAGGATGAGAAGTAGGGCTGTACGTGTTGTTCTCCACGAGGTAAGTCCTGGGGGCACGTGGTTCTGCACGACGAATAGTACATACATTCGTCGTCTTGGTCACGAAAGTAAGATGTACTTGCCAAACTGCGGGTCGGGTTGTGGGAAGCCGGGTCTTTGGAGTCGATGCACACGGTCCACCTAAGGTTTCCTTAGTCATCGAACTCTCTATGGCACACCTTGTGGACAATCCCTTGCTCTGAAGCGCCGTGGATCGCGTGGAAAGCGGCCGGTCTTTCGGCGTGTGCGCAAAACTCGTTCGACTTGTGGTGGGCGTTGAAGTCAAGAGGACATTGGAAGGCGAAGTCGTCGCTTGCTCCGATGTTGACGCGGGAGGAGTTCTGAGGCCGGTCGAAGGCGAAGTCGCGGTCTGCTGCAATGTCGAGGCGAGAGGGGTCGTGAGATGGGTTGACTGTGAAGTCTCGGCCCGCTGCGACGTCAAAGCGAGAGGAGTCAATAGGCCGGACGAAGAATAATGCGCACGAGGCCTAAACAGGCTTTTAGAGCATCTATTAAACGCTGTGATTGACACTGCCAGAGTCGGGCAGACACTCTGCCACCAGCGAATATCACCGAAGTGAACCAATGAAGGAGCTGTACGACGTAGGAAGCACGTGATGGCAGGGGCGGAGTCGAGCAGCGGGCGTGCGCGCCGAGAGAAAATAGCTCTCCCAGCAGATGACATCAGCTGCAATGAACTGGTGCTGTAGAACCACCGATCTTTTCTTCTTTTATTGTTGTCGTCGGCGCTTCCATCACAGCTGACAAATCGTTCGCACGTGTAATTTAGTTCTTTCCATTTTTTTGCGAATAACAGCACCAACATACGCCTGGACAGGAAGATTCTACGGCCCTTCGCACTCATGGTTCACAGCACATATTTCTGTTGTTTCTTGTTCACTACTCAGACCCAGCGCGTTCGTATAGATTTCTGTTTTCTTCCCTTCAGCGGCTAGGTACCCCGATGACAACAAATGCCGCATATTTTCTGATATTGCCCAAGGGCAAAAAAAAAAAGAACGAGACGAGTACCTTCGCAAACAACAAAATCGTCTACTGGGCCATTTTAATCCGGTTACCAGCCCAGACCGTGCCCCACAGCTTTGCGACATTCGAAAGCAAAAGCCACCGACAGCTCTGGGAACCACAAAAACTAACTCTTTTCCTTGCTTCCACATCGTCACGCGTATAAGCGTGCAACAAGACTTGCGTGGTAAAAAGATGTAGCACCAATAAGCGTGACAACTGGAGTTCTTTATTTGCACTCTGATACAATGTACAGTTTCCATTTTTATGAAACAGAACAAGGTGACACGCGACCTGCGCGCTCCGGCGGCTGCTGGCAGCGCGTTCAAGTGGGAGCGAAACCCCAGTCTCTTTTCGCGTCATCTCGCGGCGAGGAAAACAACCACTCGTTGCTGATATAGAACGGCAAGCTCTCGCGTAATCGCCATGAAAGGGGAGGGGGTCGCGATCTTGCCGCTGGCTCCATATCAGCAACGAACAGTTGCTTTCCTCGCTGCAAGATGACGCTAGAAGAGACTGCGGTTGCGCTCTCACTTGAACGCGCTGCCAGCAGCCGCCGGAACGCGCAGGCCGCGCGTCGCCGTGTTCTCTTTCATAAAAATTGACACCGTACATTTGCGTCATTCAAGGTTTAGGCACGTAAACATCGAGCTTCGAATCGAAATGCTCGGGCGCCCCGCAGCCCAAGGGCGCCAAAACAAGCGAACTCCGAGAAAGGAAACCCGCGGGACGGGCGATTTCCAAAACCATCGCGGCGCATCGCAGAAGCGCGTGCCACGCAAAAGCGGCCCATGCGAAGCGAACCAGCGTCTGCGCGTCCTGCTTCCCCTCACCACTCCAGCTGGCGCCACTTTTTGAATGCGGTTTAGAGCAGAGGGAATGGGCTCACTTGCTGCCACACGTAGCCGCTAAAAGGATTACGGGATTGCCTAGTCACTGTAGTTCGGTCGAAACCTTGTTATGAAATTTTAACCATTCTTTGTTTAATTCGTACAAAGTGTTTTTCACTGCTTGCTGCATTGTTCCGCACTTGACTTATTCTCTAACGGAGGTCCCCCCGACAGTTTTCTAACTTCGGGACCTCCTCTGTACTGTAGAATTTTATTCATGTAAATGTATGCATTCCTGAAATAAAGTTTGATTTGATTTGATTTGAAAGACATGGTGGAGTGTTCGCCGTGCTCGCTGCAGTGTGCGCCAGACAGGAAGGCAGTGCTGCGCGGCGGGGACGGAATTCTAGCGACAACTGCTACGCGCATGTATCGGAGAAGCCAGCTAACACCTTTTCGAAATAAAAAAAAAGGAAGGTGTTTGCGAGTGCGCGGAAACGAGAGCACTCCTGCAAGAAGATGTGTTACTTTGCTTGTTCCTTCGTTTTTCACCACACCAGAGCTCGTTTATTGGCCGAACATTTTCTCCGAGCACTTCGTTACCGGCGGACACGTAAAAATAAAAAGAAAATACATCTTCCCATTGCGCCCACTTGAGCACACACTTGTTTTATGCACTGAAGCTAAGGCAAGCAAAGCTGTCCACAAAAAGTAAATCAAAATAAAGAGAGAAATAGAGAAAAAAGAAACACGGCTCCAAGACTGACGGCTTAAAAGTACGAAGCAGTCAGGTCGAGATTTAGATTTTTGTATGCTTATATATTTGATAAAAATATAGCACCTAGAAGTTATACAGCGGGAATCGTTTGCTCTTATTCCACGGTTCCTTTTTTTATTTTTTCATAACAGTTTTCTTTCCGTACTTTCGATGATGTCGGCGATAATAAATTATTGCAACGAAAACATACAAAAACAGAAAGCAAACAAACTGTAATATCAAATGAGCAAGCTCGGCCCATTAATTCATTCGCGGGAAGTCATTGGCGCAGAGAGGCCCAAGCATAAAGAGACCGCTGAGCCAGGCGCGGTAAAAATTCAGAGCGTGCTCGAGTAAGCTGGACCACTTGGCGGCAGATTACGAGCTGGTTCCGAGTGGAACGCGCCGCTGCTCAACAGCCCGCAAAATACCGCCGGTTCGCCCTCGGCCGCCGCCCGTGCAAGTTGGAGTGCGCTCCGCAAAACGGCAAGCTCAGCGAGGCAGCTTCGGAGGGCAGTTCAGTCAGTTGCATGCAGTGTCACGACCGTGTAGGCAGTGCACATACAGCTCCCCAGTCTTAATGAGCGGGGTCAAACGCGCGCAATTCGCGTAGTCACAGTGCAGCGCGCGCACGCGTTTAAAAACAACCCGATCACGCTCCGGAACACCGTCTATGGGGTCTGATACCGCATTGTTACGAAAGCATGCCGCACTGAAAATGTGCGCGCAATCACAGCAATAAACGTGCCAGTTTATCTACTGTTCCACTGCACCATGTGCACGGTGACAAGTATTATACACGCACGAGCTATGTACTTCCGTAACGCTGCTTAGTTAGTTTCTAGCACCGACCCAAAACAACAAAAAGAGCGGACTGAACAGTGTAGGCAATCGCAAGACACCAAGGCGTCGTGTTTGTGCGCTTCTTCCAGTTTAGTCTTCGGCCTAAACTAGAAGCACACAAACACTCCGTCTACAAATACATGTATTAATCAATGAAGTCGAACGAAACCATCATCGAGCTTGAATTAAGGCCACATAAGCTTCAATGACGCTCTACCAAGAAAGTCGCCACATGGAGCGGTAAGGTGCGTGGCCTATACACGTTCGTGCGTCAGCGCTGACACTGCCGATGTCACCATCATTGTCTTGCTTCAATTCTCATAAAGCAACGCTGTCTTCGTCAGCAGTTAAGTATTTACTGTTGACCTCGATCAGTTGGTTGCTGGCCGGGTTCTCACCCAGTAGCAGACGCTGATAAAAACACGTCGTCTTAATCACACACACACACACACACACACACACACACACACACACACACACACACACACACACACACACACACACACACACACACACATATATATATATATATATATATATATATATATATATATATATATATATATATATATATATATGGCGAAAACATGTACAACGCGACACAAGACAAAGACTATCGGACGGCAAAAGAGATTTCTTTCCGACGCCATTTACTGTACTGGATCAGAAATCACACCCATAGATTTAAGGTATATATAGTAAAATATGGGCATAGTTCATGAGCATAGAAGGCCCTTACTGTTTGGTCACAGCCGAGAGCACGACAGGCATCTGCTGAAAGCTGTCGCAGCTTGATCCGCTCATTGAAGATCGAATAATCTTTACGGGCATCTCCTTCGAAAAGGTATGTGATTCACCTCGTCTGTTTGAGCTATAGCACGTATTATCACCGCGTAATATTAGTTTGTTATATGGCTTACCTGTCCTTGACATTTCCTTTCTACATTATAAATCTTCTGTCTCCATGTTGCAGTCACATAACCCTCTAACGATTAGGCTTCTATCAATAACTTCAGTCTTTCCCTGTATCATCAGTACTATAGACGTTTCATTGTTTTATTTTTATTTCTTTTGCTTACGTTGACCACTGACCAGTTCATCGTTCTAACAGTTCTACATCCCAGTGCTTTACAAAACCACCCGGAAAGGCTGCGGAATATACAGCAGCAGCCGGAAAACGAGTGTGCGATTTTCGTCGGTCGAGAAAAAGCGCCAGCCAGCTCGAAACGATAGCGTCGTGTCAGGCGACTCCAAGCGTCCACTAAAAGAAACTTTCCACAGGGCTCTGCAATAAGTAATCGTCGGCGTCTCTCATAATCATATAGTGGTTTTGGGACGTTAAGCCCCCCATTTCATTCAATCAATAAGTAACCATCGAATGTCTTAAGTAAAGAAGTCCATTCCTTTCCGAATCGACCACCGCAGAAATGGTCAGAACCCGTCGAGTACGAGGGATTGCACGGGGAAATGAAGTTACGTTGCATACGCACCGTGACCGTGATCGCAATTTGTTTTCCCCTTCGAACGCGCGTCTAACTATGAGTGTGATCGCGGGCGCACACGCAGCCACGAGGCGGCGACCGCCCTAACTATGCAGCTCAATATGCTCAATCAGCTGTGAAACCTGGGCACATGACGCGGTCAATCGAGTACATGGCATCAATTTTACCAAGAAGAGGAAATGATTTCTAGCTGACCTTAAGAACTGATTGTAAATGCCAGGCCGCGTGCAGCGCTATAACGTTTGCCTCGCGTATTCTCGGGAGCCTCTACTATACCGACCGGCAGCGTTTTCCGACCATGCTCAAAAAGTGTTGCAGGGCCCCTTTAAGGAACTAGTGAAAAGTACTGCAGGAGAAGTCATTTCTATAAAAAAAGAAAAAGAAAACCTACTTCATCATGATGTGACAGAAGTTAGTGGTAATACAGCCGACTTCATTTCGGACAGAAAGCTGCAGTCGGTGGAGCAAAGCTACCTCAGTCCCCGCCGCGGTGGTCTAGTGGCTAAAGTACTTGGCTGCTGACCCGCAGGTCGCGGGATGAAATCCCGGCTGCGGCGGCTGCATTTCCAATGGAGGCGGAAATGTTGTAGGCCCGTGTGCTCAGATTTGGGTGCGCGTTAAAGAACCCCAGGTGGTCGAAATTTCCGGAGCCCTCCACTACGGCGTCTCTCATAATCATATGGTGGTTTAGGGACGTTAAACCCCACAAATCAATCAAAGCTACCTCAGCGAGAACGAGAGACTTGGCCCAAAGGAAGGGACACTTACGACGGGACCTAATAAAGATGGTCTCGAACACCAAAACTTGTAGGCAGAGCAGAATATCGACCGCTCCCGAATGTTGCCACTCAGCTGTGGCGTTATACACTTCCCAGCGAAGTCACCCACGCGACGCGTGTGAGCAGGTGCTTTGGAAAGTGCGAGTGAAACGAGGCCGAAATGGACGCTGCTCGTAAACTCACGCTTACCACTTTCCTCCTCATCGACCTCAATGAGGCAGATTGGCCACTCACAGGGCACACTAATTAACATAGGTACTCCAGTTAGTCCTCGGTGCCACCTCGCAGCAGCCCTGAGAGTGGAAGAGAAGACGGAGGCGGGTGTATAAGTACTTCTCCCATTCGCGATACTGTGAAACAATGAGAACTGCGCCGACTTTTCTAACGAGATCTCCCATCGCCGTAGGCGCAATGGTCGCCAATTGCGTGCTCGCGTGAACGCTATTACGCACGCTTCCGGGCATAGCAAATTAAATGTTGCGTTTCAACTTCCCGAAACCCCGAAATGCCTATGGGGGGCGCGCCATAGTGGAAGTCTCCGGAAATTTCGGCACCCTGGGGTTATTTAACATGCCTCTAAACCGAAGTGCATGGGCCACAAAAATTTCCTCCTCCATCGCGATATTCGATCCCTCCACTTTCAGGTACGAATATGGCGGATCAACTATAGCGAAGGCAGGTGCATCCAATAACAACGACAATGAGACCAATGTGATGCCGGCTTGACGGAGAGTGATGTATTTATATCCAGAATTCGTAAAACAGCTTGATAATATAATGGTTTCTTGTAACGACGAAAGGGAAGAAAAGTAAGGAGAATACAGAAGAAATACCACTAGAACAAAAGTATGCGGCGGAATGCACCCCCGAGCAGCACTCGAACTCCTCGGCCAATTGTTATAGGCCTTCCGAGAGTCACACAACGCCGTAAGATAAACGTGGCCCAAGGTTATTAAAAGTCACAAGTGGGCATACACCACTTTATCCTAAGAAATATACCTGATTAGGGTAACTACAAACATACTAAACGTACAGTAGCGTCCACGGCTAAATGGGAACACTCTGATGAGCCCCTGTCTGACGCTTGTCTATAGATCACTTGCGCATACCAGTCGTTAACATAGAAAATGCGATGTTGCGCTGGAATCCGCGAGTACTGCACACATTGTTCGAATGATGCATGCGTACGCTTATAACGCTCTTTGCCAACGGGCACGATTCGCCAAATTTTGCGCGTTTTCTTAGCTTGCTGAGATTTGAGCTCTCGGTGAAAAGGTTGTCGTAGATAGGGACGTTGAAATGTTGCGAGATTGCGTCTTGGCGTAACCGAAAAGACATTCGCTAAAATTAAGTAACCTCCCCTTACACCAGTTCATTGCATTTTAAACGCTCTTAATTCTTTCGAACGCACGGTGGTTTGCGTTTACTAAGAAATCTTAATACGCAAAATCTAAAACTGCGAACCAATATTGGTCAGTAACTACTTGTTATATAAGCCGTGTTAGACAGTAGCCATTACAGCTTCTGACTAAGTGGTAAAAGCCACAACTAATGGCTCACCTGTAATGGCTCCAAAATCTCGTACACTTTAATAACGTATATGCACTATAATTTTAAAAGACCAGCTATGGCATCAGCTGAGCTGCCGTTAAAGCACTGAAAATAAAAAAAATATATTTTCAAGTAAGAAAGGAAATACGATATGAATTATCATGTTCACTTCTAAATATATCAAAAATTCATAATGCACAACGGTGTCATGGTGTGCGCGGTACTTTAGTGTGGTGCGCTGTGGTTATGGTCTTGCGTTTTGTGGTGCGTCAATGAAGACGACGACACAACAGGCTGGGAGACGAACTCATGATCGGAAGCCAAGCCAGACAAGCAGAGAGAGAAGTGAAAAAAAAAAAATGGCCTGAATCTACATGTTACACTGTAAATGTCGTCGAAAGACGACAGTATTGCGTCTGGAGAGAGTGAACAAAGCGTTCATTTGGTGTTCTGCGCAAGAAAATCGGTGAATGGTGTTTTGCAGGCGCTGCGTTAGAGTGCCTCGAGCGTGCAGCGAAGGCGAACGAGCGCATCAAGTCACGTCACACGTGAGACATCAGCGCTATCTGGCAGTCATCCGGGAAAACAAAGCGCGCGGCGTGGACGCCCGTCTCTGAGGTGAGGTGTAGAACGCAAGGCGACGGGTAGGTGCCACCACCGTGTCGTCTTAGCAAAGCGTTGGAAACACTTGACTTTTCGTGGAAGCGTTGCCTGGTCAGCGCAACGTGATAAACACTACGGTCCTTATAGTTACTTATGTATACTTTTTCTAGTAATAGACACACATACACAATATTGACGAGTTGTTATGGTGCCACAGATATGCGCAATAATTGCTTTTTAATTGACAATCAAACACGTATGAACGCTGAATCTTGAGCAATACTGATGCGCGCTGCGGATGGGGTCGGCCGTTTGAAATATCGTTTGGCCACTTTGGTGTCGTTTAGGGTACCGTTAAGCGCCGCCGTGGTGGTCTATTGGCTAGGGTACTCGGCTGCTGACCCGCAGGTCGCGGGTTCGAATCCCGGCTGCGGCTGTTACATTTTCGATGGAGGCGGAAATGGTGTAGACCCGTGCGCTCAGATTTGGGCGCACGTTAAAGCACCCCAGGTGGTCAAAATTTCCGGAGCCCTCCACTACGGCGTCTCTCATAATCATATGCTGGTTTTGGGACGTTAAACCCCACATATCATAGAGTACCGTTAAGGGCAGACAAATGGACAGACAGACCAAAATTTTTGCGTCGAAGCTCCCTAAGAAAGACTATCGTCTTTAAAAAAGTCACGGTAACGCAATGAATGCGATAGCAAGAGACCAGAATATCACACGACGAAGGGGAAGCACCTCGATACTTGCGGAGCGTCGCTCAAGCACAAAGCACACGCGAAGAGAACATACAGAGGACGAGCACGAACTATGAGCTGCCACATCTGGGCACTTGCACCACGCAGTTCATACACAAAGAAGGACGCACAGGCAAATGCAGCAGGAACGCGAACTATTGACTGCCGGCACAGCGGGCCGTCTGCGGTGGGCTCACGTGGTGGGTCAGGCGTTAGCAACACCACCTTGTTTATTATTGTGTAAGGATGTCCTAGCGTGTTGATTCTAATTGATGTTATAATAATTCGGCAGACCATGTCGTCGTTTCTAAAAGCAGCTAAATAAAAGTGTGTTGTCGTTGGTTTGTTCCGACCGCGTCTGCTGTGTCGGTTCACTCCAAGAGCTTGGGGGGGGGGGGGGGGGGGCGTTCGCCAATTCGAGACCCCACACATTCATTCCAAAGAACGAGTGGTACGAGGCAGATTTGTCTAACGCGACAGGCTGAGAAGCGAGGGGTCGCAGGTTCGATTCCCGGTTGCACACCTTGAAATTGTTTTTTCTTCCAACATATTTGTAATTGTATATTTTATTTATATAGACACACACGTACACATCCTGGACATGACGGCGACGCCCAAAATTTGCCGAGAATGTCCATATAATTGATATCGCAAAAAATAAGCAAGAAAAAAACGACAGGAATGAGAGGGGGAACATTACCACTAACAAGAAGCAAGACTATAGGAATCCGCAAAGGAACAGCAGCTTTTCGAGAGCTCATTCAGGCGAGGATGTTACAAACAGCGGCAAGTACGTGATAAAAGAGAGAGAGAGCGAGCTACGCACTCCCCTGCCAGAAGACAACACCACGGGCAAATAGGACAAAGAACGAAGGGAAGAACCAGAACGTGGAACGACGCTACACCTCAATTACGGGAAAAGGAGGAACACAAGGGAAGCCGAGCGAACGGGGCCCGTATTTGACTTGGGAACGAGACCTCAGGCTAGATACATTGTGTTCTTCTTTTTCCCGGGTACCACTGGACAAAAAAAAAAAATTTCGAATGTATGGTTGCGATTTCTGAGCTAGAATGAGGAGACGGAGGGGGGGGGGGGAGTCGGGATTGCAGCAGATGGGGTGGAGGAACACGTGAAAAAGAGGGGAGAAGAGGCACTGGCACGTCTTTCGGAATTTGGCCCTGCAGGCATCTTGACGGCTTTTGTATTTATTCACCACCACAACACCCGATGTGCCGTCTCCAGCACCACGCTCCTTTTATAGCGTGCCACGCAATACATAAGAAATAAGCGCAGACGATGAACCGATGCAGTTATTCATAAGTGGCTCATAGAACGCGATGAAAAAAGAGAAACCGCCGCTGGTAACAGGCAGGAAGGAAAGCAACAAAACAAAGCAAGCGTAGAAACGCACACACCGCGAAGTGGGAAATCGATGTCTTCTGCGTGTTTTTCTTTGTTCTTACATAATAGCTGCATTCCGAAGTGTGCATTTGGCGCAAGCAAAGCGTGTGTACATGCGTATATAATGTGCTGGTGTTTGTGCCTTATGGCCCACCTGCTTGGCGAGTTTTGTGTTAACGGTGCGGAGAATGGCTGACGCTGAGGAAAGGGACCCATAATTCGGAAAAATCCTGACTGATTATGGAGACGCTGGTCACGAAAGAAAAAGAGAATGTTCTCAAAATATGCTGCGAAGCGACTTCGTAAAAAAAACCATATAATCAATTATTTCGGGGCTTGAAGGTGAGACGATGGTCTTATGCCTGCGGTAATTTGACAGGAAACTACGTGAATCGAGCTCCACAAGTGGATGCAAAACACAGAACTGTTCTGACGTGGCAACCGTTGGGCCATCGTGAATTAAATCTGCTCCATTTAACAAGAGACATGCTGTACATTAAATTCTGACCATCGAAGGAAACAGAATATAAAAACTAAATAATCGTCATTTAAATATAACACAAAAAACATCAGCAGTACAGAAACTTATGGAACAAAGTAAATAAAGGTCAATGTTCCGATGCTCCAAGCGTTCATTGAGACTCGTTCATCGCTCTTGTCAGCATGGACTACGAAGCATTTTCTCGTATTCATGACGTCAATATTGGCTCTAGTAGTCAAAACATTTTTTTAAAAAGCACGCGTAACTTTTCAGGTGACTTGTTTGGTTTCTTTAGTTTCGATGGAGGCGAAACGCTACATGCCCATGTACTGCGAGATATCTATGCACGTTAAGTATACACCGCATCGTAGAAATTTTCGGGGCCCTCCACAACGGCGTGACTCCAAATCATTTCGTGGCTTCGGAACTTAAAGCCCTAAAAATTAATAATTGGCTTTTTCAAAACGTAATATAGATAATTTTAATCTTTGAACACCGCAAGGCCACAAGGCATCAAAATTAATGACGTCAGAATCTGATTACACGCATAGATCGTGCGATAACTTCCAGGCAGCGTCACCACCATCATTCCTCTTTTTGTATTCTCTCGCCTACCAATCTTAACACCAATATCTGGTGTTTGACATAAAAAAAATCCAATATATGATTATGCCATCGAGGGACGCCGTAGTGAAGGAGTTCCGGAAATTAGGCCATCTGATGTTCATAACATGCATCCAACAGTACATCTCGCCACCAAGGCAGTCTCCTTAGCATTTTAGAGGGATAATTTTAAATACAGGATGAAGTATATTTCTCGTCAGCGCCAAGATTTCCCACTACATATCCCATAACCGATGCAGTTGACAATTTTCTCATACAGCTCATTTATTAATCACTGTCCGCAATACGCAACAGTTCTTTTTGAAATTTTATTTTGAATTATTTTCGCAAAAATGATTGTTTAATGACGGTAAATAAACTTGTTGCACGCTTTTTTTTTTCTACGAAACGTAATGATATTTGGAGCAGGATATAGCAAGCAAGATTATATTTACGTTCCTTTTAAGTTTCATAGGAGCTTCGGAGATTAAACTACCCTCTTCGCGATGACCGAGCCAATAAGTGGAGCAGCCTTAAGAACACATATCAAATATAATTATAAAGCGCAATGTTCAAGAGAAACCAGTTAACACTAAAATTTTTACTTTTGGAGAAACATTTCAGTAAGTCGCCTGGGATGTTCAACCACCTTATGCAGTCCTTGTTTTGCTTCAAAAAGCAACCGAATAAACTGTGTGTTTCGTACGTTGTTATTCTTCAGAATTATGCTCTCCAGGTTTACCTGTAGCATGTCACGCAGAATGAAATACTAACTCCTGGACAAACGAATAGAAAGCTTTTTTCTAAAACTGCAGTGTATCCGAATGGCTCATTTCTACACTACACACCTGTGGTTGGCTTCCTGGGCCTTCGCGTGTCTTCAAGAAGAGGAGAGCAAAAGTGGCGATATAACATGCCATTCAGGCACCACGGTGTTGGAGCGCGGCAGAAACTTGAGCGCTTCGTTTACAGACGGTGCGATTAGTCTGGACTTCAGCATGAATTAATTGATTGATTTGTGGGGTTTAACATCCCAAAACCACCATATGATTATGAGAGACGCCGTAGTGGAGGGCTCCGGAAATTTCGACCACCTGGGGTTCTTTAACGTGCACCCAAATCTGAGCACACGGGCCTACAACATTTCCGCTTCCATCGGAAATGCAGCCGCCGCAGCCGGGAATCGAACCCACGACCTGCGGGTCAGCAGCCGAGTACCTTAGCCACTAGACCACCGCGGCGGGGCGGACTTCAGCATGGAGCATGTCAGCAAACACCGTCGGCGAGCCACAAAGTTCTCTTTGAAGCGACAAGCTCCGCGAAGTGGTCACCTATTTGTGACTGGCGTTCCGCGCGTACCAAGTATAGAGCTTCCTAATCCACGAGCTTGCGCATTATCTGGTGCTGTTTTTAAGCTGGCATGCGTCCTTAAGAAAAAGGGCGAAAGCCGCCAAACCATGACTACGCACGCATACCAACATTCTGGGGCAGCGCGAGGATGACAAAGTGACTTCGGTATAAGAATAGCAGCGGCCGCCTGGTGGTTAATGTTAACTATGAGACAGCGAAGCGACCAAAAATGATAAACTTTAACGGTTCCCACGAACTATAAACGAGTTACTGTGAAACCTGACTGCAACTTCGCATGTAAGCTTCGTCCCACGTAACACTTGGGTGAGCCCTCACAATGACGTCAGCTCCACTACAGTGTACTTTTTTGCGATCACTGGTGCACAGAGGCCTTTCATTTACCGAATGAAACACATGCCAAACACGACAGAGCCGCCTTAAAAACAACGCCGAATATACGAGCGAGATTACGGCTAATTATATTTCTTCATGTACATTTTATAATTCGTAAAAGGCATACTTTTCACCACAACACGAGCCCCTTCGATGCGCCAATTAGCGTCAGCCTTCGTCGTATTATTAAGGTACATACCTTATTTCTCTACTGGGAAGTGGCCATCAACGAAATGACGGCACGAGCACACCAAACGGCACAAAAAATGACGTTACCGGATCCTGGCATCTGGTTAACATCGCTGCTTTCCTTTTTAAATGCGAAGCCTTTCTTAGCGAACTCGGAGGGACGGACGGACGGACGGACGGATGGATGGATGGATGGATGGATGGATGGATGGATGGATGGATGGATGGATGGATGGATGCCGTCCATCCGTCCATCCATCCAGCCGCTTACGTTTGGGTGCTCTCGTAGTCATCCTCTTGACTTGGTGTGAACCAAAATTAGCATGGAAGGGTAAGATGGCTTGACGAATATGACGCGCTGGTCAAGACATGAATAATGTCCCAATCCCGTCGCGTACGGTGTCAAACACTTCCCACCAGACCGTGGCACGTACCCACGGGCGGGTATGTGCCACATGTTATTGACACTTAGTATCTATTCATTTATTTATTTGATTTGCATACACAGATACACAAGGACACAGAGGAAAGAGGGAGATAGCAAGCTGGCAACTGCCACCTGGAGGGGCACAACGCCTGCTCGCTCTTTCGGGAGGAGGGAAGAAACAGAGAAAACAAAGATAAGAGAGGGGAAAGAGGAAAGAAGAGAACGAAGAAAAAGAAAAATGACGAAGACTTAGAGTAGTATAGATAAAAAATAAATAAAAAAATAATAAAAAACATTTACAGACGGGTGGCCAGGTCCGTTTGGTTCATAAATGTAAGGAGAGCTCGGTGGGCCTGGTCGCGTCGAGAAGCACAACCGCTCGGAAAGATGTAGTCGTCTGGGGTCGTCTAGGGTCTAGAAACGACGAGAGCACACACACGGTCAATTTTGACAAGTGAGCGTTAAGCAATACCCGACATCCGTAAGAATCGACCCAACGAAGGCATAAGATAAATTTCAGTGTTAAGGAAAAACTGACATAGGCAGCGTTGACCCCCCTACAAATGCAAATAATAAATTTCAGGGTCCCAGCAGGAATCGAACCCAAGCATTCTGCGTGGCAGTCAAGCATTCGACGAAAGAGCTACGCCAGGTCTCGGAACTACTTTTCAAATAGACGATAATCTTCATGAAACGTCAATAGTGGTTGCAGTGATGCCTACGCAATTTTATAAACATGACATATGCACTCTTTTGATACAGCCGTCACGTCGTGTTAACGTCAATTGTAGTTAGGTGTGATGCGCTGAAGTTGATTTATGGACCAGTGTCTGCAGGGCCAACATCTTGGCGAGCATCGGCGCTCCATATCAGCTTCTGGTGTTGCTAATACGCATGTTCCAGTTGACATCGTTGCGCAAGTGCAAACAACTGCTTATATAAGCATCGGCAACTCTTCAACATATTTTTGAGCGTGCAACATTTGTACATATATTTAGCGTCATTTCATGACGTGTCGCTCAATAAAACAAATTGCAACACGGTCACCTTCCCTCCACATGCTTTGCATAACGCCGATTTCCAGGTACGTGGTGTCTGCCGAATTTTTTCGCTCTATTTTATCTCTCATCACGTGACCCATCAAGATGTATAAAAACAGCGGCATCTCACAAATACTTCATCTACAGAGCACAAACCACGAGGCCTACAAAGCGGGTTCAACTTAAATTGAGGACGACGCAGCGAGCGATGCATGGAAAGGAAAATAATAGGCGTATCCTTAAGAGACAAGAAAAGAGCCGAGTATGTCAGGGAACAAACCATCGTTGAAGGCATCTTAGTCGAAATCAAAAAGGAATATGCATGAGCATGTATAGGTAAGATTGCCGTTGGTTATTAAGGGCAACTGACTGGATTCTAAGAGAAGGCAAACGTGCGAAGGGGGAGACAGGAAGTTAGGTGGGCCGATGAGATTTTAAAAGTCTATGGGTACAACGTGGCTACAGCAAGCACAGAACCATGTTGATTGGCGGAACATAGCAGAGACCTTTGCCCTGCAGTGAGCGCCGTAGGGCTGATGATGATTCCTCAAGTGTGGCTGCGCGTTAAGCTCATCTATAAGGCTTTCGCGTAACCTGGCCGTCCAGTGCGGCCGTAATCGCGCCGGCAGACTAGACCTGTCGGTCGCGTCGAGGGATTAGCCAAGTGTGGGTTTTATCGCGCTTTGCGGGACCAAATAAAATTTTATCACTCACTCACTCACTCACACACTCACTCACTCACACACTCACCCACGCGACAAGGCTTAGCGAAGGCTATGGAAAGGCACGGAACGTGCGCGCTATATGGAAGACGTTGAGCCAAGGCCTGTAGTGGATCGCGTGGTACGCCGAAGTATGCAACGCCAGAGGAAGATCAACAAGCACGAAATGAGATGCGTCGTACTTTGTCCTCGACGTTTGAAGTTTTCAATGCATCACCACTAAGCATTTCGTCTTCGAGTCGTATTAGCAACAGTTTAAACAGCCTCGGAATTCCCGGCGAGTTCGAAGGTATAACTCATTGCACTGCCTGACACGCGTTAATTAGGCCACGGACAGGATAAGGAGACCGCGGCTCCCCAATACGCAGAGGAAAGGGAGAAAATCAATGACGGTCAGCCGCGGACGTTATGAGAAAACGCCAATATGGCCAACGACCATACTTTGAGACTAGGGTAATGGGGGGAAACGAGCGGTGACGCAGAAAGGCACGCCCGGTATTCAGGTTATGGGTCTGGATGAATGGTCCAGTATACCAATATCTGCAGCAGCCCGCGCACATTATATTGCGCACCACGGATTTGATCATTCGGAAAATCAGTTCAGAAATGATTACGCGAAATATACCTCGTATATGATGTCAGACGCCTGCTAAAGTGTAAAAAGCAGTGCGTCCATCGCTCTTTTGATTACCTCACATCGGCAAGAGTTCTTACTTGCGTAAACCATTATGTCGTCCCTGTCGATGAGGAGTTATGTCACATCTGTTTCGAATACCTCAAATCGACACGAAAAAATGTTAAGAATTAACATCAAGTGTAAGAAACCACGACACGATGGTGGGAGACGCAGTGCATTTCGACAGACGCGCAGTGGTGCAGACCCGGGCGCATAGATTTAGGTACATGTTGAAGCACCCAAGGCGGCCGAAATTTCCTGAGCCCTGCACTTCCATCATCATACCACTCCCCACTTCGGTGGTCTAATGGCTAAAGTACTCGGCTGCTGACCCGCAGGTCGCGGGATCAAATCCCGGCTGTGGCGGCTGCATTTCCAATGGAGGCGGAAATGTTGTAGGCCCGTGTGCTCAGATTTGGGTGCACGTTAAAGAAGCCCAGGTGGTCGAAATTTCCGGAGCCCTCCACTACGGCGTCTCTCATAATCATATGGTGGTTTTGGGACGTTAAACCCCACAAATCAAATCAAAGAACAAGCTTTTGCATTGGGTTCAAGCATTGGATGATCCAATCGTACCGCGATTCGCATTTATGACACTTGTTGTTCTTGCGCTGTTGTAAAACGCTTTATTACTCATATTAACGCGATTCCTTTCCCGACATCACGTCGGCCTAAGGCAAGTTTGCGAACGAGCCCCAAGCACCGGCGTGGCTTAGCGGTAGAATGCTGGACTGGCACGCAGTGGACCCGGGTTCAAGTACCACTATGTCAACACATGTCTTTGATGTTTTTATTGTTTTTTTAATATTTCGTGCGATAGTGGTTACGGACACCGGCGGCGGAAACTACGGCGCTGCGCGTGACTCATGTTGAGATCACATAACAGCTTTCACTGTAAAAAGAAAAACCAGTCGCCAGCCAGTTACCTTTTTTTTTTGTTAACTTTTCTTTGCATTTACATGACAATTACCCCAAGAACCTCCCCTACACTTTCCTTGGCATTATTGTCTGGTAGTTCTCATTACTGTTGATTCTAACGAAAAAAAAATACGAGTCCTTAAGAGTATAGTAAGAATGCACGGCAGAGCATATGACGTATAAGACCACGCATGTCTGGTGCCTGTAATTTAAAAGTTTCCTCGGTATTTCCTACATAAAATCCCTGCAGCTGCTTTTTTATATACAGCCTCCTGCAGGCGCACAAGATTAATTATGCACACTCATCATGGAAAAATACAAAAAGAGGAAAATAAGATTTTGAGGAATACAGAGACACAAGGCATGTCACCGTTTTCGACACATTGGCGTAATAATGTCCGTAATTTATTAGTAGCCTATAGCATTAGACCCACGAATACGCAAAAACAACAGCAACAAGACGAAACAATGCAATAAGAAGCCTACACCTCGTGTGCGAGTGAAATTTCCCACTTCCGTTTGCATCGCGTCACTGCGTGCCGCACACGCATAATAGAAAGGCAGAAAGGCGAACGAGTTGCGCAGGCATTAGAGAAAAGAGCTGCGCGTGCTGTTCCGCATCGACCAAGGACAAGGAGCGGCGCCACGCACTGCATTACCGCAAAGCCCCTTGATCTTCGGGGCTTCGCATTACCGCGCACTGCATCACCGCGTTGAGGATTAAGTAAATATACCTGGCGCCCCGCGTTATACCTATACGCATGGCAGAGAGACAGGATGACGCAACACTGTTTTCTCGTCGTCCATGCGCGTGTACGTACTGTACATGTTTTTTTTTTTGTGTGTGTGTGTGTGTGTGTGTGTGTGTGTGTGTGTGTGTGTGTGTGTGTGTGTGTGTGTGTGTGTGTGTGTGTGTGTGTGTACTCGCATTTACGCCTGACCACACGTGTAGTATTACGCTAAACACGTATACTATCGTAAGCAATACCAGGAACATGAAAAAAACTCCCAAGCATTTCCCCGAGGGTGAACATGGTTAAGTGCGAATACACGGGGTGATGCTATGAGGGGTATTTATTAATTCGCACTATTGTATTTATTAATCGCACTATGGTGCCTTTATGGTGTAATGGTTCCTGGGAATCGCAATTTGATCACACGGGGGACTTTACGTTAACTCACTCGCGAATGCCAACGGATTTTAACTTTACTCCCCCTCACGACCCGCTCTCGACGGGAGACTGAGAGAGAAGGCGGGCGCGCGAGAGAGGGGTGCGCGCGCAGCTGCAGCGAGCGAAGAGAGCGGAGGAGCGAGCGAAGGGGGAGGGGGTATAAGGCGCGTTACTGACACCGCTATCAGCGTCGCGTCCGTGGCTTATTCGGTAGAGCGTCGCGCTGCGGCCCGCCAAGTCCTCTGACTTTTAAAGATAGAGAGAAGACTGCGGACGCCGCCGACGGCGGTGGATGGTTTGGGGTCGCTTATAAAGTGTATTCACACTTAAAACGCAAACACACACACAGGGGCTCTCGCTCAATCGCGGAGAGTGCTTGTGTAACGCGAGGAGCTTGGAAGGCACACAAAATTCTTGCGGATCATCGACCGGTCGGCTTCGAATTGGCGCAAGGCACGGGGTCGTCTGTCGCGCAGTCCCCACTAGGTGTACGTACATGCATACAAAGCAACCAGAATCGGCAGCCGCCCGAGGCACTTGCCGATTTTTGCATACGGTGGATGTACGAGTATGTGTGGACACAGATGAGGGCACGCTTGTTCACGCGGGAGGCTCCCTTACGCGCTGTGCTCAGAGGCGGCTTTGCAGCTGCTGAGCCAGTTGTCACGTAATCACAGAGAGAGGTAGCTTTGCAGCTGCTGAGCCCGTTGTCACGTAATCATAGAGGGCAGTGCCGAGCCTTGTGCTAGGCAGGGCCCACGTATCGCGACGTCGCTACAAGCGTCTCAGGATGTCGACGACTTATACCCCTGTTTACAAACATGGAATATGTATATAGACCAGAGCACGCCTATCTCGCACCCAGGCGCCTAAACTGCCGGCGCATTTGCTCGTGCCCAGACGGCCATCTCCTCATGAACTGCCAAGGCGTGTATCTGTGGCGCCAAGTTAGCATGGCAAGCGGATTATCGGGGACTTTAAAAATAAAGCGCTTATTCATGCCGCTACAGCTTACAAGAAGTCTTCTCGGCACCACTGTGCCGACTTTCGAAGCTAAAGAGCAAGACGAAATTGTCTGTGAAGATCACGACGCGGGAATAGTGCCGCTGCGGTGTTTGCAGATTGTATAGAATTCCATCTGCAACGAAAAACTCCGATAGCTCCACCGCTAGTGGGTAATCGCAATCAGCAGGAAAACTACGAGCCCAGTAAAATTGTACGAGTAGGTATTGCGTTTATTCAAACACCACACCAGCTGTTTCGCTTTACAGCACCGATGTGCTGGTAGTGTATGTCCATATAGTATGCGGCACCAAATCATTGCCGTGTTTTTCGCAGGCCGCATGCCAATAATAGGTTATATGACGATTCACTCGTGGATGCACACACCGCGCACATTTAGTCCAATTGTAACGTCGCAATATCTAGATGCAAAGAAACGTGAACGGCTCTGAAAGCTAGGCTTTCAACTCAGTCGAACAGCGAAATGCCTTTACTGTCTCTAGGCGAATCTGTGCTTTGAGCCGGCGTCCTCGTAGCCCTATAAAATCTTGCTCTGGCTGGCACTTTCGCTCCGCGTGTGTGTTCCGAGTGCCCGGCACGACTGGAAAATGGTAAACACATGCGGTGTGTGAGCGCAAGTTGGAGCGAGATTCTAGCGCTAGGTTGACGCCGGCTTGCAATATACAAATGTTGCCTTGCTACAGCCAAGGCATGCCGCAGTTCGACTAAGCCGAAAGCAACGCTTTCCGCTGCTCGCGTTTCTTTCCATCGCGATATTACGTATCTGGTGAAGTTGCTTCCGCAGTCCGCATCGCACGTGCTGTAGGCATTCCAAGATTATCGAGAAATATTTTCTCGACGTTTCACGCGTAAACAGCACAAAATTCCACGAGAGGAGAATCGCAAAACATGATTACAGCCGTACTCGGATGCTGTGAACTTTCGCGTTTGACTTGCGGAGCATCTACTCGCGTAGCTGTGCAGGGTGTTGCTTCGCGGCGCTTGCAAGAGATGGCGCAACACGCATTTTCAATATGGCAGCACGCACTGAGCTCACTTTGTTCTGGTGTATACACGTCCCGTCCGTACAAGAAATGCATTTTATTATGTATATTTACCAATATACCTATAGTGTTTCAGCTAACTTCTATAGCATTAAAAAAACATATGCGCTGCATGCGTGTCGAATTGTCTCGGTACTTACTGTTCTGAGCCGTATACAAGGCGTTAGAATTGTAACGCGATAACGTTAGAGGTCTCGTGTCGCAGAAATTCCACCGTCGGCGTCGGTATACCGTTGGTTGTGAGCGAGAAATCGTCCGTGAGCGAAAAATCTAGAAATAAGCAAATAAAATGCAGAATACAATCTTCGCTCGCACTGAGCATCGAACCCGGGCCGTTCGCGTGGAAAGCAGGTGTCATACCACATGGCCACGATGCTACCAGCAGCTTGGTGCAGAAGACTGAGGCGCAATAAACATAACGTGAAGCAGGAAGAGCAGGAGAGAATACAGAACAGCGCCAACTACCAACTGTTTAATGACCGTCTAGGAAACGCACTGGAAAGTAGACAAAACCGCGCATGCGTGCACAACCAACAAACATCGTACAGCGTCATGCACAAGGTACTATGTTTTTTGCGCCTGAGTCTTCTGCACCAAGTATGCACCAACTAGCCCAAAAACAAGTTCTTTTAGGCTACCAGCAGCTGCTTCGGGAAATAACAGTACATAAATGCCATGTAGTGGAAGGAGTCTCCTGAACGCATTTTGTTCGACAGGTGCGCGGAGGAAGTAAAGATGGGAAAGGGCATGCCCAGCCGGCGCGCTACGTGTACAGTGTGGAGGAAATGTCATCATGGCGGCCACATTCATTGGGCACAATGGCGGCGTTGCTATGGTTACGTGTTGCGCAGCGGAGCTGGTTCAGCAGTGAGCGGCCGTGGCTGGCGGCGGCATGTGCGCCTCCGCTGGTCTTGTGCTGAGCCATGGCGGACAATATTCGTGCTCTGTGCCACGTTATTGATTACGCAGCGTTCTCCTGGTAGTTACTGTACTCCTAGCAACGTTTACAAAACCTTTTGTCCACCACGGGGCCTAAACAGTGCGTAGAACGAGCGCATATATTCATGTGTTGTGCGGCAGATGAGGCGGATGAAGCATTTCAAATGTTCAGCGAAATTGCGTTGGGCACCATGACGAAGCGGAACGACGACGAACGCCTTGCTGGTCAGTGACGGTTGTGCAATGCCCCTGCTTGTGAAACGGACGAAACTTTTGTGCCCAGCAACACGCAATGAGGACCATGTAACTTACGTATTCGCGTGTTCGGTATGTGTACAGCTAAACTTGCATGTGCACATCAAAACACCTTTTCGGTTGCGCATCTTATACTAGCCCCCTGCATTGTAATCTCAACGTGAGAGCAACCGCTTTCAAGCGTCACTTGCACCATGCTCAAAGTCACCCCGGCCGCAAAATGCTGACACTGGTGAGTTTCATGCGGAACACAGGCACAGTGGCTGGGTGCCGCGTCGGCCTCGTAGCGGAATGCAATCGTAGAAGAAGGCGCATGACCGATCGTGTTGCCTGTATAGTGCGTGAATTAATGACGTGAAAACACTCACCGTTGCCAGTGCATCTAGCGCGCATTCTCTTGTACTTGCTTCGTTGTCGGCGAGCTGTTACTCGCTGTTAATACTCGGACTAGACGATTTCGTCGAAGGTGTCGCGCTGGCCCAGAGTGTCGAGCCCCGTTCCGTTGGTATCAGATCTTCACAACACGCGCGCTGCGCAGCCCACTTGCTTTACGAGCCGTGGAGAGAGTCACGCCTTCTGCTTTACATTTGTATGTAAACAAGAGAGCAAAATTTGCCCAGTCAATATGGCCGACTTTCGGCTTCACCACGGCTTCACAACGAGTGACGTCAGGGCCTCTCCTCTGTTGTTTCCTTCCTCCATGTACAGGTGTCACGACGAAAACGAGCCCATTCGGCGATTTGTAGGCGCATTTGGGAGGCCATCAAACTACGTCGAAAAAGGCCGGGATAGTGCAGCCATCGCCACTAAAAACACACAAGAGCTTTCAGACAGCTCTCAAAATGGAAAATTATGTAAATCTAGCGGAAAACATATGCCTTTCCAGAGGCCTTGATCAAGCAAATAGAGAGAGAATAAAACATTTATTTGCGACTGAGGAAGGAATGCTAGCGAGTGGGATCCTTAGTCTGGGATCCCATTGGCACGGGCCGCTGTCCTCGCTCGTCTCACGAGGGCCTCTTGGGTCTTCGGATCCGATCTGGATAGAGTTGCCTCCCACCCTATAGTGCTGTGCTGTGTTCTGGGATGTAGAGGTGGATTGTGTGGGCATTCCCATACCATGTGGTACACGGTGGCTGTTTTAGTGACGCAGAACCTGCACTGTGATGCGTATGTGTCGGGATCTATCTTGGACAGTATGTACGGACTGGGTAGGCAAGGTCTGCCGGCGACGCCACGCTACCTGAGATTCTTTACTGAGCTTTGGCCCCGGGGGCGGAAGTTTCCGCCTTTCGAGTCTTCGATTTTCTAGAATATCTGTCCATGTTAAGAGCGGGTCCATAGGCATAGCCGAGGGTGGTTGCGATATGCCGGGGTCGGAGGTCCGGAAGAGTAGTTCTCGGGCCGAGGCATGGGCGAGCTCATTGCCTCTAACTCCGCAGTGGCCGGGTATCTATATCAGATGTTTCCATTCGCCTTCTGAGCGTGAGGACGGGAGTTGTGTAAGAAGTCGATGCGCAATGGGGCCACTATTATAGCCTTTACAAAAATTTCGGTAGGCTGCTTTTGAATCTGTTACAACAAAGGTGGACCTTGGGTTTCGTAGGGCGAGGGCGAGGGCGATTCCTGATTCTTCCATACTAGTTGTGTCTGTGTCCTCGGCTAATATAGAATCAACCTGTTTTACACAATGAATGAAGCTTGCTGTATATTTGCCGTTCACTGGTCCAGCTGCACCGACAAAGAAGGCGCCCTCAGTATCTGAGTAGTTGTCGTGAACTTTTGCCCGTCCCTGACGTCGATGGTCGTGGAACTGAGGATGCATGCTGCGTGGTAGTGGTTTGATTATGAAGTGTTGCCTCCATTCATGTGGAATACGTTGTTTTTTCCCTTCTCTCAATGGGGGCTTCGATGCCATGTTCTGATAGTGTTTTCCGTCCCGTTTTAGTGATGGCAAAGCGCATGACTTGATTCGCGCGATGTGCATGGAATAGTTCTGATACGGTAATGTGGAGCCCCATTTGAAGCAGACGTTCCATGAGTGTCCACGGGGGAAGGTTCAGACCCTTCTTGAGACTCTGTCTATGTTGTGCTCATCTGCTTTCAAGACCCTCAGGTAAGGAAAGCTATAGGTTATGTGACTGATAACAATTGCCTGAATGAGTCGCATTATGTCGTGTTCTCTCATCCCTCGTCATCGGTTAGCCACCCGACTAATCATGCGAGAGATTTGTAGGCAGGACGTTTTCAGTTTTGTAAATCAAATGAGTTGTTGCCCCGATTATTGAAGTGGGCTCCCAGAATTCGGATGAATTCAATCTCTTTAATTTGCGTTCCATTGAGTTCTACGTTGAGGGATGTATTGTCAGATGCCTTATTTCTATATACTAGGATTTCTGATTTGGACACCTTCTTGCGTCCTATCTTTTCTACGATGGAGGCGGCCTGTTGGAAGGCTTCTTCTATCTGACCCAGGTTGTCATACCGGCTCCAGACTGTGACGTCATCAGCATATATGGCGTGGCGTACTTGCGAACTTTCATTTAGGGCCCACGGGAGGCGCATGAGGGCGATATTGAAGAGCAGCGGATAAGGACAGCCCCTTGGGGAGTACCAAAATCACCCATGGTGATGGGTTGAGGTTTAAGGTACCCTATGCGGATAGTGACTTGTCTGTCTGTAAGGAAGTCCCGCACATATGCATGTAATTTTGGACCGCACTTGAGTTCCCGTAAGTTTTCCTAGATAAGTGCCGGACATTGCAGAAGGAAGACATTATCAGAAAAAAAAAAAAAGATTTAGAGAGTCAGAAAAAATGAAATAATCGCTAATGCAACAACTATACCTTGTTTTTGGGAGCCGACCAGACAGCTGAGTGTGCCAAACCCGATTAACATGGGATGTATGTTTCATATTTATTGACATTTCAAAAACTACTTCCAGACTCTTCTTTTTTGGGTGTTTGTTAAAGTGGGCCTTATGTTGCAATACGTTTAGTGTCTGGAATAAAATTTCACACAGCATCAAATACATCTCAGTGGCGATTTCCCAAAACGGAGGTACCAAAACTTAGAAGAGTTTCTGTGGTGAAACTTATACCTAGCTACGCAAACAGAATAGCTAGAAGTATTTACCTAATTAATGCGTATAGGACCGACATGAGACAAAAAATGTTCAATACTTTTCCAACTCTTCGCAGAACGGACAAAAGGGGGACAGCGTCAGACCAGCTCTGTGTAAATAAAAATGAAATGGGGGAACACGACATCGGAATCCGGAGATGAAAACATCAACATTTTTTTCGACGGACTCCACTAAGATTTCCATAGAAATTTGAGACGACTAACAGGAAATCTCTCCTCGTTTTTTTTTTTCGGTCTAAATGTTTCCTACTTCCCTCCGGGATATTTTTGCGCCCAAGATGGTTTTCTTACTGCCTCAAGGATTAGAGACAAAGCTAGCTTCTGCCCTTCTGCCCCTCAGCTGGTTATGCACTGCCCTCATGATCGGCCCATTTCAACCAAGCGAAGATGTTATATGATGCCTTCAAGTTATGTGACCTTCCGATACGTCACAAACATTTATGATGTGTGACGTCATATGACGACGTTTTTACGTAATGATGATTTTTTGCATCACTCGTGTTCACGCCGCCGACGTGAGAAGACGCCGGACGCCGCCGGCGATCAATTTTCGGTTTTTATGAGATATTTAAAGCTATCGCTTTAATGCACTGTACGGCTGTAGCTCTAAGAAATTGCATTTTCCGCTGGTGTTCGGAGGAGCGTGCTTGCAGTAATCAGGCAGAACACTTGGTCTCCTAATGAATCTTCGTACTACACTCTATTATGTAGCCGTCATTTACAACCCCGGTATTTTATAGATTATGAGTAGTGGCGGCTGAAGACTACCCGTCACGTTTGGCAACATGGCAATTGGAAATACTAAACGGGAGCACACTGCATCCTAACAGTCAACAAATGAGTCCATCAGTAGCAACGCTGCCCCGCCACGGTGGTCTAGTGGCTAAGGTACTCGGCTGCTGACCCGCAGGTCGCGGGATCGAATCCCGGCTGTGGCGGCTGCATTTCCGATGGAGGCGGAAATGTTGTAGGCCCGTGTGCTCAGATTTGGGTGCACGTTAAAGAACCCCAGGGGGTCTAAATTTCCGAAGTCCTTCACTACGGCGTCTCTCATAATCATATGGTGGTTTTGGGACGTTAAACCCCACAAATCAAATCAGTTGCAACGCTGCCTTGCGATCACTGCCATGTGCAACGCTAGCATTACGCCCCGAAGCTGAATGGTATCCCATGGGTACCACACAACCATTTGGATTCTACTCTGCTCGCTACCGAATTAAGATGACGGAGGAAAAAAGAAAGAAACAGAGCTGAGCAGCCGGATATTACGGTGTATTCGCGGATATTAAGGTGTATTGTGTATTCGCGGACAATCCGTCCACGAATACACAGACAAGCCCAAGCAACTGACCACAGGCCCCATTTTTAATGCCTGTCCCTTGGCTAAAGTTGAGAGTCAGCATTAGACTTCATACTTTGACAGCACCTGTTCCAAACACAGGCAATGATCGCAGAAGTCACACCGCATATGGAGCTGTTCTTGTCTATTTCAGGATGATTTCATTCTTTAAGCTTCGAAATGGTGAAATCACCTGCTATAGTTCCCCATTTTTTGACACTTTCTTTTTCTCGGTGGCAACACATGGCAGGCTTTGCGAAGGGAACGGATGATGACCTATTAGTGGCATTTTGTGCTATTTATTGCATGAACTCCAGACTTTTATTAATAGCGCCTGGCAAAGGTTTCTCTCAAAAATCAACTTTCAGTTAGTCAAAAGAGCAACTCTCAGTCTAGCGAATTCCACGGTGACAAAACGACCTTCCGCGGATTATTTGCATGAACTATCTGGTATCGGCCTAGCTAGCAGACGACGCTTGATCGCCTCGATCAAGTAGTCGCGAACGACTCAAGCCTTTGAAATGAGCTGAGTGCCCAGAAAAAACAAGTGCTTCACGATTCCCGTTTCCAAGTTTCCATTACATCTTAAACAAACGAATGCGAATACAGCCCAGAAACGAGTCGTATAGCAGCTTCGAATGCAGCCGCGGCATTCGTTCGCGCGAGTGAAGGCGCGGCGGCATCTCCATTCCAGTTGCGGCGCCTGGCGGCGAAACGCCGCACTAGCACCGACGGCCGCTTCCAATTGAAATCCGCTCCTTCGCCCGGGCACCGAAAAAAATAGAGGAGGCACTAGCCAGATTCAACGCAGGCAATCGCAGCAGCACTCTATCGGCTGCCCCGCTCCTATGCGCAAAAGGGCAAGAGCCGCCATTCATCGGACGGCAAACATCAGAATGAAGCAAGGAAAAAAAAAAAAAAACAGCGGCACGAGCGCAAACCACGCGTTAGCTGTCCTCGATGGCGCGTGGATATAACATATCAAACCCTCAATAGCCACGATCCATCAATTCGCACCCACCAAACGGCCTTGCGCATATACTGTTGGCATTCTGGATCCCTAAAGGTCATGTAATAGACGTCTGCCTGTGCGCAACCACGGCCTGACGAAATCGAAGGCCAAAGAAACCGCTGCTGCTGCAAAAACAAAGTCAAGAGAACGGGCTCAGACATATGCCTACGCTTACTGTGTACGCAACTTTCTCTGGCTCGCTGTAGCCCGAATAGATCGCAGGTTTTGGGTGAATGCTCTCCGGCTATACATCTTCGTTTGTTTTTGTTACTTTTTTTCCCTGATCCCTCACTTTCGTCTTCTGTTGTGTGCGTTAGACTCGTCTGCAAAGCCAACAATCCCGCAGAACCAGCAGAGGCACCCGGTATGTCAGGAATGTCTGGTGTCACACTCCCCCTTGCGACAGCGCTCTCAGACTGTTACACAAACCACGCGCGGTTTCCTCACGCGCGCCTCTGTAGCAAGAGGAGCGCTTGAACCTGTCTCGGTCGCCAGCGAACGCAAATGGCTCACGTGTACACGCTTGCAGCAACGCACCACTCTTTAGGGGAGCGAGCGAGCTAGCCAAAAAAAGCGGCGAGTGCGGCATGCATGATGGAAGCGACACATATATAGGCTCAACACAAGTGTAAGCGCATACGTATCATACAAATTGGATGGACGCAGACGCACCAACACGCGCTGGAGCCGCGAGAAACGCGCAGAAAAGTCGGGGCTGTGGGACGTGTGTATACGCTTTCACACTAATAAATGCACGAGGAAAGTCCAGAGCTACGCGTTGAAAGGCAAATTAGTCCAGACTGTAATTCATCAAGTGCGCGCGGCGAACGTCAGGACACGTTTTCGGTGATTCCGCGACAAAAGGCCCAGACAACAACGAACATTTTTTTTCCTCCTCCTTTTAAGTTCAGCGCCTCACGAACAAAACTTCATCTAAGTTTGCTAAATAGGGCATTGACAACGCGCTGTCGTTGTATATACGCAAATAAAAATGGTGAATGAGTGCGCACATACAAACGAGAGCGCGCGCGAGCGTGTGTAACAAAATGCACGGTCTACAGCAAACACTCGTGCGCAAGAAAAGAGCGGTTGTAGCCATATGTGTCGGCCGCGTTAATTACACGTCAGTACACAACAAACGGAAAAAAAATAATTTGTGCGAAATTGCAAGATAGTGGATCGAGCTCATAATTTAAGAATTGAATGGTCCATATACAATTTAGTGTTGGTAATGTTACTGGGTTTTCACGTGCCAAAATCCCGATACGATTATGAGGCGTTCCATGGGGGGGGGGGGGGGGGACACTTCGACCACCTAAGATTCTTAAACATGCATAAAGACTAAGCTCAGGGGTTTTCTTAGCATTTGATATGTGGGGCTTGACGTCCCAAAACCACCATATGATTATGAGAGACGCGGAAATTTCGACCACCTGGGTTTTTTTAACGTGCACCCAAATCTGAGCAAAAGGGCCTGCAGCATTTTCGCCTCCATAAAAAAATGCAGCCGCCGAAGTCAGGATTCGATACCGCGACCTGCGGGTCAGCAGCCGAGTACCTTAGCCACTAGACACGGCGGCGGCATTGCTTCGAACCATAAAGAAGGAGCACGAAGGAACAAATCTGACAGACGTATGATATTGGACTGGGAAGCACGTCAGTCACATCTCCGGGGGAAAGCGCTCGGAAGCACGTGTGATGCTGGCAGTGCTATGCCGATCATGTAAACTACAGCGTCGAATCACGACCGCTTCCTGAATTAAGGCGGACCGACGGCTCCCGTTGAGAAGCGCGCGTTTGCACTGGCATTGAAAGGAATGAAGGAGGCGTTGCCCAAATAAAGTTTTTCTACACCATACCATGAGAAGTTGTCCCCCTTTCAGATTACCGCTATATCCAGTTACAGGATTACCCAAAGGAATAGTAGATACCAGTATACTTCACCGACAGTGTTCCATCACACGTACGGCACTATTGTCTGTAGAGAGCACCTCTTTCCCATCCGCTCCTTCATTTTTTCTCATCTTTTTTTTTTTAATGCGAAGCATTTCTTAGCAAACTTCGGCGACTTTGAGCGTATCTATCTATCTAGCCGTTTACGTTTGGGTGCTCTCGTGGTCACCCCCTTAACTTGGCGTGAACCAAAATTAGCATGGGATGTTAAAATAGTTTGACGCATATAACGCGCCTGTCAAGACATAAATAATGTCACAATCCTGTCGCGTACGTCGTCAAACACTTCCCGCCAGACAGTGGCACACACCCACGCGCGGGTATGTGCCGCTGGTATGCGCGTATGTGCCACAGGTTATTGACACTTTGTAGCAACCCAGGAACTACAAGAACCCGCATGGGCAATTTCAACGCGCGAGCGTTAAGAAATACCCGACATCGGTAGCGTCGACCCGACGAGTGCAAAGAATAAATGGCAGGGTCCCAGCTGGAATCAAACCCAACCATTCTGCGTGGCACTCAAGCATTCTACCACAGAGCTACGCCAGGTCTCGGAACTACTTTTCAAACAGACGCTAATCTTCGCGAAACGTCAATAGTGGTTGCAGTGCTGCCTACCCAATTTTATAAACATTACATATCTACTCCTTTGATACAGCCGTGACATCGGGTTAATGTCAATTGTGGTTATTCGCCATGCGCTGAAGTTCATTTATGCATCAGTGTCCAGGGCCAGCATCCTCGCGAGCATCATCGCTTCATATCAGCGTCTGGTGTGACTGATACGCATTGCGCAAATGCGAACAACTTGATATATAAGCAGCTGCAACTTTTCAACATATGTCAGTGCGTGACAATTTTACATATATTTAGCGTCATTTCAAGACTTGTCACTCAATAAAAAATTGCAACACGATCACCTTCCCTCCGCATGCTTCGCATAACTTTGATTCCCTGGTACGTAGGATCTGCCGAATGTTTTGTTGTTGTTGTTCACCGAAGCTTCCTTTGTCTTGCATGTCGTGTTTCGGCCTCTTCCGTTTGTCAAGTAGGACACAACAAACCAGTTTAGGCATCACGCCATCAACGCGAAAGGAACCACTGAGTAAACATCGGTTCTCTGCTAATGATATTGCAATTATAAATTAATCGCTAAGAAAAAGCTGTGCTAAATTCACTTACAAGTACACTAGTTGGCTAAACGTGAATGCAAAGCACTAAAGCCAAAAGGAAGCAACGCATGATACACAGTGGGCTTTTCAATTATAAGCTGATACTTCTTTACAATATATAGTCGGATCTTTGCCCATCACAAACGGGTCCATTCGCGGCGAATAAATTTATTAAACTGGAACTAAAATGAACACAAAAAGAAAGAGATGAATGCTAGAATAACCTGAGCAAGAATTTTTTTTTTTTTTTGCGCAGCAGGACATAACTGAAAAGCAAAAAAACAACCCCGTAGGTCTTCGGCAACCCCGCACGAACTACATTAGACAGTGAAGAAACGTATATGGTCGTACCGTGACTACAGTCACAAGGTAACAAGCTACCTGGCGGGTTCACGTTGCTATATGTTTTGGCCTTTTCATCTCTCTCTCTCTCTCTCTCTCTCTTGTTTTCGAACACCCATTACACAAAATCTTCGAAAACGGCCTTCATCTTAACAGTTTTCTGCAGGTACAAGCATTGCCAGTTTTCTTTATTTTCTTACTTCACCAAATTCTACTCGCCCATGAAGCTTTTTTCATTTCAGTTTCGCTGGCGCGCAATGCCCCCCACCCCCCTCCCCTTTTTTTAAAATGCAATATTATCAGGCAATTCACTTCTCTGACTTCCACACACGCCTCGCACTCATTCTCTCCTTTACCCGAAAAAACAAACCTTTTTTTTTTTTTTTGCACAGAAACATACCCGCGCGCGTTTATTCGACAAAATCATTTTTCTTCAGCGTTCCAATATTCCTCTGTACACCCATTTTGTCCTATATAACGGAGCACAAAGCTCACACTACCCGTTACACTATTTCATTATTCGATCCGAAATTAACGTCTCGTCCTACGCAGTGGTTCAGTTTATGACTTCGTAAGCTCTATATATAGGATGACTATTATCATCTCTTTCGGCGACCTAGAGTAGATACTTATTTAAACGTTTCGTGCCCCCTTATCTACACACAAGCAACGCACTGCCCCCTCCCCGCCCCCCTTACCATGGCGTTCTGGCTGTTGCTTCCACGCAGACATTCTAACTTTCCACGTTGTCATTTTGTAGGAGACGATTCTCAAATTACCGAGGCCATTACGTTCCAACGAAGGGGGTACCGCATCTTTTTATTCATTATTATTATTATTATTATTATTATTATTATTATTATTATTATTATTATTATTATTGTACACGTGCACACAGACGCGCTACTTTGGTGTCGCGTGGCTATAACGAGATGTTCGCTTGCATGCGACGCATAGCATAACGGTTGCCGCCCTTCATTAAGGTGGCCCGGAAGACGCGGACAGCGAGACAGGCGCGCGCAGTACTCGTACGAAAACACGACATTGCGCGCGACGTATCCACAGTCTAACGGAGCGCGCGCGTCAGCAAAAGATCAGTAAAACAACCAGCGCTTCCAGTTCGTCGCCGAGAAGGTAATTCCGCGCTCCACGACATTAAAAAAAAGATATTTATATAAAAAGACAGAAGGATAGAATGAAAAGGGGGAAAAAAAGTCGCAGCAGACGAGCGTCTCTCAGCAGATGTTGCAAAACGCGTCGCGTTTTCACACTCGAATTTCGACGTCCCGACACGACCTGTACTGGATGTACGAAAGAAAGGGGGCCGAGAAAAACATGTGCCAGAGAATAAAAAAAAAAGTTAAGCGCGCCACCGTCTGTAAGAAACTTGAATTCATCTTCGTAGAGTCGTCAGAGAGCAACAAACCGAGAAGAGCAGGCGAGGCGACTGCTGCAGAGAGAACGTGAAGCTAACATTATATATATATATATATATATATATATATATATATATATATATATATATATATATATATATATATATATATATATATATATATATGAGTGTTTTCACACTCGTTGTTTGGCTTATAGATGGCGCTGACTGTCACTCCTACTTCTAAATTCACATATAAACCCCAAAAAGTGGATGGAGGGACGGCCGCTGTGATAGCTCAGTGGTTAGAGCATCGAACGCGTTATACGAAGGTCGTAGGTTCGCTTCCTGCTCACGGCTGGTTATTTTTTCCTCAACTTTTCTTTCTTCTTATTTACATTCCATTGGTTCTAATAACTTCCCCTGTACATTCCTTGGCATTACTGTCTGTTATATCTAATTAATATTGTGTTAAAACACGGAAATTCGAGCCCTTAGGTATACACTTCTCTCCCTTTATATATATATATATATATATATATATATATATATATATATATATATATATATATATATATATATGACCCAAAGCAACCTGAAAATTTTTCTTCAGATAAGATTCAATCAGCATAAAGTGCGCCAATGCTGCTGCAGACGTCATCAACGGCGCGGCGCGACCACGCGACAGCGCACGGGCAAAACGTGAAACATGGGCAGAACGTGGAACAACAATTATTCATATGCGTGCGTACAAATGCTATGGGGGTAAATCGACACCGCGTCTCTCTCTTTTTCTATCTATCTATCTATCTATCTATCTATCTATCTATCTATCTATCTATCTATCTATCTATCTATCTATCTATCTATCTATCTATCTATCTATCTATCTATCTATCTATCTATCTATCTATCTATCTATCTATCTATCTATCTATCTATCTATCTATCTATCTATCTATCTATCTATCTATCTATCTATCTATCTATCTATCTATCGTTTCTCCTAGTCAATTATACGAACTATAAAACAGGTTTTTTTTTCAAGTATGCACGAAGGCGGGCTGAATGTTAGTCATATATTAAGATTTACTATAGGGTACAGGCGATCGCCGATTCAGGAAGGCCCCACGCAGGGTAGTTCTGAGCAGTAATATCGGTAACGCGATTGAGAGGAAAAAAGGTATAATTTGCGTCGCTGGCACTGTGTATATGACGGCCGGGAAAATGTGCCTTCATGCATAGCATTCTGACAATACAAGAAAGGTGTTGGCACAACGTAATGCACACATCTTGTTGTCACAATACACTACAGCATACCTTAGCTACCCCGAGCCTGACCAAACATGGATGCTCCTTGCAAGCGATGAAAATTCCGCAGCTTGCGAACACAGCTGTGACGTCACTGAAACCACTACCCCCTGCAGATGCAGGTGGCATCGATAGGTAATAACTGGGGCTCATGTAACGTGCGCTTCGACTGTAAACGAAGGTGCAAGAAAAAAAAGACAGACTGGTTTATAGTAATCAGACATTTTGCAGCGTCACTACAGCGCAAACGCCCAACTTCGGGAAAGCTGTGCACTTGCGCGGCAAGAGGCTTTGATATTCTCACCACTCGGGATAGGCATAAGTGGTCGCCTGCTAAGCGCGCACGCAGACGCACTTCGCAGATGCACAGCGCTCGAGGGTTGAAGTACGAAACTTGAGAACGAAGTATAAAGCACAAACATTTGTTTAAACCGTCTTGAATTCTAATCATACCGGCGTATTATCTCGACCACTTGCGCATACGATCCGTGCCGCTGATTGCCTTTTTTATGTCTTAAATCCTTAACAATTTCGATACACGCGCATTTCGAAAGTCGCTGCTTCTCAGTTTATTATGCACAAATTTTGCTGCTGTTGTTCTTGCCTTATAGATTTATTCTCCACTGAAGAGCAAAGAGAAGATGCAAATGCCGGCGTCGGCAATGTATATACCACGTTTCAAAAATCCTCCGTACGCCTACATCCACAGGTATAAATATCACGCACCGATTGACATACACAATTAAAAGTAATGCGGATTCGGCGCAGCCACTGTTATATCCGAGAAGAACGCGCAAGCAACGGGTCGTGCGTGCACTCACCGTATTTCGGCACTTATGGTTCCAGGCCGCATTCGAAAAGGGGCACAGGCACAACTGCACAAAAGGAAGAAAAGAGAAGCAAAACAAGATTTGTTAGCGGCACAAACATTAACATTGATACGCTTACTTGGGCTGATCTACTCTGTTAAAGACGCGTGAGGCCGAAACGAGAAAAGTCGCTATGTGTACACGGATCTCCACTACTCCACTATGGAAAAAATGCTATTTGTTTCTGCGTAACACACACACACACACACACACACACACACACACACACACACACACACACACACACACACACACATATATATATATATATATATATATATATATATATATATATATATATATATATATATATATATATATATATATATATATATACAGTGGCTGGGGCGACAGCCGCCGTGGTATACCTCAGAGGTAGAGCATCGAACTAGTTATTCGAAGGTCGCAGTTTCGGTTTCTGCTCACGGCAAGTTATCTTTTCACCCACTTTTATTTTTTCACATTTACATTACAATTGACATAATAACTTCCCCTATACTGTCCTCGGCATTATTGTCTGTTAGATCTCATTATATATATATATATATATATATATATATATATATATATATATATATATATATATATATATATATATATATGTTCAAAGGTTCATTGGTTTTTATTATGATTAATTAGTTTAGAAATGATGCTGCAGTTACGGATTAAGTTAATACACAAGTATGAAAACTATGTAGATATGCAACACCACTTTAACAGACCGGGAATACAAAACAAGAAGAAAAAATGGAGGCGGATATTTGAAATGTAGCTATTCAGCACGTTTATGCAGGATATTACTATGTAGGAATATTAGCACGCAATCTGGGATAAGGTGGGCGGGCGCTCGCTTTCTAGCACGAGTGCGATACTCTCATCTTGCGTGCGTCGTATATCCGCTACATTAATGAACTTGGAAGAATCCATTCGACCCTCCAGTGCGCAGGCAGGATTTCAAGACTTCGGTGAAGAGGCCTCCGAAAGCATTTGGCGACGCGATCAGGCAGATTGATGCAGCATAGGTATACGTGCTATCCTCAGCTTTGATTGGCTCAAAGAAAGCGGAAGGGGGGGGGGGTGCTGTAAGGGGGACGGGGTCAGACGACGGACACCCTGCAACACGGGGGAGGGGCAACTACACCCTCCACTATACCCGTAATTTTCATATGTGGTATGTATCTACACATAAAACGCGCACGTATGCAAACACGAGCGCGAAAATGCATAATAAAGGAATGTGAATCCACGCCAGTATTGTCTGGCTACGTCACTTACAGCTTCCTTAGTGATCACTTATGCAAAATTCCTGCCATCTGTCGGAGGTTTGACGATGCTACCGATTCGGCCCCATGTTGGAGGCTTGTGTCCGAATATCGTATTGCTACAGTGTACTACTGTAGTATTGCTGCCACTGCTATAACTTCTTGCATGTGTCTGCTTTGATAGAAACCAATTGGGGCATAACAATATCAGACGAGTGTGTAAAACCCTGTACACGTTACCATAATTACCGAATTATTGCAATGACAGTAATTACCTGAAAATAGCTGCCTCACAACGAGACGAAGGTAGAGGTTCGCCACCGAATCACATGTAAGCCTGTCGTCATTGACAATGAAGCTTTGCGCTAAGTTTTTAAGTTTTGTTTGCCCGCTGTCAGTGTAGCAAATACAGAGTTGTTAGCCATCTGAATATCGTCCGTGTAGCGAAGGATGGTTGGGAAGAGGCTCTGGCACGATACGCGGGTGTACGCACAACGATGACGATAAGGATGTGCTGCTGACCCACTTCACAGCGTATTTTACAAGAGACCACCTACGTCAACCTGGCGTACTGTGATTCCCATTTTACTAAATAAAACTTTGGCATCTTTTCTTTTTTAATAAAAACGTATTTCGCTGATGTAGTCACCGATCCGTGTTATGTGCAGAATCACCGAAAGGCTAAATTGTAAAAAAAACGTCCCCATTTTCCGCACGTAAAGAAGTGAACATAAAAAAAGTGTCGGTTGACGTGTCGGTTGTGTCGGTTGACGTGTCGGTTGTGCCGGTTGAAAAGTGTCGGTTGAAAAAGTGTCGGTGTCGGTTGACGTAGTTGACGCCGACCAACTGGTATTTTATGGAGTATCCTTCCGGCACATGCTAACACGATACCCCAAGCGCATTGACGTTCACATCGTCGTTTTGGGGGCTCATTAGCGCCTTACAGTTTCAACCCGTTGCAATAAGGCAGTTTTCCGTCACCGACTACAGGCTTGTGAAGCCACCTCAGCACATACCCAATTAACTTTTGCGCACCCACGGTCCAGTCGAACATCTGTAAACATTCCATAGCACCCGGGGTGAATACAGGATTTTTACAAAGTCAAATAGGTTTTAGGGATATCTTGATATGTCCTCTTGTTAGGGTGTAGGTAGGTATTAAACTTTATTGAGGTCCCAAAGAAGTCACCGAGGAAAGACCACGGGCTGCTCCCACGTCGGGACGGGAAGGCCAAGCCACCCACCGCCCCGTCGTGAGACTTCTGGACTGCCTGGAGTTGTTTGAAACAGTAGTGGTGCAACTTTTTAAAAACACAAGGGAAGTGGCCAGGACATCCACAGTCGAAATCAAACTGCGAACAACATGATCCAGCGCAGTCGGGCCGTTTGCTGAGAATCGATGACGTGCACGAGCTACACCATGGCAGTGTGACATGTATGTATTATCCCAATTGTAACCTCCAAAGCAATGGTGTCCACAGAAGCACACCAATGCGCGAGTAAGAGCTGCGATGAAACTGTGAACGTCGTACATGAAGACATTCTGTGCTGCAAGCACACGGTGCGAGAACTGCATCACTCCAGCATTACACAAAGGAGTGTTCTCTTATGAGAGCCCATGCTCTTATAAGACACCCACAGCCTCTATTCCTGTACGCATCGCATCGATTATGATGCTGTCACATAGCGCATCTGTATATGCCTTCGGAGCAACGGAACCGTCTACCGCTGGCCACGAGGAAATCTAACAACATGAAGGTTAGTTGCTTGCAAACTTTTTTATCTATAGGGGTGTCCGAATATCCGAAAATTGCGAACGGCGAATCGAATGGCTTTCTCGTCGATTTGAGTAGCAAATCGAGTAGTACATATTCAAATCGAAATGGCGAATATTTTTTCAATAGTCAACACCGATGGGAGAACCCCAAGACGACGAAACATTAGAACGAGTAAACTTGACATAGAGTACTGGGCGAGCTTGTATATGTTCATTTCGAAGCATGCCGCAAGGAAAACAGAAGACAGTAAAGAACACATAGCACAGAAATTCTGTACCCCGTGTTCTTCACTGTGTCCTGTTTTGCTCGCGCTACGCTTCGGCATGATCAATATTATGATAATATTTAAAGCTTTACGTCACAAAACCAAGATTTTCTTATGAGTGACGCCGTAGTGAAGCGCTCCGGAAATTTTGACAATCTGAGGTTCTTTAACGTCAACTCACATTGCACAGTGTATGTGCACGGGCCTCAATACCATTCCACCTCCATCGAAACGCCGCAGCCGGAATCGAACCCGCAACCTTCGGGTCAGCCGCCTAGCACCATATATAACCACTGCCACACGGCGACGGACTTCAACGTGAATAAGTAAAGGTCATTTTCTTTTCATCACTAAATTACCAATGTACACATACCCCAAGCTCGGTTTCAAGACTGTCGTAATTTTTTACCAGACAAAGGCATTTTTTCATTTTTAAACTCCACTCTTACTCGGAATTTTCCATGCTGCAGCTGCGTCGCATTAACAAGTTTCTGTCTCCATCTTGTAATAACCGAAATTGGGGGATACGGCAGCATTCAGCTTCATGCATAACAGAAGCATTGTGTTGTCGTAAGTTGCCCTAGCAGGTAGAGCACTGATGTTGACATGCTTTTGGTGCTGATGTCCATGCTGTGACAACTGGTCCGTCTCTTTCATCACAGCTTCAGATGTATTCGTGCTGTTCGGTTCAGAATCACTTATTATTTGTGGGCAGAGCGCAAAATGAAAACACACACGGGAAGGAAACATAACAACAAATCTGTTTCATCAATCGGGTGTAATCTTGTGTGGCGCACTGTTTTTTTGTGTTTAAACAGCTTAAAGAAATTCTCAGTTGTTAGACCAGCGCTTGTCCTGTTCCCTTCTCTTGTGTGTTTCATTTTGTGCGCTGCCCAGGATGAACAAGTTCCAAATCACCCGCCTTTCGGTTCTACAACAGAATTGCTTAGTTTTTTTTTTTCCTCAATTTTATTTAAATGCAGGCGATAATTGCACTGCAGGCACTCACATATATTCTCATAATTGAGGTATTTTGACTTAGGTAAAAGTTACCATAACGTTTTTGGTGAAACCTGGTGAATATATACTTTTTGTCAAATGATATTGAAGTTCTAGGACTGCTTTCAAGACGGTTCTCTTACTATTCAATCCAATTAAATTCAAACGCCATTTAATTTAACAGCATTTGATTCGTAATGGTATTCGGTTCGATGTCATCCCTATTCATTTCGTATTCGAATCAGTTCCGAAAATCACTATTCGCACACTGCCAATTTTTTTCTGCATCCCATATTCCTTCATCTGAGCAACACTTCAAACGAAAATACGTCGGCAATGACGTTCCTTTCAGCCGCCACACGCTGATACGTAGGCTCGTGTGTGCCCATGTGGAGCGCGTTCAGCCTTCAACATGGCATAAAGAGTATACGTACAGGGTCGAGCACATCTAGAGTGAACACCTCACTATAGTAATCAAGCCAATGAAATACGATCGTCTATTCTGTTTCATGAGGGAAACGTTCGTTATATGGCATCTAATACTTCTGCCTCTAATCAAAATGATACATTTCTTAATCATGCAACCAACATAAGCCTTCGTGAGTTCTAGAATATTAATCTGGGGTCTGCTTTACAAGCCTGTACAAGCTAGATGGTGTCGTTCCACAAAGTGAAGCTTCCTCGGTCACTGGTTGAACCGGTCAGAACGTGCAGTGTTCGTGTGGAAGCTCGGGCTAGTTGGTATGACATGACGATATTTATAGCGCGAGAACACAACGACGACACAGCGACAAGAAGGACACGAGCGCTCGTGTCCTTCGTGTCCTTCTTGTCGCTGTGTCATCGTTTTGTTCTCGCACTATGAATATCGTCATGTCAGTGTTCGACTGCACGTGTACGCAACTCTCACACAAGAATTAACAGACAGACAGACAGACAGACAGACAGACAGACAGACAGACAGACAGAAAGACAGACAGACAGACAGATATTGAGAGAGAGGGAGAGAGAGGGAGAGAGAGGGGGAGAGAAGAGGTGTGTGATACGCGTGCGCGCAGTATAAGCAATATTGCTTTTGGCTAAAACCACAGGTTTTTTGTGGACATTCTGCTTGTGGACGTGGGTGATACCAACACGATCACTCAGACAAAGGTGAGTAACGAGCGCACCTTGTCCATTGCAATTTATACACAACCGAAAGGGGGCGACTGCGACATACAGGATAAATTATAGACCGGAATCGTCGCAACACCACCGAGACACTGTACAAAAACGCGTCAGCAAATAATACCAACCAGACACGCCACGTATACATGAAGAGAGATATACACCTGGAGACTGCAACTATGGAACCTACGAAAAAAAAATGTACGCCGGGACCGTAAATGACGCGACGACTGGTTGACGCAAGCGAGCGAGCATGCATGCAGCCGAAGACAGGGCGCGACAAAACTGGCGGAAAAGCGTCGAAGCGCACCAGCACTTTTCCGCGGCGCTCTGTCGCGAAAGTTGAAGACGCTCGCACACTTACCTCGCTCGGAAGAGGCGCGTCGCGTTCCGGCTACCGTTGCGAAAGAAGGAAACGCGCCACGAAGATTCCCGACGGCGCGTCTGAAAGTGCTCTGCACCCCAACTCTCTGGCTCCGTACGGAAACAGAGAAAAGCTTCAAGAAAACAAACACGCCTGCTTTGCGTCCAACTCGCGGCACGTTTTCGAGAGCGCTAATAGGACGACGCTCGAAGTCGCTGAAAGGCGACGCCAAGCGTCAAAACTACGGCGCGAGAGATTGGCGGAGTGGTTCCACGCACAAATGAGGAAAGCACGGGCGAAGGCATTCAGAATAAATTAATAAAGAATGCGCCGCGCACAGCGCTGCAAACGGGCCGCTACCACGCGCGCGCCTACGAACGCGTTCCGATTCTCTTTTGTCAAGGGAACTTATTTCTCACTATCGCGTTCAAAACAAACACCGCGCCGTATTTTCTCGATGACAGCTCTCGCGAAACGGCGGATTCTGCTGCCGTGCATAGTAGTAAACGGTTGCGCCTTTCTTTGTGTTCTTTTTTTGTTCTTTTTGCAACGAGCTAGCGAGAAGTGACTTGAAGCAATCTTCGGATGGTCATGCCTGCGCTGCATTGGGCCGTCGTGGAAGTGGCGCGTCTTCGGCCTGCGTGAACGTACAGCACGTTTCTTTAAACTGCCAGACGCACGCGATGTCGTAATGGACTTGGGTTGAAAAAGTTTCCCCAACATCGATCAGAAAGAAGAAAGTCTGGCTCTCGGAAGAGATGTTCAAAGTTAGCTTGAAGCTTAAATTTGCGTTCTGGTGTGTTCAGTTTGTTATGTACATTTCCATAAAAAAATGCTGGCTCTGCGCGAGCTGCGACAACGAAACACGTGGCAGTACACCTGCTGCACAGCGCAGTACCCGAGATTCCTTCCGACGACTAAGCATTGAATGTCGCTCACGTTATGTCTTCACTCCGTTTTCGGAGGCCAGAAGCCAACCGTATAGTCAGCGAACAGCTTGATTATGCCCGACTGCGCGAAAGGAAACAAGACGTTCGAAAATCTGACAAGAGGGAATATGCGCGCATTCTTCACCAGACATTCCATAATCATTTGACCATTTACGAATTAGGGAAATACACTTGATGTCTCAAGAGAGAAGAAGACGACGATAGAAAGCGCAAGCGAGGGTGAAAACTAATATATATATATATATATATATATATATATATATATATATATATATATATATATATATATATATATATATATATATATAGCAAGCACCTTCAAAATACAGACGGATCCAGGTAGTTAGTTCTTACAGATATAGCGTGGTTAACTTCAAAGGCTACGAATGCAATTTTTTCGCACAATCTTGTATGCGGCAGATTACAATTCTACAGCCATTTTGTGACCCGGCGTATACACGAAGAGGTGGACAGTGCTTATACGGCGAAGAGAAATGCTCAATCTTCTAATTTGAAAAAGACCATAATTAAAAATGCCTTGTAATTATTCCCATTGGGATTCAAATCATTCAAGAATTGCAGTCGGTGCTTTCGCGAGGTACCATTCACCTGTAAATTCTAGGGACGATACCCATGATATAACAACTACGTCGTACATCGGCGTTTCAGTTACGATAACATATAAAATTATTTGCATCTGCCAAACACAACGCATCCTGATTACCACACGTCAACGCACACAACCGCATTCACTATATAACAAGCTTAATGTCACATACCTAAGAATCGCAGCTACCGAGAGCATTGCCTACGATATCTGCACAGTCAGCTAAACTCGAACAACACAACCATGCACGAGTGAACATGTTTTTCCTCGCCTGTCGTGGTATTTCTTTCAATAAATCTATCTATCTATCTATCTATCTATCTATCTATCTATCTATCTATCTATCTATCTATCTATCTATCTATCTGTCTATCTATCTATCTATCTATCTATCTATCTATCTATCTATCTATCTATCTATCTATCTAAGCACCTCTCGAGGAAGAGAAAGATAGAAAGTGCGCGCGAATGGAATCTGTTCAACTGAGTGGACACATCAGAGAAGGAAGCAGATTTCGTATCCTAAGTAGTATCACCATCGCATGCGGGCTACTCACCCCTGACCAGAGTACAGAGCGACCTGGAAGTGCCGGTGGAGCACGCTAATGAATCACGCGGTCCCCTCGCGGGTGAAATTGATCCGCCTCACGCGCATACGTATACGCGTTGCCCGACCTCCCAAGGTCGTGACTCGGATACACCTTACGGTGGTGGTGATGATGGTGGTTAGCAGTATTAGTTACGGCCACGCCCCAGTTACAAATCCTCGATCGAATAATCAATGACGCCTCTTCGATTAATCATTGTACTAATGGTTTAACAGCAGACGCTTCGACAGCAGAATAAGTAAAAAGTCATCGGGAAAATCGGCGTCTGCGAAACTGGAAGTGCTACACAAACTAACAAATTATCGAATACCTGCAGAGCTTCGGCTAAACTGTGTACGCGTCAATTATAGCTGTTCCAAACGAAGAATGCGTGGACGAAAAAAATGTACACAATTTTCAAACATCCTACCTATATATTATATGGTCTTACGTGAAACGTCCGTTCGATCCAGCCAGAAGCGTACACGTTTCAATATTTCTCTTTGTAGGCCAAAAACTATGCCCCGTCCAAGACTTAGTAGAAAAGCGTTAAAGTCACAGTCTAAGCGGATTCGCGGCGCGTTCGTCGAATTGAGGGCACAGGAGCACCCACGGAGAAACGCGGAAGCCAGATGGCCCACACACAGTGAGTCATCGAGCACACGAATGCGACACGGCCCTATCAGCCCGACAAACGGGCGGCCGATAAGTGAAAGCCCCCCTTCTCCCCGCGACATCCGGCGCACGGAAAAAGAGAAACATCCCGGAAGATGTGACGAGGAAAAAAAATGGCCCCATATCTGCATGTTACACTGCAAATGTCGTCGAAAGACGATAGTCTTGCACCTGGAGAGAGTGAACAAAACGTTTATCTGATGTTCTGCGCTAGAAAATCGGTGAATGGTATTCTGGAGGCGCTGCGTCAGAGCGCCTCGAGAGTGCAGCGGAGGCGAACGAGCACATCGAGTCACGTCACACGTGAGACATGAGCGCTATCTGGCAGTTATCTTAGAAAACAAAGTGCGCGGCGTGAACACCCGTCTCTGAGGTGATAAGGTGTAGAACGCAAGGCGAAGGGTTGGTGCCACCACCGTGTGGTCTTAGCAAAGCGTTGCAAACACTTGCCTTTTCGTGTAAGCGTTGCATGGTCAGCGCAACGTGATAAACGCTACGATCATTAGAATGACTTATGTATGCCTTTTTTAGTAAAAAATACACATACACAATATTGACGTATTATTAGGGTGCCTCAGATTGCGCAATAATTGCTTTTTTAATTGACAATCACACAAGTATGAACGCTGAACCTTGAGCAATATTGGTGCGTGCTGCGGATGAGGTCGGCCGTTTGGAATATCGTTTGGAACCTTTGGTGCCGTTTAGGGTACCGTTAAGGGTGGACAAACAGACAAATGTGCAGACAGACAGACAGACAGACAGACAGACAGACAGACCAAAATTTTTGCGTCGAAGGTCCCCCAAAAATACTATTGTCTATAAAAAATGACATACGACGGTCCTAGTTAGCAATAGTCAATGACAAAGTGAGCGACCCCCTCCCTCACCGTGGCCTTTATCTCACCACTAACTCACGCCCCCGAACTAAAAGACAGGGGCAACAATCAAAACGGATACAGAGGTCGCGAAGAAAACGAGAAATCGACGGCAGCGAGAAAACCCACCGCGAAAAACACCGAAAAAGCTGCGAAGGCGCATCGATTCCTTCCGCTATCGTTTCAGTTTTTGCGAGTGCGTGGCACCGCGAATAGGAGCGCACGTCCGCACAAGCCTCCCGCGTTTTTTTTTTTTTTTTACATTCACGGCTCACTTCGTCTGCTCTCTTTATTTTCTTGCCTATTATTTGTATTTCACTATATATATATATATATATATATATATATATATATATATATATATATATATATATATATATATATATATATATATATATATGCGTCTCTCCATCCAAAGAATAGACATGCGCGCACGCACCCATACAATTCGTAGATAAGCCAGAGATTCTCGCGATAAGCGTTGCCGATAGTGAAAACCATTGTTTTCACACAACTCCCAAACCAAGAGAAGAAAATCGTGGTAACGCCTTTTCTCTGCTGTCTAAAATTAGGAAGCCGATTCGACGAGAAAGCCTCGATGAGCGGGGCGCTGCTCTTCTGCCGTTTCCTTCTCACACAACATGCTTTTATTTCGGTGCACTACAATGTAACACTGAACGCAGGGGGAATAAAAAATGCAATTCGGAGCAGGCAATGACGGAACACTGCCATTAATTCATCGCACCACCCAAACTCCTTCGCACCCCACCCCGCCCTCACAGCGGCTCTCGTTACTTTTATGTTCCGTCAGAGAAGTCGTCCAAAAATTTGTGTCGCGTCAATGTTGACTTCCTTTTGCGCTCAGTGGACTTTGTATACAGGGTGTCCCACATATTTTGAGCCAACAGATTGAAAATGATGAAAAACTTCAGCGGAGAATCGAACCAAACGCATACTACTCGCACTAGCCTGCAGGTACTCAGGCTAATTTTTTATTTCTCCCCATACTAATTAAGTATTAATTCTTAATTACCTAATTTTTATATATGGGCTGTAAACTCAAAGTAGTAACACTGAGATGTAGAGCACTTTCCGAAACCACCAACCAAATTGTTTTCTGTACGATACGTCTCGTGCTGTTATTTGTTGCACGTTGTAAAGAAAGCCCGTGAAATGTGAAAAGAAGACGTGTGACAGAGCGCAAGCGCACTGCTATAGTGCTGCCATGGACTTTCTTTACAACGCGGAAAAATTAACAGCGCTAGACGTGCCCTTCAGGAAACAATTCAGCCGGTGGTTTCTGAAAGTGTTCTACAGCTCAGTGTTCATATTTTGGGTGTCCAGCCCATAATTTAAAAAGTGGGTAATTAAAAACATTAATCAATTAGTATGAGTACAAATAAAAATAAAAATTCGCCACTGAAGTTTCATCATTTTCAAATTCTTGGCTCAAGTTATGTGGGACACCCTATATATATATATATATATATATATATATATATATATATATATATATATATATATATATATATATATATATATATATATATATATATATATATATATATATCGAAATACCCTCGAATGTCCATCACCATTTTTTTCCCGGGGTTTCCTCTTCTTCGATCGGCGCCTACTATAGCGCAAGTATTATATTGGCGGCCCGCTCAAATACCTCGAGGGAACTAGAACCGTACACATAGTCGATGACCGTCGAGTATTTCGATACAATTGGAAGAGCAAACGGCTCTCTGGTGACAAATGCAATTTAGTGACGGGTACGCTCATCAGTCACACGCAATAGAACATGCCGCAGTCGTTTCTTTCTTTTCGGCCGATTTGTTAACGTAGGGTACTGCAGGAAAAAATCGGCACAAACAAACTATTTGCCAAGCGCAGTCGACATTCGACAACGTCAAACGCGCCGCTGCGAACGTCCACGCTATCGCATTCCACCATTCCACCTGCGCGTGCTTCAAACTTTTTTTTTTCCGAACAAATTCTCCGTCCAGACAAAATTTATTTAATGCGTGGAAAAAACACGAACAGGAGAAATGAAGCTACTCTGACTAGTCCGTGTCACTCCCCTTTGTCCATTGGTCTTTTTTCCGCGCTGTTAAAAATTTTCTTTACAATTAATTACCAACTCACCCAAGCGCTCACATTGAGCTGATTATATATCTCTCTCACTCTCGTTTTTTTTCTTTTTTTTTTGCGAAGTTGCCGACGGAGTATAGCGATACCAAATTCATGGGTTAATTTACTGAAGAGGCGGAAGTCCAACGTCCATGAAGACAACTAAGATTTTAAAAAATGCAACAGTGAACATCACCAAGGCTACGTTACAAATGTATAAAAATCAATCCCTGTAATATACGGAAGACAAGTGCACTTTGGAAAGGTCCCAAAATCAGCACCTCCAGCGAGATAATAAAATCACCCCCAAAGGCTGCTAAAAAAGGGTTAACAGCGCATAACTAGGCACGTGTTGTGGACGGGAGCACATCAAAATTTACGCGCTTAGTTAAGTGTGCCGATTGCCTTCCGTCAGCAGACTTTATAGCAGTAATCGAGCAGAAGCCACTTAGCATTCTCTTCCTCACACACGCACTGTGAAACCAATTACTTCAATTACTTGCACTCAGAAATAAATCTTAGAGAATGGGTCGGGGGGGGGGGGGGCTGAACTACAGCGCTAGCCATACTCGTCAAGCATCACCAAACAGTCATTAACAGCGTCCGTTCATTCGTCCATTCAATCCAATCCAATGACATTATACGATATCCCATCCCATTCCACTAGCAAGCTATAATTCTAGGTAAAGGCGGCCTGTACAGAGAGAGGGAGAAAAAAAAAACTCGCACCAGACAAAACTCGCGGAACATGTGCTGAACTGTAACCAGGCTAGGAAACATTAAATGTGTCAGAAAAAACAGGAAAAATTATAACACAGCCATATTTATCACTTTATGGATAAATCTATTACCGCTTTACTATCATCACATAGTGATTAAGTCCCGTGTAATGAAGTACTCTTCAAAAGGGGCTGCGTCTGAGCACTTCAATTTTCTCGCGTACTTCCTTCTCCGATCCTTAAAGAACTTGAGCCGAATGGGTTTCTCATCACCGTCTCTATGAAGGAAAAAAAAAAGATATGCAATAAAGGTGCACTATACGAAAGGTGGTGAAGCGATAAGATTTGACCACGCCCGTGGAAGTGTGCAGTGTGATTTGAATCCGCCAGCTGTCGTCAGCCATGCTCGAGGAAGGTCGATGATGGATGGCGAGAGCTTATCGATGTGAAGGCGCGCAAGAAAAATCCCACAAGGCAAAACGCCTGAACGAAGGAGTGGACCCTGAGCGCTATACCACACACACACACACAAACCTGGGTGTTTTACCACCAACAAACGCAACTGTCGTTTCCTCACAGCTCTCGAGGTGGAAATAACAGTCTGTCAACGTCAATAGCAGTCTTCATATACAAAAACAAGTACATGTGAAGCAAGAGGTGCTGTTGGTAAGGTGTTGTTGGTACACATAAGAAACATCACTTCGCGAGAGTTAGTGTCAGTTTTCCAGACACTTTTAAAGTCTGTTTTTCCTCACATGGGAAGACACCCGCCATTTTATTACCCTAAGAAAGCGCTATATTATAGCAAATAGGAAATGTAACTATGATGTCAAGATACCATTATAAATAAAAAAACTAAACCAAGCAATGCACCTACATTTGTGGGCATGCAACCGTAATTAGTACATTACTACTGAAAACACAAGGAACTGTTACTTCCCTTTAAAACTTGTTTAGTAGCGCCAATATCCAGTGATTTGCGGAACTGGGTATACAAAGCTGCCTACGTGCTGTTAAGGGCTCGAGGAGGTCAGTGGCAGGTACGGCAGGTTTCTTTACAGTATCTGGCTCCCCACCGTCGTCCACATATATAGCCGATGCTCGCCAGTGAGGAGACGCATGCTTGGAGGTAGAACGAAGGTTTATTTACATGTTGAGAAAGATGAAACTGTAGAGAGATTCAGCCGAGATTCAGCTCAGATTCAGCCTATGTACAAAAAGTCTTCGGCTCTTATAGCCCGTCGTTTCCTGCACACGTCCGTCCGAGGAAGGCGGTGACCACTGTTGCCACGAATCAGCTGAAGTGAAGTCGCAGTGGTCCACCCACCAAAAAGGGGTGCACACATTGGGCCATTCGTGAGAAGAAAAACGTGGGTGAAAATGTCCAATGGTTTTCACGAGCGCACCACACGAAAAATTACGCACCCGGCCAACGCCTTGAAGGCCTCGCCGGGCGAGGAGGTAGAGTTCTGTGGAGAAGGAAAGTCACGAACGTCAGCAGCGGTCCATGGCTGCGTTCTGCTACAGTACTTCCAGAAGTTTCTCAAAGTCGGCAGGCCAGGTGCTCGCTCCCTGAGAACGGCTACTTCGACGCCTTCCCACGTTTCCGAACTGTTGGTTCTTTGTAACGACCTCGCGTAGGCGACAATGGCTGTCTCGAGAGTTTGACTTCATGAGAACTGCAACAGTGACGCCGTCTCACGCTGTTCGATTCCGTTCAACAAAAGGTTTGTTCGCGATGGTTCCGTCAAGTTCCTCGTAACCTGATCACAGCGAACTGCCTGGCCAACCTGCAGGACAGCGTCGTGCTTTGCGCTTCCTTCCTGGCGCCGATATCGGGGAGAAAGCCTTCTCGCACACCGGCTCACGCACAATGGCGTCTGCGAAGACGAACTGCCGAGCCAAACGTAACAGTGCATGAAAAAAAAAAACTGCTATACGACATTTTTACAATTCCTGCGCTTTTCTAGATACATCAAACAACATATCCAGCAACAACAACAACGCGAAGTTTTGTGGCACCCGGGCGTGATTACGGTGGACAAGCAGCTTGATTGATTGATATGTGGGGTTTAACGCCCCAAAACCACCATATGATTATGAGAGACGCTGTAGTGGAGGGCTCCGGAAATTTCGACCACCTGGGTTTCTTTAACGTGCACCTAAATCTGAGCGACACGGGTCTCGGTGAATCGGTTACGCACAGTGGCGCGCATACCACGCGGCCGAAAAAGCACATTCCCCAAATAAGCACTCCCTTATTTTTCGGACTCTGCGGTACACATGCGGGGGACTTTGTCAAAACGGAACACGTCTCTCACCTCGCTCGTGGAATGGAATCGGCGGCGAAGTGAAAAACTGCGCGCGAACAACAGACACACAAGATTGTTAGCAAACTTAGGGGCTTTCATGGCGTGCGCTTCAGTTACAGTTCTATTTAACTTTTGCTGCTCGCTCTACAGTGTTAAATAGGGAGAAGTCCGCGTACACTTCACATACTGCACGTAACGCCCTACGCTTTCATTGGAGTATTATAGTAGTACTGGTTTAACACACTCACGAACACGCAAATACGCTATGCAGTCATGACCAAGACGTCACTGTTTTATTCTGCAAGAGCTGAATTGATTCACCGCTAATATCCCCCTGTTACCATACACGTCGAGCACAACTCGCAACTGGCGATGTTGATTCGCATATAGTATCGTAAGCGGTACCGTATTAAGGTCCCTGCTAAAACAGCGAAGAAACGCACGTTGCTCGATTACGCGCGTTACACGTGTTTGCCTGTCGTCTCGCCACAGCGAGAAGGAATGAATGCGACAGCAACAAATTAGAATATTCTTACAAGTAAGGACTGCAGCTAACTCCTCTCGATCCGATCTCGCGCAGCACGTGCAAGGCTGCACAGTCGTACACCAATGTCTGTTGTGGTCACGACCGCAATGTTCGCTGTCGCTGCTCACAAGATGACGCCCGCCCTCATTTTACCACCGGAACTTGTGCATAATCCTTCGACCGACGAAAGACCGACGAGGCGTTTCTCTGCCTGAGGAGCCATCGACGGCAGGTCTTGCGCACGGGCGATGTTATCGCATGTGCCATTCGAGCGACCGAGTTGGCCGGCTTGTTTCATCTCTACTAATAACAATATCTGAGGTTTTACGTCCCAAAACGACGATATCGTTATGAGGGGCGCCTTAGTGGTGGGCTCCGGAAATTCAGATTCTCTGGCATTCTTCAACGCGGCTGCATGTCGTACGATACGTGCGCTTCGACCACTGCGGCTCCACCAAAATGCGACCACCGTGGTCGAGTTCAAACCCGCGATTTTCGGGTCAGCACCTGAGCCTCGCAACCACTGAACCACCACGGCAGCCCCGTCTCATCTCCGCTGCGTTATTCTGGGACGTGCGCGGGTCAATGCAGTCGATTTGGACTTTTTTGCGAAACATGAAGACGACGGCAAAAGTTTCAGCCCACAAGGAATACAGCTACATTAGCTCGGTTGAAAGAGCATTTTACATGCCAATAACAGGCGTCAACGCTTTCCTGTTTGCACGCGAAATGGCATGGTGGAAAATGTCGCATAGGGAGAATACTATACTTCAAGCTATTGACGCGGCAGTCCTCGAACAAAGGCCGAACCAGAGAATGCCGGCCACTAAAAACTTCTACAACACCTTTTTTTTTTTTTTACTGATCATTAGCAACCTTTTCTGCTGGTTTTCACCCAATGCAGTGTGTACACCTGCGGGCTAAACCTCGCTCACCAAGGCCCACACATTTGTTCTTCATAAAGTATACATTTGCTTCTCTCTCTCTCTTTTTTTTTGTGAAGTGATTGTTGTGTGTTTCGAGAAACTCTCCCCCCGTCCACTTCAATTGCGTCACAGTGGTTACGGAGCTCGGCTACTGGCCCGAAAATCGCTTGTTCTATTCCGGCTAAGTTGGCCGCATTCTGATGGAGGCGAAATGCTACAGAGGTTCATATGCGATGTCACTTCACGTCACAGAATGATAGATGGTAAGAATTTCCGGAACCTTTCATTATCACGTCTTTCAGAATCATATCGTCGTCTTAGCACGTAAAACGCCAGATATTACAAACTATTCCGTACACATGCCGCTACCGCTCCCCTCTAAGGTGGGCGCAAGAACGACCAAAAACTATATCCAATCGGTAGCAGGTGGTACTGGTAAAACAAGCACTAAGCGAATTTTAAATTTGTGGGGTTTAGCGTCCCAAAACCACCATATGATTATGAGAGACGCCGTAGTGGAGGGCTCCGGAAATTTCGACCACCTAAGCACTAAGCGAAAGACGGCGGGGACGGAGTATATGAAAAGTGTAGAATCATTCGTCATCCACCGTTCGCGGTAGGCCGCTCGATCTCGTTTTTATAAACGCAAGCGAATAGCACCGCTTCCACACCAGCGACAAAGCGCAAAAAACTAAGGAATGGCGTTGAAAAACGGAACGACGCCCTGTAGCCGCCCGAACTCGCGCCATCGTTACGCACGTGTGCTTCTCCGATGAAGCGCACCCTTAATGATCGTGCAACGACCGGCGCCGATCGGGCACGGGGACGACAAAAGAGGCTGCAGTGAATCTCGGCATTCATTGTGGCCCACGTTTGGCGGCGTGTATTATAGGCGACGGTCGCGAAGCCTTTCGGACGCTGCATCGGGAAATGAGTGCACAAAACACAACGGAGAAAAAGCCATGCGCGGCTCCGTGAAAAGCCATCGGAAACATCTGTGTGTAGAAAACGCCCGGTTGTCCTATCAGCTCAGAGGAGGAGCTCAATGAATATACAAATAGCGACGCAAGCGAGGGAGGCGCTTTATATAGGCCACAGAATGAAGCAATGAACGTAATAGGAATGCTAGCAACACGTGCTTCTTGCCAGTACTATGTGCGTGTTTGCTTTTCTTGATAGGAGACTTCTTTCGCAAAAATAATGCGAAATGAATGACTCGTTAAGTAAAAGAGAAAAAAAAGTAGTGGAGAGGAAGACGAGATGGCTGCAGTCTCCCTTTTGCACAACAGTGCCGGCGTCCACACGCACACTTAAAATACATAGTCAAAACTTGACGTACCGAAACGAAATTCCAACCTATATATATATATATACTTCAATCAGGCGAAGCTTCCGATTTCTCTCGCCATTTAAACAGACAGTGCAATGGGTTGAAAACCACGAGGCAGCAAATATTGCACGAGTGACTGTTGTGCAATACTCCTAAAACGGGTAGTTTTGCGGCAAAAGGCGAGGCAGTGAATTCGACAACGACGAAATGAAATTTTATACGAAGTACGGTTAGCAGAGAACTCACTTCGCATCCGACCTGGCGAAACTCGACAAATTGCTGGCGTAACAAAACGCGGTCGCGGCAGCGAGTGAAGCGACCTTCACGCTGTCTGTGGCTTCAACGAAAACAGAGCGGCCAGAACACAGCTTGCACACAAATATGAGCGCAGAAAGTCGCGAATCCGGCGCAGCAGCAGCGCGGCGCAGCAGTTCACCGCAAAAGGCCCAAGCGGGAGCTGGCACTTTGGCTAATGCCAGTAATCAAAGCGATGCTATCATCAACAGTCAGGCAGGATACCACTAGCTATTAAAGAAAGTACTTCTGCAGCCATCGCTGTTGTTCTCAATCGTGTGCTGAATGCATCTCCGCCACCTAAGAAAGCGCATAGCTTTTTTTTTTTTGTAGATAGGGGTCTTAGAGGTGATGCAACTTCCCACGTGGTCATGACTACCACTGCGCACGCGCTTAGTTTGTTTCATAAGGGTCACGTATGTTTCGATAAACCAGTTGTTCTGCCATCGTCCTGGCTACTTCATTTCTGGTGTCTCGTCTACAGCTCAGTTAAATTCCTTTCAATTACGTCTCACCAACTAGACCCCAACGTACGCTTCTTGCGTATAGCTCAAGCATTCAGCGATTCCCGTTCGTAGAGTTGAAACTACTCCGTTTACCAAGTCGTCAACGACGGCACTGTTTGGGGTAAGCATGCTGGATTTCCCCGGAAGGAGTAGAATGTTGTTAGGAAGACTCGCAAACTTGGCATGAGACATGCGCGCTATTTTCTGATGCGTTTTATAGACTTCTTGCTCATTACGGCAGTTGAGATGCATGCCGCCCACAGCGAGTGGTCCGTCGGGTTGCTTCCCTTTTCAGCCGTAGGGACGAAGGCACCGGAGATACGCCGGTGGGAGGAGAAATCACACATTTGACGAGACGGTGGCGCCCTATCTTGCACGGCGTGGGTGTCAGCAGCATTTTTTGTACCAGTTTATGGCGATCTTAAATCACTTATTACGGTTACCTCTTTGTTATTTCTGTTATATCATTTGAGGCCTTGTTAGTTTATTTATGTCCGGTTTTAAGTATTACTGGCCTTGTCTTAAGCCTCTATTGAGCGCTCCTTTTTGAACCCGAATCCGACACACGGATAGACGACGAGCCGGGCACCTAAAGTGCCTATAAAGTGCACATGGGGGCACAGGGTAAGCCTGACACGTCCCATGCATTTATGGTCATTTTAGAGGTACCATTTTCTTTGTGACTAGAATCGATATTTAAAAAAATCCACATACATTTTTTTTTTTCAAATTTCACGTTCTTTTTAACTGAAGCATGAATATTCAAATCTGGCTAATATTAGACTTTTTGCGAATTGCTTAACACTATGACCGAACATTTCTGTTTGGCATCAATGAAAATTTGTAAACAAAGCAACACAAAAACTTTTAAGTGCATAACTTCGATTCTTCTTCAGTAACTGTATGTATTTATGCTGAATACAAGACGAAATAAACTGGCTACCTTGGAATGCATAGCAAATAATGGTCCCTAAGCAATAAAAAAAATTCTTTTGGTAAAACAGAGCTTCATGTTAGAAAACTGTTCAAAAGCGATTACACTTTGTCACAAACACTGCTGAACTATTTTATTTAGTAGCTACAAGCTTGCTAAGCTTGTAGCTACTGTATCATAGTCGAAGTCAACATTCACTTTCGAGCCTCTCGTAATGCTTGCCTTGCTTCTTTGGTGAGATGTCACGCAGATTTATCTGCAATGTATTGGCGAGTGTGGTCAACCTTACCCAGCAAGTTGACTGTAGTGGCCAGGCTTCAGTACAATTATCTCTGAATTTCGGCTGTTAAATGCAAGAACAATATCCAATGTCGCAATCCTTGTGACTCTAAACCTAAACGCCGCAAACACTCTGCGATTCAATTCCCACAAACTCAACACTTACACCGGGATGTTCGCACGCGCTATTCGTTTTCATTGTTCACAAATAATAATGTCCATTAGAGTATGCTCGTTGTCACCGCACAGGTGACTCGCCTCGACGGGCGCTGAAAAAAGCTCAGAGGTTGTGGTGGTGCATGCTAACATCCCCTGTAAAGTTGTTTGCGCCCTCGTGGCGCATGTGTTTCGCGCATTGGCCGTATTCCGAGCTCACAACTACCGAGCGGTAGGTGGCGTGGTGCTCGCGAGCATTTATCAACACCATCATTCTCATGGTTAGAACGGTGGCGCCGGCAGTGACGCCTGGCGTCAAGCCTAGGTGGCGGCACGGGAGAGACGAGCGGGTCTCTCTTTTGCGGGTGGCGGTTGGCGCGAACGGTTGTCTCTAGCGGTGGGTCTGCGGTGGACTAGCCCCGCGGGTCGTCTGCCGTGGGCTCTCGTGGTGAGTCAAGCGTTGGCGAAGCCGCCTTGTGTGCGTTCTCGTGTATGTTAGGTTTATTGAGTGTTGTGTAATATTGTGTAAGGTTATTCAGCGTATTGATCACAATTGATGTGTATTATAATTCGAGTGACGATATCGTCGATCTAAAAGCACTTAAATAAATGTTTGTTGTTTGGGTCGTTCCGACGGCGTTTACTGTGTCCGTTCACTCCAAGAGCGCGACACTCTCCACTCCGAGACCCTGCAAGGTTCAGCAATGAAGAGCTTGCTTGTTTAGCGTTCAGCGCCGGTGAGCGTCAGTGGCATTTATGCGCGTCAGTGGCATTTATGCACATTAACAAGAGAACTGTATAGATTATTTCCACGGAATTTACCCTTGCCGAAGGCCTTCCGGACCCCCGGGCATCTAAGCTTATCGACAAGCACGACCAACCCAAGGTGTAATGAAGCAAGGATCTGAAAGTGTTCGAACTGATGCACTGCGAAGACGAAGTGTGAATATAAAAGCACACACAGTCTTCGGACTGCCTTAGAAGTTACCTGACAACTTTCTATACACCGTTGATTCTAAAGCGGCACTTTGATTTTTGTACATGAAGTGTGTGTGTGTGTGTGTTGTGTGTGTGTGTGTGTGTTGTGTGTGTGTGCGTGTGTGTGCGTGTGCGTGTGTGTTTTGAGAAAAACATATCGTAAGCACAGAGCATGCATACGCGGGGCTTTCGCTAGCGTGCGTTTCTTCAACTACTTTCTTCAGGAAAAAACTGGTTTTAAGCCACAATTATTGTTGCTTAAAAAACACAAATGTGGAAAACATGCATAAAGTCACACCCTTCCCAAATTACTAAGAAAACAACACGTGATTTTTTTTTAATTTTTGCCCTACCTGTGCCCTGTTACGTTTGGCCCAGCAGTTCTCGTATCCCGGCTGCGGCGGCTGCATTTCCGATGGAGGCGGAAATGTTGTAGGCCCGTGTGCTCAGATTTGGGTGCACGTTAAAGAACCACAGGTGGTCTAAATTTCCGGAGCCCTCCACTACGGCGTCTCTCATAATCATATAGTGGTTTTGGGACGTTAAACCTCACACATCAATCAATCAATTGGCCCAGCAGTTCGTCTGGGCGGACGCCATTGTGTGCAAGCCGGTCTGCTAGGATGCTCTCAACCCCATCGGCGCCCAGTCAGCTAGCCTCTATTCTGTATGTGTTCCAGGTAGTGGTCGGGTCTCAACGAAAGCTTCGCGAGACAACTTTTTTGTTGAACGGGCTCAAACAGCATGGGATGGCGCCACTGTGGCAGTTCTCATGGAGCCAAGCTCTCGACTCGGCTGTCGTCGCCGACGCGAAATCGTCACAAAAGCACCGACAGTCGGGAAGCATGGGAAGGCGTCGCAGTTCTCAGGGACTGAGCGCCTGGCCTGTCGAGTTCGGGAAACTTCTGGCAACACTGTAGCAAAACGCTGCCTTAGACTACTGCTGACGTCCCCGGAGGAGTTCAACTTTTACCCTCCACCAGAATCTACCTCCTCGCCCTTCTACGTCTTCGAGACGTGGGCAAGGTGCGTCATTGTGTGGTGCGCTCGCGTTACCATTCGACCTTTTCGCCCGTGTTTCTCATCAGCCGAGTGGTACGAAACCTGCACCCTTTCTGGTGGGTGGACCACTGAAACTTCTTCACATGATTTGTGGCAAGAGTGGTCACCGCCTTCTTCGGACCTCCGTGTAAGGAGACGGCGGGCAATAAAAGCCGATGACATTTTGTAAACAATCGGTGAATCTTTGTATATAGCTGATTCTTTGCTGTACAGTTCCATCTTTCAACTATCATGTAAATAAACTTTCGTTCTACTTCACTTAACGCGTCCCCTCACTGGTGAAGATCAGCTATGCGGACGACGGCGGGGAGCCAGCTACCCTAAATGAGAACCCGCCGTACCTGTCATTGATCTCGAGCCCTTAAGAGCCCCTTTAAAAGGAAAAGCGAGACAGTGACTCAGGCTATGAAATACACCACAGTGGAAACGAAATGTCTGTGTTGAAGTAAATAATAATCGCTTATTCAAGCGATTATTCTCGCAAATACAAACCACAATGATATAGTCGGATAAAAATGTATACAAAGTAATAACGAGCCATAAACGACAACACAGTTAAGCCGACATACTCGTACACACAGAAAATCAAGTGAAACACACTTTAACAGCAACTTGATGCATGGGTATATCCATAGCCGTATACTTTTGTGTAGAACAGGTTTTACCGGTGAGTATCTATCAACTCACAGACATATATACATGATGTTTGGGACAAAGAATATTACACCTTACTACTGGCATAAACATGCGCCATTACAAAACCAATTACTGCCACAGTTTTACCGTAACATACTAAGGCTCGTAAAGGTAGCACGTTTAATAACCAGTCACGTATACGTTTCACTACCCCTGCCACGCTAAGTAGTAGGAAGCAATTACCAGCTCTCGTATTTATCTGTAGTCTGCAAAACATCAGTGACACGTAGCAATGTTAACATGGGGGTAGTAAATGCTGTCGTCACTAACATTTCATCACTTTCTTTTTTAATAGCGTGTCTCCTTTGAAAAGTCAACCAATCGAAGGTCGAAGGAACCGCGGAGGCCGCAGCTAACAACTGAAAAAAAAAGGTGGAAAAAAAGAACTCCAACCATGCATCTTACTTCAGTCGTTGTCGAACTCCAAACGAGGAAAAGAGCGATCAGTGGGCGGAAACGACCTGGAGACGAACGGGGAGTAGAATACGAAATGAAGACTAGCACTGATGATCGTCACGAAAACGGTGGGCCAGCCATGATTACAGGCGCGCGCGTTCTGGAGTTCTGACACTTTGCGCCGAAGTTATCTCCATTCAAGCTACGTTTGTGATATCATGCCGACGGCGGCCGCAGTAATTTGTCGTAGTTTGCAATAACTTTTCTTCTTCTGCTAACAAAAACAGCAAGCCTGCGGCGCGAAGAGAAAGCGAACGAGATCGAATAGAAAGAGAGACGAAGCTGCACGTATGACAACGAACGGCTGCAAATACATTAACAACAGAAATTGTATATATATATATATATATAAGCAAGCAAGCCGGAAATTCGTTATTGCGTACTTGGTGCACTATCGCGTTCCAAATATACAACTGGAATGCAAACATTACAATCAATGCATAGACAAAAAGTACACACCCCACTACTGCCTATGCATATTTCACCTCACGTACTACGTTTGCAAACGACGTTATATTGACATTCGGTAAGTGTATATAAAATAACAAACGTGAACCTGGAAAGGATGAACACTAAAAGATTAACAAATCCGGCTCCCCGAAATTCGGAGCCAGGAAAAAAACGCGAAAGAAACAAAATACAACATCCGTAATTGAAAAAAGTATTGGAGGTGAATCTTCAAGTACTTCCAATGAAAGGGAAGAAGAACAAAAAAAAAGCGCGGTTGAGGGCATGGAGCTGTGACTGTGGGACGATACGAAGTCGCTGGCGAAACAGATGATATATATATATCCTACATGTGCCAGGGATACAACGGGCGGTAATTAGGCGTGAAGGCGTAGCATACTCGGCTATACTGCAGAGGTGTAATACGGTATAAAGCGGCACAGTGAAAAAAAAAAAAGGTGCGGGAAAAAACGAACACATGATGTGAATGGCGACGGGAAGGCGTGATACCGAAGTACGGCACAGAAGAGGCGGTCATGCGGCGCCTAATGAAGACGCGGAACGGTGTGAAGAAAATGAAAATGAGAAGAAAAAACAAATAAAGGTCACAAAAGCGGGCCGCATGGTTCGGACGATGAAAACGAAGAAACTCTGCATCGAGGATATAAAAAAGACAGTAAAGAAAAAGAAAAGCCGCGTTAGCAAAGGGGGCGCCATCACTATCTTTTTTATTGACTTTTAGATGCCGCCCTCTATAGAAGCTCGCCCCCAGACGTAACACACTTGCCGCTGGCCAAAAGGCCGCATAAAAATTCGCCACCTCCCGTAGACCGCGTGCATGCCCTCCTGTCTGCGGACCTTTCTGTTTCAGCACTTGTGACGAGAAACAAAGAAGCGCAGCAGCTGGTGTAATTGTGCGAGACGGTGTGTCTACATGCGCAGCGGCACTTCCGCTGCCATTTCGCATCGCGGCCGAACCATGAGCGCGCAGTTCTGGCCAATGCAATTTTCCTGACGTCTGCGCGCGCGCACGTACGCGGCTCTCACTTTACCGCAGCCGCGAGAAGACACCGCGTAAACAAATCATGCTGCCTGTTCTTCAACACCGAATCCGTTACTCCGATGAGGTCTTTGCACGACGCAAACGAATGTAAACGAAAGCGGAGGTGTGTCTTTTCTTTCAGCTATACCGAAAAATGGAATACTTGTACGCTTCGACCAACGCATGGGAAAAACACGGCAGACTGAGTAACTCGCCCTTTAATCATCGTTGAAGTGTAGGCGTTGGGTCGGATATTACGACACAGACAAAGTGGCCGTTGTCAAAGACTTTTCTCATTCACAGGGCACGGCGTGCTCAGTGCAATAGAGAGCGAGTGCGAACACGTATGTTTGCGAGATTGCGGGACATGATACATCGCAAGCGAAGCCTTTTAGCCATGTACTATTGCATGAATATGTGTGTGTTCATTTATGTCTGCACATACATATCAAATAATTATTCAATAATGTGTCTAAAGTGCTGAGAAACAATCGTAACGTCTCGGTTTTGGCGCACACAAAAATGCGATAGCAACAGCAACAACATCAATAATAATAATAATAATAATAATAATAATAATAATAATAATAATAATAATAATAATAATAATAATAATAATAATAATAATAACACGAATTCGTTACGTCATTGCATGCAGTAAGGTGAGCGCGGTAACTCCTTCCCGGCATTCCTGCGTTTAAGGGCATATATGAATCCCGGGCATGTATCCCGGACCACGCAGCGTGCAACGGAACGAAGAATGATATAGGAATAACATTGACAGATTGGAGAACGGCAGAATGGGCAAAAAAAAAAAAAAAAGAGGAATTACACATGTTCTTCTATCTGACATTAAGGGAAAAGAAAATGGCTCTGGGCTGGTCACGCAATGAGTAGAACAGACAATCCGTGGACAGACATAGGTATAGAGATTGGTTACCAACGGATGGAAAACGGTAAAGCGGAGACTTAGCTAGAGCAATGAAATGAGGAAGTTTGCAGGGATAAAATACAATCAGCTCGCTCAAGATAGGGTAAACAGGAGATCATTCGGCGATGTCTTAGTCGTGCAGTGGACCAACACACGCTGAGAGTGATGATGCTGATCATGATGAATTAGCACTGTCATACGGTTAGGACTCCGCAAAACCAGCCATGACGGCCGAAAACGCAGCCACCGCCGGCATCGGGTCCAGCATTGCGGCCTCTATTGTATCACACGGGCCGACTTTAGACGCACGCCCAACTGTATACCGAGAGCACGGGCGCTCGATCCCGGGACGAAAATAAAAGCACGTGGTCCCGATTGGAGCCGTCCTCTTTCGGCTCAGTTACAAAGTTATTCCTGTGAATTGCCTATACCAACACTGATTCACGACAGTCGTATATAGGCGACTTCGCTATAGGCACCTATTGGGCGCCGGGACCAGGGCGTCCTATAGCTGCCACGAGAAACCACTTATAGGCGATCCGCTCTCGGCAGTGATTTTTGTATACGGTGCGCCAAGCAGCGGTCGACTAACCCGGGCGCGAACGCGGTCGCGCATGCATGGGTATATCGCGTGGTGGCGGAAGGACGGGAAAAACAATGAGGGGGAAGGAGGCATCGCCCATACACCATCTCTCGGCGAGAAAACGCGAATGATGAACTCATCCAGACCAGTATACGATCCATCGATCGCATTTTAGAGGCCCGTTCACTATTGTAGCCACTCGTACGGTATATATTCAAACAGCGGGTCGCACATAGGCCGTACGCACAAGTAAGCCGAGACTCATATGCATGGACTATTTTCCTTCCGGTGCATCTGTAGCCATCTCGGTACACCGGAAATGAAACCTACAGAAGCGCCAGTGTGGATAAGAAGGGAACGGAAGCTGGCGGCTACTGTACCTCGCTGCTACCTTAATCAAACCTCACTTCGCTGAGCACCCCAAAATACCATACAAATAAAAGAAATAACAGCTCCCGATTGCCCGGCATCTGTATTCAGTGAACCAAAAAAATTTCCTTATATCGCGCGTTTTGCGGCAAACGAAGCCAAGAGAGATCATAAACATTATTATCATCATCATTATCATCATCATCACCACCACCACTACCACCACCATCATCATCATCAGCAGCAGCAGCAGCAGCAGCCTGACTAAACCCACTCCAGGACAAACATTTCTCCCATGCTGCGCCAGTCAACTCAGTCCTGTGCTTGCTGCTGCCACTTTACACCCACGAACTTCCTAATCTCATCTGCACACCTAACTTTCTGTCTCCCCCTCACCCGCTTGGCTTCTTTAGAAATCCAGCCAATTACCCTCAATGACCAACGGTTATCTAGCGTTCACGCTATGTGGCCTGCCCATGACCATTCTTCTTGATTTCGACAATGATGTCCTTCACACCCGTTTGTTCACTGATAAACTCTGCTTTTTTCTGGTCCCTTAAGGTTGCACCTACCCTTTTTCCTTTACATTGTTCGCTGCGTCGTCCTCAACTTAAGTTGAACCCACTTTGTAATCTTGCGGGTTTCTGCTCCGTAGGTAAGTAACAGTAAGATGCAGCTGTTACATACCTTATTTTTGAGGGATAGTGGCAGTCTATACGAGTCGGGATTTGAAAATGCTTGCCGAATGTGCTCCACCCCATTCTTATTCTTCTAGTTACTTCACTCTCGTGGTTCGGCTCCGTAGTTATTACATGTCCTAAGTAGACATAGTATTTTACAACTTCAAGTTATCAAGTTCTATACTTATCTCGAAGCGTTGTTCTCTTCCGAGGTGTTCTCTTCCGAGGTTGTACATTACTTTCGTTTTCTGCAGATTAATTTTAAGAGCTACCTTTCTGCTCTCCTTGTCTAACTCCATAATCATGAGTTGCAATTCATCCCCTGAGTTACTCAGCAATGCAATGTCATCGGCGAAGCGCAGGTTACTAAGGTACTCTTCATTAACACTTATCCCTAACTCATGCCATTCTAGGCCTCTGAAAACCTCCTGTAATCACGCGGTAAATAGCATTGAGGAGATTATATATATCCCTTTGTCGTACACCATTCTTGATTGGTATTCTGTGGCTTTCTTTATGAAGCACTATGGTAGCAGTTGAACCCCTGTAGAATTCTTCCAGATTGTTTACTTCTTCCAGATATGCTTTGTCGACGCCCTGATTTCGCACTGTCTTCATGATTGCTGATATTTCCACTGGATCAAACGCCTTCTCGTAATCTATGAAGGCTATGGATAGTAAGCAGTTGGGTGTATTCTGAGCATTTACGTATCACCTGATTGACAATATGAATGAGGTCGATAGCTCAGCAGCCAGCACGAAATCTTGCCTGTTCGTTTAGTTGAATGAATTATAATGTTGTCTACATTCTGTTAACAATTGTCAATTTGTAAATCGATTGTATACGACAGAGCGCAAGCTGATCAGCCTGTAATTCTTGTCGTCCCCTTTCTTGTAGATTAAGATGATTTAGCATTCTTCCAAGATTCTGGTACGCTCCCCATCAGGAGACGCTTCGTAAACAGGGTGGCCAGTTTTTTTAACACACTCTAAAACAAGAAAGATAACGCAGCCTATAAGACATGAACTGCCCTATAGCTGATGCAATTAGTCAATCTCAGTATCCACGTGTAGTTACATCACGTTTGCCCTCTACAAAATATGGGGGGGGGGGGGGGTTTCAACATTTCTTCTACAGTTGTTTGCGGTGCGTGGAACACGTGTTTCGCGCAGAAGCCGTATTTCGGGGTCACAAATATTGAGCAGTAGGTGGCGTTGTGTTCGCGAGCGTTTCCGGTTTGACGTTCCGCGATGCGGTCTTGTGCATGAGATCAGAAGTTCAAGCAAGGTTAGAAATTAAGACACGTGGAATGTGTAGGCTTGTCTTAGGAGCTTACGGGAATACACCAAATCACGGAGTAGAAGGTGATATGGGATGGACATCATTTGAGGGCAGGGAAGCCAGCACCAAGATAAAATTTGAGAAGCGATTGGGAGAAATGGGGGAAGAGCGTTGGGCTAGGAAGGTTTTCAGCTACTTGTACATGAAGAATGTCGATACAAAATGGAGGAAGCGAACCAGGAAGTTGACTGGTAAATATTTAGAAAACAGCAGGGGGTCAAACCAAAAAGAATGATCGGTTAAGAAGAAGGTGAAGGAAGCTGAGACCAATATGTGGAGAATTGGCATGATTAAGAAGTCCGCACTAGAGATCTATCGAACTTTTAAGCAGGAAATTGCGAAGGAAAGGATCTATGATAATACTCGGGGTAGTTCTCTACTGTTTGAGGCGAGGACGGGAGTATTGCGAACCAAGACATATCGGGCCAAATACGAAGGGGTAGGCACGGTATGCAGTGCGTCTGGAGAGGAGGAGGAAACTGCCGGACACGTCATAATGTTCTGTAAAAGGCTCCACCCTATAGTTAAGGATGATGGCGCATAGTTTTTCAAAGCACTGGGGTTTAGGGACAGGGAGGGCAACATAGACTTTAAGCGGGTAGAATTAACTAGAAGGAGGTTATCTGATTGGTGGCTAAAGTCAAGGCACGAATGAAAATTAAACCCTTCACTGCAAAGTACGAGTCCTCAACCTCACTATTTAAAGGGGGAAAATTCTACTTTTTGTTGACTAAGTATTACGGCTTGGTGGCGTTAGGCAGTGTCCGATGTAAAGGGTACAGCCATATCAATACATCCGTCCATAGACCAACGCTATCATTATCATGGTTGTTAGAGCGTGGGACGGTAGCGCGCACGGTTGCCTCCAGCAGTGGGCCTGCCGTGGACGGCACCGCGATCCGCCTGCTGTGGACCCACGTGGTGAGTCAGGCATTAGCGACACCGCCTTGGTAGTCATGTTGTTGAGTGTTGTTCAATATTGTGTAAGGATGTCTTAGCGTGTTAATTAGAATTGGTGTATATTATTTCGGCTGACAATATCGTCGATGAAAAAGTAGTTAATAAATATCTGTTTGGTTTGTTTCGACCACGTCTGCTGTGTCCGTTCACTCCAAGAGCGTGGTGGTGGAGCTCGTCGACTCGAGACCCCACACTGGCGCCCAACGTGGGGCTCTTGGAGCATCAGACAACCGTTTTCGTGGTTCAGAAGAAGCTTTTGTTAGAGCCTGGGTAGAGTAGGCCTAACGGGACTTCTTTGCTAGGGTCGGCTGTGTGCCTTGTTGAGAGCGAGGATATCGGTATTTGAGACGTGTTTAAACTTAACGGTACCCGAGTTTTTTTTTCTGCTGGCAAGTGTTTCTTGTTGTTGTTGTCATTGGTCTTCAAGAACGTTGCTCAGTTGTGACGAGAGCCATGCGGTCTGCATCCTGGAGTGAGCAAACCTTAGAGCACGTGGATTGTAGGCCAGGCCGGAAGCGAGTGAGTACGGAAGCCTCGTGGGCGGTCAGATTTTCTGTAAATAGCTTCTTCTATCTCTTTGGGTTCAGGGAGCCGCGTGTCGTTGCTGTCTGGTATTGCGGCTCGATGCCGGGGCATCGTGACACCGTCCGGGACGGTGAACGCCGATCACTCGGTGAGCTGCTGTGTGCGGCGAGCGATATGGCCACCTTACAGAGTGGATGTCTCATTGCGGCTGCCTCTTCTGCGCCTAGGCTGGGTGCTGAGTGGATGCCGGTTGTTGTCGAGCGACTCATTAGGCCCAAGGCTCTGCACAGCCGCCTGTCGCACGTGGCACAACTAAGTGGATCGTGGCGCGGAAGTGTTTCACTTTCATTCCCTCACTTTTTTTCATCAGGTTATGTACTAGTTAGGAACAGTGATCTTTGTTTTGTTTCTTTAAGATAGGCGTCTCGGCTGTCGCCGATGTATTAGCTAGCAGTATTGACCATCGTACCACGTGGGCGAGGAGTCCGAAGAACCCTTTCCTTTCCGCTTCTCCATTGTTCTTTCGAATGTTTTGGAATGTACGCAGCGGGAGTGATGTAACCCGCGGCTGGCTATCTTTTGCACATCGTCAGCGCCGCTGGCCAGGAATGCGGTCGTGAGGTCGGGCGATGGACATGCCTGGGACCTGCGCAACTGCCTGCAGTCCGGCACCCTCGTGAGTGCTGGTGGCAACCGGAAGACGTGTCGGCGCGAGTGACGGTTTGTCGCACCGACGGCAACATCGCTGTTGCGGGACAGGTTTTGAGGTGAAGTCGAGCCGGACAGTGCAGCAGTGTCGACCGACCGGCGGCGGTGTCGTAGTGCGCGGGCATTATGTAGGTACATGTGTTGTGATTTTTTGTTAGATCTTGTGTAGCTGATTCTTTTGTGTGTGTTTTTTTATATGGTTTGAATTAGGTTGGGAGAATGTGAGGGTGCTGATACCCCCTGTAATGTCGCTTGCGCCGCGTGGCACACTTGTTTCGCGCAGAAGCCGTATTTTGGAGTCACAACTATTGAGTGGTAGGCGGCATAGTGTTCGCGAGCGTAGATAACCGTTATCATCATCACGGTTGTTAGAGCGGTAGCGCCGGCGGTAACCCCTGGTGGAAGGCAAGTCTTGGTGGCGGGCGAGAGAGTTGAGCGAGTCTCTTGTGGCGTGGAGCGGTGGCGCGGACGGTTGTCTCTCGCGGTAGGTCTGCCGTGGACGGCACCGCGGGCTGTCTGCGGTGGGCCCACGTGGTGAGTCAGGCGTCAGCGACACAGCCTTGTTTGTCATGTTGTTGAGTGTTGTTCAATATTGTGTAAGGATGTCTTAGCGTGTTGATCCCAATTGATGTATAATAATTCGGCTGACGATATCATCGATCAAAAAGTAGGTAAATTAATATCTGGTTTGTTCCGACCGCGTATGCTGTGTATATTCACTCCAAGAGGGTGGTGGTGGCGCTCGCCAATTAGAGACCCCACAAGAAATATCTCTGTGCGTTCAATTAGATGCCAGCAGTGAACTACGAGTGACCGCGTTTACTGCACGCCATACGGATGCATGCCTTATTCTACTGAGAATCATTAAAGTCCACGGAGCGCTGAAGAGTACAGTCTGACTGATTGATTGATTAGTGGGGTTTCACGTCCCAAAACCACCATATGATTATGAGAGACGCCGTAGTGCAAGGCTCCGGAAATTTCGAACACCTGGGGTTCTTTAACGTGCACCCAAATCTGAGCAAACTCGTCTACAACTTTTCCGCCTTCATCGGAAATGCAGCCGCCGTAGCCGGGATTTGATCCCGCGACCTGCAGGTCAGCAGCCGATAACCTTAGCCACTAGACCACCATGGCGGGGCAAGAGTACAGTCTGAAACCAGACCTTTGTGTAGTTTACGAAAACAAAAACATCTCCTTGCGGGAATCCCATTATAAAGCCAAATAAAGTGCGAGGCCCAGTTTTTGGGGTTCGCGTCATGTTTAAGTAAGTTGGCTAATCTGTTGTACTAATCTTAGCCACGCAAAAGCTTTATAAAATGAACAGCAGCCCCAAGATCTCCCGGTTATGATGAGGCCTGGAGATTCATCATTACACATATAGCGCGGATGTAAGCGTGATATTAGTAAGCCTGAAAGACAACACAGAGAAAAGATCCCACTGCGATATTTTCTGTATACATAAGGCGGCGACGAGCCGGCCCTTAATTAAAATAAGTCGCTAATTATTAGAGAAGGATAGCGAAAGACATCATTACTGGGTCGTGAAGTTCTTTACTCGATTATATTTGCTTATTCTTGCACTCAGAAAAAGAGAGAGTAGGAGATAACAAGAGCCAGCCAGAATTTTAGCTTACCACTGTAGAATTAGTTCCAAGCAGCGAAGGAAAAGTCGCCAACGTAGCGGATTTCTTCGTTTTTTTTTTTTATCACATTACCACCAAAAAGCGCTGATAACCTAACACGCGAGCACTACACATCATGTGTGTAAAAGGCGTCAAAACAAGCCGCCGAAGATTATGCGACGCACCACTTTAGCTATCACCCTCTGCCACGCACAACAGTATGGCTACACTAATGTTGGCAGATTCCTCTGGCCACCTCGGCCATGCGCACCAAAGCAGGTTTGCTCGACAGGGCGACAAAATCGACGAGGAGTGATGTCCCCGACATTCAGGGGGGGGGGGGGGATGAAGTAGACAGGAGGCTCTACTGGAGCGATTACAATTAGTGTTCCGATCTCGTGAAACATATACGCCTGTATCACAAGACAAATGGTCTCTACGAGTTCTGCTTATTTCGTAAGGTAAATGCTACATTGTCACATCGCATTATAATATTTCGAGAAGCGCGTCTCAATTACTCGAACTCCACCGAGCCTGTCGTTGAAGTTTCATCACTGCAGCTCACTCACGCGTTAAATTTGCGTCTCACGTGAAGCAGCTGGCTGAGACGTCGGTGTCACGTTCGTACATGCAATACAATACGACGTAATTTTGCGTCAGCCTCGCCACCTCTACATTAGTTCTTCCGATTTCATTGCGCTGTCACAAATCCCCTAACGTTCCGAAACTCACGCGCGATCCTTTCTGACAATGATATATACAATACAGGCTCAGCGTGCGAAGCCTCGAAAAATAAAAAAAAAAGTGCACTGGCGTTTTCGTCACTGCCGAATGCAGTGGCGGGGCGAATGTGAAAAGTCACGAAAACATGCATGGCAGTCCGCGCAGTTTTCTGCGCAGACATTGCGTGGAGACGCAACGTGTGGCATAGAGGTAACAGCAGCGAACGACCAACCCATTCACGTAGCCAAAAAGAGCTTATACAGGGCTGTGTGCCAAAACATGCAGTAGACGCCTCACTGGAAATATAAGCGCACAGCGACTGAAAATAGCCGCCACTCCCTAAAATAGTCGAGCCTCGGACGGGCGGCGACAGTAATGCTTCGCCAGGACAGCGCCGAAGCGAGGAAAAGAAGTTGGGCAGCATGTTGCAGTCGCTGTACAACTTGGAAGGCGAAGGCATTTCAGGTTTTACACACCGGTCGCGGGTTCGATTCCCGGCTGCGGCGGCTGCATTTCCGATGGAGGCGGAAATGTTGTAGGCCCATGTGCTCGGATTTGGGTGCACGTTAAAGAGCCCCAGGTGGGCAAAATTTCCGGAGCCCTTCACTACAGCGTCTCTCATAATTATATCGTGGTTTTGGGACGTTAAACCCCACAAATCAAGGTTTTACACTCTCGGAAATGCATTAATTTATACCATCGGGGACGACACTTGTTGTAAAACAAAATGAACCGCCGGGCGACAGGCACGCACTACGTTATATTGACATTTCCATAATATCTTGGGTTTGACGTCCCAAAACCACGACACGATTGTGAGTGACGCCGCAATGGTAGGGCTCAGCAAATTTCGACCGACTGGTGTTCTTTAGCGCGCACTGACGTCACACACAACTTCCATTCACATTCTCAGACGATTGCGTTGTCGCACACGTCTAATGCCAACACACCCACAGTTAATTTTTGTCGCGAATATTTCAGTGCACTATGGCTGATTTCAAGCTATAGAAGAGCTTTAAACCCCCGTGTTTTCGCAAGGCAGTCATAGTTTATTGAGGGACGTGGACATATTGTTGCGCCGCCATGCGGAGACATACGTGTGACGTGCAATGTTTGATTGGCCCCACCGCGGTGGTCTAGTGTCTAAGCTACTCGGCTGCTGACCCGCAGGTCGCAGGATCGAATCCCGGCTGCGGCGGCTGCATTTCCGATGGAGACGGAAATGTTGTAGGCCCATGTGCTCAGATTTGGGTGCACGTTAAAGAACCCCAGGTGGTCGAAATTTCCGGAGCCCTTCACTACGGCGTCTCTCATAATCATATGGTGGTTTTGGGACGTTAAACCCCGCATATGAATCAATCAGCAATGTTTGATCGCTCCGCTAGCCCTATGCCGCTCAGTCCACAGGCTATTATTATTATTACTATTACTAAAGTTATTATTACTATTGTTATCGTTATTGTTGTTGTTCGCATCGACGAAATCAGTAAAATACTGCTGTGTCTTCGTGAATGACTGTAGGAAATGCTAAATAACCATTCCTAAAAAATGTTACCTTCATCATAGTGTCATACACAGGCCGGCGCCCTGACAGCCGGCGTCGTCTTTTATGAGGGCCTATTTGGCCACTACGGTGGCCGAGCGCACTACTTTCGTAGAAGTCAATGAACCATCCTCTGTCTCAAATAGAAATATACGCATCAAATGGACGTTAGGGTGTGCATGCGGCAAGAAAACATACTTTTATCAGCAAGAAACGTGTCCGATGCAACCACCATGTAACTTCACTCCTTGCAGGCTCGCATCTAAAACGAGGCTCTGGTTGGCGCGAAAAGCACGCCCAAATTTACATATATCATTAGTACACACAAGAAGCACGACGCGATATATATATATATATATATATATATATATATATATATATATATATATATATATATATATATATATATATATATATATATATATATATATATATAGCGGTTCCTCCGCTTTGTGGGAATCAACTCAACACGTTCAGAGCTGCGTGTAGCCGCAACATATTCTCACATGATTGGAGACAAACGGACGAGAGTGACATGCACGCGTGCAGTTCGTTCAGAGTTGTACGTAGATAACATGGTACATGAGCACAACTTTGAGACATTATTTTATTACAAATCTATCGCTTCTCATTGCACAAACTTCCTACGCTTGTCGCATGGTGCCCTTTCGATCGCCACAGAGCCACATCGGTATGAATGAACACTTTCGACGATTGACTCCGTCCCAAAGGGGCCAATCGTCATCGAGCGATACGGTCCTGATCGGGCCGGCCACATTACTTGGCGCATTTAAACTCACTAACAAGTGGTGTTGTTTACCACGGTCTAAGTGACAATTTTAATTTTTCGATAAGAATGCTACCGTCCCGCATTTACAGCTCCAAAAAAATAAGCAATCGGACGCCTCGCGACTGCCGTTAGGAGGTGAATGAGTGTTCGAAGCTGGCCACGTTGTTGCATAAAAATATCAGCGTAAAGAAGTGACACCGGCTAGGGTCATTTTGCAGACACTCTGTACAACAAAGGGAAGACAAATAACGGCGGCATCATGCCCTTTCAAAGCAGGGTAAGGGCAAAAGAGAAAGCTCACGCCTGGCTCCTTGGCGTACGTAGTTAACTGAGACACGGAGCAATGTACCACGCCACCGATAACTCTGACTGCACTTTCCCAGATTGTGCAGTCTCTAGGTGTCCTCACGGAGAAAGTGAGAGAAAAAAAAAACGCTGTTAAAGCGGGGAAACATCTGGAAGCCACGGTTAAAAGCAACGCGTTCTGTCATCCATTTCCCTTCACTGGGGCAAGCCGAGATCACGTGATCCAAACCTGCACGTCCGAGCGATTGAAACATCCGCGTCTCCAAAGGTGGGGCTCGAACCCAATAGGAAACCTGAGTGCCGGCACCTACATCCGCAGTTTTATCTTTCCACTCAAACGATATTTGAGGCGCCCACCTACTCCTTCATGCAATCTTAATAACTAAGAACACCGTATTGGAAGAGCATATAGTTTCTTTTACACCATTTTCACCATTCGCGCTACTTTACTTTCGTCCATTCTTGCGCATTCTGTAAATCTTCTGTTTTCACTTGGCATACCTCTTCCAACAGTTTACTGTGCTAGGTTTACGATCGCTACTTCCACGTTGTAGCAACACTCGTGGAGCCACACTGTCATTGTAGTCAACTAGAACACAACTAACATGTGCTGAGTCTCTTCCACGGAGGCTGGCAGACAGTTACTAGCGCATACTGGTATACGGTCTCCCATTGCCAGACAGAGGAAGTGCGCGCTCCCTATCAAAGTCAGGAAAATGTATACAGTATCTCAGGTACCTAGAAACATGCACCCCCAATACAACTGCGGCAGACGCAAAGCAAGGGCCAGAGCCCTTCTTCAAACAGCGGCTACGATTGAGGACAATGTCACCTTCGTTGACGCAGCGCAATACGCAGCTTCCAATCACTTTGTTTCAGCAGCTACGTCGTTACGGTGAGAGCTGCTGACATCACTTACGCTCAAAAATTCGGATGCCGATAAAGCCGAACAGGTGGCAGTGGCCATCGCCATGGCCACAACGAACCGTTCTACTATTTACACGGACTCGCGAGCCGCCACTAGAGCATTTATGAAAGGCTCGGTGTGCAAAGAAGCCGCGCGCGTTCTCTCTGCTGCATCTTGGACAGGCAAAAAGCATATAACTTGGTTCCCTGGTCATGTGGACAGTGATGCTCACGAAACCATCCCAAACGCCAACGAACTTGCCACTCCCAGGCGCGAGGTCTCACACACCGCGCCGGAAGTGGCCACTCGGAGGCTGAGGGAGGGCAGTGGCAAAGGGACCCTCTTCTCACTTTCAACGAGGTCTGTAAGCACTATCAGCCAGGGCGTAGGAAGTTTCCGCTTCCACACCCACATCTAAACAGACCACAGGCAATCACCCTGCGAATGTTACAAACACGTATCCATGTCCGTTTATTTGGTCGAAATTCGTAGACGGAATAGACCCACGCTGCCCGCGTTGTGGTCATCCGAGGTGCACCCTCCAGCACATGCTGTGGCAGTGTCACGACTTGCACGGGGGCTCAGGGTCTCCCTCCACTGAGGAAGACTGGCTCCAGCTTATCACCAGCTCCGCAAAGGACCAGCAGCTAAGGGCAGTCCAGAGAGCCCGCGAGGTCGCCGAGAGCTTTAACCTCCCGGTGCCATCGTGGGCGGGGCCCCCAGACGGTACCCCCTGACGGTGGCATTCTCGTCTTCTCAGGACCAAATAAAGTTCTTTGACTGACTGACTGACTGTCTCATAATCATATGGTGGTTTTTTGGACGTTAAACCCCGCATATCATATAATCAACTAACAGATGCAACAACGATGTTCTGCCTAGCAGGTAGTGAAATGCATCGCGACAGCGACTACATATCAGAAGCGCATAATATAACCGCAGCCTTTATTTTTCTCTCTTCAACGTGAAAGACTTATGGAGCTACGCTTCCTATAGCTGCGTTAGTGTAAAAAGATGTCGAGGAATAGCACTGCCATCAAAGCATGATGCTGATGCAAATGCCCCTGTGGTCCCACCACGTTTAGTCATATATAAGACGGCGCGTCATATTCAATGCGCCTGTGTTTAGGTGCCCTCATCAGCGCTTCGCACATTTTTCAGTTTCATACTACGTTTTGAGAAGCGAAAAAACAATTCATAGATCCTCTTTCCAGCCTCCTTTTCTGTCCATGCTTCTCGAGTTGTGCACTGCGCCAAGCATCGATATTTTTCGCCGCTTCGAACGAATCGAGGTACGAACGAGACGCAAGACGAGGCCAATCATTTTTTTTTTTGTTTTTATGCGAATGCATCTTCGGTGCAATCTCTCTGTCTTCTTCATTTCCGATCATACACGCTGAATATTTAGGAAGAGCTCGTGGGCGGTTCCATCTATACACGTCTCGTTAATGTTTGGCGGGTTGTGGGGCTTGCCGTCCCAAAGCGACTCGGGCTAAGACAGACGCCGCGCATAGTGCAGGGCTCCGAGTAAGTTCGACTACATGGGTGTCTTTAACACGCAGCAAAATCACACACACACCCGTCCTTCAAGTCGCCAGTTGTATGGATGCCTTCTGCGTGTGCACCTTGCGACCGAGGATTTTTTTTTCTTCGCACGTATACCACTAACAAAAACGGCGACAAATATCCCGCGAGCTTTAGTTTTCGAGGGCGAAAGGAAGCACGGGAATGCTTCTGTAGACGTGGTAGCTGCTTGCAGCTACAGCCAGAAGGATAGATGTCAACAACAACAACAACAACAACAACAACAACAACAACAACAACAAAGAAGTGGCCCACGCATATAGTCCATAATGCCAGCCATGATGGCCCGTGAGAGGGAAAGAGAAAAATGACGCCAGAAGATAAATTTCTCCATTTCCTGGTCGTGTACCTATAACCAGAGTAGAGTGTGGTGGAGTGCGCATTCATTACAGGCCAGAGAGCCGATGAATGAACGGACTGAGAAAGAGACGCGAAAGAAACAAAATGACGGGCTACGTACAAATGAAACAAACTGTCCAGCAAAAGAACTTGGCAGAGAGTGTTCGAAGAAACAATGAAACGAGGCGCAGTGCCACCGAATCCCACACAAGCGCACCGCAACGAATGCCGATGTCTTTCTTCTTTATTTCTGTCACTCTGGAACGCTCCCCTGAAGAGGGACTGCGAACAACACTTTGCCCAGCGAGCTTTTCCGATGTTGTATTTTCAGGAGTGGGCGCGCCAAGTGTGTGAGATGTCCGTGTTGTTTTGCGCCCGAACAAAAAACAGACAAAAAGAATGGAGCAAGGCTGCCAGCTGGCATCGGCGTCGGAAGAGTTCTTGTCAGGGAGAACACTTCTTTCCACTGCAGTTGGCGCCCCATTCTCAGTTTTACTCTGCACTCATCTCAATACACATGTACATACATCGCGCTGCCGCCGCTGAAGCACTCGCTGAACACGGCGGAAGAGCAGGACGGAGAGGACAAACAACGGACGTCCATTAAAGAAAAAAAAAAAAACGGCGCGCGTTTATAAAGGCTGGGCGCGAGGGGAATCGAATCATGTCAATCCTTCGCATCAGTGATTTAAAGCGGATATGCGGAGCTAAGAAAGACAAGCGGGCGAAAGAGCGTTTGCTTGCCGAGCCCTCCGAACGCTGTTATGCCGCGAACAAAATGGGGCTGGGATGAATGTCCCCGAAATCGCCAAAAGAAAGTTACAGCTGATATAGCAGAGCAATTATAGGACGAGGGCACCGAAGCATAACGAATACCGCAGGCCAGCGCTCGTCCAGTCGGATTCATTCCTTTGGTGTTATTTCTTTGGAGTCGCACTGTTTGATCCCCTGCGATATACAGGGCTCTGCATTTTCTGTGTTTATTCTTCTGGAGGTAACTTCGGGGTTTTTCGGAATCTATTTCTCGTAAATCCCGAATTCTTTAAAATTTTGCGTTTAATTTTGCATTGTAAGTCGTTGCAACGTGTTTTGTGAGCTTTATTTCCAATAAAAATGTTTTGCATTGTTGCTGATAATTATACTTCTTTATAACTTTTCTTTTTTTTTCATTTGCTGTTTATCTGCACTGTTAATGAGGCTGTTGATGTGCGCTGCCGTTAACTGGCGAAAGGGTACCTTTGGTGGGCAAGCTAGGACTAATCAAACTGCTCCTTGGATTTCTGTGCCGGCCTCCCTCGTTTTCTTGATAAAAAATAAAGGCCGTATTAATATCAATAATATTATCATTATTATTATATTTGTTGTTGTTATTGTTGTTGTTGTTGTCGTCGTCGTCGTCGTCGTCGTCGTCGTTGTTGTTGTTGTTGTTGTTGTTGTTGTTGTTGTTGTTGTTCTTGTCAATACTGTCATACTCCCAAATCGATGAAATCACATATGAATGAACACGAAAAGGCGCAAACACACTAAGCGTGTTTCAGATGTCTGAAAGGTTTGAACGCACGAACAGATACATACAAGCACAAATACCGGAATACATAACCCTTACGTTTGCTCGTATTACAACTGTAAAGCCTCTTGTAATGCACGCAAGCACATTCTATGAGGTTGCTGGTGGTGGTGCCAATGCGCTCCTTCCGAGTGACAATTCGTAGCTTTGAAAATTTCCTTTCAATGTGCAAAAACTTTGTTTAAAATTGAAGCTTATCTGATAAATCGAAATTCTAAAAAAAAATTTACGGGCCAGTGTTCATGGTATTATTTTAGATTTATCCAAAAACACGGAGCCCGCTACAATATCACTCAACTAACCCTCAACAGGTTGTCACTAAGAAAAGTGTGGCAAATCCAGCCCCCATATAATTTACACTATCCACAGAATGAATATACGAATGATTGATTAATTGATATGTGGGGTTTAACGTCCCAAAACCACCATATGATTAGGAGAGACGCCGTAGTGGAGGGCTCCGGAAATTTCGACCACCTGGGGTTCTTTAACGTGCACCCAAATCTGAGCACACGGGCCTACAACATTTCCGCCTCCATCGAAAATGCAGCCGCCGCAGCCGGGATTCCAACCCGCGACCTGCGGGTCAGTAGCCGAGTACCTTAGCCACGACTGAATGAATGAATGAATGAATGAATGAATGAATGAATGAATGCTGCAATTCGTTCAAATAGAGCTTCTGTTAAGAGGTTAATGAAACCTCGTTTCACTCGACTGTTACCACCATCGGAATTGCGTGCATGTTGGCCTGCAAAGCTACAGATGTGCCACGTGCACGCGTGTGTGTGTTTAAAGGGGAGAATGGACGAAGGGAAGCTGTTGCACTCTTCTGAAAAAAAAAAAGTGACTTAGAAGCGTGTAATGATAGTTTGATCCCTGCTGATTTCGAAAAGCGAAGTGAGAGTTCTCAAAAGTGAACGCCAATAGCCCTTTTTGGTGTAAAAACAGTGGCTGTGGCCGCCGGGCTTCTTGAGACGGCGAGCGAACACGGTGACGTCATTCTCGGCATGCCGCGTCATCTGCAACAGCAGCACTGCTGAAGTGTGGCGTCTTCGATTAGTTCCGGCAACGGCACGTCATGGGGTAGTCACGGAGGCAGTGGTTGAGGATAAATAAGAAGGAACACTTGCTCAGGGCCAAAGGAAACGAAGATGCGTATGTTTGTACGCCCATACGTTCAGCGCGCTCGCGGGGGCGGAGCAAGACAAGCTTTTATTTCGCCTGTTCCAAAGCTCCTGCTGCCACAACCGCAAAAAAAATTATGACATCGTCAACGATAATGTCGGTCCTTCCTGAACATAAAGTTTGATTGAATTCTAAATTCCCTTCAGCTTCTCTTTAAGGCCGTTTTGTCAACTAGGACGTGTTTAGCCTGGGAGTAGTGCATTACAAAATAGAAAAATTGGCAGATCCCACCTACCTTGGGAATCGGTGTTATGTGAAGCGTGCGGATGCAAGGTGAATGTCTTTCGATTTTTTTAATGAGCAAGACGTTTTGAAGTGGCACTCAATATATAAACATATCGACGCACACACACATACGTTAAAGAGCCGCACGTATTTTACATTAGCAGTTGTTTGCAGGTGCGTAACGATGCCAACAGCAACATGAATATTAGCAACACCCGAAGCGGTAAGCTGATATGAAGCGCTGGTGTTTGCGCTGGAGCTCGCGAACATTGTAGCCCTCAACACTGATACGCAAATCAACCTCAGCGGATGCCGCCTAACTACAATTGACGTTAACCCTACATGACGGTTGTATTGAAGGGGTATATAGGTAATATTTATAAGTTTGTATAGTCAGCACCGAAACCACAATTCACGTTTCACGAACATAGGGGTATATTTGCAACGTATATCTGAGACCTGGCATGGGTCTGTGGTAGAATACTTCTTTGCTACGCAAAAGGCTAGGGTTCGATTCCTGCTCGGACACTGACATTTATTATTTGCATTCGTCCGGTCAACGCTGCCTATGTCAGCTTTTTCTTCACACTGAAGCGTTAAAACTACCCCCGTGTGTCTAACCCTTCCGGGGTAGATATAATATGCCTATCGCCAGTGGCGCATACCCGCATACCCGTGGCACATACCCACCCCTGGGTATGTGCTACTGCTTTAGGAAAGTGACGAGGTACGCGACGAGATTGTGACACTCTTCATGTCATGATCAGCGCGTCATATTCCTCGAACATTCTTACCTTGCCGTACTTATTTTGGTGTGCGCCAAGTTGGGTGGGTGATCATGAGAGCACCCAGACGCGACCGACCGACCGACCGACCGGCCGGCCGGCTTTCTCTTTCTTAAGAATCACTCCACTCCACCGAATCGGTCTTGCGTAACGCGTGTTAGTCCAACAAATTTGAGACACGCTCCACTCTGTAAAGAGTACACACACAAGCACTCTCTAGCAGCCACCGTTCACACATAGCATCAAAGCAAGTCGTAAAAAAAAAACAAATATGAAAAGTACATGCTTAGATTTATTCCGCTTCCACGCAGCATACAATCGAGAGCCCAGTAACATTTCTTCGTGGGCGTGAACTGCACGACTTGACAAGGGATGTATAAAACGAGCAAGCAGATTTTGTAAGCGTGCCACTTTAGCGCAAATAAAAACAGAGACCTCTCGTGGCGTGGGAGCATGGCAGAGTTCGACGAACCACACGTCGCGGCTAGATTGAGCGCTCAAGACAAACAAAATCTGCGGGCGACGACGATCGATAGGGTCTCATCGGCAGCGACATTACGTAGAACAATCGACTAACTAGCTCCAGCATTTTCTGTGCATGCCTTCAGGACATATACATGCCGGGTATTTAGCACATGCACGCAACATACACCGCGTTTTGTGCAGCTCGAACGGCACAACAAGCGGGCTGAATGAAGGAAAAAGAAAAAAAGGCACGGCGAAATCGCATCATGTCGAGCTACTACTTCAAGACAACATTTCGCAAGTGGATTCAGAGACGTCCAACGCACAGAAAATGATTTATTTTTCTGAAATATTACTTTATCCTGTTCTCCTATGCCAAGTCCCACATAAGATTGCGATGAAACTGCGACACAGACACCAAAACTCTGGTGAAAGAATGAATGAACCAGCACATGTCGTGCACGCGTATTGAAGTGACCCATCGCGAGCTTCCCGTGAGACCACACAAGCCTTAATCTTGACGAATGTACACGCCCTCTCGAACGCCAACTAAAGGCTCCAATGCCGTCGGGTCAAAACAATGACACAGTGTTGATAAGTGCTCGCCCCCTGCGCGTATACCCCGCACGTACTGCAGTGAACCGTTTAATCTCTTGCGTGCGAAGGACAAGCAAGAACTTTATAGAAGGCCCATGCTTTGGCCATGAAGGTTAATAGACGTTATTTGAACTTATGTTAACCCGAATGCGATTAAACATTGCGGCCTTTCCAGCGAGCGAGCGTACACACACACACACACACACACACACACACACACACACACACACACATACATACATACATACATACATACATACATACATACATACATACATACATACATACATACATACATACAACCGAACGCAGCCTACTGCAGGAGTTTTGGCGCAGTTATTGAAAGAAAATACACAGCGATGCCTGTCCGATTTTACGTCGGCTTTCCATTTCCCAGGACTTCTACGCACTCTCTATAGACAGGAAAAAAAAGTCCCACACGGGTGCTAGAAAAATAAAAACATCACTGTAAGCCGCCGTACCATAATAAAAAGAAGGAGAAAGAACAGAAAAACTAAAGCCTCGCGCAGTATTCTCTGACAAGCTCGCTCCCAGCTTTCTACATCGCTTCGACTCCCCCACGAAGATACAAAATGAAGATCGCGGCCAGCGCTCCATGAAAGAACAGCGCTGTACCCCGGTCGTTGTGAAAAGCTACAAGTATCCTCTCGCTCCTCCCGGCGTGGTTACCGACCGACAACACGGATCACTCGTTTCTCGATCGTCAATTTTCGCAACCCAATATTCATGCATGTACCAGGCACGCCTGCCGTGTTTGAAACGTGAAAGGTAAATTATAACGAGCACATTCAATTCAATTGGAGATATTGAGAGAAAAAAAGAAAGGAAGTTACTAACGAAAGCTGCAAGTTACTAACGAAAAGCTTTCGACTAGCCATTTAGCCGGCACTCGAAGTAACACGCACGCATGCACTTAAGCTCCCTGGGAGTAGCAACCGGATGTAATTAACTCGAAAGCACTTGCGCTACGCTAGCCAAGCAGGAGAACTGCATACTACGTTCGCTTCAATGAGCGCGACGCTATCCCTTCCGGCACTTTTGGGCTCGTAGTATCCCATCATACGTGTAAACACGCAAACGAGAAGGTATATATGAGCAAGTATATAGAGAAGCAGATACGTGTACCTCGTCAAAACGGAACTGTCAGACACAGCTAGCAGAGTCTTTCAAGAACAACTGACTTTTCCGCACTAGATTGTACTGGATGGTACAAATATAAACAAAAGCAGCAAAGAAAGTTTTTTTTTTTTGTAGATTTCACAAGTTGTGCTTTGTGAAATTTTCTTTCGTCACACTCATCTGCCGCTTTTCTTCGTACAATCGGCGATCGCGTACTACACAGTCCCTTTGATGAACAGAGCATCGTGAGGTTGCCGCGCAACTCTGTCCAGACCCCGATCGTTCGCGCTCATTTCGTCGAGAATCGAGACACCACATCGCTCCAGATTTCGCATCCGCGTCCAGGTTCCAAGCGCAATCCAGGGCCACATCTCCAATGCACATCCTGCCGCTGCACGCCTTGACATCACGCCGCACACCAATACGTATATGTCACTACGCATAAGCTTCCGTAAGAAGTCTTAAAATCATAATAAGAGTAATATTAGTATTAATAATAAATATAAATTGTAGTTGTAGCAGCAGCCACAGTAGTAGTAGTAGTAGTAGTAGTAACGGCGGTTTTAGGCCCCAAACCCACGATATGATCATGATGAATGCCCCATAGCGGAGGGCTAATTAAATTTCAACCATCTGGTGTTCTTTACGGTGTTAGGATTTCACTGTGGCGCAATGGTAGCGGTAGCCGAGAGCGGCGAGCAGTCGAACGGACTTCGCTGAAACCTTCGCCCGGAGAGAGGCAATCGTTGTGAGAACAGCAACAGGTATGCGAACGTTTACTGTAAGTAGGATGATAGTTTGTACAAAGCCGGCCAGCGCAACGAAGCAAACTGGGGCAAAATCCCTCAAACATGGGGCCGGCACGGCCTTAAATAACGTTTTCGGTCCTTTCTCCGAGACCAGTTCCCGGTGCTCGGTGGAAGAGACGCAGCTTTGCCCGGAACTGCACTGTGGCTCGCCGCCATCTGCGCGGAAGGTGGCGCTGGGAGGAAGGGAGAGTTCACCGGAACTGCCTGGTTCTCGTGGGAAGAAGCGCTCCCGATCGAGGACCATGCTTGTGGCATATAACAACATGCACTCACATCACGTACGAGCCTCTCTGCCATCTCGCACCCACCGAAATGCAGCCGCCGGAATCAAACCCACAACCTTCCGGTCAGCAGCTGATCCACCAAGGCGGAGAGGCAAGAGCACGAGCGAAATTCTCCGTATGAACCTTGTTAAGGCCAAAATTACCACTCGAGAATGAACGTACGGGACGCCACTGCGCATTAAACAGGGGGAAGAAACAATCTTACCGGCGTTTAAGTTCACGACAGCCGGTATTTCTAATCATTCACTTGCGTAGCGCGTGCTTTGTCCCTAAAACGGCATGTAACCAATGACACCGTTTCTTTGTTTTTTGCTATAGTTTACCCTGCTAATTAAGACTGCCACATTAAGTGTCATCCCAAGGTGTTACGCATCGCAATCACATCACTCAAGTGAGAGCCATCTATTGAAGCGAAGTGGAAAAGGATACGCTTTCTCTCACTTTGGTCAGTTGACACACTTCCAAGAAATAAATAAAAGAAAGAAGCCAGATTATTCAGAGTGTGAGAACAAGGAATGGGGATGGATAGGCGTTGCAGGCGAGTGGCTCGGGAATGCTGCTCAAGTACCGCACCTACGACAAAAAAAGAACGAGAAAGAGAACCAGCGCCAGCGAGGAATTCGAGCCGAAACCTTCAATCGATAGGACATTCACCGGACAAGAAAAGTGGTGGGTATAAAGAACCGCGGCTATAAAATTCGCCGAGGTCGTTACGCTATGCAGCCAGATAACAAAGACCAGCTTAAGCGGTACTTTCGTATAGAAGGCATGTTTTTGTTTTTCGCTATCTAGATACGCCAGCGACAATAAGTAAACGTGGGAAGGACGCGAGAGAGCACAGCGAACACCGCACAAACAAGAGCCGCCTCCATTCGACTATCAAATATGTATCTCTGGAGGATAATAAGAATCAAGAAAAGCCGAAACGAACACAACATTATCCCCTAGCAAAATCGTTATCGTATACATTATTCGCGACCACACACTCCATATACCACACACTGAAAATCCATACATCCCTTTGACTTTCTTAGTGAGTTCTTTCTTGCCACGTATATAAGTGCTTTATAGGACCGCTTAACCAGATCCGATTTTTTTTTACTATTTACAATAACCGTACGCATGAGTTTAGAATGCCGCCACGATCAACATTGTGAAACGCGGCAGAGCTAGGTACGAGCAGCGGGCGCGCCACAAATCCCAAGTAACAATACCCCGTCCTCTCGGGGCTCTTCAACATCCACGGCGTTGGTCGTGGCGTCACAATTCCTTTCTGGTCGTGCCAGCCACAAACCAAACCTGCTTGGTTTGCTCGCTGCTACGCGCTTGCTTGCCGTTCTTCCTCCTCGCAAGGTGAGGAGGAGTACCCGGTCAGGAAGAGATACGGGCCGACGAACGGAGCTATAGTGCCTAGAATACACTTACGTGCCTAGAATACATTTACTCTAGGCACTATAACGGAGCAGAGAATTTGATTGATTGATATGTGGGGTTTAACGTCCCAAAACCACCTTGTGATCATGAGAGAATCCGTAGTAGAGGGCTCCGGAAATTTTGACCACCTGGGGTTCTTTAACGTGCACCCAAATCTGAGCACACGGGCCGACAAGATTTCTGCCTCCATCGGAAATGCAGCCGCCGCTACTGGAATTCGATAGCGCGACCCGCGGGTCAGCAGCCGAGTACCTTAGCCACTAGACCACCGCGGCGGGGCGGAGCATAGAGAAAGAAAGAGCGAAATGTCCGAAGACCCGCTTTTGGGTCACCAAACGCACGTAACTGCTATTACGGCAACGTTTCGAAATATTAGACAGCTATACTTTACGTTAACGTGATAACGGAGGTTAAGGTAATGGCATTACCGTGCAGCAGACGTTTGTTCTGGACAGCGTCTTATAGTTTAGCGGGATAGCGTTTATGTGGTTTACGTGCCCCAGCTGGGACACCTATCGCATGGTTAATAAGTTAAAGAAGCGTTAAAACTAAAATAAAACGACAATGTTTGTTTATGCCAACGCACGAAGCATTGTTACAAGTTTATTTTAGTAATAATAAAAGTAAATAAATATGAACCACGCACCAAACGCGAGAACCTTTATGTTGCCGATTTGTTTACATCGATTTTGTAGTTGGGCCTAGACACGCTCGAAATTGGAAACTATCTCAAAAACTACGCCACGTTATCCGTAATACTCGGTCATCGAAGCTAATTGAAGGCAAGCAAAACCACTTCTAAACAGTCGTTTGCTACGAACAAAGTGAACCCTGCAACAACTACGCCAAAATCACTTCGAAGCGGGCGTCCGAGAGCGGCGCCATGTTGTACGTACACTACGTACACCTACGCTACCACGGTAACGTTAAATCTGAAGAATAGCGCACGTACGGTAAGCGGTACGCGTAACGCACGTATCTACGCACGCGCACTTCGATCTCGCTATCACGGTACGCCCGGTATCCCGGTAAGCCCGATATATACTATAACTGTCTATTCTCGCGGCTGCGTATTCAGGGACGACACTTGCACAGCTGCGACACCACAATTAAATCTAGACCTCTTAGTGGTTTAGGGGTCCTTTAAAGTGACATGTAAACTTTCTTTGAAGATCACTGCACTTTCGTCGGAGTGTCGGAGGACCCAGAAGAGAAGTGAGTTAACGTGCCTCGTTTAGAGTCGTTCACGTGGAAAGTCAGGAGTCAGCGAAAAAAAAATACAGATACTTTTTTTCTTCCTTTCTTTCGTTCTTTCTTTCTTTTTATTGATTTATTTTAGAGCATATTGTAATGCTAACTTTGCCTAACCTGCTAACTCAGCCTTACTAACTAGCCACTGCGGGCTAAGTTAGTGAGACGAACGGAAAGAGAACTTGCGAGTTAGAAAACTTTCGCTACGAACCGCTCAGAGAATGCTGGTATAAACTTGAATACTACAGTTTAATCAAACGATATACGTGCGCCATGTTAACGTGTTCTTATCGTTCTGTGTTTACCTTCGTCTGACGAACACCCCATTCCCTTCAAATACGCATTCAAATACCCCAGTGATGCGAAAGATAGCTAAGTGCGCAGTATAGTATAACATCTACATTTTACGTTGTTGTTGTTTTTTTACAACCACAAACTTTGAAGAATACAATCCGTACCCAATGACATCATGGCTTTCAAGGAATATATAGTTGCACAGCGCGGAACACGCACTTTCGCCGAAGCGAATCGCGTCGAAATGCCATTCGCTCTCCAACTCGGAACCTTTCCTCGCTGACAATACCGTCTAAGCAATGAATGTCGACCGAATTGCGAATGCATCCATCATTGATCACTACAGATGTGTTCCCTTCTTTATATGGTTCTGCTTTGTCAAGCCGGAACACACGTCACTCCATCCATTCTCTCAATCTCTTATTTTTCTATTGTCATCCAACAACATCTGTTGCTATCCATGCCGTTTGCAAAAATAACGAAGCAAAAGTATCGTGGAGATAGCCGAAACATCTACATCCGGGAAACTGCTCTTTATATACTTTTGTTCAGAGCACGGGAGGTCACCGAGTTTCATGCAATGTCCATTCGGTTTTGAGTGGAGCAGTAGAGAAATATCAAGTCCTTTCCTACAGCTACACGGATTGTAAAAAGCCGGCGCGACAAATAGGCGAAGCTTTCTGAACGAATTCATCTCGAATTTTCGCCGCGCATACGCATTTGCTGCTGCCGATGCGTCTGCTACGTTGTCAAATAGACATGGCAAGATGGCGCTACGACGCCTTCATTTATTAGTGTTGCCAGGGAACTAGCAACATTGCACTACGATGCGCACATTTATTACTGCTGGCGACTTCGGCCATAAGGGAAGCGAAGCAAATGAGATGACTTTCGCCAGTTTCTGCAACGTATACGCTCACGGAATGGCCGCTCGCACAATCGTTGCAGCCCAAGCTTCGCTGAACTATGCGTACAGCTCGACATTGTGCAGGATTCTCAATTAGACCGTAGGGGCGTCAAATTCACACACAATACTGAAGTTTCGGCATTTTACATGCGCAAGCCATCATACTGTTATGATGCGCGCAACAAAGTAAAACTCCGGACTGATTTGGACAATCACGGATTTTCTTCAACGAGCGTCTAATTTAAGAGCACAAGTGTTCTTGCGTTCCGCCCCCGTTGAAATGCAGCCGGGAACAAAACCCAAGTCTTCGAGCTTAGCAATAATAGTAATAATAATAATAATAATAATAATAATAATAATAATAATAATAATAATAATAATAATAATAATATTAGTAGTAGTAATAACAATAATAATAATAATGTGGCATTTATAATAAAACCACGAGATGACTATAAAAGACTGCGTTGTGGAGGGCTCCGGAAATTCCAAACATCTGGTGTTCGTTAATGTGCGCATTAACGTGTACAGTGTACACGGTACTCAAGAGTTTCACTCTCCTCCATCGAAATGGGACCTCCACGGCCGGAATCGAACCCGCGACCTTCCGGTCAGCATCCGACCAATGTAACCACTACACGAACCGAGGCGGACTTCGAGCAAAGACATGAGGAGCAAATAGACCTTTGCATCGGGCCAGGAGGTCTGGTCTGGCAAACAGCGCATTCCTCCTCTCTGGCATGCGGGCGACGGCTTGGAGTGTGTGTTGTCGATGCTGCTATGTGTGGCGTTATCGAGCGATATGGCGTTTATTAAGCCAACCTGCGGATTTTTTTTTTCATTGCTATGACGGCCAAGAAGTGGTCATCATGGAACCACTGCGTTGTTTTTGGGTACAGTAACAACTACAGAAAAAGGAAAATGCTGTCGGAAGAAATATGTCACGAGCATCGCCAGACGCGGAGTTTTTGTGGCTGTGGACTCTTCAAGATGCATCATTTTCAAGTTGCAGCCACTTCTATGACTTAAACAGGAAAACTGCCGTACCCTCCGCGGGTACTCAGGTTTGTTGGACTTCGTCTCAGGCGTATGAACGGCAACGACTTCGACAGTGATGTTCAACCTCGGCTATCAACGGAACGTACGTAGCTTACAGATATTCCAACGATGACAATATTTCCCCAATAAACAGCCCTACGTAACATTTCTGTCTATCGCAGGTCAAAATACCGCAGCACTGGGAGTCATTCCAATATCGTGATTTAAAAAAAAAAGAAGATAAAAAGGCGCACGCTGGCACGTCAGCGTCGTTTGATGTGAGAGCTGTATTCAAGCGCACACCTGTAAAAACAAACGAGCGAGTAAGATACGGTCACTGCTTCAGAGTTGAGAAACAATTTAGACAGCAGTTAGTGCGCGGTTAACAAAAACCGTCAGTGCCACGAAATAAAAACGAACCACTACACTTCAACGCACGGCTTCATGCAAGAGCAGTAGCCGATGCGACGGCGTGGCGCAAAGAAATCTTGTTAGAAAGGCGAATGACTACAGCACAAGAAAGATATTCACCATGCTCTCGAAGTGTTGTTGCTGATTATGGAAAAGAAACACCTGAAAATACTGCATTCTTCGAGCAGAAAGTCGGTGCTGATATTGCATCAACAGAGGCAGACTCGTTCGCGACACTGTATAATAAAACCATTGACCCTCAGCGAATTGAACATTGTCAGAACGTGTCATGGAGTCATTTTCTAAAGAACCTGCATCGCTTCAGTTGAAGTTCACCGCGTAAAAGCTGTAACTGAACGATAAAACCACAGCCGCACGCTTGCCTTCTATGCAAATAGCGAGCTTCCCGCATGCCAGATGGGTTGCCAGACAAGAAAAGGGCCACCCGCTAGCAAGATGGCGGCGCAAACGAAAAACACGTCGATACACATTCGAAAATCTTCGTGCACTGCAAACTCTTTGCGTAATGCGATCTGACGGGTCAAGACGAACGGGCACCACGTCCTACTCATTTTCCTTTCGTTGTCCGCCATATGTTGTGTGTTTCGGCGCTTCACTGTGCAACTTGTAAAGCTGTTCCCACACTTGAAAAAAAAAACAACGAGGAATTGCGTCTCCGATTGTACATTGCAGCCTTAGTCTCCTAGCAACAGCCCAACGATGCGTCAGCCCTGCATTACATCAGCACTGCGTGCACGGAAATCGCAAGGTTCTAGCCATATGCGACAGTCGATAAGTGCTTGCGCCGCGCTCAAACAGGCTACCCGAACACGAAAGGAACGTTACCAAACTATATATATATATGGCCTGGGCGTCGAAGCAAATTATATATTAGAAATATGCTCCCCGAATAGGTTGGAGGAAACTGACTCCAACTGCACTCTTCCGACTACACTGCGTAGTTACTACACCATACTCGAATAAATTACAACTCCAGCCGTTCACCTGACTTTTCAGCGTATAATTTCTGTTTTATCTGAACAGGCGATCTGTCAAACAACATCACTAAAAAGAAAGAAAGAAAGAAAGAAAGAGAGAAGGAAAGAAAGAAAGAAGGAAGGAAAGAAAGAACGAAAGAACGAAAGAAAGAAAGAAAGAAAGAAAGAAAGAGAACGAAAGAGAGAACGAAAGAAAGAAAGAACGAAAGAAAGAACGAACGAAAGAGAGAACGAAAGAAAGAACGAAAAAGAGAAAGAAAAAAGAACAAAAGAGAAAACGAAAAGAAAAAAGAACGAAAGAAAGAAAGAAAGAAAGAAAGAAAGAAAGAAGGAAAGAAAGATTGCGACCAACCTCGAAAGTATGACTGAGCACACCAGAAGCTTATTCAACAAAGTCCAGCAAACACTTCGCACAAAATGTCAGTGTATATCATTAGTACAGCTTAATTTATATTTACGTAATTCCAAATTCAATACAAATTCCTAGCACGTTATCCGGCACGTGCGGGGGAGAAGCCACGTTTTCGCGCGGTTTACGGCTGAAGTCTCGCGTTTAATTCTGCCCGTTGAGCACACTAATGAGCACGTCACCGAAAAAAGCTCGCGGTCGCCATCGGAGCGCTTTGCGTCCGCGGTGGCGACTATACGCTAATTGGCCGCACGACGGCCCACATCCTCGCCTGGAAGCTTCAGAGACCGGACACCGCAGACAGAGAGAAGGTGCAAGGGGAGGCGATGAAAGGGAGTGTCTTTACGAAGGAGCAGGTCCCGTTGTTAGGGACAGAGCGAGAGACCGAGGACACGCTAATTACGGCGCGGAGAATGGATAACGCGCGAATTCAAAAGGATGCGGCACATCCACTGCCCACGGTTCAAAAGTCAGTTTCGAAAGCGATGCACTTTATGGTAATTCATAAAGGTATACATTACATTCACTAATCTATTTCTCTCTCGCAAGCGCGCACAAGCACGGACACACACACGCGCGCACACACGCACACACACCGAGAAAAGCATTAGCTGGTACACTCTATACTTTAATTCCGACAGCTTCTCGTGTGTACTTTCTTGAGGTTTAACGTCGCAAAACCGCGATATGATCAAGAGAAACGCCGCAGTGGAGTGCTCGAGAAATTCGGTGTTCTTCAACGTGCGCATAAATCCAAGGTGACGGGCATTCCTCATTCCCGCCTCCATCGAAAATGCAGCCGCCGCGGCCGGAATTCGATCCTGTGACCTTCGAGTCGAGCACCGACCATAACCGCTACACCAGCAAGGTGTTTCGTTTTCCGTTGGCTGTTGGTTTTCCGTTGGCCTACGAAAAATGCCAGGATGCTGGAATTCCGCATGAAAAACACGTATTTTATTTTCAACGGACAATTTTACAAGAAGCAGGTCGGAGCAGCAATGGGGCTGTCTGTTTCTGTGGCCTGTGCTAACGTCGCCCTTGAAGATTCTGTGCTTCGTTAAAATTGTTTGTCTCATACGTTGATCAATGTTTCTATGTGATTCGTTGCCAAGATGCACAGCCTTTCCTGAAGCATTTGAACTCTTTCGTTTCAAACATCCAATTCACTATGGAACCAGAAACTAATGGAATGATTGCCTTCCTCGACGTTCTTGTAAGGCGGTCACCCAAAGGGCTTATAACCAGTGTGTATCGGAGGCCGACCCACATGGGTATGTTCATATTGTTTGACTGTGCCCATCCTATAGAGCAAAAACGCTCCACTGCCGCTGCTCTTTTCTCTCTCGCAATGCGCATCTGCTTTGAGCCTAGTCTCCGCAAGCAAGATCTATAGCGGTGGTAAGTAAGGACCTCTGCAGCAACGGCCATCCCTCGCAGCTTCTGCGAACTCAACAATTCCAGTCTTCTGTTGCCTGCCCTGAAGAGGTTCGTGAAGCTGACAGGCCAAACCGTGCTGCTGTACCCTACGCCCAAGGCGTCAGTGGGGCACTTGCAAGAGTGTTTGGCACATACGGCGTGAAAATCCCAGATGCACCGACGAAACCAGCTAGACTCGTACGCGCGAAAGACCGTCTGGAAAGCTCAAGATTTCCAGGGGTTATGTACGAAATACCATGCAAAGACTGTGACGCATCCTATACATAGGTGAAACTAGAAGTTTTGAAACGAGAATCCAGCAGCACCATAACGATGTCAAAAAAAGGCAATGCTAGCTCGAACGCCTTCGCGGATCATCATTTAAACAGTAACTACATCATCGACTGGTATTCTGCGAGTACAATTGCGACAGACAAGCGCCTGTCAACGCGGCTACTTTCAGGATCACTGCACTTCAAACCCCAAAAACTCGATTAACCAGACACGGGGTAATCTCACCGAGATATACATGCGCACTCTGCGCCACCCATTTCATAAATAGTCACGCCCTCTGTCGTGCTCTTCGTTGTGGACAAGGAACCCGTAGCGGCCCCCAAACGTCAATATATGTTTGGTTTTTTTTAGAACAAGGCGAGTGCCTGTTTTAATTCTTCCAATATACAAAAATCACTATCACGTAGGCGACATTAAAACGTAAGCTAACATTCCTGAGAGGACTGATTTCTGTCATTTATCACGGACAACTTTGGACTTGCACAATACAACAGTCCCACTCGACCAACCAAGCGGTGTACAGATCATGTTTGTATTAGGTCTTGGCCACAAGTGTAGCGAAAGCGGTCGACCAGCTTATAACGGGTGGACCACCTCGGCCTCAATGGAATTGTAAATAATTACTCCAAAGCTTACAGAGCGTTGAATGCCCACTCATGATATAGTCACAGCGGTGGTTTCTCACAGCTTCGCTGGACGTAATAATATTAATAATATTATTATACTATCTGGGGTTTAGCGTCCCAACACTACAACATGGTTATTAGACACGCCGTAGTGGAGGGCTCCGGAAATTTCGATCATCTGGTGTTCTTTAACGTACACTGATAGAGCACCGTACACGGACATCTACCATTTCGCCTTCAACGAAATGCGGCTGCCACCGCCGGAATTATGCTGAACCTTCACTCAAGTTCGCAGGCCGGGATGGACAACAGGCTTTTTTGGGAGCGAAGCTCCTTAGGCCCGCACTTCACCGTCATCGTCGTAGATCCCTGCTCTGGGCAAATCTGCCGAGCAAAACAACCGGTGCGCGCTCCCCAACAAGCGCAGATGAGGCGGCAAATGGTGGTGGTGGTGGTGGTAGTGGCTCAATGAAGAAAAGAAAAAGACGCTTATTTCTGCAGCAAATGGCTCGCGCTGCGCCCCGCGTTTTGCGCACTCACTCACTCAGTCGTCCCCTCCACTGAGTGCAGCAAACGCTCTCTCCCCCCGCTCCCCACCCGACCACCTTTACGAAGGCCAGCAGTGAGATCAGGCGTACACACATTTGCCTCCGATTTCTAAGGAGCTTCGCTCATAGGTTGCATTGGTACACGAGACAACTGCTACTTTTTTAACGCAAATGCATTGCTTAGTCGGGCTACGTCAGGCCTCCGGCATTGTCCGCGGCATCCGCGGCGCAGCCTTCCTTCTCCGCTCTCACTCCTTCTCTCATAGCAACAGCTGCGGCCACGCGCGCTTACCTTCACCCCTAGCAACAGGAGCATGTGTTGCGAGAGTGTGTAGGAGATAATAGTTGCAGTGCTTCACCGCTCCTTCTCTCGCCATTCGCTCTCCTCCTTGCTCCCCACTTTCCTCTCCACTCGCGCCTCACTCTCGACCGTTCGGTGGCTGGGCGCTTCTCAAGAACATGCGGAAATGTGTGCTCGAGACGCCGCTGTGAAACGCCAGCGCCGAGTCGAGAACACTAGTTGTTTTGTTTACTTCATAGTATTTTTAACCGTGCACGCTAGCTACTAGACCTCGAAACGCATACCGCGTTTCTCACGACAGAAAAACGTCCCATGCGGCGAGCGGCGCTATTGACTGCACAGTGTAAGAAAAAAAACGAAATCTTCTTCTTCTAACACTGGGTTCTCACGTGCGAAACGCCGTTATGAACTTTACGCAATGCTCACAATTCTCTTCCGGTAGGTGGGGGCATTTTTTTCCTCTTTCATGTGCTGTAAATATATACTGCGCTAATTTCAAGGTACACACAAATGCACAATATGTGCGTCGTGGCGTCAATGCATAGCAAAGGATCGTTAATGAAGCTATATATAATTAGGTCATGATATTACAACGAGGTACAAGGTGTGCGGATTATTATCAGCCCACGAGCAAAAAGGGGAGAGACAAACTAAACCCCGATGAAACTGGCCTAACGCGTATGCTAGCAGACTGAACTGGATGAAGGTTTGTTTTTCTCTCATTACGGCGATGACGCGATAGAACGGAGCCCACCCCCAGCAAAAAAATTAAATAAATGCCTGCCACTCTCAATCGGCAATGAAAAAGTACGTTGCGGCCCTCACTGAAATGAGACAAAATTGAAATAAATTGTTAAACATCGTTATATACAAACAACTCTATCATGGGGTCAGCATAATCACGAGCTACGATGTTCCCCGAGGATGCTCTCGGTAATTGCCGCCAGGAGGCAATTAGGGTGATAAAAACTAATCGGTTCCCCACCACCATGATATGATCGATCGAGCAATGATTGAACGCCTGTACCGTCGTGGTTGCTTTGCTTTTCCCGCGCCCTCGCGCTTCGCCAGTCGCGGTTTCAGTTTCGCCATGACGTAGCGCAGAGCCCTCTGATGAAGAGTTGCGGATAATGCGGTTAGCGCGATTAATAATACGTCACTATTGCCTCCATTTTAACTTCTTACGAGTTGGCAGCCTCCGCACGCAATATACGTCTTAGGCTGTTACGAGTTCTTTCTGCTCGGTATCAAGCAATGAAGCCGTCCCAAACTTGAGCCCAATGGGGTTTCGCGAACCGGGAAACAAGCACTGCAACGAGAGGCTGAGGGCAGCGCGAACGGCTCGTTCACAAACCACGACATAAGCAAACACTAGTGTATATATATATATATATATATATATATATATATATATATATATATATATATATATATATATATATATATATATATATATATAGTCGCTTCGATGACCTTAACCCCTCACACACGTGCCCATTCGACGGAACCAGAAATCTAACGGAAATAACTGCAGACTCATAAAACCACTGCCCTGTCACTCTTGCTGCCCTACATGAGGTATAGCCCTATCAATCTCACAACCCTTGCTTGTTATTGTTTCTCAACCGCCCATGCAAACCATACCCACCGAATTCTACAACCCGTCTTAAAAGTTCGGAGTTGTAAACCTAAGTCTGATTGGCAGGACGACGTTTTTAGCTGGAATTCTCTCTTTTGGAATTCAGTCCTTCTCTTGCAATTTAGTCCAGTGCCCTTAATGACCAGCGGTCATTCTTCCTACGCACGGTAACATCATATCTGTTGAAAGATGCTAGAGAGATTGCGTTATAAGAACTGACCACCCTGTATACAGTATCTTTTGACAGGGAGGGTACGAGAACCTTGGATGAATGTCAACATTATCTTAATTCATAAGAAAAGGGACGTCAAGAATTTCAAATATTACCGGCCGATCAGATTACTGTCCGTTGTCTATAAGCTATTAAAGCAAACATACGTATATAACCCATAAAGTGTTCGTGTGGACCGCCGGTGTAGCTCAGTCGGAAGAGCATCGGACGCGTTATTAGAAGGTCGCATGTTCGGTCCCTGCCCGCGGCAAGTTATTTTATCGTCCACTTTGTTTTCTTCACATTCGCATTATATTCACAATAAACATCTCCTATACTGTCATCCATGGCATTCTTGTCTGTTAGTTATCAGTAATGGTGGGAGGATAAAGTATCACATCACAGGCCATGTTCTGAACGTGTCCATCAACGTACAAGTCCTCGCGTCGAGCATATACCAAGCGCGACAGAACGACAACGACACCGCCGTCCAGTCACGCATCAAGCGACGTTTGCTCGCCAAGCTCACCGACAAGTGCGCATTCTCCGGTCGGCTACAAGCGCCGACTTGTACGAGTTGGTATATATACATGCGCGTGGCGTTCCGCGCACCATCTTCATTCCTGTTAGCTACCCGTACCTGAAACTTTCTGTACGCAGTCTCTGCTCGTGCAACTCTCATAGTGGACGAGCTTCCCCTCCCAGAGTTTAGCCGCTTCCCAGGCCAGTTTGCGCAAACAGGTGCTCGTATCACCGAGGTCCCTGGTGGTCGGGCACGCCCTTCCACGACGTGCCCGGCACTGCGCGGTGACTGTCGCTGCATACAATACATGCAGGCGCACGACACACACGTTCCAGGCGCCTGTCGTGCACAGAGCCACGCGACGTGCAAGCACCGATAAACAAGCGAGCGAGAGCCAGGCGTCCGACCCCCGGCGGGAGACGTGCGCGAGATGAACAGGCGCGCGGTCGGCTCAAGTCCAATCAGGTGAACGAGCACACACGTATGCACTTCGCTATATCCACCTCTGTCCGCGATCTCCCGTTCGTTTTGTTTACACACGCGACACTTGTGAGCAGCCTTCTGCCGCGTTATGTGGGCACGTCGGTAACTTCTAGAGAGTGCAATCCAGTTCTTGGAGATGTGTAACGTTCAGATTTGCAAGTCGCGAACAGGTTGAATCGGAGGTTATTGTTCACCAAGGTCCTGCAGCCGAGCGCTCCGCTCGGCTGTCGGAGCTTATTTAGCAAAGCCCGAGCACGTATATATTGGTAAGCTCGAGCCTTCAGGATAGCTGCGTGCATGGGCAAGGCCAATAAATGAAAAGAAAGCTGCGTATTGCGGGCGTTAAAGGGAAAATGCGACGTTTTTTTAGCCATTACAGAATATCGCCACTTTCAAATGGGCCTGACAGTCCTGGAACATCTATAGGGTGGTTCAATTTCAGCCCCCACGATGGTCGAGTGGCTATGGGGCTCGACTGCTGGCCCGAAGGTCGCGGAATCGAATCCCGGCCGCATTTAGATGGAGGCAAAACACTGCAGGACTTTGGTGCACGTTAAAAAGCACCACATGGTCAAAACTTTCGCAGCCCTCCACTATTCGGCGTCTTTCGTAATCACTATCGTAGGTAAGTGACGTAAGTCCAATATTTAATATATTTAATTTTCTTAAAAACTCAATATCTTTAAATAACGAAATACCGATTTGAAATCAAAACGAATATATTAGCTCCGTTTCACTTCTACTGTGATGGCCTGGCTGAGTCGAGAGATCCCACGTTGCCGATATGGTACGGTTTTTTGAAGAATCCAAACCTATGGGTCCACCTAGAAAACTATGGCTAGAGCCGCTTAAGCGCCTCGAACGCTTTAATATACAGAATGAACATTTGAAAGCTGTTCGCAAATTACTTTTGCGCTCTTTTCCTACTCTGTCCTCTCTTTTTTCCCCCCTTAGTTCGCGCGCTGCATCGCAATACGTCATGAGAGGTCACCGTTTAGGGGCGCATTGAATCGAAAAAGAGGACGTCCTCGTGCACACCAAAGTGGTCTTTACGATCAGTTGCCGACCATGCGGAATGGCACACCTCCTCGTGCGATAAACACAAAACCAGGAGGGTGCGGGCGGGTGGCAAAGCGAGCGTTTCATTGCGCACGACTGCCGACCCGGAAGTGAAAAAGCAAAAACAAAAAACAAAGAAGCGTGCCTGGCCAGCACCACGCCAATCGCGAGAGCGCCAAGAACGGGCCGAATGAAAGCGCGCGACCCTGACAGGCGGCGCGTGTCCGCATGATCCAGCCCGCGACATAGACCCGACTGACGGACGGCGCAAACACGGGGGCCAGCGACGCGGCCGGGTTGTTTAATGGGACAGGACGGTGTCACCAGCGTCGACGAGAAGGGAAAAACAACGGGAAGAAGAGAAAGTAAAGGTCCGAAACGCGGATACGTATACGGAAACACACGGTCCACGCGGGGCGAACTGTCCCTGGCAATCGGAGCGGGGTCTTCTCGCTGTTCCAGATACGTGCGCGGCGGCGGCGAAGCCAGCGTGAACGATGACTATTATGCGCGCTGCAGAAAAAATGGCACTTGGGCACATTAGCGAACCCCGCTCGCCGGCTCATTTCGAATCAGACCGTGCCCGCGCCAGTGAGATAGGCGTTAAAAGCGCACATAATTATACACAAACGGATGGCAGCGGCTGCTATACGTGTCGTTATTTACGGTCCTCGTAATATAAGTTATACAGAAAGGTGTTTTCTTTTTTTCAGAGAGACAAGCAAAAGAGTTAAGCAAGCAGGCGCTCAACACAAAATAATCCACGCAGTGAACAATCTTTGATTCATATTTTAGGGAGGCAGAGCGGAGTGGTGGAGGCAATTAGAGAAGCTAGGCGCTCAGTTCTGCAGCCTTGACAACTCGCCCAAAACAAACGAGTCGAGTGGTCGCAAGAGCGGCGTATTTGAGTGCAGTCCTTATGGACCACTATATTTGGGTGCAGTCATATATAAAAAAAAGCACATAATCAGTCTCGGCACTGCGGTTTGTTTTCGTGCGCGGAAACAACAGTTATAAAACCGTCCCTGTGCTCACACGAACGCCCCTTTTTCGGAGAAGTAAGCGACTACTCCGCCATCTCCTCAGCGCACCACCAAATCACTCGCGAATATGCGCATATACAGTGCGAGGCACATCGCATGGTCACTTTTTTTGTGTGTGCGTAGCACTTGTGGGCCCTGGATTGTCGTTTCTAGAACTCATACGACATGATCACATTCCCAATCACGTCGTGAAAATTAAAAAAAAAGCTAAGGATGCCAAAAAGCGGGTTAAAATAAACGAACAAGGACTAAAGTAACATTTTTAACAGAAATAACACATAATTAATCGCAATAAGTAACCTGAAATCTATAAACACGCCTCGTAAAGCTGTGGCTGACATCTGAACCACGCAAGAGCTGGTCCAAGCACGTTATTGCTCCACCCACCTGTTCTGCGTCCCCGGCGCCTTCATCGCTACGTCTGAACGGGGCAACAACTTGACGGAACTCAGTGCAGACGAAATGTATCTCAATTGCCGTATCAACCACTTAGTCCATAAAGCGCAGCAAATAGTATAGCGTGCATGTCACACACCGGGTTCCCAAATCTCCACGACAAGATTCTACTCGTTCCGGGAAAACCCTACGTGCTTACCCTAAACACTGACGTCATTGACGGCTTCGTAAACGGAGCAGTGCGAACTCTACGAACGGGAACCGCTGGGTGCCAATGCTGCACACTTTCTCAGGTTCCACATTCATGGAGCCCCATTTACCGCATGGCTTAGAACTACACCGACAGCTCCACATTTTTTTTTCTTTTCAAATATATAGTATTTCAAAAATGTTCCACCGAACACGCGAGTTTGTTTTAGGCATACGTTCAAGCAACTATAGATGAACCCTATAAACTTACATAGAAACACGCCGCGTGTTGTTCTTTTTTCTTTTACCCTTTATCGTGCGCCAGTTTCGGAAGTAACGGCTGCAGTGAACGAACAAGTACCAAGAAAAGCCGCACTACACGGACGTGACAAATGTGACGAGCTTGTAAGAGCTCCTATCCGTGCAACTAACACCTCTTCGCCAACCACGTTCCACGCATTACGCTAAACGCCCGAGAATGTTTAGGGAATCCGGCGCATCGTCCGAAAACACCGCGTTGTACCTATACCGAGTCGTATGCGTCGCACGATCAGGTGTTCGGGGGTCGACAGGCGAGCGTGCGACGCAGCTGGTACACAAACGCGCGCGTAGACGTGTCCAGCGCGGCGCCTTGTATATACGGTCACGGCCAGTGTCCGGCTAGAAAACGAGACTACAACAGAGAAAAGGCAGTGCCTGAGCAGCCTGGATAATGCATCAGCGTCGTTTCCAGTGCGGCGGATGGTGTAGGCCATCGGAGCGAAGCAGAGCGTGTAGGACAGCGAGAGAGCATTGATCTCTGCCATACCTCCACACACCTCGCCATACATTATTGTGTTGCTGGACGTGCGGGGGGGGGGGGGGACGAAGTAGCGTCGACGCTGGAAGATGCGGAAAACAAGCGGGTCACGCAAACGAGGACATCTCGACGCGACCTTTAGGGCGAGTAACGTATCTCTCTTGTTCGTCCATTTCTTTTCCGCCAGGGAGGCGCAGCTACGGTTGGTGTAGGCGTTTTTCAGTCAGGCAGGCACGACAAGTGCAGATACGGCAATGCATATTATATATATATATATGTATATATATAAGAGCACACGTAAGCTATCACCCATTTCCGCATATGCAGTTCCGTGTTCGCTAGCACGAAACACTGATACACACCATTAATGTAGTCAGGAAAGAGGGGGGAAATAAGTGTTCAAACAAGCCCTGAAATACTTGAATTTTTCGTGTGCACATATACTGACACCCACGCAAACACGCCACGCGCATACATAACAGGTAGCAGACCTCTCCCCCTCTACCCCAATCGATTTCCCGCCTGCAATTTCTGGAAAGGCACCTGATACAGAGAAGACACAAACACTAGAGTTTGACCCTCTAAAAGGACTGCACGAAGCGTCTTTTTTTATTATTTTTTGTGTGCTCCCGTATCTGTGCCAACGCCGGTAGACCAATGTATTGTCCTTTATTACATGTTCGAAATGTCCACTAAGCGTATACACTGTAAACATTATAATTGCGTAATGCGAACTGGAAGAGCAACAAAGGTGGTATTTATAGTCTGCTAAGTTTGTTATACGAAGGCAAAATTGATTCCTGGTCGATATTGAACAAATGGCGGTGGCATTATTAAATCACCTTCATTAATATCAGATCGGTAATAAGACCTTCCGCAAGATGATATAGGGTCATTTCTATATCAAGTGTACCCTGCCAATTTTCGACCATCTCCGATCATGTTGAAAAACATCGTTGAGGTAAATGTGAATGTGAGAAGTAGCTTTAAGGCGTTATATTTCGCAAAAATTTTTTGAGTTGCCTAGAGGGCACATCAAACTTTGAACACCTAAGTGAAACTGCGTCACGCTAAATAATTTATAGAATATTACTGGTTTGAGCAATTACCACAAAACAATTTTTTCCTTAATCCCAAAGCGCTACACTGTCCTAACCATGACCGTTCATTCATTTTCTTTTAATGTTCTTTCGTTTCCATCTTGGCGAAATATTAGAATATGCTGCATGTTCAGTGTTTTTTTACGGGAAGCACAAATTTTCGCGGGTAATCTATTTAAGTTTTCTGTTATATATGTTTCTATATTACATGATTACATGACTTCGAGGGCGAGTGAAGCAAAAACGTTGCCAGAATATTAGGACAAATTTGGAACAAATAGCATTTTGACTCATATTGCGCACCTCAATTTTCGCAATGTAGCAGTCGAAGTGAAAATATAGATGAAATATTGCTACATGGTACGGTATGCCCGTAAAACATGCAGGAAGTTTCAGAAGAGCAGACTGTCTTCAGTAAGAAAAATATTTTCCACCTTCAATATACAACCACAAGGTAGTATACCGAAGCTCGCCTTTGTCTCACCTTCACTGCATAGCACGTCAGCTCGAGGTTCCAGCGGGTGCTTTTCGGCTGCGAATAACGCATGTCATACAACTGCTTGTCCCTTGTATTAATAATACTTCTGTATATAACGTTCACATGGGGCAGTAGTGCGAGTTTTATGGAACCGTATCTTTCTACTCGGACCATTAAAGGGCAGGATATTTCAAGCTATTCACAGTCCCAAGAGGGAAAATTAAAATGCAGTCGATGCCCTGCAGAACAGTATTGGGGCATTGTGATTGGCTTCTGATAAATATTACACATGATCCTAATAATACATCACGACATAAGTATAACGTACTTTACTTAAACTGTTTTTAAGATGTTTCAGGTATCGTCCGATGCGGGATCACTTACGACTGGTGTGCATGATCTGACTGGTGGACACTCGCGCTGACAGGACCAGACAAACCACACTTTGAGAACGAGCATAACTTACGCCCACATAGAAACACGACGTGGCTAGCAGACGACGAAAGGAGCAATCTACACATAACCGTTTCAGCCAGTTGCCGCCAGGCGGCGACTCTGCTCGATCTCTCGGCCTATACCTTGAGGTTGTTCAGATAAAAAAATTTTCCTTCCTTAAAACGAAATCTACTCTTCTGAAACATTCTCGATATTTTACTGACGAACAATCCCATGTAACAATATATAAGGATATTTTTACTTGGACTGCTACATTGCGAAAATTAAGGCGCAATATGAGTGAAAACACTAATTTTTCGAACTTTGTCACAATAATCTGGCATTGCTTGTGCTTCATTCGCACTCTAAGTAGTTTAATGATATAACATATAAGTAGGAAAATATAAAATAGAAAATGTGAATACACAACTTGCGAAAAAACATTGTGCTTTTTACAAAAAAAAACACTACAAACATGCAGCATATTGCAATTTTTTTACAAAGCGAAAAAGGGTTAAATATGTAACAAAAATGTATAAAACATCATCGTTATGCAAGAGTAGTGTCTTATTAAGGAAATTTTGATTAGTAGTAATTGGTGAAAGCAGTGATATGTAAGTCATTTAGCGCGACTGAGTTTCCCTTGAGTGCCAAACGTTTGAAGCACCCTCTAGGCAACACAATTTTTTTTTGCGAAATATAATGCCTCAACAACTACTCCTCACATTAACATTTACCTCAACGATGTTTTTCAACATGATCCGAGATGGTCGAAAATTGACGGGGTACACTTGATACGTAATGACCCTATAACAAAAACGACTTCAAGCGGTGGTTCAGGCGCGATCGCCTGAACCACCGCGAGGAGTGTTTTTTTTTTTTTCCTAACCAGTGGTGTAATGGAGTAATAATACAGCGACTGGCACTTCATCCAATCAGTCATGACGAAAAGAGCGCTCAGCCACTTTCACGTACAGTAAAGAGACGCTGTTTTTTCTGAGAGCTAGCTTCTATCGCAATATTAGATGAGCTTGTTTAGATTAGTGGTATAAGACAGCCTCTTTTGAGAGCACATGTTTGAGTAAAGCATTTAGTGTACAGCCTCTTGCATACGTCACAAATGTTTGTCAGCTTGTGACGTCGAGATGACGTCATCACGCGATGTGGACTTTTGCATCATTCAAACGTGATGCCGAGCCCCGCTAAGATGGTTTAGTGGCTAAGGTACTCAGCTGCTGACCCGCAGGTCGCGGGATCAAATCCCGGCTGCGGCGGCTGCATTTTCGATGACGGCGAAAATGCTGAAGGCCCGTGCGCTCCGATTTGGGTGCACGTTAAAGAACCTCAGGTGGTCGAAATTTCCGGAGCCCTCCACTGCGGCGTCTCTCATAATCATGTGGTGGTTTTGGAACGTTACACCCCACATATCAATCAAATCATCATGTGATGCCGACGCCAGCGACGGTCCTTTTCAGCGTTTGCGTGAGCCATTTAAGGCTTTCGCCGCAATAACACACACGCACGCACGCACACGTGTCAAGCGCTTCGTGCCAAGGTCGAAACGAGTGGCGGTGGTGAGAGGCAATCAATCGGCAAACAACCTAGTGGGTCCGAAAAGGGAAGCTCTGCCAGCCGGCCACTCGAGCTTCCCCGAGCCCAAACCCAGCGGCCACATCCATTGGCCACGATCGCACTCGGGCTCGCTGCCAGCTACGGCGCATTGAAAAGCGCAGCCACGGCGCGCCAGCCGAGAGAGCGAAGGGGGAGGCGAGTCGCATCTTGACGGCGCCGCAGCACGCAATCTTTTCCAGTCAGCGAGGGCGAGTCACGGCGAGACTGCAACAAAATATACACAAAACCGAGGTGCGCCGAGAAACACAGGAAGTGGTGCGGAGAGAGAGAGAACGTCGTGGCGGAAAATAAAGGAAGAGAGAAGTGGTGCGCCGTAACCCGGTGGAGAGAGCAGAGCTCGAAGCTCAGTGTCGAGGACGAAAATAGGCCCAGCCACGCAAGAAGCCCAACTGCCGCAGAGAACACGGCCTCACCTCGAATACCGTGGGCCATGCGCGCTAAATCGCGAGACGTCTTCGCGGTTCGAAGCGGAAAGGCAATCCGCAGCTTCACCACCGCCTCCTCCTTTCTCTCTCCTTCACACACACACACACACACACACACACACACACACACACACACACACACATATATATATATATATATATATATATATATATATATATAAATATATATATATATATATATATATATATATATATATATATATATATATATATATATATATATATTTGCGAGGTGAGCGCAAAAAGGAGGAGGGCGGAGTGAGATAAGAAACCACCGGCCCAGCGAACGGGCAACGGACGTTGTCTGTTTCAATCGTTACAATATGCTCATGCCAATGCAGCAGCGCCAATCTTGCTTCCCTTGGTCACGCTGTGACAATGCCAGGCTAGCTGCGCAATCACCTCTGGAGGGCGGCATTAGCTATAGCGCGTCGGTCGGTTTCGGCCATACAGCGACTTGACTCGATGTGTCAAAGATACCTCAGGTGGTCTGCCTTGGCTCCTGGGTGGCTCATGGTCTCGGCCACGCAGTGATTTAACTTCATAAGCTATTAAATCTGTCCCTGGTGAATGGTCTTCCCAACGCTGCAACTTGCCTGGATATTATTGAAGGGATATCTCTGGAGGGCGGCACTGACTGTGCAGTGCTGGTCGGACTTGTGCATGCCGCGACTTGTCTAGCCGAGTTGCACGAACATTCAGAGGGGCGACACCGGCTGTACCGCCGTGGTCTGAACGCCGGCATACACTTGTCCTGTCGATGGGCGACGATTCCTTGCTGAGTGGTTGGTGAAACAGATGACGTGCGAAAAATGCCAAGCTGTCTTCTGAACGATTCAGTGCGTCTCCACAAGAATGCGTCCCTCTTCGAACGGTCTTAGTTGGAGATGACCTTCAGATTCGAACGTTTGGAGTTTTTGTTTCCTTTGGGACCTTCTCCAAAGCTCAAGAGGCGGATGTGCACACTCGATCAACGACCGTGGTGGGCGTGACAACCAGGGTTGTGGCTCCAACATGGGAGGGTCTACCTTGTTGGCATTGTCTGACTGGTCTAGTTTAAGTTGAAGTGAAGTGCCCTGTACGGAAGCAGTCGGTGCGCTAACGTGTGCACAATAATGAGCGTGACAGCAGCCTCTCGGACTGATGTTAGTGGCAGATACTCCCAGTCCCTGGCGGTATGGCGGTGGCATCACATACCGACGCGCACTAAGACCGCTGTAATGGTGCACAGCATCCGGGGTGAACTTGACTGGCAGGGAGGTCGACTTTATTTTCTGGCGAGGAGTCATAGGGCACAGCTGCCGCATCGGGATAGTGCCGTTCACGACCGCGTTCTTCGAGAGAGGGCACAATGGTGAAAGCCCGAGCTGCGCGATCGAGATTGTATGCTTCGCAGCTCCCATGCGGTATAGTGACTTGGTCGGCGTCAACGGTGTCGCAAGTATCGAAAAGCGGGCGGACAACACTCGTCGACCTCGCACACAAATAACCAGGAATGTTGTGTGATGCCTTCGAAATCATACCAAGCCTTTGCGGCATCTCGAAGGTGGTCGATGGCCACCAGCCATTTGCGATTTTCCATTTGCCATTTTCCACCAGCCATTTGCGGCCAGGCATGGAGGGCGCCGACCAAGTTTACGGTTGTAACCCACTCGTAGACGTTGTCCTGAGTACCTCGATACACCGGCACTGCTCAAACAGCCGACGGGAGCAAAGCGGCAGGCGGACACCCGAAGTTCGACGACGCCAAACGGTCGAGCTGCTGCCAGAGTTGCGTGAGTACACACAAGTGCTCCGCGTCGTTATCGGGTGAGGCTCCCGACGAGCCTAGGGCGGTGTTCGCAAACATACCTGCAGTGACCCGGTACTCACGGGGGCGTCACAGGACGAGCAGTAAGGAGACGCCAAGTATATCCAGTTGTTGCGACAGGTGCGTGATGGCGCGGATGATCTGCGCTGCATCGTCGGGTGAGCCACCCGGGAAGCCCTTGGCGACGGCAGTGGAATTTGTCGTCGTCGCAGCAATCAGTGCGGCGGTGATGTTCTCAATCGTCAAGGCGGAGTACGCGGCGGTCCCGGAACTCATGCTGGCAGGATCCGTGGCCGAGGACGCGTCGCGTGGACGGCGTCCCTTGTCGTAGACAGGTACGGGTGCAGTAGTCAGGAGCCGCCTAGAAGGCCTAGATGCCGTCCCCGACGGTCTTGATCCATCCTCTGGCTGCGCTTACCACGGCTACACATTGAGGGGTCCCATGGACGAGGAAGCCGGGACGTGAGACTTCGTCTTCATTCACTGCCCCATTGCAATGATTGAGACAGACAGCGCCCGTTCTTGTTCTTGTTGACTCTTGTGGCTCATGCCCAATGTGATCTCATAAAATGCTGGGCCATTCTTCTTTATCTGACGCCGTTCTCCTCGTCCTCGCGCCAGTGCAGCAGCGCCGATCTTGCTGCACGAGACTAATATATATATATATATATATATATACTCTTTCTGGTGATTCCTTACTTCACTGGAGAACTCTCTTCATTGATTGTAGAGATAGACATTAACTCTAACTCTACCTAGGGTATCACGTACCCCTCTCTTCAGGGAGTCTAGGGAGGTGAGACTCTTCAAAATAAGGTTTACACGTCTCTTAAAAGAGAGTTATATGTACATTGTGGCAATTCAGGATTCACCAAAAATAGCAACAAGTAACGCTATTTCTTTCGTTTCTTTCTTAAAGTGCGTCGCATACTGCTGTCCCAACGTCACACTTGATCGCGATCAGTCCTGATCCGTATCGAACATCTTGATCGTGATTGGCTCACTTGATCAAGCTGCTGAAGGCAGTCAATTGGCTGAGAAAATTCAATCTATATCGAGCTCTACTCGCGATCAGTAGTGCACCGTGTGACACCAGTCTCACGCTCGCAGTACGCCAGGCGTGCAAGATGAGAGAACACGAGGAAGAAGTGGGATTTTAAGGGAAATTGTACAACGAAGCAGCGGACTAAGAGGGCACGGTCGGCAAGAGCGGCCCTCTTAGTCCGCTGCGCTCACTCGTGTGAAGTTGGCTCACTCGTGTGAAGTTGGCTGGCGAACATGCGGGCCATGCGGCGAAACAAGCGAACGAAAACTCGTTTTTGGCGCAGAAAACTGAGACGCAAAAACATATCGTGAAGCAGGAAGAGCAGGAGAGAAGACAGAACAGCGCAAACTACCAACTGTTGTTTAATGACCGTCTAGGAGACGCACAGGAGTTCGGTAGTTGGCAGTTGGCGCTGTTCTGTATTCTCTCCTGCGCTTTCTGCTTCACGATATGTTTTTGCGTCTCAGTCTTCTGCACCAAGTATGCACCAACTAGCCCAAAAACAAGTCCTTTTGAAAACTCGTTTCCACACGGAGCAATTAAGGCTCATAATTTTTTAGTACAAAAAACAATTCCCCATTTCATTTTATTATAGTTTAGGACATGAACACTAAATAGTTCCCAGAGAAGGTAAAATAATGGGATAATTAGTAGTGCGAAAAGAGACAGACAGCGAGAACTGTGATGCAGCAGGCAAGATAGCAAGCTGCATAATTATCGGCAGTGATAAAAGATAAGTGTAATCCTTAAGAAACCACGTCCCTGCGAGTCGGTAGCCTTGGAATGCTACATTTAAAGGGAGGTAATGCCGAGCAATAAATAAACAAAAACATCGGATCATTTCTTTAATATCTTACTGCAAAGAGCGAAACTACGAGTAAAATAATGAAACACTTACACGACCAGTAGGCCAAAAAAAATTAAGTGCGAGGAAAATTAGAAAAGAAAAGAAAGAAAGGGCAAAGTTAGGGTACGACAATATCGTGTTCCATTTGCACTATTTTGAGGAAGTACATAGTACAGTTGTGCCATATTGGCTGCATGCTAGACAAATGGGCTGATGTGAAACTAATCGGCTAAAAGGGAGGGCACAGCATCGATCATTGTCTTCCGCGACAAGCCAGCCGCTCATCTGCAAGAGATGCGCCCTCTTTATGCGCTTTTGATGTTGTTCTCCGGGGTCTCAACAAAGAAAAGCGTAGTATCTGCACAAGATGCCAAAGGAAGGGATACTGCTGAGTCTCGGCATATTTCGTTAAAAGTAGCAAAAAAAAAACTTAAGAGACTTACAAGAGTAAAAGCGGGGACGGTGGCGTGTTTTCTTCAGGTACAACTATATGTCACCAGTCACGGCCGTAATAAGCGCAGCTTTTCCAAGTGTCGTAAAACGCACACAGGTCAACAACCTCACGCAGAGACCTCCCATGCACACTTATAGTGCTGTTGGTGAGCGCGGACAGATGACGATACACCATATAGGTTAGATAACTGTTTATTGTACCACTTTCCCTAGCCTTTTCTTTGAGTTGGCTAACCTATAAATAAATAAGGAAAGAAAATGGTATAGCGTAAGCCTTTAACTACCCCTTTCTAAATTAGTATTTGGCATCCACCGCGGTGCCTATCGTGGTGAGATCAGGTTATAGGTGGCATGGCAGCCCCGTTCCGGCGAAAGTGTGGATAAGCGGTCGGCAGCACGTATGCAAATACACGCAACGCCGCTTCGTTGCGTGCGGCTTCGGCCGATTTTCAGCGGATAAAACGCGTTGACTACAGTTTACTGTTAACATGTATACGCTCTTTACTACTGAATCGGTGCACGACGCCTATGCAACGTTAACATTACCCGCGAGTAAAGCACATTCTGCCTTTCATAGGGATGCTCGCCCTGGGTGACTGACACTCTTCACGCTTTCGCACTAGATCACTCCTTTGCTGTGTTGCTTGTACGTGGTTAGCTTGTGTTACGCCCGTTACGCACTGCTCTAGCGTGACTAAACTACTTATTTACATCTTTGTCATCTGCATACCACAAAAATGGCAGCATATCCACGGTGTGAATGATGGAGAGTGGGGCGAAGCATCCGTCCGTCCATTCCATCTTGCTTCCATCCGTCCATGCGTCTGTCTGTGTGACCGTCCATGCGTCCGTCCCTGCGTTCGTCCATGCATCTGCCCCTGCGTCCATCCATGCGTCTATCCGTCCGTTCAGCCATCCGTGCGTCCGTCCATGCATCTGTCTGTGTGTCCGTTCGTCCACCTATTCAACACTCCAAGTACCACCATGTAGCATCTTTTCATCATATATTCTGCATATATAGAAGCGCCGCCATCCAGCGGACATTCCAAGGACTAAACGAGAGGTGGCACACGCAACCTTTCTTACGGCTCGCGCTTCTTGTCTACTTACCACCTCTAACCACCTCAAGTTCATGGTTTATACTAGTTCACTGTATTCATGGCACTGCGGCCCAACGCTCGCTAAACCTTTCTAAAACCAAGGAGGCTACGCCCAGCGAGTATAACCTAGCAACTCTTTCTTGTCAGGTAGTGCTCAGTGTACATGCCAATGGCTGCTAATTGGGAATGAGAGTCAGGAGAATTCGGCTTTTAGTCAATGCGCACGCTGCGAATTTTTTTATTGTTCAACAACGCACAGAAGAAATCTCCCACCGGCACCACCTTGCAGGTCAAAGCGTAAGACTGGTTACGCACTACGACTACGACAAGGGATGAACGGGTGCCGCTTTAAGGAGCTTCGCTCCTAAGAACCGAGTCGCTATAACACGCTGCAATCACACAGCATATAATAGTCCTCATGTTTGGGAGGATTCCAAGAGCATTTTGCGACGTGCTTGAAACAGAAAGCGGCACCGACTTTGAAATTATGTTGGTGAATGAAGGGTACGACGACAATTTTTATGCAAGTGAGATGCCAAAAGATATAAATAAATAAATAAATAAATAAATAAAATTAAATATGATCAATCGCGCAGTCAAAGCAGTACTCATGACATACACCCCATGCCAAACACCTATTGTTCCAAATTTAGTATATATGGCCTGTACCAGGCATGTCAACTTAACAATCCTGGCTGGGCAGAACGCAGCCGTGTAGTGCAGGAACCGAAGCGTAATTCAACTCACATCGCCACTCCTTCTGTGAACAATTGGCATAGTTCGTCGCAAAAAAATCTACAAGCAAATGAGGTGTCGCTGAAGCGACAGCACCCCCCCTCCCTGTTTCTGGATACGTCAGTGTATGCTATGGTTAGCAGCATAAATTTGTGCGACGTAAACATGTATTTCACTGGCATCGAACTGAAATTTAGCTTTTCGCGGAACCCGCACACGTTTTTGACGCGGACTATGTAGTTATGCATCTCCACGCACAAATTAAAGAAACGGCGCGAACATTGTGGCCTCTTCCAGAAGCGGGAATGGACTCTGCTTCCACCGGTGACTTTCCATTTTAATGCAACTAACCATAAGGCTATAGCATATTACCATGAGAGTACTGAAATACTCGCAGTACAACGCTCCACGTATGATGCTAATGACCAATGCCAAAGCAAACATGATGCCGTGCGACAAGGTTAGGATGTTAAAAATTGTGACATCTTACGCACCACAACCCTGATAACATTACGAAGCCGGTCGTAGTGGGGCCCTTCATCGTAATATTAAGGAACTGGGGTTTTTCGTAGCGTACGTGCATGAATGCAAGCTCAAGCACACGGGCGTTTCCTGCGCATTTCGCCTCCATCTAAATTTACTCTCCGCGCCGGCAATCGAACCCACGTCCTCCAGCTATGCAGCCCCACACACTGCCGCTCCACTATAGGTTCCTAGGTGGATGTATCTGAGTGCGGAGTATGGCGAAAACTGGGGGTTAATCCGGCGCTTGTTTTTCGCAAGTCCAGTGCAATACTAACGTCGTCGATTGGACCGATTACGCCGCGAGTCATTGAGTCACAGTGCAGTGAAAAGTGTCAGTGATGTACGCAGAGTGCACAACATTGCTTGCACGATGCAATAATTTCATTTCACTAACTATTATTCAATAACTGTATGGAGGTGTCAGAGAAAAAAAAAACTCAAATGAAAAAAGGTGTCGAAAGCAAAGAGTCGTAAATCAACAGCCTTCATGGCTACTAAAGCAAGCGCTGTACAATGCAACAGAGGATCTGCGTTCGGAAATTAAAAAAAACATGTCAGTTAACTATATATACATACTGCACGTAGCGATAGTGAAGTAGTCACCCCCCGATAAGTCACTCCCGATAACGAGGGTGACTGATCCCTCTCATTCATATTCCTCTCATTTGTCCATAAGAACCTTCATGCGTCTACGCTAAGCGTTCCTCTCGTATTCGACAAAGCACAAGCTCTTATAGAGCCACCGTTCCCTCTCGCGGAAGACTGCCCGAAAACTTTCGCGCTTTCAAACTCCGCAAACAGTCGTGCGGGCATACGGCTTCTCGATCCAGAAAAAGGACAACGCCGCGTTCTTGCTGATTAAGCATCCGCGCTACTGAATGCGTCACCCTCCAGGGAACGCCGACGGAATTCTAGAGAGCGCTCCTGCCATAGCACAGCATAGCTTACAATTCTTCCTCGGCCAGAATCGCCCCCCCCCTCCCCTTTCATGTTCCACGTACGCTTCGGTGAAGTGCCGGAATCGGGCGCACCATCCTTTTTTTCACAACGGGAAGCTATACAGAAGCGACCGAGCGCCGGCGTCTCGCTCTCTCGCGAAGCACGTTTTTAGACGAAGGGCGCGACACGCACGCACCACACACAACGCTCGCTTTCAAACTCCAAGCGCCAGCCTGAAAATCCCACGAGAAGCCTATAGCCCATCTCGGCTATCAGCGCGACCAGGGACAGAACTGCGAGACCCTTCATCCCCACTCTCTGGTTTCTCCCTCACCCCTTTCTTTTCATATAGCAGAATGCTGCTCAAGCAAGGAGCGACTGTCCTCGTGTGCACCATCTTCCCGCGAGGCTGAGAGGAGCGTGATAAGAGATGTTGAGCGACGGCGCGTGCAAGAACGGCTCGTGAACGCGTCGTCTCCACGCAAGATATGGCGCACGCGGGCGCTCGTGCAAAAGGACGCCAAAGCTATGCCTGAATTCATGCGACGACGAAAATTAGCGCCGCCGTACCCCATGCACTCTGCCTCGTCCTCTATCTGCCACTGGGCACAAATATTTCACGCTTGCTCGGCCACCTTCCCTCTATACTCGAGGGAAGCAGCGACAAACAAGATCGGAAGGCAGGGGACAGATTTTATCCTTCTTTTAACTTAGATGTGGTCACAGCTCCCCATCTCAGCGACAGTACTGACTGCCGACTCGAAGGCCGCATCGAATCCCGGCCGCAGCATTTCGATGAAGAAAAAAGGCTAGAGGACAGCGTGCACAGATTTAGGTGCATGTTAAAGAACCCCGGGAGGTCAAAATTTTCAGAATCCTCCACTGAGGCACACCTCAATCATAGTGTAGCTTTTGGGACGCTAAAACCGGATATCATTATTGTCTGGCCGAATTTCCCGCACACAGAAATGTGAGTGTGCCCGCTTCGGAAGAACAACGACGACCACTTTCGAATGACTACTTCGAAGATTTTTCTCGTATGTCACCAGAAGCGAACTCTTATTATCTTCGAGTAGTTAGACGGCCACACGTTTTCTGTAGGCAAAGATCTGACACGCACTCGAACGTATCCACACGTTATTTCCACAGCACATTTTTCGCGGACGTATGACCCGTATTCGCGAAAAAAGGCCCGCCTATCTCGTATTTGGTGTCACGCATTCAGACCTTAATGAATCCAGCCGGAGCGCCACCCGAGATCCGTCAACCAAGCTGTTTCTGTCCTGTATGCTGCCTTTTTTTTCAGCATAATGACGTGTAAAGAGGCGTCGCATCAGCCTCTTGTGTCACATGGTGTATGCATGTAGGCGTACACGGTGTGACGCAAGAGGCTGATGAACTAAATATTACGACTGCGTACGCGTATGACGCCAGCCCGAATCGCCTTAAAAAACGCGTCCAAGCGGAAGGAATCATCTCAAAGAAGAAAGAGAAAACGTTCAGCCTTCGACCTTCCTTCGCGAAGGATGCGGCGCAGAGGAGGAAAGAGACAACGGAAAGTGAAGAATGAGCACCATCTCGCGACCAGTGGCGAAGTGCGCGAAACGACCAACAAACGCGCGTATTTTTTTAATGACGCTGCACAGACCCGTCGCAGACCCCTTTCCTCCTTTCTGCCTTTCCTTTCATCGTTGCTTGTAGAGTAGTATATAGTGCGTCTTACAGTCTTCTCCTACGCTCTCGCGGGGCAACAAAGATCGTGTCCCGAGATTGCCGCCAGTTTTACGTCTTTCAAAACGCTTCGCCCCTTCGCTTATAAGCCTCGTCAAGCAATTACGGTGCACTGCACACCGTAATCATGGGCTTTTTTTTCTTCTTCTTTTTTCTCTTTCCTTTTTTACCAAGGGCCAGCATCAAACCCTCACGCGAGCTTACGGAGTAAGAAAGTTCAGAATTGGAATAAAATAACAAACGAAAAATAGAGAAAAGCGGTGCCCTCAGCGGCATGCTCGAGAAAATCGGTCTTGTCCGCTGTCCTCCCTTCACCCCCCTCCCTAGTTTTTATCATTTTTATGTACCCTTCAGCCATCTTCGGAGATCGCCCACTCTGCGTACGCTGCGAAAACGAATGTGAAGGCGCGCCGCAGTAACAAGGACCGTCCGATACGCGCGGGGAGCCAAGGAGAAACTCTCCGGAGAACACACAACGGAGGTGCTCTCAATCGGCGCGAGACCCTTAGCTCTCTCTCTCTCTCTCTCTCTCTCTCTCTCTCTCTCTCTCTCTCTCTCTCTCTCTCTCTCTCTCCTGCCGCAGTCTTCTTCAAGTGTTACAAACGTGAGTGTGTAGAAAGACTGAAAAGCAAGTGGAGCACGACGGAGGATAACGAAGGAAGAACGCACGCAAAATGTGTAAGGACGCTGCAGCGGCGCACGAGAATCACCGAGACGCGGCGATACCGCGCATCGACTGCAGTAAATACAAATGCATGCAGTGCCCCGGAGGAACCCTCCTCGAGAAGCAGCTGATTGGGCCTTGCAAACTGTAGTATTCTAGTTTCTATGGGCTGTTATCATTGTTGTTAAAGAGCGAGTAAATAAAAATATTTCCCACTATACAGATTTTGAACAGAAATACAACTGTTTTAGCTGGGCTGTTTGCACTTATCCCTTCGGGTATATACCAAACTCTACACCATCTCCGATCATACTTGTACTATTCATGCTCTTTTGTTCCGACCGTCAGATGTATGTCGAAGATGACGTTGCGCTATCAATATCCATCTATTCAGAGAAAGCGGGAAAGAGAAAGAAAATTAGGAAGCACGCCAAAAACAAACAAAACAAAGTACGCGCTCCAGAAAGCCCTACGACAAGAAAGAACGCCAATGTTGCTGAAAGAATTAAAAAAAAAAACAATTCTAACCAAGTGGTCTATTCGTTTCGTCACCCAGCGGACAGCTGTAATCTCAACGCCTCGTTTCTGACGACGCCCAGACACTCGGTACGAAGTAAGGAAAGAAAGGCGCCGCGCTAAAAGGCTATATACACCTTGCCAGGTCGTAACCGCCGGGGAACCGAATTGCCAACACAGTTTGGCTCTGCATCTCTAAACATGCACGCTCGCATCACGGTGCCGTTCGGTCACTCGCGCTGAGAAAGGCGTCTCGCCGATCAATGAGACGTTGCAGGAAAGAAGCCGACATAACGAGGTTTTCGCGGCTAACGCGACCTTTACGTCCACTATATACCGCAGCGCCCTCCCAGATCAGGAAAAGTAAAGCGAAAGACGTCATCTAACGGCTGTATGAAGCACCACGCGTGAATTCGTTGAGGCGGTCGGTGTGCAGCTAGCATGCACAGACACACATCAAAATATATATGCATACAAAAGCCGGCTTCCAACGCAGTTGCCTGCACACTCGCAAGAACAACAGCCGCTCATTCAGCAAGCACCAGCCTCGCCTGTCGACCCAGATTAGCGAGCTCCCACTATTCAACGGCACTATACCCAAGCCGGGGAGCGAACGGAGCCGCGCGAACAGCGCAATCCTTTGTAGCTGCCGCTACCAATATAATCGAGCGTTATACCGGTATTGAATCGGTATAGAAACCGGCATATAATCCAGCGCGAGCGCACACTTCACCACGCTCCTCCTCTACCTCTGCGAGTGATCTGAAGAACAGGCGAACCTGCCTGTTCCAACTTTCTTGGCATTTGTTTCCCCGTATAAACAAGACCCTTTAGTCGCCTAGTCATTTCTACTCAGGAGGAATCAATAGTGTCTGTTCCTACGTGTAATCCTTCACTTATAACAGACACTGCAATCTCCGCCCTCCTCTCACGTTCCCGAATCCGACGCGCTCTCAAGCGGTATGTATAGTCTCGGTGCTCCATTTTCGTGCCGGAAACCAAGCTCTCATCCGACACTCATATTGGATAGTGAGTCAAGCGCGGGCTTCGGTTGCGTTCGAAAAAGTGGACGATCAGGGAGAAAGCGGAACAGTCGGAATGCGCCAACCATGAAAGCGCCACCAATGAGTTCCCCAACTCTACGGAAGTCACGTACGCCCATGCTCCGAAGCAGAGCAGATGCGAAATTTAAACGCTCTCAAGCGTTCCTATATATGCGCGACATGAAAGGAGAGCAACTGAACACGCAATCACGGATGCAAGACAACCTGCGAACTCGCGCGTTGCCGTGACGTATAAAATGCCAATAACGGGTCGGCACAAATTTCTGCTATTTGTATGATGGCACTGTGAAAGCGACACTGAAGAAAAAAAAAACATTACTGATCCCTTCGTCAGAGGAAACGGTACAACACAAAAGCGAAAACTGTCTTCGCAGTAATGTTTATTGTGTAGTGATTATAAGAGTTTGCATCCGTTGGTGTTTGGCTGCTATAGCACTGTTTAACGTGGATGGGCCAACATAGAAACGTTGACGCCTGGTGGCACATCTCTATCGCGACGGCTAACACCAATGATCATGATTGAACCCTTGCGGTAGCTGAAGTTATCCTATACATGGGCACAGCGTATCCTGCGCAAAGGTGGCATCGACAAGCACGTAATAAACACTTCGTATACACTTTTTATAAGCGTCATCAATTAAGGTGAGACACAGCACGACGTGCTCCTTCAAGTAATAGGGAGCGTATACATCGTGCTCACAATATTACGCATGTGCTCATGCATGCATTACCACAACGCGCGTCAGGAAGACGGGTGGCAGAGATTCGTAGGTTTAACCACGAATGCACGGGCATTCCACGTCGCGCTGGCCTCTATCTCGCTCGTCCAAGGTACGACATTCGCCCGTCGACATTGTTGCCCTTTTGCAGCTCTTAGTGTCGTTTTATTATCGGCGGAAAAACATCGTTGGGTGTACGTGAAAGCGGCCGTATACCCCGACAACGAGCGGTCACGCGCTAACACGACGCGAAAGGCAAAGAACACAACCGCGTCTAGGGCGGCTCCCCAAGGCTAGCACGGCCAGTATTTTTCGCTGCTGTCTTGACGCGCCCCACCGCGGTGGTCTAGTGGCTAAGGTACTCGGCTGCTGAACCGAAGGTCGCGGGATCGAATACCGGCTGCGTCGGCTGCATTTCCGATGGAGGCGGAAATGTTGTAGGCCCGTGTGCTCAGATTTGGGTGCACGTTAAAGAACCCCATGTGGTCGAAATTTCCGGAGCCCTCCGCTACGGCGTCTCTCATAATCATGTGGCGGTTTTGGGACGTTAAACCCCACGTACCAATCAATGCTGTCTAGACGCATTAAGAACAGCCTTCGAGACTGCAAGCCGGCGTCCAATCTCGGATGCCATCTTTTAATTGCATCGTTGACGAATCGTTTTCTATCGGCGCTAGTAAGTGTAATCCCGCATTACTTCGCGATTCCACTCACAGACGGCGGCACCATCCCCATCGCTAACTGCCAGTACGAGCGAGAGACAATGTCTGAGATATAAGGCGCGTTTGTACAGAGCCTTCCGTGTCACTCGATAGCTCACTGGGAGCACTGCGCGCCTATCGTGGCGGGCCAAGGAACCGGAGGTTCGATTCCCGGCGGGGGAAGTTTTCCCTACAGTTTTTATTGCGACAGCAATTATATGAATGAACACGCACGGGATTCTTCCGCCGGCGTCGGCGTCGCCGTCACTCACCGCATACATTATATATATATAGTCCAGTAGATCCTCCGTGAGCGGTCACAACGTGGTTTATTTCGACGTTTCGGCCTAGAGTCTGGCCTTCATCAGGATTCAGAATCCTGATGAAGGCCAGACTCTAGGCCGAAACGTCGAAATAAACCACGTTGTGACCGCTCACGGAGGATCTACTGGACTATATGCAACGCTACGGCCACTCAACCACCATGCCTGCCTATATATATATATATATATATATATATATATATATATATATATATATATATATATATATATGTGTGTGTGTGTGTGTGTGTGTGTGTGTGTGTGTGTGTGTGTGTGTGTGTGTGTGTGTGAAAAGACTCCTGCGCGCAGACTCGAACTTCGGTCCTCTGAATCTTGAGTGCGAGGCGTTAACAACTGAGCCACCGAGTAGCACATCACTCACCACTCAAACGGCAAGCTATTTATATCTACCCCTTACCACGGGGGATATTGTGCTTTCAGCATTACTAGCAAGATGGCGCTATAAGCACGCGCCACCACATCGCGCGGCAGCGCGCGCTCTAATCTCCCACGCGTACTTAGAGAAGGAAAGCGACGCTCCCTCGCGTGCCCTTATCTCGCGGTGGGGCCTCAGGCTTTACCTGGAACAATTCTGTTGTAGTTACCGGGTACAGAAAAGTCGCTGCAATGATTGCAGTCTCCCGGCTGCGGCGGCTGCATTTCCGATGGAGGCGGAAATGTTGTAGGCCCGTGTGCTCAGATTTGGGTGCACGTTAAAGAACCCCAGGTGGTCAAAATTTCCGAAGTCCTCCACTACGGCGTCTCTCATAATCATATGGTGGTTTTGGGACGTTAAACCCCACATATCAATCAAATGATTGCAGTCTGCGTTTGCGAAAAGCGCGCGCTTTTTAGACACAGTGGAGTAACAACTGAGACGCTTATTCGCGTGCATCCCTACCTGTGAGTACGTTCAGTGCGTGGGGCACGTTTTGGTCTGCTTTCCACTCTGCGCGTGACCTTCCAATTTGTTGCTATCGCGTTCATTGATTCACCTACGCTTTTTTTTTCGTTTGGTGGCATCCATTTTATAAACGTCATTTCTGTGACGGAAGTACGCAGCTAAGGTCTTGGTGGACTCCGGCATAAAACACTTTCGTTTCAAGTATTGCTCTAAAGCCTGAGGTTTACAAACCGCCACGTAAGCGCCCCCCTTCTCCTCCCAGCTACCTTCGGGACCCCAAATCAAAGTATTTTCTCTCTCTCTCTCATTTTAGTATTACTAAAAACACCACTACTACAACAAGGACACTTTGTAAGCGAGAAAACGTGACAAAAAAAGAAACATGTGGCAACGCCACGAGCACTTTACACGCCAGCCCGCCATGACGTCACAGACTTCGACGGCGTCTACTGGAGCCTACATAATAGGGAGATTTAGAATAATGTTTGCAGTGGCTGCGGGCGTTACGGGCATAACGGGCGCCATATGAGTTTTAGAATTGCGTTTGCTGCCCCTAGGGAAAAGTCTAGGGACTTTCGCCCCGACCGAAAACCCAAGTGCACGGAAGCTACAGTCCCAGCACTTTGCGGGCCTCGCCGATTTTCGGCGTGCGGGCCGCAAACGCGGACGGTGACTCGCGTTACGAAGCGTGCGCAGTTGCAGTGACCACATCGCAAGGGCTCGCGGTGCGCTATTCTAAAACTCCCTAATAGCAAAAGCGAATTCTGTTGCGATCTAAGGGACTAAAATTCGTGTTATAGCAAGATCCAGTATACTCCATCAAACCAAAGTAGCCGAAATACACACAAACAGTTTGAAATTCATGACGTCACACTGACGCTCACGTAATGATGTTTTGGTGCGAAATCCAAGACGAAAACTGACGGTCATACACTCTTCTAGCCTTCTTACGATGGCTAAATGAATGACGAGAGAGTACTGAACCCACAATTGATATGCCTGAACTGATTTAGTATATCCATTTAGTGTCCCTTTAAAGCATTTTTCGTTTGCTTCTTTTCTTTCTTTTTTTTTACACCAGGAACGAACAAATGGAGCAGGCACAGCACCAATGCGCACGCAAAAGCACCAATCGAATTGGCATACTTCAAGGCACCAAGTGCCCCATTTATATATGCCTCGTTATTATCGTTTTATTTTTATCGGTCGGCCGCCTTGACGCGGTGAAATGGCTATACAGCAAATACAGAATCCTTCCCCATTCGCACTATAAGTAATCCGCATCTGCACGGATGCGACAGTTTAGCGTCGAATTTCCCAGCACATCAGCCTGGCTTTTGCTGAAAAACGAGCGCTATAGCTGTCGGCGAGCACTGGAAACCATGAAAATCGCGATTTACTGCGAATCGAAAGTGACGAGCTGCGGCATACGCGCTTGGACCAAGGCCAAATTCGGTTCGCAGAGGGCGTCTGCTGGCCTACTTTTTTTTTTCTATCCGGGATTCCAGGCTGAACATCCGCGGTCTCTGGGATCCAATGACCTTCTCGGATGGAAAGAGGGAAAAAAGAGATATAAAGAAAAAAAAGGTAATTCATAGGGATAAGCATTTTGTGGCCACTAAAGTTAGGCGTGCGAAGTAAACACGAAAACCGGCGGAATCTGCGACGCCGCCTCAGAATCGCAAGAGCGGAAGCGATCTCTTAAGACGGTTACGGAGATGCAAAGATGACGACGTCACGGAGCTGCCGTCCTCTTTTCAAGAAATCTGCTCGTTTCCGAGGACGAAAAGACAGCACAAGCAGAGTGCAAGAAGATGGCCGCACCTAAACAAACAAAAATAGCCAGAAAGGGCACACACGACAACAAGGGTATACACACGTCGTCGAGCAAAAACGTGACTTCAGCCGCCACCATTTCGAGGGTCGAGCCAGCGCGTTATGTTTATATTCCCTCTTTCGTGTAAGCGCGGTTTACTTCCTTCTTCTTGGAATGATTCTTTTTTTTTTTTGCATGAGCGCGCGCGTTGCTTTTTAGCATCTCTTCAAACGCTTTTCACGCTTCTGACGAGATTTTTTTAAATATCGTTTTTAGCGCACCGTAGTTGTACAATGAACAAATCACTTTTGCTTCAAGCTAGACGAAATTTCCTCGCTGCGCGTCATTTGCCCCCCTTGAACTCGCTACAGACTTTTACAGCGCTGCTTTGTGATTGGCCGGCCCGGAAGAAAAGTAAAAAAAAAAAGAACATATAAGAGACGGCCGGGCGGGAAAAATTGAGGAAGCGGCCGGTAATTGTCTCGAGAAATAATATACTGTAATATCCGACCACCAGGTTGCAACGATTACACTTCCTGCTTTGTTCAACGTCTCCGTATTGTACGCAAACGCGAATCAGAAAGCAACAACGCAAAATGAAAGGCAATACACGCGATGAAGATGACTTTATTTTAGTTCAATTTTCAAAACAACTGCATATAACCTCCGTTTCGCAGACAATGCAAAAATAACTTTTTCTTGTTATAATAACTTTTTCTCTCTCTCTCTTCTCGCAGGTTGGTCTCGCTTCGTATAGCGGCAACCCTGATCCCCTCGAGAAACTGCCGAGCCGTCCTTCTACCCACTGCAGTCAGAAAAGGCTCCTCGTATAAAAAAAACCTGAGCACCGCCAGGCCACAATGGGAAGGGCAGATGCCCCGCAAGCAGAGGCACCGCAGCAACCTCGGCCGCTGTGCTCCATTGTTCCGGGCACGCCGTCCCCCCCGTCCCCCCCTTTTTTTTTTCGCCATCTCTTTACACTTTTATAGCTAGGCACACTCGAAAGGGTCAACTCACGGCACGGCCACGCTTTACTTTCATTAGAGGCTTTTTGTTTTGTTTGCCCTCACACTTCCAGCAACGTCCGTGACACCCTAACAAATTGAACTCGCGGCAAGTACAGACTAAAAAAAAATAATGAAAGGAGAAAAACGAATAAACGAGCACACAGTTCCGCCAACAAGCGAGCGAACAAAGATAAAAAGATAATAATGAGAAAAGTTTATTCGACACCCCGCGAGACGTGATTTCTCGCAGCACCTTGCAGAAAGCTACACCTCGCGCTCGTCTCGCCGTGCGCGCGTCAACGAAGGCTTTTGTTGTTGTTTTTTCGCGCCTTTATTTCACGACGACGAGCCAAAAACAACGCAGAGCTTGACTCACAAGTAAAATAAAGGGTGCTTGACGTTTAAAACGTCAACGTGAAATTAAATAAAAGGGGGGAAAACTCAATTGAATGTGCACGTGTTTCTCGTAATAAAACACTCAGACCCACGTGCATGTTACGACCTTCTGCCGCTGTATCGATGACACGCGAGCGGCGAGAGTGACAGGCTGATTGATTGATATGTGGGGTTTAACGTCCAAAACCACCATATGATTATGAGAGGCGCCGTAGTGGAGGGCTCCGGAAATTTCGACCACCTGGGGTTCTTTAACGTGCACCCAAATCTGAGCACACGGGCCTAAAACATTTCCACCTCCATCGGAAATGCAGCCGCCGCAGCCGGGATTTGAACCCGCGACCTGCGGGTCAGCAGCCGAGTACCTTAGCCACTAGACCACCGCGGCGGGGCGAGAGTGACAGGCGGCAAAGAAACAGAGAACACCCTTGTTTCAGGGTACAGCGAAGAAGAACGAACGCACGAACAACACACCACACGTATCCCTGACTATCAACTATTAGCGGTATAGATGTAGTGTATAGTTCATCATGCCTCTGCCTTGTCTGATTTTTCCGCGCTGTTGCCCGAATAAAGTCGCTCAACTGACTCGTCAACGAGTTTACCTTGTTAGCGAAGGCTTGATATGATTTATATGTGGGGGTTAACGTCCCAAAACCCCCCTATGATTATGAGACACACCTTAGTGGAGGGCTCCGGAGATTTCTACCACCTGGGGTTCTCTAACGTGCACTGAAATCTGAGCACACGGGCCTACATCATTGCCGCCTCCGTCAGAAATGCAGCCGCCGCAGCCGGGATTCGATACCGCGACCTGCGGGTCAGCAGCCGAGTATTTTAGCCACTGGACCACCGCGGCGAGAATGTCAACGAAGACCTAGCGACGCGTGGCCGGTAACCCTGGTCGTCCTGTACGACCACATTCTTGAGATCCTTCCAAAAATTCGTGCATTCTTTTTAACCTCCAAAGTAATATAGGGCTCACGAAAAACGCCGTGATTGATTCAGCGCCTCGTTTTGACCACTCACGATTGCTTAACGTAAACATGAAGCTCAAATATTTGAGTGTTTCTTGCATTTTTCCTATATCTAAGTACGGCCAGGAATCGAACCCACAACGTCGTGCTCAGCAGCGTAACGCCCAAGTCATTAAGCTACCACGGCGTCCTCAGTGGTAACATTAAATAGTCTTTCTGTATCGCTCAAGTGACAAAACTAAAAACGTCATCTCACAGATATGTGCGTCATCACCATTAATGTGTTGCTTCAAGCATTAACAGCGCATGCGCTTAAACGTATAGCAGATGGCCGGGAAGGGCCAAGAATTGGCTCGTCAATCTTTGGTGACAAGCAGGCTGCACCACTGCATTATTAGCTGGAAATGATGAATGAGTATGCGACAAAGACACTCATGCATTCTCGCACAGCGATTGTCCTGTATAACATATATAGCTCACGAGAAATCTTCCGCAAATGATTATAGCCTCCTTCGCAACCTCGTCTCCCGCCGCCATGATTTGCACAGGCCTGCCACAAAGTACGGTGCTCATTAAAAGGAGAACGACCGCCCAAAGTTTCACTGCACTACATTCCGCCCGTTCATTTCCGAAACGAGACGCAGGCAAGAAGGGAGCGTAGCACAGCCCGTGTTTCTCAGTGCTCAACCCGACGGGGCACGAAACGCGGGCCTCAAGTGCGGTAAGCGAGCGTCTCCGGCGAAGCGTGCTTTTCCGCGCATCTACTAAGCCGGTGGAGAAGCGCCACTGCTGGTGGCGCAAGAAAACAACGCACGCGGGAGGAATGGAAGTGGGCGGAGGGAGAGGAGCTCAGTCTCTTCAAATTGGATTCTCGCGCCGAGCACGACAAGAAAACGGCGGTGCGACGAACTCGACCGGTCGCCCATGTCTATTGGGAGGCAAGTCACCGTTGCTGCTGCGCTGCCGACTTACGATACGCTACGGAACAAGACAGTAAATAAGTAATCCGATAGAGACGCGAGGCTCACGCAGGCCCAGTTTAGAGGAGCAGAAGTCCCGGACTCGCTTCTCAAGAGTAGCGCCTCGTTTCCGAGAAAAGCGAGGCTCGATAGCCTGTCCTGCGTTGTTGCTATACCAGGTTCCGAGACGAGCCTTCCGAGCTCGACACCCATACCTCGCAAAAGAACGTGAAAAACCTAGAAGCTTCTTCCGGTGCACTCATGCTTCGAGGCAAAGAAAGAGAATTGTCGACGCATCTGGAGCATACAAGGCGGCGAGGAAAAGGGGGGGGGGGCGATGTGCGCACGGCATGACATTGTTCGAAGATGGTTGCCGGTCGCTGCGGCTTTGTTTTGCTTTGTCGAGTTCCCCTATTGCACTGGTGACAACAAAGCAAACTACGGCACAAAAACGCGGAAGAGCTTCCAGACCGATCGGAAGCATACAACTACCACTGCGGCAGTGTCCTGTACATACACCCAACAAGCGCCTCCTTTTCTACCATCTCATCGCAGCACTTATCTTTACTGCAATGTAAGCGTCAGTTGTGATACTTCGCGAAGTTTTGAGAACACCATAAAAAAGCTGCTGTTACGGCAAGCGCGGCGGTAACGTGAGAACAACCACTCCACTGGGCTACTTGATAGCTGCGCAGCTATCTCAGTGGCTCAACCGATACATGTGCCACCGCAAACGGCTGCTCAAGACATCGAATAAAGGGCCGAAAAGAGCAATAACTTTATTGGTCCTGGTCAACTGGCCTCACAAAAATGGGTCGACTAGAGGCGATCACGAAGAAAAAAAAACACGTACTAGGTGGAGGTGTTTGATAGAAAGCGGTACCATCGTAGGCTAAGTCTGGAATCTAGCCGACAGGGCCGGTACACTGATGATAGGGATGCATCTGGCGTATGTGTGAACTCGGTTCCTGTGGCCACTCTGACGAGTATGTTGGTTTTTACCTAAAGCAAATAGTGAAAGATGGTGCGCTTGTTACAGTTCAAAAGATCTAAGACTATTGCCGTGAACTGCATGGCCACAAAAAAAGTTCAACGCGAGTAAACACTTGTTTTGTGTTTCAGCAACACTAAACTTTGCCATGAGTGTGGCGGGAAAAAAACGTACAAAACTCTGAATGCCACGTATAGTAGCGACGCGGTGAGCTCGAAGATTTCATGTCTCTTCTATGCACCAAAAAAGACCGAAGAAAAGTGCAATAGAAGAGGTTTACCTTATACGTGCAAGATTATACTTTCACCAAAAAGTAAGATGAAAAAAAAAAAGGTCGCTACTTCAATCACAGTCCGATGACAGGAATATTAGAACGAAGACGTTGAACTAATAGGCTCCCCCATCGAGCGCCCATATCGCCGAATATATTGCTTCCCGCAAAGTCGCGCTCGAGTTACGCAAAGCATTGGAGAATCTTGAACGTCATTTTTCTCCAAAGGAAAATAGGCGGTCATAACTGTGGCGTACAGTACATGGACGAAACGGAGAGCCGTCTACAGAGTAGAAAGTCGCCACACTAGAATCGATGAACGATATAGTAATGATGACCGATGACGAAGCGTGTTCAACCGCACTGCATCGACCAACACCGCACGAGACGGCTAGGGTCTCGACGCCGGAAAGTTTTTCCCAGCAGGCAGGATCGGCGTAGACCGCATTCTCGCTTCAATTCTTTTTTCGGCCGAAGAACATGAGTATATTTTTGGATCCCCTTCTAAAAGCGTCACTTTTGAGGATTATTACGGTATTTGCGCCGAAAGCGGGAATCACCGGATCACTTTAAGGAATCTTCGTGGTGTTTGCAATAAAGGCGGGACGGCAATGAAGCGTGCATAGACGACAAGGATACTGCCGACTAACTTTATTGTATTTATTTATTCATTATACCTCAAAGGCCCCTAAAGGAAGGGGTTTTACATGAGGGGTGAACATATCTACAAAAACAGCTCTTCTTTGACGCGTTTGAAGATGGCTTGGTCGGAATGAAGCACTGCCTTGGTGGGAAGGTCATTCTAGTCCCTTGATGTCTGGTTGAAGAATGAGGAGGCATGTGAGACAGTGTGGGCTTGAGGTATACGGTCTTTTCGTGGTTGGTCCGGCTTGAGTGGCGGTGTGCGGGAGCAATGAGATCGGCTTGGGGCGACTTGTGAAAGAACTTACGAAAGAGAGAAAGGCGGGCAAATCAACGGCGCGATACAAGGCTGGGAAGGTTGGCTTGAGATTTGAGTTTCGATGAGCCAGAGTTGTAGGAAATAGTCCGAAAAAGAAATGAAACGTACTGCAAAAAAAAAAAAAACGCGGAAGAGCTTCCAGAGAATTTATGCACTCCAAGTCGCTTTAACAAAATGAGAACTCCAGAGGCATATGAATTGCGGTGCTCGGCTGCGGTCCAGAAAGTCGCGGGTTCGATGACGGCCACGGCGGTTGCGTTCCCGTGGAGACAAACTGTCACGCGACCGCGCACAGAGCGATGGTAGTGAACGTTCAAGAACACAAGCTGGTAGAAATTTTCAAAGCCCTCTACTATATGACATGTCTCATAATCTTATCCCGGTTTTGGCCCGTAAAACCGCACACGTTATTATCATCATCTCAGAACGAGCACACGCAAGGACACCAGGAAAATAGGATACGGGGGTAAAGCAACTCTTTAGCGATCAACATTATAACGCGGAAAAAAGTTTACCGGCGTCTGTAAGCACGCACCTTCCGGACGATCAAGCCTATCATTAAATTATTACCTCAACATGTGTTGAATACAATTGATTATGAACCGCCGCGGTGGTCTAGTGGCTAGGGCACTCGGCTGATAAGCCGCAGGTCACGCAATCGAATCCCGACCGCGGCGGCAGCATTTCCGATGAAGGCGAAAATGTTGTAGGCCCGTGTGCTTACATTTAGGTGCGCGTTAAAAAAGCTCCACGTGGTCGAAATTTCGCGAGCTTTAAACTACGGCACCTCTCACAATCATGTTGTAGTTTTGGAACGTTAAACCCAAACAATTAATATTATTCGTAGATTATGAGGTCATGCGAAAATAATGTACCAAGTTAAATCATCCGCTGAGCGTATTTCAGTAAGTTCCATTACTTTCAGCTCCAAGCGAAAGATGCCCACTGAAGGCGTTACGTGGTTACAGTAGTGACTATACGCATAGGCGTGCACACGAGGGGGCGTGGCCGCCCTCGCCAGTCATCTGAGATGAGGTGAAGTATGACCCCCCCCCCCCCCCCATTGATTTAGCAGAGAGGGCGTTGCGATCAAGCTTCATCTCCCCCTGAATATGAACCCTGCGCACCCCTACGCATGCCTAGCTACCCTGTAATACACTTACTGGCTCGTAGTACTGGTCCGTCACTGTAAGCGTAACAAGTACAAAACGGTGTTACCACCGCGAGCGTATTTCGAAAAACCCGCGCCCGAGGAAGAGCCAGCAGACGAGCACACAGCTACAATACGAACGAGGAGTCGCCGACTTGAGACGACCAAATCAATACAGCTAAAGCAGAACACACAAGCGCGAAAAAGAAAAAAAAGCTCACCTTGTCATCTCTATACAACACGCGGCTGGCCATTAAGATTAACATACATCCAACGAAACGTGTTTCGAATTGGAACTCACAGAAACAAGTAGTGTGAGCGTCGGGCTAACGGGCAGGACAGAAAGCGCGAGCACGTAGAGAAAACGAGATGGATGCACGATATGCAACAAAATACGACAATACAGCGCCCTTTGACCTATTCCTCAAAGCCCTTTATTATTGCGCAAGTGATTCCCGATCATTTCTTCCTTCCTCTGCTAACATTGAACAGGTCCAAGCAGAGTGAGTAAAGAGAGAAACAAAACATACATAAACAGTTTTAATGGCCATTCAGAAGTAAAACGCTGCGCACATAAAATGCCTGGCGATTAGTACGTCCAATCTACGCACTATAGCCAACAGCGAGTATAAGTGCTGCGTACGTAGCGTCCATCAGTCACGGTAGACGCACACGCATGAAAGCGGTTGTGTTGGTGCATTCGACTTTTCATGACCCTACCGATTCCCACCGCGATATAAAAAAAACAACAACAAGGAAACGTTCAACAGATCATGATGGCGGCGCGCATTATGTAGGATTGCCCATATATATAGTACCTATCCCGATACGCTTTGCTTGTTTGCTCCCCCTTTTCAATATTCGGCGACAGTGACACGAGACACGTACACGACCAGGCGGATACATTGTACACGCTAGACTCGGTATAATCCTTCCAGGAAAGCTGTCGAAAAGTTCACAAGCAATGCTACGCCGGACTGTCAGCCAGCGTGCCAGGGCAGAACCGCCGCGAATTCCCATCGGCGGAACAAAGAACGGCGAAACAAAACAAAGACTGAGAAAATGGCAAAAAAGAGTGGTCACCATGCAGAGCAACGGATGCCCGGCTGTCGAGAGGTGATCGTATCACTCCCCTCCCCCATTTTATCCAGCAAGGAACTACCGCCAGTATAAGACAAAGAGCTGGCGGCGTGGCGCAACCCCAAACGCGAACACAGTTTTCCAACCAGTCCGCGGCTTATACATAAGAGCTAATGGGGAAGGGGGCCAGTCGGCTCCGTTTTTATCAACATTCAGGAGTAGCAAAATGCACCCGAGGTAAGAAGGGAGAAAGAAAAGTGCTGCACTGGTGCTCATTTGATAGACGAGCTCCCACCGAAGTGCGCGAGGTATGTGTCATTGAAACGGGACCACGTCTCCATAAGGACCAAACACTTGTTTCTTCACTTTCTGGCCACAAATAATAATGAATGAGTACGCGCCACAATGGTTCGCTTACCTTCTCCTCATCGCTCAATAGCCTACCATGTGACCAGTGGAAAAAAAGTAGAGGAGTCAACGAACCAACTCCATCACGAACCTCTCCATTCAAACTGCGTTTTCGCAGCGAACAATTTTGTTTCCTTTTGTTTTTCGTCTTTCCTTCTGTTCTACCTTAAGACACTGCAGAGAACTCCAATTGTGCTGGGTTCTGCGCGATGTTGGTGTACGTTAAAAAAACAACGGATAGTCGAAATTTCCGGAGTCTTCCACTATACGGCATCTCTCATATTCATACGGTGGTTTTGGGACGTAACGCCAGATTTTTTTTTTCATTTTCACTTATTAGTGCGTGTGTTGCTCAAAACAAACCAACTTTTGAAAAAAAAAGGAAAGGAAGGGGGGGGGCGGGGCAACAATGTCCCCAATCCTAGAGGGAGAACAACTTTCGGACCTGCAATCAATGCATAATTACGAAGTACTCAGCGCATTTCGCCCTCACTATCTGCATTTTCTCACTGCATGCCATGCACAAATTACTAGCCGAGACTTCGGCAACGACGTATCACGAGGTTACAAACTTTCGACGCCTATACAAAAAAGATCATTCAAACAAGACAAACAAGCGGACGGATAAAGCCACAGCGTTCTGTCCCTTGCCCCAGACGTTCTCCTCATACTCGCGGTTTACTCGATCAGTATTCTCTTTTTCTTGAGACGCAGTAAGAGCAATACACAGATTAGAAAAGCCGAAGAGCACGAAAAAAAAAAGGAAATTCAACGCGACACGGGACCACGCATACCGCACAGCGACCTTAATCATTTAGGACAATTTATACTTTTATATTTTCTCTGAAACTACCGCCAATGGAAACTGGGCAAACGCTGTGTGAACGTTTAACAAGTATATACATTATTTGCAACGTTGGTTATTACTTCCCAATGGGCACTGAAACTTCGTCGGACATCCGGATAAAGTCTGAAACGAATTAAGTCAGAACGTCCACGTCCTAAGCAGGTGTGCATGGGACATCCGAAGGATACTAATGTCGGATTAAATGTTTACATCCGTTTGGCTTTCTCCAGCGGACGCCCTCGGGACACAACAAGGACGTATATATATATATATATATATATATATATATATATATATATATATATATATATATATATATATATATATATATTGGTATTTGTTTGCTCTAAAGGCATACCAGTAGCAATAAAATATCGCATGTATATGTCTACATCAACGATTGTAGATTCACAATATATGAATCTTTTGTGGTGTTTATTACCTCTGTTGTTCATTTGTTTGTTCCGAATTGCGTTCACTGTGTACCTTGAATGGAAGTTTCAAATTTCGCGCGTTTAATTCCACGTTTCTTTTCTTTTAAAAATCAAATTATTATACGCTTTATGTATTTATGCAGTTTATATGTATTTATATTTTACTTATTTTAATGTCATAACAAAGCTTTTTTGTTAGCATTAAGAAGTTAGGATGCGCAAATGCGGTGTGCGTCGGCGCGGCCGTAACCGCCTTACTTGTTTGGACGTGTTATTCGCTGCCAGACTGACGACCGCCTGACCGCCTCATAAAGAGTTGTGTTTGAGTCGATTTCTCTCGTGTGTGAAGTGTGCTTGCGTTCTTTGTTCGTGTTTTCTGTTCTGCAAGTGCTGCTGATTACGTATATGCGCTACACTCAAGCGAGGGCGTGTGGCTTCGTATCGTGGAGCACTCGCCAGGTATGTACCACATTGATGCTGTCGACGCTCTGTTACCACCGCGTTCGCCACGTTTTTCGTACCATGTGCATGATAAGTGAGCTTTTGTGTACGTGGCGAGCCCGTTTGTCTGTAGCATTTATTCAGGGTAAAGATTAGGTTGTGCGAATCAAGCATGGACGAGTTTTTCTTTTGCATGGAGTGTGAAGCAGGGAGCGCATGCACACGCAGCGGGAATTTGGCGGCAGATTTGAGCTGAGTTGGGGTGGCGCTCGTCTCTGTCGGCAGTGGTGTTGGAGGGGGGGCCCTGGTCACGAGTGACCACTATTGTTTAATAATTCTGGGGCGTTTGTTAGCTGTAGGCGTTGATCATGGCTAGGGCGCGTAAGCCCGTCATATGTATTGTGCGCTATTGAAATGAACGCGTCTATGGCAGTTTGATAAGCTGTACGTTCCATTTTAAACAGCTACAGTATTGTTATCTGTTATGACTACTATCAGAGAAGCTTTTTTCCTTGCGAGTAACCGAATGTATGCCGACGTGTGCATCCGCGCCGGCACACATCTTTATAAACTACGAACATACGCGGGTCGATGCGTGTTCGTGTGCAGCGTGTTGCATCGTCTTAGGTATATGGCTCGCAAAGGTTGCACTTACGCTTGGGTCTTCATGCAGCTCGTTTAGTAAAAATCGAACTTGCGGTACACACCTGAAACATAGATTATCTGATGCGGCCGCAACCGGTGCATTTCAAGCCATTCGTTAAACGTGAACTGCATTTTCGAACGAATATTTCATGGCTAAATGCGACCGCATCGCTATACCTTACTGTGCGTGCAGCAATTCGGTCATTAGTCCAAGCATTCGAGCACCATCAATTTTACTCTGCTTGCTTCCATTATGCTTGGATTTCGTTATTTTGTTTAGTTTATTAACTATTGTATGCATCTCGCCCAAGCTTGGTGTTGAAACCTTGCTAAACGTATTTCCACTTTTTTTTTTTCATTAGACAGCCGGTTATGCTTATGTGAGGGGTACGGCATTTTTAGGCAGCCAAAATTATTGAAACTAATGGCCATAGTTTAGCCGCACACAATAATAATTTATTGACATTAATTTCTGACATTAGTGATATAATCGTTCCAATGTGAGCAGCCTAAACACAGCTACATTAGTTGCATTTGAAATCAAACTCATATTTTAATTTTATATGTTACCTGCAATGGATACTTGATGAAAGTGCATATACCATCATGTGTGTGTTGTGGTATCATTGAATTTACATGTCAACGCACTATGCACGAGCGCAATTCAAGCCTAGTTTTCACACACCTGCGATGTGGAAATTTCATACTATTTCATAAGGCTGCAACGGTGTTCGCCAAGAACACCAAGAAAGTTTTTCTTGTAACATCTCCAGTTTGTGTACATCCTGCTAGTTTAAGACACACTGTTCCAAATCATTCTAAATAGAGTTAAAAAATTCAGTTTTGCCAAGAGATTCATGTCGCTAAATTGTTTTTTCTGTGTTTCCATCGCAGCCTATGCATGCTCCTTGTGCAAACTGGGTGTGAAAGAATTCCAGACAAGCCTGTCATCAATGGTAGCTCGTGGAAAAGTTGGCTGCAGATGTACAGCAGCTGCGCATGGCTTCTGTTTCCTGTGGAAAGGAAACTTCACTGAGCCACCTGGTTGCTTTATTCAAGTAGCTCGCATGCTTAGGATGTTCGAAATTAAGCCATTTGTTTTCCTTTAAAAAAATTAAGTGCTGTAAGTTATGTGTGTAAAAGCCACCTTTGAAGTTAGCTATGTGTTCAGGGGGACAGAGTGTGCAACAATACTGATCAGTATCAGCCATGCCGTTGAATAAGATGCAATATTCAACTTATTAAGGACTGCAGCAGGCCCCCATACATATGTTAAAAATTTGAGCCAGTCGCATTTCTACATAGGTCCGAAGAATTCTTGCATGCTTGTGCTTAGATATCCTGCAAGAAAGTTTAGTTGCGGCTTGCATCATTTATGCATGCAGGACAGTGAGCACTAGCACACAGCTACTACTCCTTGATGGGCCGCATATAATCTGACCATGGGTCGAAGCCATAGGCAAACATTAAAATGGTTACCCTTCTAATACGCCCCGCCTTGGTGGTCTAGTGGCTAAGGTACTCGGCTGCTGACCCGCAGGTCGCAGGACCAAATTCCGGCTGTGGCGGCTGCATTTCCGATGGAGGCGGAAATATTGTAGGCCCGTGTACTCAGATTTGGGTGCACGTTAAAGAACCCCAGGTGGTCGAAATTTCGGAGCCCTCCACTACGGCGTCTCTCATAATCATACGGTGGTTTTGGGACGTTAAACCCCACAAATCAATCAATCAATCAACCCTTTTACTACCAGCTTGTGATAGCTAGCAGTGACTGCTCGTCCCACCAGGTAGTAACATTTTGCTGATCCTCACTGCCTTGCATGTGTAATCATGGAAAGCACAATTTGACTTCGGAGCGGGATATATCGGAGCATAGACATGCTCGAAGAATTTTTTCAATTGGGATTGTGTAGAAACACAACTGCCACAAACTTTTTTATGCAAGCATACCTACTTATTGTAGCCACCAAAATTTAGTTATATTTAGTTTATTAGGCAGCTGACAGCATTATTGTCTTACTTCGTGTCCCCCTGGACACATAACTGATCTAAAAAGGTGGTTTTCTATTCTTAGGGCTGAATTTTATTGCAAGCACAAAGCAAATTTTCGAATGTGTCAGCGCTGCTTCTTAAGTTTTTTACAGCATATGTGTTTAATCTACTTAGTAAGGTGCCCTCAAGACCTGTACATCATGTTTTTATTTTTGTGTCATGTGCAGTTAGTCACTACTAAATTTGAACGTTTTTACATTGTGATAAGGCTGTAGTAGATCAATCATTTTATTTTCATTCTAATATTGACTAATTTCATTTTAACATGTTTTTGTCACCTTAGTTCATTGTCTTCTGAAATTAATGCCATAGGTGCAATCAAGTGATTTCCTACAGTCATACCTAATCATACCTAACTTTGCCAATGCATATAAACATGATCTTTTATATGAATAAATAAATGTGAAAAGCTGCGGAACGATACAAGTCTCACTATAGTTGGAAAGTTCTCATTGGAAGTGGTGTAATAACTCCACCAGATATCCATTGGCTAAATCATCGACCATTAATGGACACATAGTGGGTCGTTCATTTTCATTTACAATGATTCATTGGTGCAGCTGGTCATGTAGATAGAAGAGGTGTGGTGCAAACACAAACACGGGAACAAATAAAACACAAATTGTGTTTGTCATGCGTCGTTGCCGTATGAAAGTAAACGAGACAAGACAAACACCATTTGTGTTTTGTTTGTTCTTGTGTTTGCACCGAACCTCCTCCATCATATTTGACCAGCTGCACCACTCAAGCATTATAAATAAAAATAATTGGTCGACTAGGTGTCCACTAATAGTCTGTGATTTACCCGATGCTTATTTGGTGGATATTGGGTATAGAAAACAATAATACAATAAAACGGCCTATATGTCCTTTGAACATCCGCATATTCGGCCTGGACACCCGCAGGACTTCCGCTGGATCGTCAATTAGTATGCACCTTAGAGTCCTGCGGACGTCCGCTGGACGCCGATGGGCGATTTGCGGACGACCAGTGGACGACCGAGACATCCGGAAGCGGTTGTCCAGTGGACGTCCATCGGTGTTTGAATGCCCGTTGGGTTTTCGCCGTCATTGTGCTTAAATTCGCTTACACTTGCCCCCTCGTTCGAAAACTTTTGATTAGGCATAAAAAAACAAAACAAAAGCATTAAAATTTTGCTCTTGTATTATAGAGACAAAGAAAAAGAAAGAAAAGCAAGTAAACACGAGCCTTCATGCAAGCGACAGCTGTTACCACATTACACACAAACACGAAAGCGTTCGGCTGTTGCTCCTGCTGTGCGTTAATCCAGGAGCGTCTAAACAATTAGCGAAATGACGGATGCGCGTTGCAAGCGTTCGCCAGGCCGACGCCCGACACGTTTATAAAAGGGGTCGTATTTGAGCCCGCGATTGTAATGGCAAATTATGCCAGAAAGTTGGAACGAAGCCACCCACCCAAATCTCACGTTGCCGCCGATTATACGGCAGCCTCACTCGCCAGCTTATAGCATTCCAAGTTCGTTACACTTTTCTCGTTCTCCCACAGCCTTCCCGCATGCATAACCACGTGCTCCGTGGTGCTCCCCACGACGCCAGAAGGGCCTTTCTCTAGGCCAGGTATATATCTTCTTCGATAGCACTTTGCGTGGAACGATAATGACCAGCAACGTGGTATGAATACCGGCTATAGGAAAACCATTCAACGTAAAAGGCGGCTGTTTCGGCAGTTCTGCCTATGCAATGAAAGTACCCCACTAATGACTCTGCCGTGCGCATATACTGCACAGAAACTGTGAAAAACGAAGGGACTTAACAACACGCAGAACGATGTCATTAAGATGCATCGTGCTCAAGAATATGTGCACGAATTATTATTATTATTATTATTATTATTATTATTATTATTATTATTATTATTATCTTTTTATGCAGACCAGCTCAAAACAGCGACTAATCCAAGCACTGCATGATGGCAAACTGTGGGCGCAGAGCTTATTTCACTTACCGCACGCACGCTAAAAAATATATAGCTGTGCAGCAAGAAAAAACTAAATAAAACGCCAGCGAATAAATGAAAAAGAGAATTACTTCGCTAAGTGTAAAAAACGTGCGACACGATAGAAAACAATTTTTTTTTTTAGAGTGGTAAGAGGCCATGCCTCCTTTCCTGCTTCAAAGCTATATGTCATTATGAAAAATATTTCTTCCGAGTATAGCACTGTATCGAAATGCAGCTTGGACTCTCGATTATTCGTACAGCCTCAATTTGAACACGGCCGCATAGCCACATGCCGCAAGAATTGAAATGACTGTTCTGGCGAGCACATTCGTTCAAAATTGAGGGAAACGTTGAACTTCGAAGAAATTAGATGAAAAAGACGCACAGTTCCGCCACGTGTGCATTTCATTTCGCATAATTATTACAGGTAATAGCTTTCTCGATCGTTTTGTTCTTGATTTTTTTTTCACGTGTAATGCAATAACATATACTTGCCGACAACGATTGCGTCTTAGGCATTTTTTCCAGTAATACGCTCAGTATGAACAATAAAAAAAAACTGTTCAACGCCCACAAGCATAACAAAAATATCTGAAGCCAGGTTTGTTATTGGTGTTACAACCGGCCCTGGGGAGCCAAGCAGGGAGAGTTTGGGGGAGAACCGGTTCTTGACCTGACGGTGTCGTCCACCCCCACCTCCCCATTCGGGTTCCTCCTCGCCGGGAGAGCTACGGGGTCTGCTGTGCGTTCGTGACCATATTTGGTAACATTTTGGGGCGCCGGGACCATATATGGTGTTGGGTTGTGCCACTCCTTGTGTTGTGAGAGGTGTTTTCCCCTCCCTCGTGGCCGAGGTGCCGGCGACACCGTATTGGCTGACGATGCGGACAAGGCGCCCAGTGTCAACAACGTGGCGCTATAAAATGCCGAAGACGTTTTGTATCACACGCACTCTTCTCTCGTTGGGTCAGTTGACCACTTCTCCACATGTAAATAAATCTCTGTTGTTCGTTCGGGCGCTTCTTCTCGCTGAATTGTTGGACGATGGATCCTGCGACGGGGCCAGCTACCGAAAACGAGACCGGCAGGACCCGGAGTCACAACAACTGGATGGCAGCGGCGGGATGCTGATAACCCCGAAAGCGACCACTGGACGGAGTGAGCCTGAAGTTCAACAACGGGACGATAGGAGAAGGATTACAAGAGCTCATCGACTTCCAGAGGGAATCGAACGGCACTTCTGAGAGAAGCACGACGCCGGAGACATGACTGCGAACTGGGTGAGTGCCGGCTTTCTCTGTTAAATTTTACCAGGCATTTACTCTATGTGTTAAGTAAAAGCTGGTAGAGAGGGGCTGTCTTGGTCAGTGGGTTAACAAATAACTTGCGTCAGGCAGAAATTGTGTGATAGCTTGGTTAAGCTCTTTCTGTCAGTGGCGTCAAGGTTAACAGTGACAGGGCAGGATTCCGTGTAAGAGCTTTTGAAGCTTTATTTGTAGACTAAGTTAACGGAAAACTTGAGGCAAGGCAGGTATCTAGAGCTGTCGTTGCCGTCAAGGTTAATTAGTTGCAGGACAGGAATCTTTGTGGAACAGAGACAGCGGTACTGGAGGCAGCCATGAATCTGAAATCCCTGCGAAAGTCCATGTTGTTGCTTCTTGCAAGGAAGTTGAATCTGGAGGTGTCGGACTCTCAAAGAAAGCCAGAGCTGATAGAGGCGATTCTCGCATTGGGGGCGGAGGATGACGAGCTGTCAGAATGTGTCGAGGAGATTCAGGAGAGGCAAGCGGCAGAGGCCGAAAGAAAGGCGGCCGCGGCCGAGGCCGAAAGGAAAGCGGCAGAAGCCGAGGCAGATAAGATGCGAAAGCACGAGCTTGAAATGAAGCGCCTCGAGCTAGAGATTAGCCATAATAGTAGAACAGGAGGCAGCGAGGCATCCGGTACCGCAGAGCGGGTCAGGTTCAAAATGACGGACCTAATGAGATCGTACAAGCTAGGGGAGGACATTGGACTGTTTCTCGTCAACTTTGAGAGAACTTGTGAAAGGCAAGGTTTCAGCCAGGATACGTGGCCTCAACGCTTGTTGTCCCTACTTCCGGGGGAGGCCTCAGAAGTAATCGCGCGCCTCACGAAAGAGGAGGCTGACGAGTACAGTGAGGTAAAGTCGAGCCTTCTCAAGAAATACAGGTTGTCAGCGGAAGGTTTCAGACAAAAATTTCGCAACGCCGTAAAAGAGAGCAATGATTCATACCCGGAGTTTGCTTACAAGTTAATGGCCAACATGGGGGAGTGGCTGAAAGAGGCAAAGGCGTATGGGAATCATAACAAGGTGCTCGAGTGTATCGGTCTGGAACAATTCTATCAAAGGTTACCAGGAAAGGTGAGGTTCTGGGTTCAGGATAGACCAGACGTGAACACCGTAACAAAAGCCGCAGAGCTCGCTGAAGAATTCGTTACGCGCCGCGCCCTCGGGGCAAACAGCGAGCCTAAAAGGGAAAAATTCCTACGGCCGAATAAGGCGCCGTTTAGAAAACAACCGACAAGTCTCGCACAAAAGGGTGAGGAGAACAATTTATCTAACCATGGGGCGTCGGCAGAGGCAAGCAAAAGGAAATTTGAGGCGAGAAAACCGGCTGCTTGTTTCAATTGCCACGAAACAGGGCACTTCGCGAAAGACTGCCCGAAAGAAAAGGTGGCCTTTTTATCTATAAATGAAGCCGACGAGAACATGAAGTTGTTAGAGCCCTATATGTACGACCTTACCGTGAACGGCAAGCAGTGTCGGGTTCTTAGAGACTCCGCAGCCACTATGGACGTAGTTCATCCGTCTTTTGTTCAGTCCGGACAGTATTCAGGAGACTGTGCCTGGATTAGACAAGCCGTAGAAGCAAACAGTCAGTGCCTTCCCGTAGCTAATATTGTCCTTAAAGGCGCATTTGGAACGTTGGAAACGGAAGCCGCGGTATCGCCATATCTACCCCCTCAGTATCCTTACTTATTTTCAAATAAGTCAGATCAAATGCTGAAGGAGAAAGGTCTAACGTTGGGAGAAGGCATAGTGCAGGCACTGACTAGATCAAAGGCACGTGCGCTGGCTGCGAGAGCAACATTCACTGAGGCAAACAAGCCTCAAATCGACAACGGGCCTGGTTGCGAGTTGGACACCACGGAAACAAATCGACTTGTGCGAGAACAGGCTGCAGAAGCCGTAGTCGCAGAGGCAACCATTCCTAAAGGCGACGTTGAACCTCCTCCCGAATTGGAAGGGGTCAATTACGTCTCGTTGACCGAGCAAATAGAGAATGCCATTGCTCCCAAGCCGATTCCTGGTAGTACAGAGGATAGCACAGAGGGTGACACATTCCAGGTACTAGGAACTACAAAAGAGTTGTGTGTCATGCCAACTTCGGATAATTTCAGTCGGCTGCTGCAGGTGAGCCCCGCTTCATTAATAACCGAACAAAAGGGTGACCCAACGCTTAAGCAATTCCAGGACAGTTCGAAAGAGGGAATCGCCAAACGAAATGTGAGATTCCAAGAGAGGAGCGGCATACTCTATCGAAAATATCTAGATAGGCGAGGAGTAGAATTTGACCAGGTAGTCGTACCTCAGGCGTATCGTCAGGATTTGCTTAGTTTGGTGCATGGAGAATCATGGTCAGGCCACTTAGGCGTAAAGAAGACGAAAAATCGTCTCTTACAGGAATACTACTGGCCTGGATGCTTTAAAGATGTAGAGAGGTTTGTAAAATCTTGCGATGTGTGTCAGCGAGTGGGTAAGCCGGGAGATAAGGCGAAATTTCCAATGAAGCTGGTACCCGTAATCACGGAACCCTTTCGTCGGTTGGTAATTAACACAGTAGGTCCTTTGCCCAAGACAACTTCAGGCTACCGTCACATCCTGACCTTAATCTGCCCAGCTACTAAATTTCCAGAGGCGGTCCCGCTAAAAGAGCTAAGTTCCGTCGAAGTAGTGAACGCACTTCTGTCCGTGTTTGCCCGGGTAGGCTTTCCTGCCGAGATACAATCAGACCAGGGCACCATTTTCACGAGTGCCTTAACGACCACCTTTCTAGAGCGGTGTGGCGTGAAATTATTGCATAGTTCAGTCTACCATCCGCAGTCGAACTCGATAGAAAAGCTTCACTCCGTGATGAAGCGAGTGTTAAGAGCCTTATGTTTTGAACGGAAAACTGACTGGGAAATGTGCTTACCTGCAACGATGTTTGCACTAAGAACTGCACCACATGAGACAACAGGGTTTACGCCAGCGGAACTTGTTTACGGCCGCAGACTGCGGTCTCCTCTTCGTATGCTGAGAGAGTCGTGGGAAGGTCAGGGTGATGATCCTGTAGTAGTGGAATATGTCCTCACCTTATTGGATCGTCTAACAACAGCCCAAGAACTGACCGAGAGTGCGATGACCAAAGCAGAGCGGAAGGCTAAGCTTTACTACGATCGGACCACTAAAGCACGACACTTTGCTGTAGGAGACAGGGTCATGTTGTTGAGGCCCTCCCAAAAGAATAAGCTTGAAGTGCAATGGGTCGGCCCGGCCGAAATTACTCGAAAATTGTCTGACACCAACTATGTGGTAAAATTACCAGGAAGTCGTAAGGCACACCAGGTGTATCATAGCAACTTACTCAAACCCTACAAAGAGAGGGAAGCCATCGTGAACATGACTTTAAATGTTCCGGAAGAGGTTCCGGCAGAAATCCCTGAATTAGCTCCCGAATCGGACGAAGTCCCGATCGAGAAAAAAGTTGAGGATTTAGTATCAAAGTCACAACTAACAACGAAGCAGAATCAGGAATTGCGTGGTCTTTTGACCGAGTTTCAGGACAGATTTGTAAGCGAGCCAGGCCGGACATCCGTCCTCACTCATGACATAGAGCTTACCTCGTCGGAACCGGTAAGATCTAAGACGTATCGGGTGTCACCTCGCCGGCTTGAGCTAATAAAAGTAGAGGTTAACAGGATGCTGGAATTGGGTGTGATTGAGCCGTGTGAAAGTGATTACACTTCCCCGTTAATTCTCGTGGAGGTACCCGGCAAAGATCCGCGTCCTTGCGTAGACTATCGTAAGTTAAACCTCATCACCAAGGATCAGACATACCCAATTCCCCACATTGAGGAACGCGTCGAGAGGGTAAGCAGCGCGCAATTTATCTCAACGCTAGACCTAGTGAGAGGTTACTGGCAGGTGCCGCTCACCGAGAGGGCGAGCCGGTATGCTGCATTTATTTCACCATTGGGGACATTCCGCCCTAAAGTGTTGAGTTTCGGCCTAAAGAACGCGCCTTACTGTTTTTCCAACTTAATGGATAAGGTTTTGCGTGGTCAAGAGGACTTCGCATTGCCTTACTTGGACGACGTCGCCGTGTTTTCCTCGTCCTGGCCAGAACACTTGACGCATTTGAGAGCAGTACTGACACGCCTACGCGCCTACGCGAAGCAGGTTTAACGGTAAAGGCGCCCAAGTGTCAGCTAGCACAAGCAGAGGTACTCTTATCTCGGGCATTTTATCGGTCGAGGGCATCGCCGTCCCTCTGAAATGAAAGTGGCAGCTATCCGAGACTTTCCCCAGCCCCGAACGAAAACCAATATTCGGGCTTTTCTTGGAATAGCTGGTTACTATCGTAAGTACATCCCTAGATATTCCGACATTGCCAGCACTCTTACTGACGCGTTGCGCAAGACCGAGCCCCAAATGGTCGACTGGGATGAGGAGAAAGAAAAGGCTTTCCGCGTTTTGAAAGCGGCCTTGTCGAGCCAACCTTTGCTTAGTTCACCGGACTACTCGAGGCCTTTCATAGTACAATGCGACGCTAGTGATAGAGGCATGGGGGCAGTTCTTAGTCAAAGGGATGAGGGGGATCAAGAGCATCCCGTCCTATATGTTAGCCGGAAACTCACCCTTCGCGAGCAGGTTTACAGCGCTAGCGAAAAGGAATGTGCGTGCTTGGTTTGGGCAGTCCAGAAACTGGCTTGTTATATTGCCGGAAGCAAGTTCATTGTGGAAGCGGACCACTGTCCTCTCACCTGGCTACAGACCATGTCCTCTAAGAACGGCCGCCTGCTGCGTTGGAGCCTCGTTTTGCAACAATATACGTTTGAAATACGCTACAAAAGGGGTGTACTCCATGGCAACGCTGATGGCTTAAGTCGATGCCCCTGACGCGAGAGGATGTCTCGAGAACTCTGGCATTTTTTTTCCTGACCTAGACAAGAGCTAGTGATTGTTTTTTTACTCTTTTAGGTGTACTTGTTTGAAAACGTTGAAGACACGGCTATCCAGGGTTTCGGGTTCGGTGTGCTTCCAGTGTTGTTGTTTTGTGTCACCTTAAAGTGTGAGTAACATTTTGAATAAATTGTGTATTTCCTTTAATATCAGTTAAAGGGGAAAATTGCCTGGTGGAGTTTGGCGGAATTGTCCGGCGCTCACCGGCTGAGTAGTTGTGTTTTCATGTGCGTATGTGACGTCTGTTGAGCCCTCAATGAAGCAGGTGTTGCCCTCTACTTCATCAAAGACGGTCGTCACCAAACCGACTGCCGGCGCTGATCTCTCCGGACAGTGGCTGCAAACCTCAGCCCATCGAGATCTTCACCCCCCCCCCGCGCGAGAGACTGTTACGACCGGCCCTGGGGAGCCAAGCAGGGAGAGTTTGGGGGAGAACCGGTTCTTGACCTGACGGTGTCGTCCACCCCCACCTCCCCATTCGGGTTCCTCCTCGCCGGGAGAGCTACGGGGTCTGCTGTGCGTTCGTGACCATATTTGGTAACATTTTGGGGCGCCGGGACCATATATGGACCTCGTGTTGGGTTGTGCCACTCCTTGTGTTGTGAGAGGTGTTTTCCCCTCCCTCGTGGCCGAGGTGCCGGCGACCCCGTATTGGCTGACGATGCGGACAAGGCGCCCAGTGTCAACAACGTGGCGCTATAAAATGCCGAAGACGTTTTGTATCACACGCACTCTTCTCTCGTTGGGTCAGTTGACCACTTCTCCACATGTAAATAAATCTCTGTTGTTCGTTCGGGCGCTTCTTCTCGCTGAATTGTTGGACGATGGATCCTGCGACGGGGCCAGCTACCGAAAACGAGACCGGCAGGACCCGGAGTCACAACATTGGGTATTTTTGATGGAAAGGGTGATTTCTCACCCACTTAAATTCATATGTATTTTGGTGACAATCATTACACAAGAGTTAAGAAACCACGGTTAACTTACCTTGGCTTCATTGTCTGTCAGTTTCATTATTTGCGTATATATAGAGGATTCAAGCCCCTCAGACAATTATTTTTCCTTGACACAGTACGTAAAACGAACACGGTTCTTTCGATTCCACTTTTTTTTTTTTTGGTAATAACTCAGGCAGTGCGAAGAACGGGCAGACAAGATAAAGCACACAGAGCTGTCTTCCCAGTTGTTAATCACAAAAAAAAAAAACTACATTGTTCGTTTTTGTCACTTTATTAAATGCACACGCGACCATCTCTTTTTCTTTCTCTGCACTACGAGGCTGATAGCGGAGATGCTAATGGCGGGTGGAGAGACAGAATGATCAAACGTGACACTTCTGCCTAATGTGACGGTCCCCGGCGAAAGTCAACCCTCTTTTTCTGCAGCATCACAACAGCGCAATATTGCTTGACAATAGGCGTAATAGATTCAATGGAGTTTCGACAAATGCGAGATAATAAAAATACTACGATTAAACGAACTGCATAACACACGCCAATCATCCGTATTATAAATGCGTTGCCGACGCCACCGTACGCAGTCTGACGCGCCGAGCAGATTACGCTGGGCAACTGCATAAACTCTCTCTCTCTCTCACACACACACACACACACACACACACACACACACACACACACACACACACACACACACGCACACACACACACACACACACACACACACTACCTAAAGAAATAATGACTAACCAAGCAAACGGTACAACCTCCGAGAAGTTCTTGCCACACGTGCCCCGCCGCGGTGGTCTAGTGGCTAAGGTACTCGGCTGCTGACCCGCAGGTCACGGGTTCGAATCCCGGCTGCGGCGGCTGCATTTCCGATGGAGGTGAAAATGCTGTAGGCCCGTGTGCTCAGATTTGGGTGCACGTTAAAGAACCCCAGGTGGTCGACATTTCCGGAGCCCTCCACTACGGCGTCTCTCATGATCAAATGGTGGTTTTGGGACGTTAAACCCCACATATCAATCAATCAATCCTTGCCACACGTGGGACCGAGAGGTCACACGGACAATGCGCACAGACAGCGCATACTGCGACTCCCGAAAAAAAGGAGCTGCTGCTGATGCGAGCACGGTTGACACCATACAGAATTAGTGGAAACATATTATAAATAAAAAATAAAATAGAAGGCCCTCTATACGGTCCCGTTCCTTCTCGTATCGACAAGAGCTGCGAACGGAGCCGCTCGGCGAGCGCACGAGAGCGCAAGAAAAACAGCCGGGAGACGCATCGAGGACGAAGCAGCCGCTAATCGAATTGAAGTTCCCCGAGCGACTTCAGTTACACCGGCGGCGCCACGCGTATATACACGGCGAGCGGGCTTCCAGCCGCGCAGTGTGTGTCCCGCACCTCTGCAGTGTTAAAGCGTCGGCACTCTGTCGGCATATACGAGAGCTTGTAAGACGTGCTTTTGTTTATCCATGGCGATTTGATTTTAGCGTGACATCTCTAAACAGCTCGTTTCGCAGAAATTCCGCCGTCGGTGTCATTGGTTGTGAGCGAAAAATCATCTTATGCGTGACCGAAAAATCGAAAAGGATGCAAATAAAATAAACGATAAAAAAATCCTGAGTCAGAGTGGAGAGCGAACCAGAGTCCTTTGCGTGGCAAGCGGATGTTCGACCACATGACCACGCGTGTGATTGTGAAAACAGTGAAAAGAACTTCCTCTGCGTGCTTTAAAGCTGTTTCAAAGACTTCCTCCTTTAAGATGCTTTAAAAACACAGATACCCTGCATACATGCTTCACAATGCAACATGAAATATTGCTGTAGTAGTGCGTGATACAAGCGCCCATCGTCAGTGGGCGTCAGAAATTGTTATCATAATTGCTTCGTGGTTTAAAGCCGGTCACCCACTACGAAAGGTGCGCACGATACTGCGCTATTCACTTAAGGCCACGTAGTGGGTGCATAGCAAGTTCGAGAAGGTTCCTTGCACAAAGTGTTTGAAGTATAGGCACTATCGTTATCACATCAACCACTAAGGGCGAAGCTTTAGGGTCCCCTAATTTTTGTTCACCACCTTAATCTATATGCACGGTAAAAAGAAACAATGCCACAGAGAAGACACACACACGCCTTCTAGCTGTTTCTGGCGCGCTTTCAGAGTTCCTAAAAGTAAACTACAAAGAAACGCAGATTACCAGTTGACCATCTGAATATGTAACCCAATTCCACTTCTCGAGCTGAAGTTACTCGACAGACGCTGACATATGTATATTCGCCAGCCATTTGAAGGAAGATAATAAATTTTCATCTAATGACAGCACGGCATGTATATAAAAATTAACCAATTGTAGTCAGTCACCTTGAGAGTTTACGCACTCAGAACGAATTCCGAGGGTGGAACCATTAGTTGCCAGGCAATCGTCCCCAAAGTGCACGATAAAATGCACTGCAGTGTTCCAGTAATTTATTTGAGCACAAGGTAGGAGAAAAAGATTGAGTGAAAAAGGAGCGTTTTCTTACATTACGTTTGACAGTGAATGTGCACGTTTCGAAATTCGTACTAACTGGAGTGAGTTTGTGCAATCACTGCCTTACAACAGTTCACAGAGAAATATGTATTTGCAGTAAAGCATTTAGAACAAATAAATAAATTATTAATGATATGTGGGGCTTAACGTCCCAAAACCAACATATGATTATGAGAGACGCCATAGTGGAGAGCTCCAGAAATTTCAACCCCCTGGGGTTCTTCAGCGTGCACCCAAATCTGAGCACACGGGCCTACAACATTTCCGCCTCCATCGGAAATGCAGCCGCCGCAGCCGGGATTCAATTCCGAAACCTGCGAGTCAGCAGCCGAGTACCTTAGCCACTACACCACCGGGGCGGGGCGACCACAAATAAATCAAAAAGACCTTACCTGATTACTTCCTTATGCATTCTTCTGAAGACAAGAAGGCGAAAGCCTTTTATTTTTCCTTCTTCGTCGATGTACAGTCAAACCCACACATATCTAACTCACGAAAAAAAATCAATGTATTGTATAATTCCATAGAACACTATTGAAGAATCTCGCGTACTTTCTATGCAATTTTCCCGGCAGAGGTCAGCTTCACGGCACTACCTAAAAACAATGCAAAGAAGGTGCTTTCACGAAGACACCGAGAGATATTTCTCACTCTAATCTCCGCGGTTTATAGGTCGGGGTTTATATTCAAGGGCGAGTTATACGCAAGAGAATACGGTATGAATGTAAACAGCGCTTCAACATCTCCATACGCAGGTGCGCGTAATTGTCTGTTGCCGGAAGACGATATCGCCAGTCTCTGCCTCAATGTTGGCCTTGTCCTTTTCTATATCGCACTCGGCGTGCTTCTTGGGAGGCTGTACATAGCGATATCAGGCCTTTTTTTCTCTGCGTCCTACTGCGTTGATTAACAGCAGCCTTGCGGAGCCGGGTTCTTCCGTTTTACGGCGACCACTCACTGGGCGCGACAACGACAAATCACGGGAGAAAGCCCGCGATGGCAAGCAGTAGTTCATGCTCGCTTTTTGCGACACCCTCCTAACTACACCCATTCACTCTCCCTAATACATGCGGCAAAGGCATCTTGCGTACAGAAAAGCCAAGTTATTGGGAGAGAAAGCCAACTTTCTGGGGGCGTTTCGCAGTGCTCGATGTTCGGTATATCCCGAGCTCCGGCTATATTTTTGTTCCATGTTACCGCAAATGTTCTTACGCGTTGACGTTAAAGCATCGCCGTGTTCGGAAATATGTTTCGGCATAACGGTTTGATATGAAGGATAATTCGATTGTTCCGAATTCCCAATAGTCGAGGTTGGCTGCATCACTCCACTCTCTCTTTCTCTTTCACCCCCTCTCCCGACAGCTTTCTGCACCTCGTATGGTTTTTGCTTTGCCTTCATGATTGACAAACTTTAAGCCACACCACGTTGTCATGTGAACACGTCATCACGTGACGGAACGTCGTGTGAGATCACGTCGTATGACGTCATGTGGTGACGCAGTAATGTTTTTTTTTTTCATTAAGTGCGTTGACACCACCACAGGTCGAATTGCGCGTCTAATAAGACATTTCAGCCTCTCGCCTAAATATAGATTACCCTATTATGTGTTTTGACTGTCAGCGTAAGAGCAATGCCGCTGTTAAAGCCCGATAATCAGATCGCGCTATATGTGACAGGTGACTTTTTTTTTTTCAAGAATATTTATCACCTTGTTAAGGAAAGAGAGGCAAGAGGGCGGCTACGAGCCTGTGCCGAGGTCGCAGCTTTTATTCGGGACGCAGGCACAGTCGCCACTACAGCGTCCAGCCAGGCCAGGAGCTCAGCCGTTCTCCAATTCCTAGTGGCTCGCGCCACATGAGACACGCGGCTCGCTTCTTTTTTTGGCGCAGCCAGCTGGCCAAATCTAGCGTGGTGCTACAACCTTAACAAAAAAGTGACATATACCACCCATTTCCTCGTTCGGAACGCGCAACAACATGCATGAAGTAGCTCGCATCTACATCGATCGTTTTGAGCAGTTAAGGGATCAAGCGGCGCAGAACGAAATGAAACGCATACAAAAAGCGATGGATCATTCGTATATATATATATATATATATATATATATATATATATATATATATATATATATATATATATATATATATATATATATATATATATATATATATATATATTGAATCGAACGGCAAAGTATAGTTTACAACGACATTTTCTGAAGTCAATATTTCACGAAGTGAACTAATTGGCTGTTGAGATTCTTAATTGAGATGCCGGGCACTGCTGCACGAAGATTGGTCAGTGAAACAAGCAAAATAAAATCAAAAATATAACTATTCATCTGGCATACGGTTACATTATTAACAAGCAAAGCATAAAGTGGTGAATCATACCGCTCATGCGCTCAACATGCTTTTTTTTTCGTTACCTGTGTATTACCATCTTCGAAGCTGAAACTGTAATAAAGCATAGTGCATTGATGCATTTCCTTGTCCAAAGCGACGGAGCAGCAGAAACTATACACGTCAAGGCAACGGAAAAATAAAAAAAAAATAAATAGGCTCCCAGCACTCATTAGGTTACAAAGTCCCATGATCCAATTTTATTACGACCGAGGCGCGATGTAGAGAATGAAGCGGGGTGAACAAAAACGACAGAGGCGAAACAACAAATAAAACGAACAAATAATGAAGGTACCAGTGACAGCTATAGGAGTAATCTGCCGCTGTTAGGACCAGCGACTTAGGAAGACCGGAGTTCGAGCGACGTACGAGCTGAGCCGCAATGATGAACGCATAATGCACGGGGGAAATTGTCCCATTCCGCATTTTAATTTCTCCTTTCCGGCAATACGAAAGACACGCCTCTCTTTGTCCGTGCAGTTAACGAGCAGGCTCAGAATCCGCGCGGTGAAGCTTAAAGGACTGCTGACGCGACATCTCCAACTGCTTTTTTGTGTGTGTGCGTGTGTGTGCTGAATTAAGGCCCAAACCTTATATGGCTTAGGAGGAAAAGTGAAATACGTCACAGCACCAATGATAAACGTTGTACAATCACATTGCCAAATTCGTAAATGTTAGCTCCTTCCATCTTACGCGCCAAATTAGCGGTCTCAGAATGAGGCCCGCCGTGCCACGGAATCGGACTCAGGATTAACCTTGATCACATAGAATTTTTCAGCAGGTGCCCAAATATGAACGACCGACGCGTTGGTCCGTTGTACAAATGGAAATGGGGCCACCATGGTCGGGAATCGAACCCGCAACTCCGCTCTTACCAAAGAGTATGCGTGTGTGTGTGTGTGTGTGTGCGTGTGCGTGTGCGTGTGCGTGTGCGTGTGCGTGTGTGTGTGTGTGTGTGTGTGTGTGTCTGCGCGCGCGAACATGCTTTGTTGATTACTCGGCGCAAGTGAGCAGCCGCACAACGTGGGGTCCCTGCACGCGCGATTGGCTATACATATGGCTCAGTTCAGCTTGTGGTTCATTTGCCACTAAATACCTATTCTATGTGTGTCAGCAGCTCTATAGGCCCCGTCAACATATATGCTGAGGTGCTCGCAGGGACGTCACTGCAAGCGCCCCAGTATATATGTCGACGGAGCCTATAGAGCTGCTTGCAAACACGGAATAGGTCCATAATAGGCCGCAAACGCTGACCTGACCAGCGGAAGAGCGCGCGACCGGGAACTATCTGAATTTCGCGTACGCATACGATAGAGACGCGATACGTAGAGTTACACAAAGCAGAGCAGAGGCACCAGCTGGCAATCGGCGCCTCCCGGTAATTGGCGGGGAAAGTTCCTCTCCTGGTAACGGTGTTCCAAGGGACGAGTTCCGCACGTGCACGCAGCCTAACGTGCACGGAGAGCGAGCAGGGGGCCAGCGTAACGCGCGCAGGGGTAGCTCGTCCATTAGGGTCGGCCTCGACCCGCGATGCATTATGCAGAGGGCTGACATGCGGCCGCGCACGGAACGGCGCCGCATATGGGACCCCTCCTCCACCTGACGGCGCTCGCGGCGCTAACACTGCGATCGTCGAACCGGATCGGGCTCCCACTGTGACTGAACAGGAGCCCCGCAGAAGAGGGCGGCAGAGCGCGACCACGACATAGGTTCATACAACGTTGCACCACGCAAGTCAGCTTGGAAGAAGTATGAGACGGCCAATGTTGCCACTGAACTCGACATGGACATGTCGCGCCCGATATGACTGGCAACGTGGTGCCCGTGGTCAAAGCGGCGCCAACATTGCGCGGTGGTGCCGACGTACAAAACAATCGGTGACGTAACCACTATACATTGACTTCTGGTGTTTCCAAAATACGTATCGCGTTTGAATGTGTTACAGAATAAACTAAGGGGCTCCTTCAATATCATGGCCACTGTGTCGCAACTCACAATGAGCGCCACTATACAGATTAAACGAGGTATAGCACGGAAAGTATTATGGGTAAAAAGTCATGTTCAACACACACGGCAAGGCCTGAAACGACGAAGATACGAAAAAAAGATACGTAAAAGCATCACACACGATGTTTTCTCGAATGTGCTTGCAAGATTCAAGTTCGCCATAGTATGTGTTCGCCCCGCCACGGTGGTCTAGTGGCTAAGGTACTCGGCTGCTGACCCGCAGGTCGCGGGTTCAAATCCCGGCTGTGGCGGCTGCATTTCCGATGGAGGCGGAAATGTTGTAGGCCCGTGTACTCAGATTTGGGTGCACGTTAAAGAACCCCAGGTGGTCAAAATTTCCGGAGCCCTCCACTACGGCGTCTCTCATAATCAAATAGTGGTTTTGAGACGTTAAACCCCACAAATCAATCAATAGTATGTGTTCGTACGAGACCAAATTCTTGAAGAAGTGTGCCCCTTTTGAACGCTATAAAAAGCAGTACGCCAGTAAGATAATTGAACGCTAAATGATATCACGATGTCATAATACATAAGGCGATCATGACAGACACGCACTTAAGGCATGACGAAATGTTTACTGGCACAAAGTTTCGCAGCCTAGATATAGCCTGCGAGATCGATTCCCGTGAATGGGCGTATACCATCTACAAGATATCGACAGCGAATATAATCTGAAAGGCATTTTACATGAATTTTGAAGTTTGAACATTGAAGGTGTTGACGCCATCAAAGGCGACTCCATGATGACATTCTTACTTCCCTCACGTCACGACGCTGCTGTCAATAAAACAAGTTATGATGACGTCATAGCCACAATTTTATTGCGATAGCAGTTACATTGACAGTCTCGGCTGGCTTTTGCCGTCGCCGCTATCGCCACCAAGTTGCATGTATATGTATAAGCTTCTATATATATGAAAACTCAAGAAACAAAGAAAAAACGCCCACGCTCGGCACCCAGCTCGTCGTAATACGCCAACGCGCGCTTATCTCCCACGCGTACTTTGCCCCGCGGATGGGGGCTGCGGGTTATGTGCTTGTGCGCGCGCGCTTATCCTTCGGTTGGGAGAATCGCACGTCTTCGGCTTCACCGGAAAGATTGCGTTTAGTTGCTGAGCGCCCAACGATCACTTCACTCGCGGTGCAGGCCCCGTTTGCGAAAAGAGCGCGCTTTTCAAACACGGCGAAGTAAGAACTGGGACACTCGTTAGTTCGCCCTCATATCTGTACCTATGATTACGTTTCGTGCGTCGTTTTTGTTTAAACAGCGCGTTAAGCGTCGAGTTGTAAATGTTGTTACTTAGCTCTCGTCAGGTGTGTGTTGTTTTCGTGCGTCATTCATGCGTGAGCAGCGCGCTGCACGTTTCGATCTGCTAGCAGTTCTAAGCGTTACATTCCAAGTTGTTGCTATCGCATTCATTGCTTCGCGCTTGCGGCGAAACTGTGACTTTTTTTCTTTTTCCGCGTTTGTTCTAGGAGTACATACTGTTTGGCAGTCGCTTGCAAGACCATGGCCGTGGCTATGGTGCACTGAAATGGGGCAGTGCCCCGTCTGGCGCCGAAAGCGTCGCTCTTTTTACGATGACAGCCAGCAGTTCCCGAGCACACGGTACTACTGTGTTGACACCTGTCGGTGCTCTCTTAAGTAATTTCTGAGAAACTAAGATACAAAGCCTCCGAAATGCCGCGCTAGTCGTGCATGTGCGGAGGAAACTCGTCGATGGCCTTCATCTGTTTCTCATAACGCGTCAGCGAATTTAGCGTGGACATGGAAGACTCGGTAATTAGAAAGCCTGATGCATAGCAGTTTTTGCAGACCAACATGAATTCAGGGGTTCACTGACATAAACTATGTCTATCAACTTGAGTATTTCGCGGAGAATTTATTGTTACGTTCCTGGACTTTGACGTCCCTTGATGAGTAAAATGTATAAATAAGTGGAGCAGTACTCGTCATTAAGCGTTATTTTTTTTTAACATTGCGACTACTTGGCTCACGCAGGTAAATGGTGGTCGTGGAACTCATCCGATGATAACGATATGCTACTAAACCTCCACGTCTGTTTTGTCGCATGACTTCAAGTTAGTGTGATATAGCTAGGCCGGAGTACATATGAATGAAATTAATAGCGATGTGCATTGTGAAATAAAAAAAACTTTAGCAAGCAGAGATCTGGGCCCCTGCTCTGCGTTCGGAATCGTGCGAGCTCTACATATCATCATCATCATCGGGGCTGTTAACGAACGTGTACGCGCAGCCCTTAGAAAAGCATACAGGCCGCATGGCCAGCCCAGTACAATGAACAATTGCACGGACGCAACGGCCGAATGAACAAAATAAGCCCACTTGACGAGGTCGCAAAATTTCTATCGATGCCCTCGGTTGAAAGGCTTGCATTTATGGGCAAAGAACGAAATCGGCCTACTCGTGTAATCCCTAAAGCATATATAGATAGCCCAAGCGAGTATAAACGTCGGGTGATTCAAATCTAAAAATGCCACGACGAGAGCCGCATACAGGCGTCACAATTTAGTTATCTATATTTTTAATCAGATTAGTTATCTTTTTAATCATTTTCACCTCAAAAACTTTAAGCGTAAGCCAACGTGTTCATGACTGTGGTTGCACGAAGTGTCACAAGATGTCGACACATCGTCGCAGTAGCCTTGTGTTTTTCGCCCTTTGGCGCATGCGAAGATGCTGTACGCGATAAAAGAACGTCTCCTGATTTTGCCACAACGGTGATTCAATTCCATCTAAGTTAAATGCAGTTAGCATCTACATTTATGGTTTGCGACAACACAAAGGTATACGCGTTGTAATGAGCGAGACAGAAAACAAGAGACAACACCCGATCCTGGGCCAGCTGTTCTTATTCTGCCTCTTCTTCTTCTTCTACCTTCCCTTAGCTGCCCACGCGCCGAAGCGCCAGCGTCTTTCTTGGTCATGACAGCGTTTACATACGTACGTAAACGTTTACATATGAGGAACTAGGAGAATGCTGCTCAAGAGACGAAGCGTATATACGCGTTGTTCACGAGATCCATCACGTCGCGTGAGAATATATTAGGCGCATCCTCGTAACTCTGTGGCTGTCAACTGTGTGTGTGTGTGTGTGTGTGCGTGTGCGTGTGCGTGTGCGTGTGTGTGTGTGTGTGTGTGTGTGTGCGTGTGCGTGTGCGTGTGCGTGTGCGTGTGCGTGTGTGTGTGTGTGTGTGTGTGTGTGTGTTTAAAAGTGGAAAGGCAGCGCACGAGTGCCATAGAACGAGGCAAGCTTCTAATACTGGCCGCGTGGTTGCACACGTAAGGCCTGCTGCGCGCTCATTCATCTCCCTGAAGAATATGGGAAATAAATTAGAAAAAAACAATCGCTCAAGCAATTTTTTTGCATGAATTGCGTTTTCCTCCGACATCATGATGTAAGCACCAAGCAGAAGCTATAGAAAGACTCGTTCCCAACTTCAAAACAACCTAAAAAAAGTTACACGGCGCGTGCGCGCGCTAAGAATTAATTGCCTATAGACCTCAAAGAAAAAAAGGAAGCAATCGTCAATGTTAATCTGTGCCATGTCACGGATTTACGGAAATATCGGAGCGAATCACGAGCTGTTGCGCAACTCCTGCATGCGTCAAACCATGCTTAAACAGTAACCCCCCCTCCCCCCTCCTTTTATTCTGTGCGGCTACGTAAGGCAATACACGGCAACCGCGGGCCGTCTCCCGTGGGTCCCTATATAGCGGTGAGTCGAAGATCCACGACAGGGCTTCGCGTCACCTTGTGTTACTATGTTTTATTGAATGTATTGGAATGTTGTTTTTTTGTTTTTGTTCACGAAACTGTTTACACGAGTATATGTTTCACTCCTTGTTTTTTTGTTTTTGTTTTTTCACGAGTTGGGATGTAGGCCTAGTCAGAAAACAGTTACGTCTGTTTCCTTTTGCCTCATCTCAGTGGCATGTAACTGTTGTGTACACATGCCAGAATAAAGTATTACTTATAAGGTTGTGTTTAGCGTGTATCGCTAGTGATGTATTTCATTCGGTGTGAAACTATCGTTCAATAAATGTGTCCGGTTTGGTCCGACCGCGTCTGCTGTCTCCATGTGTTCCGAGAGCGGCGATCTCCTTTCGAGACACCACACTGGCTGTCCAACGAGCAGCTCTTGGAGCACCAGACGACAGTTTTCGCGGAGCGTAGAACAACCTTCAGGCCTAGGGGGGAGTCCCATGGCCTAGCGTCGGTGCTCGGTGGCGCGCTTTGTTGAGAACGATATCGGTTGCCGAGGCGGGTTTGAACCTGTCGGTACATTAGGACTATTTTGTTTTTGTTTGCTTTTTCTGCTCGCTAGTGTTTTTGTCGTTGTGTTTAAGAACGTTGTTGAGTTGTTCGTAGGAGAACCATGTGGTCCGAATCCTGGGAGAGCAAGGCTTAGAGCACGTCGATTATAGGCCAAACCGAGTGAGTGCGGATGTCTCATATAGGTGGTCCGAGTTTCTGTAAATAGCTTCTTCTATCTCTTTGGCTCAGGGAGTTTGACTTCATTGCTGTCTTGTCTTGCTGCTCGACGCCTCGGCGTCGTGACACCGTCCGGGACCGAGCACAACACAACACAAAGCAGCTCGGTAAGCTGCTTTGTGTTGTGAGCGAGTGTATAAGGTTGTATTTATTTGGCGATGTATGTGGTTTGCCTGGTGACATCGTGAATGTAAAAGTAGTTCATCAAGTGTTTTCTTTGGTACGAACACGTCTAAGTGTCCGTTCGTTCCGAGAGCAGCCTCCAATTTCGAGACCCCCCCCCCTCTATTGTCCACACAAATAACAGCTATTCGAACGCGCGTGCAGCAAGCACGCAATTATTTCTCATTCTAAATAGCACTTAATCTATAAGTATGGTTAGTGAACTTTTACGCACGAACGTGACGGTCATATAACGAGGTTAAGAAATTCAAAGTATTGCACAAAAATAAAAAAAGAATGTATCCACCAGGACGAAACAGGATTGCGTGCCCCGTGATGACCCTGGTAATTTCAATTTAAACGGAGCGCCTAACTCGTGGCTAACCGACTGCCGTCGACGAGAGAATACACGCACTCGTTATCGCCTCAAAACACCGCTCAAATCGAGGGCCACAAAGTGGAGACAAAGAACGCGTCGCAAGTGGACAGCGTTAAACTGCTTTGCGCGGCGCTTAATAGACGGGCACACAAAGGGGGAGCGGTCTTGCGAGGGCGATGACGCGGCGCATTGCACGACTTAATTTGCGCCACGCGACGAGACAGCATAGCGCGAGAATGCGTCCGTAGATCCCCCGCTGGACGAGGCGGAGAGACGCACATGCGCGACATCAGCCGCGCTGTAAGCGACGCAAAAGGTACTTATAGCCGAGATCCTCGTCCCCTCGTGGGAAATGGGCGTATCATCATGTGTACGCTGTCCCATCGGTGACGTACGCACTGAAAGAGATATTAGAGTCGCAACGTTATGACGATTTCGGCAAAAAAAAAAAAAACTCAGCGGAGCCACGCCGTGAAAGGTGATTTATCTCGACAGTCAAGCGCACGAGCGTGACACGGCTCCTCCTGCTCTTCCGCAGAGCCGGTGCTATTCTACCGGACGTGAACGACACTTTGGTGGCAGGCGAAATGGAGGCAGGAAGGACAGTTCCGAAGCGGTGCTTAGGCTGAGGTGCGCCGCGGGCGCAAATAAGCGCGACGAATTCTCTATACCAAACCACTCGGAACAATTCCGTAACGGCGTAGATTTCCCCCCCCCCCTTTCTCTCTAGGCGTCCATTCCGACGACTGAATAAGCACTGAAGGTAAGCGTCACTCCGATTAAATTCTACTGTTTTACCCCGATGGGCACTTATAAACCGGGAGTCGTTACATACCGTCCCCATCAGAATTCGCCCACGCCCCACAAACACACTGGGCGGTCGCTGCTATGTATAGAGTTCGGGGCATCTAAATGCGAATCCATTTTGCCTGATTGAACTCATGCTTCACTACTTGCGAACATATGAAATTATTTTACCTTTATATAAACTTTCCTGTGCGGTGTTGGATTATACTGCATTTTCACATATTATATTGACTGTATAACACTTTGTGACCTATAATTATTTTCGCATACATATTTTCTCTGCTAACTGAGAAGGAGTGGCCGATGTCAATTATAAAGGCACCAACCTCTCCTATTCATCATTTCAATTAAAAAAAACATTTCATAGCTCCAATACGGGGCCGCTAGGTATACGGCCGAGAGTAGCGAGCAGAATAAGTGGCCCAGGATAAAGCGCTGGCCGCCCTATAGCCTCATGACAGGCATGCCGCCAGTCTTTGCTCGACATCAGGCATGACCTAACTAAACCCGCAGTACACATGCCTTTTCCGCAGTCAGATGCTATAACTGGAGTCAAAGTTATGCACGCTGCCCTAAGCACGCTAGCGCTATATAGTGAAAGAGTACATGCCTATATATATATGTAGAAGAGGCGGCCGACGCCACTGAGCAACAGGTACACGTACGCTTGACGAAACCAAAATTTATGGTGACGTGACAGCGTTTTTTATTAGTCAGATGACGAAGAAACAAAAAGGAGCAGTGAAAAGTCGACTCATTTGCATACGGATACCAAGCTCTCACGCATATGTGCCCATATCTTTCCCGGAAACTGCACACGTTATCGCCCGAAAACGCAGAATCAACAGCACACATACGTAAATTACGAGTATACACGTACAGTCACGACTAAAAAAGATTGGCACAAGTATAGCGAATATATCGCAGTGGGTTTTCCAGGCTAACAAGAACAGAATATGTATGACAGGCACAAAAAGTAGCACATACCAAACACCAAGTTTTCAATGCTGCTCGCTGTTTCATTGCTCTAGTCATCGGTCACAAGTGTTAACATTTAATACAGTGCGACTAATACGTACATACACAGGGTGTCACTGCTCAAGTTAGTCAATAACCCATTTGTTTACGCGTTATATATAGTTTACTTGAACATTGAAACAACTTTTTCTCAGGTGGCTTCCGACTGTATATATATATATATAATGAGATCTAGCAGACAACAATACCAAAGAATGTATAGGATAAGTTTTTAGAACCAATGGACAGTAAATAAGAAGAAAGAAAAGCTGGTGAAAAAATAACTTGCCGCGAGCAGTAATCGAACCTACGACCTCCGAATAACGCGTTCGATGCTATAACGCGTTATTCGGAGGTCGTAGATCCGATTCCCGCAATCGCGGAAAAGGCAAGAGAGGAAATGCTGGCTGCCAGGACGACGATCACGCGAACGGCAGCGCAAGTTTAGAATTGGGCAACAGCGTGATGACACAAAGTCCCGGCTTGTATACAGAAAGAAGTCGCAGCCGTTGCCATAACGGCTGGGACCTGTACAGCCTCTCATAAGTGCCCACCACGCTCACACGAGGCGCAGCAAGAGAAGTTCGGTGTGGGAATAAAATAAAAGAGGCGCGCGGTCGAGCAAAATGCCGCTGCACCTATATACTCGAAGCCCAACATAGCCAAACTAGTAGCAGAGAGATAGGAGGCAGAAAGGAAGCGAGGAGGAATGAGGCCCTCGGCTCAAGTGGTGATCGCTCCGATCCCCGCCTGGGAGCAGCGAGCGCTCGTATATGTACAAGCCAGGTCACGCGAAATGCGCCGCGCCTCGGGTTATCTCTGCAGCGAAGCTGCTGCACACAACCCGAACCGAACACGTGGCCTCAACAATTCGGTGCAGCGCAGCGAATGCTGCGCAAGACTGGGGCGAGCTAACAAGGCCCCGGCTGCGTGTTCCAAAGAAGAGAACACAGGCATCGCTCAATCTACTCCCCCCTCATGCTTCAGCGCGTAACTCTCTTTCACTCGACGCCCGGCGGACATTAGAGGAACGCCTTTGGCTTTTCCCTGTAACTTGGCTGCAGCTTCAATTCATGCAGCATTTATTTGATATATTGATATGTGGGGTTTAACGTCTCAAAAACACCATATGATTATGAGAGACGCCTCAGTGGAGGACTCCCGAAATTTCGACCACCTGGGGTTCTTTTAACGTGCACCCAAATCTGAGCACATGGCCCTACCGCATTTTCACCTCCTTCAAAAATAATTCGTACAGCATTAGCTTTAGTGCACGGAACTGCCATGATGAGACGGAGCGCAGTTCAACGTACAGCGAGTCATGCAGTAACCGTGTAGCCAATATATCCAGTGAGTCAGCCGCGTGGGCGGCTTTCCGTTTGCGCCACCGAATGCTCCCAGCGGCTTGAAATTCCAGACGGAATTTTTTTTTATTTGGGCATAACACATACAGGGTTTGCCCGCGGGGTAAGGCAAAAGGAGGACTTAAACTCCCTGACTAGGCCGTACCTCGCTGGGGTAGCAGAGACAGCGGATTCGAAAGGCTACAAATACTCGCGCGACTCGGCTCAAACTTCCAAATGCACACGGAACGAAATCCGCTATATGCACGAACGACCAACGTACAGTGCTCAACTCGCATGTCTATAACGACGGAGCGCCTCACGCAAAACAGCGCGGGCGACATCTGCAGTCGCAAATACGCCACATCTGTGCATGCGCGGCCCTAGTGATGTGCCTGCCTTGCAATACTGGTCACTGTTTATCACCGCGGATACAACAACCGCTTTGGCCGTCGAAAGCGCTCTGAACGATTTAGCGAAAGAAACAAAAAGCAAACAAACAAAAAAAACGAATCGAACCGTTCTCGATGTGAAATGATATCATGAAGCGAGAATAAGTTTGGAGTATAAAAGGCGCCTATCCAGGAAATTGCTAGTCTATTTTTTTTTTTTTGGGGGGTTCTCTAGTATTGACAGCGCTTCGACAATGAAACCAGTCATCGCCGCCGCGGAGAGAAAGAACGGTGGAAACTGCACGGCAGGCACATCACTGGCGCCGCGCATGCTCAGAAGTGGCGTATTTGAGACTGCAGATGTCGCTCGTGCTGTTCCGGGCGCGACGCTCCGTCGTTATAGACATGCGAGTTGAGCACTGTACTACATGTAGCTCTCTATACAGTGCTCGAAAGGAGCAGGCATCGTTGGCCGAGGTTAATTCTGCCCCCAACTAGGCCACTATCTGTTTTTTTTTTTTCTGTTCTCTTTTTCTGAGCAGAGAAAACTGCCGAAAACATCGTGAAGCGTGTGCCAAAATTGTGCGAAGCCAAAAGGTTCGATCTTTTTTCAGAGCAAAAAACAAAAGGGCGACATGCAAACCTGTACATCGCAACAAACAGAACTGGTTCATTAAAATGTACGCAATGTGCGTATGAGCAATTTCAGAGCCTATACACTGAAAACACACACTATCTAATCTTTTTTTTTTTTGCACTCGTACTTACTGAAAAGTTATACATCAATTAATAGCGTTTACCAGCAAGTGTACGGTGCCGTTGTTTTATATAGGGTCCCGGATCAATTGTACGCTTACTTAGATTTTTAACGAGGACAAAAATTACAAGCATTTTCCTTATATCACCCTGATCGGAATGCAAGCTCTCCACAGCTAGTAAAAGGTCTTTACTGTTTTTTTTCTTTCGGCATATATTTACCCCCGATTAAGTTGTACCCGTGCGAGACGCACTTTTTACAGACGTGCGAAATATCTTACAAGCAGCAGTGCACATACCTAGCATAATAGCGCAGCACGGCTCGTTTGGAAATTAAAGAATGTTGTCTTTCGAACTGACATTCTCTTTTCCACGAACTGGCGAAGTCTGTAAGGTCTTTGTTCCTATATTTAGCAACGTACTTGGAATCAGGACACAGTCCGTGCTCTTAAGAAATTTTCGCGACGCCACTTTCAAAACTGCGCTACAACTTGGCACTTATCGTTCGCTAATAGTCCCGCGAGTGCGGTGATAGATTGCCCAGTCTTACTTGTGTGCTTTTTTTTTCTGACACCCACGATAGCACGTCGCATCACCTAAACGCGTCCCGCACGCCGATTGGCAAAGCGCATACTGCCGAAATGACGGGGCCAAGTGGACCAGAGCTTTTCGATGGCGGTCGAACTCACACACCCACTATACGACAGAGGTGCTCCCTATGCTACGCTTAATGCTGTGTCATAATCTCAGTGACAATAGGCGTAATAGTAGCCGAAACCACGAATAGAGAGAGGACTCTAGCAATTTCGACCACCTGGTATTCTTAAACGTGAAATGACAGCACACGGGCCTCAACCGTTGCGCCTCCGTCGAAATGCGAGCACCGAGGCCGGAAACGAACCCACGACCCTCGTGTCAGCAGCCGAGAACCGTAGCCGACCCCCTGCTCGAGCTGCAAAGCTGCTCTCTATATGTCGTCTTCTGCACATCCTTTCGCGCAGCCTATATTTTACCGCTGCCACTAAATTCATGCAACGGCGCTCCAAGCGGCCGTACAAAAAGGGGTACAGCTTTATTTCTCTTTGAATGATCTAGTACATTCAATTTTTTTTATTTTCTTGTTGCGTGTGTACTACATTTAGTTCGTTTATTTGATAGTTTGATTATAGATGTTGATTATGTTCTGATTCTAGAATGACATATTTTTATGTATTTATTTTCTGCTGCTCTACTTGTGTATAAACGATTGATTCATTGATTTGTGGGGTTTAACGTCCCAAAACCACCATATGATTATGAGAGACGCCGTAGTGGAAGGCTCCGGAAATTCCGACCACCTGGGGCTCTTTAACGTGCACCCAAATCGGAGCACACGGGCTTACAACATTTCCGCCTCCATGGGAAATGCAGCCGCCGCAGCCGGGATTCGATCTTGCGCCCTGCGGGTCAGCAGCCGAGTACCTTAGCCACTAGACCACCGCGGCGGGGCGTACTTGTGTATAAAGGCTGACAGTATTTGTAAATAAGAATTAAACAAGTTAAGTCAACATAATTAATAGGCACACTGGGCGACTCCAAATAAATTTAGATCTTCTGCGGTTCTTGAGCACATATAAACCTAAGCACAGGGGTGGGTGTAGAGTTCGCCGGCAGAGCTGTCACATGGAATAGTGGCTTGCAAACTATTCACGCCCGAATAAAAAGCGGCCGGCTGTGGTCGGGAGTTTAACGCGAATTTTGTAACTTACCACCCGCAAAACATTAAACGCGTAAGCGTAAAACCACGGCGCATACAGTTACTATACCCACGCGCGCCGAGGAACGAACGGAACAAGCATAACTTAGTTCCTTTGTCACGTATGAATGATGCAACAGTATAACACACGCGCTCATTTTTTCGGCGAAGAAACGCTAATTGTATACATGACTACAAGCCGTGTCAATCCCAACAGGCACCATCGGCACAAGAGCAAACGTGTGCAACAGGTCCACGCACGCAAAGCCTTCCAAGCCAGTGCGCTGCAACTATAAACTCATCCACGAAACATGCACAGGTCACCAAACTGATTAGGCACACGTGCGTTAACCTGGCCGCGGAAGGCAGTAAACAAGCAAACGCGATGGACCGTGCAGGGTGACACCAGCGCCGAAACGTGCCCGGAGATCAAAAAGGGGGTTCGCGCGCCGACGCGCTGCGTTATTATATACAAGCCCACGCTGCCAACGTCGATAAAGAATCATAAAAAGAAGGAGAAGAGATTACACGCTTGGAAAAGTCTTGGATTCTACTCTCGGTGCCAGCTGTAACAGCCCTTTCACCGGGGGGGAGTCGTTAAATAGACTGCGCTGAATGAATTTATGCCCTGCTTTACGTGCACGAAGCCGGCGAAAGTGAGTATCGCGTTGGGAAGTGAATATTTGCACGTCATTCGAAGCAATCAAGGACGTAACTATACGTACTTAAAACATGTATAGGCGCAATACATTCGTATATATTAGGCAGGTCGCATCGGTATGTCGAGTGTTCAAAGTTAATTTGTATGGCTTTCTTGAAACCCAGCACTGGGAAGAACACCTACGCACCTTTGTGCATAGCTCATGCACCAAGAGGACACAAAGTGCGACAATAATGATAGCTGTCAGTGGCCCAATTAACTAAGATTGAATTATTTACTTTTCAACGAATGCAGCAAGCATGCAGCTGAAAAGTTCGAGGCAGTCGCGCTTCTACACAGCTACCAATGGAAGAATTCTTCTAGCATGTTTGTGCTCCCGAGATATCCCGCGGCAAGGTTTATTTGTGGTTTGCATGATTACGCATGCAACGCGCTGAAGATCGGCGCAATGTACCTTACCGATGTGACTAACACCGCGACACTTACAAACGCTTGCCCGTCTCGACGGGCCCGGTTTGCAATAAGGTTCAATTCATATACGCACAAATGACAAAAAAAAGCGAGTCTCATTGCTCACAATGGTGAGAGATAAGACTCGCTTTTGAATTACTGCGATAAAGTCACTGCAGTAGCTCAGTTGCATCAAAGGTCGCCCTGCTCCCGAAATTCAAAACCATACCCGTGCGCCTCAAAACAGGCACGTGAAATTATTTATACACATGGTAACAACCTGACCAGATATAGCTGATTCCACATTTAGTACTGATTCAATATAGAGGGTCTGCCGCGCAAATGGCTAAACGAACGTGAATCTTGGCGATATAGGTCACAGCTTCATACGACTTCAGCCATGCTTAGACACAAAGTGTTGATTGCCACGTCACCACAATTACGGCTTCCTAACCAGTATATATGCGACTGTTTTTTGAACAGGGCCACTTCCACACATTACAATAAGTTGGTCAGGTCTACCAGTGCATACACTGGCGAAAGTATTACAATCAGACATATATACATATGCACACTGCGGCGAGCAACAGCGGATGCAAGGACCCGACGGTCTTGAGCCGAATGTGCGTAGAGGTTACGAATTTCGTAGAAGTGAACGCGGAAGTAGGAGGCATCCACGCGGAAATGGCCTCGGTGGAAAAAAAACCGGAAGAGCTGCATCGCGCCCCACTGCGGTGGTCTAGTGGCTAAGACACATCGGCTGCTGACGCGCAGGTCGCGGGGTCAAATCCCCGCTACGGCGGCTGCATTTTCGATAGAGGCGGAAATGTTGTAGGCCCGTGTGCTGAGATTTGGATGCACGTTAAAGAACCCCGGGTGGTCGAAATTTCCGGAGCCCTCCACTACGGAGCCTCTCAATCATATGGCAGTTCTGGGACGTTAAACCCCAGATATCGATCAAGAGCTGCATCGCACGGAAGCAGCAAATTCGTTGTGGGCTTCGCAGCCACTGCAACCGCGGCGTAAGATGCGTGGTGGCATATTATACCTCACAGAGCATAGGTGAACGAAATAATGACAATTTAAGGTCCCGTTTCTCTCAGTTAGACACAACAGTATTAGCCTGTGTTTTGTGAGACAACCTCGGTTTTGATTAGGGCAGGCTGCAACAAACGAGTAAGGTCCGGACGCTGACAATGCAATTTCCTGGAGACCCGCGAAAAGAATTCACACTCCGAGAAAGTAGGGCTGCGTTGTCAAGTTTTAGAAAACGAAATAGAAAGGCACCATCGGGTACGCCTGCCCAACCAAACCAAACTTCCACCAAGGAAGCCCAGAAGCATGGCGAGCCGCGAATAAATCTTTGAACAGGGCGACGGGCCACTTGGGTCTCTCCGACGGGAAATGAGCCGCGCCGCAGGAGCGCGAGTCCCCAGCAGAGGCTCCAGGGGAGGCCGACGTGGGCGTCTCGGCGTTTGCTGATGCTCGCACGTATACGTTCTCGCTGCGCCACTGCCGCCGGGTCGGCTCAAAATAGCCCGCAAACCGGCGGGCTGCCTTCATTTTTTTTTTTTTCGCTCCCGACCACAGCACGACACGAAAAGCCACCGCAATCCATGCCACTTCTTTTTACCCCTCGATCCTGCCGCCCCCACTTACACCCGCTTGCTAGAGCAGTATAATAATAAAATCTGGTGTTTCATGTGCGAAAACCACGACATCGTTATAAGGAACGCTGCAGTGGATGACTACGAGTATTGCGACCATCTGGTAATTAACATGCACTTACATCGCACAGTATACAGGCCTCCATTGATTGATTGATTGATCGATCAATTGATTGATTGATTGATTGATATGTGGGGTTTAACGTCCCCAAACCACCATATGGTTATGAGAGAGGCCGTAGTGGATAGCTCCGGAAACTTTGAGCACGTGGGGTTTTTTAACGTGGACCCCAATCTGAGCACACGGGCCTGCAACATTTCCGCCTCCATCGGAAATGCAGCCGCCACAGCCGGGATTCGAGCCCGCGCCCTGCGGGTCAGCAGCCGAGTACCTTAGCCACTAGACCACCGCGGCGGGGCCACGCGCCTCCAGCATTTGGCCCCTATTGAAATCCCACCACCGCGACCGGGGTCGAATCTGCAACCTTCGGGTCTGCCGCAGCGGAGCACCGTAACCAGCGCACAGCGGCGGACGCTCGAGCGCCCGGCTTTTCAGAAGTAAACGATCAAGTCATGAACAAATATACCAATGAAGCACGAGATGCACAGCAAGTACAAAACGAAAACCATCTCTCGTAACGCACGTCAAATTGAAAATTGATATGCACGAATCATAATGTTCGTACACTCGATCTAAGAATTCAGTCATGCTTCGAAATAAGCGAAGCGGCAATAATATTTTTTTCTTTAATGATGTATAGCTTGATACACAAATTTTTGTCCAACCATGCATATATCGTCTCAACAGCTGTGTATGGCGTTATATAGCGCATTTTACTAAGCATATCATAGTTAGGAAGTGAAGAAGGAGAAATTGAAGGGCTAGTTCTCTTTCTCAGACACAACCTCACTGAGAACGAACGCACAATCGAGTCTAATAAATTATAAGGGACTTTGTTTGCAGTCATTGTGATATAAATGTGACGAAATTAATATTAACGATAAGACACCCCGCCGCCGGCAGAGACAACATGCAACCTTCAGATAACGCGTCCGATGCTGTGCCAAGTGAGGTACGGCCGCGGCCCCCTTCCGCACTCTTTAAATGGTATATCTGCGTTTTTAGAGTGTTAAGACAGCGCCACTTGTAGCCATGATGGCGACATTTTGATGGGTGGGGGTGGGGAGGGGGGGAGGGTCTTTTGTTTGGCTCAGCTTGCTTTGTTTTCTTTTTTTTTTGCGGTCCCGGTAAGAATGTGTCAGTTCGTTACAAGACAACGAAAAAAAAGTGGAACGTAATTAGTGCACGCGCGATTATAAGTCTCTTGACCGTTTTACGACATTCCACCGGTATGTGCGACGGAGACGACTATCATAAGGGCACGCTATCAGATGCCGGAAGATTGGAAAAGATAACAGACAATGATATGAACTTTCCACAATAAATAACCTAGCCTAGACGGCAGAGGTACATAAAGATAAGCCTTAAATGCACCCGGACACTTCAGTCTTACGCCCTTGTCATTAGTTTTAGATAGACATTAATGCACCCCAGGTGGTCAAAAACAATACCAGATACGGAATGGTTTATCTTCACGTAATACTTTGTAATGTCATTCTAGTACATATTTCACAACAATAAAACGCACCGTAGCAATTAAATTGAGTTTTCTTTGTTAAAACTCCCATACTGCATGTATTAGAGAGCGTTCGCGCATCTCCGGTAGGACGCCGCTCAGAGCTTTAGTATAGGTGTTCTTGCACTGCCCATAAAAATAACGTCGAAAGTTGGGCGAGTCGGTGATAGTTCATGATTACATATCAATCAGCGCACGACGACAGGCACAAAAGGAACGCGGCGGTGTCCCTATAGTTCCTCTTGTGCCTGTCGCCGTGCGCTGCTTCATATGTAACCCATCGAAATAAACTCGTCTCTGAAACCGCTTTTCTGCGCCCTCTATACACACTCGGAGAAGCCTTAACCACAGGGTGTACACAGGAACCGATGCATATATTTGTGAACGTCGTAACTTCGATAATCTATTGTCATGGCGACAACGCGTTTCATACCCATCAGAACAAAAGCACGAGACATGTAGAAATTAAGGGGTCCACATTCATTCCTGTTTTCGCGGTATGAAAGTGAGGGAGTGCGGTACCTCGCAGAGCAGGTATCATACTAAGCACCGAAACTACTTTAGTAAGTTCCTACATCCAATTTCAATTGTATCTCGGTGGTTACACAGCGTCGTGACGTCATGACACAGTACATCCCAACGTTACGACGCCTCTTGTGCTACTACACGCCGCCATGACTGATGTACAGCAGTGTGAAGAGTGCGACGAGGCGATCCAGAGCGAGCAACAAAATATCTTATTGTGATGCTTTCATATGACAGCCTTTCGAATCAAAACTGTATGGTACTGAGGTATTACGTATATCAAACTGTTCAGAGCGCTCCGAGCCTGTACTGTGCTTTATGTTTGGCTTCGAGATAACGGACACTCATCTCAGAAAATGAATAGCCAGGGACGTCATGTCAGTACCGATTATTTAAAAACACTGCGGAACGAAAATCTCCCCCATCGATTTACAGATTATCAGGCGCTATCTGTCGACATATGTGTCGTAAAAGCTTTTTGTTCAAATACACCACCACATACTGGGATCTTTCACAGGTGCATTTTTTCCACTTGCGTTTTTGTAACAAAGAGGACCGGTTATGTGCTGGAAGCATTAAACGAACAACCCCACTACGCTTCAATCAATCCGTTCACGTTTCACCCTTTCAAATCGCGTTCTCATCCTCTTGTCAATCATAGTTATGACCCTATAATTTTTTTATAGATCACTCGTTCCACGGACGAGCTTGCAGCAAATTGTAGTCGTGACAAATAAATGCATCAATTATGTATGTCACTCAATGGTATCGGTTAATGGTCCTTAATGGTTACGCAACGACGACACAATTGCACGATTATACACAAACACGCATGATCGAAACATCACGCACTTAGACATAATCGGTCGAGGCGGCGGTCGCACTTTGCAACCCCGTCAAGTGATCGCTGAAGCATGCAACAGTGACCCGTCAAATCAGCAGTAGATGTAAGCATTCATCACACGTGCGCCGTTCTCACTTCCGGCCTCACTTACGATCTCGCTGTGTCGAGACAGCGCTCCGTGGCTTGATGACGGTGTACGAGTCACTATAGAAACGCTGAGTCGTCCCGCCGCCATGATTGATTGCGCGGCCGAGGGCCTCACGGCATCGCTGATAATGCAGATATGTAGAGTTTAAGGTCCGAGAACCACCTTATGATTACGAGAGACGCGTAGTGGAGGGCTCCGGAAATTTTGACCCCCTGGGGTTCTTTAACGTGCACCCAAATCTGAGCACACGGGCCTACAACATTTCCGCCTCCATCGGAAATGCAGCCGCCGCAGCCGGGATACGATCCCGCGACCTGCGGGTCAGCAGCCGAGTACCTTAGCCACTAGACCACCGTGGCGGGGCCCACGGCATCGCTGCGTCACATCTATTTCAGTTTCAGGCAGCTAGTTAGCGTAGACAACAACCGTGCCCCTTGTACCAACGTGCTTGTACGGCCACACGCATGAAACATGACGACAAAACGAGCTATAGTATCGGAACCGCTTTATTACAAGATTTAATAACTGTCGGCAAAAGTCAAACTTCCAATTTGGGCAATTTTTTAAAGTTACTTCACACGGATGTATCACGGATGTATCTTTGGATCTGAGAACAACATTTCAATAAAGACAACGGTTCCATCACAGGGTGACTAAATTACAAGCCCCGACGCACTGTAAGCGAAATTCAATACTGCGGGTATATAACTCTTCGAGGAACTGCAACTTCAATGGGATCTAACATTACACAAGCGCGGTACGTCGTTCACAGCGAGCCCACAAAAGGGCTGTTTCACATGCCGCGATTGCAGCGAAAAAAAAAAAATCGTTCCGTTCGCTCCAATCGCTCTGTTCGCCACCGCCGCTAATGGCGGTTTCGTTTCCCATGGACCGCGAACAGTCCGCGATTTTCGCTCTGCTACTGCAGCGGCGAGCAACGTTTCTTGCCACCAGTTTGTTGTGGCAGACAATAAGATTTTTCAAATATAATGTAACAATCTGTGCGTCATGATAATATTAGGTTTCCATGAACGGTAACGGAGAGCACTTGTTTCGTCATTTAACAACGTTTTCAAACCTACCTACACTTTGGAGTGCACAACAGCGGCCATTACAAAAACAAACACGCCGACGCAATTTGGACACCTTGGCCGGCCCGACCCTAACTCGACGGGTCCCGAATAGAAATCGCTCTCGCCGCTGCGATCAGAGCGAAAATTTCCATCATGTCAATAGCTCGCCGCAGCCCGCCGCACCCCGCCGCACCCGGGAGCGAACTGGCTTTTTTTTTTTTTTTTTCGCTGTGAGCGAATTCGCAGACTGAAAATCGCTACTTTGTGTCTCATGTGAACGCGGCCTTAAAGCGGCTGCACAAACTACAAGAAAACGCACACACGGCTCAGGACCGTCACCAGATACAAGGTGATATTGACACGATGGGAGGCATACGCAAAGCAACGCAGAAACTGTTCTCCCGATCCAAACAGTGAAGTAACACACGCTCGCTTAAAGACATTCTACGGAACAACTTGAAAAAAATATGTATAGACGGTTTTCCACAGCGGCGAACGGGCGCTGCCACGTTTGAACACGTGATCTAAGGGCTTCCTTTCCACTTCTTCACCGTCGCCGACAGCCGGCCGATTCGCCGCCGCCGCCGCTCCCTGGTTGAATGCCAGCAAATCGTGACATGCAGACAGTGCGGTGGGCGTCGGTGATCATTATACTCTCACATTGTCGCCCGGCAGCGCATCGGGCTCGGTAAACTGCTAACGGGTAGGCGCTTAGCCGTGTCCCCGATACGGGGACAGAAAGAAGCGTCTTCTCTTACATCTTCATCTTCTAATAAAGAGTCACTTAAATAAACGAGACAAATTTTCTCGCTACGCTCGCCCGCGCCCGCATAGTACGTGCCGCCTGCTTCTCGCCGTAGGCTGCAGGGCAACGCCGCCACATGCCACATCGCGGCCGCGCCGCCGAAGAGAAGACCATGGTGCTTCGGTGCGATGGCGCCATCTAGTTGTGCTTACAAGAACTATCTGCGGGAAATTGTCTATAGCGTACAAGTCAAGTCGGGTTTCCTGCATGCTGCATTACGTATGAAGCATTACGTATGAAGTCAACCTCTCGACTCGACTATTGTCATCTACGCGAGGCCATCGCAAAGCACCATCGTAAAGCACAAGCGTGGCCATCGCAAAGCACCATCGCAAAGCACAAGCGTGGAAGACGTCAAAGAAGCCGTTCTCAGGGATCGAGCATTTGGACCATGAAGCTGAAAGCAGCCATGGACCGCTGCTGACGTTCGGGCCAGCGGCCATCTCCCCGGAGGAGCTCAACCTTTCCTCTCCGGACTCTACCTCTTCGCACTGCGGTGACTTCAAGGCGGGGGCCGGGTGCGTCATTGTGTGGTGCGCTCGTGCTATACCATTGGACTTTTTCACCCGGCCGAGTGGTGCAATATCTGCACCCTTTCTGGTGGGTGGACCACTGAGACTTCGTCACCTGATTGGTGGCAAGAGTGGTCACCGCCTTCTTCGGACCTCCGTGTAAGGAGACGGCGGGCTATAAAAGCCGAAGCATTTTGTAAATAAGGGGCATCATGAGCTGAACCATGAACTGAATCTCTGTTGTACATAATGCGGGATCTTCTGAATCCCTGTACAGTTCCCATCTTTCAACTTTTATGTAAATAAATCTTCGTTCCTTCTCTCTTAACGCGTCCCCTCACTGGCGAACCTCGGCTATGTGGACGACGGCGGGGGGCCAGCTACCGTGAAGAAGCCCGCCGTACCTGCCATCGACTTCGAACCCTTAACAATATACTGAAGCCGCTTTTTTAATGGGCTTAACATACTTGCGAAGAGACAACTTGGCAGTGTTGTCTTAGTTTTATATTCCAACAGTTTTTACCAGTAGACAAGTCTTCGTCAGGGCTTATGAACCCTTCATGATCCCCCATTGTAAGCTCTGACGAAGACCGGTCCACTGGTGTCGACCGTTGGACCGGTCTTCGTCAGAGCTTACAATGGGATCATTAAGGGTTCATAAGCCCTGACGAAGACTTGTCTACCGGTAAAAACCACTGATATATATATATATATATATATATATATATATATATATATATATATATATACTGAGAGTAATATTTTAATGGATAAATATATTTGTCTATTACAGTTTCCGGTGGGGTCCTATGGGCGAAACAACGAATGGTTGTTTTGCTCGCCGCGACTCTCGCTTCCGCTTGAACGCGCTGCCAGCAGACGTTGGAGCGAGCAGGCCACGCGCTCCCGTGTTCCCTTTCGTAAAAATTGACCACCGAACACCAGGTGTCCCACACGAGCTGGCGCCAAAACGAAATAGCATGAAAACGTCGCGCGGAAGGGTATTGTTCCATAACTTGCTCTGATAACATTTATGCGTCAGATACGGAGCAATTCAGAAAGATGGGTCGGGATCTTCTTCACGACGGGCCGAAATTTTCCCATTGACGCTAGTGCTCTAACCGCGACATTTAGGAAGTCGATTGAAAACATCGCCTAGATAAGTAATTAGGCAGATTGATTGATATGTGGGGTTTAACGTTCCAAAACCACCATATGATTATGAGAGACGCCGTAGTGGAGGGCTCCGGAAATTTAGACCACCTGGGGTTCTTTAACGTGCTCCCAAATCTGAGCACACGGGCCTACAACATTTCCGCCTCCATCGGAAATGCAGCCGCCGCAGCCGGGATTCGAACCCGCGCCCTGCGGGTCAGCAGCCGAGTACCTTAGCCACTAGACCACCGCGGCGGGGCAAGTAATTAGGAAGAATTTCAAAAGTGATAGTAGGACTTGATCCGAGAGACGGTAAGCAATAATACCTTCATTCTGTCCACCAGCTAGGTGGCACTTTTTGAGGGGGAGGGTGGACGCTAGCGCGGTCCACAGCTGATTCGTTGCGTCAGCTGTATGCCTCCATTTATGCTGTTTTAATTATAGCAGAAAAACCTATAGCATTGGCTACGAATACGTTTGGTATCATTTTGGTGTCACTCTATGTACATTTTTCTTCGCGGAAAAAAAAACGGCGGCTGAAGCGGCCCACCCGCTTTACACAACTGTGATTTCGAATACACATTACTTCGCGATCAATGTCAACCTACAGCAACTCCAAACCAAAAAAGAGAGAAATGCCGGTGAATATAGTAGGCTTCAAGTGATGATAAAATTGTTGGACAGAAAATTTCGCTGCAAAAAACGCTTCGAAGATAGTGCTTGCCTTCGATATTGCTGCCAACAAAGTCATCCTGTGAAAACTTCGGCTCGCGAGAGACGGTCGCCGTTCAAACAATTTTTTATCACTCCGAGTACGGAGTAAACCGACACGTGGAACACACCTAGAGGAAATAGTTGCGCTATCTGCGATACACAAGCGCCGTAGCAACGAGGCCGTAATCTTGGCGGAGACCATGCCTTTCCGCGTTGTTTCGTAAACGTCGCCCGCTTTGCGGCTGATGTCACCGCGATCCGACGAAAAAAGATCTCGTTGCGAACTACTTGACAACGTCAGTCCAAAGTTTTAATGCCGGTGCTCCAAAGCGGCTTACGTAAAAAAAACACTCTTGCGTTTCTGGGCACTGCCAGTCACATCCCAAGGGAACAAAAAAGTACGAATGAATGCAAGAGCGTCCGCACGCAAGCCGTTTTGGGGCACCGACGCTAAAGCACTCTATTAAAAGACGTCCTACTTGCAATGACAGATGGCCAGCTAACTTTCGAATGTTTTTGTTAGTGACATATTCGGACAGAAATAATTGATGTAACGCCATAACGCACATCAACTGCGACCTTCGATCTTTTATGATAGCCAGCTTAACAAGTTGTACGGTTGTAAACAAGAAGCATATGCGTACTTATTTCTATAGTAGAGCGGTTTCATTACGTACCCTCAGCGATGCGCGGCTTTCAATAAGTATAGTAGACGGTTTTCACATATATACGATGATAAAAAAACTGGGGCCAATAATGTGCATCACACTTGACCCGTGAAAGAACAATGCACAGTCGCTTAGTTTTGCCATGTTTGCGTGTAAAGAAGATTTACGACGCCGGGCAAAGTGGAATACACGCATGAAGCACGGATATTAAAAGGATGAAAAAAAAAGAATACCTGCATTACCGCAAGAATGTTTCCGACGCGCAGAAGGTCGTCTCAAATGAGCAAAAAAAAAATCAGCATGGTACCATTTTTTTTCTACATGAATTTGATGCCAAAAGGTGCTCTCTACACATACACACACAAAGGACCACGAAAGTTCGTAGTGACAACTCCGTATCGCACATGCTACTAACACGAGCCAATCTCATCCAAACAAACGGCCGGGGAAGGGGATAAATTCGAAGAACGAGAGAGTCTCGTCCTCAACACAGGCACCAGGAAAAAAAAAACACAGCGTTGGCGCCGTGTTAAAAGAGGAGAAACCTTGTTTTTTGTTGTTGTTTTTCGCTTGAGAGCTCCTTTTATCACCGCCCAACAATAAGCGCATTGTTTTCAGCGCGCCTAAAACTGGCGCCGCCACGCGATTCGCGAAGCAGCGTATAGAGAGAGGAATGTGGGTGCCGTGAACTCCCGCGGTGCGGCGCAGTGGGCGTCCATGGATGCGCTGCGAGCACGCTTCCGCCAAGCCGCGGCCTCCATTCTGGGACGCCCACGAACCCGCGCAGGTAAAGATGTATACGAGAGGCTGGAGCCGCTGCAGCTCATTTAATTGCGCCGAAAACCACCTCTTGGAAACAATAGAACCCTTCATGGTGGTTTGATCAATTACTTAGTTCGTCCCCTCCCCCCTCTCTCGCTCGACCCTCTACATCTTCCCCTTTTATTCGCGCGAAATAATAACCCGCATTTTAATTCATGCTCTGCGTTATGCTTAATCAGCAGTCCCCGAGTCCAGGCGTTCCAACCCCTTTTGGAAGTTCAAACCTTACCGATCGACTACTTTTTGCCTCTCAGCAGGCTTCTCTTCCGCTGTGATTAACGAATACTTCGCTGGTCACCAATGCATCCCATGCGCTACTTCCCTTCTCACACAGCCAATATAAAAGGGCCTGAACGATTGCACGGGTTTAGTGTGTGTGCATGTGCGTGTACATGTGTGCGTGTGTGTGTGTGTGTGTGTGTGTGTGTGTGAGAGAGAGAGAGAGAGAAAGAGAGATAGAAAGAGAAATAGTTTGTGTGTGTGTGAGAGAGAGAGAAAGAGAGATAGAAACAGAAATAGTTTGTGTGCGTGTGTGTGTGTGTGAGAGAGAGAAAGAGAAATAGTTTGTGTGCGTGCGTGCGTGTGTGTGTGTGTGTGTGTGTGTGTGTGTGTGTGAGAGAGAGAGAGAGAGAGAGAGAGAAAGAGTGTGGGAGGGGCGCGTAGAAGCGCCTGCTCGTTCCGTTATCAAGCATTTCGTTTCGCTACACCTTTTGCCTAATGAAACATCAGCGATATCGTACTGCGGCAGCACGTTTAAAGTATTCGGCGAACTTCGCTATACATATGGACTTTGCATCAAAACAAGCAAATACCCTCAGGCGTCCGCCTTCCCACTGCTTTATCTAAAGCCCTTCGGACGTCTCCTTTATTGGTATTTGCAGCAAAGCTGAAATCGAAATTGCCTCTGGATAAGCTGCACCGCTGTAGCTCGTTCACGTGCTTTGCTTTTGGTGCGTTTCCTGGGGGCACTGTAGCAAACAAAAGAGGCTATTGGTATTCAGAATGCCGAAACCATGATCTTTCGTCTCATAAAGATAATACGCCCTCTTAAATCACACTTCTCTTATGCAGCATCTTCGCGAGAGCCGTTGCCGCCAGCACCGCGAGTTCACCGAGATTGTTCCGATGCCGGTCAGAAGCCGGGCCCCAAAGCCTCGGATGTTGAGCCGGCTTTATCGGCCACTGCGGCGATTCAACGAGGGGATTCGAGCGAGCATGCTGGAGTAGCGTGCAAGCGTTCTCACGTCGTCGCTGACCCAGGGTTGTGCCGTTGCGAGCCCAAATCCGCAAGACCGACCGCAAGTTCACTCCTTCTTGCGTGGTATAAACTCTTTCAACCAAACTACGTTGTTATTTCTTTGTGTCCCGGTATAATACATTTTGAGACTCATAACAACGAATCTGGAAGTTCATGTACGACATAATATATATCAAAAGATATTTTTGCCGTAAAACAAATAAAAAAAGATCATATGCTTCTGAAAAACTATTTGTCCACGTTTCGGTCACTTGTCCGATCGAAACGTTCACCAATAAACAGCTTTTCTTAGCAGCGTGTATCTCTTTGCAATATACCAGCATCTGTGAGATAAACTAAATGGATGTTTTTTATGGCCAGAAATATAACATGGGTTATAATTGCGCGCAGCCGTAAAAGTCAAGGATCAAGTGATTTGGCTGTGGATTTGAGACTTACGTCAAGCCGAAAACACCCAAAGATTGCCAAGGTGGATTTTTTGTTGTTGTTGTCGCAGTTTTGATACTTTTGTTTTTCGTTCGCATGCAAGACATTAGGAATCAGCAAATATGACGGCCCCGCCGCGGTGTTCTAGTGGCTAAGGCATTCGGCTGCTGACCCGCAGGTCGCGGGATCGAACCCCGGCTGCGTCGGCTGCACTTCCGATGGAGGCGGAAATGTTGTAGGCCCGTGTGCTCAGATTTGGGCGCACGTTAAAGAACCCCAGGTGGTCGAAATTTCCGGAGCCCTCCACTACGGCGTCTCTCATAATCATATGGTGGTTTTGGGACGTTGAACTCCACATATCAGTCAATCAGCAAATATGACGAGCGGGACTGCCCCGCTGCTGAATTCTGAGAGCATTCTGAGGGCACCATGCACGTGGTATACAAGCGAAACGCAATAGTGAAGGACTAAATCGTACGCTGCAGCCGCGGCGATAATGCAACTCTTCTCTGGGTGGTTGCCCGGCTTTTAACACCACCTCGCATCACGTCATCTTCATCGAATGGCGAACTGGGGCGAGTGAAGTCACATTCATCCGATCCACGAGCCCGACCGGGTGGCATCACTGTCGGCCATTGGGGGACTTCATGGCCATGCTTATTTTATCCGTATAGTAATGAAAGCACGCATCTGGAGGTGGGAACACATCATTGTACCATATCTGTACCACGGCGAGACCTTGGCGCTTTGCCGCGTCGACTAACCTGAAACTTCTACCACAGCCGCCTGGATATATGCGCCAACACGCCGATCCAGGCGGTTGTGCTCCTACAATCTGCTCCTGCGCAGAGGCGTCACTCAGCGGATGACTAAGACTCCCATATGGACCTCTCTGCAACGCTTAGACATTCGAGAGCTTAATAATAATAATAATAATAATAATAATAATAATAATAATAATAATAATAATAATAATAATAATAATAATAATAATAATACCCAGAGTCTAACGTTCGAAAACCACGATACGGTTAGGAGGGTCAGTGGAGGGCTCCGAAAATTTCGACCATGTAGTGTTTTTTTAACGTGCACGCTGAAATCGCACAGTACCTCAAGAGCATAATATCCAAACGGCAGAGGTGTGCACATCTAAAAGCAGCGACAGTACTGGTACGCGCACCGAGGCTCTCGATGGTGCGCTCAGCTTTGCGCGGCTTGATGAGTCACATATGGGTCACAAAGGAGTCACAAAGGAGCACACACAAAGGAGCACACATATGCTCCTTTGTGTGTCACAAAGGAGCACACATATGCGTTGAACGTGGAAAGAGGAGACGAGATGGGATAGTATACGCTGTTACTCCAGAAAGAATCAGTGACGTCGCGCACAACTATGATGTCACCCACTACCGGCTGCTGTAGCAATAGCAACATTCGTATACTGTGACAGGCAGCGGCACGAACGCACTTAACAAATGCTCCAGGTACGGGTGTTTGATCAGTTCATGCATTTGTATCATTGGGAGTTACACTGGGTTGTCCTTGATCCGTAGTACCGAAGACAGAGGAAGTCAATACCATCGAGAGACGCAGACATGTGCCGCATAATCTGATATATTGCGTATCACGGTGCCTTATAGCATGAGAGGCATCGTTTCTTACCTGGGCCACATAGCAAAATTAGGTGTAATAATGGCAGCGAATGAGATCACCGCGTTACACTATAATACTCGAGACTACTATGCTATATTGACAATGTCCAATTATTTGAACATTTAGCCAGGCCTGCCAGACTCAACCTCATACGGTTCTTTCAGAACCACACGCTTACCAAACAAAAGGAAAGGGGCGAGCAGGGGAGACATGCTTTGCAGTGTGTTTCTGCCGCTAAACAATAATCCTCATACCTTGACCGCCGCGGTAGTGCATGCTCGGCTGCTGAGCCGAAGGTCTCGGGTTCGATCCCAGCCGCGGCGGTCTCATTTCGACAAAGGACAGAACACCAAATAGGCAAAATTTCCGGGGCCCTCCACCACGGCGCCCTCGTAATCATGTCGTGGTTTTCCGACGTAAATCCCCAGATATTATTCCTATCGAGCTATTTCCACGCGCCTAGCACTTTTTTGGTAACGAACTGCTTGTGCGCTATAGGCGGGACATTTTTTTATAGGAAAGTAGCGAGCACAGTTTCCGAATACCTCTATTCGTTGGACGGGTTACCATATGCACCATTTTCTTTAGGCTCCGTGGTTGTATTACACTGTATGCACACTCTCGTTATACCGCTATATAACTGTCGATCTCGGTGGTGACAACTCACGCGTCGCTCTATCGAGCCATATGGGCATGTCGAAATTCCGCTTTATGGAAGCCTTTGTGAACGCCTTTGACTTTTGTATAGTACCACCGTTGCATACGCGTCAGCCCATTGACTGACCATTGTTTTTCTCTTTCTCTTCTCTTACTCCTCTTTATACTCCCCCTTCCCATCCCCCCCCCCCCCCCTTAGAGCAGCAAACCAGCCATGTGCCTGGTCGACCACCCTGTCTTCTCTCTTGCTGGTGTTCCCTCCAAGCACAACTCGCTTTCTTCCCAAACAGTAGCGAGCTGCCGCATACTGCCCAGCTGGTAGCCACGTGACGAGCATCTGTTTGAGTGGCGAGGCCAAGCGAGCAACCAAAAACGTATCGATCTTGCACTCAGCACGCTTTCCTGAAAAGAACAGCTGCCAGAAGACAAACAAAACGCTCGTCCTATATAACCATAAAATACGCTTTCACAAAGTGCGATCAGATTGCCTTCATCTCGCCTATATCATGTCCGTGCGTCCCTCGTCGTGTTCGTTTCTTCACTTTGGGGAACCGTCTTTCGGCGCTCTTTTTTTTTTTTGTCCCTTTACGAAACATCTTCTCGTCCCCTCTCGTTAGAGTCTTGTGTCAGCCAAGGATCACTTTAATGTTGTAATGTGTTTCTTTTTTACAGCGAAAGCTGTTACGAGATCACAACCCGGGTCACGCGCAGTTGTCCGCCACTGCCGGTGTCCGTAACTACAAATCACGCAAAATTAGAAAAAAAAACCTAGCACCAAAGACAAAGTGGTGCTCGAACCCGGGTCTTCTGCGTGCCAGCGCAGTATTCTACCACTGAGCCACATCGGTGCTTGTGACTTGTTGGCAAACTTGCCTTAGGCAGGCTTGATGTCGGGAAAGCAATCGCGTTAATACGACTGATACAGCGTTTTACAACAGCGAAATACCGACCAGTCGTTGCACAATGCGAATAGCGTAACGAGTGAGTCGTCCAATGCTCCAACCCCTTACAAAAGCTTGTTTCCACCATAAACTATGACGCATACCCACTTCAGCCATAATTCATCATCGTCATCAGCCACTGCATGAACAATTGGCGCAAAATTATTTACAAATGTTTAGCGGATACCACGCTTCTCAGAAGAATGACGAATCATAGCGTATAGCGAATGCCAGCCTACTACCGAAAAAATTTGTTGTTGTTGCCGTAGTGGGCATCAAGCAAGTGCTCTTGCAGGAGTTACGCAATAAGTGTTTAAAAAAGGCTGTGAAAAGTCGCTCTTCTATAGCTTTCGCTGTGACTGTGCTGCGCCTTCCGCGCAAGCCTGGCGTTTTTTTTTTTTTTTTTTGAATGATGCGAACAGCGTGTTTGGTTCCCTCACGAACGCGTACATTCACCGAACGCAAGTGTCAGTAAAGACGCTTGTAAAAACTGTTGAAATACCCCCCATTAACGTTACCCTAAACATGCAGTGGCTGTTTTCAGCTCCCTTTATATTATATTTTTCGTGTCCGTCGTCTGTAAAGTAGCTGTCACTTACGCGACGATATCCGGTGGCATTGTCTCTACACGTTTCCATCTAACCCTTTCATCACAAGCCATAGCATAGCTGCCACCTTGCATGGAGGCGCGGTTCTTTGTTTCCCGGGCATGCCGTCCGGGAAACAAAAACCACACGATGATCGAAGCAGGATGCGGAAACCCGATCGAAGATAACGAAACAGCCGTTGGAGGTTAAGCGGAACATTCGCCAGCTAGGGCTGACAGCAGACAACCTTGTTGAACGATACTTGAAATATAATTTACCGCTATATACCAGTCAAAGTTTCGTGTTTTACTAATAGTGGGAATGGTCGACCTGCGTACCATTCGGAAACCATGGTAAAACGCGGATCTGGCGCAACTTGGGGTTAAGACGTCCTTCATTATGGCTGTTTACTACAGTGCTTTCAAACCTTTATGTTCCGAATTTTCATAACACTCTTACGCTTTTCTAAAAGGATAAGGCAGGTGAATGCGTACGTACATTCACGCATATAGCCAGCGTAAACTACCTGTCGCGCTTGTAAAGCAACATTGTGTTAAAACAAAACAAGTTTGATCGCTCACATAGCCGCTCGACCCATAACAAATAAGTTTAGGCAAATAATGCATGCATTTTAACCATCATTGCCATGCTGACAGAATAGATGATTGATCTGCAGCGCCACAGTCATCACGGCGGGAAGCTCTACTGCCATGAAACCGAAAAGAGGAGTTCCTAAAAAATACCTCACAAGTGTTAACAAGAAAAAAAAAGATCGCATTTCCGTGCAGCACCTATAAGGTGTCCGGGGAGGGCTTGAAAACGTTTACAGAAAAATGCAGCTGACGTCACTTTGATCGTTCAAAACACGGGTGCTAGCATCGGAGAACTCTTCGTAGAAAAGCGAGTACGCATGCGCATATATTTTCCCCACTGACCCTGCAGGGCTGCCGCTGCCCCTGCGTTTCGTTCAAGGTCTAAATCTATAAGCCACCCTTGCGAACCATTTAAATCGGGTTTAATTTTACCGTCCTCTCTGGAAAGTGCCCAGCGTTTCACCCACAGTGGCGGCAGCGGAATAACAGAAGTTCCCTCGTAACCACTCATGTCTACCACACACGCGAGGGCGCTGTTGCCGGTCCCGTGTTTGCCACCGACACGCAGTGTCCACACCACAAGCATGTGTCCACTTAGTGTTCAATCCGTGCCCAATCGGACCCGCAAAGCATCCGAAAGAAGTAATCGTAAATGCCCAGGAGCTAAACATAGAAAGTCAGATATCCATGCGTATATGTCACGATGTCCCACGAAAACATGCGCCTGATTTCGTTCACCTTCCGTCCCTTTTTAGCTTACGTATATAAGTTGTTTATTATTTAATACACCCTCAAGGCACACACGCACACTGCTACGTCGATCACAACGTGAAGAACTAGCTATCGGGTAGGTAAATGCACACTGCAAGAAGCTAAGCATGAAAAAAAAACGAACTATTAAAAATTGACGTCTTGTATGACTAATTACTTTTTTTTAATGATATGAATGCACGACTCTTTCTGTTTAAGCTAACAGCCATGCATCTTTCAATTTCTTTTTATTAGTAAACATTGTATAAGAGTGCAAGTTAGAATTTGGTTACCAACACTATTATCATTTGCAAATTGACCCTTTGCAAGCTCCTTCGCAAACTGACCCTATAGGCATGCTCAATGTCGGGTACGGAATCGCATTAATGTGTGTAACAAAGCATTTCAGAACAACGAAAGAACAACCAGGCGTCACACAATGCGAATTTCATAACGAGTGGATCGTCAAATATTCCAACCCATCACTAAATCTTCAGGCAGAATTTTTCGTCGTCATCAGCCATAGCATCGAAATATGAACTTAATTCCTTGCACGTGTGTAGCGAATACGTACCACGCTTCTCCGAATAACGATGAAAGATGGCAAAGCGAATGTATCCCTACCACACAAACATTACGATGGTTACTGGCGTAGTCAGTACCCTGCAAGTTTGCTTGCATATCAGTTACTGTAAGAGTGTTTTATAGCGATAGCGATTATATAATATAAACAGTCTCGGCTGGTTTTTGCCGTCACCGCCACCGTCATTCACCGTACACACACACACACACACACACACATATATATATATATATATATATATATATATATATATATATATATATATATATATATATATATATATATATATATATATATATATATATATATATATATATATATACACGGTGAAGCCAGCGAACGGGAGAGTGGGGCGCCAGCGTTCTCGGCTCTGCGTCGGCGTTTCACAGGAGCGTCTCGATCACACATTTCCGGATGTTCTTGAGAAGCTGTGACATTTTAAAAAGGGCTCCGAAACGCCATTCTTCCAGTTTCCGTTGTGATTATGCTGCACGTTCCACACAGGCCTGGTGGTTTTTATTTATTTATTCTTGCCACTTTGTAAAAAAAGCCCGAAGGAATCACTTTTGAGGTTGTTGAGTGGCATTAAATAAACTGGCATACAATAGAGGTCACACGTGTTCCAACTTTTTTTTTGTTGCTGTTTTGTTTAGCTTAGGAGCCATTCTACATATGGTTTACAGGTCACGGCGAAGCGGCCCGTCGAAATCGAATTCGCTGCGAAAGAATACCGCTTTCAAGAACAAGAACAAAAAAAAAAAGAACTGCATCACCGATATACTTGATTCGATACTAAAGGTCTCCTTTCACGAAAAGCTTCGAGTCTTAGACTGAACGTTATGAAAGAATGTACTGAAAAAACGTTGAACTGGTGCTTCCTTTATATCTCTAAAATTATTTCTTCACATTGAAAATGTATACAGGAAAAAGTCTGAACTGCCAGGCACTAAAGCATTACGAGCATGGCTTGAGTGAATAACACTCCTCGAACTTACTGAGCTGTTTTCGAGGACAGGCAGGGGAGGAACCTTCACTTTACTGTTTAATAAAAACAGCCAGTACTCGTTGCTTAAGTTATTATACGGAAGCTTATAGCCATGCTGACACAAACAGCGACACACTGCGGCATGCGCGGGCCTGCCGCACATCCCTCGTTTATGCAGTACAGACTGTCAGGATTACATAGTTCGGTCAACTGAGACAAGAATCAGTCGACCCCACGCTTTTACGGCGATGCAGACCGGATGGGGAGCATATGACCCGTGTACAGTACGGTCCACTGTTAAAGGGAACACATAGGCACTGCGCCGTGCTCCCGACCGGGTTGCAGAAATTAGGTGCCTTTTCTCGTCTTCTAACCAGTACCACCACCACACTGAAGTGAACACCATTAATGTTGCTGGCCCTCCAACAGTAGGTGGAGGCAAAAACAATCTTCATGCATGGCACTAGTCTGTCAAGAAGAGTAAGAACTGTCGGTCACCAATGGTTATATATGCAAATCTAAGCCACTATGCTTTTGTATGAGGGCGAAATGCAAACATGTTGTGCACGCAGGCGTTCTTTTTAACGGTAGATCCGTCTGTAAAAGGTCGCATATTGGCTGAGCCGTTTCATTTACAACACGGTGTGAATCACTCGATAGTATTAATAATAATAACATTAATAATAATATTTTAATATTATTATCATTAGTAGTAGTAGTAGTTGTAGTAGTAGTAGTAGTAGTAGTAGTAGTAGTAGTAGTAGTAGTAGTGTAAACATCTGCGCTTTTGCGTCCCGAAACGATGGTATGTATGCCTACGAAGCTCGCTGTTGGTAGAGGGCTCCGTAAATTTCGACCATCTGGTGTCCTTTAATGCGCACTGCCATCGCACATTGCGCAGGCCTATAGCACTAGAACCTGCGACTTTCGGGCCAGCAGCCGAGCCCCGAATCCACTATACCACGGAGGCGGACAATCAATCGCGTATACCTCGGACAAGATGCGACGGATAACACAAATGCGACGGTTCGTCAGCGATGTCACGCTTGGTGCTGTGGGGTCTCGAAACAGAGAGCGAGCGCCACGTCCTTGGGGTGAACGGACACAATATAGACGCCGTATGCGAACGAACAAAAACAACACACGTTTATTCAACTACTTTTAGAACGACGATATCGTCAGCCGAATAATTATAACATCAATTGTGGTCCATTCGTTAAAACAACCTTACACATAATTACGCAACACTCACTAACATAACAAACACCAGGCGCAGCGCCAGCGTTTGACTCACCACAGGGGCTCCCGGCAGACGGCCCGCGGTGCCGTGCTTGCCGCCAGGTGTCACCGCCGGCGCTACCTACCTAACAATGATGATGACGATGATTATGGTAACAAACGCTCGCGAGCACCACGCCACCTATATACTTCTCGGTAGTTGTGAACCCGAAATGCGGCTTACGCGCGAAACACGAGCGCCACGAGGCGCAAACTACCTTACAGGGGTTGTTAGCACCCCCACAGTGCACCAACTGTGAAGGTTGTCGAGTTGTGTACAACGTGGTCCACGCAGAAACACCGCCGCTGTACGCTGCTGGCGATGTGAGCATTCGCAACTTGCTGTACTATTCATATTAAAAGAAAAGCGGCGCACAAAAAGACAGAGACAAAGAAGCGAACCACACACAGCGCTGGTTCTCTTCTTTGTCTCTGTCTTTTTGTGCGCCGCTTTTCTTTTATTATGAATATACACCAACTCGCCCAACTTTCTATTCTGTTGCTGTACTATCTCGCTCTCTCTCGCTTAAAAGCAAGAAGTGTTCCATAATAAATGGCACACACCCGAAAAATCACCACCCTTGTTTGGAACGCTTGGGCAGAAATAACGCACCCGACTTATATATAAGCTCAGGATCTCCCAATGACGCTTGGTCAGAATGAAATGCCGCGCACAGGTCACGGCAGAAAGAACAGCGGGGCACGCTTGCGCCAGATTCGTAAAAAGTCATGGTTCGTTTTCTCCCAACGGCAACACCGCCAAATGGGTCGCGACGCCACGAAGGACGACGTTCTGTACACATCGCTCCCCGGAGTGCCATGAGTGGCTCAGGGCCCTTTCGGACGATCGGCAAAAAACGCCTCCCGAGGGAGCTAGGCAGGGCACGTGCAACGCAACCGAAATGAAGCGCCGGAAGGAGCGGGCCCAAATCGGAAGGTGGCAATATATGCGCCTGCAGCCTTTGTACATACAATGCAACCCGGCGTTTGCGACCATCCCGGCGCGAGCACGAACACTACAACGGCCCGCGCTAACCACGCCAACGCTTATCGCTCTTTTAGTGTATACGCACCGCACTTAGGTGCACGATTCCAACACACGCCTTTCTTCTTTCTTTTTCTCGCTACGCGTATAGCCTTCAAATTTGTGTGCGTGTTACAGTCGAGATCGAAAGCGAAATCATTGTTTATCGTCTTTTTTTTAGTTTTTCTAACGTGAAAGCACTTCCGCGTGCCAATCGAAAGCGCTGATGGATCGTAGAAATACGCTGTGGAATAGAAGCCGCTCGCTCCAGAGGTTCGGTCACCGCGGTTATGTTACGCATAAACCGTCTACTTAAGTTGCGCAGCACAAGTTTCGGCCCGTTTTCGTAAATTTACCCGTATACAGAGAACTTGGCAAATGCTTGCCACTCCTCCCCTAATTGCCCTCAAACATAATTGCTGGACCCGACACGGTGAGCTATAGCGGTTATATGGTGCTCGACCACTGACCATATAAGGATGCAGGATCGAATCCCGATCTCGGCGACCGCTTTTTTAATGCGGCGCAACGCTAGATGTCCATGTAGTACTTGGATTTAGGTGCACGTTAAAAAACACCATGTCGTAAAATTTTCCGAAAAACGCTTATCAAAAAGGCACTGCGTCTGCATTTTTTTTTTTCGTTCTCTGAAACTCGTGCATCCTATACATTTCTACTAAATATTAAATTTGTCTTTTAGAACAATTATGAACGAAAAACGTCATTTGCGATTCTCTATACAAACTTTAGAATGCCGCGTGGAGCTTAAGTGATTAATTTTTATCAGTGTGCCGAGCCAGAACAGAGGGTAAATCGTGCGAAGAGCTATTGTTACTATACTGCCGCGACCTTGCGCATCCAATAAGTCTAGAAGGGCACGTACGACGAAAAAGAAAATCTCAAAATAAGGACTAATCAGTCACGTCGTCAGGAGACGGAAATCTGTACAATGTCGCACCCCCTCGCTACAGCCCCCCCCCCCCCCCCATCCACCACTTCTCCCCGAAAAAGGATGCCCAGTACGCTCCACTTTCGTGGTGTATAGTATCGTCATACGTAAACTTAACGTCTCCATATATCGTTATCATTTACATATGTACGGACACCGAAATTGACACATCTCTCATCATAAATGAGCAAGCGTTAGCGCTTCGCTAGGTCACCGCACGGAGAATACAATCAAATGCTTTAATTACCAAAAACACCACCCGCACACTGGATATATAGCAGTAGTAAACAGTTATTCGCTAAAATGAAAAAAAAAAACATATAAACACTCATTGTCCGCCGCGGTGGAACAGTGGCTCTCGCACAGGAAGGTCGTGGGGTCGATCCCGGCAGTGAGGGCCGCACTTCGATGAAGGAGAGTGAAATTCTTGAGGACCGTGTATACTGTGCGATGTTAAAGCGCACGTCGAAGAACACCAGGTGTTTGGAATTTCCGGAGACCTCCACAACGCAGTCTTTTTATAATCATCTCGTGGTTTTGGGAAGTAAAACCCGAGCTATTATTACATACAGATAATCATCGTCTACAACTTAGCTTGCCGGGCGAGTTGAACAGTAATTGGAAAAGGAAGCACAGAGAAGAAAAAAAAGAAAGAAAGAGAGCGAAGGGGAAAACAAATAAACAGGACAAGTAAGTGCCGGACTTACAACCGAATGTTCGTCGAAAAATTCCCACACACGCGAATCAGCATGCAGCACAGGCGTAAATAGGCCATCTGATCCCTATCAAAGTTGCAAACCTAACGGTATACAAAGTATGAAACGAGTCAATGTGGTACGTAAAAAAAAAGCGCATTGCCATGAAACACCAAAAGTCAACGCAACGTGTGCCCCAGCTATATCAAAATGCAAATTATTTACCTGTACAGAAAACTGAAGGGTTCCTCAAGTGCACATACACGACGCTTTGGTGTGCTTTTCGGTTTTATTCCTTTGACAATGACACTCACTGGGGCGCAGTCACAGCCTTTGCAATGTGTCTATAGCGTGAGCTACTGACTTCAAACAACGGTATACGGTCAAAGGCGGGGGTGAGGGTAGGGAGTATATACACACAGGGAGAGAGATCTAATACGGGGGGACTGCCGTAGTTTACAGATGCGCCGGGCAAAGTAATTTTAGACTCAGTATTACGATGCGTTCTACTTATACGCAACTTCTCCACTTATAGAGGATGCCGTTCGCCTCAGAAGACCGTAGAGCGCCCCGTCACTCCCACAATTCGACAAGTCGCGATATTTATGAAACACGTGTGAGCCCCAATTCTAACCCCTGTGTTCCTCTCCAGCTGGCCCGATCCAGATCAGCAAAGTCCAGATTAGCAAGGGGCCTGTGCCCGATCCAGATCAGCAGGGAGACCCCTTTAAGCAGCAACGCGGAAGCAAGAATTCGAGACCCCACGACATATGCGCATCGCAGTCGCGGGCACAACGACAAGATATCGCCGTCGGAACGACTTTATACCACAGCGGCGAAGCAAACGAGATAATCAAGTCCAGGAGGACGCGATTATGTAAATGCAGTCGAGGAAGAAAACAGTATCGCGCCGAACGGAGGAGCAGATGGCGGCGGGCGCAGTAATCCGATTGCGCGCGAGACGTGCGAACGCAAACAGATCCTTGACGGCGCCGCCTCGATGGGCGCCCGCCGGAGCTAAGCTGGCCCGCGTGCCTTGATCGGAGATGCTCAGCGACGAGTAACGCACCGAAGTGCCGAGGAGCCGACCATTCACAGTCGAGGCGAGAACAAGGCCACAGACACGCGAAGGCGTGCAAGGACTACCCAAAGACCACTCCGGCCGCACTGGCGCGGTCAATCAAATCAGCGACTTCGGCGCCTCAGAAGGCCCGAGTTACTCATTCCTCAGTGGCGAGTCCCGCGCCCTGCTACAGCAAAGGCGGGCCAAAATGCTTTTTGTGTGGATATCGCACACAATTTACTAGACGAGGCTCTGCCAGTCCGCCACTCTTTTCTGTCTAGGCAACATGCTCGCCCGAGCTGGTGTGGCACATGCGAAAGCGATACCCTCAGGTATTTATTCCAAGTGCATATACGCACGACAGGCGAGGGGGAGTATAGGAAACTTTTTCGGCACCGCGAAGCTGCAGAGATCATATAGTATCAGCCGCCGCCCGTTTTCGCTCAAGCTGCTTGCGCCGCCGCCAAAGATTCGAGAGAAACTACGCCACCGCCGCTGCGCATATGATACGTGGCAATTTTGCAGAGTAGATGCTTTCCTTCCTAGGTTCCTTACATTGTGCGTGAATACCTATGGAAATATGGGCCTCGAAATTTGCGGCGCGCCGCCGTTTGTCTTATTTCAACCCGAGAGTGGAGGGAATCTGGGCATATAACACATAACTTCACCTTCTTGTCTGCAGCTTAAAGATTTTTTTTATTTATTTTGATACGTGGGGTTTAACGTCCCAAACCACCACATGATTATGAGAAACGCCGTATAGGGGATAGCTCCGGAAATTTCGACCACGTGGGGTTCTTTAACGTGCACCCAAGTCTGAGCACACGGCCCTACAGCATTTTCGCATCTATCGAAAATGTAGCCGCCGCAGCCGGGATATCATCCCGCGACCTGCGAGTCAGCAGACGAGTATACCTTTCCACTAGACCACCACAGCGGGGCAACTTTAAAATTTTTCAGAGTGGCATTTCCGGTGTCTTCACTGGTCTCTTCTGTCCGTGTTTGCATTCCCTGTCAAATTATGGGCGTAATACAGCTTCTGAAGATACGAAATCAAGCTTGTTATTCTCTATTGGCGTTTCTCGCTCTTTTGGCTCTTTTCGTCACGCTAGAACGGTGACTTACGTGACATTATTATATAGGGCACATCTATCGAATGATCCATACGTGTGAGAAATACAAGTTGTAAGTTGTTTTCTACCCTGCTTTATCATGCATCACCCCCTCACCCGTTCTTCCTCGCGTCTCGAATGAGCATTACGCGCGATGAACTTGCGATTTCGCAGCATTTCGTGCGTTTCCGATTGTGAAAGTGGAAATAAGAAGAGTGTATACAGTCCGCAAGCTCGAAATCCTAATAAGCTCAACGCTTAGCGCTACACGTGCTTTGTGAAGACATAAACGTCGAAAAGATATAGCCTGTAAGAATTGTAGTGAAGGGAGTAGGAGAGTGTAACGGAGAACTAAATCAAAGGAAGAGGCTCCGAATTATTCCTTTCTTCACGGACGGAGTCTTCACAGCAAAGACGACGCAGCCCTACATTAAAAGGTCAGTCCGCTGCGACAGTTTTTGTAGTTTTTTTTATTGCGAGAAGAAACAGATGGACACATTGTACAGGCTTTCATCGTCGCTGCCATGTTCCATATAAAGTCGAAAGTAATACTTTTTGTCCGCACACTGTAAGCTAAACCCACGGACGAAATCTCGCGAGCACTAGCGACGAACACTGCTGAAGCATGGATGAAACAAGGTGCCGATCTCCATCGCGGGGAGTTCGCATGCGCTTATAACATCACTCCGCCTGCGATGCTTGTCGTCGATTGCTCCTCAACCGGAAAGGAAGCCCTGTCAGTGTCTTTCTAGATGAAGGAGTACAAGAGATACTCAGGTGCTGCGTGGCTCGATCCGCAACTGTGAACTTCGAATATCAGGGCGCGGCCATGGACGAGTACTAGCGCGCGCTATTTCAGCAGGCATCAGCGAACGGCTCATGTATACCTTTCTACGGACTATGAGATCACTGCACAAACACTGCTCTTTTCCCGGAAGCGGCCATATTCCCATACACCAACGTTTTCCAGTTTCGCGAGATCAGATAAAAAAAACAAAGGAGTTGGCTGCAGCAAAAGTTTGTTATATGGGCCTGCGTGCTCCTATCACACCGTGCAATATGAGAAGTCGTCGAAGGGTTTTCTCACCATAAAGCTATTGAGGTCGCCCCAAATTTAGCGTGTTCCCCTCAAAACCCTGAGATCAAAACTGTTTTGGACTTTCTTAAAGTTCATATGCTTTAGTGAATTTTGCAGAGTAGATGCCCTCCTTCTTTAGTTGAGTGACATTGTGCGTGAATTCCTATGAAACCATGGGCCTCGAAATTATATTAAATGGAACCCAAGATACTCACGGTGCCATAAAAATACAATTCATCTCACTCGTCGAATAAAGCGCTTACGTAAAAATCCTCATTTCAACTGTAATGATAATACTCCTTCATTTAATGCATTCAAAAGTAAAGTTGAAGCTAAGTGAAGGATGCTAAGAACAACTACTTTAGCAGTGCCTTCGCTACATTTATGAAAAAAATCCATCCATGGGTTCTAGAGGTGGATTAGTCCAGCATCGTCTATGCCTTGTCCTTTATTCTTGATGGTCCATCCTCCTCAAATCTTCAAGCTATAGCAAGTGACTTTTTAATTACTTCAAATCTGTTATTTATACTGATAACGCCATCACTTTTTCATTTTCAACGAGCAGCAAAATACCTGCTCTTTGTAATCTTAAATTAAGCTCTCTAGAGTCCATAACCTTACAATAAAGCTTGAGGTTTCGAAACGACCTGGCAAAGACGGTATTCCAAAAACGATTCTAAAGTTGTATTCAGAATGCTGTGCTGACTATCTTACTGTAATATTCCAAAAAATCAATAATCTCTGCAGAAGTTCCCCAGCTCTGCAAATTAGTAAACGTCGTGCCCGCATTTAAGTCCGAAAACGAGCAAATAATGCCAAATTATACGTCGATATTTTTGCTTTCTACCTGCTCTAAACTTTTCGAGGATGAGCAAGTACAATGTAGAATACCTAAAAAGACGCAATATAATTTCACAATCACAGCACGGCTCTTGTGCTGGCTATTCTGTTACACAGTTGCTTCAATTTATGCACGGCATTGCTTCTTCACTTAATGACCGAAAACAGATTGATGTCATATTTATTGACCATTCAAAGGCCTTTGACATGGTTTGCAATGATAAACCTTCAACTTTTTCACAAATCTTTTGCCAACGAGAAGTTGGTTGATTGGATAGCATATCACTTGCTGCCATGCTCAAAATTTGTTACGCTTATAACCACGCGAAGTCATCTGACGTATATATCAAACAAGGAAGGGGCCTCAAGACTCGTTCTTGGTCCGTTTTTGTTTATTATGTGTATAAATTACGGAGAACAAATTATCGTTGATACTCAAATTAAACCTAGAATGCATGCAGAAAATGCATTATCGGTAGAACAATCTCTAATACTCAAGATAAGCATGCTGTGGATAGTGTTTTTTTTTTCAGCGTTTTGTGGAGAATGGCAAACTTCAAAAAGACTGTAGCCACGACCTTTTAAATAAGCAGCAGCCATTTCATTTTACATACACTAATTACCGTGTATGTCTAGTAGATGTTATATAATTGAAATACATTGCTATAACTCTCACGAGAAATTTAACATGGCGCAAGCATGTCAAAACAATCTGCAACACTCAGCTCTTCGAAAACTTCAGTGTATCGACCAAGGAATGCTGACTGACAGCGCACAAGACTGGCGATACTCGAGTATGCGTTGGTTGTTTGGTCGCCTCGCCACAAACATCACATAGCTTTGTTAGAATATGTTGAAAATTTAAAAAACGCGCTTCTGCTTATATTACGTCGTTACCAGCGTCTCTCGCCTACTTCGCATGCTCATGTTTTATCGCGGCCGCCTCTCTCGAACGTCGGCGCACTTTGAATCATGTCATCCTCGTGTCATAAATACGAATCATGTCATAAATACGTTAGTTAACATTAAATCCGAGTGCTCCTGCATCCCATATCCTTCGTTGCATCACGTGAACGCTAGAACCGGTGATTTTATCCTCTAAATATTGACCCGTTAGATAAATGAGCATTGTTTTTGTTTGTTTTTTATTTTTGTTTTTCTGCAGAGCATCTATTTTCAGAATGAGCTTGATTGGTATCTGCGCAGACTCGATGCTGAGCAATTAGAAAAAAAGAATTGCGTAAACATGTATTTTGTTCAATTATATTTTTCCAAGGTGCTTAAAATTTGTATTCACACCTGTTATGTCCCGAAAACTGAGAAGGCTGCATTTATAAATAAAAATAACATTAATACATTACGTTAACCGATTCGCCCTTTCGGGGAGACCAATTTTGTTGTTCGAAATTCAAGGGGCGTGTTTCTATCCCTACCAACACTATAATCTTTATTCAAAAGTTGCGTATATTTACAACCAAAGAGATCAAGCTTGCATGTTAACAACTGACGCGTTAATGGACAAGTCGCGTAATTATAGGCCTAATCGGTTATGCGATACCGAAGCGTCGAGTATTTATGACACCGTATTGGGTCATTGCGTTGCCGTAGGCAGCGGCCCAAGCCAATCGGCCCGACCATGTCGTTCATCAGCAGCTACCGCGTGACATCCCCAATGCGCGTTCGGAACTTCTGCGCTCGCACCAGTGATGAGCAGGGTAAATGACACGAGACGACATCACCTTTGTTTGCTTTTGTTGTTGTTGTTTTTAGCAGCGATTATTACCTGTAGTGCGACTATCACCAATGAGAGTTTTTCTCACGGCTCCTCTTGACTTACAAGAATGCAGGCACGCGGCGGGTTCTCTAGATGAGTCCAGGGGACTATATAGAGGTAATCAAAAGAAGGGCAAAAGAATTAACTGGAAGCGCAAAGCACAGGCAAGGTTACACGACTTCCTGACGCCGCTTCGTCTCTCCTTCGCGCAAACGCACTGCACAAAGACCCAGCGCCCTAGTTCTGAACGAAATGTTCCTTCCGTGGGCCGCTGTAGTTCGCTCTGTGTCGGAAATCTCCGCAGCTCCATCTCACGCCGACGATCTTTTGATGGAGGCACGCTCGCGCCTGTCGAGGGGGTACCGTCGGCGCGTGGCTTCCGAAGCACCACTGCGTCGAGAAAGAGGCGCGTTGGCTGGACGACGACACTCTCCTACGCCATTAAAGGCGGAAAGCTATAGCCTCCGAGCTCTGGACGGAATGGGCATCGCAGGAGGAAAAGGGCGAGTGGCACCCATATGGGAGCGGAGGGAACAGCGAAATGCTTTCGGTGCAACGAGCCACTTCAGCGTCCGCTGAACGGAGCCACTTAACACGCGCGACGACGGAAGCCCACACACTCGAGGATGAAGCAAAGACGCGGCCGGCGTTCGTATGAAATGGTCTGCCTGCTGCGCACGCATCATAAAGGGAAGGTCAGTGCACTCCGCCGCTCCAAAGAAGACAATGAAGACAAGCGGGCCAGATCTGACAGAGAGAAAGATGGATGGGGAGAAACGCGCATGAGCCTGTCGTAAACCACCTGTGACAGTACACTGTGCTGGCAGCCTCCCTTCCATGATTTTTTTGCTGGCCAGTTTTCGTTACACTATTACATGAGAAGCAGCTCTTGGGCTCATGTCATGTGTGTAACGCCGTACATACGTGCGTCCGTACAAAAGCCCCGCAACGCGTTCCCCTCTCCGCAGGTGTTGGAGCGGTTCCAAGTGCCCTCCACTATGGCGTCTCGCATAATCATATGGTGGTTTCAGGACGTTAAACCCTACATATCAATCAATCAATCCTCTGTAAGATGAAGAGAGGGAAGGGAGGGGGCAGATGCTTTTGTTTTTGTATAGACCTGCGATAAGCGGGCGCCGGCTACGTTCAATGGTGCGCCCAGACTTGATTGACGTCTGGGGTTTAACCGTTTAACATCCCGAAACCACCACATAATTATGAGAGACGCCCCGTAGTGGAGGGCTCCGGAAATTCCGACCACCTGGGGTTCTTTAACGTGCACCGAAATCTGAGCACACGGGCCTACAGCATTTTCGCCTGCATCAGAAATGCAGCCGCCACAGCCGGGATTCGATCACGCGATCTGCGGGTCAGCAGCCGAGTACCTTAGTCACTAGACCACCGCGGCGAAGCGCGCCCAGACTTGGCCGGTGGCTTCATCACGCACCCTTGCGCCGAACATTAGAAAGCGGGCACAGATTTCGCCGTGAAACAAACACGCAAATGGTATCATACAGACGCCAGTTACGTAATATACTCGCGCACAGTACGACACACGTCTTTAGGTGTATGTGGAAACCTTAAGACGAGCTCATGCTGTTAAGTAGGCACACGCAATCGACAACGTAAGGCGCTATTCGCGTCAGGATAGCAATCTACATTTAAAGCTCTTTCGATGTAGTATGGGTGATAGCGTTTAAGGAATCTAAGATACGCGCCGATAGCTCTTGCGTCGAGTGATCCCTCTTTGACAGTGGCTAATCCGGTCGCTGACAAAAGCAACATAGTGTATTCGCGACAGGTGCATTCCAACTATGGAACATTGTAAACACGACGAATATGATGTAAAAACTACAGACTCACTATTTCGCTCGGGGCCAGCCGTTTGCGGTACATCCATGCTGATGTTTCCTTCTCCACTGAGGAGTTTCTCATTAAGACTAAAATATTATCTTGATCAATCCTGCCGGGTTTAGATTTCATTGCTGAAAATCAGCAATTCAAATGAATATGTTTTTAACTATTGTAGGGCCTTGCAGTATCACCGCATGAAACTTAATAGAAAAAAATCCAACTTCTATACTCGAGCACTATATACCCTCTGAATTAGGTTTTAAAAGATTCCGCGAATGAGGTAAAGGATTAGGTTGTAAGGTGTCAGCGCGCCAGGCAGCTTAAACCCTAATCGCGGATCTATATAATATAGATACAGGGGTCGTATCTTATCCACGACGTCCTCGCACTTCATGCACGTCTCCGCAAGGGCTAATAAATCGCGAGCCCCTAAGGTCACCCGGTTTCCGCGGGAATGTCTTTCTCCCTTCAGATGTCCCGGGGTTACGACCCCCGTGCTGTAGAGCGAGGGGCGGACAAGCGATTAGCGCGTCTCGGTTCCGACCGTCGCCTTTCGGGCTTGCACGCAGGAAAGGGAATGCCGGAGATCTATTAATCAGCGTCGGGGTGCGCGACCAACGACGGTTCGCGCGCACAGCCGTTCACTTTCGCGGCCGTGCGGCGCGCGCTCCGGCAGCAGCCGCGGAATGATGCGCCTGGCAGCTCAAAGGCTATGCGCGCCCCACTCTTGCTGCTGATCTCGGCTGCGTTTGATGTTTGGTTTCCTGTTTTGAATTCGCGAGTGAGTCTTCAATAAGCCTCGCTGCTGCTTGGGTGAGTTGGTTCATGATTATTTAGACCAATTTATCAGCGCAAGAAAAGACTCGCTGTGTGTGTGTGTGTGTGTGTGTGTGTGTGTGTGTGTGTGTGTGTGTGTGTGTGTGTGTGTGTGTGTGTGTGTGTGTGTGTGTGTGTGTGTGTGTGTGTGTGTGTGTGTGTGTGTGTGTGTGTGTGTGTGTGTGTGTGTGTGTGTGTGTGTGTGTGTGTGTGTGTGTGTGTGTGTGTGTGTGTGTGTGTGTGTGTGTGTGTGTGTGTGTGTGTGTGTGTGTGTGTGTGTGTGTGTGTGTGTGTGTGTGTGTGTGTGTGTGTGTGTGTGTGTGTGTGTGTGTGTGTGTGTGTGTGTGTGTGTGTGTGTGTGTGTGTGTGTGTGTGTGTGTGTGTGTGTGTGTGTGTGTGTTTTCTAAAGTTCTGTATTTCTTCCGCTGATAAATCAGTCTGCAATAAGCCGCCCGTATACGGGCCGCTAGGTTCGAGAAGAAAATGTGACACTGACACTGACCAAGCTTTCAAAGAGTCCCTGTTCGACCTTCCTCTGACCCACCGCGATATACTCTACAAGCTCAGATGGCCGTGACATTGCGGACACTAACTATACTTATCGCAATGTCAGCGTTTCCATTCACGGCCGCAGTGTACGCCTAGATGGTGCAGTCACTGCGGTGGTACTGTGCTCGGCTGCAGACAAGATTAGAGGCCCGTGTGCTGTGCGACTCCAGGTTTTCGAAATTTTCCGGAGCCCCCCAAAACGGCGGGCCTCGCGATCATATATTGGTTTCGGCGCGTAAAACCCCCTAAATTATCATTATCGGCTGAAGGTTAGATCGATTGATTGGTTGATTGATTGATTTGTGGGGTTTAACGTCCCAAAAACCTATGAAAGATGCCGTAGTGGAGGGCTCCGGAAATTTTGACCACCTGGGGTTCTTTAACGTGCACCCAAATCTGAGCACACGGGCCTACAACACTTCCGCCTCCATCGGAAATGCAGCCGCCGCAGCCGGGATTCGATCCCGCGACCTGCGGGTCAGCAGCCCAGTACCTTAGCCACTATATTCGGCGTCAACTTTTCTTGGCACTGAAGGGAAAGCTACGGAGGCGGAGCTTCTGCAGATGTAGCACTACGCGAAGTAGTCCATTTTAGCGCGCGTCTCGTAACGCCATATGGAAAGGGATGGGGGCGCACCATCAGCGTTTCATGTAGACGCAGACACCGCTTAGCGTTTGAGGTGCGCGTAAAAAGGCGGGACTTTCTCGCACGTTCGACAACGCGAAGTCACAACGAATAAATTAAAGTAAATACGATTATCGTAATGGTGGGAGCTGCGTCCTGTTTTAAATAGCTTCATATATAGAAAATGAAGAGGGAACTTCTATATTTGGCAGTGAAAATACGGGCGCTGTTGTGGAACTACATTCAGTGACGGCAGGATGCCCGCGATTTGGCTCTGTAGCCTTCGCTCCTATGCGAAGAAAAGTTGTCGCGGCGAGGCGAGGCGACTGAAGTACGCAAGCATAAATACAACCCCCCCCCCCCCTCCAGGTACGGTTGGCGAATCCCTTTCTTTCGCTATTCGCGCCCTTTTAAAAAAAAACTTATTCATGCACATTTATCTTACGTATTCACGCCCATTTACGCTTAATATTCAAGACCGTTGCCGTCACAAGTTTCACGTATAATCAACATGGTCCAGCTCACGAAAATTCGTCCGCACAGGCGCACGCCGAAGCACGACCCGCAGGTCGCAGGTTCGATTCCCGGCTGCGGCAGCTGCATTTCCGATGGAGGCGGAAATGTTGTAGGCCCGTGTGCTCAGATTTGGGCGCACGTTAAAGAACCCCATGTGGTCGAAATTTCCGGAGCCCTCCACTACGGCGTCTCTCATAATCATATGGTGGTTTTGGGACGTTAAACCCCAAAAATGAAATGACGCCGAAGAGCGCGCGAATTTAATTTTTGTTCCCGCGAATATATGCTCAACACATATCACTTCTGCACAGCGTTCGCGCATCTGTTTCCACTTACACCGCGCAATTATTTAAATTCGCTCGCAGCTAAAGCCACTGAACTGGTCACGTCAGTTGCACACGCCAATAGGCAGCGCTTGCGGCTCGCACGTCGAATCTGCAAGCAGCGCGGGATGCCTCGCGGGCAAGCACATGCCCGCTTAACTGGGAGTCCGGACCAGAGTCTGGGCAGCTGGTCGCTCATTTGCACACGTAAGAGGGGAGCGCACAGAGCTTTTCGAACAGCTATGCGGGGTCTTCAAAGAGAGAGTGGGGTCGATTGCGCGTCGGACACGGACGGCTATAGGCGATCGATACGCAGCGGCCGCTGATAAGGGGCATACGCGATGATGAATGGATGGATTTGTGGGGTTTAACGTCCCAAAACCACCGTATGATTATGAGAGGCGCCGTAGTGGAGGGCTCCAGAAATTCCGACCACCTGGGGTTCTTTAAGGGCATACGCGATGACGCCTCACTACCACATGTGCATGCCAGTTCGTGCGCGAGTATACAAGTGAGCAAACCAGTGAGTTTTCCACGCTGTCGATCCGCCAACAAAACCACTCACTTCAGAACCCCATACGAATATAGGCGCCCGCATGAAGAGTGCGTCGGCGCTCCAATATTCAAAGCGCGTGCACCTCCTCCAGCGCACCCACGCGTCTTGTAGGCGAGGCAGCGCATGGGCGCATCTTGTTTGCGTACGAATAATTTACAATCATTTCCGGTGTTTCACGTGCCAAAGCTCCACTGAGGGACGTCGTCGTGGAAGGCTCCGGAAATTTCGAACAGGCACGTGCTCTTGCACTGAGATCGAACAGCACATGGACCTCTATAGCTTTGCGCCTCCATTGAAATACAACCGACACGGGCGAAATCGAACCCGCGACCAGCAGCAAAAACCGTAGCCACTGCATGAACGCGGTGGACCAATGTACTGTGCGCATGCGCAAGGCAAGCAACCGATTGAGCCTCCAACGCGTTATCTTTTCCATGAAAATGTGCGCGGATGACATAGCTGCAAGTTCAAGTAACGTTGGCTGCAAGTATGTACGCACATAAACGCATCACTTCGGGAATCGGTTTGAAGTTGGTGCACGTGCAAACGCGGTAGAAGCACACGCAAAGCGAAGAAATGCTCTGCCAGCACGCAGAAGTTGACTAAACCCAGAGAAAGCCGCACCATACACGGGGCAATAACTTTCGCGACATGTTTCCCGAAATCTCGTTCTGCGGAATTGGAGGTTCGGGAGGATGGCTGCGAAGCGGGTAATGTTTGAATTATACAGGCGCTTGTTAACCCACAAGTAAAGGTTTCCGTTTGTCGGGCCCAATAATTTACATACGGTAGAATTCGTCGTTCGCTAAGGCAAACAAATCCGGGTAAAAAATTTAATTGGTGGTGGTGGCGAATAAATGTGCACGTGCTACGCTATCGCCCTCCCGATTTATTCGTGTGCCTTTCGTGCACATAGGAAAACACCAAACAAAGGCCTATACGACGGCGATCCACTGTACTGCTGATTTACGTGAAGTGTAGACGATTTTCCCGTTTTCTCACCTCTTTGCAACTATACAAGCCCTCATCAACACTGTCTCAAAACACAAAAGACAAGCTTTATCATTTTTTTAGAAATAAGCGCTACCGACAGCAACATAACGTGGCGTCCGCTGCTAACCTGCTCAAGCTAAAACAGCAAAGATGACAAAGCTGCCTCTGACAAAGATAGCTTCACCTATCGAAACGTTGGGTATCCACGCCTTCAGGTACGACGTCCTACATACAACTCATATTAGAAAGCACTAAACATTTACTGCGTGTGCAGCAGCTAAAGCTCTGTCAGCGAGGTACAGCCGTCAGCACCTTTCACTCGAACGCCTCGACTCACTTGGACTGACGTCAGCGCCGCCAAGCGTTGAAACTGATATGCTTGCTGTAGTTAAAAAATAGATGGAGCGCACGTCGGTTTCACTGGTAAATTTCTGCTTTCAGTGTGCCTGACCGGCGGGTCGAATGCACTCACTTGGAATCCCGTTTTCGCCACGTTTGCTCATGGCTACGTTATCGCGCGTTCCCATGGCGTTCATTGTGTTATACTTAATCTCGACAATGAACCATTGCGTGGCACAGCTTACGGACCTTTCTAGTTTGAATTCGCGGCAGCTCCTCTAAAGAAATAACATGTAGCACAAAAAGCAGATCAAACGCACGTTCATGACGTTTGTGAAAGTTGCACAATAAATAAATGTGAAATGCGGTGGCGTTGTTCATGTTCTGATTTCTTAATTTTCGGGCAGCGTGAATCGCCCTGTTCTCGCTAATTATAGTGTACCTTCCTGTTCGGTTCACGCTGCACGGAAGAGTTGGAAACCTGTAACACAAAGTCACACGTCGAGCTCTATATGTCCCAACAAATTACCCTTAATTAAATGCTATGTTGCCCCCGCGGTGAAATGGCGGGTTTTAATATTAGCTTTCGAAACATACCCTTCACTCCAGCAATTTTCTGAATACTCGTTGGATCGCCCAAGACGTCTTGAAAGCGAAATGAATTCGCATATCTATATACCCTTTATGTCTCTGAATTCACAATGTAGAAGGCGACGGTCGAGTAAAATGCGGTTACTCGCAGATACAGTATCGAAAGCTTCACCCTTCTTGTCCTTCTTGTCTCTGTGTCGTCGTTTTGTCTCGCGCTATAACTATCGTCATGCCATACCAACTAGCCCAAGCTGCCACACTTCACTCACTCGTCATGATTCACTTCGTCGAGATGCGTGGATATTTTTTATAGTTAGCTTTGCATTAACATCCTTCAAAACAGCAAAAAGCAGGCCAAGTTGACCTATATGGATAGTTTGGCGCAGCACAATTAAGAGACTAACTACACGACAGACATAGTCGTGTTACTCGAATCGTTTTCTTGGTTTGCTAAGAGAGCGTCTTCTGGCTCACTTGCAGCCACGATAAGTTTGGCCCTCGAAATCGGTTCTCTCGCCCACACTCAACACGGGTGCCCGGTTCAAATACCTCGAGAGAACGCACGTTCACGTGGAGCAAAGAGAGAGAGAGAGGGGGGGGGGGGGGGCTGCAACGAAATCTGCCATGCATCCCTAAAGCCTGCGACGACGCAGCATCACACTCAGTCGGCTGTGACACCATGCGACAAGTTGCCCATATACTCGGCCACGAAGCAGTGACCGAAGGTCTGAAAGGAGGAGGGCGTAAGGCGGCGAGTCATCATGAAAGAGGGTAAGACGTGCCACACGGGCACTGGAGTTGACAACAAAACAGCACAAAAAAATTCAGCTGTAGGGGCGACGACAGAGAAGAATAAAAAAGAGCAAGACTATAAGGGCTACCGAAAGGAACACTAAAGAGAATGAGCTGATATTGATAGATTGTGCTCTGCGAACCCAATCCTAACGTAGTTAATTTTACCATCAGAACTTCATCACTAGAGGAGAAAACTAATGTCAAAGTTTCAATTTCAAAGAACTTTTTTCCCCCTACAGGCGAAATTGGCTCGACAAGAAAACCTGAATCTAAGGTACGTTGTATACGCCCCCCCCCCCTCAAATGACAATGTACTTCCTATTCACCGATTAGGAACCACGAGTGACGCCGTCAAAGTCTATAACGTCACGGTGTTTGGTGCGGAAATTTCGATGAGGCGTCGTCACCTGCGTCTTTCTTTTAGCGCGTTTTTCTAGCGGTAGAAAGCAGTGCTTTCGGTGCGAAAGGGATTTTTTTTTCTTTTAAGTATCTCTTTAGAAGTGGCCCTCACCAGTAAATCCACGGGCGAGACCCGTGGCTACTTCCTAAGTATGACAACAAAACCAGTTGTCGCGTTCTGCTGTCACCCCGCAGGCTCCTGTCATCGAGATCGATGTCCGGGCTGTCGGCGGCCAAAGTTCGAAAAAAGGGCAGAGAGTTGAGGAAATCTCAGTGCGGACTGCAACAACAGCCCACGAAAGAACGCTCACACGCTTGTCACAGAGACCAAGAAGCCCTCTTCCGGAGACAGAATGAAGGGTTGACAGGGCCTAAACAGACCGACGGGAGAGGACGATGAAGAGCGACATCGTCCGCATTTATAGTTCAGTTCGCCAGTGTCACTGCACTATGTCGATGTCTCAATGGACTTGGTCACTTGTAGCTATAAGGTCATCCCGTTTCTTCGTCTTCTGAAAGAACATACACAAAATAAAACCAATGCAGCTTCTTGACTGTCACCATGATGTTGGTTCAATGGCAACTGCATTCCAAATAAGTATCTCCGTCGACCACAATTATCGAGATCTTCACGATATTCCCCTAAGTGATTTTGTTTGATTTATACGGGAAGGACATCCACTGACACTAATCAATTAAAAACAATAAGTTTTTAAGCTCGGCGATCAAAGCATATTTGAAATCTATAAAAAGCGCTACAAAGTACCAAAGGGGAAATACTTTAGCAGCTATCTGAAAGACATAAGAAGAAATAAAAATGAAAATGCCTATTTAGGCGTAGATGACATGGTTCACAAAATTTGAAGTATTTACACAAGAGCTGATATCTGCAGGTTTATTATACACCTAAACTACGAAGTCCCGATCTCTGTGAAATACTTGCTCGAAGCTGTTTTCGACTAAAAAAAATCGCAGCGTGTAAGAAAAACTGACATGTATATGTATTCCTGCATGTGAATAGGGGTCCTGTATTAGTGATGAATGTGCACACTGTTGTAACGCGCAAGCGCACGATACGAGTTGTTTCTTGTTTGTTTGTTTGTTTCTACTTCAACATGCACTGCAACGTCACCCAGTATTACCTTATACTGCTCATTGATACAATGTCCGTATGATTATTCCTTGCACAAGCGACGTGACATATCTTGCAGAAAAATGAAGCAAAACGGGAAGCAAAACAATGCAATGACACTGGACAGCGCTCAAGCAGGTAAGAAAGTCACAAAAGCAGTATACCCAGTGTGACCACACAATATTTGTTTCCAGAAAGTGTTTGACGTCTTAACCAGACACGGCCGGATGAGATGGCTGTGAGAGCCTTTATTCCTAAAGCTTTCTAACACAAGGCGCCGTCACCTACGCGTTAAGTAAGTCGCAAAGCTAAACGCACACCGTACTTCCATGGTAACCTATGTCCATAAAAGGAGCTGATATGTTTTAGAATAAAAGAGGGCTCAGCTCGTTGGTAAGTATTCATCTTGATAAGTATCATTTCAGGCAAAAACACCACTTCCCCGGCGTTTGTTGGTGTCTTGACTGCTTTCTTGTGACCTTGCTTGCACGTCCCATCTTTCATAATCAAGCCGATATGGCTGATTTATAAGCTATCACCAACAACGTGCTTCTCCCCTCTCTCCGATATATCAATATACAACAAATAGATAGCATCCATATTGTTACGGGGAAGAAGGTGTATACGCAGGATATATTTGCGAGCCAATGCGTACGACGCTGCTGTAGTCCAAGCGCGTTCTGCTCAGCACTTCGTCGCCATCATGCGAAGCTATCTTCTGAGCCCGTTACAATATATATACATAACCTCGACCGAGAACTGTAAATAAAAAAATAATAACTACGCAACTGCTCCGTCTAAGGATATGTGAATCACGCTGTGTTATAGCGGCTTTTACGGCATTGGATAAAAAAAAAAAGACGAGAGCGCGGCTTGCGTCTTCGGCTGACAGATTGGCTGGGCGTACCGCTAGAGTGATGACCAAGGTCAGCGCGGCCAGCTACCCCGTCGTCATCGCCGGAGCTTATGCACACTACAGCCGAGCTGCTGCCAAACAAAGACATCGCACATACCAGAGACAGCCGGAAGGTAGACGAGGAAGCGCTGTCATAGCGGATGACAAAGCGTCGCGTCTGTTCTCGCTGCAGCTATATCACCGTGGCGGAAGAAATAAGCTTGTCCCTGCAGACACATGTGTAAGACTACTGACAACATGCGAGTGAGTGAGCAAAAGAGAGAGTGTGTGTGTGTGGGGGGGGGGGGGGAGTCGTTGAACGGGTGTTGACGTTCAGATACGAACACGCGGTTATTCTGCACGCTCACAGAAAACAATGTAATAACTTCCCCGCGTACACGTGCACCAGTCAATGACACCCTTTTTCATCCCACAACTCGTTCTAAGTACCTAAGCAGGCAATACAAGATAAAAAAAAAACGGCCGGTGAAGATGTAGATAACAGCTAGTTTTACGGGCCACATTGCCAGATCGTTTTGTTTGTTTGTTTGTTTGTTTGTTTGTTTGTTTGTTTCAAAAACCAACAATTTGAAAAACGGCTCCCACATTCCACCCCGTGTAATTTCGCTAAAATTAACCACATGAAATGGATATTTTTCTTCCATCACTGAACTAGCACTGTTCAAAGTGGGGGGGGGGGGGATCGAATAATATAAACATACGCGCTGTTCGAAGGGAAAAAAAGCGAATAATGTACACATACGCTTGTTACCACGTTCATGGTAAATCATGATGTCCCACGAAATACAAAAACGCCGGGAACGAGAATTCGTCGACGACGCAGACATCCAAATAATCTGAGACAATTAGCGCATTATTGCCACCATTTCACACAATAAAAGGAAAAAGAACATAGGGCACGGGAACAAACATACGCACTCATGGAAATAAATTTAGGAAAAAAACTAACGAAGCACGACTGTCTGATGTGATCGCAGCTATACATCGGCTGCACTTGCTAAAGCCGCGAGCCAATCAACATTCCTTCAACGAGAAATATCTACGCGGGTACGTATATACTGTGTAGCAGAGGCCCGTATACGTGAGACAGCTCGTTCGCGTTCTCCGCTGTTTGCAGTTCTCATTAAAATTTGCGGTTTTATTTCACTACGACAGCAACTAGACACCATGGCGGATTTATGCACTCGACGTCAACGTCAACATAAGGTTCCCTTAAAGCCCAAATCAATAACATTGCCCAAACGCCGCATCGTATTGCCAGAACGTGCATTGATATCACACAGTACACGGGTCTCTACCAATTGGCCTCCATAGAAATGCGACTGCCCCGATCCAAACTGTTCGTCTGATATAGGGGCTAAGAGGAGGTTGCACAAAGCTCATTTACAGGGATCACACGTTAAAAGTGATACGCGCAGCGCGAACCCCGCATCCCTATCTTCTGTGCGGAGCAAGTGAAAAGCAGCCGTCTTCATATAAATAGTGAGGCTATATAGCGACGTTGGAGAGCTTCAAATTGAATGGTACCAAGCAGTGGCGCGGTCCCTTTTGTTCGGCCACAACGACAATTTGGAAGCGAAGCTTTTTTTTTTTTTCAGAATACAGGGGAAAATGTTAGCAAATCATGTTAAGCCCGCCGATGGAACGAAGAAAAACAGAAAAAAGTGAACGCAGGACAAGAAGAAATTTCAACCGTTCAACTGTTTGTATCTCTCTCACACAAAAGAGCGACAACAATTTTCCGAGGGACTCGTTCCTGTTTCAGAGACAACCTAACAAATCCAGTAAATTAGGTCATAGAAGGCACAAGGGGCATTTTTTCCCCTCTAAACTGTGGAGTGGTAATTACGACGTGAATTGAAGTGAACTGCAGTGGACGAAAGAACGCCTATTCAGTCGATGGGATCAAAACCAACCCCCTCAAATTCAACGTATTTTAAATACCAAAACACCATCATTATCTAAGACGGACGCCACACGCAGTTCATTCGAACTCCCGATTTATTCTGGCCGCATCTAGGGTTTTTAACCACGCTCATCTAAGCACATGCATCACACACACTAGCGATTCTACACACACACACACACACACATCCGGGCGCCCCCGGATCAAAACTGTCAAATATACAAGGTTCCTCCAATCGACTGAATTCGTAGAAATGCTTGAGCATGCTTGAGCGATTCGTGCACACAGCGCATAAGCGCTGACGTATGCATACCTACCGTCCGGGTGAGCCACACTTGCACCCGTGGGGGACATTATACATACCTCCGCCGACTCAACGTGGAATGCGAGGCTACACGCGGAATTAATCGCGCACCATGCGAGGGCCGCATGACCGGCGGTGCGTGCATCTTGAGATGGCGCGCGATCCATATGCGCCGTGTCGCAGCGCTGCCTCCCCTTTCGCCGTGGGTATATATGCATACACAGCGGGGCCTCTCCGGTTTTCACCTCGGCTTCTTGTCGCAATGCGGCAACAGTGAACGAACCCAAGTGCGGTGCGTGTTCCTATAGGTCTGTAAGGAGAGCTTTAGGAAAGTGCGCGGAAGCAGCGCGAACGTATCTATACACACCGAAGAACACGTGTACTTGGCTTGTGCTGGTACGTCGCGTTATACGCGAGCGGGATGATATCCTGCAAGTGGTCTCCCGGACCTATATAGCTCTCTTAAAACGACAGAAGGTGAGACAGCGATCGAACGTCTGCGTAAGAATGCCGCCCTATACGGTAGCTTGCGTACGTATACAGTTCATTGTCCACAGCAATAACCAACGTTAACGTTCATTGGCAATAACGTCATCGCGCCCCCCTGCGCTGCCCTTTCCCTTGTGCATACGTATGCGCAAATGCGCCGGAAAAAAAGCGGACAAGAGCGACGATGTTGCACGCTGTCTAATTCGTATACTTTATTTTGATGTAATATTTTAAAGCTTACCTGTGCGTTATAACAAGTGTGCATTAAGTATAGAATATACTAGAAGCAAAAGTACAGTGGTGGCAAGGTATTGTCCGCATTATAGATTGCATCTAATCCGAGCAAATGTACTCGTCGGCTGCAGCTGCAACATTGTGCCCGCGCTTCATTGAGTAAACTATTCACCGGTTGGCATCTAAAGTTCAAAAACTGTACTATTTTTAAAGTGATACTGTACGCAACGACAAAGATGAAATGCTATGGGCTGCTCATTATGAGGAAGCCTCCGAAAGGCGACAATCAGTTCATAACGCGCTACTTTTTTAGATACATTGATCGATATGTGGGGTTTAAAGGCCAACTCCGGCAATTTTTCGAGGTTAATAGATCTCAATGAAATTCGCTGGGTACGTTCCTTTGCACATTTCCGTCATTTATGCCTAATTACAGGCTTGAGAGATGCGTTGATTGTTTGCAAATGAGTTTTAAAGATTGCCTCAAAAAGCTCACCTCGCTTGCCAGAATTATTGGTAATACTGTCTCTGTGACGTCATGTTTGGCATGTGAACCAAAGTGACGCAGCCGATGGCATTGCTACTTCGGCCACTACAGCGTTTATTGTGCTGTCCATAAAGCGACAGCGTCAGTCTTTGGCACCGGTATAGCACGGGAAAGCTTTCTTCCTTCCTCTGTGGAGTTTGTCCGGCGCTTCGCTGGTCTGGCTTTTGCAGTTTTCATACTACGCGCCCTCGGGACCAGCATACCGCCTCCAGTTCTTACCAAATAGTACGTCATACGCAGACAGGGCGTCCGGTCAGGTTTCAGTTTCGGCTTTGCACATGTTTGCTTATTAAAAAATTATTTTCAAATTTCCTGACCATTTTAGCTATTGGGCTCGTGACAAGAATGTCTCATGAACATAAAAGCACCACCACCTTGACATGGTCGAAAAATCGCCGGAGTTTGCCTTTAACGACCCAAAACCACCATTTGATTATCTATCTATCTATCTATCTATCTATCTATCTATCTATCTATCTATCTATCTATCTATCTATCTATCTATCACTACACTTACTGCGACAGGGGCCGCAGAGAGAGAAAGAACGTGAACGACGCCCCATTTCGAGCCCTGCTGTCGATCGGTGGCTACCGCACGTTACAGTAGAGTAAGTGCATTAAACATTGCTCAGAGAGAAAAAGCAAGAGCAAAAGAAAGGGAAGGATTGCCATAACGGTTATATATACACGGGGCGCGCGGCGGAAGAAGCGAGTTCGCCGCCCAGCGAGCGCAGAACGTGAGTATTTCGGGCCGCGGGTCAGCAACGTGCACGCCGCGTAGCGTGAGTGCGCCTTCTCGTTTCGTCTCACCGGCCGCGGCATGCAAGATCCGCGCTTGATGCGCGCACACAGCCACGAAAGCGGATGAACGTGGGCGCGCATACTAAATACACGAGCACGCGTGTGCAAATCACACAAAGCGCGGTAAAGAAGACTCAATAGGCACCGTGCACTGGCCAGAGGGCTTTACCTCATCGGACCTGTTTCGCTGTCATTGGCCAATAAGTGTCGGTATATAAGCTAGGCCTAGAACACGCTTCGAGGTTCATCACTAATCGCATCAAGAGCATGCGCACTTGGCACCTTCCAGATAATAGATAATCTCGCGTCTTTAATGTGAAATATGCAACGTCGCGACCAACATGTTTAGCTCGACTGCCTAATTTTGGCCCTTTCTTTCACTACGCTATGCATTTTGGCACTTCTGTCGCAGGAGGAAACTTGATTGACGGTCGGTTTCGGTGCCACCAAGTTGGGCTATTTACCTTGCCTTGTATCCAAGAACTAAACGAGTAATCATGCAGCAAACGCATACGCCTAAAAATTGCACGAATATTCCAGGAACTGGTTCATTCGCGTCGCGATATCCAAAAATAGAAAAAAAACGAGCGTTCAACGGCCCATGGAAGGTGGCAGTGGTAAATGAAATACGTAATATTAACCGTGTAATAACTGTTGTCGTTTAACGTCCCAAAATCACGATTTCATTATGGGCGACGTCGTTGTGGAGGGCTCCGGAAATTTCGACCACCCGGTGTTTTACTTAACGTGCGCTGACATCGCACAGTACAAGCGCCTCTGGCGTTTCACTTCCATCTAAATGCGACCGCGGCGGCAGGGATCGCGCCCGTGACCTTCGGGCCAGCAGCTGTTCCACCGAGGCGGACTGCGTGTATATCGTCCATGCACTGCTTCAATCGCAAGAAAACGCTGTATTCACGACGCTTTGGTGCGCCTTTTGTCGGGAAACATGCCTTAATTAAGTTCCATTGCACAAGCTGACGGAAACAAAGCTATAAGGGCAACGAAACTTCGATATGAAATAACGCGACAGCTGGGTCTGTTTCACTTTGTTCCCTTGTTACTTTTGCCCAGTAGTGCCTCGGCGATCAAGGACTGTTTTTGGTATAGCGAATGCATCAGATATACATTCGAGGTTCACACCGAACGTTTGATAGTTCCAACAGCGCAGTTGCAGAAAACTGTTTGCACAATGATTTAGCGCCTGATGGGAATCCGCGCACTCGCTTATCATTGAGTCAGAAAAAGTGAAGCCTCCACCCGCACCATAAGAATATAGCAGGCGAAGCTTGCGAGAGTGATGGAGAGAGAGAGAGGGAGAGAGAAAAGCTGGGTATGCAGTATATGGCGACACTTTTCTTGTTGGAAACGTAGCGTCTCTAAAATATGCAAATAACTTTCACAAAGTTCCAACAAACGATCTACCAACGCCACGTAAAGTGCGAAATAAACACGCACACATACTTGTAAACAGCTGGCGCATTTAGCAGATGCATTGATACGTTACTGGTGCACATCTACAAGGGGGCGTGTACCATTTCTTCTTTTTGTACTTTTTCTTCAATTTTCGAAACCAAAGCTTAAATTTTGACTTCAGCACATTTCATTCAAAGCACTATACAGCGGTTCCTTAAGCCCATTTTTGCGTTTCGCATAGTAGAATAGGAAAATCAATGTCGCCCCCGAGCGTGAAAAGCAGAGTTCTGTTCTTCAGAACCAAACCTTCAATGTTTGCCAATTATGACGTCACTACGTCATAACTGGCATATATATATATATATATATATATATATGACGAAGGCCGTGCCACGGTCAAAATGTAAATCGATAAAGGAACTGCTTGCTTTCTCGTACATGTACCAGGTTCTTTTCTTATACGTACCAGACCCACTGATCTTTCCCACTGACCCACTGAATATATATATATATATATATATATATATATATATATATATATATATATATATATATATATATATATATATATATATATATATATATATATATATATTGCAGTCGCTCGCGCACTGCTCCTAAACATGTGGATGCCAAACAACGTCCTCTTGGGAAAGATCTCCGCTGTGCAAACTTCCGGCGGGAAGCTTATCGCGCAAACATGACCCGCGCACCGACAGAGAAGGGGCTACGCGCACAGCGTGTGCACGCTTGCTTGCATGTTTGTACAAAAAAAATAATAAAACGAGGCGCTCAGCCACCCACAACAACGGATGCTCGCTGTTGAAAATATTTCTCGAGTGGCCCAGCAAACAGATACGCCGCTGCATGAGAGTGCGCGCGCGCGTCGAGTCATGACAGGCCGGGATGTTATTTTCCCGGAGGACCTGTTAAGGACGAATGACAGCCAGTATATATGGATATATAGCGAAAGAGAGAATCCAGCAGTAATGCTTCAGCCCCAAACATGTCCCTGGCCGTCCTTTATAAGTAAGCGGCGCACACATATAGCCACTTACAGCACGATAAGAGTTACACGTGTACAGTCCGGTAGGTATTACGTGACCGGAGAGGCCGAGTTCGCGGCTTGCATTCCTTTCGTGGGCTCGTTTTGATTGATTGATATGTGGGGTTTAACGTCCCAAAACCACCATATGATTATGTGAGACGCCGTAGTGGAGGGCTCCGGAAATTTCGACCACCTGGGGTTCTTTAACGTGCGCCCGAATCTGAGCACACGGGCCTACAACATTTCCGCCTCCATCGGAAATGCAGCCGCCGCAGCCGGGATTCGAACCCGCGACATGCGGGTCAGCAGCCGAGTACCTTAGCCACTAGACCACCGCGGCGGGGCCGGGCTCATTTTGTTCGGGGCGTTGCATAGCACGCGTTTACGGGCAACGAGGCCAGGCTGATATCGGGAAGTATGCATTCTCATATTAAGAGATAAGGGTCAGGGAGAAAATAAAAAGAAATAATGAAACGAGTTTGAGGAGAACGTTAGTGCTGCCGACCACGTTTCCTTAAAAAATAAAACGGAAAACTAATATTTTGAGAGCGCGAACAAGCGGTGAGATAGACAGTTCGGCTGCCTATACGAACGCGTGCTATAGACACGTAAATATTAATATGTGGCGTTAACGTCCCAAAAAAAAAAAAACCATATGATTATGAGAGACGCCGTAGTGGAGGGCTCCGGAAATTTCGACCACATGGGTTTTCATCATCATCATCATCATCATCAGCCTGACTACGTCCACTGCAGGACAAAGGCCTCTCCCATGTACCGCCAGTTAACCCGGTCCTGTGCTTGCTCCTGCCACTTTATACCCGCAAACTTCCTAATCTCATCTGCCAACCTAACTTTCTACCCCTAACTCGCTTGCCTTCTCTGGGAAACCAGTAAGTTATCTTTAATGACGAGCGGTTATCCTGCCCATACAAGCTACATGCCCGGCCCTTGTCCATTTCTTCTTCTTTATTTCAACATTGACATCCTTAATCCCGATTTCCTCCCTGAATCCTCTTTGTAAGCCTCCAGGTTTCTGCTCTGTAGGTAAGTACCGGCAAGGTGCAGCTGCTATATGTTTTTTTTTCTTGAGGGATAGTGGCAATCTACCAGTCATGATTCGAAAGTGCTTGCTGAATGTGCTTTTCTAGTTACTTCTATCGTGGTCCGCCTCCGCGGTTATTACCTGTCCTAAGTAGACGTCCTTTTAATAGGGGTTGTTTAACGTGCACCCAAATCTGAGCACACGGCCTATAGTATTGACACGTAAAGAACCGAGAAAGAAAGAAAGAAAGAAAGAAAGAAAGAAAGAAAGAAAGAAAGAAAGAAAGAAAGAAAGAAAGAAAGAAAGAAAGAAAGAAAGAAAGAAAGAAAGAAAGAAACGGTCCCAGCATCGAGCCTCATACCGATTAAAAAGGAGAACCACCTTTTCCACAAATACAATTTTTTCAGATGTTTTCATTAGCCTGCACATTCAATGCGCACGTTGGAATCGGAAGCAACGCATCGGGGGGGGGGGGGGGGGGGGGGGGCAGCTCCTGAATTGCTATAAAATAAAACATAGTACCCAGTTGTCTTCGTCTTCATCCCGGCAAACCCACGCAATGTTTATGTGCCGTCGAGGGAACAATGGAGAATGTAGATGGACTGCTGGCACAAGAAGAGTATGACCCAACCTTTTTTTTTTTTTTTCGCTTCATTACAGCGTGTACGACAATTTCACTCGCACGCGCGCGCATAGTTCGCGACCTGAGGCACGCGCTATTTCGCAAGGCGGCAGCCACTATCGAACTGTCCGAGAGAACCCGACAAGAAACGAAAAAAAAAAAAAAAAGAAAACCCCGATAGGGACGTTAAACACGCCCCCTGCATTGCGCGGATGACGTCCAATTAGCATAAAAGGGCACAGCGGCCGTATTTTTCGTTACACCCAGTAGACAGTTTTAGTGTGGCGTAAAACGTTTGCGCCGTTAGTTGCGTGTTCAACATGCTAAGACCTTGCGAAAAGCTATGCGGAAAAAAAAAACTATTAACAAGATGTGCCGTAAAGCGCAAGACTTCACAGGCGACGCAGCGTGCTGAACCGAAAATCAACGTCGAAATAAGCAACGCGCGAATTAACGCATATACGTAGTCCATTACCGAGGGAAGAAGACGATGCGAGGCGACATCCGTAACCAGCATCGTTTACTGCTAATTGGCCAGTTGTATACGATACGACAATTGCGAACTGAAAGGCCGTAACTTCGGGAGCACCGCTACGCTATAGGCGGTGTTTGCTCTAAATTCAAACTACAGCGGTAGGCACACACCTGGAATTTCGTTCTGTGTGTATAGCCTTTCCCACGCAATATTGGCGGAGCTACTAACAGAATACTTTGCTCGTCAGCATGCACAATGTGCTTTTTTTTCTTTTGCAGAAAAAAAGCGAGAGCGGCAAGAGGGAAATCGGCTATCCGTCGTTCGCAGCACAACCCCACAAGGAAATACATAGGAGTTTTACATTTTTCTTTCTTAACCATTCCGCGGTTTTGAGGGATTCCACAGAACTGATTCGCAAGAAGCGCGATCACATGTTGACATTAATGAATGCACTCAACTACGCTGTTTCACTGAGGCTTTTCTCCAGCCCGTTGTCTGCACCAATATGTAGATAAGAAAAAAAAAGCAATAGGCGAGCAAAAGAGCGCGATACGTACGACATTTCATTGATGGGTTTCTCGGTGAAGAGCGGTGCAAAGGCTACAGCGTGTATACGACAAACATGGCGCTCTGCACAAAAAGTCGAAAAGCGAAAGGCAAACCACAGACAGCAGCGACTGCACGAAATACACAGCAGACCACAAGAAAACCACAAATGCAACTTTTTATGCAGAATATAAACCATCAGGTGAAGACAGAGCAGGGTCGTTGCCGGCCCTCTGTGTTTGCTAACAACGGAATGTGCACGGCGACGGCGAAGGCTTCAGCGCGAAGCACGGTGCAAACAAGCGGTCAGTGGATGAAGGGGCAGACCCAAACGGCACCGCCGGTTGGGGGGCGCGAGCGGCTTCGCAAAACGAGCACACTGAAAACGAGCAAATACTGCCATACATGCTTTTCATGGACTCAGAGACGCAGGCTTACTCGGAATGACCGCCTCAAGTCTTTGCAGCCTGGAACGCATCGAACTCTAGTCTGCAACAGACAGGTGCAGGCAAACAAAGAAAGCAACGTCCTGCGCTAGAAAGTTACCACAATAATCCCAAACTTACGGCTGCAAGACAGCAATTGCGTCCAATTTGTCAGTTTTTTTTTTCTTTCTCGAAAAGAACGACAACAATGATCCAGAAAACAATGACCCCGCATACTTCAAACACGTAAACGACTGAACAAAAACGACGCCAGAAGGCACCGACTGTAATAACTGCAGACGCATTTCTCATCTTGCAGCATTGAACAAGTACACTTTATTCCCCAAAATATTCCCCGGCGGAGTCTTTATTCCCCGGCGGAGTCTCCGCCATTCGAAACCCTGGCAGCGATATCCCGATTGTGCTTTCATTCGGCCTCACGTCGCGGCTCATCTCGCATTTCATCAAAGTAGGTATCGTCAAACGCTCTGTTCGGACGCCCCTTTTTTTCTCAAGCGGCGGAACAGTTGTACACCTGGGGTATTACCGGCAAGTAAAATAAAAAAACAAGAAAATGGAAACACGTATGGTTGCTCGCTATACTAAAGCATTGACCCCCCCCCCCTCCCCCATATTACCGATCGGATTACAGTTCGGAGAGCGCTTTCATCACCCTCGTTAGTCCATCGTTGCCATTCAAAGCAACGCCTGTTATCTGCGCGACTAGACGATCAATCAATCACCGCGTGTATGCCTCGAAAATGGGGTCCACGAATGTGATCGAGCGAGTTCGCCCCCATAAAAGGGCTCAGTGTGGCACAGCAGACGTGATATATACGCACGGCTAAATTAACTTCGAAGTGTCGAAATAAAGCCGTGGTAAGAAAACCACTATAGCTTTCAAGTGACGTCACCCACCCACGCACAGTGACGGAACCAGAGGAGGACCCTCACCAAAGCCTGTGTCAGCACCCTCCCTTAAGCGCTTGTCGTCGCCCTCCTATCCCCGATTACGACAGATGAGAGGGAGCAGTGTGAGCAGTATTTATGTTGTGATTGGGGTTTTTGTGATGATAGTAACTACTAAATATTTTAGGAAGTCGGGACCCTCCTTCCGACCTCCTTGAATTAAGAGGCTGGATTCGCCCCTGCCCACGCAGCTTCTCCACGTTTATTCAGTGCTGTGGGACGTCGGCGTATGAAAAACAACAACAACAACAACAACAACAACAACAACAACAACAACAACAACAGAAAACACGTATCTACGGCTAGCTAAGAAAGCAGATGCGTCGCTCCTCGTACGCTCCCTCCCATTGCACTTTTCAAGGACATCGTTGACTTGACAGGGATGAAAATTCTCTTAAATTCATCAGCATTAATAGCCCATTGCAGCTACCTACAATGCAAGTAAGACACGAAACGGGCACTAAATCACACGATCCGCAGACGAAAGTGCGCAATACACCGCATATAAATAATTGGCGAGAACATCCCTCTACTGATGCCGCAGCGTTTCGCGAAAGGCTGGCGATTGGGGGCGTTTGGTGCTCTAACGTGCATTTAAAGAATAACAAAAGGAGGGATAGATCACCTGTCACTTTTTCGTGGGGCCTGTCTTGCCACATATTGTATAACTCTCTTTGAAGACACCCGTCAAATCACTTTTGGAGAGTCACTCCTCCCACTACTCCCCAAAGGAAGTATAATGACCCCCCAAAGTCTCCGAGAGAGAGTTAAGGTCTATCTTTAAAGGGAGTCATATATGTGACATTTCAGGCCCCACAAAAAAAAAAAAGTTGACAGCCAGGTAATCATTTTCCTCGGAGCGCATACAGGGTGAGTAATATGAATTGTAAACAACGCTACTCTGGTATATGTACCAGGGCGTAGCTTAGTTTACATATACAAGTCACCCGCCCCTTTTGCAATACGGGAGTATCATCCCGTGTTGCAAAAGGTGCGGGTGAAGTAATGTTGTATAGCGAGACTGATTGAAACGATTAAGTTTGCAGTTCATGTACAGAAATTACAAATATTTCGTCTGTCACAGTTACTTATCGCTATTCAGCACGAATATATAATCCGACTCGCCAGTTTTTACATACTTATTTAAAAGTCGTCGTGATGCGAGCATTTTCGAAAGCTTTATATACCCTCGTCTGAGTTGTACAAGCAGCTGTTGCCGCAAACGAGCATATAAGACAGGTGGACTATATCCGTCACGAACCGATCGCGGTATGGAAAAACCACGAAGGCACTATGTGCACGAACCCGTATGTGCCGCACGACGCAAATGGTTGGTGTCCGAGATGTTTTCAATGCAAACACGAAGATGGCGACGACTGTGGTTGCAAAGTCGTGCTCGATTACCTGCCAGGTCTGCGAAAAAAAAATTCCCTTGCACATATAATTTATGTGGCTTCCACGCAATACGAAGAGCCGCAAAGATTAAAATCGTGGCGCAAGATGAAAGATGGATGAAAAACTTCATTGGGGTCCTGAAGTATTCCACTCCCGTTTTATAGGGGTAGGATCCCGGGCTGCTCCTACGTATAGGCTCGACCTCCCCGTGTCGCAAGAGAATATCGAAAACGCATGATTGTTTTGGTTGCCTTCTATTGTATACGCCCAGCTCTAGCTACCTTTGATGCGCCCTCTTCAGGTCCTGATGTGATCATTTTAAAAACTGATAAAGTAAAGCTTGTCACGCTTGAAGAGTAACAGCACAGGGAAAACCGCACCCACTGCACAGACCGTTAAATGCGCACGCTCGAGAGTGACGATGAAGGCACATTTTCCGTACTGGCAAACGTTCAAAAACGAGAAAAACCCACGACACTTCATTCAGTTCATCCTGTATACGATATACCTATGCCGTGTTGCGCACCCGAAACAGGTTAAACGAACGGGAAAAGGTTACATTTGATGACGACACCGCCCTTCGCAAACAATTATACTCTCGGAGGTTACACACTCACGCCCGTGTAAAGTCTAAATGTGTACGGATGTGCTTCACGAGCTAAACTGTTCAGCGAAACGGCCATAGCGGGAACATCTAAATTCGAATCATCCAGTAACGAGTGAGTCAAGGATGACCGTGCACAACAGGTCGCGGCAACATGATATAGCACGGCCGCGAATGCAGACGCTGCGAAAGCTTTGCTGCTGACTCGGATTTATTTACAGATCGGAATGATACAACACGCGTGACGGTACAAGGCTCTCGTATCGCAAAGAGTGATAAGTATTGCGTCACTCAACCCTTTTCCGGCACTGTGTGATGAATAGCCTCACTTGAAATTCACAAACAATCGTTGCCGCCAACAAGCGTTCTTATATTTTACCCGGTCTCACCTGTCACGTGCCACTATCAAGACATAAGCTTGATGTTGCTGTTTCAAACGGCAGGGTCGAGTTGAATGTACGCACCGCGCAACCCTCTTCTTGTCCCTCGTCGAGTGATGCGAAGTTTCAGCGAAGTGAACGAGCTAGATAAGGCACCATTGTGTGTGCAAATGAGCCCGACCCCTTCAACTTGAAACAATATGCACGGGCAAAATGCGCGTTGAAAGCGGGGCAGGCACAGGATCACGCGTCACACTATATTTTCACGCCGCCACTTGCAGCGGCACCCTGCTGCAAAGGGTCCCTTACGGAAACGCCATACATGGCCCATATATAAGTTATATCTGGCCATATATAAGCATATATAGGGGCGTGCGTATTTGCGAGGGTCGCCGTTGGGTGGACTTCAACAGGAGCCAGAGCTAGCAATAGCCACTCTGTTTAAATTACTAATCGAAGACTATAATTGTAGCCGAAAAGAACAGGAGCTCTGTTATGGGCAATTAACACTGAACAATGTCATTATGAATAAGCTAGGCCATTCAAAGCAATCTGTGATGTTCGCACGCGAATTTGGAACTTGTGAAATATATTGCCTGTATATTCGACCGATTTCGGAGCGCGACTACGTCCTATGGGACCTTCAGTGACGCTATACAGCAAATACAAATCCGAGCTGGCAAGTTCATCTTGGTAGCGCGAAAGAAGGGAGAGGTGCGCTGCAATGAAGGCCGTACTTGGACGGGAATCTCCTCGTACAGTCGCAATAAAACGAGATAAATTTATTGTATTCAACTCCCAACAATAAAACTTGAAATAAAAAAGTCAACTTAACTAAAGGAACCTCTTACAACTCAAAAGTGCATTGATAATGATTGAAATATCCTAAAGTGCACTGCCAAGACAAACATGTGCGCTAACTCATTTTTTTGCCTGAATTAGACAGGCTGACTGAAAACCAAGGGAACAGTGTGAACGAAGATGTATTTTGTTCTATGCTGTAACCACTGGCGTCTACCAATAAAAATCAAGAGGACGAACACATGTTGGCATGGCGGTCATTTTGTTTTTATAAGCACAGCTTTTATTCCTGAAGCAAGTTAAAACTGCGCTTGGAAACCGAGCAGCATCTGTTGAAGATAACAAGACCGTAATCGAGCAAGCGGGTTCATACTTCACTGTAAATAACTTCCGCCAAATCGTGGACAACAGGTAGACGATCGGGGATTATTTACCTTACAATTTTAACGCATGCAGCATAATAAATCCTTCGCATCACGTGAACCCGTAGCATTTCAGAAAGCAGCGTTCACTCTGCTCTTTCGAAGGCCTTCAGGTTTCACAGTCAGTTTTACAGATACCGTAAGTGCGTTATAGTTCACTGTGAAGCAGTTCTAATATAATGTTTGTAAAATGGAGAGGGGCGCCTTTGCACGGGGTGTCCTCTCAATGACTTACGTCTATACCTCACACCAGCCCAACGCGCTATCCATTGGGAGAGGGTTAAGAACGAGAGCCCCCGTCTCCACTATTGCCGTATATGTATGCCGATAAACGTTGCACACCCTCTTGAAGTCGCACTAGGCTCGCTGCATGGAACGTTTTCGAAGCCAGTGCGGGTTGGTTATGACATGTAATTCACGGGCGCTTCCCAATACCGCCTCCCAAGTGTCTAGACGAGCCCCGCAGTTTGCTTTGACTACTGCTGTATCGCGCGGTTACACTCAAAACCGGCGAAGACTGCACCACGGAAAGAGCGCGCGTCATGGGTGGTGACGCCGCCTAGGGAATCTTATTTCCGCACGCGGGGAAAGCGGCGCGCAAGAGGCGTCTTCGTCATTCCTCAAGTCGCGAGCGGCTCGGTAAGGCGGCGTAGGAGGCAGCAGGCATGCGTTCCAGGCCAGAATGACGCCGCGCGCCTCTGAACGCAGCTCTCGGCCACGGCGATGGAAACGTACCCATTAGTGGGGGCGAGCCGACTCGTATCGCTATACCGGCGCAATGCAGGAAAGCTGCCTCGCAATGTTTTTGTTCAGAGACGAGGTCATTGTTCCGAGGCGTCGTTCACATGACATTCACGTGAATGCGAGTTACACTAACGACCTGTTCAACCGGTGAACCGAACAATATTAAACCTCTCGTTTGAACTTTCCAACGGGAGACGCATTCACTTCTGTGTGCCCGTACGCCGTCATAAACAGTTACAAAGCGCACCTTGTCGCGAGAACACTGCCGACCATGGTCGGATATTGGACATACACGCTTTCTGCAGCGGCCGAACGCGTGCGTAGTAAACGGCAGAAATCTGACTAATGCGCTATTCGCACCGCAAACGTCGACGGCATTGTCAGGCCGGCGAAATAATCTGTTAAACGGAGCTTCTTGTTACATGCAAACGCACTGAGGAGGCTGTCAACGGTGTTCTTGTGAGTGCAAAGAGGCACCCGGTAGACATAATATTTAACGAGCTGTCCCATATCAACACACGCGATCCACACCGCCTAATGTGGACATATACGTCTATACGTGTATGGCTCATTATTATTTCAGAGAATGAAAACTTTTATTATGAATATCACATTAAACCTGGCTTTAAGGTGCATCCACTCAAACTTATAGATCACATTTTTGCTACTCAAACATATATTATGGATAGATGGAGGTACCGCATATTAGGGGAAATTCAGAGCGCGCAGGACCCTATAAGAGGAAAGGAACACACAAATGTCCACTGTATATGTATGTGTTTTGCTTTCTTCGAGTAGGGTCTCTTACACTTATCGGTTTTTCACAAATACTTTCCTTCCGTGCGTCCCCGATGCCTTTCCACTTAATCACAACGCGTCAGCAGGCCCCACTCCTAATTGATATCTATAAGTACCGAGTTCATTAGTTTAAATAGGGCAAGGCATTGCGCCTGTGACCGTGTACAGGCTGACTGAATAAACGCATCATCGTGACTTATAGCTGCTTAAGTGAAGAAATCGGACACCCAATTTCCTTTTTCCACTCAATATGAGATTTGCACAAGAAAGACGACGCCGAAAACTACCGACGAATCGCGAATAACATGAACTTCGACGAAGCCGCAATGCAGGTGCAATAAGAAACGATGTTGCAAACATTGCGAAGTGCTTGAAACGTATACTACAGCGAGTGCTTTAATTTATTAGGAAGTTTTAGAACAGCGCACCGCAAGCCCTTGCGCTGCGGTCGCTGGCACTGCGCATGCGTCGTAACGCGAGCTTGCGTTCGCCGCCCGCGCACAGAAAATCCGAAATAGCGTGCGGCGATCACGGCCCCCAGACGCTGGTTTCGATGCTATACGGTGTCACTGAGATCGTGCGTTGCGGTTTGCAGCAGGGCAAACGCTATTCTATGGCACCCACTACGCCCGCAAACGGTATTCTAAAAACGTCAGTGTCGTTACGCAAAGCGGCGCGTATGGCATGCCTCCGCGAAGCTGCGTACGACACCGAGCGTAGCATGATGGACTTGTATTTCAATGTCAGAACGTCGAGACAACAGCCTTGAACGAGAACGTTGTATTAAGGTTCTGACCACACTGTCAAAGTTTTTGCTTGTGTTTGACAGGGCCAAAATGGACAAGCCTGTCACTTCTTTGCTGCTCTGACAAACGCCCTGAGCGGCACGCAATCCGACGCGCGAATTACCGACAGCGGCCGGCGCAAAGATTGAACTCGACTCGTCCTGTCAAACACGCTGCGATGCACGTTACGTGTACTCCATGCGCGTACGCTGAGCAAAAACATACACGGTGAATATACGCTTGCACACGCACCGAATGACATCCGGTCGTTACACATGATGCGAGTGAGAACCGGAGATGAACGGATCGACGGGGTTGCAGAACCGTTTCCATTGCGACAGCGCTAAAATAACGCGGCCTGCCTAGCAGCGCGACTCAGGAAAAAACACATTGCGGGGAGAGAAGCACTGTGAACGATGAACCTCCCCCTTTCAGCACGAAAGCAACGTGCGCGGCTTTCCAGATCACGACGCACGACTGCAACCGCCTCTCCCGCGGCTGTTACAAAACCGCTCGAAACGTCGCATTCCTCCTCCGCAAACGTAAACACTGTGCCGAGCTGGCCAGTAAACTCGTCACAGAAAACGAGCGCGGAGTCTGCGAGGATGACGACGACGCGCTCGGTATTTATTCTCGTCTTCGGGTGACGCCGGCCTCCGCAGATTTTTCAAACAGCGCACTACTCGGACGAGCCAACCGCGCCCTTAGCCGGCAGAGTCCGCGCTGTTTCGCGCGGCTTCTACGGGTCGGAGGTGCCGTGACCGTTGTGGCTGATGACGCGCAGCGAGAAGCGTCAAAAGCTGGCACGTTTTGCGCCACACGACGAATGACAGCTACCACCCGGCGTGTGCCGACGGCCACACGCACATACGCAACAAACACAAACAAACAGCGCCCGCGATGCTGGGCGCCGAACGTCGTCTGCAGCGGCTTTCTCCGTAGCTACGCTACTCCGATAGCGGCCGCGGAAGCGCCCAGCTTTCGCGGCCGCCCCGGTTTTAGATGCAGGCGAGAAGGAAACGAGCTCAACTTGCTTACCTGGACGTATTTCCTTGATTTTGTCCTGTTCCGGCGAGGCAAATGAGATAGCAATAGTCCACAGTTCGAAACCTTCACCCTCCAAAACGCCATGTTATGAATGGCACTCGCATTCCCTAGATGGCGCGACGTGAGCGCCAGACTCTCGACGCAAGATGCTCTACCGGAAGTTGTCTTTTTGTCTTCTTTTTTTATTCCACGTTATACACATAAACGTTAAAACCAAATCTATTGTTTATTTATAAAACACTCACTTGTTTTTATACAATGCGTTGATGTGACGTTGTGATTACTTTTACACCGTGAATAAAAACCCGCCAAATTCAAATCACTCAAGCGGTAAAATCAAAATTTGTTGATGTTTGAGAAACGTTTCGCGTACTTTTGTTGACTGGGGTTGATCGAATGTGAATGTCACAACTTCACCCCGCGCCCTCAACCCTTCAGCGTGGTGAAGTTAGCCCTTTTTTCAGCAACTGTAGGGACAACTATGATAAATGTTGACCACTTCGCCCACTACGTGTCTTGTCATAGGCGTACTTACTCGGTGAAGAGGGTGGAGAGGAAGCGCAAGCGGGGTCACTTGTCGGCAGCACTCAGGCAAACCAAAGACAGAGAGAAGTTTTCATTCAACACAGCAGCCACATAAGTGTATAATGATCTTTAGACCGCACCCATGTTTCGAGAAGTTCGGCTTACGGGCCCCAACCTGACACGTGGTAGGTTCTCAGCGGTGCGAAAGCCGCCTATACGAGTGCGATGCTTTCACGTTCTGGAAGTGAGCAAAGCGCATGCAGGGAGCACTGCTGAGCTGCGAATCAATAACGCCAAACTCGCCCTCTAGTTTTTTTTTTTTAATTTATTCCAATCTGCCTAACGTGGAGTTTACATCAGCGGATACGCAATCACGGGCTAGAACCGGCATTTTTTTTTTATGAAAAGGCTGATCAAGCACCCGCCCTCTTTCAAAATGGCAACCTGGTTGGAGAGTAGGTACGACATTATCCTTACAGTAGTACAACAAAACCACAGACTGTGAAAGCAGCTGACGGGACACAGCGCTAACTAGTGAGTCTTTCTTTTCTCTCTTATTCTTTTTTTTTTTTGCGCGCATGATTATGACAGATATGATAGACTGATGTCAGCGACCAAGCGCTGGGCTCTGCTGCCAAGATTACAACTCGGTATGCTTGGATCCCCGGCAATGGCTGCTGCATTTTTGGTGGAGGTGAAAATACTTGAGGCCTGTGTTTTAGGTACGCATTTAAGGACCCCAGGTAGTCGAAGATCAGGAGCTTCCACTACTGCATCTTTGATGATAATACGGTGGTCTCAAGACGTCAAACCCCATAAATTATTATGAATAATATGTCGTCAGGCATCGTTAACATATCGGCAACAGAACTGCCACAAAGCTACGCGTCGCTGGCGTCAATCAAACCGTTTCAGGACCCGCTGCGGAGCGTTTGAGTTAAGCTCTCTGACGACGATGCATCTGCATAATCAAATAAAACCAGCAAGGTCAACTCATACACGTGGCTAATGCGACAAAAACAGCATTTCTATCTCTGATAAAGACACGAACTGGTGGTTAACCATATGTCTACAATTTTATTATCTACATATTAAAAAATTAGGAGGAACTACGCCAGACGATCTGTAACTTCGATCTAGAGATGCGTCGGCGGAAAAAAAACTTCGAAATTCGTGGGAAACTTCCCAAGAGCCTCAGAATCTTTTCCAAAAGATAAACGAGGTAGCAAGGTTGATCGAAGTCCCCAAGGTCAGCTATCCTGACCTTGAAGCTTATCAGCGCCTTCCAGCTAAGGCAAGTAAGATCCCGGCCATTACAATAGGTTTCCAACGTCAAAAGCTGAAGAACATGTGACTGCACGGAAAAGGTGATTACTAAGGAAAAAGAACGCAAACATGCACAGTCGCGCTGAATATGAGTTGCAACGCGCTGGCTTTCGTTAAAGTGTCTTCAATACTGAACAATAACACCGACAAACGTTAAAATGGTTGAGAAAGTACTCCTAATTGAGATAGTTTAATTTACCATTCAATGTAGGTGTCACATTGCTGCGTTGGCGTCATATTGAGTACAAACAGCGTGTTGCAACTGATACGGTGCGTGACTGTACGTAGGGCAAGAACGGTTTTGTAGACTGTCAGGCAATGGGCTCGCGATTGCGGTTTCCGTTACGTGTGGCGTGCCAACGGGAGCATCTTCATCCGCAGCAATGATGACCGCCACCTCAAATTTCGACGTGGTGAATGACGCGAGTCAGGCGGCCAATTTTACTGTGGCTTAGACACGTGAGCACATGTAAGACTCTGAGCGTCAAGTCATAATGGCTAACAATATATAGATTCGTGTTGCCTTGCAACATTCGCCGTATCATGAATGCCTGGCGATTGGTGGACTCATGAATGAGATGTTGTCATTTGAATGTATTATCACTGAACAATCACACTGATGATCTGCAAATTTTTTACAAGTTTGACTTGTATTTTGATTTTGTTATTATATCGAAATACGGGTTTAGCAGTAGCTTTTAGCCTTCATTATCAATAGTAGCCCTTAGCCGTGATGTGGATTGTAGCGGAGGAGTATTTTAGTCATTAAAAAAATTGAGCGTGAATCTCTCCCGGAAATTTGTTGCATATCTACTGCCGTTGAAGTTGTTTCCATACTAGCAAATAATACAGTTTATTCTGGGTTCTACCGACCACCTATTGGAGATGCTGATTTATTTTTTGATTACATTGAATCATATATTTCTTTCACTTCATATCAATATCATAGGTGATAATTCGAATATATATACATACATTTTCGAGGGGGTGAAAAAGTTTTAGGCCCGTGTGCTCAGATTCGGGTGCACGTTAAACAACCCCAGAGGGTCGGAATTTTCGGAGCCCTCCACTACGGCGTCTCTCATAATCATATGGTGGTTTTGGGGCGTAAACCCTGCACATCTATCTATCTATCTATCTGTCTATCTATCTATCTATCTATCTATCTATCTATTTATCTATCTATCTATCTATATATATATATATATATATATATATATATATATATATATATATATATATATATATATATATATATATATATATATATATATATATATATATATATATATATATATATATATATATATATATATATATATATATATATATATATATATATATATATATATATATATATATATATATATATATATATATATATATATATATATATATTCGAATATAGATATGATGTCTAATTCTGCAAACACCGTTGATTTTAATGTACTGTTACGAAGTTCTGGCTTCAGTATGGTTGGTTACTCTGCTTCCAATTCGTATAACTACAAATTGTGAAACGCTGCTTTACATGTTTATTACTAGCGTTAAGAATTCTGCCATATATTCGGGATTAATCGGTGGTGACTTGAGTGACCACGAGGGCATTTATTTGTTTTTCTGGAAGAATAAGCCTACACCCAAAAATTTACGTGCCTCAATGGTTCATACAGCACACCTTATGTTCTTGAAAATTTCTATAGCGAAATGGCTAGCATGTCATGGAATGATCTGTTCAATGAAACTGATGCAGGAGAGGCTTAAGAGAAATTTCTCGGTAAATTTTGGTATGTTTACAATGGGCACTTTAAGCTAGAAAAACACCTATTCCAAGGGCTTAGAAGCTATAGAACCAGATATCCGAAATCCGACAAGGCGTAATAATGAAAATCAATTCAAAATTCATTTAGCTATCCTGATAAACTATGAAAAAAAATATGGTCTCTAGACTAAGTTTCCTGATGATAAACTTTTTGACAAGATCATTCATAAAGAAGAGCTTTACACGGGTGAAAAGTTAGCCGAAACAGTCTGCTTGTACTTCGCTAGGGATCATACTATATCATTCTACCCCTATTGTCCTTCTACCCCTATCAATCTACCCATATTGCCAGATGTTCATCGACGTTTTCTAGCGCCAGTAGGGGAAAGAGAACTCACAGATACATTTTCCGTGAGCTATCAAGTACGTGATATAAACAACGTACAGATTTATCCAGTGAAATATTTTACGGAATTAATATGTTCACCACTTACGCGTATCTTTAATTTATGCCTGCAAACCACAACATTTCCTCCAACTATGCAAATGGCATAACAATTGTCCTTAAAAAAAACAAAAATGACTTTGACAACTACAGGCCAATTAGTATTCTTCGTGTGTTTTTCTAAATGTTTGGGAAAAATTATACTGAAACGCAAGAACAAGTTTTCACACTCTCACAACATAATCAATGCTTCTTAGTATGGATTAATACCGCTCCGCGGAAATCACTCTGCTTCATTAAAAAGAATACATTCTGAATAAATTATAACAGAACAAGTTCATGGTAGGAATTTTAGTAGAACTTAAAAAAGCGTTCGGCTTCATAGCACACGGCATAATATTTACAAAATTTCACCTTTGTGGTATTAAAGAAGGTGCTTTAGATTTAATAAAGATATATTTAAGTCATGTTCAAACCAGAAATTTTGAGTCAAAATGCGCGATATCATAGCCGGTGTACTCCAGGGCTGAATATATGGGCTCTTTCAACGTTAACGCTAAAGACAACGCATCACTTGTTTAATGAGCGCGAAATTAACAATGTTTTCAACCTACGCACTTACACGATTTCGCGCCACTATAAGATCGAACATACACACAAAAAAACTTTATCCACTATTACAGAAGTACCTTACAACAAATTTTATCCCCCAAAATACCTACATAACCACCCTCGATGCGTCCTTGTACAAGAACTATGGACGTCATAACGTAACTTATCAGCTACCATAACTATTCAACAGAATATTTAAAGCGCAGGTATTGACAGAGCCGATATCACCCCTTTTCAACTGCGCAAATATCTTATTAACACTCTTAGCATTAAAAAAAACTGTCTTCAAATTTTTGAGCCAAGAATTCAAAAAAAATATATATATAAGAACATACAGATGAGAACGTTACCATGGCTGTGCGTAGATTTTGTAGTTTGTGCCTTTTAGTTTCTTGTCATTTCTAATTTATGCTCGTGTATAAATTTATTACATTTTTTTACCAATGCCACCTGTACGCAGTGTATTTGAAAATTTGGTAATTCCTAATTCTGTAATGTGTATTTTCATCAGATCTTGTGTTCTGTTGCTGCCTTCGCCTCTGCCCGATATATATATATATATATATATATATATATATATATATATATATATATATATATATATATATATATATAGGGGTGTGAAATCGCAGTCAAGCGGATAGTCGTTTTTATTCGGATCCATTCCATTGACTTTGCATGGGTAGAAATGAAATCATTATTATTGTTACTATATCTGCACAGCTTCAACTTGACTGCACGCAGAAAAAGCGACAAAATATATTCTTCTCTAATAAAGAGACTATCATGCTCGGGGCCAGTCTTCTTTTTGGGAAAAAAATGCTGCTTTTGTCGAGTCAGCCACAACTAACAGAACCTCTTATTTTAATCTCTACTTTTGCCCATCACTCTATAAACAAGAGGGAACGATATACTGCTTTTGTCACGTTGGCTGCCTGAATGAGTTATTCCTGTTGGGCTGATTTGGCTTTATTTGTATTTCCTTTGTTCGCTCATGTTACATACGCGTATATCGTGATCATGTGCAAAGAAGAAACAAATTACTGCATATCCACGGAGTGAATGATGACGAGTGGGGAGGGTTTTATCGGTAATCTGTGAATCCTCCGTCTATCCATCCGTCTGTCTGTCTGTCTGTCTGTCTGTCTGTCTGTCTGTCTGTCTGTCTGTCTGTCTGTCTGTCTGTCTGTCTGTCTGTCTGTCTGTCTGTCTGTCTGTCTGTCTGTCTGTCTGTCTGTCTGTCTGTCTGTCTGTCTGTCTGTCTGTCTGTCTGTCCATTGAACTAGGTGGTCACGTACCAAGAGAGAAATGCATGTACAGACCCACGGCTGAAGAAGCTTCGCCCCTAAAAAGACTCAGTCGGTAGTTTGAAGCTGCGACCAGCGGGCTTCTTTCGCCATCTCGTAGTTTTTTGAGCCACTGCTGCGCAAACAATCTTCCGGCTTATATTACTTCTTTATCTTCTTTCTTGAACAACGGGCCTGTTATATTTTCCCTGCCCCTGGAAGACAATGAGCGCACAGATGTAGTGTTCAACAAGGTGTTGAATAAGTGTTTCTTCAGCAAACGAAAAAGATTTCCCAAAACTATGTCGTGTATATGCCCGTAAACAGATCTACCGCGTCATAAGCATATGAAGGGGAGGGGTGCAAGTCGGCCCCATACTCATGGGCGCCGGCAGGGTGGTGCAAGAGAGGCACTTGCCCCCCTCAACCCTCACCAGCACTCGCCCGAGCTAAAGCAGCGATTTTTCCTCCCTCAGCCGCGATGCAACACTGGTTTGCACCCCCCAAGAAAAATTCCTGCCGATGACTATGCCCATACCTTTATGTAGCCAGCCGGACCTGTTCTGGCCCGTCATTGTTTGTAGTGCAGGGTTATGGTCATGCAGGTTTTAACATTAGAGTGCTCTATGCCAGGGTCCGCTAAAACATTACCTACTTCGTTTCCGTGACAGAAATGACGTAAGCAGGATGAACCCGAACAGATGACAAAGAAACGTTTCGCTGTCTGGAATTCGAACCCGCAACGTCTTGCTCTGTAACGTTAGATGCCCGGCGTCCTATACTCACTGCGCTACTTCGGTTACGCGCGAGAAGATTGCTCGTAGACCAGGGAGCGCAGACGATGCCACGCTTTCGCATGGCTAAAGCGGGTCATGCGAAAACCTGCCGTGTCATCAGAGGGTGTTTGCCGTTGCGTTCACGATGGTTAAGAGCAGCAATACTCATTAAATAGGGCAGCGTGCACAGGCGCCCACAGAATCGGCCATGAACATGTCCGAGTTTTAGAAACCAAGGCGCGAGAGGTGTGGTGTGAGAGATGGCACTGTTTTCTTTTCTTTGTTTGTTTAATATTTGCAGGTCGATTTGTTTCGCCCACGTGACCATTTTGGTGACGTCACCAAAGCGCCACGATTGCCACGGCCTTTTTTTTTTTTCATTCGCAATCTGTTTAATTCGCAATCCGCACCTATAAAATAAGTACATACACTATGATGCATAAAATACATCAAAGAAGCCATACTACATTCATATCAAGATTGTGCTAGGCAATGCTAACAATATTGACGTCTGCATGCCACCCTTGAAAAACGAGTGCTGTGGCTCATACTCGTTTTGGGTGTGAAAAACAAAAGAAGCGAACAAAAACACTCTTAGTCCTCCAATTTGCTAGCCTGGAGCTGAACTTCACAATAGAAAATATACTTTCCTTCGGTGCTTCCGATCTGGGCTTCAGCCGCGAGAATGTTTTCTGGGCAGTTTGTAAGTACCTTAATAAAAGTAAAAGAATTAAACTTTTAATTACGGGATTATTATTCCTGCAAAAATTTTCCAACATAAACAGGAGCTTTCTTTAACCACGCTAATTTCAATTCAAGGTAATGGATGAATGTCTGATCTGAACGAGTGATAAACAACTATTGCACTCCTTTCATTCTGCCTAGGGTGTCTTTTCTTTTTTCTTTCTTTTTTTCTCCGGTGGGTGGTTTCGATATTGAATATAAACAAATCTTACTGAATTAAGTCATCGATTCTTGCCGATCCCCCTCAGTGGGTACGAGCCATGGCTGTGAAATCATCCTCATCATCATCATTGCTCTGGTTCCAGTCAACTCCTGGATATCGGTCTTGTTTTGTTCGCGGCTTTACTGGTGGAGACGCTGGGTACATGTGTTTCAGCGGGGTCAGTCACCTTGGAGACAGCTACATCTCCAAGGGCAAGAAGCAGCCGCCACCTGCGAGGGTTACCCCCTGAATTTGGTTCCTTGGCGTCGACACCCAGAAAGATGACAGCTCCGATGACAAGCCAGGTGGTCCAAACCAGCGATGCCCATAGTTCTGCTCTCGCGCATGTTTTTCATGCGCCACCAAAACAGTTTCATGAAGATATCTTCAAGGATGTTGATGACTGGCTCGACCATTTTGATCGGGTTGCCAGTATGAACGAATGGGACGATGTTCGCAAGCTGCGCAGGGTTTACTTCTACATGTACTTAGAAGATTCTGCGAAGACGTGGTGCGAGAAACACGAGGGCTCCTTTGCGACATGGCAAGAGTTTAACCGACAGCTCCGCGACACCCACCGCAACGCCGAAAGAAAGGAGAGGGCTGAACAAGCTATATCCTGCAGGAACCAGCGGCCGAACGAACGCGTTTCCATGTTAGCGGTGGACATGCTTTGGCTCTTAAGGCGCACCGACCCTGCCATGTTGGATGAAAAGAAGGTACGGGATTTGATGCAGGGTGTAAAGGAACAGCTTTTCGCTGGACTCGTACGCAATCCAACCATGACCATCGACGAGTTCATCCATGAGGCAACTTTGATCGAGCGTACTCTGCAGCAGCGTCGACACAATACGAACGCCACATCCCGGCCACCGCATGCTGTATCGCATCTGACAGCGAGAGACAGGCCCTTGTAGTCTTCATTCGAAATATCGTGCGGGATGAATTGAAACAGCTTCAGGCAGTGGCATCCCGTCCACATGTGCCAGACATCGCGGATGTAATCAGACAAGAAGTCCGGCAGGCAGTCGCACCTCTGACGCCAATCGCACCACCAAAACCGAGGCCCCCGTTCTGACATATTCGGCGGAGTTATGATCCCCTGCACCACCGGCTACAGGTCCCACTATGCGGACAATGTACCAGACTATGCCCCCCCCCCCCCGTTCAAGACACTGCTTCGAGTCCACCTGTCAGCTCAAGGTTTCCAAGCGCAGCCTCCTATCTGCTGGCCTCAAGACAAAGTGCTAGCAAGGCAAGCACGTGGCGCACCTCGGATAACCGCCCGCTCTGTTATCACTGAGGCGGAGTGGGTCGCGTGTACCGGAACTGTCTGTACCACCAAGTAGGTCTCCGTGGTTTCCACCCTGATGATCGATGCCAACATTATAGTGAGTGCTCCCGCGAAATCGAAGCCTATCTTACGGGCCAGTGAACTTCTTCGGCTGTTCCGCACCACCAATCTAGATCACCATCGCATCGCCGGTCTACGTCGCCCAGTTTGCCCTCGTCGTCTTCCGCTCCCTTCAGGAGCCGGTCACCAAGTCCCCGTAAGGGAAACTAAGAACGGCAACTTCTGGGAGTGAAGTCGCGGTCAGACGAACTGTTAAAGACCCTCCTTCGACGCAACTACCTGACGACGACCATTCCGGTTTTCAGTATTCCCTGACAGCAGAAAGATCTTTTCTGCCGAAATCACCGTCTTCATCGACAATCATGCTGTCTACGCTCTTGTCGACACCGCCGCCGACTATTCCGTAATGAGCGCCGCACTGGCATCTGAACTGAGGAAGGTTACCACACCATGGCGAGGACCCCAGTTGGGCACGGCAGGTGGCCATCTAGTGATGCCTGCTGGTATGTGCATGGTGCACATTCGAATCCGTTCGTCTAAATTTACATTCGAATCCGTACGTCAAAATTTTTTGCCTCGTATTACACGTGTGCTCGCGGCTTATCATCCTGGGAATGAACTTTCTTCGTGAAAATGGCGCAGTCATCGACCTCCTAGAATTACTTGTGTCGTTCCAGGATCCTTTTAGTGCTGCAACTGATGGTACGCCATTCTCGAAGAGGTGTATACTGGCGATTCTCTAACTCTCCCGTCTCTAAGTAGCCTCTTTGTCAAGGTAGAATTCGGAGAGGACGTGTCTGACACAATAATTGCGGATGCCAATTTGTCTCTCCTTATTTCACAACAAATATGCGTTGCCCAAAGAATCGTACGGCCCAGCAAGAGACATGCTCATCTCCTAATCACGAACTTTAGCGACGAATATCGCCACCTTATACGAGACACACTGCCATTGCATATGTTGAAGAACTTGCCGATACCCAAGGTTTGCCCAATTTAGCGTCACTTTCGTCGAATAACCACCCTGATGAGGTCTTCGCGAGAACTCTCGACGTGAACGACGGTCTATCTTCAGCACAACGAAAAATACTTAAGCGTATACTCAGCTCATTTCGAGACTGTTTTGCTACTACGTCGAGGGTTAACCAGACGCCACTTGCCCAGCATCGTATCATTATGGAACCCACGGAGAGACCCATCCGACAACATGCCTATGGGTGTCGCAAAAGGAACAAGATGCTACACGTGACCTAGTCCAACAGATGCTTCAGGGCGACGTCATCGAGCCATCTACCATTCCCTGGGCTTCGCCAGTTGTGTTAGTAAAGAAAAAGGATAATACGTCGCGCTTTCGCGTTGATTACCGTAAATTAAACAAGGTCACCAAAAAGAACGTTTATCCTCTACCGCGCATTGATGACTCAGTGGATCGTATTCACAATGCTAGGTATTTTTTCTCCATGGATTTTCGTAGCGGCTACTGGCAAATCGCAGTAGACGAGCGTGACCATGAAAGGACCGCTTTTATTACTCCCGACGGCCTGTACGAGTTTAAAGTCTTCCCTTTCGGTCTATATAGCGTCAGCTACTCTCCAAATAATGATGGATACAGTTCTCATGGGGCTCAAGTGAAAATCATGTCTAGTTTACCTTGACGACGTCGTGGTCTTTGCAGACACGCTAGAACAACACGTTCAGCGCCTTCAGGCAATTAGAACAGCGGGGCTTTCTCTCAAACCAGAGTATGACATTTTGGATGCGAAGAACTGAAGTTACTTAGACATGATGTGAGCCATGCCGGCATCCGCCCAGATGCGGAGAAAACTCGCGCCGTTGTCGCCTTTCCCGTGCCTACAAATAAGCGCGACCTACGCCGATTTCTGGGGCTCTGTGCGTAGCACAGACGCTTTGTGAGAAACTTTTCGAAGATCACTGAACCCCTCAACAAGTTACAAAAGATGGTGTTTCGTTTGTCTGGGGTCCAGACCAGCGCCATGCGCTCGGCACCCTCCAAAACCTTCTGCAGGCTCCGCCTGTATTCGGCCATTTTGACGAAAGCGCCGACGCGGAGTTGCACACAGACGCCAGCAGCGTTGGACTGGGAGCATTAGTTCAGTGGAATAATGGCGTAGAGCGCGTGATCGCTTATGTGAGCAGAACGTTTGCGGAGAAAAACTATTCTGCGACCAAAAAAGAATGCGTAGCTGTTGTCTGGGCTATAACTAAGTCTCGCCCATACTTGTATGGCCACCCATTCATGGTAGTTAGCGACCACCATTGTCTTTGTTGGCTCGCGAATCTCAAAGATCCCTCAGTACGCCTAGCACGATGGAGCCTTCGGCTACAAGAATTCGACGTCACCATCGTCCATATATCTGGGCGGAAAGACACTGACGCTGACTGCCTTTCACGTGCACCAGTCGAAAATACGAACACTGACCTTGAAGACGATAACACTTTTCTTTCTGCCGTATCAGCAACCAGCTTGGCTCAGCTACAGCGTATTGACTCGGAGCTCATCCCACTCATTGACTACCTGGAAGGACGCAATTCTCCCCCTCCTCGAAGTTCTGCACGCCCACTAACCTTCTTTTGTTTCGGAGATGAAGTGCTTTAAAAAAAGAACTTTGATTCTACAATGCTGCGTATCTGCTTGTTGCGCCAACCACGCTTCGTGGTGACATTTTACGCGCGTGTCATGACGAGCCATCGTCCGGACACCTCAGCTATACGCGCACGCTGCAACGGATTCGCCGCTCCATCTACTGACCACGTCTCGCAAAGACAGTGAAGCAGTACGTTCGCACATGTCGCAACTGCCAGTGACGTAAGATTCCACCTTTACGACCAGCGGAACTGCTGCAACCAAAAGCCCCACCGAAGGCGCCTTTTTATAAGATTGGCATGGACTTGCTGGGATCCTTTCCCACATCTTCTTCTGGAAACCACGGGATTGTGGTCACTACTGACTACCTAGCACGCTACTGCGAAAAGGCGCTTCCAAAAGCTACCGCAGCAGACGTCGCCCATTGTTTTGTTGTTGTTGTTAACAGCATCGTCCTACGTCACGGTGTGCCAGCCGTCGTCGTAACTGATCGTGGGACAGCTTTCACCGCAGAGATGATGCAGGAAGTCTTGCGATTAAGTGGCACAAAACATCTTAAAACAACAGCTTATGACCCGCAAGCAAACGGGCTCACTGAATTACTTGAAAAGGCAATTGCCGACATGCTATCGTTGTATGTGGACATCGACCACAAGAACTGGGACGATATACTTCCTTATAGAACGTTCGCGTATATTACCGCTGTACAATGAAGTAACGGTTTCACACCTTTTGATTAGTCCATGGTCGCGAGGTGACGACAATGCTCGACGCCGTGCTCCTGCCCGACAACTTAGGCATGTACTCCTTGGATGCCGCCAGCACACTAAAAACTTGGAGGGTATCGCAAGAGTAAAAAGACCAAGTTACTCTTCAGAGTGTTCTTTTACTCTAGCGAATTTTCATATAGAGTGAAATTCATTTTCACTCTGTATGAAACGAGAGAGTGAAACAGCTTTTTACTCTTCCTTTTTTTGAGAGAGTGAAATGCCCATATACTCTTAAGACATGAGAAAGTAATACGTGGTTTTCTTCCCTTGACCACTTTTAGATGCGTTGGCACACCGCGAGTGATTAGCACTACCTAACAACCACACATAAGAGGTTTTTAGTTTGACGTTTTTGTGGTCCGCCCCGCTCCGGGAGCACCCGCGAAGCCGCAGCGGAGCGGCGGCTGCTTTTTCTCTTTTAGTTATTCGTTGCCGGCAGCGAAGCGGACCTTTCGCAGTTGCAGCGCCCTCTAGTTGTTTTCATCATTGGTAAACAAAATAAAAAACTTTTTTTTTCACGTATACAAAGCAAAACAATATTGTATAAATTATCTTTTCATGAAGTATTTAGAAATACACTTTCAATGTATTAACCGTCTATTTTTTGACAAAGAAGCAAGCTCTGACTTGATAGTAGCCACTCAAAAGCCAGCAAGGTTCCGTTCCAGATCCATTGCAAGCATTCACTTTGTTTTGTTTGCGCTTTTTACGCTTGTGTGGTGGCGACGTTTTTATTTTTCACCGTTGAAACTGTGTTTGCATAACCATTTATGCCTCCGACAAGTGTGCTAGAGGACCCATTTTTGATGGGTTTCTTAAAGTGGTCCGAAATCGAGGACTTGTTGTGCCTTGAAGTCTTCCAATACACTCGGCGAGACCCGCTGTCGTTTTTTTTTTTTTTTTCGACGGTCCCATGCCGTTTGCCTTCCGCGGCACGGTTCTGGGGGCAGCACTTGAACAGCGTTTACTAATAAAGTAGGCAAGCACTCACTTCCTCAGGTTCACTGTGTCCTGCTGTCGGAAATAGCCGAAGAGGAGGTCCACTCGCTATTTGATGCCGCGAATTGTGAGCTCGCGATTTACCGCTCTCATGACGTTTCGCAGCACGTCATCCCACGCGGCGGGATTGCTGAAGGGGTCAGCACACACCACTTCTTTCAACAGGCACACATCTTCATCGATGCGAAATCGTTTTCGCGGCTTGCGCTGGGCAGGTGACGGCCAAGCTGCAGCACTCGCGGAAAGCGTGCCATCTCCGGAGGCAGCCATCTTGAAATGAGCAAAGTTGCTGCACGCACGAGAGAGGGCGCGCGCGTTGTCGCCATTCCGCTTGCAAAAACGGCAGCGACGCACCGCGCTCCGCTTAGGCTGCTCGTAAGCGGACCGTATTCCCCGCTCCGGTAACCCGCTCAAGGTCTTAGCGGAGGGCGCATGCGCACTCGCGTTCCCGCTCCGCTTAGCTGCTAAGCGGAGCGTAAAAACGTCAAACTAAAAACCTCTAAAACGTCACTAAAAACGTCAAACTAAAAACTAAAAACGTCAAACTAAAAAAGTAAAACGTACTGCATTTGTTTGTTCAGACGTTAGAGATGATTAACAAAAATAAAAGTGTTTCCAGCGCGCGCCAGTGAATTTCAGCGCACTGGAAGGCACTTGGAACTCTTTTATATCCACGTTTTTAGCCTTGGATCGGTGTAGTGAAACAAGCGAATACTGTCTCATTCAATCGGTCACGATAGAAACACAACGCAAATGGCTATGACATTTTCCTTATATTAATATTCATGTTTTTAGCTACAGCCATCGCACATGGGCGATGGGGCCGTAAGCCTAACGTACGGTACGGCTACAGTGAATAATGGTGGCTTTAGCCGTAGAAAGTGAACAAGAATGACCATAAATATATCCAAGGGGGTGAGAATAAAAACTAAATTGTTTAGTGTACACTGCTGATGCACAGTGTTTCGTAGGCAGTAATGACTAATCACTTAGTGAGTCGGTGCAAATGACGTTCATATTATCGGTGGTGCTAATCTTGCTTTTTCTACTATAAATAAACATGTTGGATACACGTTATGACCTCACGAGGCACAAAACAAACACAGTAAACACGTTAGCTACAGTCCGGCTGGTTTTGAGAAGCGCGGAGACACTCAAAGCTACGCATCTAAACAAAAATATGCAGACATATTATCAACGTTACTTATGACATAAAGAAATAAACACCTACTGTCGTCTCTCTGTGTGGTGTATAGTGGTTAGCGTTTCAGGCTCGCAGTCAGTAGAGGGTCTAGTGGTCGAAGAATTGAGTGCCACTCGGTCAATTTTTATTCACATTTTATTTTTTCTCGTAGTGCTCGTATTTAGCCATTTTTACAATCTGCGCTTGTGTAAATCTGTCAAAAACAATTAAAATTCCAAATTTCGGCCAAATTTCTACTATTTTTTTCGTAAGGTGTACTGCTACTCTCTTCGGTGAGGTCATGCTACTCGGCTTCGGGCAGCGTTATGTTACTCTGTTGAGCGGAGTGATTTGACCCGTTATGGGGGAATCACTGAACTCTGCCTCAACAAGAGGTGATTCACTCTGGAAAAGAGAGTGAAACAAGGGACAGGAAAGTACTCTGCCTAAGAGAGTGCCCATCACTCCCTTAGTTTTTAGAGTGAAGTTCGCGCAGTGCGCAGAGGAAGCCCGTCAACTTGCTCGTCGCCGTATTCAGTGTCACCAAACTGCAGACGCACGCCGCTACAATCTTCGTCACCGTGAAGTTATTTTCAAGCCTGGGGATGAAGTCTGGGTGTGGAACTCTATTCGACAGCGTGACCGTTAAGAAAAGCTGCTTCGCCGCTACTTTGTCCATTAAAAGGTCGTACGACGTCTCACCGACGTTACTTACGAGGTTCTCCCAGAAGGCACATCGAGACGTTCCCGTCGTCCCCCGCAAACTGAAGTCATTCATGTTTCAAGACTCAAAATGTACTTTTCGCGCTGTGACTCACCAGTGGAGAGACTGACCTTATTGTTGACTTTGCCACGTTCTTTTTGTTTCCTTCTTTTTTTATATTCTTTTCTATTTTTTTCTGATTTGACTCATGACTCACAACCGATTGTGTTTTTTTTTTTGCGTTCCGCCATTAATTTTGCTTCTATAGTAACCTTCATCTCATTTTCTTTTTTCTTTTTTGCCTTCATGTACAGAAATGAGACGATGCTTCTTGGGAGAGGGGGTAATGACACATGGCACCCTTGAAGAACGAGTGCTGTGACTCATACTCGTTTTGGGTGTGAAAGAAAAAAGGAAGAGAACGTTTGTTGCTCTCGTTTCAGTCAACTCCTGGTTGTTGGTTTTGTTTTGTTCCCAACAATATACTAACATACGCATGTTTCTGTGCTTCTAAACCTGTCAAAGCCTACAGTACTTGGTGAGAACATTATGCTTCATTGTGGAGTTGACAAAGCAATCTGAGAGACCTGCTGCCTGCTCGGGGCTCAAGAAAGCTACTTTTAGCATTCAATGTTACAAACGTTTTTCTGAGCCTCCCTGCATATCTGTTGAGTGATCTTAGTCGCAATACAATCAATCGACACACACAGCAAGAGGCAAAGCAGGTTGGCTTGCAGCTGAATTTACACTGTATGGCAAGTGCTTGAAAATATGCAATAAAACACATATGTGCCCTCATATAACTGATTGTTTCCCAGTCTATTCTGGCATCTGTCTTGTGCTGGTCTTTACTACAAATAAAGATATCCCTCGTGGGCATTCAACACCAGTATAAATGGCATGTCTAGGTGAAGGGTCACAGCACGTTTCACAAAGAAAAACCCAGGCAGCCGGCTGGAATTAAATACGTGCAGAAACAGAAGCAACGTTAGAAAAATATATGTACGGTTGCATTTCAGTTTTAACTGTCTAGCACTGTCATATGGTACAGTAAATACCACAAGGAAGCGAGTAGGCTGTTATGGGCACTATACCGCAAACACAACTCGGGAAAACGTAGACAGGGAACTGTTTTGTTCTGTCTTCGTGAGTGAAACAATCAGCCCACTCGTACTGTGAAATAGGGAAAAAAATCAATTATCTTTATTATTATTATTTGATTTGCATACACAGATACACAAGGACACAAAGGAAAGAGGGAGAGAGCAAGCTGGCAACTGCCACCTTGAGGGGCACAACACCTGCTCACTCTTTCGGTAGGAGGTAAGAAACAGAGGAAACAAAGATTAGAGGGGAGAAAGAGGAAAGAAGATGAGAAAGAGAGAAAGAAATGTCGAAGACTTCGACAAGTATGAGTAAAATACTGTAAAGAATCAAGGAGAGAACAATGAAAACAAGCATCTACAAGGTGTCAAGACACAGGCCAGCTAACTTAAAACTGGGCTATGCCAGTTTTAACACCCCAACATATTTAACATATGTCAGCAGCATGTAACACAGCACGTACTAGTGCGTACAAACGTGAAGCTGTGGAGGCGGTTTTTTTTACAACGGTAAACGTTGCGAAGAAAGAAGTTTTAACACGCGGCATTAGGGCCCTCGTTATATGATAGCAACGAGAGTTCCAAAAACAAGAAGCACAAGCCGATTTGCAAACAAAGTGACCTCCGCATATTGGTGTGCACAGAAGGCCGGCGCGAAACAAGTACCTAACACATCTGATCATGCGAATACTTGATGACGATGGATCTGACAACGAGCTTTCTGCCGACGTTCATTTGTTCCACGGAGGACGAAATGGTCATACCATAGGCGTTTGCTGAGAACTCTTCATCCCATCTCTTCATCCATGATGTTCGCAGTTTTCACCTCGCCCTAGCTTGTCTCGACTTCAAACAAACTGCAGACAAAAAAAAACGCCATGGCAGTCGTGAAGTTTAGGTGACATCACCGAAATGGTCTTTAGGGCGAATTGGATCGACCTGCAAAAAAAAAAAAAAAATGCCCCGTGAGAAAGTGGCTTGCCGAGAGTCGCGAAAGCACGTGGCGCTGAGGTGCGTATGCAGAACTTTTTGCACAAGCCAAAGGTGCATTAGTGAGGGCGGGGAGGGGGATATTCATCAGCAACCAGCGCAGACATCTTTTCTTTCAAGCAGCCATTACAGAAAAAGTATTCAAAATTCCAGGAGGAAGAATACAAAAGGTTGTCTCTCATCTGCCTCCTCTGCCTCCTATAGTGGGCTCCCTTTCTCCATGGAGATTGCAAGCTGCAGATTACGTGTAGCGCACCAGTTCCCGGCGAACCAGTGTCACCTGTTCACGGTGAAATGTTCACCGGAGAGCTGTTGGACTAAACTGGTTCACCTAGAGGGACGCTAAAGTGAAACAGCGACTTAGTTTGGATTGATAAACAGTACTGTACTCTGAGAATTCTAACGTCGTAAGTTTCACCATCGTAAGTTAATCACTGAAAAATAAAATCAAGGTTGAAGTTTCCTTTCTAAATATCGTGGCGAAATCTCCACGCATGGCGTCACTGATTTCAAAGTATACTTTTTTGTATTTTCACGACATTGCCACGATGAAATTTTGTGGCGCTTCATATGTCTATGGCCCCCGAAATGACAATTTTACTTAATTTTTACTGATTAAGAACCACATAGGACGCAGTAGACAGTGTCAAAATAGATTTTAAAATGACGAGAAATGTCCAGGTAGCTCTATTTTCAAACTTGTTACCGTCAAAATGATGACAGGCTGTCACTTTCAGTGATTGCACAACTTAATCATTCTGATGTGTTTCCCGTCATTTCAAGATACAAGAAAACCATCAAATTAATAACATTTACATCAAGATAACTAAAGGTGGTCATTTGTGAATGGCGGTTTTCTTTAATGATCTTGACGTTCCTTGTGTGAACACCATACACCACTGAACTGTCAGATAGACAACCTCTGACCGTCAAAATGACGGCAAGCTGTCAATTTTAGACGACAGTAATTAGTGTCATTTAACGTATTTGTCAATTAAAACTATTATAACACCATCAATGTAGCATTTTCTTTGCAAGGTGACAGCAGGCTCTTAACATGAAATGCAACTGCATTGTCGGTAATAGCCCAAGAGAACGAGTGTATTCTGTTTCATTATTACCTTTAGTGTAGTGTACGTCTCCATGCCACTGCCAATCGACATAGGTAGCACCGCATAAAATACGCAACGAAAGCTTTTGTGAATACTTGCACATCCTATTTTTCAAGTTACTTTGAGAAGGCTGAGCACCCTTGGTGCTATTCCGCTGGCTCTGCCCTTCCCACATCCATTAGCCGGGTTGATCTGCCCCTTGTACCTGGGCACAAAAAGAGAATGAATGCACGATCCATAAACTGCGCCAATCACATACTTGGGCTTCAGAAGTGAAATGTCTGATATGTGTCAAGTGCACTGCCTTGTGCAAGACAGACGCTGTATGATGAAATTAAAGGACACCAGATAGATATCTTGTGCAGCAAATGTAACAATATTTGTCACATGCTGACAATATGGGAACATATAAAACAGAAAATGTTAATAAAATATTGCGAAAACGTTGTGTTTTTTTTATAAAAACGCTAAACATGCAGCATATTGCAACCTTTTGTCAAGGCGAAAAATAAAGGTAAAAATATAAATGGGTAACCTAAGATTGTCTTGAAAGAGTAGCACCTTGACATTAAGTGAAACACTGTTTCATGGTAATTGATCAAAGCAGCAATGTTATATATTATTTAGTGCGACACAGTTTCACTTGAGCGCCCAAAGTTTGAAGAACACTAGGCAACACATTTTTTTTCTTAAATATAATGGCTCAATAACTACTTCTCACATTCACATCATGCATGATTTTTTTATCATGATCGAAGATGGTCCACAATTGACCGGATATGCGTAATACGGAATAACCCAAAACAGTGGATATGGCCACCGAAATGGTTGAAACGATTGGCTTAGAATGACCCAGGTGTTGGCCTTAGATAAACACATAACACCTGTCAGCGCAAATAGCTCTATAAACAGATACTGCGCGAGAAATAAAAAAATGGCAGCTCCCAGGTACAGTGGGAATCGATGATATGCGAAGCACGAATGAAGAATATTCTTATGTCGCATTAAAACGAGCACAACTTTATGAGGCGGACGTAAATTATGCCGTACATGACCTCTATGTCATGATTATCATGTTTGAACCTGACATTGGTGTTCGTTTTCCATTGACGCAATGTTGCCCCGCCGCGGTGGTCTAGTGGCTAAGGTACTCGGCTGCTGACCTGCAGGTCGCGGTGTCGAATCCCGGCTGCGGCGGCTGCATTTCGGATGGAGGCGGAAATGTTGCAGGCCCGTGTGCTCAGATTTGGGTGAACGTTAAAGAACCGCAGGTGGTCGAAATTTCCGGAGCCCTCCACTACGGCGTCTCATAATCATATGGTGGTTTTGGGACGTTAAACCCCACATATATATCAATCACGTAATGTAATACCAAATTGGGTATATATATGAAGCTAGCAAAACGGCCGCGAGTGTGCCTTGACCGTAGCATGTAGTCATGTTTCACATGACACGCGTGTCATGGTTATCATGTTTGGACGTGTCATTTACGTTGGGCATCAATTCACGTCACGCAATACAAAATTTGGTATATGTGAAGCTAGCAAAACGGCCGCGAGCGCATCATTAGCGTGGTATGTAGTCATGTTTTTACATGATACGCATGTCACGATTATCATGTTTGCACCAGTAATATGCCTTCGTCATCCATTCACGTTTTGTAATACCAAATTTGGTATATGTGAAGCTAGCGAATTGACCTCAAGCGCCCAATTGGCTTGGTGTATAGTCATGACTTCCATGTCATGCATGTTATGATTTCCACGTGAGGGCCTGTGCCATGCAGTCATGTTATACTATACCAGTTTTGCAACATGTCATGTGAACGAAACCACCGCAAGTGCAGCAAGAATATGACATGTAAATCTTGACATCCATGTCACAATTTTCATATGACAAGTCACTTATGCTCGTCATGCAGTCAAGTTATGCCATACCAATTTCGGTATAGATCCCATTATCGAAACGGCCAGGAGAGCTAAAAGTCGTAGGCGGCTAGATAGATACGGTCAAACTTGCCGAATTTCACTAAAAATGCTTCGCATTAAAAAAAAAACAAGGCTGGGCAGCAACAAACTATGAAACTGTAGCATGCTTTTAAAAAAAAAAGTATTCTTATTAGTAAATGGAAGTAGCAAGCCTACATAAATACCGACAACCTGCAGGGAACGCTGCTAACTACGCACTAAATGTAGTATGCATTAGCCACCAAGTATACTGTGCCAATTTTTATGAAAGGGAACACGGGAGCGTGCAGGCCACGCGTCGCCGTGTTCCCTTCCATAAAAATTGACACTGTACTTGCTGGCTTTCGGAGGGGGGGGGGGGGACTTGTAACCCTCCCCCCTCCCCGAGCGTACGCATCTGATCAAGTACCAATTTGCATATCTTTACGATCACCGATAAAGCAGGAGTGAATACAGTGCCACAGAAAATATTAGGGAGTTTTCGAATAGCGTACCGCAAAGCTTTGCGGTCGCTGCCACTGCGCATGCATCATAAAGTCAATTGACGTAAGCGTTTGCGGTCCGCCCGCATAAAATCTGAGATAGCGTGTGGCTCGCAGAACCCTTTGCGATGGCGGGGGACAAACGCTATTCGAAAACTCATATGGCACCCGTACGCAAACGCCACGCCAACTAACTTAGCGTACGCCATTCTGAAACTCCCTATTGCCTAAAGTGGCTGCCACGAAGCTATTTCTTTCTTTTTGTCAATGTTCAGAAACGATAGGCATCCTTGCACGACCATCCGACGGCACGCGATGCCGACACCAAAGAACATTCCGAAACTACTGCGGAGCCCGGGATACGCAGGTAACACAGTGACTGGCGTAGTGACCAAACTGACATAATCGGCTGTCCTCGATAAATATGTACAGCAATCTGCTACTTGGCGAAAACCGACTTTTTTTTTTTTTTTTCAGATGCGGTGCGGTCGGCGTCTATTGGGCTAGTTGCGTGCAGCGCTTCGCCTTCTTGGCCTCTTGCACCCATTCCGCTTCAGAACATGATCCCGGTGCCCGCAATCCACAACGCTCAACTCAGCAACCACGAGCTGCTTTCGTTACTGCCAAGCGGTGCACGCAAATACGGTACCGGGCAATGATTGAGGTGGTAGCGATCGGCGCCTGAGCGCTCTCAGGTATAGTCACCAGCTATTAAAAGCATGCAGTAGGCTTAAAACGGCGCTACATCACACACATAGGCTTGTCGGCGGTAAGTCATACTGGTGCGCTTACATAGTCATACATATCCGCTCACGGTGCGTGCATTACTTTCGGTTCCAAAGCCACCTTGTGGTGCCACAATGGTGCAAGTTAGACAAAAAAAGGGCCTTTTGGAGCGGCACGGTCATTTCCAGTTGGCGCACGTTTTTCGCCACTGGGAATGCAGAACTGTTGTCCACGTTTGCAGCAATAGCCACAATGTAATGAGACAAGTCGTTCATGCATTAAATGGCACAATTTAAAGGTGAATGTATTCGACAGAAATCACTGGGTCTTTGCACTTAAAGTGGCTGGATAACTTGTTTTATTCGTATAAATGGCGAAGCACTGAACCTTCTCATTTTGAGGTTGCCTCGTTTTATTTAATTTTAAGTCCATCCTAGTACATATAGTACAGCTTGCAGAAGATCAAGTCAAGCCATAAAAGAACAAAATTTTAGCCCCCGCCGTAGTGGTCTAGTGGCTAAGGTACCCGGCTGCTGACCCGCAGGTCGCAGGATCGAATCCAGGCGTCGACGGCTGCATTTTAGATGGAGGTGGAAATGCTGTAGGCCCGTGTGCTCAGATTTGGGTGCGCGTTAAAGAACCCCAGGTGGTCGAAATTTCGGAAGCCCTCCACTCAGAATTTGTAAACATATGTTTGCTTTTTGGCCTCTCACAGCTGGTCAATAAACCTACCCGAGTAACCCAACACTCGTCAACAGTCTTGGACCTCCTTTTCACATCACACCCCGATAATTTGCCCCCCCCCCTTACGTATATCCGTGGTTTTAGCGACAGCAACGTCATTCATGCAACATTTCCTTGCAACATCCTAAAAAGCACGAAATCTGAAAAAGTACTCACGCTATACGACAAAGCCGATTATTCCAGCATCAACCATGAACTTTCTGTTTTTCACGAGAAACTTGCCCTTACATATCGGCAGCATTCAACTGAGAGCATTTGGATACTATTCAAAGCCGAAATGCTGCGTTTAATGAATCTTTACATCCCAACTATTACTATAAATAAAAAAAGCGCGTTCCTCCTGGCTTAAGAAGTCTTTTAAAGGCATTAATAATAAAAAAAACGATTATTTCGAGTTACTAAACGAACTGGTTCATCCTCGGCCTGGTAAAAGCATAAGGAGGTCGTTAAAGAGTACAACTCATTAAAAGCACGCGCCAAGCGTGACTACTATTCCACTACCATACGAAATATGCTGCAGTCTAACCCGCGGCGTGTTTGGAAAGCGATTAAGCCTGATAATAAAAGTGCTAATTAACTACGTGATAACATGGGGACACCCATTGCTGATTCCGAAGTTCCCGACGCACTGAATCAAGCGTTTTGTTCAGTGTTCACAAAAGAAAGTACAGATGCATTACTACACTTTTCATATTTCAATTTTCCTCCAATGGAGGGTTTTGAATTCAGGACAGAGGGCATTGTCAAGGTCATTGACTCCCTGAAGTGCTCTTCATCCTGTGGTATTGACGGAATCAACGCGAAAGTACTAAAAAGTACAAAATATGCGTGCAGTGCGATTCTTTGTATTATTTTTCAGGACTCACTTGACACAGGTACAGTGCCAGATGACTAGAGGACCGGGAAGGTCATTCCAATCTTCAAAAAAGGTGACCGGTCTTTCCCTGGAAACTACCATCCCTTTTCTCTCACCAGCATATGCTCCAAGATTATGGAACACGTCATCTACTCTCAAGTTGCCCATTTCCTAAGCTCGGTGAACTTCTTTCATTCAAATCAACATGTTTTCAGGAAGGGTCACTCATGCGAATCTCAACTTGGTCTATTCACTCATGACATTCATTTAAACTTAGACAGTAACATTTCAGCCGATGCTCTATTCTTAGATTTTGAAAAGGCCTTCGATAAGGTTCCTCATTCTCGTCTTTTGTTGAAATTATCGCGCCTAAACATTCATCCGCCTTTCGCAATTGGATTGAGTGTTTCTTAACCAACCGGAAAAAGCTCGTATACGCTAACAACTACACATCATCCACTTCACCCGTTCTGTCTGGCGTGCCCCAAGGCACTCTTCTAGGGCCGCTCCTCTTCCCAATCTACATCAACGACCTGCCATCTACTGTAACCTCTGAAATACGTTTTTTTTTTTGCAGATGATTGCGTCGTGTACCGCCCTATCAATAACTCCTCCGACGTTTGTACTCTTCAGGAAGACCTCCTTCGTATTCAAGACTGGTGTATACCACATGGCTCATGTCACTGAACACCAGTAAGACCATGAACATTTCATTCCATCGTCAACCCAACCATGCACCCTCCGTGTATAAGATTAATAACAGCATTATAGCTAATGTGCATTCCTTCAAGTACCTAGGACTTCACCTGTCTCAAGACTTATCTTGGACGGATCATATAACCCACATTATCAATTCAGCGAACAAAATGCTTGTTTACCTTCGCTGAAACCTTTTCATGGCTCAGTCACATGTAATATTACTTGAATACATAACGCTCATGCGACCTAAACTTGAATATGCCTCTGCTATCTTTGACCCCCACCAACACCAATCTAATCTCACTAAAGCTCTCCAATCAGTCCAGAACCGTTCCACCAGATTTATCCTTTCTGATTACTCGTATCACGCAAGCGTTTCGTCTCTAACGTCTAAACTGGAGCTGGTGCCCCTTGCCTCTCGTCGCCGCATCTCACGCCTTTGCCTCTACCACAGACTCTTTCACGCCATGCCTCGTGACAGTCGGTTGATTCAACTGACTGATCAAACATCCCGAACAAGCCACCTGAACGCAGTAATTCCACCCGTACCCGCACCACTACATTGCATCAGTCATTCTTCGTCAGAACTGTCCGAGACTGGAATGGCCTTCCAAAAGATGTTGCACTTGTCCGTGATGCAGCACGCTTCCGATATACTATCGAACATACATGAATAGATGCCTTTGGACTTGCCTTTGTGAAATGAATTGTCTTATTTTTATTGCCGCCATTTGTATCTACATCTTGTAAGTTAGCCTTATTGATGTTTATTGTTATATTGTTTATTGTTTTCTCTTTACTTATGATGCCCACCCCTCATGCAATGTCCCTCGGGACCCTTAGGGTACCAATAAATAAATAAATAAATAAATAAATAAATAAATAAATAAATAAATAAATAATAATAATAATAAATAAATTAATATTGCTTTTCTCATATTTATGTGGTGGTTTTGGGACGTTAAGCTCCACATATCAGTCAATCAGTACAATTTTGGTTGAAACATTTCTGATCACGCATTGTTACAAGAAACGGCATTTCCACAAGCATACTTGTCTTCTTCAAGGTTGCAGCCTTGAAGAAGACAAGCTCTCTTGTCAAAATGTTCCCTCCAGTGACACTCGATGTTCTCCAATTTTTAATCTCTTCCATCTTCCCAAGAACTTTTGCCTTGGATAACAAGATAAGCTACCCAAGTCATATTTTGAGGAAAAGATTTGTACTAACGTAAACTCACTCCACCATGGCAACCTTTTCAGGCTCTCTTCACCAGCATGCTGGGAATTCACAAGCGAAAAATCAGTTGGACTCGGGCGAAAGATTGTAAGAACCAGACATACCTATCTAAATCATACATTATAACCCAACTTTTAAGGGCCCAGCTGTTACCAAAGCACATTCTATAACTTATGCCTTGCATTGTTTAACACAAGCAGCTGATAATGCAGTTCAAATTACAAGCCTCCACATTTTTGAAGGGGAGGAAATACAAGACCAAATAAAAGATAAAAAGACAACGTTTCGGTTTCCATAAAAGCTTTCTTCACAATGATGCCAAGCAACTGTGGCTTGTGTGCATGGAAAGAGTTGGCCTGGACATCAAGTTTGAGCTATTAATTTAGAAAATATAATTGGGGATCTGTTCTGTTTTACGAATGACGTGTAATCATAATGGTTAAAACATGTAGACAAAATAAAAAATGTGAGATATTGAGTACATACCTCGCTTGGCAGTGAGAAACTTGCAGTGACATCTATGGCCAAATATGCTTGAAGTTAATCCATGTACGCCAGAAGGTGTCTGTTGATTCTTGAGACCTTGCCTATGAACCAGAGACGATTGAAGCTACTAGCAGTCAGTGAACCATGTCTATTAGACCATCGCATGCAGTAACTTGCATACAAACTTGCAAGCACTTGACACATTTCTTAGAGTCCTCCTGACCCTAATGTGTTTTAAATGCTTGCACATGTCGATAACACTGCACTTTACTCCAGTTTGTCAATTTTTACTAAGACATATCTGCTTGTTTGATATGCGGTAACTTTTTTTCAAGTAACTCAAACTCAGCCCACGTGTGTGGTTACTCTTGGTGCAATGTTTGTCAATATACACTCTGTGTTTCCCATCTTGGTCTTTTTTTCCGCGACGCATCTACGCTTCCGTTTGCGTTTACAAGATGAGGTCAGTTTCGATTGCGATTCGAGAATTAGGGTAGAGTTGCCCGATCGCCATCAGATACCCAGGGGCGGATCTAGCCACTCATTTTAGGGAGGGCTGGCCGCCCAAAGTAACACCGGAGAGGGAGCGTGGGCACAACTTTTTTTTTTTTTCACTAGCAGGAAAACCCCTTTGCGGAATAAATACTGCTTATGTGTGCTCACATTCGTTTCACTCATTTGTACTAATTGGTCACAGGAGGTAGACTGCGAGCACTTCATTGAGAAAAGGGGTGCTCACAGAAAGTTTGGGGGGATGGGGGGCAATCGCCCCTACTGCTCCACCCTCCTCTGGATCCGCCACTGCAGATACCAACGTTTGCCTTTTATGCTGGCTAGCGATCAAGAACCATGCAGAGTAAGAAAATGCGCAAGGTGCAGTTTTCGGCCACAGTACAAGGCAATCACGGAACAGAGTAATAAATTGCGCTAGAAATGCACTTTTCAACCAGAGTACTAGACAAAAAAATTATAGGTGTCGTTTAATTTTACGAATTTTATGAATTCACGGCTGTATTGTCCAAATTATTTAGGTCCTCAGAGTAGCATATCATCATCATCGGCTTATAGCGCGGGTATTGAAAAGTAAAAACAAAAAGTGCTTACTGAACACCTTCATCAGATACTCTCAGTGTATTCAGCAGTACTTAACGCGCTAGAGCTCGGCCACTGGATTCCGGTCCTTGCACGGTTAAGCACTTTCCATCGCGATTGAAAGTGCGCTATAACATCACTCCATGAAATAAACATGAATCAGTGCTCCTCGTGCGCTCACTACGCTCGTGGTTTTTTTTTTTTTTTTTTTGTCGCAGGAAGACAATTTTTCTTTCTTTTTTTTTTTCATTAGATGCGAGCTGACGCCCGAAAATCACTGCACGTGGTTCAGCCTCGACGCGAAAGCACCTCTCAAAACGGCGGTGTCGGGCCAACTCCAATGGTGCATGCATGTCAGTCGAATGCATATTGCAAAAAGGAGAATTCGCACAGACGCACGAAAGCAGTCAACTCCACAACACGCGAAAACTAGCACTTCCTTCTTTACTACTCGCAAACTAAGTGTCGTGTTAAACCAAGGACAGCCGGAGGATGTAAACAGACGAAAGAATTATGTATACTTACAAGCACACTTACCTTGCAGCTGGGTTAAGGCTGCAGCTCCAAGCCCACACGCCCGTTACACCGGCCCTCATGTCGTTCCAGAACACCACGCGATAAGAATGAATGTGTGGTTGAAGGAAAGGAAAGCACTATCTTCTGCAGGCCTTGCGGGAGCACGGCTCAACGCCTTCGCAATAATACAAAATGGCGCAACGAGCAGCACGCTCTCTCCCTACGCGAACGAAGCTCGCACAATGATCGCAGAATTACAAGAAACAGGCTCTCTCTCTTCTTCACGACCTCCCGTAGTTTATGAGGCAGTCGTGGTCTCTGTGGCCAAAGCCAACTAGTGCTCTGGCGCGGCAGTGGCGGCTTCCTTTCCACTCTCTTGTGGAGGGGTAACCTCCTAGGAGAGCGACGTGTCACATGACGTATGGTAGCCAACCGAAGCGCACTGGAAGCTTCTCTTCCATTCTTTCTCTCGTATGATTCTCTCCGCTCACTCATTGACACGGGAGGCCCCGTCTGGTTCGTTTGACGCCGACAACTCGTCGAAATAGGTGAAGAGATGGTTGTCAAAACCATGGCTTCTTTTTGAACTTCATGGTTCTGCTATAGACCCTTTTCATAAATGTAAAGTTAGCTTTCCTGCTATGCAGTTTGCCCTACTAATGGCGGCTAGTCACTTTTTGCAAACAGAGTGTTGAAGCGTGGTTTACTTGCACTAAGACTTGGGAAATGTAGGTTTGGCTATCTCTACTTTACTGACGAGCCCCAGCGTGTTTCCACACTCCATTTGAAGTAGGACAGGTGCCGCCATCACCAGGGCAAACATGCAGTGCCGAGAAGCGAACTTGCAAATTATGAAAGGGGCCCAATAGATCTTATGGATGGTCGATTTCACGCAACTTTCGTGGAATTGTTTGTTCTTTTGATCAAGCGAAGGCGTTTGATATTATCCGTCATAAGGACCTCTTTAAAGATTTAAAGCAGGCGGGCTTCAGTGCCAAGTTCATCAGCATGGTCAGGGCTCTCAATTTTCGTCCTAGTTCTGCTGTTGTCATACAAGTTCGTGTCTCGGAGCCTTTGTGTGTGTGCCGTGGAGTCAGGCAGGGCGATCCACTTTCGCCTGCTCTCTACGTACTGGCATTTGAGCCGCTTTTGCAGAGGCTTTCTATAGACACCAGCACTGGTAGATTTTTCCTTCCCCCAGGTGTCCTCCTCCCCCGCGGTGGCAATGTTTGCCTATGCAGATGACCTCCCCATTGTCGTCCCGGACGAGGCAACTGTTTGCACCGTCTTGGATGTTATGGAGGGGTACTGCTTGGTGAGAGGCGCCTGGATAAATAGGTCGAAGAGCGCAGTGATGCATCTGAACTGCGCTCCCTCCAACCCCCGCCCCGTGCACGGCCTCCCCATAAAGGAGCGTCTACGCATATTGGGTTTTCATTTCAAACCGGATGGCCTGACTACCGAAAACTGGTGGCTAGCTTGGGAAAAGCTGACCGACAGACTTCGGGAACCCGGTGCCTTGTCTTCTCCACTTACAGCTACAGCCGCGATAATTCGATCACTGTTTAGTTTTTTCACGCATGTAGCTTCAGTTATGCCGGTTAAGCCCCATACCAGCATTCTCCGGGAAAATAAGCGTTTCGGTTTTTTTCGGAGTCGTACATCTCCGTGCTTGTCGTGCCCCGCGCTCAAGTTGCGCACGGATTAAGGAGGACTCGGTATTCCTTACCTCTGCGTTGTGACCACGGCGCTACACGTTAGATGGACACTGGTAGCTCTCGATTCGGATATGCTCCTCACTCGAAGCTTTGCGTCGTATTTGCTGAGCACGCGGCTGAGGCTGTTCTCGCCTGGGGCATTTTCGAATTCGATGCCTCGGGCAGAAATGCCTTGTGCCTTCTATGCAGGGGCCGCTTCTACTTTGCCCCATCTCCAAGAGGTCGACCACGAGATAGATTTAGCTTCGATCGAATTCCACGAGCTAGTCAATAGACTCACTACAGAGTTAACTGCACGCTGTCAAGAATATGACCTGTCCAACCGTAGTTTTAACTAGCGGTTAATTACTGCCAGTTTCCCGGACGCCAAGCGCGCTACATTCATTTACCGCCTGGCCAGATAGCGCCTGCCCATAACGTTCAGGCCCCTCACCGGAACCCCTACACGAGGAATGTGCCCCTTTTGCAGCAGTATGGAGAACCTGGTTCACATTTTATCTCAGTGTGCACTACCAGCCGCCCTCCATCGAAGGATAGCTAGCATAGGCGTATCAGCAAGGGCAAAAGGGGCGCTACCCCCCCCCCCCCCCCCCAGAGAAAAGTTGGGGAGGCTGAACCCCCAACTTTTAACCATGGTCACTATTGGCTGCACACTGGAGAAACCAACCAGTAAGGTGTAGTTTTCCATCACAATAGTTATCACTCAATTATGTTCTTTTGGGAGAATAAAATTGTTACGAAGGTATGTTACAATGTAGTGAAAGTGTGCGAGCATACCGCTGTGATAATTTTTCTTGTAGCCTCTTATATATATATATTTGTACCGACAAGGGGTGCAGAAAACAAACGGCGTTGAAAGGAACACCGGGGTGGCCAAACAAGCTAGCTATCAGTGGCGTACCATCTTGTAGTGAGCCGGTCGCCCTTGAGTTTAGCCTGTGTGGTTGTTCACCTGGTTTTTGCATGTGCTACGGCGACCTTGTCGCCTTGTCGGGCTGTACCCCGCAAGGTCCGTGTTGGCCCCTTGTCTGTGCTCGGCGACCGTACCCCACGAGGTGGAGGGTGGCTCCCTTCCTCGTGAAGGGCTAAGCTAGCTTTGAGCTGTGCTGGTTCACCAGGGTACGTCGGGTTTGTGTGCAGCGGAATTCACTTCTGCACCAAGCAGTAGTCCCGTAGTCCCCAAGGGACGTATTGTGTCTCGCTGGGCCTTAGCGGTCAGGAGACATGCCGTGACCGCAGCGCGCCCAACGCGCTGCGTTATCCCACCTTGCCAGGGTACGTCCCCTTTGTGTGTCGTGATTGCAATACCGCACCGATGGGTAGTCCCTATGTTGGGTCTCTCTGGCTTGTACTCTCAAGGGGGCCACCGCTCGTCTTTTTGGCGCTGAGCGGCGCCAAAAAGACGAGCGGTGGACGGCCATACCCTTGCCAGGGTATGGCCGTCCACCCGAAACAGAAACTTCCCCGCCACTCAACCCTGGGGGGGGGGGGGGGGGGGGGAGGACATGCCGGGACAGACGTATAGATGATGATGGGTTGATGAGTTACTTGAAACTCTGAGGCAAAGCGGCTCCGGGCGCCGCGTCTCCTTCTTATCTGACAACGGCATGGCGCGTTTTAACACGGTAATCTCAAAAAGGCGTCTCCACCCGCATTTTTTTCGCGCGTTTGCTCGCCTGCCAAGCGTCGTCTCGAGGTAAAAGTAGCGCTATTAGGGTACTGGAGTTCCTTGAACAAGGAAGCGGGGTGGTCAAAAATAGACAGGCCATCATTATTCCATGTATTCCTATGTCAGCTCGGCCTGCATGGAAACTTCTGAACTCCCCGGTCACATACTGATACTCAGAAAATTGTTTTCTGTCCCTTGAAATCCGCTGAGCCGTTCGGAGCCTCTCAGTGAAGTGTGTCACCCATCTGCGCATGACTTCTCGTCTTTCCTTAGGAGTCTTTGTCTCTGTGTGTGTCCGACCTCGACCAGCCTTAATTGCTAGCTCTTCATGCTACGAATGATTAGACCACTTCTGAGAAGCAATGGGAAAGCCACATGTCATCCCAGATAAAATTGTTTAGAAAAGGTGGTTAACGATTTAGAGTACTCGGTACTCTACTTTGGGAGAGCATAAAGCCGTCCCCAGTAGAGTTACTCTATATGCTACCATTAGGTAGCAGAGTTGCGCCAAAGTACACCATCTTGGGTTCAAATGTCTTGCGGCCACTCACCACACGCGTAGGAGCAACGCTCGCGCTTCTGAGTACCGGCATTTTTTTTTTTTTTTTGCCTTTTCATTTTTTAGGAAGGTACGAGCAAAACTCGGTTCTACATTCACACGAACAAGCCTTGATATTATGCTTACACTCTTGATATATAATAATGAGACATAGTGCTTCGGCTCGTTGAAACAGCGAGATATGTATATATTTATAGTTGTCCGCAAATTCGCTTCGTTTTCTATTCCGCTGTTTTAACCCATTTACAGATATCAGATTATTTTTGCACTCTTGATCGCGATTGAGCCAGTCAGTTATATAATTTTTGTTGCGTTGGGCTCATTCGTAAACTGTGTGAGAAAGCCAGCTGAATTAATTTTTCAACTGAATGGAGCTGGATATCGATCGAGAGTGGCCGTGCAACGCCCGTGTTACCCAGGGCTCTCGTATTACAATCGCGGCTCAACGATAGCTGATTTGAACCGTTCAACAGCCCTGTCACGTCCAACATTCCTTTCGCTTCAGGGTTAAAAGCTGCATTAATCTAACGCACTAACACCTTGCCGATTCAAATAATTCTAGGTTAACTTCTCCCTTTCTTAGCGCTTCAACAGACAGACCAATTTGGACGTATGCAGCCGACATACGCTCACCAACTCTGCTCGTATAACCTATTCACTGCATCTCTGGGTATACAAACACAGCAAGTTTTGCATTGCCATGCATAGACAAAAAGAAGCCGAGCGTTTACTCATTCCTCACTGAATACTAATCTTTCTATAGCAACATCCGCTGCACAATATGCAATTAAAGTAATTATACAAGCACGAAGCATAGCTGGTACCTTGTACTCAAAATTTTCATGCACATGGATAGAAAATTGATATCTTCATAGGGCTTTTATTGCACTTGTCACATTTTAAATCAGTGGACACAAGTAAACATACAAATACTGAACTGCACCTCTGTAGCACTATAAAAACATATCATGAGATTTTTATTGCACTTGTCACAACCTGAATGAATGAACACAAGGAAACATGGAATCATTTATCACGCTAGAACCTCTATAACACTGAAAAACATAGTCATAGGGAGGCTCTTATTGCACTCGTCCCATCTTTCTACAACACTACAAAAACATATAGAAGCTTTCAATGCACTCTCCACATACTCAAGGAATGAACACAAGCACACATAAATATTTATTGCACTGCACTTCTATAGCACCACGAAAACTTATCATAAAGGTTTCATTGCACTAGTTCTATTTTGAAACAACACAAGCATGTATACAACCATGTTTTTGCACTAGCATCTTTATAACTCGATGAAAACATATCATGAGACTTTTATTGCACTTGACACAGCCTAAAACAAAGAACACAAGCAAACATAGACACATTATTAACACTACCACCTCGATAACACTACAAAAAACATAGCGAGGCGTCACTTGCACTCGAGAAATCTTTCTATAACACCACAAAAACATATCGAGGCTTTTAGTGCACTTTTCTCAACCTAATACAATGAACAAGCAAATACATATTGCACTGCACTTCTATAACATTACAAAAATATATGCCAAGTGCTAGCTCATCTGACTGAACAAACTTTAGCATTTGACACGCTATGCAAAAACTTCTATACACCACTTGTATTTGCTATTCGAATGGACTAGGAGCAAGGAAATAATATCTGGGGTTGTACGTCCCAAAACCACGATATGATTATGAGAGATGTTGTCGTATTAGACTCGAAAATTTTGACCATCGGGTGTCTGACGTGCACTGACATCGCAAAGTACACCGGCATCTACAATAGGACAACAGAGCAAAATACAATGAGGTTCGGGCATATGTAACCTCCTGCATTATAAGTTTGTTTTCATTCAATTTCATTTTACAGCTTACAATTGCATATGAAGACAGTACCATATTCGACCAGTCGTGCGACGTTCCTTGACCTTCGTCGAAGGTATAACTTATCTCTTCCTAGTGTCCACATAACCAAAAACAAATTTCAGGTATACTTCTTGCCGAAGATTTCATTTGACTGATACATTAACATAGAATGAATGGCTTCAGAATCAAGAAGTTTAATTAAAAATGTTTACTATAACACAAAAATTACCATATTACACTAATTTTGTTGCAATACCGAGTGCCTTGAAAAAGAAACACAGATTTGCCGTTTTAAGAGAGAGCTAGTCATCATGGGTGGTGCCTGAAATGGTGAAAAAAATGTTCAAAGCATGAACTCTCAAATAGTAATGGCGATCCATTAGGAAGCATAGACACTGTTACGCTTGATGTTGCAGACTTTATTGGCATTGCCATCAGCTGAAACTGAGAATAATTTAGCTGCATGGAATGAGGAACCCCAGGTGGTCGAAACTTTGTCTGTCTGCCCCCCCCCCCCCCCCTGCGGAATCTCTCGTAATCATAATGTGGTTGTGCGAAGTCAAACACCAACAACTATAATTGCTATACCTCTAAAATTAGTTGAATGGTAACGTAAGCGTGGTGCCCTGACTGACACTTTGGCACAATATGTGCATTCCAATGCTTTTGGAGCCACAATTGGCAGATTGCTGAAGTTGTATCAAAAGCTCAGCATGTTTTTTTCTTTAATGCAAACCTCAGCCTGCAATGAAGAAAAATGGGCTCTAGCCCTCTGTGCTAAATTGTGGCATAATTTTTTTGAAAGTTTCAAACTTTTCCTCAGCAGCATTCCTTAAGCTCTCCAATGAGCAGCTTGAATCGAGTAGCCGAGATTCATTCACTCGAAAAAGTTGCTCACACTCATGCAGAAATTTTACAAGCAAGTCAGACGGAACTTTCAGTAGATTTCGTCCTTTCTTTATGTAGCATTTCAAGGGCACAAGCTCAGGAAAGGCCTTGTTGCTGTCAACCATGCTCCCCTTGCATATACAGCAAAGTTTACACTTGTGAATAACAGCATATGCGATGTATCAAGAAAAATAAAGAAAGCTATCTTCTTCCTCCTCAGACAGCTCTGAAATGCTCTCAAAGCTGGTATCCACCTGTTCGTCTAATTGCTTCTCATATCCACCTTTATCTTTCAGAAAAGCTAAAAATTCTTGCGCGTCATCGACTGCATAGGAGCCATGGCGGCTTGGTTGCGAGAATTGTGCCAGCGCAATTACCCCGACAGTTGCCTTAAATTCTCTTGCACGTGGAATTGGTGTTTTCAATGGAATTGTGCTAAATAAATTCTCTAAGGCATCTTGGCTCAGCCTGCTCAACACCAAAAACCTAAATTGCCTTTCTGCAATATACAGCTGGCGCAACTCCACAGCACAAAGTGTGGAGAAACACGCACCTGTTTGAAAAGGCTTCCAGGAACTTTTACCTGTTCTGTCGACAATCACCATGTCTGTCACTATACCTATGAAAATAATGAGAAGTAACTTCGCTTCATCTCCTTTCTGAGGGCAGAGCTCACTCACAGCAGTCTTCATGGTTCGTGACGTCATGATAGCGAACCATCGGAAAACTTGTTCAAGAAAAAATGCAGTAGAGACAGTTTCTTCTGGGAGATGATTTTCGTGAACAAGGTACCGAAGGCCAGCAGCTGTAGCATGGTGAAAAAGAGCATGTGCTGTAGCAACGTTCATTTTAGGGGCGAAACTCCTTATAGCGGCACCCGTTCGTCCCCCATAGTATGTACCAAGTAAAACATTTTGACCTCCAAGGTGGTGCCGGTGAGAGACTTTTTCTGTGCGTTGTTGAACAATAAAAAATAGTGCTCAATGTACATGTCAATGGCTGCTAATAGGGAATGAGAAACAGGAGCATTCGGCTTTTAGTTAACGCGCAGGCTGCAATCATCATTAGCAGCCATTGGCATGTTCACTATCTGACAAGAAAGGGTTGCTACGTTATACTTACTCACTGGGGGTAACCTCCTTAGCTTTAGAAAGGTTTAGCGAGCGTTGAGCCGCAGTGCCATGAATACAATTAAATTGTATATACCATGAATGAACTCGAGGTGGTTAAAAATGGGAAGTAGATACGAAGCGCAAGCCGTAAGAAAGTAAAAGCCGAATTTTCCGCCTCTCATTTCCCATTATCAGCCATCGGCATGTACATTGAGCACTATCTGACTGAAAAAGTTTGCTACGTCATACTCGCTGGGCGTAACCTCCTTGGTTTTCGAAAGGTTTAGCGAGCGTTCGGCCGCAGTGCCATGAATACAGTGAACTAGTATATACCATGAACTCGAGTTGGTTAAAGGTGGGAAGTGGGCCCGAAGCGCAAGCCGTAAGAAAGTGTGTGTGTGCCACCTCTCGTTTAGTCCTTGGAATGTCCGCTGGATGGCGGTGCCTAAATATGGGGAATATATGATGTAAAGATGCGAGATGGCGGTACTTGGAGTGTTGAATAGATGGAGGAACGGACACATAGACAGATGCATGGATGGACGCATGAACGGACGCATGGGTGGGTGCATGGGCGAACGCAGGGACGAACGCACGAACAGACGCATGCACGGACGGGCTGATGGACGCATGGACGGTCACACTGACGGACGCATGGACGGACGGAAGCAAGAACGAATGGACGGACGAATTCTTCGTCTCACTCTCCATCATTCACTCCGTGGATATGCTGCCATTTTTTTTTTTCGAAGTGCGAAGGCTCCAAGTCCCGCAGCTTCAAGTGTGGCAAGAGCTTCAACTGATGCTTGGCGTCAAGTTCACAGGCCTTCTTTATGTTCTCTAGGGAGACCTGAGAAATATAGGACATAAGTATGCACTTTGACTTAAATGGTGATCAAGTTGCCACAGCATAGCATGTGCGGTACTAGTTAAATGACCCCTGAGCACTATTTGTTTTTACTTGCACGATTTAATTAGTGGCTTTCTGTCTAATAACCACCTAACTGAATCTCAAATGGCCTGTAATATTTAGTGACAAAAAATTCACAAATGGGGTTTATGCGGGAGCCAGCATTTTGAAAAGTGGACTGGCTGACAACTTGTTTCGACAAGCAGACATGCCCACTTGTGGAAACATCAGCTGCAATACAGCCCATGCTTACGAATTTTTCCTCAAAATCTTCTGTCCTCCCTTGGATGCAAACCTCATTGGATTTCTAATCTATTGTGTAATTAATGTTGGCGGCGCACAGAAAACCAGTCGTGCCGATTTCCATTATGGTGGATGCTTCTGACATAGCTGTTGGCACTGTTTTGCAACAGCTAGTTTACAATCCATGGCAGCCTATATTTTTATTTTCACGAATGCTTGAATTACAAGAAACTCGCACTGAGCACACTCGCAAGCGTAGTTTTCAACAAAAGGGAGGCAATTGGTTGGCAATATTTGCAAGTCACGGCAACTTCACAGATGTTTATTGTCAAACGACGACAAAACTGATTATTCCATTGGCATCTAGAACGCGTGATAGTGTTCTTTCTTTGTGACTGACCACAGGGCTCAGTTTCTGTGTGAACTGTCTTCACGGCTTCGCATTCAACATGCTCATGTCGGCTTTGCAATGAATATGCGCAATGAACGCATGGATATGGTCGCTAGCATGGACACGTTTGAGCAGCCTGCCAGAGGCACTCTTGTTAAAATTTAGGCTTAAGTTTCTGATAGGCCTACTGAAGAATGTTGCACAGCTCGATTAAATGGTATTTAGTTCTTTCACCAAATATTAAGCAAACTTGATTATGGTTGAGAATGGCACAACAACAAGTGACACAAAAATGACGAAATCACAAGGACGGGCACCGGACTCTCAACTAATTTTTATTAGTCGACTCACATATATATGAAAGCACGCGGTCACAAAAAAAAACAGATAAGGTGCTTGTCCTTGTGTTTTCTTCCTTTTGTGTCTAATATTCTTGCGCCGTTCTTAAAAATGAACCCACACCAACTGTCAGCGCTGCTAAACTACTAAAAAGATGCCGTTTACAGCACAGTGACAATAGCTGTTGCCGCTTGGCCGTAGTGGCTACATTAAGGTATGCGGAGTTACTTGCAAATGAAAAAACCCTTTTCAGCGTGGTATCGCCCTTTCCCTAAAAAACTATTGACAGCATCTGTAATCCAGTGAACAGCTTGTGTTCACATACCAAGCCTATGCAGTGAAACTAGAAGGCAATACACTAAGCTTACCTTGTTGCTTGGAAGGTTCTCTTTTTTAACAGTGGTGTCATGTAGAATTATCTCCTGGCCTCGAATAAGGTGACCTCTGAGATTTTTCAAGAGGTGAGGGGCAGCAGCAAGGAAGTACAGCTGCCTTCCTTTCCCGCAAGGGTGAGGGTATGAGGTTTTTGGTTTCCCGTACTTTGAAGCTTGTATACCACACAGTCACCAGGTGGCCATGTTGCCAGGTCCCATGTCAGTCCCAACAGCGCTGACTGTTATGTCAACCGCTTCAGAATGCTTAATTACATCGAATAGGCAGTTCTTTACTTCCCCTGCATCAAAAGATGAAGCTACCAAAGAAGAAATTCAGAAAACGCACATTAGATAACTGTGTAAAAATGATTTTAGCAGAATAAGGCCTATATGCACAATTTCTAGAAAAAAAGGTGCTAGGGTGTCACAGAACGAGCACTAAAAATGGGCGCGCCGCCAAATTCTTGCGGTAACGCGCGGAAGAGACGCCGGGAGGTAAAAAGAAAAAAAAGAAAACAAACATCCAAGGCTCCCCGGGCGCACGCTCTCCCCTTGGAAGCGTGGCTTCGCCGACGAACCTCCTCGCCGCACATCGGCGGCCGAGATAGCCCGCGAAAGTTCTAGAACGAAAGGGGCGTGGTCATACCGAGTTGAGTCATCGGCCGCGGAGGTCATTCCAACCGTCTCGCCCTCTTCCCAGCCTTCGCTGCGTATCGCGCCGACGAAATGACGAGAACCTTCTGGAATGTCGCGCGCAAGGTATTTAACCGAGCAGCCAAGATGAGAGATCAGGAGAAGACGGAAGTTAGCGCCAGAGCGCGTAGGGATTCCGCCGTGTAGTCGGCGAAGGTTTTGTCCGTAGCGACAAAGCAGGAGAAGAAGAGGATTTCCACCTGAGGGGTGAAGGCTCGAGCTACAGGCAAGAGCGTGAGTTACCGCTATTGAGCGAAGACGCGTGGCAACAGCTGCGTGTGTGAAGCCGACGTGTTTCCGGCGAAGAAGTTTGAAGCTTGGAGAGTGGCCAATTGAAGACGCGAGGTTTCCTGGAAGAGAAACTTCGGGGCAGCGGAACGGCAACAACCCTGGACTTTGAGTGAGTGATTCTCGGAAGAGTATCATTCAGAGTTTTGTTCCAAGGACTTTGGACTAAATAGGTATTCTATCTCTTTAGTCTTTAAGTGTCTTGGTTGTTCAAGGCATGCGACTGCATTGTAGTGTGCACTGTTGTCTGTGTCCGTTGTTCAAATGTGGCTAATTGTACTGTGCAGTACGTTGTTTGATCGGGGACATATTGTACTCAGCTATTGTGGAGTGAGCATATTTGTGTATTGTTTTTCAGATCTGCCATTATTGAGAATATAATTTTGTTGGTTTATCAACTCTCGGCTCTGACTTGTTCTTTGGGCCACAGCCGGCGTCCGCTGGCGCACCAAAAAGGACCATTTCTACATTGTCCACGCTTTCGTGGTGCGGTTCGGGGGGCCGATACTTCGGCCCTTGGAATTGGCCCGGCGATCGCCTCCCTAATTAACGGGACGTGTGTGACATTTAATCTGGCGTCCGCGACGCAGGACCTTTTGGTGCACAGTGTGTCCAAAGTAGTGAGAAAGAGCCTCGAGTTGTTGATAGTGCTATCGGAACGATTTTGTGTGTTGTTCAGTGTTCTCGTTAACGAGTGCAGGGAAGTGTTCCGATAGACTGATTTAGGCAGATACTTTTTGCACGCGGCAAGGTTTTATTTGCGAGTTGTGAGACACAATGGATCTCGAAAAGTTAGTGGCGCTTGGTGAGAAGATGGGTCTTTCCGGCGCCGAACTACGGAAATGGGTAAGCAAGAAGGAGAAAGAGGCGGTGGAGAGAGAAAGGTTGGCAGCTGAGAGAGCCAAGGAAGAAAAAGCAGCTGAGTTGGAACGAGAGAGGTTGGTGGTCGAAAGAGCCAAAGCGGAAAAAGAAGCTGAGTTGGAAGAGAGAGGTTGGCAGCTGAGAGGGCCAAGGAAGAAAAAGCAGCTGAGTTGGAGAGAGAGAGAGAGGTTGGCAGCTGCGAGAGAGAAGGAAGAAAGAGAGGCAAAGGAGTGACAGCTGAAAGAAGAAAGAGAGCAACAATTGAAGTTGGAATTGGAGAGAGAAAAGTTGGCAGCTGAAAGGGCGAGAGAAGAAAGAGAAGCGAGGGAGCGACAGCTGAAAGAAGAAAGAGAAGCGGAGATGGCTGAAAGGGGACGGCAGCGGCAGCACGAGATGGAACTCGAGTGGCTACGTTTGCAACAGCGAAGTGAAACTCCGGTCCAAGCTAGAGTTGAAAGCAGCGAACGGGAAGATCACGGCTTCCGCTTGAACCCAAGCAAGCTGCTCGTAGCGTTTGATGAAAGGAAGGACGACCTAGACGCGTACCTCCACAGATTTGAGACGATTGCGAGGAGCCAGAATTGGCCGGAACAGCAATGGGCAACTGCTTTGAGTACTTGTTTGAGTGGTGAAGCGCTCAGTGTGTACGGTAGGCTGACGCCGACCGATGCAGCCAACTATGCCAAGGTGAAAGCTGCTTTGCTGAAGCGATTTAGATTTACTGTAGAAGGTTTCCGGGACAGATTTCGGACAGGAAAGCCAGCTGATGGTGAGACGGCTACGCAGTATGCCGCCCGACTTTGTCATTATTTCGACAGATGGATTGAACTTTCAGGGACAGCGCAGGAGTACGATGAACTTAGAGAGCTCCTAATTAGAGAACAATTTCTTACTAGTTGCCACCCAAGCCTGTCGCTGTATTTGAAAGAGAGGAAGGCTGAGTCACTTGAAGGAATGCTTGAATTGGCTGATCAATTCTTGGAAGCGCAAGGTGGAACTAATTTGGCCAAAGTCAAGAAGCATTGTCCCGATGATTCGAAGAAATTGGCTCCCGAAGAAAAGAAGCGTGCACCGGAGAGCACTCCGCGTTGTTTTCTGTGCAACCGAGTGGGTCATCGCGCGAAAAACTGTCGAACGATCTTTACGAGCCCTACGGCAGTAAAATGTTTTAAGTGTGGTCAGACTGGGCACAAAGCAGACGCATGTCGAAACGGAGTGAGTCAAACTCACCAAGTATCCTGTGTGCAAGCGGCACCGAAATCTGATAATAATGCCGTCACCGATGGATTCGTAGAGTTGAAGAATGGGGAGAAAATTCCTATTGTGGGAGCTGTAATGTCAAAACGGCCAACCGGTGTTACGAAGGGAATGCCAACGCTGCCTGGAAAGGTTGCGGGGAAGAAGATTATTTATTTATTTATTTATTTAGTACCCACAGCGCCAGAGGCATTACAGTGGGGGAGGGGTTTACAGTCAGTCTGGACAGTTCAATATTTTGTCATATATAAAGCGTGGAAAACGGTAATAGCAACAACAACAGCTACAGCAGATCGACAACATAAGTTATTCACAGCAGTATGCAGTATATGTGAGAAACAAGAACACTACAAGGTTGAGTCACTTCAACAGGAAAAATAAGTGATTTGATACCGGAGTATAGCCACAATTCCCTTCTGCATATAGTGTGAGGACAAAAGAAAGAAGAACAAAAGATAAGAACAGTAATACATACAGTACGTCCTAAAAAGATCAAAGAAACAATCATTTCAGCAGGGCAAAAAACATCTCATTCGAAACTACGTTGACGATGTCAGCAGGTAACCTATTCCAGTCGTGGATTGTTTTTGGAAAGAAAGATTTCTTAAAAAGTTCCGTGCGGCATAGAACCTCTCTTACTTTTCGCTCATGGTCCACGCGTTGGGACCTATAGTTAGGCGGTATTATATATATGTCTCTCTGTATGTTAATCGTACCATAGTAAATGGAATGGAAAAGCTTCAGGCGCAGCTTTCTGCGTCGTTCTACCAGGGTATCCCATTTGAGTTCTTCCTTAGTTCTTGTTGCACTGAAATTAATTGTGTATTGACGGGACACGTACCTCGCACCGAGATTCTGAACTCTTTCAAGTTTAATAACGTCGCGCGCCGTCGTAGGGTCCCACACTACACAAGCGTACTCGAGGACGGACCTCACGTACGTCTTGTAGAGTAGCTCACGTGTGGACTGACTGAATGCACCAGAGTTCCTGCGAATGAAGCCCAGCATTTTTCCCGCCTTTCCGGTTACGTAGTCAACCTGCTTCTGCCACGATAATTCTGGGGTATACCAAACACCTAAGTATTTAAATTCGGTTACTTTACCAATTACAATGTTATTCATGGTGTAGCAGTAATTTAGAGGGTTCTTCTTTCGTGTGAATGTCATATTGACAGTTTTCGTGAGGTTTAGCTGCATGCGCCACCTAGTGCACCATGTGCTGATTCGATCGAGGTCTTGCTGAATCAGGTTGAGGTCTTCCGTACCGTTAGTGATCCTATAAACCACACAGTCATCTGCAAACAGCCTCAACTGCGATGTCAAACCGTCGCCAATATCATTGATGTACAATAAGAACAGCAAAGGTCCCAGGACGGAGCCCTGGGGTACACCAGATGAAACGCTTTGTGCCCGTGACCGAACCCCATTTACAACCACGAATTGCCGGCGTAACGTTAGATATTCTTTAATCCATGAGACAACCGCCGGATTTATTTTATATGTGAGCATCTTTTCAATGAGTAATGAATGGGGTACTGTGTCGAAAGCTTTCCTGAAATCGAGGAAAATACATTCAACCGCAAGCCGTTTATCTAATGCAGAAGCAATATCATTTGTGAATTCCAATAATTGGGTAACACAGGAAAAACCTTTACGAAATCCACGTTGGGCTGACGTAATCGCAGAATGAGTATTCAAGTGAGCTACAATACTCGTGAATAGAATGTGCTCCATTATTTTACATGCAACGGATGTCAGCGATATCGGGCGGTAGTTTGAAACGTCGCTTCTAGGGCCGGACTTATGAATAGGGACCACAATACCTGCTTTCCAATCATCAGGAAGAGAAGCTTCGAGTAGTGACATATCAAATATAACTTTCAAGTACTTTGCTATCGAATCAGCGCATGATTTAAGCAGGAAATTGGGTAAGTCGTCAGGACCACACGCTTTAGAAGAGTCGAGCCTTCGAAGCAACGATTCAATGCCGTGTGTACATATGACAACATCATCCATGTCGCTTATCGTTTCTAACGGTTCTAAGAGATACCGGTAGCTTCACGGTTATCGTGCGGGGAAATTTGGTACCGGAAAGTGAGTTGACCGGCAAAACGAAACCGGTTTGCTTAATTGACCGTACAGTTCGGATGCTTCCCGAAGCAGAGATTGAGGTGGAAACCCCGTACTTCAGTGGGAAGGTTACTGCTTTATGCATGACGACCCCTCTTTACGACCTTGTCATCGGAAACATCGCCGGGGCGCGAGGACCGAATGATCCGGAATGTTTGGGAGAAGACCCTAAGATAGAGCCCTCGCCAACCCAGCGACCGCGAGATACAGTGGAGGAGCATCCCGTGACGGATCTCACTAGAGCCCAAGGTGAAGCCGCGGCGCAAGAGACAGCGAATGAGAAGACGATCGTGTTGAATGAGTTCACGCGCTGGGCAGCTGGACGTACGTCGGCACGACCCCAACCGACCGACAGTGTAAAGGAGACGGAGTCGGCCAGCCGGGCCAAATGTAGAGACATGAACAAGCTGGTAAATAAGCAGACAGGACCCGTCGAACGTCATGACCCGTTAGCAGGGTCGGAAGTGACAACGATGGCTGAGACGCTGCCTCAGATACCGTCGTTGGAAAAAGCTCGCCGAAAAAGAACAAGGAAAAACAAGAAGAGATCGAGCGAGCACCGCAAGAAAGGACGCAAGCGCAGCTCGAAATACACAGGATAGGTGCTGAGGTCGAATCAGAATATGTTTGGCAGTGCTGAGTGCCATATGTTGTGTTAATGTTGTGTTATCCTGTGTCACAAGTGTCGAAGTGTTTGTGCTGTGATGTGATGTATAGTGTTGTATAATTGTTGTAATGAGAGAACTTTGTACATTTGTATTATTGGGAATGTGTGGTGGAGTGTTGTACTCATGTGCCTGTGGTTATATTTCATGTGTTGTGTAATTGAATTACAATGTACAATTGTATTGAGTGAACTATTGCGAATGTGACGTGTCATGAGCGACGGACTATGTTACAGTCTTTAAGTGTGTGGTGACTGTTCGCGCTCGTTTGTGTGGTTCTGAATATTATGAGATAATATTCTTAAAGTGGGGGGCAGTGTCACAGAACGAGCGCTAAAAATGGGCGCGCCGCTAAATTCTTGCGGTAACGCGCGGAAGAGACGCCGGGAGGTAAAAAGAAAAAAAAAGAAAACAAACATTCAAGGCTCCCCGGGCGCGCGCTCTCCCCTTGGAAGCGTGGCTTCGCCGACGAACCTCCTCGCCCCACATCGGCGGCCGAGATAGCCCGCGAAAGTTCTAGAACGAAAGGGGAGTGGTCATACCGAGTTGAGTCATCGGCCGCGGAGGGCATTCCAACCGTCTCGCCCTCTTCCCTGCCTTCGCTGCGTATCGCGCCGACGAAATGACGAGAACCTTCTAGAATGTCGCGCGCAAGGTATTTTACCGAGCAGCCGAGATGAGAGATCAGGGGAAGACGGAAGTTAGCGCCAGAGCGCGTAGGGATTCCGCCGTGTAGTCGGCGAAGGTTTTGTCCGTAGCGACAAAGCAGGAGAAGAAGAGGATTTCCACCTGAGGGGTGAAGGCTCGAGCTACAGGCAAGAGCGTGAGTTTACCGCTATCGAGCGAAGACGCGTGGCAACAGCTGCGTGTGTGAAGCCGACGTGTTTCCGGCGAAGAAGTTTGAAGCTTGGAGAGTGACCAATTGAAGACGCGAGGTTTCCTGGAAGAGAAACTTCGGGGCAGCGGAACGGCAACAACGCTGGACTTTGAGTGAGTGATTCTCGGAAGAGTATCATTCAGAGTTTTGTTCCAAGGACTTTGGACTGAATAGGTCTTCTATCTGTTTAGTCTTTAAGTGTCTTGGTTGTTCAAGGCATGCGACTGCATATTAGTGTGCACTGTTCTCTGTGTCCGTTGTTCAAGTGTGGCTAATTGTACTGTGTAGTACGTTGTTTGATCGGGGACATATTGTACTCAGCTATTGTGGAGTGAGCATATTTGTGTATTGTTTTTCAGATCTGCCATTATTGAGAATATAATTTTGTCTGTTTATCAACTCTCGGCTCTGACTTGTTCTTTGGGCCACAGCCGGCGTCCGCTGGCGCGCCAAAAAGGACCATTTCTACATTGTCCGCGCTTTCGTGGTGCGGTTCTGGGGGCCGATACTTCGGCCCTTGGAATTAGCCCGGCGATCGCCTCCCTAATTAACGGGACGTGTGTGACATAGGGCAACATTCTAAATTGCATTTCATATTATGTGAATGTACTAGACATATAACGTCTAGGAAAAACAGCAACCAGCCTCAGAGCACAATGGGTGTGGTAAAGAAAATATGTGGGGCCAGGAAACTTAAATGTTCTAAAGTGGCACAGGCTTGAAAAAAATCTTCACAACTTACATGTCAGCTGATAAGCAACGGCTTGTTTCCACCTGCTTCTCAACCCCGCCAGCATAAAAACAAGTGCATGGTTTGCAAGTTGGTCGTTTGTGGATGGATTTGAAGGGCGCACGGTTGGCTGACCTGAAAAAACAAAAAAAATACAATCAATGAAGTTAAAGCCCACTCAAACGCATTAACATAACTACCTAAAGCATAGTCAATTGATAAACCCAGTTATCCTACCTATAATGTTCCCTGTGGACGCATCGTAATCAAGCCCAGGTGAAATATGCATTTCGTCCATTAAGAGACATGCATGTCTCTCCTCAGGGGCCATTGGAGCCACCTTCTCTTTCAGGGCTGCAAAAACTTCATGCAGGATACCTGCATATAAATAGTTGGTTAGTTTTATTTTATTTCATTTTTTATATACTCTACAAAATCAACCTGCACGAAGTTTGGTGGTTCAAGCTTCTCAGGGGAAGTCTTAAATACTTCAGAAATGATAATGCAGTGGTATTTACCAGGTTTGAACTTTATGTGCTCAATGTGTCTCTGCAGGGTTCTTGTTGCTGGTAAAGGGGCAATGTTTTCTCTTACAAACTCGTATCATTTGCTGCCACATGCAACTTTTACGTGGAGCGCCTTTCGAAACGATGCTGGCGACCAAGACTTCCCTCAGATGGTTTCTTTTTCTAGTACATTGATTTGGTCACTAGAAAACGCACGGCCAAGTGACTCGCGAAGCCTGTCTCTCTCCCGTTCTGCTTTGCGCCGCCGCTTCTGCTCCAGGTCAAGCCTGCGCTCCAGATCAAGCACTCTGTCGGACTTGGCAGGTATCACAGTTGCTGAAAGAATGCATATAATGCAGAATTAGTCCGAACAGTTCTACCACTGGACAAAATTTTCATGTTCTGCATGTTTTGAAGTAGGTGGAAAGAGACTTGTATACACATGGGTCTATGTAAGCCTGGCAGTATTTCTGGAGTTGAGTGGGTAGCACCACAAGATAGCACCACACAATAAATATGTTATTTAGATAGATCTCACTTTCACTCACTCATTGAAATTTTTCTCAAGCAGACTCAAGTTCACCAAAATATTTCACACCCACACTTTGACTCAGACTCACAACTTGATTTGAGACTGTGCACGTCAGCTCTTGCATGAGTTAGCCAGCTCATAGTTACTGCTGATTAGGAGCAACAAAATCATAAGTCATACGAAGTTCCATGCCTGGCTATATATTTATTATCCTATATATATGCAGGCTTACTTCCCCATGCTGAGTTTAAAAAAGGCAAGCTAACAGCAAGCAAAAAGAACATACCGTCTACACGTCCTAGCATATTATTTGGTGAGATATAAAGTTAAATTACAGCATTGTTAAGCCTATTTCGTTTGAACATTTGTCAATATAAGCATGCTTAGAGTAAAGGAAGTAACTGACTGATGCAGAAGGCAGAGCTCTAGGCTCCGATATCGTTACTCTGTGACAACGTATAAATTGCTAGTTTGAATGTTCTAGAACATTCATGAGAGTAAATTAATAAAACAATAGTTCTGCCTAACTACAACTGGCTTAAATTTGTCCAATGAAAAGCTGGGGTAATGAGCAGACCTTGCGAGGCAGGCAGTGAATGCTGAGAAGAATCAACGGACTGGTGTGGTCCGGTCATTCCTGCAAAGCCAAACACAGAATGAAATTATCAAGAATATCTGTGTCAAGAATGTCCCAGCAAAGGCTGACGTACTAGAAAAGTGGCGCTTTGAGAATGGCAAAATAGATATACTGAGCATATGTATTGTGGCTATGAGCGACCTGGCAGACTGGCAAACTCTCAGTTTTAACAGACGGAGGGTGAACCCAACACGACCGCTGGGTTCAGAAGTCTTTTATTGACTGCTACCGAACGCTAGCGTGCACTAGCAGCACATTCTTCATGCAAGCGTCCCGGTAGTCTGAATGCAATGCTGATGCTGTGGCCGTTACAGTATAAATAAAAATAGAAGCGAATATGCTTACGCAAGCATGAAACTGAAAATTATTTATGAAGACATTTTTCGAAGTGTACATTATTTACACGCCTGTCGACAGTGGAATAAATGAATGTTCCAGGATCATCGCAGCAGGGATTTCAGGTGTAGCTGATACTTCTGGCATCTCACCTGCAACATAAGATTGCATAAAACACGCTAAGCATTGCAGACATCTGTCATGCCATTTGAAGAATAATACAAGCCTTTAGCACCAGTAGATAATGTAGGTGCAGTTCTTTTCTGCTGCATCTCCATGCCTGCCTTCAAGACGGAGACACGTAAAGACAATATGAAGGTCCCAGGCAGGTATTCATTCATAACAGTAATCTTGATAAATTGTCAACTTCATTAGATACTTACCTAGCTTTGATGGTGACAACCCTGCTTCTTCACTCATGTCAGGAGCCAATGATGATCTGCCATTGTCAGATACTATGGCACACTGGTGAGCTATAAAAAATTAGAATGTTAGCAAAATGCACTGAGAGTTGTTTCAATTTACCCTCACCACAGAAAATGCTGGGAACTGCGGCTGGCTTTAGTCGCTTCCTTCCTGCTAGACTATCTTCTTCAAACTGGTCAAGAGTGAAGTGGTCTTCCAGATATACAGAGTAATTATTAACAATTAGTGCAAAAGACAATGCATCAAAGACATAAGCACTGTTGGGCTAATGGAGTAATTAAAATGCAGCACTGTGCGCCCATGCATGCCACTGTAATTTATCATTTTTTCCCAACTCGATAGCTAGCTTGTCAGTGTTATCCCCGCTGTTCGAAGTACTGCTTATCAAGGTAACAAAACCGTTTTGATATGGGCACGCGAAAAGCAGATTCACAATAGCGAAGCTACAGTTATATGCCAAGGTATATGTGACACTGCAGTTCGTTTCTAATAACTGTTATACACATGCTAATATAGCAGCTCATTAGGCGATTTTAAATAGCCACCAATTTTCGTCGATGCTGCGCCGATATAGTAAACTACTCCCGAGGCAAGCAACTACATGCATTTTATTGCAATTTCTGATTCGAAACACAGTAACGTTCACTAAAAACAAAACAAAAAAATCACAGCATATCCACGGAGTGAATGATGATTGGTGGGGCACAGCGTTCGTCAGTCTGTCTGTCCATTCGTTCTTGCGTCCGCCTATCTGTGTGATCCTTGGTGCATCCGTCCGTTTGTTCATTCGTCTGCCTGTCCGTTCATCTCTTTTTGCGGCCATCCCTCTGTCTGTCCATCCGTCCGTGCGCCCCTCTGTCTGTCCGTTCGCGCGTGTGTCAGTCCGTTCGTCCGTCCATATGTCTAGAGAAAACTCCAAGCCCAGCCATCTCACATCTTTTCATCATGTATTCATCATATACAAGTGCCCCCATCCAGCAGACATTGTAAGGACCGCTATTTCGGGTATGTGCCACTGGTGGTTACGTGCTACGAAGGAGGCACAAGCCACGCCATAAGGAGCTTCGCCCCTAAAACAAAGAAGACGACTCAACTAAAATACACCAAAGCAAATAGCTCATAAGCACAGAAACGACGACCATGCTCATTACGAAGGCGGGCGAGATCGACACAACGGCTACACGATCGCATGACGCTGCTAACTCTTACCACAGTCCCTTAATAAAAGCATTGAAGGACTCTGCTCTTACCATGGCCCTGCAACAAGTTTAATAAACTTGCAGTCAGCGATAGTACATAAGAAAAATTGAACACAGCCCGTAAATGGTCCCAATACAACGCCTCTACCTAGACACGCACTCAGAGTGAATGCTCATGTGCGCTGTTAATGAATGCAGTCACGACCTTCACAAAGACCGAATGCAGCTTGCCTCGCATAGCCTAGCTCTTTTCGGGGGCAGCTTCTCACGGCCCATCCGCAGAAGCCACTGGAGTCTGCGGCGTACTTGCGCAGCACATTTTGCTCGTGGCACCGCGAAAAGCGCCTTGCCATTTCCGCTGCGGTTGTGACAGTTCGGCGCACAACACCCTGTCATTGCGAAACACCTCTCGATGCGTCTAACCCCATGGGCTTTACGTAGTACAATTCAACATAGAATGCCCTTCCTACCACATTTATCGCGAACCAACAGGCAACATCGCTACGGTACCGATACAGTGGCTTGAATAGAGCTAGAATAGGGAAGTGTGATGAGCGGCAAGCAGCGCCTTCGGAGCGCACTGAAGCCTCTGAGGAGGAGTCGCGTGGGGGCGCGCGCAGTCGTTTATACGTTGTTTGCACGTTTCCGACAGGTTGGTCGGGCGCGTTCGTCCTCATTTTTTTTTTTATTCCGTGGCACTCTGACACCAATGCTTCTGTATGCACTCTCATGGCGCGAAAATAAAGTCATTGCTTCGTCCCGGGGTGCACTACAGGCTACAAGTCAGGTTGTTCGGTGTTAGTAAGAACAAAGCCCTGCGCAGTGGTGGAGAGTGATCCCGCGCTGACAAGCCGCTTCAAGAAAACTTGGCCGTGTGCAAGCTGCACTTCGACGAGAGGTATATACATCTCCCGGCACTTCGAGCTCACTGTGAACGGCGAAATGGTCCGCATATAAAGGCGTAGGCGTGCTTGTCGTTCAGGGGGGGGGGGGGGGGGGGGGCGAAGGTTCGTTGCAGTGCGCCCCCTCCCTAATAATTCAATGTATGAGGCATATTTTGCGCCCCCCCCCCCCCCTTTAGATGACTTAAAGAGTGCCCCCGCTACCTAGTCAATGTATAGAGCAGATTTAGCGTCCCTCTCACAGGTGACTAGGGGGAGGGCGCTCACCCCCTTTGCCCCCCTTTTCGGGCGCCTATAGGTAGGCTTTTTGGTGAAACTCTTCGTATTTGTAGACGCCCTTGAAATCCCTTTTTCAAAGTAGTTTTGCTACAACGAGCTTCACAGTGACAGCTTGAAAGAGCCTTTTTTCTGATTGAAAAACAAAAACAAAACAAATGTGTCACACTGGGCTGCTGGGCTACGCACAACATGGTTCGAGCCTCACCAATCAAGTGAACACTTTTTTTTCTGCTGACTCATTTCGTCTTTACACAAAGGCACTCCACAAGGAGCGAATCTTCCCGTGAAAAGAAGTACCCGAAGCCCAGGCGCGTCATCTGCTCTCAGTCCAAAGGAAACAATGTTCTGTGGGGTGCTTATGAAATATAAAACTTTCTTTTGGGGGGGGATAAAAAAAAGACGCGCGACCGATTATCAAGTATGCATTGTTGTAAACAGATAGTGAGTCACTACTCGGAAATGCCTTGTATGACCAGTGTGCAGAAAATAAAAGGTTTTCATTAAGATACTACTCAGGATTCTCGTCCCTGAAATGATGGTTCACCGTAGAAGGTGTTGCAAACATTGGCTCACAACCAAGTCCATCGTTCCACTCTTCTACCATTTCACATCAATAAAATGCTTCAGTGCCGTAACGCGCTCACTTTCGGCACCCTGTCGATATTTCAGTTCAGTCGCGCACCCGCGTAGGCATCCACTAATTCCAGAAGCTTATTAGCATATTTTCTCGGTCGCAATTTGAAACCATGCACGAGCAACAAAATATATTTTATATGTTTTGCGTTGCCCGCGTGCGCGGTTTATTCCGGTCTCATACATGCGCAGCGCATCGCCAGCTTGGGTGACGTGCAAACGTGTGCCAGCGCCATCTGGCGGTTTCCTCCTAAGGCAATACGCGCTAGCTGGCGCGTTCAACACACTTCCCTATTCTAGCCACTTTAGTACCGATTCGTTGAAAAGCGGGGCGAAAACGCGAGAATGCGCGAAAATAACCACCCGATGTTAACTGCGCTTGGGCTGCCCGGAATCTACGGAGCATCGGCGTTGTCGGCGTCCCCTGCGTAGAGCTGGCTTCTCCGCAGTGCATTTGAACCACCTATAACAACGTGATGGCGCGCGACCAATAGCGTTGCTGAAATCGTCAGGAGCCGGGTGAGCGGCGCCCGGAAAACAGTGGCGCAACTCTGCTACCTAAAGGTAGCATATAGAGCAACTCTAGTCCCCAGGACTCTGAGCAAAATGGGGGGAGGGGGGGGGTAAAAACATGTGGGTAACGATTTAGAGTACAGGGTACTCTACTATGGGAGAGCTTCGAGCCGTCCCTTGCAATGTCGAGCAGCTGACTGCCTGGTTTATCAAGTACGAGTACACTGTTTATAATTGCGGTACGTAGGGCTACATTGCTCCGAAGTTACTCCGGAAAACCTTGATGCCGGACCTGGTTTCAATGATAAGTTTTGCTTGCTATACAAGCGATACGCCATAACTTAATCAAAATACCGCGCCAATAGAAAAAGCACAATGTTTAAACTTCATCCTTTAATTCAACGAATGACATCCTCTTCTTCCCTTTTCAGTCCTGTTGAAAACAGTCGCTCGGGTGTGCAAAGCTCCACTTACCCATGTTTCTAGGCATGGAAGGTATTCGTGCGATTGCAGTCGGTTTTTTTTTTGTTTTTTTTTTTGTCGTGCTGAAGTTTGTATCTTGGGACGCAGTCTTTATGCAGAAAATGACTCGGTAAGACGCGCTGGAAGGTTTTGATCCGTTCGGCGTCAAATATGATATTTAGTATGCGACGGCGCGAACATGTTGCAAGTGGTTTATGTCGTATGTATGTTTTCGGCACTCAATCTATATGAAAAATATGCGAATATCTCGACTCGTTATAGCAGGGCAGGCCCCTTTGGGGATACAATTCTTTTTTTTCTCTGGACTGTAATCCTTGAATTTGTTTTTTCACTCGTGGTTTGCTGTCGCAGCGACTACCACAGGGCGTGCGTGAACGCGCAGTCTCAATTTCGTGGCGATGATGGCATCTGCTTGTTGCTCACAAATTGGTTATCTTGTTGATGGACCTTTAGAGGAAACCTACAACCAATTTTTATGGTACCTGTTTTCTTGAGTGCAACGGAAATCTTACCTGCCAGAGCTTGTAACCATGGAATGGTAACGTGGAAAACGTCGTAGAACATTTATAATCAGAATTTTTTGATTTTCGGCGATTATGCAGTTTTAGGGAGACATGCTGAAAACAGTGGATGTGATCACGATAGCGATTACACGCCAGTGTAACGAAAGCAGTGAGGAAAAGTGAAACTTTAAGTACAAACACTTCATGTGTTTGTCAAGACTGCAGTCCCGGGACCACTGCTTTCTAGCGTGCTAAACTACATTACAGGAGTTGCAGCCCTTTCCCAGGGCTTCTTATGCAAGTAATATTGGCCGTGTGAACAGTTTTTTTTTTCTTTTCGACTTTAGCCAAGACAATTTTTCGAAAACGAAACGGCGCGTTTACACGCGATCGACAATTCACGCATACTAGTTCACGTTCGGCCGTAGTTGGTCGGCTTCGATGTCATCGCTTAACAACTCGAGCGAGTTAGAAGAGCGAATTTGGCTCACATGCGAGCCCAAAATTAAGACTTCTATCAAGTAGCGCCCGAGCGACATGCTTCGACGAAAGACAGCGGCAGCGACGAATCCGACGGAGCGCCATCATCGCCACCACCAGCAGCACGCATGAAGTGGTAGCAATTCTCCGCAGAGCAGTAGGTGGACGGCCTTTCTCGTGCCTCGGTGATCTTATTCACAGGCTCGCGTGCTTCTTTCGACGTGCCCGACGCGACGGAAATCGAGCTAGTAGACAGATTTAGTTGGGCGTACGTAGCACGTCTGCGCACGCAGGGAACACGCTGAGGCGTCAGTGCGCCTGCCTAGTACCATAGTCCTTCAATACGTTTTTCTGGTCACGAAACTGCCACCTCAGCTTAATATAGAGCTACCGCCGGCCGCTAGGGGCGCTACAGTCAAAGAAGCTAGGGCCATCTCGCCGAGTGGCCGCCGCAGGCTACGCTTGCATTTTTTTTTTTTTCGTCTCGGGTACGTCACGGCCAAAAGTCCGGCTTCTAGACATTATTTACATTATACTTTCTCCCTGAAATCATATTAACATACTAACTAAAGTTGAACTTCTGAGAATGTTTGCTTACCGAAGACAAGGCGCATACAGTAAAGTAAACAATTTCAGTTAGCTGGTGGCTCAGTGTGCCAGCAGACGACGTGCACGGACCTATTATTGCTACGAAATCTGTGTTTTGTCGGCCCAACAGGTCTCGAATAAAAACATTTGACGCGACTGTGATACGCTCAGAGGATAAGACATCAGCAGCGCTGTCAGTAAATGAAACCTGAGCTTAATGTCGTGCACTGTTATTTTCGGAACTCCGACTGCATGCGAGTCGTTGCAGCAGTGGTGACGGGCTCTAATTTTACTCAACATAAGCTTTTCTAGGACGTGAGCTTGCCCTTGACGGCACACCATTTGAAACAGGTCGGTCGACGGCTTGTGGCCCTCAATGAAACGCTTGCTTGACGGCAACTATTGTCGTATTCAGGCCTCGCAAGCTTTGCTAACTTTCGCGCGTATCAGTCCAAGTGTGCGACGAAGTTTTCTCACGCAATTTTTTTCTGTCAATGTCCCCGATGAGAACCTCGTGAATCAGAGTGACACAGGGGCATATTAATGCCCCCTGCCTCAGCAGTGCGCTTTTTTTATCTCTAACTCATTCGGAGCAGGAGCCTCTGTCAGGCTGTGGTGCCTTTTGCTCTTGCCACCTTAATGTAATGTTACAGAAGAAATAAAGTGTTTTTCTTTCTAACTCGCTCGATCAGGGTGACGAAGATTGACGCGTGATTGCATACAGTAACCTATTTCCTTGGTGAACGAAGACGCATAATAGGATTGTAATCGCGAGCTTATTTATTCGATTATTTATTTTTGAATGAAATGAGGCTGTGCAGATGCTTGAGAATTAACATCTAATTTTCGCCTTCACTCAACACTGGGGTAGGGTAAAGCACAACAGCAATGGTAAAGGAGTATTGACACAGAAATCTTATACCTTGTTTTTTTTTTTTCCCTGTTGCCATAGGCTACGAACGGCCCATTTATCACGGCTGGAAGCCTACTTTGCTTAGGAAACGAAGCCACTTCCGTGGGATGGCCTTTTTTGCAGGCAGCACAGAGCTGCAGTAGCAAACTTAAGAAAATGTTAAAATTGTCAATAGCTTTTGATGTCAGCATACAAGATGCATATGCACGAACTGAAACTAAGTGGTTATGCAAATAATTTGCTGTCTATAAATACTGACACACAGAGAATGCAGTCGAGGTTACAGGATGAAAATATTTTATTGCTCAAACAGCAAAGCCGAGTTTTTTTTTTTGTTTGTGCTTGGTGGTGATTTTATTTGCAATATTCAAGCAAAAACAAGTTACATATGCAGTGCGGGGCCGACATGTGCCTGCTGCTTCGTACAAGCAGATTTTTTGCCCCCGCATGCTGGACAGGTTGTTCGCACTGATGCTCGCGTGCGCTTATTTTTTTCTCTAGTAAAGAAATGCAGGCGAGTCCTAAGAAAAAAATGAATGATCTCAGCAGTGATGCTAATGAAATGTAGTGTGCAACCAACTGCTGCCAAAGCCGTGCGGCCGTCCAGCAAAACGCCCTCAAGACTGCTCATGTATGCATTGGCACATGCCACTTTTTCATTTGTGAAGAGTTCCAGGTGATGTTTCACAATTTTCAGGAGCGTAAGCAGCTGGTTAGAGGGCACTTGAAGATGACCTTTGGATCTTGCAAGTATTAGGCCAGCCGGCACTCGTTCAGACTTTAGGGTTGCGACACAGCCGGAGCATTTCAGAGAAGAAAACTTTTTCACCACGTAGCCTGCAAGATACTCCAGAATGTGTTCTTTTGGCGATTCTTGTGAACACAAATCTGAAGCTTCCTCCACACTGTTGTCAGCTCCATTAGGACATCGTCTAGGAGGACTGCCAGAGAGTCGGCCTGTAATGTAAACCGCAATTTCGTTAGAAAAGTAAACAGTGAACCAATGAGAGAAATGCACATTTGGTGCTCTATAGGTAGGGTAATATTGTTTGACATGCCTGAGTTTTTTTACATTTCAATAAAGCAATTTTGGGTGCCCATAATTGGTAACAATTATGCACTCATGTATCGCCCAACAACTATTTTGTTAACAAAGCTTTGCTCGCATGATTTATGGGTGTTTTTGCTCGGTTGAAAATGTCCTGGAGCTTGAGCAGCAACTGTGGCACATCTCCAGCCACTGACGCTCGTTTGGGTGGTTGTACCAGGTTGTTAACGGAGAGCATTCTGTATATAAACAGAAACTGCTTCACCGCGGCTGCCCTCCATCACCAGCAACATGTCTCACTATGCCGAATCTTTGGAAGAATGGGCATGTGTTTTCAGTGAAAACTTGTGAAAAAACAGTTATTTTCCTCCAATGGATTCTGCCCGAAGTTTCCAACCAGCACGTAACGAAAACCACTTGAAAGCAGGCTTTCAACAAGAAAAATGGTGCTGAGAAGAGTTATGTGCAGAGCTTCGCACGTATGTTTGCTTAGGAAGCAGCTTCTTCTCTGCTTTGGCAGCTCATCCAGATACTTGTAGCAGCTATCCAGCCACATCAAGTTTTCTTTCAGTGTCTGCAAATTGGTCACATTTCAGCCTCGAGAACAAAATGTTTACTAAATGAAAAGAACTGATTTCTTACAGCAATATGCTCGGCTTCTTTATATTGTACGTGCTCTGGCCGTCGAGAGTTCAGGCAGTCAAAAAGGCTGTTCATTCGTCTTGTGAACTGCGATGTTGCCGAGGAATTGTGGAGTTTCTTGCAGCCATCCTGTGTACTGTAAAATTCTATTGCTGCAGCAGTGGATTCACTGAATAGCTGAAATATGGAAATGCTCTTCTGGTGAAATTGTTCTTAGCTAAAATACCATTATCAAAATCATTCTCAGCTGAACAAAATTTTAATGTTTCTTACCTGAACTGCAAGCTTCCCACTCTATTTCTGAAAGGCATTTGATGATACATGTGCCTTTGTATGCTTTAGCCCAGCACGAAGACCGCCCTGTTCCTCTTCATATTCAAGAAGATCCACATAATCGGAGTGGTACACTTCTTGCCCCTGTGGGAGCTGCACACGAATTTCCTTAATACTAAATAGTCATTGAAAGTTCATTTCAAACAGGCAAAACTCTTTCTAGCTTACCAAAAACTTCCCAACTTTCTGTAAATTGTTTCATATACACTTGAATATGTGGGGTGGGTCTATCATTGAATAGATCACTCTGAAAGGGTCACATGGATGTTCGAATGATGTTCTTGTGTTTCCCATTTCACCGCATATGCCTAAAAATGATATATCATATAAGGTTAGGCAGTTTATTTTATCATGTATACTCTAGATACAAATATGCACTTTAGTAATTGCTCTACCCAATGATCTCAAAGCTGACCGGTTGCTTGTTGAGTTGTCACATGTCACTGCGTCCACAATAGCTCCGGAATTGAACAAGTTCACAATGCACTGCAGCAGCAAGGACTATGCTAGTACGCAAGACAACGCACGGTTTGCTGCAGACAGACAGACAGACAGACAGACAGACAGACAGACAGACAGACAGACAGACAGACAGACAGACAGACAGACAGACAGACAGACAGACAGACAGACAGACAGACAGACAGACAGACAGACAGACAGACAGACAGGCAGGCAGGCAGGCAGACAGAAAAACTTTATTACAGCCAGTGTGTTTGGACCCCCCGGGATCCCTGGACCACCGCGTGGTCTCGCATCACGCCTACACGGCCATGCCTCCAACCGCGAAGACATCGGCCACCCTAGAGTCTTCACAGCATGCTGTATCGCCGGGTCCCCAGACGAGAGCAGGACCTCCCAGTCCTCCCAGTCCTCCCAGCTTGAGATGGCAGGCTGTCCCTGCGGGAGAGGATCAGCAGGGCAGCCGAATAGGATATGGGAAAGGGTGGCATGAGGTTCGCCCCAGAGGGAACATTCCGGGGAAGTGCCATAGTAGTGGGACAGCAGCTGAGGGGAAGAAAGAGTGCCAGTCTGAAGACGTCTCCATAGCTGCAGACGTCCGTAAGTTTTTAGAAAAACTGCATAGCGTCTGTTGCTGGCTCAATGCGCTGTACGGGGTCACGCGTCTTGTCGCAATGACAGCGAGCATCCGCACAGAATATGAAACGTGCGGAGGCTTCAGTGCGCATGCCCAGTGCTCAAGAAAACGCGTGGTTTGTCGCGGACACACGTACTTTTTCAAAAGCTGCGTAGCGTCGACCGAGGGCTCTGCGTGTTCTCGAGCCTTGTCGCGTCTGGTTGAATTTTTCACTATGGCTACGACTGGTGTTACTCTTGTGAGGTGTGGTTCCACAACTAACCGAGTTCAATTCAACCCAGCTGGATTGCAGTCCCGGCAGGATTATGAGACAGGAAAAAGTTTCTAGGCAGATTTTTTTAGGCCGGAAATAGAAGCCGTTTTGGCCGGGAATGGAAATCATTCTATCCGGAAATAGAAGCCGTTCCAGGTGGAAATGGCAATCCTTCAAGCTAGAAATCAAAGCAGTTCTCACTGGAAATAGAAGTCGTTCCTGCCGGAAACGTGAAATTTTCCTGCAGGAACTGACATTTGTTCTGGCAAGAAATTCGTAGAACTCTAAATCGAAAAGCATGATGTTCCCAATGAAAAGGTGCATGTCCTGGTGCAATAAGGAGGCCATGTTTTAGCAAAATAATCATTTCACTTGATTTTGGTCTTTTGCCTGCTTCATATCTTCGTCTTTAAATCTTCTGTAGACCATGAGCAGCTACCGTCATAACTCGGTGCTTGGTCTTGCTCCACTAGACCAGGCAATCTTCTTAAAAGAGAGAGGGAGAGAAGGCCAAATGAGCAAGAACAAAATGAAAACTCACCGCATTCATTCAAGAAATGAAACAACTCAACCAACGGCATAGGCAGATTTTCGAGGGGGAGGGGGTACCTCCTTGATCTGAAGTAGAGGCCAGGCCGGACGGTGTGGTTGAGTGTTATTTTTCGTGCCCTGAATACCACAGCGAAAAAATCGGGGGGGAGTGTCCCCCCTTGACTACGCGCCACTGGTGCTCACCGTTTCCAGCTTGTTTTTTCGTGGGTATGAGGCGATTATTTGAGCTTAAACTACTCCGAATGGGCGCCAAACGAATTACCTTGAACATACGTAACTATATACTGCCGTTTGTTGCATAGAGGCATGTGCACCGTTGGATTATTGGAGACAAAGGCTGCTTACACAAACCGATCACTTATATTATAGCGTACAGTCAGGTAGTATAAAAGCGTCATTAATGAAGCCCATGAACACTCGTGCCATAGGTTTACTTATACTTGAAATGTATAAGTGAAACACTTACATCCGATTGGAAGAATCACAGCTGAGAATATCATCGTACCTTGGTCGGCGCTCACGTATCCAAGACATCCCACACAATGCAGCAATAAAAACCACTCGAACACTTGCTTGCATTGCAATCTTGAAAATGTTTGACCAACAAGTGCACAATCTGACGGAACTCTTCACGCTCCAGCTGCGTCGGCCCCGCCATGGTGGTCTAGTGGCTAAGGTACTCGGCTGCTGACCCGTACGTCGCAGGATCAAATCCCGGCTGCGGCGGCTACATTTCAGATGGAGGCGGAAATGTTGTAGGCCCGTGTTCTCGGATTTGGGTGCACGTTAAAGAACCCCAGGTGGTCGAAATTTCCGGAGCCCTCCACTACGGCGTCTCTCATAATCATATGGTGGTTTTGGGACGTTAAACCCCACATATCAATCAACCGCCCCCCCCCCCCCCTCTGCTCTTGCATATGCTTGTGAAAAAAGTAAGTAAAATGAAAGTAATCATAGCAAAATGCAGCAAACGACATGTAATTGATTGCTTGATATGTGAGGTTTAACGTCCCAAAACCACCATATGATTGTGAAAGACGCCGTACTAGAGGGCTCCGGAAATTTCGACCAGCTAAGGTTCTTTAACGTCCACCCAAATCTGAGCACACGGGCCTACAGCTTTTTTTTCCTGCACCAAAAATGCTGCCACTGCTGCCGGGATTCTATCCCGTGGCCTCCAGGTCAGCAGCAGAGTACCTAGCCACTAGACCACCACGGCGGGTGTAAACGACAGGTATATGACCGTTTGGAGCAACGGCTTTTTGTCGCACCATTGAATAGACTAGTCTTCAAAAACGCATCATTGCGATGGCCCACCCGATCGGAGAAGACATCCTTAATCATTATCTGTTAAGCGTAGATGGCGTAGTCCTCGTCGTGGTGAAGTGCGTTTCAAAAGTCAAGGACGGCTCCGCTTACAAACAGGAATGGAAGGTATATGCAGCATGTTTTTTTTTTTACATTCATAATTACATTTCGGTTTTGCTTACTTTGCCTAGCAAATAATTTCTTACTGTCGATGTTTGTGATTGCATGCCTATGGGAATGTTTTTTTATGTTAAGGCGGCGGTCTCACTCCGGCGGCACGAACACATCGTTTTCGTCACTTTTCCAACTGACGTGGCGGCTGTTCTTCTTGTCTTATATAGATGGTTTATGTGTCATTGAAAAGCTTAATTTTTGTACATTTTAAACATATCTATTAAAAATACGTAAGCTTTTAGCATTTGGGTAGGGAGAGCCATGAATAAGCGCTAGTTACATGGTTTGGTCTGACTGTGTGTCAGCAGTGACCATTTTCTGAAAAATCTGCTGTAGTTACAGCACTGTTCTTGGCGCAGAACATTTAAGACATATTTATCTATTTCCTCAACGTAGCAAATTATTCTAGCGCTATTACTGTATTGCTGATTAGCTTTTGAAAAGAGCCAAATTTAGTAAATGTCGATGCGGACTATCCGGCACCTATTCGCTAGAGAAAATTCATTTTCCGGGTGTATATAGAGGATGGCATTTTCCGTTTGAGTGCTCAATTTTATTTATGTACGCCCGCTCGCTTTTTAATTATATTGATCTAAATTGGGCAATATTCTCATTAGATAGACCTACCGTGGCCCATTTTTGCGGAGAACTACTGAAGTTCGTTAGCTGAATTTGCACGTGGATAAACTAGAACCCCTGATCTATTTCCTCAACGTAGCGTTTTTCAATAAAGCAAGCAGAAATGCGAAACAAAGCTCGCAAATTGTCTTAATTTATCGTGCCGTAAACATCAACAAAATCGTTGTTATCTTGAAATAGCGCTGAAATCTAAGCATGCATAGCCTAAAATATAACAGTTACGGTCTCCTGGTATACTTATGCACACGAATCGCACACAAGAACTGCAGGAATATTGAGAAATCTACATTATTCCTATCACTACAACGAAAATCTTTCCCTAGCGCCACCTAAACAGAAATAAGGAAAGCGCTGAATTAAAGGTTCCCTGTCTCCCCGAATGCGGCGTGCGAAAACATTTTGCCTTAGGAGGAAACGTCTTTTCTAACTTCAAACCATGCACCGTCATCTGTAAGCCTTCCTCCCCTCAGAGTCTCATAAGGCTGCGCGGTACCGCGGGAGAGCGTGAAAACAGGTGGGCAGTATCCTCCGAGAGGATGGGGTGAGCGTCTTCACGGGAAAAGAAAGGCCGAATTCTCGGAAAGTCCCTCTTTTATGTGTGCACGTCTTTGTCGCCCTCCTCACCCCCCACGGACTATAGCGAAAAGCGAGGGCTGTGCGACCACAGTCAGAAGAAAGCAGAAAAACGAACGACAAACGAGCGATACGAGCGAACTGAGCAGACGTGCGTGGGTAAGGTATTTGTGAATATCTTTTTTTTTACCGTGAATTATACGGAGCTTCAGACGTGCTGCGCTTGTTGGTATGAACCCATCACAACAAACAGCACAAACACGAAACGAGGCACACCTACAGGAATGAGATGAAGTCTGTTTTGTACTTTCTGCGTGTTTATTTCATTTATTTACTCTGGGGAAAACTATGGTGCGGCAGGAGTTGAGGACGCGTGTTCGCTTTCCGCCTTTATATACGACAAGCGCACATTTCCATAGCGCCGAAATGCGCGAACACCAATGTTCTGGAGTACCCCATGACGGCGTTCCTCATAATCACTGCAAACTTGCTCTAAGGGGACGCGGGCGGTTGCAAACTCTTCTCTCGGAGTCGCCTGTGAATATCCGTCATCGGTTTCAATAAACCACAAAATCGAGCAATATTTATTCCGTTGCTCACTGCATAAACTGGCTAAAATCATGCTACTGCCTGAAAATCTTGCAGATTTTTCAGCCAGTAACAACGAAGCGAAGTGGCATGAAATTTGCTGAATGCACGGCGTGGTGTAAGAAAGTACTTCAGTGCGGGGACAGCAATGAGGCACCAGGGCTCTTTTTTTTCTGCTTTGAAGCACCCGCGACAAGTGAGGTCCTTCAGGGAGGCAGAAAGGCGGATAACTTTTGACTATGCTCCCACTGAGCAGGTCTGGTGGGGGAGCGGCAGTGGTGAAGCCCATCTATATTTCCTATGCACTGAGGGTTTATGCCACTCAATCTAAGGATTGCAACGTCGAGTAGGGAACTTGTTGGTTTTCTTCAGTGCCAGTGTACAACACCATGCGACAAGGCACCTTGCCGACGCTTTCGCCTGAAGGAGAGAGAGAGAGAGAAAGGCAAAGGAAAGGCTTATATGCTAACCTACACGGGGAGGGGGAAGGGGAGAAAAAGAATAGAGAAAAATGTCAAGGGCATGCGGCACCTGCTGACAATTCGTCATTGGGAAGTCTGCCGTGCGGAGAACTGTCAATGCGTCAAGATAGCAGCTCCTTGACTCGTTAGCGTGAGTCATACACCTGACGAGTAGAAATAGCCGATCTTGGACTTACGCCTAGTAGCTCGAAAAGAACAGAAACGTTTCTGAAACGGATAAGTTTATAAGTGTGGTGACATCGGTGTGCATAAAACACGTTTACATGAGTGCGAAACATGCGCTTCGCATTCATGTAAGCAATGGAAGGCGCATTGCACTAATGCGTAGGAAATGGGCAGTTTTGCGAGCGCCGGTCGATTCACGGGCCGTAAATCACGATGAGGGGAATGGTGACCCCCCGTTGTGCGAACTTCGTGCGTGCCTCTTTCGCTATAAGGAATTAATTAATATTAGCTCAAGAAAACAAAAACACTCGAGAAAGAAGTGGGACGAAGCAGAAATGTCGGGAGCTGAGATATTCCTGGCCTCCTGCCACTCCTTTCTCAAGTCATTGTTATTTTGCTCGCGCTAATATGTACCTATTTATATAGTGGTTGATGACGCAGAAAATTGTGCGAATTTCTGTTTCCCATGCTCGAGGCACGACTAAGCTAATGAGTTATTTTTTTTTAATTCTTTTACATAAACCAACTGGCCCAGCTACAAGTCCCTGTAATCCGATACTCGCTCGCTGTAATCCGACACCACATGGTAGCTGCGGCGTACAGAAGACGAGAGGTCCTGCAAACGGCGTCGCATCACCTTTCCGAAACGCGCTTGCAAAGTCGATGGGCTACTCTGGCATTCGTGTAAAATTGATTACAGCCTGACAGCTCGAGGCAACTGCCAGTCAGTCGGCTGCCAGCTGGGGCGACTAACTAACTTCATTCAACAAGAGGCCGGCACGCCGTCTCCACGGTTGTTGGGAGTGGGGTCTAGTTCGTCTTTCCTCGATAAGAAAGCACGTTTGCGTATAGCCGGGCGTCGACAGTTTGCCGTAAGCCAGCACGGCACGCACAGCGTTTATACGAATGCGACAACTGGCGATTCACGACCATGTAAACGGGGGTAATGCGCTAGAAAGACGTATCGCACAAATGCGCCAGGCAGGTCTGGATTTCGAGGGGTAAGTCGACCCAGAGTACTTTTCACGACAAAGGAACGCCGACCACTCGTCGTGTTGGCCTTGTGTGCACTTCTCGCATACTACAAGACAGCTGCGAGGACAAAAAGCAAGAGCTTCTCGGGACTAAAGTCCGCTAAATTTTTCTCTTTTACCTAAGTAACGACAACTGCCTCCTCTCCCGACCCTCTCTCACACACAGCCGGTGTCTGCCGCCATGTGCTTCCTAACTAGGAAGACTTCCAAAGCCACGTACGTATAAGTAAATTAGCCACGCGCCTATCAGTGAACAATGTGCGAACGCGACGCGCTTTTCTCCTCCAGCTAGTCCCCCGTCAATAGTGAGCGAGGAACGCGTTTTACCAGGTACCAAGAAGGGGTGCCCAAGGCGACACCACTAACACCTGAATAGTCTAGATGGCCTCGCATGAGGGCAGGAGATGTGGAATGACAGCCACTATGCTAGCCTGAAGGTGCGAGGCAGCATGACGAGGGGGGAGGCGGACTGAGTGAGGATGAGGACGGACACAAAAATGCGTGCTCAGCACGGAAGGCGACAGTGCTGTAGTAGCTGAAGGGGAGAAAAAAAAAAAGCCCCTGCTCAGTGCCTCATTTCTTCGAACCGTGTCAGCGTGATTTGCACCCCCTCGTCATGCAGTGTGGCAGTTCACCTCCGAAATGTTGGCCTTCCAGTCCTGACTTGGTGGCGCCGTCTGGTGTTTTTTCCAGAACTACTCGCAATATGGCGACAGTAGGACCGCCACCTTAAGCTGTGTATGTCAAGCAGTCCTGACGCAGTGATAGCTTTTCATCAACATTTTTTTAAACTTTGCTGCGCGCATGCAAGGATGCTTGCGATAAGCAATCATTAACTTTTTTGTAACTTATGCTGCACGTTGGCAACTCGATTACGCACGCGTTATTTTTCGGGGAGACTTTCTCGCACCTTGGTTGACATTAGAGTTGAACTGTGACTTTTGATAGCAATGAAGTACTCCAATCGCAGATGTTTTATTGTGCAATCTGCAAGGGCAAGGTAACCATTGTTGATAAATGTTCAGTTCGCCTCCATCGAAAATGCACCCAGGACGAGACGATAGGTCCGTTCGATTTACCTGCACTGCCTGAACTGATTCGCGTGGTGCCGTACTCGATCGTTCGTTTTTGTAATACAAGCTGGCGACCTCTGAACCGAGCCATTCGTTTAGAAAAGTGCTGGAGTCATGCACGGCCAGTTCAGACAAAACCCTGGAGTGAGTTTGGAGGTAGTGCAGCTCGAGTAAAAGCTGTGGAGCTGTTTCAGCCGTGGTAGCAGACGAATTATGTGTATCCGTAAGCGGCGTTCTCACGATGTTGACGTCGATACTGAATGAATACGTGAACCACGTAAATGAGAATTTGGCAACTCCGTCGGCTTTCTCATATCTACATTTCGACCGTCTTTGCATCATATGGCGTTTTTTAGGCTCCATGCCGTCGCCTTTTGCTAGGAAACCGGCTTTGCTGTATTCCTGCTCCTGTCTGCCTCCAAGGAATCACTTCCGCACTCACGCTGTTGAGAAAATCCAAGGTTTGCTCGATGCAACTGTGTATTGTCGACACGGCAGTGTCGAACCGTTCGGTCAAGGGGCTGTCCATTCAAGTAGCACAACACTACCAAGCACGTCTTTTTTTCAGCACTGGTCAATCGTTGCCCAGTTGTCACGTTATGAAAAAATAAAGTTACTCTCTCACGACTTATTCGCTGTACCTCGACATTCTGTTGCGTTGCAACCTATCAATTCCATGGTAACAACTGCGACGATGCATCGTCGAAGTCTTATCAGTTCTACAAAACTTTGCCGAATAGTTGTGATAAATCTATGGCTTTTTTGGACCGAATCTCCAGCTTCCACACCAACGCTTTCACACGCAAGCACAGCACGAACAAGTGAGAAACACGGCACGCTATATCAGCGGTACTCTGCATGCACTACCTGCTCTTCGGCGTTCATTACAATGTCGCGCTATGCGAGCCCTCGCTTAACTGGTGCTGCATGAGTTCAGCTCTAGCTGCACTGCCATCCTAACTGCCTGGAACTCGTCCATGCAATGCAAGGTAAACCGAACGGACCTGATAGCTACTCACATAGAAGTAGCTTGTTCGCTGGGTTTGGGTGCCAGAAAACGTTTATTCCTTTTGTTCGTATGCCTTTCGTCGCTCTGCCCGCTGAAACGATAGCGTTGTGGCAAAACGTCTTCCGTTGTTTGCAAGCTTGCCGCCGTCATCCCCCTTTACGTCGAAAGATTCAGAGCTCTGCAGAATATTTCACCGCGCAGCTTAAGTATGCCATGTATACGGCATTCATGCTTGCAGCAGTTACGCCGGCGCGAGCAGGAGCAACCTCGTACGACAGAAAATCTCGAGCGATTGGTTCACTAGTAATGAAGGAATGAACTCCGGTCTTGTTTAGAACATGGTTCACCATAATCAATTTCTTAGACGCGTGAACTACGACGAGAACTGTCAGCGGGTTGGCCACCATACCAGTCCCGACGGCGCGGTGATCTTCTGAACAGAATGAAGCCTTCGCTGGGGGCTCCCCTTTGATTGGCACATCTTGGCACAGCCAGCAGACAGTGGGAGACAACAACCACATTACTTGAGACACTGCCCTCCCTCTACTTCCAGGGCTTGCGACGAGTCACGGCAAACATCTCGGGCGTTCTCAACCCTGAAGAAAAAAGCCAATCAGGCTTCATAAATATTGGCTGGAGTTTTTTTTTTCTATTTTTATGTCATCGCAACCAACTGGACTTCTGCCCAATGGTCACCTTTGAAAGAATACACACCCTAAGCGCGGAGCGTATAGCTCGTTGTTGCGTTTTGCAGCCAGCCTGCATTCCTTGGGGCGTACAAAGAACGCAAAAGCTCAGGTATGACGGGCCTTTACACGCACTACCCGCACAGCCACAACACACGTGCCGGGACCGCACGCAAGTGGGAGCGGCAGGTGTACCGACACGTGTGTTGAACGGCCCTAACTTGAGGCTGGGAAATGCCCGTGTCGTCAAGCTTTTCGCAGAATGGATTGGGCGAACACAATGACGGGTGAGGGTGGTGGTGGTAGTGGTTAGAATAGAAAGATGGCACCTAATTTCTGCAGGCCAGTAGGGAGCACGGTGCTGTGCCTATGGCCGAAAGTGTTTCCGCGTGTCAAACCTGAATGGAAAGCAGCTTGAATAAGAAAAAAAAAGAAAAATACGAAAAAAAGGGCGCTGTCACGTTGTGTCGGTACGGAGTCCTGAACTGCAGGCGTGCGGGCAAAATTTTCAGAAGCTCCTCAAGTTCTCAGGGGGCCACAAAATCTTTGACTGCACTACAGCTTGAAGGGATTTGTTTTTGCCAGTGACTAAGTGTCGCGCATGGCGTTGTGTTAATCCCTGCTCCCTTCATCCTTGGAATCCACTCGGAAAGCCAACAACGTATCACATACGAGAAAATCATATAAAAGCTGATAGCATGTGTTCTCGCTACATTTTGATCAAAACTTGAAATTCGTCGAGATGGTGCATTGCTATTGAAAACTTTTTTAGCGCAAAACAATGCATGTACAGGGCATTCACAAGCACCCGTCCCGTCTGTCTCGTTCTCGTAAATATTTTGTTTTGCGCTCCGTAATTTCCCAATCGCCACATTTATTCACACAAAAACGGAAGCGGCATCTGAGGACAAGAAGTTCGATGAAGGAGAGTGTGAAGGGGCGCTCGATGCTCGCGAATCATGCTGCGCTGTCGCCTTGGAAGCCACGTGCTTTATGAAGGTGGAATAGAGTGCTCATTCTCCTTTGATTTGGTACATAACTATAGATCAAACTCAATGTATATCATGATGTTGCGTAATAAAATTCCCGGGAGTTGCACATGTGCCAGAACATGCTGTGCAACCCACTTTACTCTAGATACAAAACAACTGAGATACGGATAGTTCTTCAGTTTTTCCTCTCGTTATTATCGCAATCCGATATGCGTTCCTCTCTTCTCTGGGAAAAAACCATACGAGTTTTGTTGCATGCATGAGCATAAATTGCTCATTCTGTTTCGTCACAGTCTGCGAACGATGTACTCTATAAATGCATTACCTATTAGCACTAAAGTTGAAACCGATACAATGCACAAAATCACTATTACACCACCAAAAATTACAGGCTTTTTAGGAGAAAATTCTAACGTCTTGTTGGAAATTCTAACTTTAAATTGTGAAATCACACCGGCGCCAACGGCATTAGCTCTGTGACCAAATACACTGAAAACAATTGCACAAATATCAGTGCACCTTGGGAGTAGGTAGTGTATAAATGAGCTTCCTAGTCCTGTTAGCATTTTAATGTTGATTACTAATCTCAGTGGTCCACTTTATGGCGCCATTTCATTCCGTGCCGTTAAGTTGAGGTTATCATTTTTATTCGAAGATATGAGCCAGTGGTTTTTATCAAAGACCTTTACTGAAACGAGTTCTAAGGATGTGGGGAATTAGATATATTTTCAATTTAGAAAATCAATTATATGGCTTTACGAGCCGGCAAATACACGATTACAAGGCACGCCATAAAATGAGACTATAAATATTTGTAACCATTGGTCTGCAAAATGAAAAGACATCCTGCTTAAATAAGTTTTTTTTAATAGGACTCACAAGGACCCAGACTAACCAAAATTTTGCTGAATTGAACTCGCTCGTACTCAGACTCACCGTGGCAAAACTCAACCGGGCTCACTCGGACTGAGGCTTACCTAAGTACAACTCAGCCGGACTCACTCTGACTCACTCCTCAATCTGAGTCTTTCAATTCCTCTGATAGGCTCATCAGTGAGTTCGCCGACTTATAATCAGAACACATCTCTTGTTCACGTCACGCGTTGATGAAGACCTTTTGTGTGCGTTCACAATGGCAAAATAAGGGAGAATGAGGAATGGTGGAAAGGTGGTTGCTATGCCCACATGACGATAATATGGATGATCTTTACCGATCTACGTAAGAAGAGACCAACGAAATACACAAATTAGGAACCAGGGAAGATAAATGCTGGACTTACAACTAAATGTTTATTAAAGAAAGCCCCCTACAAAAATTTACTAGAAGCACAAGCTTACAAAGGCTATCTAAACCGCAGTTGCACATTTAACCATACTTTGTTTTTCAGCAAATGTTTCAACGTGGTATAAAGCAGCCGCTTTCCACGAAGCACCAAAATATCAACACCAAGTATACTCGCTATCTATGCCTCGAGTTCTTTATCTGTGAGGAAAGCTGCGGGATCACTCACACATGACACTTTACTCTGTTTTTATTTCGAAAGCTTCACGAGTTTCAGTTTCAATCTTACTTTTTCCTTTGCCAATGACATTCAATTATTTGAAAGAAATTCCTTATTCATGTGGCCGTATTTACAGAGATCAGACGGGTCGTGGCATAGTGACATCTACAGCCAGTGTTAACATCCTTCAGGGCCAAAACTGACCTCTTCATTAGTCTCTGCGTCCCCAATATATCAGTGTCATCAGCAAAGGAAGAAATAGATTGAACGGGAAGATTTTGAAGCCGTAAGAAAACAAAAAAAGGCCAAGTGCAACGCATTCAAAATTGATACTTCAGTTGTCCTTACAGCTAGATAAAGAATTCGCGTTGCTAGATAGCAGTTGCACGTGGCGTTGATCATAGAAATGTGCTGTTTGTACAATTTTGGCACGCTTCTTGCCTTTGTAGTGTTAGGTGTGCAGCTGTGGAACGCCTCAGCCTATTTTTCACGAATGCGCATCTGGTACACGGGTTTGTGGACTTTCTGCCACAAACATTTCGCTCGATGTCCTGTCAGGTTAAGCTCCTTATTTTGCTCTTCCAAAAATATTACAAACCCGCTCACCGAGCAAGCTACGTATGTGGTGTCCTTTCTCAAACACGGTTGTGACAAATCGGCATCTATAGTTATAGTTGAATGAAGTCCGATATAAACATTGGTGAAGGAAAAGCAGATTACTTGGTTTGATAGCGCGGCATAGAGCGTCGCAAAGAGTACGGGACAAATCACGTTGAAAATTCAAGCCCACGCTTCAGTGTTTTGTCCGCATTCATCTTCTGTGCGTTACTTCACAGTTCCCAGAAACTTAATTTATGGTGATCACCATCTCGTCCAATTTTGTTGATCTTGCTCAACCTGCCGATACAATGCGGATAGTTTATGTTTGATAGAGCATTTCATCTTTTAATTGTCATTTTACTTTTCTTTGTTCATTAAAGGCCATGCACGTGGTCCAGTTTCTTAACTGATTTTTTTTTTCTCTAAATATGCCCTAAACATCTAGCCCCTCCTCAGTTATAACAATATCTTCCGTACACACCCCACTTCTACACTGCCCGTCCCGAGTCCTGGCCTTCACCCTTCGCATTTTAACTGCCTTTGTTCTTCGACTCGCTTGCTCAGTCATAATTTTGAATATCACACTACTGACTTTCCCCACCTTTCGTCATTGTTCAAAGCCCGCCTCACATATTACATATTCTCGTCAGCTAGAATATGTCGACAGTCCTCGCCAAACACCACCGTTGGCACTGTCACTGACCGGAATTGGCTGAAATACAGTGAACTCAAAAGTGTCTTAAAATTCACGTTTAAATCTAATCCATTACTACTTTTCCACATTATTAGGAGCACTCGACAAGTTTTGTTATAGTCCACTTATTTAACTTGAAATGACAGGTGAACCAATTTTCATGCGTTTACAAATTTGACCGAATTAAGAAAGGCTAAACTGGTGACAGAAGGTGCAAAATAAACGTAGGTTAGCTGAAAAAAAAATTCTATTTAAATGGTGCGCCAAGAGAACACGTCGGCGGCGCCGGCGCGCCGATCAATTCGCGTCAGCGGCGGTGGCGTAGCAAAAACAACCGGCGGCAGCACGCCAACCCCCCGGCGCACACCCATATAGCTGTAAGTAACATTGTGACTTTGAGATAGGACACATGCTTTCCACACGAACGACCCGAGTTCGATCCTCAATGGAAACGACAATTTCGTTCTTTATTTCACTTGCTTATTTCTCGATTTTTCGCCCACGGTAGATTTTTCGCTCACAACCAACGGTGCCGACGCCGACTGCGGAATTTCTGTGACACGAGCTCTTTAACGCTATCGCGTTAAAAGTATCCATAGTGATTTTATCTAAACCGTCCTTTTTACTACCATCCACGGTGCACGGTTTAGTGGTTATGGTGCAACACTGGCCCGCAGGTCACGGAATAAAATCCCTCCTGTATTTTCGCAGTAAGCGAAAATGCTCGGGGCCCGTGCACTTTTGATTTAGGTGCACGTTAAAGACCCAAGTGGTAGAAAAAGACCCAAAGTGGTATAAAAGACCCGAAGTGGTAGAACGAGAACTTTACCGACTATACATGTTGGCTGGTAATGTTCCACCTTAAACACTAGCGCTCATATTCTCCCCTGGTAGAAATATTCGCGGGGATTCATTTTGTCCGGTTCCCTTCAGGCATAGAATTTCTTAAAGTTAACTAGAGAAAACTCTGGCGCTGCGATCGTTCAGCGACCATGGGAATAATGGGTAGTATACACACATTTGCCTAGTCTTCGTACTTGCGAGTAGCGAATCGTACTCGCAGCTTAGTTTATTGCTGTGTTTTGTTTTTGATTTGAAAGAAAAATTCAACTCTTTTGCACTTCGTGACCCGATGTGGAAAGGTAAACTTAAAAGAATAAGATGGTGAAGTGCGACCGCTGAACATTTGCTGATATTTGTTTCTTAAGAAAACAGCTCTAAGCCACACGAACATAAACGGAGCCAAAAGCAGGCCAGAAGTACGAACATGAGACAAATGTGTGTACTACCCATCATTCCCATGCTCGCTGCAGCGCCGTGCATTGCAGCTCCCATAGACACTAGCGCCAGGGTTTCCTCTAGTGTATATTAGGAAACTATGCCTTCAGGTGCCAGTAAGGTCGCGCTCACCCAGTATCTTACTCTGCGCGCGAAACGTCTCGCGTTTGTGATTGCGCCCCTACGAAAGGATGGTAGTTTCTGTTGCGTTTCGATCCCTTACCACTAACGTGAATGAACGCGAGGAAATTGGTGTACTCGGTGAAATCCTAGTGACTCGCATCAGAATGCTTGAAACGGAAAACCGCTGGGCATGGATGGTGCACAGTACAGCGTCAGTAAACTCGTGTTACATGCGCTGGCAGTTCTCGTCAGTGTTCACGCATTCTGAGAAATCGATTACGATGCGCTATATTCTCAACAAGATTGTTTGATTGATATGTGGGGTTTAACGTCCCAAAACCACCATATGATTATGAGAGACGCCGTAGTGGAGGACTCCGGAAATTTCGACCACCTGGGGTTCTTTAACGTGCACCCAAATCTGAGCACACGGGCCTACAACATTTCCGCCTCCATAGGAAATGCAGCCGCTGCAGCCGGGATTTGAACCCGCGACCTGCGGGTCAGCAGCCGAGCACCTTAGCCACTAGACCACCGCGGTGGGGCATGTTCTCAACAAGACCGGAATCCTTTCCTGCATCACTAGTCAACCGATCACTCGAGATGTTTTGTGGTACGAAGCTGCTCCTGTTCGCGCTAGCGTAAGTGCTGCAAACATGAATGCACGTACTACTAAGAACAGTGTATACATAGCACATGATGCTGCGTGGTGAAATATTCTGTACAGTTATCAATATGTTGCAAAAGGGAAATGACGGCTGCACGCTTGCAAACAATGGACGACACCTCGCCGCAACGCTATCGTTTCGGGGAACAGAGCGACGAAGGCTTCGAGAAAAAAAAACATTACGCGTTTTCGCGCGTAAAAGTTTTCTTGTGCGCATATGCAGCAAACAAGCTATTTTTGTGTGTAGGTATAGTATGGTCCCACGTGCATTTGAGATTGAGACCTAGTGAACATTTCTCAACAATGATTACCTTGCCCTCGCAGATTCAACCATAAAACCTCTGCGGTTGGAGTACTTCATTCATATCAAAAGTCACAGTGCAACTTTGATGTCAACCATGGTTCTGAGAAAGTCTGCCTGAAAAACAACGGGTGCGAAATTGCGTTGCCAGCGTGCAGCATACCTTGCAAAAAAATTACTGGGTATCGCAAGCCCGCGTGGACAGTGCGCAGTAAATTAAAAAAAAATAATTACTAAAAGCTATGACTGCGTGAAGGCTGCTTGACATATGGAGCTGAACAAATCATTCCCATAGGCATGCGATCACTCTCATTCCACGTTGTAAGTGGAGCCGTCCTTGACTTGTGAAAAGCACTTCACCCCGACGAGGACTACGCTTAACAGAGATTAACGAATAACGATGTATTCTCCGATCGGGCGGGTCATCACAATGATGCCTTTTCAAAGGCTAGTCCATTCAATGGTGTGACGAGATGGCCGTTGCTCCAAGCAGCCATGCACCTGTCGTTACTGTATGTTACTGCTACTTCACTTTGACTTACTCTCTTTACAAGCATATACGCATGGGGAAGGGAAGGGGATCTCATGACTTTGATATGCATGTACTACACAATCTGCTCAAACTACCGCCGATAGTCACGTCACAAAAAAAAGCTGATGCATCGCCCGCCCCATCGGATCTGTGTGACCCCCCCCCCGCCCCCCCCCCCCAAAAAAAAAAAAAAATCGTGGCTGCGCCCCTGCTACCACTACGTACGTGGTTCGAGACTCTTTAACTTGTCTTAGCCTAAAGCGGTCGCTTCAGTTCCCTATCAACACATGTTCTGGGCATAGAAATCTATTTGAGGAACAGTTTTCACTGATTGTTTGTCTTGTTGCTGGCCCAAGGACTGAATTTTAAAAGACCGAAATGAAAAAGTAGCGGGCATAAACAGCACCGTGTAATATGGCTGGCGGACAGTCGAAGGTCTGTAGTCCATAAACGGGTACACCGTCCCGGGCCGGAATCAGTGGGGTCAATGCCTCCCATGAAGCAGTCCGGGGGAAGCTTCCCAGCACCCCTTCCCCGTACCTACAATCGGTGTGATGACGTTACCAAGTGGAGGCGGAGTCAGTGGGAATTCGGTTTCTTTCTTTCCCCGGTGGTGCACTGAAGAGGTCACTCAGGGAACACTTCAAACGCGGATGAATACAACTTGAAACAAGAGAAACTGGTCATGAGTTATAAACACGCTGCATATTTTTTTTTTGAAAAAGGAACACGAATCCCAGAAGAAACCCGGAATATTTCTGTGACAATCATGTTTGAATGAAGCATCAGCTACTAGTCAGGAAATGTTCTGCTCACAAGCTCACTACATTTCATGTCGGAGCACATGTAGAGCGGTGGCCAACCGGCCCGTCAGTTTGTTTCTCGCCGCCACACGCGTGGTGGCACGTGGTAAGTCGGTCTGGTGGGCCGTTTCCCGAAACTGTGCGAACGTCGGGTGTGCAAGCTGCAGCGAGTGTGCGGCATTGAACTCGTCATACCGAACAAGTGCCGTGGCAATTACGACTTGAAGTGCAAGGTGCAAGAAGTGGAGCTGCGCAGAAAATGGCTGCGCGGGATTTCACGCGACCACTTCTGTCTCGCTGTACTCCTGGGTGAGTTTCCCTGCAGAATTTTTTACGTATAATTACGGGCGTGACTTTAGGTAAAGAAGTATACTGACACGAAATTTCGCGGCTGAGATAGCTTGTGGGCACGATTCCCGGGAACATTCGTATATTATCGACAAAATATCAACAAGGAATATAGCTTGGAAGGTATTTTAAGCTAATTTTGAAGTTTGTGTCAGCCCTCGACTCCATCGTGCGATTCACACTCTCGAATGAGACTCTTTGGGGAACCTCTACTTCCCTCACGTCAACACGTTGCAGTCGATAAAACGAGTTATGATTACGTCATAGCCGCTATTTTTTTCTTTTGCCGCGTTTGTTCCTACAGCCTGTACTTCCCAGAGGCTGGTCGTGAGTGCGTGGCCATGGCGCACGCTTTGAAAGTTTTCTGTTTAGCGACTCTGCAGTCCCGTTTCCTATTCGAAAGTTACCCTGCATGTGGACCATGCGGAAGTGTGTCACTGTTCTGAGTGCTAACCAGATCGAGAGCTGCACACGCAATGTGGCGATAGTTGCACCCAGCGGCTTCTCGTTTATGGAGCTCTCTCAAACCGAAACTGAAACTGGTCAATAATGAAGGGCCTCGTGTTATACTAACAGAACCCCAGCAACACATAAAAGCGAGGCCAAAGTTTTTGTGTCAGTACCCCTTTAAGTAGGATGGCTGTCAATTATGGAAATGCCGAAAACGAGGACGAGCAATGGCGTCACCTTCAGAGGGAAGCTCACGGCCTGTTTAGAGGGACAGTCTCTGCCAGTGAAAATGAAGTGTGGGCGTCTACACTTCATTATACTCAAGCCCCCTTGTGCCCAGGAACCCATGTCATGCAGGTTCACGGGCCCACTCGGAGCAAATTCTCGTCTCTTCTTCGTATCGCTCGAGGTCTTTCTGGTACAGCGTTGCGGTGTAGTCTTCCAGTGTGGCTGACATTGTGTACGACACTCCTTGGAGTTAAATTAAATTTGCGTTGCGCTCACACTCGATCACGCCTCCAAGCTACGCCAACACTCGCAAACACAATCGCGCTGCTGCACTCCCCGGCTGCCTCTGACAAAAAAAAAATGGCTGCCTACCCAGAGTGCAGCGAGTCGCCACCATTCATGCAAGCTCCCTATATTGTTTCGGGCAGGAACAAACTCAAGCTAATGGCACCATAACATCCTCATTTCTACATTCCGCTGTTTGCAAACACCGAGTGCCGTTTCTGAAATGCGTGCTTATGCGTTCTTATTATCCTAAAATTGCTCATTTCTGAAGTCGCTGTTATTGAAATCCCCAGCTCAAATGCCATTAAATTTAGACGTGTGACAGCTCGGCCAGGAAACTGTAGTTCAGGAACTTAATTTCTCAACTACTGAATGCCATTTCTTATACCCGTGTGGCACGGGGTTGTTCTTGGGCGTCGGCCCATTCTTTCCAGGCGTTGCGAACGCTCATCTTGAGAAGGCTCGCTGTCAAAGCCGCGGATGGGCGTACAAGGCAATTTTGATGGCTGACCGTATTAGGAGAATGAGTTTCTTGACCACTTCCTTCTTCAGCACCAGGTGTGGAGTGCCGTATGTTACCCGACTTGTGAGGAATGCTTGCATTACGCGTAGAGTGACGCAAGCACTTCTCACGAGTCGGTTAACGCACGGCACCCCATGACTCGCAACTCTTCGGACGTTGTGCGTGAGTTATGACAGTGTTCGCTGGAGTGTGTGGCTGCCCTCGACCAGTCATTGTCTATGTGAGCCCCGGTAATCCTAGCGTTCAGTTTCGGGGTGGGCGTATACGAGAGGATTCTTGAATCGGGTTAATCGTAGGTGCATGGGAGGTCTGCCTATACGACTTCTGAGGACAACGGAAGCATCGTTTTGGCAGGATCGCTGCTTCCTGTGGAAATGTTTCCTGCATTCAGGTGCTGGACCTCTTGTCCATAACGGGATGTCGTCTGCATACAAAGTGTGTCGTAAGCTTGGTATATGGCGTCGAGGAGGCTGGTTAGCTTGATCACAGCGACGCTATTCAGCAGCGATATGACCGAATTCTACGGGGTGCCTTCGCTCGCTAGTCTAAGGTTGTCACTGCAAACTGCGTATATTCACCAAGGATGCGATCCGCGCAGAAATCCGTAAACAGTCGTCCGTAGCAAGCCCGCAGCCCACACCTTCAAGGTTATTGCGTAGGATAGCTCTCCGACTACATCACATTATCAAAATCGCCCTTTACGTCGATGGTCTATGAAGTCTTTCTTGAGTAGAAGGAAGACACCTTGCGTTTACAGGTTGTGCGTGCCTGAATGCAGACGTAGTATATGAAAAATATTCATTATTTTCGAGGCATGGAGTTATGTGCTCAAAGAGTTGCTCATACGCACCAGATAAGGGAAATCAGGTCCAGGTTATTAAGCTTAAATTTGTAGGGTTTAGAGATCATAGTGATCCCCGGGTGCTTTCAGGCCGCCCGAGGTTCTTTCTCCTATAGCGTGCATTGAAACAATGTTGTAGGGCTGCGGTTCATGGCCTGTTAGGGAAGGTCCAGGAGCTTGCTGTTTTTGCCCGGGCAGGAGTTTCTAGAGGGTTGATATTGAGCTCAGCCTCAGTAAATGGTTCGTCCAGTTCGTGGTTTGGTTTTCTACCGTAGACTTTGCCATGCACGTGTTGCGTTCGCGGGTGGGTCACCGCGCACATTAACGACTTTCTCGAAGGAGGTTCTCTGTCGACCCTGTGCGGCTGTGCACGAGCGTACACACGTCGCTGCTAAAGTTTTGCAGGACCATGTTGTCGAGTAGGGCGTGCAGGATGTACCACGTCGTCTTTGTGCTTAGGGTTTCTTCAAGTTTATCGCAGAATGCATGCCAGTTGTGCCTCCCTAATCTTCCCTCATTCGTATATCCTTGTTCTTGTTCACATTCTACATTGTGACTACCATGCACCAACCGTGGGGGATTAGCCAAGAATTGAGTGGTCTTATAAAATCTTATAGAATTTTAGAATAATAGATGTTAATGAAGACATTACCACTTTTATACGAAATTTGGTGCTCACTCAAATGTACAAAAATGATGCTTCTTTATTAGTATATATAGTAATAAATTAACTCCACGCCATTTTCGTTAGTTCCTTTCTTAAGGTTTTGTCTCTTCAATCTCATCAGTAGTGCTCTTCTGTTTTCCCCGAGGTAGAGGAGCTGCGCGTTGACAGCTGACATAACTTTATTCAACTGTATACTCTTATGGTGCGGCGTTCTACCTTGTCGAGGACTTCCATCGACCATTCTTCGGTGTTCTCGAAGCTGATGTCGACATTTAGCCCGTGTCTGAACAACTGTACCACTCTGTTAGCCGCGCCGTTCGAACCCTGGCAGGCCTGCGAGGGTGAACCACGGTTAGCTGAAGCCTTGAAGCATGTGGCGGTCGCAGTCTAGGTTGTCTGAGAGACGGCTGTACATACTGCCGAGAGCGCGCTTAGCGTGAAATTTGGTTTTGTGTCTCTGTATACACTACTCCCTATCCTCGGGGTTTGATTTAGGTCGTTCCAAGCAGTGAGTCTGTGTTGTTGAGCAGTGTTGTATTCTAGGACTCCTTTCATCGGGGTAGTCCTATATTCCCAGGTCAGATATATGGCGTTGAAGTCTTCCGTTATAATGACTTGATGACCATTGGTGTGTTTCTGGTCGGAGCACTGGCACAAAAGTTTTGTACTTTGTTCTTTTTTGCAATAGGTAGTTTATGACCCCCTTATCACGGCTTAAGCCTGATTTGAGTGAGGGCGCGTTGGTTATTTATTTAGAGATGCATTTAGAGCACCCATTCGCAGTTTCAGTTTGAAACAGCACCGAGCTCGGCAGGAGCAGGTCCGGCGGGAAAGTAAACGCAGCTGGCCTCGTGGTCACGCAAAACTGTAGTGTACTAGAATCAAAATTGACGTGAGCGCCGCACTGACAGCCAGCAAGAAATCACAGGTAGCGCAAGGAGAATGCCAAGCTAACAGCCAACACAAACTCGTGACAGTCTTGTTTACACGCCCGCCGCGTTGATGTCGGCCATCGCGAGGTGCTCCACATCTCGCCATGTCACGCGGCATACACTTTAAAATTGATTTTAAATATGTTGTAGGCTACATTTGCTCTTGGAATTTTTCGTAGATGTGCATGTTTTCAATGGCGAATTCCATTGGGAGAGCAGGAGCACTCAAAAGCTCCGTTAAAGTGCTCTCTTCAGAGCCGGCGTGTTTCAGTGTTCAAACAGGTGCAGGAGCACTGCCATACATTGGTTGAGCGAGAGTGCTTTTGCTGCGCCGAGAGCAGTGAGGAGCAGTTCGCAGGGCTCTCGCCTGAAAAGCGGAGTAGGCGCAGTACGACGAGTCACGTGGCCTCTGAACGTCTTCAGCCGGCGAGTGCAGCGGTAATGGTACCAACCATGTATAGTTTGAAACCACTGTTATTCTAGCCACCTTATCACTGTTCCATTGTTTTATGCGGGTGCTGACAATGACAGCTGGGCGTCTGCCAAATGCTACGTCGTTGCACAAGCATAATGTATATTGAGACAATGAAGAACAAGTGGCTGACCGATTTCACGTGTATTTCACTCTTGCCCCATAGAGAAAATATAGTGGTGGTGGTATTGGTTAAGAGGAAGAAGGCACCTAATTTCTGCAGCCTGGTGAGAAACACAGCGCAGTGCCTGAAAATACGCCAGAGCTTTAAATGTTTTGATCACATGGTCTCCCCACTCGTCACCCTCTCACCTATTCTCCGGGAGCGCGGCCCATTCCAGTGGCAGGTTGAGTGGCCCTGCTCTCAATGCTCTGCCCCCCCTCCCCCCCACTTCTCAGTGCCCTGCCCCTCTACTCCTGTTCTCTGAATGGAATTCGCCAAAAGTCTCACCTTCGCAATTTTGTGTCACTGCTCCTTTAATTTTGCGGACAATGTGGTCTTTTTTGAGAGAGCTCCCTATTGCTACTAATACCATTTTTTCTGCTGTTGCGTGGGTGCTTATCATGAGAGTTTCGTGTATAGGTCTTTAAATCTCGCGTCTTCTGTATAATTATGAGATGTATACACTGTCATCCGCGAGGTGGCGATAGCGTCGTCGGGCCACGATACCATTTTGGCGGTCCGGCCGTTTGCGAGTTTGTGAGCGCAGTGCCGCGCTACACTCTTAAAAAAGGTAGTGCTACTTACTAACGTTGAGGTAGTAAAGTGCTGTCACGACATTAACTACCTAAGTAATAACTGCAGGTAGTAGACCACAGACATTTACTACCTTTTGAGGTATGCTTTTGAGGTAGTAAATATCTGTGGTCTACTACCTGCAGTTACTACTTAGGAGGTGATTTTTGTGCAGCCCTTTACTACCTGAAAAGTTTGCAAAAATAGCACTTAATTTTTTCAAGAGTGTACGTTATGTGCGCTCTCTGTCTTCACCGTCCACGCTGATTTGATCGACTTGTGGGGTTTAACGTCCAAAAACCACCATGTGATTATGAGAGACGTCGTACTGGAGGACTCCGGAGATTTCGACCACCTGGGGTTCTTTAACGCGCACCCAAATCTGAGCACACGGGCCTACAACATTTCCGCCTCCATCGAAAATGCAGCAGCCACAGCCGGGACTCGAACCCGCGCCCTGCGGGTCAGCAGCCGAGTACCCTAGCCACTAGACCACCACGGCGAGGCCACCGTCCACGCGTCATAAGAGAAGTGTCGAAGGTCTCTATTGTGCAAGCCGGCCTCCTTAGCTCACACGCAGCGCGGTGCGTATTTATTGCGTGAAAGTATTTGAAAGAGTTTATTTGCGTTTGCGGAGAGGCGGCAAGTGCCGTGGTTGCACGCCAGGCAGCGGCGACAGCGATGGACTGTGCCAATTTCGGTTGTAGCGACCACGCAAAAAAGATGCCTGGGGATAGGCAGGTTGCCTCGGCAGGTTTCTTTTTGTATTTTTTCTTTGTATTTTGGCATTTTCCCGTATTTTGCGGGTACTTTTAGTTAGCAGAAAAACACCAATATTTAACAGTTATATTGTTCGAAAATGTCTAGTCGGACGTTTTGCAAAGTGATCTACAACTTTCTCATGGAAATTTTTATCCGTCCTTGTTTCTTCAAAAGTTTGTTCATTTTACAGATCTAATTAAAGAATATGTTAGAACACAAAAAATAGTCTGACTAACCATCAGCAACATGAATTTCGTCGCGTCCTAATTGCGCGTGTCAGCATATGTATTTTAAACTCTGGCTAAAGATGGCTGGGACACCCTGTATAACGTCGAACTTCACCAAAAAGAGTACGCATACTTATTTTGTTATCGTAAGCATGTTGACATTTGGAAGCTTGTGCCCAAATGTGTGAGTGATTTTGAAAAGGTCACCGTTCACGCTCGAAAACATTATTTAAATCGAGGTGGTTCTGCAAAAGATTGCCAACTGTTTCAAAGCATATAATCGTATGCTGCTCTCGAAACCCGCCTCTTACCGTTCTCCGTGTTTGACCATTTCCACTTCTCGCTTCACTCTCTGCAATGCGTGAAAAGCGCTGACCCTTTCGCAAAATGCATTGAAGAACACACACACCGAACGAGCGGCAACAAACTCGTCACAAAATTACACGTGTTTTTTCCCAGACTAAACTTCGCAGCAGGCACATAAAAGCAGCGAAATGATAGGCCTCGAACCGGAAGTACCGTAGCAGGGTATAGCGCCGTTTTGTTATCGACCTATTCGTACAGTTGATTGATTGATTGTGGGGTTTAACGTCCCAAAACCACCATATATATGATTATGAGAGACGCCGTAGTGGAAGGCTCCGGAAATTTCGACCACCTGGGGTTCTTTAACGTGCACCCAAATCTGAGTACACGGGCCTACAACATTTCCACCTCCATCGGAAATGCAGCCGCCGCAGCCGGGATTCGATCCCCCGACCTGCGGGTCAGCAGCCGAGTACCTTAGCCACTAGACCACCGCGGCGGGTATTCGTACGGTAGACTGCCGCGATCATATTTTCCGATTAGTACAGCCCTGCACAAACCCTCCATTCGGAAGAACAATTCCGGCGCCTTATTTTCACTTTTTTTTTTGCCTGACCAATCTCCCCCCCCCCCCCCCCTACTACGCGCAACGACGCAAACTTGCTCATGGGCAACATGACCCACCACAAAGTCGTCGACTGGTCTGAATCAGGTTAGCCACCCTAACCAGGTCTCAACAAACAATTGTTCAGTTGTCAAGTTTACATCCCGCCGGGGACGCGGTTTTGGCCACGCAGTTGTGCGTATATTCCTCGCCCAGCAGTGCACGTGAACAACGGGTCATCGTCACCCTCGGCTTTGCGTCGAAAAGGCGTGTCAACGTAGAGATCTTTTGTATCTTCTTTCCCCCAACCACCCTCTCTCTGCCCCACGAAGTTTTCAAGGCGTGCGAGATCCATGTCATCGACTCGCTCGGATGATTTCCTGCTGAACGGTTGTGTCGTCCGCGATCTCCAAGGCGCCAGCGCAGCTCTGGCCGATCGGTGTCCTGTCCTCAGACTTCTTCGACCGTGTCCCACCCTTTCTCTTTTCAATCAAACTTTACTGCTCTCTCTATCACGTTTAATCTCTTTTTATCCCAACCCTTGCGAGATACTGCTGAGTGTCGCACTTAGCTGAAGTCAGTTGCGGGCTCACTTTTCTTTTCCTTTTTTCCTATTTTAAAACCCCTCCCCCATATCAGGAGCACGCGCGACAAAGTAAACAGTTCACAACCAGAAGCCACAGCAGGGGAAGTGAATTGCGACTGATCTATGGTGATCGCCGATGACATCATTTGTGGACATCATGTCACGTTGCGGAAGTGGGCGGAGTCACAACGCGCGAGATTTTGAAACCAGCCGAAACGGTTGTTCTAAATCTGTAACTTCCTTATTACAAGACGTATTCGCAAAATTATTGCAGCATAACAAAGGTGCGCATATTTCCATTCAATCCACTTCTGGGCAATGAAGCCACCACGTGCAACGCGTGCGCTCTACAGCAGATTGGGCAGCGAGGGGTCTTACAGTTGGACCCGTTTACTACTCAGAGACTGGGCAGTGTCATTTACTCACGACGAGTAGTTGTGTTCTTGAAGAAATGCATTCAACGAGCGGGAAGGAAAAGCCCTATTTGTGCTGATGGATGCGCTGTGTGAAACCTGCGCGGCTGTACAAAGCGTAAGAAAGAAGGCCACTACTTGTTCTACACTCAGCAAAATGTGTCTTGCAAGGCGGAGGTTGGCAAAACACCCCCGCTGGTGCCGCAGTGTGGTACAGTCACGCGGTGCTGGGAGGAAGTTTTTTTTTTCGTCATTTTCTTTTTTTAAAGCTTCACCCTACTGTTGTAAGATTAGCTGTGGTATGTGTCAGAGAACATCTACTACGTTTCACACGTCAGGTAGAAGGTATGCATGGACTTCAGCAGCACAACGTATTACTCAGCGCGTCTCGTGATCGCTCGCGGGTCACCTAATTGGTGCCGGTGCACCCTCGTGTTCCTTTGTGCTCCCCTTTGCGCGACTGGCGAACAGAAAAAAAGTGGGGAATGAGGAGTCGAGGTGTCATGAGATAGAAAGTCCAGGTGGCTGCCATTGTGTCGTAGCCAGTGCAGAGAGCCTGTATGTGACGTCACGTGGAAACTGAGCTGTCCAGCCGCATAACAACAAACGCGCTGTTATTGGTGGTAAGCACATCGAACTATTTTCTGTTGCGAGCGCATTGACTGCGAGAAGTCTCGCTAGCCTCCACAGCTTTGCAGATTATGTATGAAACAACTGCGTGATGGAAAAATTGCCTCGATGGCTGGCTGTTTATCACGTAGAAGTGGACCCACGTGGCAGCCTGTGCTAGGAGCATCAGCATCGTCTTTAAGGAATGTGTAGCGTTTATTGTGGCGTGCAGTGTACATTGAAAGGCATCGGCAATATTGGTTAACCTTTACGGACGGTGAGGCAGAGAATATTGTGTGTGTGCTGTTTGAATAACGATGCATTTTGTTTGCGAAAACATGGACTCTCGTCGTGGGCAGCTGGCAGTACCTGTCGTCGACGCAACATCACTATTGAACATTTTATACCCCTGTCACATGGCAGATCTAACGTAATTTGCACCAAATGACATTAGGTGAACTTAATGTCATTTTACCTGCCTGCTGTCCTACGGTGAAAACAAGTCATTTTAAATCATCATGACCTTAACCTTCCTGAGCCATGGCTTTGGGAGCAATAAAAATGCATGTATCCTCGAAAATAATTTTTCATCACTAAAACGGTCCTCGTGCAATATAAACGCTGCCGTTTTACACAACGTTCCACACATGCACGGCACAAGCGAAGCCAGTTTAAGAGCCAATCAAAAACCAACAATGCCGACAATAAAACCAGGCGTAAGTACAGTAAACTGTAACGTGAGAAAACGACTGACACACCAGCTGAAGAAATGAGACGGTGGCAACTAATTCATGTAGTCAACAAAACACGTGCACCAAACTTGATAACCAAACACGTGCTATTGCACGACCAAGACCCACCATAGAAGCACCCAATGGAGGCAATTAACAGTGTCAACAGAGCACGAATCAAACATGGCCAGCTTTCAGTTATTGCAGTGGAAAGTGGCTTTCTTTCAAAAGCTTTTTCTCGTGCTATTACGTCATCAAACTGACAATGATTTTATCTAGTAAAGAATAAGATATTTGGGAGTCCACACATTTGGTTCTATATCGATTGCGATTGTGTTTCGTGAACTTATTCGACAGGAAATGTCGTTTTCACCGAATGATATCAGATTTCCCCGTGTGACAGCAAAAAAAAAAAATATTCGCTGTTATTTACATTATATTTGCCGCGTGACAGGAGTATTAGTCATAGTAAAAATGCATTTGAAGCGATCATTTTTTAGTGCGTACATGTAGGCGTTTGCGCTGCGTGCAGGAAAAAAAAAAAGATGTGTGATTTCCAGGTTTAAAGGTACGGCTACGCACATAACAGCTAAATAGGGGAGACCCACTCAAGTTTGTTCGCCGACGCCAGCGCTTGCCCTTCCCCTGCCAGAAAAAACGCACACTAGTAGCGTGTAGCGACCCTTCCGCTCCCTTTGGCTTCGCGCATTTGCGAAGCGCGCGCTGCACGTGAAACGCCCCTCGTTCCGCGATGTCACCCCAACAGAAAAGGGGGAACTATCGCGGTGTCGTCAACTGTCACAATAACCATGCAAACATGAAGGGGTCGACTCCACCAGTGAAATTCTACCGCTTCCCAAACCGATGGTACGAAACAAGCAGACGACAGGAATGGATTAAAGCAGCACGCCGAAAAAAGTAAGTAAACATTTTTTAAAAATAAAAATTAGCACGCGCACGATGCATTCAACATAACGGGTGTTAATTCCTGCGTCACCGCTCCTCTTATCAATCGAGTTACTGGGAGATGCACGTCGCCATCTTGAAAGTATCAATTACCATAATACTTTCAACTTCCGTCTTTAGAGCACTGTTAAAAATTGCGAAGAAATATGTTTACGCTGCTACTATGGTTCGATATCGTTGGGGACGTAGTAGTTGAAGCTGCGTACACATGTTCGGGATGTGTGGTTATATATTTTTTTATATCTACGCAGCGCCGACGGAAGTGTGTGGTTGCTAAAAGCTTGGATAATAATTTGTAGCAGACATTTTGGGGCAAACTGCGGAAATGACTCAAGTCTGCACCCGTCGTATGTGGCGACCATGTTTCCAGTAGCTTACAAGAAACGGGCACCTTTCGCAGAAACGGCACAGAGGTATGATAGGCAGTGAAGTTGTTAGTGAGTGTGCAGGTGCAGCCCGTACAACACGATGCATTTTCGATAGTGACCAAGATAAAATGCCTTTATAGTAATGTGCTCTTCTCCCACAGATTAGACACTCGAAACAAAAAAAGTTCCTCTGAAAGCTGGGTGCTCATCATGATGGTACGCACGCTGTTCGTGAACTCAAGGTACCCGCGATGAGAACGGTGATAAGGCAAGAAAGGACACGCGACATAGATGTCAATTTTTTTTTGTTGTGGGTCAGCAAGAAGCCCCAAATAGACCATTTATTTTTGAAGGGCTGTCTATATACCGCACGATAACTTGGATGAGTGCTAGTAAATTAAGGTACCCCAACTAATAACAGTCACAGCGCAAGAACCGCTTAACCTAAAGCACGAGAAGCGGCCTTACCCATGCACCCAGTAACAAACATAGTGCATAGTACAGACATCAAACCAAAGTATTCAGGTATATAATTATGAACGTACAGAAAGTTGTACTCATCTCTAACTCAGCGTCGTAAACAGCGTCGTCTTTCACTTGCGAAACGCACTTCGCTCTAAAGAGGACGGCGTCGTCTGCTACAACTTGCTTCGCATCGGCTACATGGCTGAGCAGATGCTGCCCGTTTGCCAAAGTGCTGCCACGAAAAAAATTCTCAATTGTGGCGATCCTATTAAACGCAGACATAAGCGTATACACCATAACCGCGCGCGACGCGATAGTCTCAAAAACACGTGTAGAACGTGTGCAGCGTGCGAGCAAGGCAACGTGTTTTCAAGGCAGGTTGAAGGGGACAGCGGACAGGTTAACACTCGAGTAACCACAGGATGGATGGATGGATATGGCTGTAACCTTTAGATCGGGCGGTGGCTAGCGCCACCAAGCCGTAATACTTAATGAACCAAAAACTTAATTTATTTTTTCCCCTTAAATTGTGAGGTTGAGGATTCGTACTTTGCAGCGAAGGGTTCAATTTTCACTCGTGCCTTGACTTTAGCCACCAATCAGATAACCTCCTTCTAGTTAATTCCACCCGCTTAAAGTCTATTTTGCCCTCACTGTCCCTAAACCCCAGTGCTTTGAAAAACTCTGCGCCATCAACCTGAACTACAGGGTGAAGCTCTTTACAGAACATTATCAAGTGTTCGGCAGTTTCCTCCTCCTCTCCACACGCACTGCATACCGTGTCTACCCCTTCGTATTTGGCCCAATATGTCTTTGTTCGCAATACTCCCGTCCTGGCCTCAAACAGTAGAAAACTACCCCGAGTATTATCATAGATCCTTTCCTTGGCTATTTCCTGCTTAAAAGTTCGATAGATTTCTAGTGCGGACTTCTTAATCATGCCAATTCTCCACATATCAGTCTCAGCTTCCTTCTTAACCGATAATTCTTTTTGGTTTGGCCTCCTGCTGTTTTCCAAGTATTTACCAGTCAATTTTCTGGTTCGCTTCCGCCATTTTGTATCGACATTCTTCATGTACAAGTAGCTGAATACCTTCCTAGCCCAACGCTCCTCCCCCATTTCTCTCAATCGCTTCTCAAATTTTATCTTGCTGCCAGCTTCCCTGCCCTCAAATGATGTCCATCTCATATCACCTTGTACTCCCTGATTTGGTGTATTCCCGTGAGCTCCTAAGGCAAGCCTACCTATTCCACGTTGCTTAATTTCTAATCTTGCTTGAACTTCTGATCTCATGCACAAGACCACATTGCCGAACGTCAGACCAGGAACCATGACCCCTTTCCATATTCTGCTCACAACATCATACCTATTGTAATTCCACAATGCCCTGTTTTTCATTACCGCTGCATTCCTGTTACCTTTATTCGACACGTATATTTCGTGTTCCCTTAGGTACTCGGCCCCATTGTTTATCCATACGCCCAGATATTTGTATTTATCTGTTATCTTTAGCGTGACCTCCTGTATTCTAAGCTCACTACCTTCATTATAATTAAAAATCATGACTGCTGATTTTTCCTTACTGAATCTGAAATCTAACCTATCTCCCTCATTACCGCAGATGTCCACCAATCTGTGCAAATCTTCCTTGTTGTCGGCCACTAGCACTATATCATCTGCGTGCATCAATGCTGGTAGTGCCTGTTCAATGAGTTTTCCTTGTTTGACGAAAGAGAGATTAAAGCCCAGTCCACTTCCCTCTAATTTGCCTCTAATCCTTGTAGGTACAACATGAGTAATAAGGGTGACAGGGGACACCCCTGCCTAAGCCCCCGTTTTACCTCTGCAGACTTGGATACCTGTTTTTCCCCTTCATAATTACCTTATTACCTTTATAGATATCCTTTAAAAGATTAGTGACATTATCTTTCACACCCAGTGTATCTGGTATTCCCCACAAGTCCTCTTGAACCACGCTATCGTACGCTCCCTTGATATCCAAAAATGCTAGCCACAGGGGCCTGAGTTCTTTTTCTGCTATTTCGATGCACTGCGTCAGTGATAACAGATTGTCTTCTAACCTCCTTTGTTTCCGAAACCCATTCTGCAGTTCCCCCAGCACCCCCTCATCCTCTATCCATGCCTGCAGTCTTTCCTTTATAATCTGCATCACCAGCCTGTAGACCACTGATGTCACTGTTATAGGACGGTAGTTGCTTATGTCAGCTTTGTCCCCCTTTCCTTTATAGATCATGCTCATCCTGCTAAGTTTCCATCCATCGGGAACTTCTCCATCGATTATTATTTTGCTCACTGCCTCTCTCAAAGCCTGCTTAGACTTCGGAACTAATGTCTTTATCAGCATAATTGGAATGCCATCTGGGCCTGTTGATGTACTACTAAGAACCCTTTTCTCAGCCCTTTCCCACTCTTGTTGTGAAAATGGAGCCATTGCGCCACTTGATTCATACTTGTCTATTGTGGTGCATAAAGCACTTCTGTGCTGAACATTTTCTGTCACCCTTGTTCTTATATATTCAATAGCTTCGTCCCCTTCGAGCCTAGCCCCTTGAGCTGTAGTTATAAACCTCTGCTATAGGCTCGTCTCATTTCTTAGGGAGTTTAGATGGTTCCAAAATTTCGCAGGTGCCTTTCTATCTTTTTTATGTACTTCTGCCAGCCACTGGGCTCCCTTTCTTCTAATCTTTTCATTGATCAGAAGGGATGCATCTCTTCTACAGCTCAGAAAGACTTCCCATTTTCTTTCAACATCACCTGTCGGTTCACCCCGCTGCTTAGCATGTCTGTGTTCCCTAGAGGCTTCCTGACGTTTTGCTATGGCTTTCTTAACTTCCTCATCCCACCAACTTTTGGGTTTGTGTCTTGTTTTCCGGGGTGACTTGTCACGTGCCTTAGCAAGCTCTAGCTCAAACAGTCTAATTAGATTCGTGTATGTCCACACTGTTTTATTATCCTCAGTGATTACTTTCTCTAGCGTCCGGCACTGCAGCGCCTCCCTCGGCGTGTGTCTCCCATACACCAGGCTGCCTCCAACGCCTCACCTCGCTTCAAACTGCACTACACGTGTGACATCCCTGCCACGCACACGTTGACATCCATGCCATGCAAATTTCTCTCAAAGCGCCAGTCACCGTGAAGATGCAACACGCTGTTTGGTTTCGAAGAGGATAATATTTTGTTTTGGCTGCCATCTTCAACGAGTGAATCCCCACATGTTAACCCAATTGAAGCGTGACCCTTCTTTTTAAACGTTCGGAGAAACTTCTGTGGGAAGAAATGCAGACACTTTTGCAAAGCAGCACCTGCTCCGAAGGAGGTGGGCGGGGTGATCGAAGTGCCACCACACTGTCTGCAAGCGGGCAGGGTCTTTGTGCTGACCGTGTGGGGGAACGCCATGTTCGATGAAAAAAAAAAGATTCTGTATCATCTTCAAATAACTCAAGATTACAACTTTTCGTGTCCATCGATGGCAACAATGACACGCCACCAAAAGAAGGAAAGGTGCGTAAATCTCATGTCGACATGAGATTAGCAGTCTTTTGAAACTTGCCCGAGCGCACATCTAAAGACAGTGAATGCTTTTTTAGGCTAATGCCGTTCTTAGGCAACACCCTTTAGACTAGAGGGTGTTGTCACGGCCGCTGGATGAAAGAGCGCAGGCTTGCCGCGTCGGGTGGCTGTCTACGGGAGAGCGCATCTCAGTCGGTTAGGCTCTGCACTGTGCTCCCCACCGGGCTGCAGAAATTAGGTGCCTTTTTTCCTCTTCTAACCACTACCACCACCAGCAGCCGGTCAGTTGCGGCCGCTGCAGCGCGACGGGGCGGGGACGGGTAAAAACCCCTAGAACTTCGGGAAGGGGAAAAGAGTGGCGGCGGCTCCCTCGTAGCAGCAGCCGCAGCAAATTATCTGGTGACCCACTCAGTTGTTCCAATCAATGTGTTTTTTTTTTAATCTCATTTATCGCAGTGATGACATATTGCGCACTTAGTAGAGTACAAGGCGCTATCTAGTAGTTAAAAAGCCAATTGATTTGTCCTGTGCGTGCCCAACACCTGACATTTTTTTTTCAGAACCAGCTTCTTGCTTTGAGGCTGAAAGCAAAATCAACAATGCATGTAGCTGAATAATATCACACTGAATGTGTGACAAAGTCGCTGTTCTATTCATGAAGATGTCTTAAACTAGCGTATTTTGGTTTTTGTAACATTTATTCAGCACTTTCACATTTTCTTAGCCAAAATGCTTGACAATTATTTTTTGAACACTTGACAATACACGTTCATAGTTTTGATATGCTGAAAGCCTTTGAAAGAAGCATAATTTGAATATTTTTCATGTTATCCGGTACATGGTAGTGTGCTAAAGAATAATTAATCTTCAAACACTGGATAAAAGTGGTTTCTACAAACATATTGACACGCTCCTCGTAACTTTATCGAAGAGGCTGCGAAAGTACTTCTTGATAGTTCTTATCTTAATAGACAAGGCAATATATATATATATATATATACAGTATAAAAAGAGGTCGAGTGAATTCACTCCGACGAAGGCAGGCCCACCTGCCGAAACGTTAGTAAAACTAGTGTTTTTTCGCACGTTTGTCGACCTCTTTTTATACTGCATTTTCCACCGGATCCATTGAATATCACCCCACCATATATATATATATATATATATATATATATATATATATATATATATATATATATATATATATATATATATATATATATATATATATATATATATATATATATATATATATATATATATATATATATGAAATAGATGATCAGAGTTTCTTCCGGCTACCGTAATAAAAGTTATAAACTTCGAGAATAGTGCAGTATAGCAAACAAAACAATAAAATATTTATTTAATCCTAACAGTTTCGGCTGGTGGACCAGCCTTCTTCGGAGGATCTAAGTGAAATGGTACAAGTTCCCATAGCAGAGGGTCACCCTCACAGTTTGAAAACCCTCCGAAACGATAAAAAAAACCGAGACAAACGGGCGAACGAGGTAGCAACAGACAACAAGAAGCAGAAGAAGGAGAGGAACTAGAAAGGAGCGATGGAGAGCCGCCGGAAACGAGCGGGTAATTTTGGCATTGTTACTGGGTATAGGTAAGACGCGCCGCCAGCGGAGGCGACCAAGAAAAACGGAAAAATGTGAAACATGTTGCCGCTTACTCGCATCCCACACATGGATCGAGATTAAGTTCACGTGGTTCGGTGCAAAATATGGTGAGGTCGCCGTCAACCTGGCTTGACCATGCACCATTAGATCTGCCGGGCCCACCGAGAGATCATTGTCATTCCCGGAGTGAGAACCCCAGCATGCGCGAAGCAAGCGGGATCCCGTGCCGACGATCATCACCACGAGCGGCGAGGGGTGCTCCTCATATATCAGGAAGCAAGAGCCCCTACAACCTGACTCGGGGCTACCCAGAGGCTTCCGGTGACAGTGCTTCTCCCCCACGCAGGGACTGGCTCAACAACCCGTCAGGTATACGGCCCGCTGCAGCACATGTTGGTCTCGTGATTTCATGGCCTTAAGAAAGAATGTTGATAAGCGCGTGAGGTTTGAAATGCATGCTTCAAACCTTGAAACATATATTTCATCGGGATTCACACCAAAGGGTCTCACTGTTCAACTGCAACCCGCAATGAATAACTTCAACAAAAATGAGCAGCGGCAGTGGAGCAATATCTTAAAAGATGCATCTATTAGGCTTAAACAGGTCGTAATACAACACAGTACACGTAAGGCCGCGGAACTTAAAGAGGAAGAAAAAGCGCGACTAAAAAATAGTCAAGCTTGACGCAGTCAGAAACAGAAGAGCTGGCCAAATACGAAGGAAAAAAAGAGATTGACAATTCAGGGCAAGAAGGACAAGAAATTGAGGCGAGACGGTGCGTGGCCGACTTTAAAATACTCCGCCAGCAATCCTCCCACAACGTATACAGATCAAACTGTTACCTCTCGTCAATCTCCACAAAAGAGCACCGATGTCACCAATGTGGTTAACCTTTCCAGCAAATCTTTGACACCTGCGCAAACAAAGCTACTATCAAAAGGTCTAACCTTCTGCCCCGCCTCTGGCAAAATTGATTAGTTTAACCTTTACCAAGATTTGGACAACTTTGCCAGAACCATGCGTCTAAAAGAATATTTTCATGATCGAAGCAGCACGCAACAAAATCAATTTTCAGATAAATCTTGGACTCCAGGTGAACAACGAGACAAATATCTAGACATGTACATTTCAGCCGTCCAAGGTGATATAATCAGGGAATATGAAAAGCACCGACCCATTCGCAACAATCTGTCCAAAGAGGAGCGGGAGGCTTTGCGCAGTTTAAGTGACAGCCAGAGCATCGTTATTAAACCAGCTGATAAGGGTGGTGCTGTGGTTGTACTCGACAGGACTGACTACATCAAAGAAGGGCTTCGCCAACTGGCAGATGAAAATTTCTATAACTAACTCCCTTGCGATCCGACAGAGGAGTATGAAAGTACTATTAAGGCCTCACTAATATCATTACGTAAAAATGGTAAGATAACCTACCCTATGCTTAAAATGATGCCACCTGGCAAATCGTCTCCCGGGCGTTTTTATTTACTACCCAAAATTCACAAGATTAACAATCCCGGCCGACCCATAGTTTCCACCAACGGTACTGCTACTGAAAAAATCTCTAGTTTCAATGACTCTCTGATTAGGCACATCCCACTATCATTCCCATCATACATCAAAGATACCAGCCACTTCTTTCGAAAAGTCTCAAAACTTGTGGTACCTCTAGAGTGCTATTTGGTCACCATCATGGTGTTAGATATAGAGTATCTAACACCATGGTCACCATAAATGTCTCATCACTGTACACAAACATTCCCCACACCGAAGGAATCGCTGCCACAGTCGCCGCCTATGGAAAAAGTAAATCGACGAGAGAATTCGACGAAAGCGCTTTAGAGGTGCTCCTAAATCTTGTACTTAAACATAATAACTTTGAATTCGACCAAAAACATTATCTGCAAGTAAACGGAACTGCCATGGGAACCAAAATGGCCCCAAATTACGCAAATATTTTCATGGCCTCTTTGGAGATTCCTTTCCTCGAAAATTCTCCATTCAAACCTATATTTTACCGACGCTTCCTCGATGATATATTCTTCGTGTGGGCCGATAGTGAACATAATCTTTCCAAATTCATTTCCGGTTTCAACTCCGTGCATCCTTCGATAACATTCACGCACACGTATTCGCAGAAGAGTGTTCACTTTCTGGATGTCACTGTATCACTCAGTGGCACCACCATATCTACTTCCCTGTATAAAAAACCAACAGACCGCCAACAGTATCTGCATTTCCATAGCAGTCACCCCCATCACTGCAAAACAGGTGTTCCTTACTCTCAAGCCCACAGATACAGAAGAATTTGCTCTGAAATCACGCAATTTGACACCCATGCACAGGAATTGAGAACAGCCTTCTTGCGTCAAAAGTACCCCGAAAAAATAATTGACAATGCAATTGAGCGCGCTCGCTCTTTGAACCGAGAATCAACAATGGGAGAAAAAGGTGGTAATAAAGATGATATAACTTCAGGGGCAAATTTAATCCTCACATACTGCGCCGCCGTCCCTCGGGTGAATTCTATACTAAACCGCCACTTCAACATACTTAAACAGAGTAGTCGCCTCTCTGCTATTTTTCAGACTCCGCCTAAGGTGGTTTACCGAAGAAATAAAAACCTGAGAGACTTACTGGTCAGGGCTAAAACACACAAATCCGACCACCATCAGGGCTGTAGACCGTGCGGGAAACCTCGCTGCAGGGTGTGCACACACATGGTGACCACAGATACGGCCGAAGCCTCCTGTTCAGACTATGTGTACAAAATTAAAGACGATTTTGACTGTGACTCAGCCAATGTGGTATACAAAATTCGCTGTGAGGTGTGCAAACAGGAATATATTGGACACACGGAAAACGCGTTCCGTTTGCGTTTCAACAACCACAGGGCACACGTAAAGGGCCTCCCCAATTTGCCGTTCTCCAAACATATCAATCTTCCTGGTCACTCTTTCGAACGTGTAAGTGTCATACTCCTACAATCCGGCTTCCAGAACACACGGGAGCGCAAACAGCGGGAGTCATACTTCATAAAGAAATTCAGATCACTTACCCACGGAATCAACGAGAGCCCTGGGCGACTGACGTGCCTCCGCGACGTTTCGTGAAACACAGGAATTGAATTACTCAATTAATTTATTTATACATACGTGAAGTCGCACACGTAAGTTGGTCAATATAGCGCGTGAAACTAAACGAATTCAATGCTACGTGAACCAAACGGCGTGTGTCAGTATTATTAGACTTTATTTTCATTTCTGAGTACTTTTTAGTATTATTTAATTTTTTTTGTTTACGTTTTTTGTTTGTTCATCCTTTATAAGAATACCCATTCATTTATTTTCAGTATGACTGGTTGTACAGTTTTCTGCAAGAGAGGGCAAGTGGAGGGAGGGGGAGAGGGCACATTAGCTTTCCAACGTGGCCATTATTTTCCGAAAGCTGCCGCGGGTCGTATGCTTCTTGTGTGTGTGCGTGTGTGTGTGTGTGTGTGTGGCCCGATGCCACGGGCCAGCCGCCGAACCACGTGAACTTAAACTCGATCCATGTGTGGGATGCGAGTAAGCGGCAACATGTTTCACATTTTTCCGTTTTTCTTGGTTGCTTCGCTGGCGGCGCGTCTTACCTATACCCAGTAACAATGCCAGAATTACCCGCTCGTTTCCGGCGGCTCTCCGTCGCTCCTTTCTAGTTCCTCTCCTTCTTCTGCTTCTTGTTGTCTGTTGCTACCTTGTTCGCCCGTTTGTCTCGGTTTTTTTTTTTTTTGATCGTTTCGGAGGGTCTTCAAACTGTGAGGGTGACCCTCTGCTACGGGAACTTGTACCATTTCACTTAGATCCTCCGAAGAAGGCTGGTCCACCAGCCGAAACTGTTAGGATTAAATAAATATTTTATTGTTTTGTTTTGCTATACTGCACTATTCTCGAAGTTTATAACTTATATATACTATATATATATATATATATATATATATATATATATATATATATATATATATATATAAGGACAATAATGCCAAGGAATGTACAGGAGAGGTTATTAGAACCAATGTAACGTAAATAAGAAGAAAGAAAAGTAGCTGGAAAAATAACCTGCTGTGAGCAGGTTATTTCCTGCTTACGGCATGTTACTGTATTGTATGAATACTATAGACGTGTTTGGAGAAAGTGAAAAGTCTATTTTATTTTGTGTTAAAGGAACAGCGACAACTGCGATTGCCCAGATTACTTATTCCAAATCAAATTATTAAATCTGAAGCAACGTTTTCTGAAGTGACATACTCGCAGTTACTATAACCAATTTAGATGCATTAGAAAGGTGTAGAACTTCCAGACCTGTTAGTTGTGATCTTGTAGGATTCGAGTAAAATGTGCTCACAGTTTTCACTTCCGCGAAAACTGATCGCTGTGCAAGGTTCCATTTCGGGTAAGACAATACCAAAAATTTGCAAGGGCTGCAGGTATCTAAAATCAAGGTGGGTGATTACGTGGTGGGCACACTCCAGACGGATATTAAAAGATTTCGCGGATCACACAAAGATGCACGCGCTCAATCATAACCACCGCAAGCGCGCCGCACATGCGATTCTATGGACGCTCGCGAAAGCTGTCCCCGCCCCCCTACAGTGGCGCCGCAGCGGTAATTCGGGAACTAGACCTGTCACGCCGGTTTCGGAGCACGCGGCGGGCCGTACCCGTGCGCTCTTTCTTCCGGCGGCTGTGATGTTGTCTTAGGACTTTCCATCTTCCCCCCCACCTAAAGCCCCTGTACATTCGAAGGTACACGGACGTAGTAAGGGGCTTTATTTCTCCCCGCCTCCCCCCCTAATCCGACCAATAGGCACTGACCTGTCTCCTTAGTTTGCTGCTTGATGTGAAAGGTTTCCGTGACCTTCGTTATTGTAAGTAGCCACGCACTTATGTAAACGACAACAGCGTAGCCAATGAAATGTTTGGCGCATTGCAACCCTGAAAACGAGGAAAATGAGCTAAGAGAGTAAGCACGTCAGACGGAGCAAATGGCCACCAACCGCAGACGAGTTGGCCACACGCCCTGCTTCCAGCAACTTGGGTCCTGTTCTCCGCACCTCCGGTCTCCCTCCACTTGCTAGTGTTCGCATCACTCGAACGAAGCCAAAGAGTGCTGTTTTCCATTGTGCAAAGAACTTGCTCCACAGCTACCGATCAAAGCACGTCTTCGTTTCGTTCTTTCACTTTCAGACAGTGCAAAGCCTTGGCGTGCACTGTAATGGAGAACGGGCACAGCGCCATGGGAGTAGGATGACGGTGTTTATTTGCAAAGTTGTTTTCCAGATCATGAAACAGCGCAACCAAGGGACGATAAACACAAACGTGAAGCATACACGAAGACGGTGCCTGTCATAATCTTAGTTTATCGTTCCTTGGCTACGCCATTTCAAAGGCATGAACTCTTACCAAGTTGCCCAAGTATACTGATTGCTTTCCAGCCTAAAACCGAAAATGTTCAAATTAAACTTCCTGAAACAAATCAGAAATATCTTTATTTTGCGACGAATTTCTTGGGAATCCTCCCGGCGAAAAGATGCCTGAAGGCATCTTTTCGCAGGAAGGATTCCCAACAAATTCGTCGCTTGAATGTGCCTGAAGGCTCTCACACGGCAGTAGCAAAAGAATAATCAACATATATGCGCTGAAATCCCACGCGCTCTGCTTTCTGCCGTGCTAGCCATGGTCTCTGCCGCTCGAGAAACCCTAGAGTAATTGTATATGGTCTCTTCGGGACCAGATTAGGTCTGCCATCTTGCCTGGTTAGCAACCGACTATGCGGCGAAGGCTCCCTCTGTTTTTGCAGGTGACACCCCTGCCATGTTTTTTTTTTTCTTTTTTGCATATCGCGTCCTTCACGCACTGTTTGCAGTGCTTGAAGACCACTTTTCTGCCCGATTTTCAACAAAGTGCAACGTAGAAGCTGGCTAAACAGCGTGGTAAAAAAAAGCGTTCTTGCTCAGTGTGTGGCGATAAGTGCAGAGCAAACATTACCAACTTTTTTTGTCTTGCGACATTCACATTTCGCAAATTTTCAAAATTTTTGACCGTATAACGAGCAGGAACATTCAGTATTCACGTTACGTTGGGGAAATATGCGACATTCATTGACCTTGACGGTACATAAAATCGCCCGATCAGCCTCGGTGAATATAACGCAATGAAGAGTTATGTCTTAGGCAAGTGCGTAAGAGCATAGTGGTGCACATATTGCACCATTTGCGTTGCGTGACGTACAGTTGTTACTTCACTGTTATAAAACGATTTATTTCACACCTAAACGCAAATTCTTACCCGATATACAACCTACATAAAGCCAGTTTAGTGAGCGGCTCACACTTCAGGCGAATCTTTGCGGTAGAATATACGGTTGCAACGCGAAAGACTCGGATTCGATTCCCAAGTAAGGCACGTATGTTTTTTTCGTATGGTTTTGTTTTAAATTTCATGCAATAGTGATCACGGACACCGGCGGTGGCGAACATCTAGGGCGCCAGAGTCGGCCCTTGTGACCTCATAACAGCTTTCACTGTAAAATTCAGCGACTTCATCAACCGCGCCCTTGTAGCTTCGTCAGTGCCGAATATATTTCCTTTGCATGAAGATAGGTAATCCCGCTACCTTTGAACAGATATGAAAGTACAACGAAGAACAGTGCAGTTTTCTTTTAGCATGTACGCTACAAACGAAGGAGCACTCAGCAGCTGGTAAAACATCTTTTACCCGTTTACCCAGTCATTGTAACATTCCGATGGCTGCGATGGTAGAACAGCAGACTTGGTGCGCAGATAGAGCTGATCCACAGTCACCCGCACGCATCCATGAACCGCATCCAGAAAAGGCGCGAAGACCAGCCAGATTCGCTTTAGACTTGACTGGCGGTGATTCGCGCCAATGCAGTGGCGACGTCAGTAAACACAAAAGTGGCCTGAGCATCAGCTTCTCCGAAACGCATGGTTGCTGGCGACGTTGGAATACAGCTGCGCTACTCTGGTCCCTGGGATGTGTATGTGCGCGTTTAAAAAGTGCGCCACTTAATCAGCCAGAAGAAGATGAAGATAACGCTCGGTTGTGGCATGTGTGGGCATGAACGTTTTGGTCCAATGAGGTCCCTCCACGGAGATTTAGGAGAGCCACTGGAGAAGAACAGCGAAGCTATAGGCAGACGTGGCCGAATCGGGACCGAATGAAGAAGGTGGCCAGGGCGCGGGAGTGGCGGCCAGCAGAGCTCCTGCATCAAGGTCCCAGCTGTCTCCCACCTGGACACAGAGCTTCTTCTCGTCGCCTGATATGGGCCAGGCTTGTTCTGGTCTTCTGGCGTTGGCCAAGAAAGGTCTCCGGCTTCGGGTGTGAGCTGCGGCTGCCGAACGTTGAAAGGTCACTGACCTCGACCAGCCCGATGCTTCCTTCCATGCCAGTCAACCACGTGAGCGTCTCAAGCTAATCACCAGTCTTTCCCTGCTGCACGAGTGCGTCTTCACCGTTACTCAGTCGCATCAGTTGCAAGCCCCGCATCACCGCTGTCACCATTAGCGTGAGTGCATTCATGACTTGGTAGCAGAGCCTCCGCTGCAAGCACCGCGTGCCGCTAGGTTGTGAGAAGGGTTATTTTCCACTGAACATTTATTTCACTGCACTGTTCACGTCTTTCACCGTTCGTTCTCACTGCCAACCTTTTTCTAGTTCTGCATGCTGTGTTCTTTGTCTGTTACTTGTCGTTTAGGGGGTTCTGAACTATATTGAGTGTTGGGGATTTGTGTGGAAGCAAATGGTCTCCTCGGCTCATTTCTCGATGACGGTTATGTCATCGGTGGTTTTCGCTTTACACGAACCTACACGAGAGCTTGCCCGTTAAGCGGCCTCGTGACAATTGGCGTCCGCGACAGGCCGAGACCATTTTTACCGCTTACCTCTCCAGACTAAAACACGACCATGAGTAGGGCAGAGCTAGAGGAGTGTGCAAGACGCATGGGTATAAAAGGCGATGAAATGGAGGCTTGGTGTGAGGAACGTGAGAGGCGCATTCACAAAGACAGGGAGGAGGAAATGGATTGATGATTGATTTGTAGGGTTTAACATCCCAAAACCACCATACGATAATGAGATACGCCGTAGTGGAGGGCTCCAGAAATTTCGACCACCTGGGGTTCTTTAACGTGCACCCAAATCTGAGCACATGGGCCTACAACATTTCCGCCTCCATCGGAAATGCAGCCGCCGCAGCCGGGATTCGATCTCGTGACCTGCGGGTCAGCAGCCGAGTACCTTAGCCACTATACCACTGTGGCGGGGGGAGGAAATGGAGTTTGAAAGAGAACTGAGAAAGAAGGAAAATGAAATTGAGGAGCTAATGGCCTTGGCGGATCGCATGGGGATTGATGGGGCAGATTTTAAAGCATGGTACCAGGAGAAGGAGGCGCGAGCGCGAGAGGAACGGGCTGTGGAACGAGAAGCTCGAAAGGAACAGTTGGAACGGGAGACGCAGGCCTAGAAGGAGCAGCTTGAGCTCGAGAAAGAAAAACAGCTCGAACTGAAGGCACGCGCGAAGAAGGAGCAGCTTGCATTAGAGAAACAAAACCTGCGACTGCGTCTTAGATTTGCAGAAGCGAGGGCACTAAAAGGTAGAGACTGGCGAGAAGGATTTTCGTATCTGAGCTCCAAAAAAGCCGGTAATCGATATGTGCTCCGATAGTAGGGCCTTTTTTAGTAAATCAGTCTCTCTTTTTGATGGCAGACTTGAGAGCACTTAAGGTGAAACTTTAGGTGCAGGATTCCCTACAAGTGGACGGCAGAGTCGAAGGGAAGAGTAAGGGCGAGACCAGTCGAGGTTTGGTGACCGTGATCAACACGGCTTCGCAGGAAGTTTCAGAGAAGGGACAGTCAAGTTCCTTATATAGCCATGTGGCTACACAAACTGGTGCAACTGAATGCACAGTTTTAGAAGAGGTATGGAGTCCTCTAGACAACCCTGATGAAAGGGCGTTTGACGTACGCATAGAGTGTACATCCGAAAACCAAGGGGCAGTCACTAGAAGAGGTGTCGATTCTTCCGGTGCAAGAAGTAAAACAAGTTGCAAAGGAAGGATCGTATGTCTTGTTGACGACTCTAAGACGGTAGCAGTAGAGTCATCCTGCGTAACACTGGCAGATATAAGCAGTGGCACAGGCAAGGTCGAAGAACATACAGTTATCTCGCCTCAACATGGCGCAATAATTACGTCATGTCAAAGTAAAGATTGTAGCGTTCCGTGTGAAGAGCAAGAAGCGACTACGAAATCATTCAGTTTGAAAAGCAAAAGTGAGTCAGATGAAGGAGCGTGTGACTTGTGTGCAAGTCAAGCGGAAAACTCGGAGAGAGTTGTAGTGCCTGTCTGCGTGCAGCCAGCTGTAGTGGCAAATGCTTTTGGTATGGCTGATGTCCATGTGGGTAACTATGTTATGAGCACACAGAAGTTCATATTTAGTTCCGTTGAGATTTACACAAGTGAGCTGGCCAAAAGGGCAGAAACACCTGTCCAAGTGTGTATGGCAGTGTCACAAGTGAAGCCAGTGACAAGTGATGAAGATGAAAGGCAGGAAGGCCAAAACATAGAGTTCGACTGTATTCACAGTAAAACTGCTAACCTTGCAAAAAGTGAACAAGACTATAGCAAGCTAGCTCCCCTTCAATGCTCTTTGAGCAATGAGAAAGCTCAGGTGCCTTCTGTGGTGTCACCTGATCAGAAAATCGTTCGGGTAACAATTTTTGATGTCTCGAAGACTTTTGGGCCTAGACGAGGCGATGACGTGACTAAACAGGGCAATGGAGCGTTCCAGACCGCTAACACTTGCAGAATACAACTACTGTTGTTGTCAAAGCAATGCTGCACTAAGGCAATCAACTTGTCGCACTGTCAGATAAGGCCGAACTACAGGCAGCTGTCTGATCGGAAACACTTCAAGGTTTTCTTTTTGCATTCAGATGAAAGAAACGAATATGCTGTTCGTCTGGTGTGGGACGCTATAACACGAGAGTCGACTTTAAATAACCGGTCGCTGCCTCTAGATTTAGACCACATGGGCAAGGACTTGCATCGTTTGAATATATCCTGGGTTTAAAACTTTAATTTCACAAGGAGTGTGATTTTCTGAGTTTTGGGCAGGACGCTGTAGCGTGGCTGTGAACTGTGTATTGGACTTTCAGGAAATTTTGTCTGAACGTGCAAGGTATAATAAGTGGAATGATTTTAAGATTGTAGTGAACGTTGGGCAGGATATGTGTTGTGTGTGGTGAAACGCGCACTCATCTGCAGTTTTTTTTTTCATAGTGGAAAAAAACTTTTCGAAAGGGGGGCTTTTGTGATGTGTTTGTGCACGTTTAAAAAGTGCGCCACTTCATCAGCCAGAAGAAGATGAAGATAACGCTCGGTTGTGGCACGTGTGGGCGTGAACATTTTGGTCCAATGAGGTCCCTCCACGGAGATTTAGGAGAGCCACTGGAGAAGAACAGCGAAGCTATAGGCAGACGTGACCGATTAGGGACAGAGTGAAGAAGGTGGCCAAGGCACGGGAGTGGCGGCCAGCAGAGCTCCTGCATCAAGGTCCCAGCGGTCTCGCACTTGGACACAGAGCTTCTTCTCGTCGCCTGATGTGGGCCAGGCTTGTTCTGGTTTTCTGACGTTGGCCAAGAAAGGTCTCCGGCTTCGGGTGTGAGCTGCGGCTGCCGAACATTGAAAGGTCACTGACCTCGACCAGCCCGATGCCTCCTTCCATGCCAGTCAACCACGTGAGCGTCTCAAGCTAATCGCCAGTCTTTCCCTGCTGCACGAGTGTGTCTTCACCGTTACTCGGTCGCATCAGTTGCAAGACCCGCATCGGCGCTGTCACCATTAGCGTGAGTGCGTTCATGACATGGTAGCAGAGCCTCCGCTGCAAGCACCATGTCGCGCTAGGTTGTGAGAAGGGTTATTTTCCACTGAACATTTATTTCACTGCACTGTTCACGTCTTTCACCGTTCGTTCTTCCTGCCAACCTCTTTCTAGTTATGCCTGCTGTGTTCTTTGTCTGTTACTTGTCGTTTAGGGGTTTCTGAAATACATTGAGTGTTGGGGATTTGTGTGGAAGCAAATGGTCTCGTCGGCTCATTTCTCGATGACGGTTATGTCATCGGTGGTTTTCGCTTTACACGAACCTATACGAGAGCTTGTCCGTTAAACGGCTTCGTGACAGTCCCATATACAGTTACTCTAAGGAATTTAGATTAAACGCCCCCCCCCCCCCCCCCCCGTGGTAGCCGGACACGTTAGGTGATACTCGCTGGTATTTCTGGAAAGCGCGACGATTGGGACGGCCGGAAGAGAATCACGCCGCGTGCCCGCTATCTCGGAGGATATATGTCGCTTCAATAAGACTGAACCTTTTGCATCAAGCCTATGCTTAAATTTCGCCTTCCAGCTCGGAACTAGAAAACAGAGCACGTCCGCTTCGTTGCCAAGCTTGACGGAACCAACAACTGTTCAGAACATGAAATGAGATGACTGCACGGATGGAACGATTGTCCCTAATAGTGACTCAAACTGACGCTATTTTTCTAGTGAGAAATGGAGTTACATTTTATCTCTTCATTGGAAAATTGCGAGAATATCCTGTGCCGCCACCTGGTGGCAGAAACTTTAGTTATCTGAACTGCCCTGTCAGGTGACCGTAAACTAGTGTACGCCGTCAACAATTTTTCTGTTAGTATTTGTTTCGTGATGTGTGGGGTACTTATGAACGATGCGCATAGGCCAGTTCCAAGCAGTAAAATAATGCTTCGTTTATTGAGTGCTTGTATTTAAGGTAGTAAGGGAAAGAGGGTTGAAGACTACAGAGTGTGCACGGCGATAAGTACCTGCATCGAGTGAAACGTCACAGGCTTTGATTGCAACATCGATGCATCTCCCTTCCTTTGGAATAGTTTAAACACAAAACAAAACAGAATAGAAATTGGATGCGCGGTAACCCGTTACGAGTTCTGCACAAAGATCTCGCCATACGCTAGCCGCTCGGGGGGGGGGGGGGGGGCTTCTGCCTCGTGTAGATCTTCCAAGCCCCTGGACTGCCATGTTTCTCGTTGTGGTATTTGACCTCGGCCTGGATCCTCGTTGTCAGACGCTTCATCGGGCACATCGTCCTCAGAATTACTACTAAATGGCTCTCTCGCTGCCAACCAATGCTGTCGATTACGTCGAATCACACTGCCCTTTTCTGTCTTTAGCACGTAGGACCTAGGCCTCGTGCGGCTGATTACTCTTCCCTTGGTTTCTCATGAGTCTCCCTGGATGCGTATGGTTTGCCCTTTCTGCAAAGGCGGAAGATGTGTCCTCATTGGCGTTGCCTGCTGATGCTTTTTTACCCGCTGGCTTGTTGTCTCGTTGAAGTCGGACAATGGGTTGGGTAGTCGTCGACCTTGAAGCAGCTCGCCTGGAAATTGACCGTCCTCAAAGCGATCTGTAATTCAGTAATCCGATCAAAAAATCATTCTTTCCATCAGTTTTTTTTTTTAGAATTCTTCTCACGACTTGCACATCTTTTTCAGCCAAGCCATTCGAGCGTGGATAATCTAGGACTTGAAATGGTGTGTTTGAAGCCGTATCTTCTTGCAAATATTGAGAATTCTCGACTAGTAAATTGAGGCCCTCCGTCAGTGCAAACCTCAATTAGAATGCCGTACCTTGCAAATATTGCGCTGAACTTGTCAATGACTGTAGCAGATGACATGTCATGGAACAATTCTACTTCTGGAAAATTAGAGAGCGTCATATGCGCAGAGATAAGAGCTCCCTGCGTACTCAAGCGGGTCCCCACCAACTCTGTACCACGCATGCTCTGGAATAGGGCCAGAAAACTACGAGCCGAGCACGTGCCTTGCAATTGTTAAGCCCCGTGTGCCCACCGCGTATTCTTCTTAGTATCCCTGGCCGCATTGTCCTCGGTATCACTGTCTTCCATCCTTTGAACAGTATACCGTTTACTACAGTTAGTTCCTTGACAAGGGCCTTGAGCTCTCCGCTTACCGGCCGGTTACTTATGAATTCGACGACGCCTTTTAAGTAACTGTTTTTACTGGCTTCTTCTAACAACCGGGCTTGACTGGCTTTGCTAACGAGTGACGAATCTATGCTTACTGCACACATTTCCACGTGTTCGTTGTCGTCGCCCTTGCCAGTGCTGTCGACTGGATTGATTGATATGTGGGGTTTAACGTCCCAAAACCACTATATGATTATGAGAGACACCGTAGTGGAGGGCTCCGGAAATTTAGACCACCTGGGGTTCTTTAACGTGCACCCAAATCTGAGCACATGGGCCTACAACATTTCCACCTCCATCGGAAATGCAGCCGCCGCAGCCGGGAGACATGCTGTCTCGACTGGAGCCCGAGACAGCATGTCCGCCAGCACCATGAAAGACTGCGCGTTACATAGCAGTGACACTTCACACTTTTTATTCACCAGTAGTCTACCTCGACGAATACTTGGTTTTCTGAAAGACGCCGTTTAGCTGCATGTGCGGCCCTTTGATTTGGATGCAGTAGAGACTACTGTAAATGAGCACAATACTGATATTGCCACTGTGCAGCCAAAACATAATCAAAATACCGATTACGAAGGAGGGAGACGATGATAACTCAAGCACTTTCAGTGCGAAGGACGTAGGGAGTAAATGTAGGTCGGCTAATCGTAGCCTTTCCCTATATTCCGACAAAATTACTTATCACATTAATAAGTGCCACGATTAGCGCACTTAATTATCTAGAGCGTAAGTGGCGTTCGGTTGATCACCTGATAAATATCGGTACACGATAAAATAGTAAAACGATCTCTAACGCTAGGAGGGCAACATGCTTCAACGACAATAACTTTTCACCCACATACGCGTCTCCTGGAAGGGGAAATTCCAGAATGCCTCCTTGCAGTAATCTATATAAAACAATTAAGCAGTTTCCATGCTCTTATTCGCCGATTGGACATAAAAAAAGCAGGTACAGAAAAAGAAATATTTTTGTTTAAAGCAGCCAGAAGATTTGTGGGTGATTTTTGCTCACATTCGAGAGAAAAAAAACATGCGCCCACTGAAATCCCGCGCGCTTTGCTCTCTGCCGTGGTCTCCGCCGCTCAAGGAACCCGTATTAAACACGTCGCCTCGTGGTAGCCAGGCACGTGAGGCGATACTCGCCGCTTTTGCTGGGTAGCGCGACGATTGGGACGGCCGGAGAGAGCACCACACCGCGCGCCCGCAATCTCGGAGACCATGGCCCGGCCATAGAGTTTCTCACAAATACCTAGGGGGAAGTGTGGTACCACCGTCTATGCCAATTTCTTAAGGGGCACCGTTGGACCACTCGGAATGACGGTATATGCACGGAGGTAGGAAAGGTAGGAGAGGCCCTGACTAGAGTGTACTAGAAGTGTTGAGTGGCGGGACCGTGCCTCGCCGCCTGATCCCTTCCCGCGTTGCCCGTAGCGGCGGCGCTGCAGTCGAATAGTACTGACAGAGCCGCGCGTCGCGTGCAGGAACTGCTATGCGCTTCGGCTCCTCCGTCGCGCTTTCTTGATGCAGATTTCTTCGTACCTGCCCATCATTCATGTCTAGAACAAGATGTAATAGCCCTTGAAGTATGGCACGCCAATCTACTGGATTTAAGCTTCAAAAAAGCCCTTGTAAGAGATCGAAAATAATTCAGAAAGGGCGTGTCTTGTACTGATTTCTACTATCTTAACTCTTTCTTTGTTGGTTAGGCATCTACAATATTCAGAATAACTGAGCCGATTTATTGGAAGTTAGCTGTGCTCAGAAAGCGGTGAGATTTAAAAAAATACCGTTTCAAACGCACGCAGAACCACGAGGCCGTAAGTAGAAAAGTGAGAGAGAAGAGAATCTGAACCCCCTACACCACAAAATGTTTTCGTAATTTAACTTTTCTAAGTATACTAAAATATTTACACGCATTCACAGCGACCACCCATTGCCAAAGTTAGTCGTTCTGCTGCACTCCCCCCCCCCCCCCCCCCTAAAAAATATAGGTCCTAGCCTTGTGCCGAACGTTTCCAGTTTGCGAAGCTGAATATAGCGTGCCTCTGTAGAAATGCGCCCTGTAAATTTCATCTTTTCGACAGTATGACGTCTTAAAACTAGTTCAAGTCTAACGTATTCGGACGACAAATGCAACAACCGTAGCTGTGCTAAGGGGCATTGCATGAATATTGTTGATGGGGCAGTGACGCGTGACATAAAAGCGTGTTGATATGATTGATTGATATGTGAAGTTCAACGTCCCAAAAGCACCAATTGATTATAAGAGACGCCGTAGTGGAGGACTCCGGGAATTTTGACCACCTGGGGTTCTTCAACGTGCACCCAAATCCGAGCACACAGGCCTGCAACATTTCCGCCTCCAGAGGAACTGCAGCCGCCGCAGCCGGGATTCAATCCCGAGACCTGCGGGTCAGGAGCCCAGCAGCTTAGCCACTAGACCACCGCGGCGGGGCCTTAAATGCGTGTACTTTTGGATACATACCCCCCCCCCCATCAATATATATATATATATATATATATATATATATGTATATATATATATTTATATATATATATATATATATATATATATATATATATATATGTGGGGAAGAAGTGTATACCTAAGGGCTCGTTTTTCCGTGTTTCAACACAATATTAATGAGATCTAACAGACAGTAATGCCAAGGAATATACAGGGCAAGTTATTAGAACCAATGAAATATAAATAAGAAGAATGAAAAGTTGAGGAAAAAATAACCAGCCGTGAGCAGGAAACGAACCTACGACCTTCGAATAACGCGTTCGATGTTCTAACCACTGAGCTACCACAGCGGCCTTCCCTCCATCCACTTTTTTGGGTTTGTATGTGAATTTAGAAGTAGGAGTGACAGTCAGCGCCATCTATAAGCCAAACGACGAGTGTGAAAACACTCTTATGCGCATGTTTGGCGTCATGTAGCACGTGAACTTATTATGAGCGGGCAGCTGATTAATTGTCCCTCTTATACAACCTAAACACACCAAGTCTGCCAGTACGAGACCCTCGTTCAATGAAATAAGGGAAAGAAGTGTATACCTAAGGGCTCGTTTTTCCGTGTTTTAACACAATATTGATGAGATCTAACAGACAGTAATGCGAAGGAATGTACAGGGGAAGTTATTTGAACCAATGGAATGTAAATAAGAAGAAAGAAAAGTGGATGGAAAAATAACCAGCCGTGAGCAGGAACTCACGGCTGGTTATTTTTTCATCCACTTTTCTTTCTTCTTATTTACATTCCACTGGTTCTAATAACTTCCCCTGTACATTCCTTGGCATTACTGTCTGTTAGATCTCATATATATATATATATATATATATATATATATATATATATATATATATATATATATATATTGTAATGTACTAGACGGTGAACACGAGAAAACACCCGATCCTGGGCCAGCTGATCTTATTCTGACTTCGTTCTTCTCTTCCTTCCTCTGGCTACCCGCGCGCCAAAGCGCCAACGTCTTTCTTGGTCATGACACTCGGCCATGACTGCGCGCGCGCGGAGCTGGCGCCAAAATTTCTGGTGGGTGGGCTTGGATGCATCGTGGTGGTCAGTCCGGACCAGAATGCAGCATGGAGCGACGGTCTGGGGAAATCGTCTCTGGTGGACGGCACTGGCTGCATCTCGGAGGTCGGCCTTGGCTACGCTGAAACTGGGTGCCAGAGTCTTCCACAAGTCTATTGAGAGGTCGAGACTGGCTGCATCGGTGTGGTCGGTCTCGGCCATGCAGAGACTCTCTGTGGGAAACAGCTAAACATGCACATGACAGCGCGCTTCGAACGGGCCGCAAAATCAGCGGCAGACGTTGAACTCTGGACGAGGGTAGCCGAAAGAGTATCCCAAAAGACGCGCTGGGTACCTTGGCTTGTGTCGAGAATGGGTACGCAACTTCTGAGATGTGCGGCAGAGAACATAATTTACGGCCGGTTTTGGCATCTGCAGCAGGACATTTTGTGAAGCTGTCATCGTATTGGCTGCTGTCTGCATCTTGAGCGCCAACTTTCTCCTCATGATCTTCGTTAGTGAGACCAGCAGTGGTTACCTTGGGCTCTACCAGCGCCATGACCATAGGCGCTTCAAGCAGAGGCGATGCTGGTGTCTCCACTTGCCTCAGTAAAGGTGATATTGGGGCTGACTTCTCTAACTGAGCTATATGAGGAGTGGTATCAGCCTCTTCCACTGACACGATGGCGTCGCGTACCAGCGCGGGTACTGAGAGCAGCAGTGGCGTGTCGCACCTGCATCTGACTTCATTCGTAGGACAGGTGGAGAATCTTTCTGCCACGCGGCTGTAGGGCTCCGAGGAACATTCGAGGTGTCGCTCCACTTCAGCTCGGTGTGCGAATGGGGGTGCGTCGGTGAAGGGCAATGCAGCACAGTCGAGATTATTCTCTGCGGCTGTTTCATTGGAGCAACGCCCTTCAAGAGGTCCGACTTCGCTAGCGGCCTCTGGCCGCAGTGAACTTGCTTCGGGTATCGACAAATTGTCTAACTTCTCGTGTGGTAAGCTGCAGCGCACAGCTGCAGCCTCGAGGTGGAAAGCCTCTCGAGCTTGCTCCTCGATACCGGCCAGGTTGGACGGGGTGGTGGTGGAGAGGAGGTAAGAATTACGACCAAAAGCAGCTATGAGCTTGCAGCTCCACTCCGCCCATGACTGCTGCTTCCAACCTTCATACCGGTGCCACGCCGCTGCACCTTCTCGAAGACGGTCTACAGCCATGGTCCATTTCTGAGATTCTGTCCAGGCCTCGCACATTGCTATCGCGTTCACGGTTGCCACCCAGCTGTCGGCGTCGTTCCGGACCCCGTGGAATTCCGGTAGTTAACAGACGGCTGGTGATTGTGAGGTGGCGGGTGGCAACGCAGAGATCACCGACGCGAAACAGTCGAGCTGGTGTGAGAGCTCGATCAGAGAAGACCGAAGCTCCCTGCGTTGCTCCGGCGCGCTTGCCTCAAGGTCGTATGAGGCAGCTACATCCAACACTGCGTTAATGTCACACAATGCTGGCAACACTGTAGGAGCTCGCTCGGCGATCAACGCTGTCAGTTTCTTAGTCTTGGCGCGGAGCAGTGCGATAGTACGCCGCAGCTCCACGGCACTGTCGCACGATGCTTCTGAACCGCTTTGGTTCACGTCCGTGAAGTACGTGGTTCTAGTAGTACTCACGGTGGTGACACGCACGTCCAAGGAAGCATGAACAGCGTTTCTTGGCGGCTTATGTGTTGGAAGAGTACCGGACAGGGAATGCAGGCCGTGGGAAGCTTGAACAGCATTCCCAAAAGACTGGAGCCCGTGCGTATTACGGCCGCGAAGTGGTAGCATAGTGTCCATTGGGTGATGCCCTGGTACCACAGAGGAGGCATGGACACCGTCCACTGATGGTCCGATGGGCAGATGAAGCGGCGGCCGGGTTGTTGACTCCATCGCCAAAGAAGCGTGAACGGCGTTCCTGGATGGAGAAGCCCGCACTGCCGACGAACCACGAAGACACGTACCGGTGGCTTCCCGCAGAGCGTTCACTTGTCGGCTTGCGATGACGGCAGAATCCATAGCCAAGGACGCGTGGACGGCGTCCCTTGTGAAATGGTACCGGTAACGTGTACTGCAGCCGCCGAGGGGGCCTTGACGCCGTCCCCGAACGGTGGTGGCAGTGGCGGCAGGTGAATAGTTGCCGAGGAGGCCTTGACACCGTCCTCAAGCGGCGCTTATCGCGGCTGCCATGGATGACGAAGCCGGGACGTAAGATTTCTTCTTCGTCAACTGCGCCATTGTAATGTACTATACAGAGAACAAAAGACAACACTCGATCCTGGGCCAGCTGTTCTTATTCTGACTTCGTTCTTCTCTTCCTTCCTCTAGCTACCCACGCGCCGAAGCGCCAGCGTCTTTCTCGGTCATGACTATATATATATATATATATATATATATATATATATATATATATATATATATATATATATATATATATATATATATATATATATATATATATATATATATATATATATATATATATATATATATCTGTGTGTGTGTGTGTGTGTGCGATTACTGTGTACATATACAAGTTAAATTTCCCACCAAACCAAGATTAACCGCTGCCTGCCTACACTTTTGACACTCAATAATAGAACTACACTTATAATACAAAACACCGTCATAAATTTTCTGGCTTCCAATGGCGTTACGGCAATAGAATATTTGGAAAGGAGCACAATTTAAGCTGTCGATACAAAATGAGAACTTGTTACAATGAATTTGCGCAGATTAACAGATGGTCTAAATATACAATTGGCACTTTTTATTATGTTTGTGTGTTGTTTTTATTATGTTGAATCTGTAATAAGCCTTTCAGAAAGTAATAATTATTATCTTCCGCAAAACTGGCATGATAAAACCGAGTCGTCACCGATATAAATATGGTAACAACGTTACTTATAGTCGGCTTTCTCGTAAAACAATCGACCGCATGCAGGCTCATATGATAAACACTGTGCTCTGGATATCGTAGAAACTGCCTAAAAAACGAACGTCTCATTTAATCGCGGTTTTGATACTTCTCCTCTCTTCGCCAGAAGCCACTTATGATTTAACGCAGCTCAAAGTGCTGCTTGAGTGAGAAGCTAGGCGGGTCCGTGAAGATTCCGAGTGACATTTTTTTGTGGGTCTACAGACCCTTGAAAACAGTGAATGTATCAACGCAATTTCGGCGTGCCTGCATATCCACTCGTGCACCATGGCGCATCGCAGGTGCGTCCTTTGATAAAAGCTCGGAAACGCATTAAACGGGCTAAAAACGGGATATTGCATCTTTTCGCAAGCTACGGCGCACGCGCTCGCAATGCAGACGCTCCTAAGATCTTCAGTACCGTGGGACAACAGCGCCGCCGCTACTGTCACCCGCCAAAGAATCAGCCGAAGTGCGGCCCGGCCGCCTCAAATAGGGAGTTTTAGTGCTGGGTACCCAAGCGGCTTGCGTACGCAGGACGTTGGGGCGGCGGTATTGCGCATGCGCGAAACCCCAAACAGATGCGTCGCAAGATCGCTGGGGCGATAGGGCCATGCGTCCGCGCGGTCCACCTTCGCAAGAACTCACGGTATCCGCACTGTGGATGCTCTAGCCGTCGAGTTAAAATAAGCCAAAGTGTGAGCACTTATAGCGATTACACGGTTTCAGCCAGATTTCCAAAGCTAGAATAGCCTGGAACATAGAAACTAAATGGCATTTGCCAGCCCCCGACCAGCTGAATAGGTGGCGCCATCTAACGCGGCCGTAGTGAAACAGACAACCACAACTTTGTTATTGCAGAAACATTGTGCATTTTACATCTGGTGCAAAAACTGCACAGCGACAATGCTACAAATGAGTAACCTTTTTATTCATTTTCACCTCAAAAACATTACGCGTAAGCTAACATCTTCATGACTGCGGTTGCACGAAGTGTCACAAGACGTCGACACTGTCGTTACAATAACCTTGTATTTCACTTTTTTGCGTATACCAGATTACTGTACACAACAAAAAGTGTCCTGATCACTATGTATGTTTAATTTAACATTTTAAATCATAAAAAGACTTAAATAATACTTACTCGACAAGACGCTATGGCTCTGCGAGCGCGTGCGAACTTCGTGCGGCTTGCGTTTGCGTACGTGCCACTGTGGCGCCAACTAAAAGGCATTCCGGTTGGGTATGGGTTGGCCACGCAACGCCGCGCGCTCCCAAGCCCGCAAGGCCCCAAGAGAATGCGTACCCAGCACTAAAACTCCCTATTCACTCCACTGCCCCCTTCAAATACACTGTACCCCGACGTCACTCGTTGTGAAGCCGCGATGAAGCCGGAAGTCGGCCATATTGACAGGGCAAATTCGACCCTCTTGTTTACATCCTAATGTAAAGCAGAAGGCACGATTCTCTCTCCGGCTCGGAAAGCACGTGAGCTGCGCAGCGCGCGTGTCGTGACGATCCGAAACTAATGGAACGAGGCTCAACCCTCTGGGTCAGCGCGACACCGTCGGCGAAATCATTTCGTCCGAGTATTAACAGCGAGTAACAGCTCACCGACAACGAAGCAAGTACAAGAGAACGCACGCTAGATGCATTGACAACGGCGAGTGTTTTCTGGTCATTAATTCAGCAACTGCACAGTCAACACGGTTGGTCGGGCGCCTTCTACGACTGCATTCCGCCACGCGGCCGACGCAGCGTCCGGCCACTGGGTCCATGTTCCACGTGAAACAGCGGCGTCAGCATTCTGCGACCGTGATGACTTTGAGCACGGTGCAAGGGACACTTGAACGCGGTTGCTGTTACGTTGATATTACATGCAATGCTGGTGGAGAGTATACGAAGGAGAACAGAAAGAGCGTTTTAATACGCTCATGCAACTTGTTACTGCACACACACGAAACTACGTATGTGCACATGGTCCTCATTCTTTCTTGCTGGGCTCAACAGCGTGGTCCGTTGTCACAAGTAGGATCACTGCCCAACCATCCCTGACCTACAAGGCGTTCGTCGTCGTTCCGCTTCGTCATGGTGTCCAACGCAATTTCGCTGAACACTAAAGAGCAAACCTCATAAGCGCGAAAATGCACGTGACAGCGACGAGCGATGCTATGAGCGACGGAACGGGGTGTTCGCGCGACGTGTCGCGTGCTCGTTTTCGCGCGATCACTCGGTTCTCCAGATTTGGAAACCGTCGCTCATCGCCCGGAAGTGCTGGGCTCAGGCAGCCAATAGCGAAAAACCGGAAAAGACGAAGACTACGTAGGTGCACGTAACCCTGCCTGAGTCACGTATGCGCAACAAGAAATAACGCAAAGTTTACGCATGTGGATATAAAAAAAGTGCTGCAAGGCATTCATAAACACTTTCCGTTCCATTATACAACAACATATTTTATTTTTAAATTGCATACCGTTCACTACACGGTTTTCTTGGTGCGAGTAGACGGCCTCATGCCAGCAACAGTGTAGTTCGCTCGCCGAAGCTGTCGCATGAATGAGGTTTGCGTGCGCTAGCGACTGATCGCGCGAAGACGATCTACGTCGCATCGCTCGTCGCGTGCATTTTCGCGCTTATGAGGTTTGGGCTTCATTGCTTCATCCGCGTCACCCGCCGCACGACACATGGATACGCACTGATTCTACGCACTGTTGAAACCCCATGATGGACAAAACGATTTGTAAACGTTGCTAAGAGTACAGTAACTGCCAGGAGAAAACTGCGTAACCAATAACGCGGCGCAGAGCACGGATATTGTCCGCCACGGCTCAGCACGAGACCTGGGGAGGCACACATGCTGCCGCCAGGCGCGGCCGCTCTCTGCTAGACTAGTTCCACTGCGCAACACGTAACCATAGCAACGCCGCCATTGTGCCCAATGCATATGGCCGCCATGATGTCATTTCCTCCACACTTTTCACGTAGCGCGCCGGCTGGGCATGTCCTCTCCTACCTTTCTAGAATTCCTCCGTGCGGTATATGTGTCTGGGAGGCTTGTGTTGGGCGAGGCTTCGGCGCAAAAGCGAATACGACTGCGTAAATAAAGCTTTTACAAAACAAAACCTTTATAAGCGGATCTGATTGATTGATTTGTGGGATTTAACGTTCCAAAAGCACCATATGATTATGAGAGACGCCGTAGCGGAGGGCTCCGGAAATTTCGTCCACCTAAGGTTCTTTAACGTGCACCCAAATCTGGGCACACGGACCTACAACATTTCCGCCTCCATCGGAAGTGCAGCCGCCACAGCCGGGATTCGATCCCGCGACCTGCGGGTCAGCAGCCGAGTACCTTAGCCACAAGAACGCCGCGGCGGGGCTGGTGTTGAGCGAGGCTTCGGCTCAAAAGTGGATACGACTGCGCGATTAAAGCTTCTCCAAAAAAAAACTTTTGTAAACGGATCTTGTTCACGTGTATCATATTCTAAAAGAAAACTCCACTTCCTTTGACGGCACAACCAAACGGCGAAAGAAACAGACGACATAAAAAAGCAGAGGAAACGGTGCATTTGTCGTCTGCTGGCCGAGATTAGCGGCAGTTGGTTACTTTTTACGCTTCGTAAAATTTTACGTCGACGCACAAGTGTTGAGTGTTAACTAAAACACGATTCTGTGCAATGGCGAAACATAAATAGTTTATTACGTGTTCTTTTAGTAAGAAATAAACCATTTTAACGTGATGCTAGAAGCGTCTTCGAGGTATAAAAATTCGACAAACGTTCGAAGCTCACATACCCCGGCATTCCCTTGCATCCACCAGCTCACTAGCACCACATTTTCCTGTAGGTGATTTTGTGAGAAACTCTATGGACAAAAGAAATGTCGGTCTGGATGGATGGATGGATGGATGCTATGAGCGTCCCCTTTATAACGGGGTGGTGACAAGTATGCCACCAGGCTCGACAAAAAAAAAAAAAAACCTTTTTTTCTTTTTATGTTGGCCTAATGCCTCTACTTCGATAAATTCTATCTTAATAGAAAAAAAGGTAAATTTTCAGCTTAAGTTCTCTGCCATTTACGGCACACTGTCCATATTTTATTTTTCCAATATTTATTTTTGTCCTTTCTCTCTAATTTTCTGCCACCAATACTCTAACCGTCTCTTACTTATTTCAATCGCGGGTGTGTTCAGCTTTCCATTGTTGTCCCTAAAACCCAAGGCTTCCTGTAGGCTCGTGCCCAAACGTACACCTGGGTGGATATCTCCACATTCAATCAGAACATGCTCCGCCGTTTCCTTATCTTTCCCGCAGCATGTGCATTGTTCTTCTTCTTTACTGAATCTTGCTTTATAACTACGCGTTCTAAGGCAACCCGATCTCGCTTCAAACAGTAAAGCGCTTCCCCTTGAATTATCGTAAAATGCCTCCCTCCTTATTTCATTTTTGCCCTTTCGGTAGTTACTCAAAGCCGGTTTTTTCTCCATAGCTGCCATCCAGTAAATCGTCTCCGCCTCCCTGACTTTTCCCTTAACGCTCTTTGTTGACATACGGCTTACAATACCAGCCGTATACTTACTAGTGAGTCTTCTAGTTCTTTTTCTCCACTGTGTGTCCACGCTCTTCCTATACAAATAACGGAACACCTTCTCTGCCCATCTACTCTCCTTCATATTTCTTAGCCTTTCTTCGAACCTTATTTTGCTCTGCGCTTCCCTCGCCTCAAAACCTGCCCACCCCATATCGCCCTTTACAGCCTCGTTTGTCGTCTTCCCGTGAGCACCCAACGCGAGTCGTCCCACAGTCCTTTGATTTACATCCATTCCCGCTTGCACCTCTGCCCTCATGCACACCACTGAGTTCCCAAAAGTAAGCCCTGGAACCATTACACCCTTCCACAGACCTCGAAGCACCTCATACCTATTGTATCCCCACAACGCTCTGTGCTTCATTATTGCCGCATTCCTCTTTCCTTTTGCTGCCGAGGCTTTTTCCTGTACCTCCATGTATCTATCACTCTCATTTACCCATACTCCAAGGTACTTGTATTCACTTACCCTCGGTATTTCTTGGCCTTGTATGGACACCGTCTGATCACAGGGATCATTGAATACCATCAATCCACACTTCGTTACACTGAATCCTAGTCCAAGAGCTTCACCTTCCCTTCCGCATATATTCGCCAGCTGCTGTATATCATCTCGGCTGTCCGCAAATAAGACGATATCGTCCGCATAAAATAAACCTGGAAGCTTCTGCTCAATCATCATGCCGCCCTGTTTGTGTGACAGATTAAAACCAATGTTGCTACCTTCTAGCGCTTTTTCCATACTCACCATGTACAGCATGAATAACAGCGGGGACAAAGGACATCCCTGTCTCAGACCCCTGCTAACCTCAACGTTCTCTTTGCTACGCATTCCTTCCCACTCTATGCAAACTGTATTTTCTCGGTATATCTCCCTCAAAAGCTGTATACAGTCGTCGCCCATGCCCATTCCTTTCAATATATCCCACAAAATTTCCTGATTAACGTTGTCGTATGCCCCCGTGATGTCTAGAAAAGCCACGTACAAGGGCCTATTCTCTATTTTGGATATTTCTATACACTGAGTGAGAACAAACAGGTTATCGTCTAACCGCCTGTCGACTCGAAATCCGTTCTGAAGTTCTCCCAAAATATCGTTATGTTCGGCCCATGTTTCTATTTTCATTTTTACTGCTTGCATCGCCATCCTGTATAGTACCGATGTAATTGTTAGTGGTCTATACGAGCGAATCTTGTCCTTTTCTCCCTTGCCTTTATAGATTAAGTTCATTCTACTTTGTCGCCAACTGTCCGGTATTTGTCCGTCCTTTAAGCTTTTTTCTACTGCTTTTAACAATGCTTCTTTAGTGTTATGTCCTAGTTCGTTAATGAGGCTAACGGGAATCCCATCTAAACCCGCGGCAGTGCGCTTTGAAATTTTTCCTTCGGCCTTTTTCCAGTTGAAATTATCAAGTACTAGCTCTTCCTCTGTTGCTTTCTCCGCCACACTTTTACTCACCGGGGAGATCCCCTGGACGCTCTTTTGAAACGAATCGGCTGTTACCTTTTGGATGTAACCTAGCGCTTCGTACCCTTCCAATTGATTTCCTCCTTCATCTAGAATATGTTGTTGCGTTGTGACAGACTTCCTACCTAGCGCCTTTATGTGGCTCCAAAAAATCCTAGGCGCGGCCTCCTTTTTTTCGTGTATCTCTGTCATCCAGCGTTCACTTTCACCTTTAATTTTTGCCTCTACCAATTTCTGTACAAGGGATTTTTTCTCTAAATATATTTCCCATATTTTTTTGACTTCGTCCTGCGGCCGCTTCTCCTTTTTTGCCTTTCTATGCTCCCGTGAGGCTTCGCGTCGCTTCTCGATCGCCTCCCGGATTTCCTTGTTCCACCAACTTTTTGGCTTCCTTTTTCCTTTCCAGCAAACAGTTTTCTTCTCTTTCCCTATCTCCTTCGTCATTAGATGTAACAGCTCACTATACTCCCAGTCCTTGCCTGGTATTTCGCCTACTTCTTCCTCGACTCTTGCGGCTATATTTATTATTTGTTTGTCATTTAAATACGAGCTGCCAGACTTTGATTCCATGCTCATATTTTCAGTTTCGTATCCCATTTGTAATGTTATTCGTTTATGATCACTACCCAAGCTGTTAATGCCTTCCTCGTCTATCCTCATTTCTGTCAGTTTGTGGTAAATTCCTTCAGTCATGAGACAATAATCAATACTTGATTGCTTGTTTCCGACTTCCCATGTGATCTGGCCGTCACATTTAGGCCCCGTGTTAACTATCTCCAGACTATGTTGCTCGCAAAGATCTAGTAATAACTTCCCATTGGTGTCTGAATATCCGTCAAGGTCATGTATGTGGGCATTCATGTCCCCTAGAAGGATGATTTCGGCCCCATTACCAAATTCCTTAATATCCGCACTCATGCAATCCACTATCTCCTGATTCTTTTCTCTGCAGTTATTCCCCGTCCACAAGTAGGCTACCCCTAGCCACGTTTCCCTTCCACCTACTGTGCCCCGAACCCAGAGGTGCTCTGAACACGTCTGTTTCACTCTAACCCATTTGGCTCCGCGGTGAATTAGCATTCCTACACCCCCACCTTTCCTTTCCGATATGGTCCTGTTACACCCTTCCCAAACATAATTTTTAATATGTGGTGGCTCTTCCAAGTCTCTAAGGTGTGTTTCTGTAACCGCATACACGCCTATCTGTTCTTTGTTTAACTGCTCCTCAATCTCTAACCATTTTGCCTTCTTTCTGCCACCCTGCATGTTTATGTAACTAATTGCAACACGCGCCTTTTTCCTTTTTCTTTTACCTTTTTTCTGGTTTTTCGCAATTCTACCTGTCAAAGCGTCCTCCTGGTTGCTTTCCCTGTTACGAGCTACCCCGGACTCCGAAGGGCCCGTGAGCCCCCCAAAAAAGCTACTGCGCGTCCTGCCAGTCGCCAGCCCACCTCGTGTCCAAGCCTCTTATCGAAATGAATCCTGTCTCTTTGGAATCCACCCCACCTGTGCACTTCCCTGTTTAAATCCACTACCTCGAAACCCTTCTCTCGACTAATCCGCCATATCTCCTTGTTTGCGTCGACAACCGCTCTTCGCAGGTTGACGTTGCGCACCGGTACTTCCGGTACTGTGCATACTACAATTTGCACCTGGGGGGACACGGTGCGCATGTCATCCACCCCTCTCGCCAAGGCCGTCGCTAGTCCTGACGATTCTTTTTTCAGGACGTCATTTAACCCTCCCGCAATTACAACGAGGTTACGATTGCCAGCCTTAGCTGCGAGTTGTTCACCCGCTTGACTCATTACTGTCCCCAGCGTTTGTCCTGGGAACGTCCCTATCGCAACTCTCTTGTCGCCTTTCACCCTTTCTTTGATTGCCGCTGCGCATCGGACCAAATTTGAGTCACCGGCGATGATGACCTGTTCAGACATTCCTTCTGAAACCTGTACCTGGCTGCTGACTAGGTGACTAGCGTGAGTCACGGCTGCTGGTTTGCTCCCTCCCTCCCTCAAAACTACTTCCCGGTAGCTGGGCCCTGTGGCCAATGTATCTGCCTTTCAAGGTGGACGATTGGGCGAGTTGGTGATTCATGATCGACGTATGTAACTGCGCGGTAGTAAACACGGACGACAAGAAGATACAAGGACAAGCGCAGACTATCAACTGAAGGTTTATTTTTCACAAACCACATATATATGACTGAAACAGAAACAGAAAACACGAAAATCTACAAAAAATGATGACTTAGCACTTAACAATCGACAAAACGTGAACGTTTGACAAAAGCAGATTCAAGGACCATGTGCGCCACTTGCCAGATACCGTAGCTCTTTATCTAAAAGAGCTAACGACGGTTTGCTGACGCAGTGTTCTGGTTCCCGTGCCATTTTTTCCGCTTCGACAATCATACGGGTATGATCGTCTTTGTGCCTGAACATTACGACCGTGCTTTCGAACTGCGCAAGGCAGCCACACCTACTGACGTGCTGAGCTAAAAAACCTTCATTGCCAGTGCGCACATTGCGTGCGTGCTCGCGCAGGCGCTCATTTAGGCATCTCCCAGTCTGCCCGATGTAACACGCACCACAAGATAGCGGAATTCTATAAACTACATTCATGTCACATCTGACAAACTGGGTTTTATGCCTGACAGTGCAAGCTTGTTTGGGCCTATTGTTTACACATGTCATTTTGGCTAGCTGAGAGAGCTTGTAAGGTGCCGAAAAAACGACCTTTACGCCCATGCGCTGTCCGAGCTTTTTTATCTTGTGAGATAGCTGGTGCTTGTAAGGGATTACCGCGACTTTGTCACGTTTGCTTTTGTCTCTGTCATTAGTGCTCTCTCTGCTTCTGGGCTTTTTCTTCTTTTTTATTGTTTTATGTTTCCATATGATGGAAACAAGCTTCCAAAATCAAGTTGAGCGTCTGAAAGAAGCTGGCTACCCGGATTCGCTTCTCATTTCTGTGGCAGAAACAATAAAAAAGAAGAAAAAGCCCAGAAGCAGAGAGAGCACTAATGACAGAGACAAAAGCAAACGTGACAAAGTCGCGGTAATCCCTTACAAGCACCAGCTATCTCACAAGATAAAAAAAGCTCGGACAGCGCATGGGCGTAAAGGTCGTTTTTTCGGCACCTTACAAGCTCTCTCAGCTAGCCAAAATGACATGTGTAAACAATAGGCCCAAACAAGCTTGCACTGTCAGGCATAAAACCCAGTTTGTCAGATGTGACATGAATGTAGTTTATAGAATTCCGCTATCTTGTGGTGCGTGTTACATCGGGCAGACTGGGAGATGCCTAAATGAGCGCCTGCGCGAGCACGCACGCAATGTGCGCACTGGCAATGAAGGTTTTTTAGCTCAGCACGTCAGTAGGTGTGGCTGCCTTGCGCAGTTCGAAAGCACGGTCGTAATGTTCAGGCACAAAGACGATCATACCCGTATGATTGTCGAAGCGGAAAAAATGGCACGGGAACCAGAACACTGCGTCAGCAAACCGTCGTTAGCTCTTTTAGATAAAGAGCTACGGTATCTGGCAAGTGGCGCACATGGTCCTTGAATCTGCTTTTGTCAAACGTTCACGTTTTGTCGATTGTTAAGTGCTAAGTCATCATTTTTTGTAGATTTTCGTGTTTTCTGTTTCTGTTTCAGTCATATATATGTGGTTTGTGAAAAATAAACCTTCAGTTGATAGTCTGCGCTTGTCCTTGTATCTTCTTGTCGTCCGTGTTTACTACCGCGCAGTTACATACGTCGATCATGTATCTGCCTTTGTCATGCCTGTTTCCTTCATCTCTCCCGCACGGGGGGTCGTCGCCATAATGCTTCCGCCGTCACCTGCGTCTTCGTTCCCTTTCACGACCTTCGATAGGCCCTTCTCGGCTGCCCGGAGCCTTTCTTCCATGGCTGACGTTTTCTCTCGCTCCTTCGCCAATGCATTCTCCAGCGCTGCGATTTTCTCCATGAGCCCACTCTGGACCGCCATCATATTTTTCATTTTCTCCTCGAACTCGCACTGTTTACACTTGGCGTCATCTTCTGCTTTCTCCTCCGCACTAATTTCCACCTTCCGCCCTACCCCGCACTCGGAACACTTTACGGTCTTTTTGACCATGGCTAGCTCAGTTTACCGATGCCCACGTGTTAGAAAACTGTACTAAAATACACTGGTCTAAGCCAAAAAGAACCACAATAATAAATAAATACGCTACACTTCACAGCATCTGCGCATGCACGTGGTCGGTCTACGCGCAGGCTTCAGCCACGTGGTGGCTGGAGAAAAAAAGACACAGTACAAAATACTAATAAAAAAAAACCGTACACCGTACTAGACCTAATCAAGCCTTACGCTAGCGCCTTACGTTCTCATAACGCTACATATAGAGGCAAGCTGGAAACATGCAAAAACACTTATCTGTAGCTGTCATTCCGGAGCTCTCCAAAAACACGTCCGACCTCTACCACTCGAGAATCCGACCTTTCAGCCGGTCTTCGACCGGCTGAAAGCGCCACCAGCTGCGCCGTGGCCCCACAAAGGTACTATAGTAGATAACTAGTACGCGCGTTTCCTTGAATACAGTCTGTGATGTGTTGCTCCCCCACGGCTGACTTGAAGCTGCGTAGCTCCACCACTTTTGGCCAGAGTGACCATTCTTTCAATTTTTATGTTGCTCTATGATCGCCATGCTCGCGCTCTTGGCTCTGTTCATCTGCTTCACTTGCTGACAGCCAAGCGATTTGCCGGAATGTGTCACATGATCCGTTCTCCCGGTTGCTCCCGGTCAGATCGCGCCACGCCGCTCTCACTTCGAATTCTGAGCGGTCGGGAGCGCTCAGAGTTGGAGCCTGAGGCTCTGAAAGGTACAACCAAAGGTAGTCCGAACACTCGAATTCTACCAACCAAACGCGCAGCCACTTTTCAGAGCGCTCGTAAACGCCCGACCGAATACGCTATAAGACTGCGCCCGGGAAAGACGTTGTAGGTTTTAGCAAGAGACTTCAGTTGTTTTTTGCAGTTTAGACTTGACGAAGCCATGGCGGGTTTCACTACTGATCATTCTAACGGCGCGAGTGAGAACACTTGATATTTGTGGCCGACTGTGCAGCTCAGGTCTACAAGCGGTGGCTTGCCAGCACGTTACGTCGGCTTCTTCACGATCAAGGTCAAGACGCGCGACGAGCGTTGGACATGGGCAAGCAACAGTTGCACCACAATGTGTCAAACTAGTTCATCGAGGGCATTTAGGCTTAGCTTCGGTATACCGACGGATGTTGCGCAGCGCCAGTAAGAGCAACACTTTACGTTTATTGCGAAAAATCAAACTTTTGTACGGCCGAAACTTCATTTGAGTGAAAACGTCTACATCTTGCAGTGCCGATAGCTGTTGCCGCCTGGCCGCGGTGTCTACGTTACAGTACGCGGAGTGACTTGCGAACGATAAAATTCTCTTTTATACGCGTTATCACCAGTTCCCCAACAAATTGTTGCATAGTTCTGACACACGTGATGTGCGTACCAAGTGCGACACCACGCAGTTGACAGGCGAAAACGTACTCGTTGATTCCTCCCACTTATAAATAGCAACTAAAGGGGGCGATAGTAAACAGAAGGCACATGCGCCACCAGCGCGTGCCCAGCAGTCTGATAGGAACTGGCATCACTTTACAATACAAACAAAAGAGGCCATCGAAGGCAGGCCGTTTACACAACAGAGGCACACACGCCAGGACAGAGACTTTTGTTAAGCTGAATAAAATCACACAAAAAAAACGCATCGCTGCAAATGATAGAGGGGCATCGGCAGATTTATGGAAAAAGCTGTAGTCAGTTTCAACTAAGAATATTTTTGGCCCTTAACTGGAACGCAGTTGGCAAGCTGTATTGGAATGCGCGCAGCAAGGCGCACGAATATGGAATTGTAGCAGAATGGCGCAATAGGCATAGTTGAACCATGACTGCTATTCTTTATATAAATGATGCAGCAGAAATGATTTGTGACGCTCAGATAAAGCTTAGAATGCATGCAGACAACTGCATTGTCTGTAAAACCATCTCTAAAAGCAAGATCAGACTGCGCTCAATATTTTTTTTTTTCTCGTCGTTTTGTAACTGGAGTGAAACATGGCAATCACAGAGACTGTAGTCACAACCTTTTCAATAAGAAACAGCCTTTTGATTTGTACATGTTTGGAGCTTACATACATTGGTGTAACTCGCAACAAATTCAGAATGGCATACGCACGTTAAAACTATATGTAGCAATATTTTCAGAAACTTTAATGTCTCTGACACACATTGCAACTCGACAAAAAAATGCCGACTGACTGCGTATAAGACTTCAGTCTAACTCGAATATACTTCAGTTGTTTGGCCGCCCCACCACAGACATCATAGAGATATGTTAGAGTATGTTAAAAAAGCTATAAGGTTTATATTTTGTCGCTAATCAGCGTTTCTTGCCTACTTCATTCGCATGCACATGTTTAATCGCTGCAGCCCCTCTCGAACATCCGAGCACTTGGAATCTTGTCGTCCTCTTGCATAAAATAGTTCACACCGATTGCAGTGTTCTTGCACCCATATCCTTCGTGTTGCATCTTTTGCACACTGAACCCGGTGATTTCATCCTATAAATATTGTAATTATAATTGTTGGGGTTTAACGTCCCAAAACCACTGTATGATTGAGAGATGCCATTGTGGAGGGCTCTCAAAACTTCAACCACCGGGAGTTTTTTAACGTGCACCTAGATCTAAGCACACGGGCATCGAACATTTTCACCTCCATCCCTCTAAATGTTGTGCTCACTAGATATTCTATTCGGAATTGTTTTAGTTAACTTGTATTTTCACAAAACATGGATTTATGGAATGAGCTCGTCGGGTATCTGCCCAGACTCGGTGCTGAGAAAATAAAATTAATTGCACAAACACGCATTTTGTTAAATTGTATTTGTTCAAGGTGCTTAACATCTGTATTTACACATTAAGTCTTAAAAACTTAGACGGCAGTATTTGCAAATAATTGACAGTAAGACGTGTTGTTATTTAGTTAGCTACTTTGCCCTTTTTAGAAAAATAGACTTCATTTTAAAATTCAAGGGACAAGTTTTTATCTCTACCAAATCTTGAACACTTCTTCATCCCATTGCCACTGATTCGCAAGAATGGCAATGACTGCAGCTCGGGTAGCTGAGGATTTGAATTGGACTAAATTGAATCTGATACAACCTGGACTATCATATTTACTAAGGCAGTCCAGAGGGCCTAAGAACTGGCGGAATGCCACCACGTTCTCGCCCCCGACTCGGGCACTGCCTACGGCAGCGGCTACTAGGGTGTCCCTCGTGCACACCCTGGTGGCTTAAACTCCTCAGGACCATGGGCGTTGTCACGTGGAGGGGGGGGGGGGTGCAAAAGGGGCACTTACCCACCTCCAGCCTCACCAGCACTTGTCCTCACCAAAGCTACACGTGATCTCCCCCTCCCCTAGCCGCAATGCAACACTACTTAGCAGCCACCCTCGTCCTGCCAACAACCCTATCAGGACCTCTTAATAAAGTTCTTGTCTGACTATTGATATGCTATCAGGACCTCTTAATAAAGTTCTTGTCTGACTATTGATATGCATGTCCGTCCGCTTAAACTTAGCAACCATAAAATATGGCGTCTCTCATAATCATATGGTGGTTTTGGGACGTTAAACCCCACAAATCAAAACCATAAAATATACTTTTCAGTAATAAAACAATAACCATTACTCTCGTATGCTATGGACCTTGCCATGATGACGTGAGAAAGCGGAATCGTACTGAGAGACTTTCATTCACTATATATATATATATATATAATACATTGGGGTTTAACATCCTAAAACTACCATATGATTACTAGAGATGTCGTAATGGAGGGCTCTGGAGATTTTGACCACCTTTAAAGTGCACCTAAACCTAAACACACGTGCCTCAAGCATTTTCGCCTCCGTCAAAAATGTGGCGGGGATTCCACCCCGCGACTGCGGGCCTGCAGCCGAATTTTTCACACGATCGGCACACAGATATTTTCATTTTATTTTCTAGGCTTTGACAATGGGTGTAATGCAAGTCCTCCGATGCCTGTGATCTTGGGGTTGTATTTCACGCGCTGACGAATATGTGGCAGCACATAGCAATCTCTCAGGTCGCAACAGTCAGCAAGCCAGTACCACGGCCATACGAGGAGTCAATCACTTTTTTCGATTTCATATATGAATCACTGATGTCGGCGTTTTCCATTTGCTTACCTACTCTTCTATGGACGAAACGCTAAATAGTAATGAGATTTCATAAAACTATCACAAGAAACTGAAATGACATTTACTTTACGGTACAGTTACTTTGTGCATGTGTACCTTGGAACATAAGCTACCAGCAATAAGTGTGCAGCTGAGTACGTTTTTCCTAGCAATTCCAATCAATAAGCTTGACATGGCCCTGCAAATCAAGCCGAAATTATGTCCATAAAAAAAAAAAAAAAGCATGCACAAACATATCAGCACGAGTAATCTTGTGCTTGGAAAGCGAGGTATGCTGTACATTTGCAGAAACTAAGTTACGCACTTCTGCTAAGCTGTTTACTGTGGTTGCAGCCAAAGGAGCAACCTTTTAAGATTTGATCAGTGGCAAATTATTATTTCCGGCAGCCACACACACTACGTCATCAGTTTCCATTGCTTTGCTACATTTTTCAGAAATCACACAACCATCCCATGACTTTTCCAGACATTTCCAGGTTGCTAAGCACTCTGGTTAATGAAGAGGTAATGACGAACGTTTCAAAGCAGAGAAAGCAAACATGCAGAGGCATAGCAAGAGGAGGCCCATGAACAAAGATGACTGATGAGCAACACTTTGCAATGACCTTTAAGGCCTCAATTGTGATTAGTAGTGATAATAATGATGAAGCGTCGAGACCGAGCATTTGGCAAGAAATGTCCTGTACCCACATTCTAAGATGTGCAATTTTCATGCGCTCACATACTTTGCATCCCTGCTTGCTGCATACAATGGCTGCCTCCCCCTGCGCATTGGTCGCAAACGTAGCCTCGCTTAGGGCAATTTTGAAGTACTTAAGCGCTACTGCCTTGATCATCACAACCAGCCACAGTGGAGCGTGAACTCACCAGAATCGATCCCGTAGCCCAACGTAACACGTGCCGATGTCTGTAGGTGTGTCAAACAAGAACTCACACTAATGCCAAAATAACAGAATTCCTTGAGCTTTGCATTTGCTGCCTCTACTAACTGGAGACTTGTAATCACCGAGTAAAGCGACCTACAAAAATTGGTATCAGTACCGGCTTTGCTCAAACAGTGCCGGAAAGCTCCGACTAGCAGCAATGTTGAAGTTGAGAAATGCATTTTGAAAGCTCAGATGGGAGGTGCAGGAGCCTTCTTCACACTGGTGCGTGTGTGTGCTTTTCGGCTAAGGTCCTTACCTTGTCAGTCATGCCAAGATGAGTCAACAAGCAAACTTGTATTTCACACACCTATTAATTCGTTAATTTTGACTTCGTGGGTTTAATATCAGAGAAAAATGACAAAATAGCAGTTTTTGTGCTGCAACTAAAATGCAAGTGCATCATGACCACACCAATTTTTTTTTTGTATTTTCGTCACATTCCATACGGAGAAGCTTGCCACCTTCGATGTGTGGCTCCTTGGGGCACAATTCAATGTCAAACTAATGCTGCCAAATCTACGATGTTACATGCGGCAGGTGAAAAAACAAGTAGTAGTGCCACCAGTATTTATTATTTTCGTTTGCATATGTTCCGACTTCTCATGCCGCCCCGCCGCGGTGGTCTAGTGGCTAAGATACTCGGCTGCTGACCCACAGATCGCGGGTTCGTATCCCGGCTGCGGCGGCTGCATTTCTGATGGAGGCGGAAATGTTGTAGGCCAGTGTGCTCAGCGTTGGGTGCATGTTAAAGAACCCCAGGTGGTCGAAATTTCCGGAGCCCTCCACTACGGCGTCTCTCATAATCATATGGTGGTTTTGGGACCCACATATCAATAGACTTCTCGTAGCGAGAGTGGCATTTTTGGTGCAGTGCAACAATAATCTAAAAATGCAAGTGAAATTAGCTTTCCCTTCAGTGTTCCTTCAAACGTGTTTCTTGCTCTGCTATCACTTGCTCAGCAACCAGTCCCATATTTTGATCATTCCACTTCACTCTCGTGGGCAACCAGGCACTCAAGTTTTAAAGCTGTGACCTTATACAAAATTTGCATTGTGATCTCTCAGGAGTGCTCAACTATCAAGCCACAGGATTAAACTTTATGATGAGAACTTGCTCAACAATTTACACATGTTCTCTTGAAAATAGTTTTGGGAAAATGCTACTATGAAAAGTCTGACAACAGGGCACAATTCATTCGAGGTATGCATGACTAGTGTTTGAGCACAGCTAGGTCAATAGTCTTGTAACTTGATGTTTGATTTGATTGATTTGTGGGGTTTAACGTCCCAAAACCACCATATGATTATGAGAGACGCCGTAGTGGAGGGCTCCGGAAATTTTGACCACCTGGGGTTCTTTAACGTGCACCCAAATCTGAGTACACGAGCCTACAACATTTCCGCCTCCATCGGAAATGCAGCCGCCACAGCCTGTAACTTGATGTTTATAGAGCCCGAACAGGTGTCCAGGGGTGGATGTGGGCTTCAGTCTTTTGGAGCAGCTTTGGGAGCAGGAATATTACGGTTTTGGAGCACATTTAGAGCAATAAAGGGGAGTTTTGGAGCAGCTCTGGAGCACCAAAAGATGTATTTTGGAGCACCAAAATTTAGTTTTGGAGCAGATTTCTTGGGTCGCACATCACTCAGACTTTTTGCTTTCTCATAAAACCAAAAAATTTCAGTGGTTTTTACTAAGCGTTCAATGCTGATCAGTGACCAGACTTACCCCAAATTGATAAATATATTAAATCTTACAACATCAAAGCTGAAAGCACAGCAACTCAAAGAAAAAAAAACTTAAGTGGCACTCTGGACAGCCACCAGACCTCAGACGAATGAAAAAAAAAATTGATGTTAAAATGTGGCAATGTTCATGATGTGCACAAAACACCACATCCAACATGAACAGCAAGTCAATTAGACTAGAGATGAACAAATAAAAATAATTTTCATACTAATACAGTAGGGCTCTATAAAAATGAGTGTAAAGAATTTACGTTTGGGTCATTGAAGTGCTACAGCCGACATGAGCGGCACACAGCGGCACCATAGCCTCGAAACCAGTGTTTGCGGGCCGCGAACGGGAACGGCGGCTCACGTTACGACGCATGCCCAGTGGCAGCGACCGTACCGCAAGGGCTCATGGTGCGCTATTTTAGGGCAATTAAGTAATCTTTTAAAATTACGATATATATTATATGACCACTCCACGGGTTTTTGCCATCGCCGCTATGTTCTGCGTAAACTACAAGTTGGTAACATTCCCTGCGCATTGTACGTTCTACCCGCGCGTAAGATCGCGCAAGCTGAGGTGGTGAGCGCTGCTCAAGCAGAGCTTAAACGAGGCAGCCAATCTCCGTTGCTCGCTCGGACGGCGGCACACGCGATAGTATCCCACCGCGTGTTACACCTGCCGTCGAATGAATGCTCAAGCAGAGATAAAACACGCCGCCCTGCCCCTCTTGAACGAGCATGAAAGAAGACCTGGGGGGAAAGGGCGGGGTGTATGTGCTCGAGCAGCAGCGGTGAATTTACATTCTAAGACGTGGTAGCGATAAGCTGGCGCGCGCGCTATGAGCAAGCATCAGCACGTGGCTGGTAAACCCTTCTACGTGGTGAGCTCTCAACGAGAAGAGATTGTGCGATAAGAGAATTTCTCCCTGGAGCAGCCGTCCTTATTATCTTACACCAGCGTTTTGTAGAGCGTCGCGATGTCGGATCCAAAAGAATTGGCTTTCAGCTTTTGTATTGTCACGCGGTCGTGATGTTCACGGAGGCAGCAGCCGCTGTTTTCACAAGTGGATGTTGCATTAGGGTGAACCTGTGCCCGGAAAACGAAACGACGAGCTGTAGACTGATAACAGCAAACCTGAGTGTCGGCCGCCGATAATCTGCCAAACAGCAAAATGCGTCGGCATTTATACACGTGCCATCAAAGATTCCAGCGTTATTTCTAGGGGCCCCGTAAGTTCCAGAACTCTAATGTACACGTTGTGCGCATAATCTCATCAGAAGGTTCTAAGATTATCTAGATTGTTCCCAGTCATTCGGGTGCTGTTTGCACAAGGCAGCGTTACACACGTAATGGTGTGGTAGCAAAAATAGAAAGGAGCGCATGCGGCATTAGCATTACAAAGTTTTGCTATTGCAGTCATCGTTTCACCGGTTAAACTGACTTTTAAATTTTCATTCAGTTTATGTGATTCGGCTAACAGCTTTGCTGTTCAACATATTTAGAGTCCCATAATGAGATATGCACACAAACGCCACCTTAACAAGATTCATGCATGCACCGAAATACGACGTGACTAGTGAAACAGCACCAATAGACGTGACCGAACTAATTTGATATGGACGCGGTTGCGTCATTCGGTTTTATCATCAACCGAGCACACACGTGTTGCTCGGTCGATGATAAAACTCGACTAAATTTGGCGTTGCATACGCAAATTGCCGTTAAGGCGCAGCATGTCAAATTGGCACGAAAGGCACAGTACTTCCACCCCTGGGTTTCTAAAGCTGACATAGACTTCTAATGACCCCTGCTCATCTGTCACTATGTTTGCGCGACCAATTGTGACTGGCGATGAAAAGACAATTTAAGTTACCAGATGTAGAGCGCGACCCATACCTGTCACCACACAATCTGCATGTGCTTGCACATAGCTCACGCCACCACTGCCCCGTAAAATAAGCCAACGCAGTGTTCCTACACACGAGATTAGTTCAGAGCTTCGAAAAGTGAGCGATTAAGGCAAGGCAGTCCCTTCAGTGAGACTAACTATTGTACGGCTGGTGCTAGTCACCAGAATGAAAAAGCCTTAACAGCACCCGCTATGAAAGCTGTGTGCAAGGCTTTACCACTGCACTCGGTAAACACACAACACCTACACAATTTTTTTTTTTTCGAACCAACTTTTAATTTTATTATTTATAACAGCGCTGCAGCATGCTCTTCCAAGGTTTGCTTCCCCTCCCAAGGTTTGCTTCCCCAAATCCGGTTCCTTGCCCGGTGCCTTTCTAATCTCTGGCTAGTGTTGTCTGCTGTGTGTGCGTTCAATGTGTGTCTGGCACGCTTGTGTGTCTGTCTGTGTGTGTATATATATATTTATAATATATATAAACGGGTTCCTTCTGCTCCCCTCCCCCTACTTTGGGGGGCTTGCTGCGCCACCCGAGAGCTTGTCGGGATGGCAGCGGCTACTTGTGGAAGGGACCGCGGGACCAAATCACGTCTGGGGATGTGTCCAGCTTTGCCAAGGCTGCAAAGAAGTGCCACCATTAATAGAGTGAATACTCGAACACAGAAATTCAGTACGACACCCAAACAACTTGCTCACTTTGAAAGGTTAAGTATTTTGCTGTCAAGGGTGATGGGTGGAATGTTATAAAAATGTAAAGATATTACTTTAGGAATTATTTATAGCACTGAAAAAACTGCACATCTGACTGGTTCAATTTTTACTTGTGTTTGGCTTTCGTTTAATGCAAAATTTATTTACTTTGCTAAAACTTTGTTTAAACGTTTGTTTATAATATAGGTTTCTCAATGGAATATTTGAACCTGGGAATGCCACATTAATATGAGCATTTTTCTGGAAATAACAGTCTTTGACACTGACAGTCAATGTGTTGCCGCAACATTACGACCACACAAATCCACAGTTAACAGTTGATAGATGTGGCTAACTAGTGTAAGTTTGATTACAATTGCCCAAACAGCTCTGCAACAAAGGCATGTGTTCAGCTGCATGCTGCATTGCTGTTTATCTCTCAGAGCAATTTCTCATATACCAATGACTTGTGGCACAAGTAAACACGGATTTTTCTTTTACCTGGTTTTACCTAGATTACCGGTTGGGGAAGGTGGAGGGGCCAGGGGGAATGCAGGAGGAAAGCAAACTAACAAACTTGGAGGGTACTTGGGCTTCGTTTTCAAGAGTGCAACGCGATAGCATAATCGGGCCCCATCTTCATTACTGTAAAAACCAGAGGTCGAATTAGTCAGCCAATCAAAATTCTATGTGGTCGACAAAACATGGTGACGCAGCAATGCCTGCTGAGCCATAATTGATCGCGGTTTGCAGCATCAAACCATTTCGACTGCAGTGTCGTCACACACAAACTGTGACAACCATCCTACGCTACTGTATGCAAAGTTGATGTGGTGGCTATACAAGGCAACAAAATGAAGGAGCCTTCACTACGTACACCCACATGCATTGCCCAGAATCGACAAACCCCGGACGAGGGCACCATCTCCCGGAAACTTCCAGAAGGTGGCACAGGTACCATTTGTACACCTCTCATATTCCTCCACTGGGGTAAGAATGAAGTCAGCTTTTGAAATTCAAGCAGTACACGAGCTATATAAATACTCTAATTGGTATGCCATTAACTGTGATACTCACTACTTTTCCATATTATGAACTGCCCTCAAGTTGGCATAAAAGAGTCAATTCAGTTTTTGTGAATGAGTCATTAATTTAAGCTGTAACAAAGAAAAAAGCTGCATTGTCTTCAAATGGATAGACAAAAAGGCCACAACGCATGATTAGACTTTAGTGGAGATGAGCCTGAATTGCTCACAAATATGCTCACATTTCTTTACATGTGCAATATACTATTCGAACTATTGCGTTCGAAATTATTCGAGCGAATTCCTATTTGCTTTGAATTCACTAAAACTCACTATTAGTACATCCCTAGTTAGTGGAAACCACAGGTGCACTACTAATATAGGCCTTCCGATCATACAGCCAGTTGATGTGGTCACAAGCACTTGTTAGCGCATAACGGTTGATGTAAGTAAGTGACAATAATTTAGTGCCTACAGCTAGTTATACAACAAACTTTTGCCTAAGGCTGTTACACAAAGCCACATGGGTGTCGGCAACAATTTCACATTGTAACTTGTGCAGTAACTCTTTGGAAGAACGAACTAGTTCAACTAAGCATGCATGAGCTTGTCACAAGAACAAAAGAAGGTAGTACAGTAGAAAGATATTTAAAGCACGTTGGATAGTGGAAGCTTTTAAGGTAATAGGCAGCAAAAGAAAACAGCATGCATTACAATGGACAACAGGTATAATTTACAGAAAGGGTGAACATACCAACTTGGCAGTGGAAACATGGGCGTGATGAGGTGGCTGCTGCTGTGGGTGGTGGGTGTGGTGGCCAGCGTGGTGGTGCAGAGAGTCTCCTGGCGCACCACTCATTAGCTTGTGTGGGGACCAGGGTGTTGCGTCCTGCCAAAAGAACAGAAAGCTCTGACTAAGAGCTATAAATAAAGCTGGCAAATTTAAAACCGGCTGTTGAATTGAAGTGGCCAACAACAGCCAACATGAGAGGCAAGCATATATTCCTAACTAAAAAATTCATTAGCTTTACATGTGGTTTGTTTTGGCTTTTTGTTCTATACCCACAAAATTCAATTTAAATAGATTTTATTACAATATTATCAAACAATACAAAAAGCATTATAATGCTGCTTATTTTCCAACTCTATTACAATATTATCAAACAATACAAAAAGCATTATAACGCTGCTTATTTTCCAACCACAAAGCTAAAACACAGATGAACCTAGATAACAAACCTCAACAAAATAAAACTCTCAGTACAAATGTCTAGATACATTAGTGTACTCATTTCAGAGCACCAGGTCCATAGAAGACCACATATTTTAAGCCCCAATATAATGAAGCTTCACACTGTTGCTGCAAAGGAAGACCAGGGAAATGAACTTAAGTTAGTGCAAGCATATTAGAGCAGGCAGTGCACAAATACAAAACAGAAAAACTTGCAACATATACAAAAGACAAGTGCTAACTTGAAACTAAATTTTATTTCAAGATTTTAAGAGGATTCTCAATGTAATTGATTGTAGATGCTTATCCAATTTTGTCAGGTGAAACTAACCAAACACTTGAACGAGAAACTAATTGCATTTCACAGCAGAAACAAGTGCATGCTGTGGCCTGCTAATAAGAATAAAACTAGGTCACCTTTGGTATCTTCACAATGAATTCTTTGCTTAGAGGCTGGGTAATAGATGCCTATTACATCAGTCAGCACAAACAATGCTTATTCAAATCAATCCCTGGATTGCTGATTATAGCATTTTGTATTCGGTTATCATGCATATAGATTTCCCTAGAGGTTAGTGCATAAAAGAACGAACTTGGAGCAGTATGAAATAGGCTTACATTTTGAAAAAAAAAAAAAAAAATACAAACCATTCAACACCCCCAAATCGTGCAGAGTGGATATGAGCACCGATATTTCCGTAGAAGTAGTGTTTTGAAGCACCTCACTCGGGAAGCAATGATAAACTCCAGATTAGCATTTGCCACACCTGTCAAATCCTTTCACAGACTTTGAGAATTCAGATGCGGATATCTGCCAAGTGGTAACCTTGAGATTCAGGAGATCAGTTGAATTATGAAGTAGGAGTGGCAAAAAAATGGCGCACAGTTTTGTTTCATTTTGTATGGCTGCAGAAATGTGTGGGAATCTGAGGCGCGCCTGCGACCATTTCTCGGGCATTCTGCCGCACTGCCGCACCCTTATGCTTTTCCTGCTCTGGTAACGGCACGTAGCTATAGATGGTGCCACGTGTTACGTGCGCGCCGAGGGAGCTCTCTCTTCTCTGTGGTCTGCGCCGGGTAAGCACGTGTTTCCTTCGTCCGCGTCCCCTTTGGGAATCGCCGGACTGTAGCCTGCCTGGGGTGGCCTTGGCACCTCGGCAGGCATGTTTACTTGAGTGCTAGCTTCGGTACGGTACGCTAAGCCCACAGCGGTGCCTAGTGCTTGAAGTGGTCGTACCACACCGAGCCGCACTCGCCGTAGGCCTACGCGGACGAAATTTGCCCTAACACTCGCGACCAGGCCCAGTGGCCATCGTGAGAGTGCGCAGCATAGCCGCGAGGGACCTTTTCCCGACCGGCGTGTCAAAGCTCGCCATTACCTGCTGCAACGTGCTCGCGGTTTCCCCTTATCATGAACGTCCGCGTGCGGGAGCCTTTGCTCTCCGCATCCCGGGACAGACGTTGTACTGTTGCTCGGGGTGCCGCCAAAAGCAATAAAGTGTTGGTGTATTTCTGTACCCTGTCTGTTTGCCGTGGGGCGCTACACGCGAGTAGGTGACGGAGTCACAGCCCTGTGGCTCGCTAAGCGTGAACCCGCGGTGATCATCCGCTACAGTGAGTAGCCGGGTCACCATACAGGCCCCCAACAGTGCTCCAAATGATGGCCAGTAGCTTTTTTAGATGTCAGCAATCATATTAGTACTGACAGTCATGTTCCGTATACACGCATGAGTAATTGAACAAACTGTGCTGTGTCATGAACGTCCGCGTGCGGGAGCCTTTGCTCTCCGCATCCCGGGACAGACGTTGTACTGTTGCTCGGGGTGCCACCAAAAGTTGGTGTATTCTGTACCCTGTCTGTTTGCGGCGGTGCGCTACACGCGAGTAGGTGACGGAGTCACAGCCCTGTGGCCCGCTAAGCGTGAACCCGCGGTGATCATCCGCTACAGTGAGTAGCGCGGTCACTATACTGGCCCCCAACAGTGCTCCAAATGATGGGCAGTAGTTTTTTTAGATGTCAGCAATCATATTAGAACTGACAATCATGTTCCGTATACACGCATGAGTAATTGAACAAACTGTGCTGTGTCCTGTAACTAGTGCTAACAGCCCCTCCCATATCTTAAAATGCTTTTCCGCAGGCTACCGGTTTACTGTGAAAAGGTGGCTTAAGTGGCGTCCTGCATGGGTTAGCACAAGGCCAAGAAATTTCCGAACCCCCCCCCCCTTTATTTTCATGATGGGCTTGGGTTTAGAGCCCAGCTTCTCGGCTCGCTTAGAAGGCATGTTTGACTAGATGAAGTGACAATGGCACGCGCCCAGGCAACGGATATGTACCAAATGTGCCGTTACTATGGCAACTAACGAGGTCACCAGCAACAGCGGCATTCACTGAACACCGAGTTTGTTCAAGTGCAGTAACTGGCATACGCTTCAAGTTTTAGTTTTTAACATGCAATAGCCGCACTGACCACACTACACGGCTCACATTAACCCCTCGAAACATCGAAACTTCTTAGCCAAATTCACCACTCCCCCTGTCCCCCCCCCCCCGTTTTTTTGTGGAATGTTTTTTGGAATGTTTTTTTTTGTGCTTGTTTTTTGTGGAATTTCTTGTTTTTTGTCGAATGCAGACGCAGCGTTGCGCTTGGTTTGACGAGCCACCACAAGCACTTTTTTTTTTTTTTTTGCAAAGATGAACTTGCCTAAAGCGACATTTCGGGCAGTCAAGTCAAGTTTATTAAATAGTTCAGTTGAGTTACATGGTTAGCGTTATTACAGCAGGAGGTCCCTAATATTCAGAGAAACTGACAGGGGGACCTCCTATGGCTACATGGATGGGGTAATTACAAAAAATACAGCAATAGTATACGAACTTGTGAGTAATAATTGGCAGTGTCACTGACAATGGCTTTTTTTTCCCCCGACTACAAAATTGCTCACAGCCTCTCTAACTCGTCAAATACTAATATTGAGTCAGTAGATAGGAATTCCAATAAAGTATCTTTCGATGTAGGTTGGCTTTCTGTAAAGAAGGAATTATGCTATTATAGCATTTTTCATGAAAACAACCGAGAATGGAAGAAATCTAGCCTATTAATATCTGAAAATTATCTGTTCAAGCCAAGGTAACAAAACTAAGGTAACAAAAGACCATTTGTGTCTTCACAACACAAACTCGGCCTGAGATTCTGCTGCATCAGTGCAGCCAATAAAGTAAGATGTGAAATATGTCATGTTTCTGGAAAAAAAAAAAAAACAGCATTCGGATTCTACAATTGCCTATATTTTAAGCGTCTAATCTTGAATAAAGAGGCCTGTTAAAAAAATTTCTGCATAAAGTAAGAAATCCCCATCAGGCTGAACAAGTAGAGCAGTAGCAGCAGCAGCAGCAACAACAAAAATGGGCAATGTCACAATTATAATCAGAATAACCACTTTAAAACAAAACTAAATATGAATCCAAAGAGATGGTAGCGCTCCATCATCTGTTTGGCTATCGTCTCCCACACACTATCCTTCAGTCGCCGAGTTATGCAGGAGAGAAGGCTACAATGTGGCCAGAGACCCACCCGAAATTCCGCTACATCCCCCGCAGCACGGGGATCGTTTGACCGGTCGGAGAAACAATCCCCGCCTCCCCCGAGGGAGCCGCGAGGAGAGCGCGTCGACACACTAACCCGTGACGTCGTCGTCACATGATGCACCATCCTCGCCTCTCCTCCAGAGAGTTCTCCCTCATGTGAATCCCGCTTATAGAGGGAAAAAAAATTCCTCTCCGCGGTTAGTCTGCAGAAAAGGACGGCCCGACTAACTACGATGTCTCAAATTCTCCCAATCTGCTCGGCCATTAGTCTCAGTCGCGTGTGTAAACAGTACGGTGTAAGATATAAACAATTTGTATCTTACACCGCGCTAGAGGGTAAGGGCACGCTCTGGGCGCCTTTTGATACCTTTGTTTTTTTCATTGCTAGCGCCTGTTCAGGGGGAATGGTCACCGCGGTGGCTTGATGCTATCGTCTGGATGCGGCGAAGCTCACCTCTAATAGCGCTTGTTTGTGAGGGGGAAAAAAAGGCTGTATTACGAATTATACGATTCCCGACAATGTATGTCGCAGAGAAATACGTGGTCATAGGCCCACCGCAATGTGTCAGCGTCTGGGTGCGTGAAGGAGCGCCCATGACTACCGCGAGACCGAACCCTGAACCACACCAAACTGCATCCCAGATTGTTATCACTGTGTGGAAGCTTCGGAGGCGAGCCGCATGGCGCCGCCTGCATGGCTGAAATGACTAAATGTCGTTATATTGGTGTCACACGGCACTTTTCATTGTAATCAGGACCAATCTAGATGAGCTCCCTCGGGATCAGCCGCAGCTGCAAGGTCACCTTTAATCGAGATCATGCCAGCCCACGATCTGCATATGACAATTTGGCTCTGTGATGTACAGGTATCCTGAAGGAGTACGGCCACTAGCGTGGGTCCGGTCTTAGCGAACTGCAGGGCACGCGTTAACTGTCGCCGTGGTTAGAACACAGTACTGCTCAAGCTCGCAACCCTTTGTTGTCTGCGGCAACACCAAAACGCAGTACAGAGCCGTTGCATAGGCGCGATGGGAAAGCAAATGGGCTTATCCACGCCATGGGCGAGAAGTACTACACAGGGATGCGGCGAACACATCTCCGTGGTAAAAGTGATTCAAGGAGACACCGGGACAAAGGCCCGGTTGCTCGAGTGAGGGCAAAGGTGCTCGCGTTGGCTTTGGAGAGATACGGGTCGGCGCAGCCTGGCCACGCACTAGGACACCGCACCACCCTTCGGCCTAGCCTTCGCAAGGGGCAACAAAAGGTGAGCGTTCGCCACTGGCGCTTCGCGCCCGTGGCGAAGTCCGATGAGCTCCAAACAATAGGAGTCGACGGACAGAAAAGAGATGCGTGCTCACCCTCAGTTGTCCCGAAGAGATCGGACTCGCTCCAGAAGCACGCGCGCGGCGCCACAGTAAACATCCGCTACCAGGTGAGAGGGATTAAACGTCACCTTTCGCTCCCCCAGCGCAGCAGGCAGCGCAAGAGGGGAGTCAGGTCGGGACATGAGAGCGGCAGAAAAGGGGGCAAAGCCCGCGCAAAGGCAGCAGGCCAGCCTCAATTCCCACACCCCCATCTCCTAAATTTGCCCTTTATCGGTCTGCAAAAGCAGCTGCTATGAGCAACAGCTAACCTCATTCCAGCCCTGTAAACTGCTGCTAAAAAAATTATGATAAAGGATGTGGGGTCCCGGCGAGGCGAACGAGCGCATCGCCGCGCTACGCTCCTGGAGTGAACGGACACAGTTGACACGATCGGTACCCAGCACACGACATACATACATTTATTAACTAATTTAGACGACGATATCGTCCGCCGAATGATACACCAATTTCAACTAACACGCTACCATACAAACAACATAACCCAGTGACACACTAAACACACAATAACATGATAAACACACACTAACACACTCAACACACTAGCACATACCCAAGACGGCGTCGCCAACGCCTGACTTTCCACGTGGGACCCCGGCGCGAAGCCCGCGGTGCCGAGCACCGGGGACCCGCGCTACAGACAACCGTTCGCGGCAGCCGCCACGCGCAGAAGAGCTCGCTCAACGCTCGCCCACCACCAAGGCCCGCCTTCCGCCAGGGGCCACCACCGGCGCTGCCACTCTACCAACAGTGGTACTCAGAGCGAACACAACGCCATCTATCGCCCGGTGGTGGTCACCACCGAAATAACGCCCTGGGGCGAGACACGTGCGCCACGCGGCGCAGACAACTTTACAGGGGGGGGTGTCAGCACCCCCACATTCCCCCAACCTTAAATCAAACCATATCCCGAAATCAGAAATTAGCTACACAAGCTTTAACAAAAAAAATGATATCGCACGACCATAATGTCCTTGCACCACGACACCGCCGCTGGTCGACACTGCTGCACTCTCCGGCTAGACTTCACCTCAGTACCGGCCCCGCAACAGCAACGGTGCCGTCGGCGCGACGATCTGTCGCTAGCGCCGACACGTCTTCCAGTTGCGACCAGCACTCGCGAGGGCGCCGGACTGCAGGCAGTTGCGCAGGTCCCAGGCATCTCCATCGCCCGACCTCACGACCGCACTCCTGGCCAACGACGCTGACGATGCGCAGGACAGCCGGCCGTGGATGACAGCCCTCCCGCTGAATACATCGACAAAAAACAAAACTCGAAAGAAACAAAGGAGCGCGGCCCAGGGGAGGGAGCTTCAGGCTTTTCGGCCACGTGGTACGGTGGTCAGTACTGCTAGCTAATACATCGGTGGCGGCCGAGACGCCCATGAAAATAAAACAAAAATCACTTTTCCTAATCCTTGCATCGCAAGATAAAAAAAAAAAAGTGAGGGAAGCAAAGCGCAACACCTCAACGCTACGATCCACCTAGTTGTGCCACGTGCGACAGGCGGCTGCGCAGAGCCTTAGGCCTAATGAGTCGCTCGGCAACAACCGGCATCCACCCAGCACCCAGCCTAGGCGCAGAAGAGGCAGCCGCGAGGAGACGTCCACTCTGTAAGGTGGCCCTATCGCTCGCCGCACACAGCAGCTTACCGAGCGATCGGCGTCCACCGCCCCGGGCGGTGTCACGACGCCCCGGCGTCGAGCCGCAATACAAGTCAGCAACGACGCCCGGCTCCCTGAGCCCAAAGAGATAGAAGAAGCTATTTACAGAAAATCGGACCACCCACGAGGCTTCCGTACTCACTCGCTTCGGGCCTGGCCTACAAACCACGTGCTCTAGGCCTTGCTTACCCCAGGATGCGGACCGCATGGCTCTCGTCCTAATTCAACAACGTTTTTAAAAACTAACAACAAAAAAAATAAGAACACTTGCGAGCAAAAAAAAAAAATAGAAAGTCAACCTGCCGACAAATTGAAACACGTTACAAAATCAATCCCCTCGCTTCTCAACAAAGCACACCACCGACGCTAGCAAAGAAGTCCCCCCTAGGCCTACTCTACTCCGGCTCTAACAAAATCCCTGTACCGAACCGCAAAAACTGTCGTCCGATACTCCAAGAGCTCCACGTTGGGCAGCCAGTGTGGGGTCCCGGCGAGGCGAATGCGCGCACCGCCACGCCATGCTCTTGGAGTGACGGACACAGTGAACACGGTCGGAACAATGCACACAACATACATACATTTATTAACTAATTTAGACGACGATATCGTCTGCCGAATTATACACGAATTTCCATTAACACGCTACCATACAAACAACATAACGCAGGGACACACTAAACACACAATAACATGATAAACCCACACTAACACACCCAACACACTAGCACATACCCAAGGCGGCGTCGCCAACGCCTGACTTTCCACGTGGGACCCCGGCGCGAAGCCCGCGGTGCCGAGCACCGGGGACCCGCGCTACAGACAACCGTTCGCGGCAGCCGCCACGCGCAGAAGGGCTCGCTCAACGCTCGCCCACCACCAAGGCCCGCCTTCCGCCAGGGGCCACCACTGCCACTCTACCAACAGTGGTACTCAGAGCGAACACAACGCCATCTATCGCCCGGTGGTGGTCACCACCGAAATAACGCCCTGGGGCGAGACACGTGCGCCTCGCGGCGCAGACAACTTTACAGGGGGGGTGTCAGCACCCCCACAAGGAGAAAACATTAATAAAACACATGACACTATAAAAAAATGTTTCTGAAAGGGAACACAGGGAAGTAAGGTTAGTGTTCGTAGTGCTAGTCGAGATAGCGTCCACCTCGCGAAGGGGCAGAAGAGCGTGACAATGTCTGTTAGGTGTGATGCCCGTGTGCGAGGTCAGAGGCACGGAAGGCGCTCAGCTGATGGCCCGTGGCTCACGATGACGATTCGTCTGCGAGTCCGACAAACGCCGCTTCAATGGTGGTTCGGAAGCCCTGCATTTTTGGCTCGATGATGGAGCTGAAACGTTGTGGGAAGCCGGGCCTCGCCGTGGATCAGGGAGGCCGAACCGGAATCACCTGCGAGGTGCCCTGGCGTTGGCCGGCCGCATATAGCCGCTGGCCTTGCGCAGGAGCCATGGTGGAAAAGGCAGCAGGGCTTTTCGGTGACGACCGAGAGCAGAGCACAGCTGCATTGTCTGACGTCACTGGATCAGGGCCCCGAAGTGTCCACGTCGATGGGTCGAAACCACGACGCGCACTGTTCACGGGCACGCAGAGAAGCGCCACGCGCATGCACACCCACTGAAGCATGCATACACACACACACACACACACACACACACACACACACACACACACGCACACACACACACACACACACACACACACACACACACACACACACCGCCGATGGCTGCACAAGCAAAGGCGTAAAGCGTCCTTCGTCCCTCTCTCCATGCATAAGCTCAATGTTGAAGGTCACAACTTCCTTTGCCGGTAAAATAAACACGGAAGAAAAAGTTATAGAGCGAAAATTACACTCAATATCTGGCCAAAAGAACATAAAAACATAAATACAAATGAACACTTCATATTACACAAAAGAAACATAAAATACACAAGAACACTTTAAAAAAAAAAAAAAACATTGGCAGCAATCTGGGCAGGGTCTACTTCTTTACGAGAACAGGCCATAGAGAAGCTAACCGATACTGAGCCTAGACAATAAACTGAGGGTCTTCGGTTGCGGAGAAGTCCGCCGTCCGGCGCGAAATCACAGACGTGACCGCTTCTTCAAATTATACCGGTGCGGAGTTCCAATGCGGTATGCCGCCTCGGGTGTGCCCCATTGCTTGCGCGAAGTGCCGCTGGGCGCTGGTGCGAACTCGTCAGACCATGACAAAGGGGCTTGAGGTCCGCGATGTGGGCACGGCTGAGTTTTCCCAAAAGGGGATCTTTCAGCAGGTATACGCCACAGACACTCACTGACAATCGGTTCAGAAGACCGGCGGCTTGCCAACCCTTGGTTCAATCATTTGTCAGACGTGGCAGGCACGAAATAGCGATAAATGTCAAGCTTCGTGCCAGGCCAGATCACCGCGTTGCTCAGTTTGCAAAAACTTTCGAGCCACTCAGGTGACCAGCCACGAGTTTGTAGTGAGAGGATCGCAACAGTGCAGCTCTCCGACTTTTTGGGCATACCCACCTTAAGGGGGGAGGTGGGAATCGAAAGTGAAATTCTTTAGTTTTTGTCGTAGAGCAATGAAATTTGGCATGCTTACTGGAAACTGCGCTAAATGATAAATGACAAAGTTTCATTCAGCTATCTCCAGTAGTTCTGGCATTATAAATTTTTTTATCCATCAGTGTACTACCAAACTTGCCCAAAGCCTGGTGTGACAAAAAAACATGGTAGAAGCCTATAGTTGCTCTTATATTTTAGCCATTGGGATGGTTGATGTCGTGACATTCTGCAAATATTTTTATGACTCTGTTTTTATTTTACAGAGAACATTGTATACATGCTTGTAAATGTGGTCGTTATCATAATGTGAAATTAGCTAAGGAGTAAAAATACTGAGGTAGTAATTAACAAATATGAAAACGTCACGACATAGAAAATTCACTGAGGAACACAATGCAAAAAACCACATGAAAATCCGTCAAGCCATAGTCATGCAAGCATCGTGGCAAGCTGGACAGTCGGGTCAAAACACGTTTCTGAGAAAACTGGCGTTAAAGTTGAATAGTCAGTAAAGGTCCATCAAAATGCCCCGGGACTGTAATACTTTGTGTCTTTGCTTGCGAGGGTCTTCTTACGTCCTTTCTCTTTCATTTTTTCTGCACTGCGTGCTTTTCGTTTTCTTTGCTGGTCTTTTTCTTCAGCTCTTTGAAGGGCGAGGCTAGCAGGTTTGATGCCCACGGACTTGCACATTTCAGTGTAGGCTCGCAAATTCCCAAAATTGTAGCGTGCAACTGCTTCATGTACTGTTGTCTCCACTGCGAACAATGAAGCGTGTTGGTCCTTTGAAGTCAGTGACCAAATAACTGAATGCAAGCTTTCCGCCGCATTCTGAGTTTTGGTGCCTTTGCATCGCTCCAACAGTTGCGGGTCAGAGAGACGTTGGTATACAGGCAGCAGAGCCTCCGCTACACGTTTCGACAGGTTATACCTGTGAGGTGGTGCTGGCTCCATTTTGGCCTGTGCTGAACGATGTTTGCACCAGCTATCAGGGCCAGGTGGGCAGAGCTCATGATGAGGCTCGTCGTCGGTGGACGTGACGTGATAAAAAGTGGCCATCACGGCCCTTTGCATGTCAGGGACACTTGTGTGTTTTCGCAAGGCTAACCCGTAGTAGCTGGTCAGTTTTTTAATCAACTCCTGCGTCAGTCCACCTCTCCCACCCAATGGCTCCCCTTTCTTAGCTCTTGTCACCAGTGTGCGGAGAGCGGTGCCCATTCTCTTCTGCACATGGTTCATGCAGTCTTCTTTGGTCAGTGGTATGAAGCCGTACACCTCATCTTTGCACAGAGCAAGATAGGTTCGGCTGTCACCATCACATATAATGTTGGTGTAGCGGAGGCCATACCTGCTGACAGAGCGCCTGAAAAGTGTCAGAGCAGCCTCCACTTCCATCTGTCCGGAGCCAACATCAGTATTCTTCTGACATTGATGTTTCTCAGCCCAAGTGACGAAGTTGGGGTCGCTCTCTGCTGGTTGTTGACAACACCCAAGACAGAAGTTGGAAAGGACTGTGCAATCCAGCACAAGCCCCGTGTAAAACTCAATAATACATCCTACCCCAATGTGTGAGCTGTGGCCTCTTGTAAGCCACGTGCCGTCATACACAACTGTGATGTTGTTTGGGCTTGATGGCTGCATCTTACTGTACACGTCTTTTACCGCAAGCACAGCATCTGCAAAGATGTTTTGTGCAGCTTCCTCTGCTCCTGGTTTGAATGTTTTTTTTAGGTGTTCCTGATAGGTTTTTTGATGAATGCCCCGATGAGAGACATTCATTGTAGCCCAGAAGTCATTCAGGGCAGTGGGCCCTTTTCCAATGGACTTGATTGCTTGCATGGCTCTTAGGTTGACTTCAAAAGCCCTTCCTTCGGATTTTCTACTGGATGACCAAGGTGAATGAATAGGGCCACAGGAAGCACACAAAAGTACCAGTTTTACTGCCAGGCCCAATTTTGTCCCATGCTGCACTGACAAAGTCTTCTTACAACATTTTGGGCAGAGTGCAGGTCCTATTAGGGAATTCATGGCAGAAACCTGAATTAGGGTGAACTCATTCTCTTTTGTTGCCGATGTTTGCTCCGTTTGCTGCGCGAACCCGAACTTCCGCTCTGTTGCTGACACCTCGCGAAGTGCATCGCGGACACTGCTGGCTTGCTTCTCGGCGCCTTCCGAGGACACGAAACAAGGTTCCAGGTGTATTTGAACGGTGCGCTTCCGCTGAGGCAAACGATCGCCGACATCCTGGACAGCTGGCACCACGTCGTCGTCCGCCGCCGCGAAAACGAAACTTTTCTCGCGTTCACACCGCACCGTGATGCCGCGGCTAGTTGATGGCCCCGGGTCTTCAGTGTCACTGCCAGGCGTCGATTCACCATCACTTTGAACAGCCGGCACCGCATCGTCACCCGCCGCAGCGAAAACGAAACTTCTTTCGCGTTCGGGCCGCACCGCAACGTCGCGGCTAGTTGACGGCCCCGCGTCATAGGCCTCACTGCCGAGCATCGGCAGCGAGCAGGTGTCGGCTTCCGACGACACGTAGCTTGGTGGAGACGCGGTACTCGGTTCGTCTGATTCAATCGCTGCTGACTGCTTCGTTTTCCCAACAGGAGGCTTGCGTTTACGCTTCCCGTAAGCGTACTTCGTCCGGTACTTCGTCCTGCGCTTCCGGTCCACGCGACGATCCATTGCGGGCGCTAAGCCTCGCGCTAGAGAAGAGTTGGCGTATCAGCGACCGTATCGGCGTATCGGCAGGGGATTCGCAAACTATAGTGCGCCAGCGTGTGCGTAGCAGACGTGCGTGCGCGGAGCAGACGACCAGCGCAAGCAAGCGCGTCCCAGCAGCCACTCACAGAGCGCGCTCAGTACCACGTGACAGGAGCGACCAATGGGTGCGCGTCTAAGGCGTCGCGGATGCCTTCGCATTTTTTCTGTTTGTGCGTTTATCTTAGCTCGTAGAGTCGTGGTTTCACCGGGAGAAGTACGGCGGTGAAGCAAGCTTTCCAGTGACACCAAGCTTTCCGCGAGCGGCGGCGAAGGCGCGGAAGTATCGCGCTCGGAAATGGGCCATTTTCGCGCAGATTTCAGCCAGCTTTTTGCGATCCGATTTTTTAAGCTTACTTTGAGATCGTTTTCGGCGGAAATATTTTTAGATATGATAGAAATGGTGATGCAGAATCCAAATCTGCCCTTATCCAAAATTCGTTTTTTTGCGAGAATTTCGCGATTTGATCCCCGCGTCCCCCCTTAAACAGATCCGCAGACTTCTCACCGGTGGCTATATAGTTCAGCAGGAGCTTGTCATGGTCCAGCAAAATGAATCCGCCAGGGACTCAGCGACACACGCCGTTTCAGCCCCCTATTCGCGCCTGCCGCAGAACAAGCAGCGTAACGGCGCTCCGTCTTTTCGAGACAGTCATTAACGGCGCCCGCTGCAGAGCAAGCAGCGTGTACGGCGCTCTACCTTGAGACTTGAAACGGATTACTCTGCTGAGCCTTCAGTAGCTCTTCGTAGCCGAAACCAACTACCATTCCCCCAAAGGGGAGAGTCTGGTATCGCTCCCACTCAGAGGACTGCAGCAACCGCCACGTGCATGACATCACGGGTTCGCTTTTGGCCACGTGCATGACATCACGGGTTCGCTTTTGGCCCCGTGGCTTTCAAAAAGCTCTCCCGCTCGGCCGCTATGCAGGGCGCCGCTTACTTGGATAGCATCCAATGTCGTCCACATGGGGACTCCCCTTCTTTGTCGCTGTTTCGCCCCTGACGCTTGCATGTGCTGAAGGCATCGCGAGCAGTCGCACCGGAATCCAGGCTCTCAGCAGACAACAGGGAGCACGAGATAGCGCGTCAGCTACCACGTTGGTTGTGTGTCAACCCCGAAAGGGGTGAACACACGGACGGGTGCCAAAGGCAGATCTGCTTGAAAAGGCGGCATCTGCTTGAAAAGGTCAGCAGACAAAAATTCCACGAAGCAGGCATGTTGCGACGAGCCCGAATCATGCAGGCAAACTGACTCGCTAAAAGCAGTCAGAAGCTCAGAGCTCTTGATACCACGTTGGGTGCCAGCGTGGTGTACACGTATCCCGAAGGAGTACGGCCACAAGCGCGGGTCCGGTCTTAGCGAGCCGCAGGGCCTGCGTTAACCGCTGCCGTGGCAAAAACACAGTACTTCTCAAGGTCGCAACACTCTATTGTCGGCGGTAACACCAAAATGCAGTACAGACTCCTTTGTAAAGGCACGGTGGGAAAGCAAATAGGCTTATCCACGCCACGGGCGAAAAGTACTACACAGGGGTGCCGTGAGCATGTCTCCGGGGTAAAAGTGATTCACAGAGACACCGGGACAAAGGCCTGGATGCTTGAGCGAGGGCAAAGGCGCTCGCGTTGGCTTCTGAGAGATATGGGTCGGCGCAGCCTGGCCACGCACTAGGACACCGCACCTCTCTTCGGCCTAGCGTTCACAAGGGGCAACAAAAGGTGAGCGTTCGCCGATGGCGCGAAGTGTCGTAAGCGAAGTCTGACGAGCCGACGTCGGGGAAAGAGTCGACGGACGGGGAAAAAGATGCATGCTCACCCTCAGTCGTCCCGGAGAGATCTGACTTGCTCCCGACGCGCAAAACGTCTCGGGAGACTTTGCGCAGGGTGCCACAGTCGACATCCGCTATCGGGTGAGAGGGGTTAAACGTCACTCTTCGCTCTCCCAGCGCGGCAGACAACGGAGGAGGGGAGTCATGGCGGGACATGAGAACGGCAGAAAAGGCAACAAAGCCTGCGCAAAGGCAGCGGGCTAGCCTCAATTTCCACAGCTTTCAGATGGCCCTTTTGCCGACTCATATGCCAAACATGATAGCAATTAGTTTCGACCACGTAACAGCGACCATTGCCGATTGGGATCAAGAAATCTGACCAAGACTGGCACTCATTACCATAAAAAAAATCATGGAGGCCCTAGTGGAATGTCACAATCATGGGCCAACCTGAGGCTGGTGCGGTGCCTCGGCAGCCACCCTGGCAGAAGAGAAAAGCTGTGCAGCACCTCCTAGCATTGCTCCACTTGCTCCGGGAAAGCCGTTGAGGAAAGGTGGGCAGCCACCCAGGCCTCCTGCATTCAGCGTCGCCTGCTGAGGTTGCTGCAAAAGGGAGGAGACCTTGTTGCCATATCTGAACTTGACACAACTGCTATTCATTCTAGCATGCACTATTGAATTATTTATACGGAACCTAAATAAATTATATGTGATCTAGTTGAAATTGCCTATCTTTTATCTGCCCTAGGAAGATTTTTATGCGGAAACAGTAGTTCACAGATTATTACAGCGTTTTTCTGCTTTTGTGTTCTTTTAAAAGCAAATTCACCTGAACCTTCCATGAAAATGAAACTGAAACTACTCTCAACGGAGTCGAGAGTAGGCCTAACCTACGTTACCGCCATGAAGCTTTTGCATAATTTTATAGCTAGCTTTTCTGCAATGCAATTAGGTCAACTAATGGCAGCTGGTCACTTCTGCAAATAGCGTATTCAAGTGCAGTTTCTTTGACTTGCAAAATGTACACTCAGCTCTCTTGATATGAACACGCATAATATACAAGCCCCAGCATCTGCGAGTAGGAAATCATCACCACTTGAAGCGCAACAGGTGCTGCTATTTTTTGGGCGAATATACGGTGCACATTTGCCAATTATGAGCCATCACAATGTGACAAACGCTATAGATCGCAAATCCACACAGCCTAACAATGACACACTTTTGGTCCAATTACCAGTGAATGTTCCGTCACTAAGAAGTATTATGTGTTCACTTAGTGGCAAGAAAAGTCCTGTCACGTGCCATCAGAAAATTGGAGAACTGCAATTGTTGCACACTGGACTAGTAAAGTGGTTGTTTTGGCATGGGCCGTTTAAAAAATTGAGGACGTCAGATGAAGTATTGACCACAAAGAGAACATATTCATAGCTATAAAGTTGAGGTTTATTTATTTTCCTTTTGCTCCGAAATACAGTCTGGTACAGAACTTGACGCCGCTGCTGCATAAGACTGATGGCCACGGACATGAAAAGAATAATGTTTAAGTTCGTTTAAGTTCACTGTTTTTTTTTTCCTACAGGAAAAATCTGAAACATGCCATATTCTGGCTAAATTAAATAAGCTTGGTGTGCATGTGATTAAGCTAAAAAAAAAAAAAAAAAGGTGGGGCATTAGTTCAAGTGGTATCTGAATGACCAATTCCACTCGCTGTTCCATCTCTCCCTGAACCATTAGGGCTGGGCAGTATCAAAGATACATGAATCTTTCATACCATCTTCGATACTCTCTGGCTATCCTATATCTGTATCACGATACATCTTGTACCTGTATTTGCGGTACATTTAATATTGTACCATGAATCTTAAGATTCGGAATACTGCTAGCACCGTCGTGCGACAAAGCCACCTGTCCACCCTAATCCTCCAGCGAGGGCAGGTGTTGAATTGTGCTTATCACTATTGGTGAGGCAGTCACATGGTGGCACTCGTGCCATCTCTATCAAAACAAGTGAGCAAATGTCTATGTGCATTTGGCCTTTCATCCTGAATTTTTTAGTTTTGTCGGTGCCAGGACACTTGCTCATAGGCAGTGTACTTCTCTGCAAACTCCCACGTGTGTGGTGTCTTTCATGCAAATTCTGATGCCGCTGCATATGTTGTTATTGAACTACTTCTTGCGTGACGCTTCGTTACAAAGTCGAAAAAATAGAAAAATGAAGCTGCTTAGCGTCTCGCGGCTATCACACCCAAGTGTTTTGAAAGATATTGTGGGTGGAAGTTCAACTTGTATACAATAGGAGTCAAATATCTGCAATTGAGACCCCAGCCACCATCGCACTATCTATGCCGATGCTAGAATAAATAGAATAGGCATTCACCTAACAGAAGATATGTTCATATACCGTATCCTTGCTCATCCTGCTACATAATTCAAGAGGTTATTTTAGCCATAACTTGATTGTTAGCAAGTTCTTTCATGTAGTCTTCCATTTGCCTATATAGGTTTTGTAACATGCTGCAAAAAGCTTTCTCTGCTTTCTCATTTTTATATTTCTGCAACATTGCTACTGCTTACACGTCTAGATTTCTATGAGTTTGCTGTTATGCCATGGCGATGCTAAAACAAAGGCAAAATAATCTGGTTGTACCTGGTTGTACCTAGTGTGCAGTAACAAAAATTATGCTTGCGACTTGGTATAATAGTGCAACTGAGTTTGCTTTACAATAATAAAAAATATAAGTACACACGTCAAAGATATGGAGATTTGAGAAACATTAGAGTAAGAGTGTGCGAATATTCAAAATTTCGAATGTTTTTCAGATAGTGTTCGCTATTAGATTTGCACCGACATTTTACTATTCAAACGTCCCAGGGACAAATATAGTCGACAGACTGCCAGTGGCCTCTTCAGATTTTAAATATGCTTCACCCCATCACACTCATCGTGGAAAAGAAGAAAATGCTGTTTCCAACATGAAGTTGATAGATGTGGCAAAGGTGGGGGCTCAATCAATAGAGTTCTGGAGCTGAAATTTCAGCACATTTAGGTGCAACGTTAAAGAATCGCAAGTGGTCAAAATCTCAGGAGTCCTTCACTACGGTGTCTCTCATATAAAGATTGTCAGTGATGAAAGTGCCTTTTTACTTTTCGGCATATTTTGGAGCAGCCATAAGTGTTTTCAGAGCAAAAAAAAAAAAAGAAAAATTGTTTATAGCAGCTATTGGTGTTTAGAAGCTGATATTAAATTTGCCATACAGTAATTGGAGTTCAGAGCATTGTTGCAGCAGCTGATAAATATTAATATTTCACATGAAATATATTTAATAGACAACTATCAATGTAAATTTCACGTAGCGAACAATGGCAGGATGTCAGAAATGTACTGTGAAATGAGTTACAATTTAAAATACAAGCATTTGTGGCAGAAATCAAATAAATCAAACCGTAAAAGCTAAGCGCTACATTTTAGAAGTAACCGCAGCCCCACACAACTGTTCCCAAATAAGCAGCAGATAATCGGTATGGAATGAAAGCAATGCTGCTCATTTTAAAATTTCACCACATTAGCCTGCATGTCTAGCAGAAAAAAAAAAAACAATGGCCAAATGAACTAACTATATGCTTGAGATGCCATTCTTGTCACACAAGTGAGATCAGAGCTGATAATGCTGCACACTTGTAACACACTGGGATGATAATACACAGCTTCTTTTCAGTTTCTTCAGGACTTATGAGTTGGTCAAACAGTAAAAGTTTGTCATTCGCATTCTCTCATCGTCATTTTGGAGCAGGTTTCGTGCAATTACTAATAAAAATTACTCTTTGGAGCAGCATAGAGCAGAAGTTCTCTTCTGGAGCAGTTTAGAGCGATTGGAGCAGCACTTCCATCACTGGATTGTGGTATTGAGACGTTCAACCCAAATATGATGATTATTAAATTTGAGCAGAAAGTCCAAAAAGTTGGACACCAAAGAATATTAGCATCCAGAATTTCAGAGCTTCCTATACATTGACATTTCTGAGGCTGATATGGAAATAACGTACCAAGTTGGGCTAGTTGTTTACATTCTATTTAAAGGCTTATTACCTGTGCTGTTGAACACAGATGAAGACAAGTGAAAACGCCCGCAGACTCCCTAACGTTTAATGGTTTAATTGACTGGTTGGTAGGAACAAACTTTGACATATACACCACAAACGTGTGATGAATCAAGCTTACTGGACAATGGTACATCCCAAAACCACAATATAATTATGAGGGATGCCGCAGTGGAGGGCTCCTGAAATTTTGACCATCTCGTGTTCTTTAAAGGGGCACTGACAAAAATTTTGACCTTGCGTTTTTCTTTTCTTTCTGAAATCTGATGCTGTAGGACTGTTAGTCATAACACGGCACATCGTTTGCTGCAGTGTGTGAGAGATAATGAATAACAGGCTTCTCATGACCGATTAGTCTCAGTTTCGGTTTGAGAGAGCTCCCAAAAACGACAAGCAGCCAAGTGCAACTGTCACCAACCATACTCTGCTTCATATGCAACGCTGTGGAAGCTAGCGAGACTTCTTGCAGTCCATGCATTTGCAACGAAAAATAATTCAATGTTCTTACCACACCAATAAACTTTTTCCTTATATTGCGGCACAACGTAATTGAAGATATTTTGTCCCTTACAAACAAAAACACCATAGAACGTCTGATTTTATGCGGCTGCATAGCTTATGTGATACAGGCTCTCTGCTTTGGTTACATAACAACAGCGGCTACCTGGACTTTTCATCTCGTGAGACAGTATCAGTGCAGGGGAGGATAGAGAGTCGTTTGGTCCCCACATTCTTTTGCGCTCTACCTGCTTTCTTCTATTCATCACTCACACCAACGGAGAGCACAAAGAGGCGCAAGGTTGAACTGGCACTAATCAGATGAAACGGAGTATAATAGCGTGTGCAACTTTCAACAACATTGGTGCACAGAACTGTGATCTACTTCTGCACAGTCCGCATAAAGAAGTCCTCTCAAACAAGAAACGGGACAGCAGTGTCGCCAAACACAAAACTTTCTATGCATGCGCCGTGGCCACAGACTCACAAGCAGCTGCCAATAATAGTCTGTTAAAGCTAATGCGAAAAAAGAAAAGGCGGCTATGAAGTGATCTAAACATGTTGCAGCGTGGTCACGTGAGAGAAGTAGGGGGGTCACCAAGCTCTAGGTGAGCAAGGCCTAGACCTACACCGTCCGCGACGGTGGACGCCGATCGCTCGGTAAGCTGCTGTGTGTGGCGAGCGATAGGGCCACCTCACAGAGTGGATGTCTCCTCGCAGCTGCCTCTTCTGCACCTAGGCTGGGTGCTGGGTGGATGCCGGTTGTTGCCGAGCGACTCCTAAGGCTCTGTGCAGCCGCCTGTCGCACGCAGCACAACTAGGTGAATCATGGCGTTGAGGTGTTGCACTTCGCTTCCCCTCACTTTATTTATCTTGTGATGCACGAATTAGGAAAAGTGACCTTTATTTTTGAGTTGGGCGTCTCGGCCGCCGCCGATGTATTAGCTAGCAGTACAGACCATCGTACCACGTGGGCGAATAAGCCCAAAGCCATCAAATTTCCCTAGGCCCTGTTCTATTTTTTTTTTTCTGTCGAGTGTTTGGAATGTACGCAGCGGGAGTGTTGTAATCTACAGCTGGCTGTCTTCTGCCCATCATCAGCGCCGCTGGCCAGGAATGGGCTCGTAAGGTCAGGCGAACAAGATGCCCGGGACCTGCACAACTGCCTGCAGTCCCTCGTGAGTGCTGGTCGCAACTAGAAGACGTGTCGCCGCTATTGACGGTTCGTCACGCCGACGGCAACGTTGGTACTGAGGTGATGTCGAGCCGGACAGTGCAGCAGTGTCGACCGCCGGCGGTGTCGTGGTGCAAGAACATTATGAAGAAACGTGATGTGATTTTTTTTTTGTTAAAGCTTGTGTAGCTAATTTCTTTGTCTTTTCGGAATATGGTTTAAATTAAGGTTGAGAGGATGTGGGGGTGCTGACATCCGCTATAAAGTTGCTTACGCTGCGTGGCGCACATGTCTCGACCAAAAGCCGCATTTTGGGCTTCAACCACTGGGCGATGGCGTTGTGTTCGTGTTGATTGTTAGAGTGGTAGCGCTGGCAGTGACTCCTGGCAGAAGCAAGCCTTGGTGGCGGACGAAAGTTGAGCGAGTCTCTTTTGCGCGCGGCGGTTGCCGCGAACGGTTGTCTCTCGCGGTGGGTCTGCCGTGGACGGCACCGCGGCCCGCCTGCGGTAGGCCCACGTGGTGAGTGAAGCATTGGCGATGCCGCCTTTTGTGTGCTCTTGTTTGTTATGTTGCTTCATGTTGTTTAATATTGTTTAAGGTTGTTTAGCATATTGATAACGGTTGATGTATCGATTGGGCGGATGATATCGTCCTTCTAAATTAGTTAAATAAATGTAAGTATGTTTGGTTTGTACCGACCGTGTCTGCTGTGCCCGTTCACTCCAAGAGCGTGGCGTGGTGCTCGCTGGCCGATTCGAGACCCCACAAAAAATACTCCCGAGTGCCTGTGCAAGCCAGTGCTACTACGGCTATACACTTCGTCATGGTCAAGTGAGGTTGGGGACTGGCAAGAGTACTTATCAGCGAGTGACACTAGACTTTCTTATGTGGCATTGTGCAAATGACACTTGCGGCAAAGTGACACTTGCGGCCACTTGTGACGCGTATAAGCCATCATGGCACTTCAACACGGCAGCATGCGATGTTTCCTCCTTTTTTCATTGATTCATCCTGAGTCAGGAACTGCTCAGTGATTGTAAACATGCCCTTTATCCAATGCAGTTGATACCATACTCAGAGTGCCCCGCTGTTCATTTAGAGCGTACTAGCCCTAAACTCACCCAATGCTCTTACCATATGCTCAGTGACATGCTTGCAACCTTCAACGGCATAAAAGCGGGGACGTCATTCTTTCTTTCATAACTAACACATATGACACCATACTGAATTTTGACCCCTTTAAATTCACAACATTCCTCAGTGAACGATTTAAAACAGCGAAACCAGCAAACAATAGTTTATAGCATTAATATCTGCTGTCTTCACTCTCGGAAATTGTAGTGTTAACAGGCCGCAACAAAGCTGAACAAAAAAAAAACAATTAACAATAAACTAAGAAAACAAAAAACCCTCGATTTTTACAGGAGACATTTGTTTTTTACGTTGTCCAGTTTTCCGGTGCTATTTTCAAGTTCAGCAATGGACACTTGTCAGCAAGAAGTACAATGTGAACCACAGGAACGTGAGCTGAAATTTTCTTCTACATCAACTAGTGCTGAGAGCACTGTTCTGCTATGGCACCGCATTCACCAGAGCAATGCTCTTAAAACAGTTCACCACTAGACGGTACGGACGGCAGTATGATTCGCATACTTTTGTTACAGGTATACTTATCTTATCTATTAGCACAATCATACACTACAGCAAGCCACAACCTGTGCATTATTTTTGAGACGGCACTGTTACTATGTTGCCCGATGGTGAGCACGTAAGATGCAGCACATTCAATGGGGCTGGATTTATATGCAGCACCAGTGCCTCCACAGCTTAATATTTTGTGAAACGAAAAACAAAAGAAAGCACTCTCACTCACATGGTGGTAAGAGTGCTGCTCTAGTGCCTGCTGCTCTGGCCCCGGTTCTGCAGCAGCAAAGCGGTTGTGTTGCAACAGAGCAAGCCCATCTCCTTGAGGTCCTGTAGCATGTGAGTACTGAACCCAGGTTGCCATGGGGCCAAGTTCAGCACCTAGGCTACTCCCACCTGCACCGCCACCCATACCTGCGGCACCTGCAAAGCAAGGGCTCAATGGTTTATATCTTTCAAGCCAGGCCTTTATGTCTATACTCACCGTATGAAAGCGTAAGTTTCATACTGAAATCGCTTAATCTGCCCTCCCTTGCCACGCGCCGTAAACTTGCAAGGCTATCTAATTTTCACTCGCTCTTCCACAGCAACTCCCAGTTAGCGCGCAAGCATATCCAACTCCCAGTTAGCGCGCAAGCATATCCTAACACCCTAACAAAGTTAATCCCATCTTTCCGAGAACAAAAACATTCCAAAACTCGCCCTTAGCCCTGTCAATAACCAACTGGAATTCCTTGCCAGCTGATGTAGCCACTCTAACAGAATCATCATCTTTTCTGAAAGCGGTAAAATTGTTCTTAAAAGTTCCAATCTTAAAAGTTCCAATCGATTAATGTAGTTATGCGGTGGTGTTGTTTATGTGAATTACTTGAATATTTTGTGTGTCTTATTCGCGCCTACACTTGCTACCTGGAGCCTATTGTATTTTGTTAACGTACCTTTTCTTCTGCTGAGTTTATATATGTTTTTATTATCCTTATCACCACTGTGATGTGTACTCTTTTTTTCATTTTTTTTTTCATTTAAGCTTTATATAATGATGCTTCTGAATATTTAATACATGTTGAAAATCTTCCTAATCCCCCCCCTATGTAATGCCCTCCCGGGTCCTTAGGGTATGTAAATAAATAAATAAATAAATAAATAAATAAATAAATAAATAAGATGCATTTGAGCTGCATAGTTTAATAGTTGCAGGAGGTAAAGAGGCAAGTGCCAATTTTAAAGATACAGCCAACCTGTAATGTCAGGTGAACCATGCGGCAGTGTTATTGAGCCCGCGAAGAATAATTATTGACTGCGTCTGCCACTGGAAGCACCATGCTCAATCAATCAGCAAATGCTCCACAATCATGAGCATTAGTGACATACATGGTAAAAGAGCACCTTATAATCTCACTACCCCCCTTTGCATAGACCCAAATGATGTCACTTTTCAGCCCCCTGTAAAGAATGGTCATTAACATTTACTCGTATGAGGCAAACTAGTAATTGCATAAATGAGAACACAAACTGCTATGCTTCACACTCAAATAAGAATAAAAGTGTGCATGACAATACCTGCACATACAATGCACAAATTAATACCAGTAAATGAGGCAGGAAATTCATTAGTGAGCCCATTTATATGATGCCAATAAATTCACACTTTTTGTAAGTCTAACTTGGACATTTCAATACCGCCTTACATTTTAAAGAAAATTCCCGAAAAAAACAAAACAAAACAAAACATTAACACAATGTGCCTTCTTTCTCAATAAATTCAAGGACAAGCCAAGGACAAGCCATTATGGCACTTCAACACTGCAGCCAACTTGCATACCTTTCCGCTTTGTTTCTTTAATTTTAGCACAGTCGAATCCGGCTATGACGAAGTCTGCTACAACAAAATTTCTGCCACAATGAATAAGTTTCGATTTCCCATCCGCTGCCCATGAAAAACACTGCGAAAAATGATTCGTCACCACAAATACCTTTTTACTGGAACTTCCGCTTCAATATAATTCGCGAGTACAAGCCTACAGGAACTAGGACTGCCATCAAATTTCACGACCAACTCGGCCATTTTCTCGTCGCTTTGTTACATCGAAAGCGTGCAGCAACATCGCAACACCTGGGTCTTTATTAGAGACACGATGTCTGCCACTACACACACATTTCGAAAAAGTTTTCACCACTGAGATTCTTCTCAACTGATCGCCTACCCACCATCATACAGCCGGTGGGTCTGATGCTAGCACAGGCCACGTTAGTATTGGGACTCTCAAGAATGAGCTCGAAACTACCACTAGCCGTCACTAGCCTTGTGATAGTGAATGACTACTTCAGTGCCGTGAAAACGCAGGTGCAACTAGCGCACACCTAATTCCAGCGTAACTACATTCTGCTGCAACCGCTGATAACACAAATGCCGCCATGTCCAAGCACTACGAAAGTATGCATGCATTCAACGGGCCCCCGACTCAACCCAATACTATTTGCCGCAATGCTGCATACAAAATCGCGTTCATGCAACCAAAAATACAGTAGAACACCGCTACAACGAACGCCGCTTCAACGAAATTTCCGCTACAACCGAATATTCATGATTCCTCGTAATTAGTCCATACGAATCAATGCACAAATATTGTAGCCACAACGAACCCTTTTTCTTCTATCTTCCCACTTCAACGAAATTTTACGATGCAATTCCAGGCTCAGATATTTTTGCTCTGCAGTGAACCCAACCTTTCACATTTTGAGATCCTGAAAATGCGTCAATGAAGTTTAAAATACGCGTTGGCACCACAAGAAACCGCCGCTATTCACCAAGCATGGGCACCGCCATTGCTCGATAGCGGTGGCAATCAGACTGCCCTGCTTTTGCCACTCGCTTATTTCGAGTCGCGGACGATTTGAAGCTAAAGCTCAGTCGCTCATCGCTCAGTTCATGGTTTCCTTCACGCAGCTGCTGGGTGCAACCGCAGAACAATGCCTTTTCCGATTCCGATGCTCATCATTACGTTCGCGCATGGCCAGTGTCGTAACTAATCAGACTAATCAGAGCGGCTGTTCGTCCGCATTATCAACAAAATCGGTTAGCCGCGAGTGATGGATGATAAGAATGGCATAGAATAATGCAAAAGTCGCCGCTACACGATACCCTGCCTTCATCTCGGCGTTGTCCGATACTTTTGACTGCAGACAGCTGCTGGTGTTAACGTGTTAATTCAACTGTTTGGTTCGTTCACAAAGGCGGTTTTAGGTGTGTTTCAGAGTGCTTTTTATCACGGCCTCGCTATATACATGGATGAAAATGATGTCGTGACGCTGCTGAGAAAGAATAGGAAGCAGTAGACATTTTTTTTTTTAAATTTGAAAATAAACGTTCCTTTGTTTTGCTAGCTCAGATCAGCTTTATTTTTTTCTATTTCACTTCAGCGAAACTTTTCACGCACCCCGTCACTTTCGTTGTAGCGAGGTTCGACTGTATCAACAATGCAATTCTGAAAGCGCGCACACTGATTGAAAACTGAACCACTGTTTGCAGTAACTGCTGTGCAAGAAAATCGTCGCGTTCTTTGATAGCAAATACGCTCCTAAGGTGTACAGCTAGCACAGTTGTAGATTAGAGGCAATAAAATTGAAAAATGGCACAAAGCGTTACAGCTTTTCTGTTGCCCGCTTATGCTTATAGTAGTGCGGAGCTTCAGCACCTTCACTTGCAGTTTTTGCGCATGCTCGATCGTGGCGCGGTACACTCTTGGTACGTTCCAAGGGTCGTCTGAATATCGTATATTCTCAGGTATAACCCGTCCCTGCATATAACCGGCCCCACCAACAGAAACCGCAAGACATACAGAAAAAAACACCATTTTGGCACAAGGGCGCCTTCCTTGCCTTACCATGATGGTGTGCCTTAAAGCCACCTTGTGCACCGAAACTCATAAAACCTGTACCCTGATTTTAGCTCCAAATTTTCTGTATGTTTTGACCCTGTTATGCGCAATAAAATATGTTCACTCGGTGTGCAGCCAGGTACGTCCAAGTTAACAAGAGTTCACTACATGCGCTTGCTGGGACCAAATTTTGCTATAATAAATTTTTTCGTGCATTCCGTCAATTTCGTTGTAGCAGGATTTGACTGCAGTTTCTTTATGCATACTTTAGGATGCGATGCAAACCGCCCAATAAACCATAATTTCTTTTAGCTTCACTGATGACTTTGCTCGGTAGTTACAGTAAGCCCCCTTGGTCCTACATTCTTCTAGCTCGTGGCAAGTGTTACTCACTGAAGTGTTGATATTCCACGAAAAGTGATGCGCCCCAAGGATGAAAACTGACATGCACTTCGGACATGCAATGCTATTTCTAGAGTAGGAATTCTATATTTCAGTGATCAGAAATCATTTACGCAATGCCTGAAGGTGCAATAAGATTGTGTAAGAGTTCTACAAGATTCTGAACAGCAGACATGCAATACCACATGACAAACAGCCCAAAAAGTATGCTATGCGCTGAGCCACCTCCACTAAGTTTGATCCAAGTGCTCAGGAAACTTTAAACAGCATCTCTTTGGACAATGCAAGGCACAAGCAGATATCACTATAACCTCATTATTTCTTCCTCAGCAATGCAAGAAAATTGGTGGAGAGTCTCTAAACCTTTCAACAATGCTCCTCCAAAATGAATGGCCTGTGTACAAATGTTTCTCAGTGCCAGCCTAAACCTTATTCCTCATGTTAAACCAGACTTTCACACATAAAAATGTGAATTCCTACAATAATGGTTATTAAATAAATTACCAAGGAGACTTGACTCGTATCAAGACTTAATTTGAATTTGTGAAAACTGTGGTTGCTGAGAACAAATTAATGCTGCAAAGGTCACTGTAAAGACGAAAATTCCAAAATACACGGATTGTCTATACTTTAAATACGTACTGCCATCACATACAAATTATTTTTCCAATTCACCATGGGAGAGTGCTGCGGAAAATGTTTCCTACTCAGTGGAATAATATCTTTATGGTTCTTTTATATTATGAATCAAGTGTCCATCATCTTGCACCTTTGGTGCAGCAGAATCACAAGCACAACACTATCATTGCTGTCACTGGCCTCTTCAAGGCATAAGTCTAAGAATTGTACTTTTAGCTTTAAACTGGATTAGACTGCATTTTAGATGGTACGAGTACTTTAGGGTGCCCAGAACATGGAATCTCGTAACAGTGGCCATGATTAGGAGGGGGAAGAGGTAAACCATCTTAAAGCAACATTACAAATGGAAAATGCGCAAGTGGAAGGTTCTGGCCTTTTATTATTAACCCACTGAATCTAAGCACATAGGCATATTTGTGCTTCGGCACATCAATATGTGGCTTCTGGTGTAAATCGAATCAGTGACCTTGTGCTTAGTAGCAGAGAATGCCATGGTCAGCCAACCACTGTGGTAGGTGCCAAAAATTATGGTTATCAGTCAGTAAACGAACTTTATTTATAAACTGTTGCGAGGAGCCGATGCCCCTTAAGAGAGTGGGTTAGCTACGGGCCGCACCCACGTTGGGAGCTGACCCAACCTGGGACAAGAAGGGCATGCCCCTCCTCCAAACTGTAGGCCCCCATATCATCTTTCAAGAAAAAAAAAAGTTATATTAGACAGCCCCAGAGCTTGGCACACCATTTTTAAAGGGGCTCTGCAACACTTTTTCAATGGTCTGAAAATGCTGCCAATCAGTGGTCCAGGCTTTGGTGCACAAATATGTCAGACAGACTTCACGGCACATCATACTGCAAGGAATACAAAAACTAGAAGTCACTTGCTTTTTTCTCAACAGCAATACCGTAAACCAAAATAATTGAGCCTCCATGGCCATTGGTCTGTTGTGAGCAGCTCAGTTATTTTAGCTGCCACACCTATGCACTCGTAGCTCACTCTATAGTGCTAGAATTATACATCATAGAAGTACATCAGAGAGCATGTAACCACACTGAATAGCGAGCTGTGCATTATAAAAGGAACAGAGGTTACGACAACCGCTGACTTATGGACGTTGCTTTTTGACACCTTGCATCCTGTGTAGTTTTCAGCACACTCACAGGGATGAGCCAGAAAAAGCATTCAGTCTCTATAACTCTGCTTGTATGTGACAAGTTTGATCAATTCTTATGGCAGTCAATTCATAGGATAATAAACTTCAATAGTGATGTCACTGGACAATTACTTGGAAAAGTATTGCAGGGCCCCTTTAGAAAGTGCTGTTTTACCAATAAAGATGGTTATAGCCCATAATGGGACTTTTGAGGGTCTCCAACTGAAATTTCTCCAGATTTAAGAACCAATTCGGTTCCTTTTTCACAGGCAATGGCTAAGGAGATGTGGAAATGCAACTTTCAAGTATCTTTCACTGCCTATACTCACAGACAACTTTTCTTGGCAATCAAGTTCGTGGGGGGTGCTAACACTCCTTGTAAAGTTTTTTGACGGTTGTCTTTTGCGGTGGGTCCGTGGTGCATAGCACCGCGGGTCATCTGCCGTGGGCCCTCATGATGAGTCGAGCGTTGGCGACGCCACCCTGTGTTTGTTATGTTGTCGAATGTAGTGGAATATTGTTTGTAAGGTTGTTTTAGCGTGTTGATCAAAACTGATGTATAATAATTGGGCTGGTGATATCGTCATTTTAAAATAGGTAAACAAATGTGTGTTGTCTGGTTCGTTTTGACCGCGTCTGCTGTGTCCGTTCACTCCTAGAGCGTGGAGCTCGCCACAGCGAGACCCCACAAGTCAGAACTAAATCGCATGTATCCACCTGCTGATGATTGTAGTCCTACAGTAGTGTACGTATTAGTTAGAGATAAAAAAATACTCCCTTTTCTACAAGTAGCTTTTAGAGAAAGGACACAACTCACTCCATTGAGATATTTGTATTTGTTGTACTTCATGCCTTGATACTTTGCGTTTTTGCATGCGTCCGAAAGTCGCGCCTTTTTAGGGTCCCTCAAATGCTATGTGGCCTCTGCATAGATATAAAATGATGACATGATCACTTTTTCAAAGCAGTACGAAACAAGCATCAAACAGGTTATTACATGTGCAGGAGCTCTGCACCTCTTAACTTTCCATTCATTGCCAAGCAAAGTTGCCCGTGAATATCGGTTGAGATCCTTTGGCATTGGGGTGGTGCGAGACAGGTTATTTTAGGCATGCTTTTTCTAACTTTTTACGGGCATGCGTAAGTCGTGAATATAAACTGATAGCAAGTTTCCTCAGGAATTGTTCTGTTTTTTTTTTTGTTTTTTACTGCTTAAACAGAGCTGGAAAGAGTAAGGGGAAGTGTGCCTGATATGTATGGTTGATGGTCTCAAAAAAGCAGCTTAAAAGCTTACACCATGGCATCTCCTTTGTCACTTACCCTGAATGAAGATGGAACTAATTTGTTGCAAAACATCAAGTCGAGACACTTGAAAGTCATAATCAACCCAACCAGAAAGGCACTTCTGTAGAAATGCTCAGCTTCAAACTGCCTAGGCTTGTCTACCGGTGTGCAAGAAGCCAGAAATAAAACCTTTACAAGTGCAATGTTAAGGCACCCAGGGAATACTTTGCGGCTGAAGTTCCAAAACACAATACCACGAAAATTTTGGCTGAACTTTTACTACTCACTATCATTCTATGCTGGAGGTGTTTGGGAGGAAAAGCCGCTCAAAGTGAATGAGAAGTGAACAGCAAGTTAGCTCACTGTTGGAGTAGGACCAGATGCCTGGGAAGGAAGCATGAGCCCCCTTTTTCTGGGCCCGCTCCGTCCCGATGGGGCGAGGCAGCTTGCGGTCGTCCAGGCACCCACGGGGAGATAGGCCCCCTTGGGGTGACACCGCCGACGGGGAACCCTCTTCTGCACATGCAAGCAGGGTGGACAAGGTGTCAGCACCAACGTTTATAGATACTTTTTCAGTTCCGTAACTCCGCCGCCGCAGGCGGCCGCCGGTTTTACCCGGGCAGTGAGATGGCGCCACAGTCGCGAGTTGCGCTGTCGCGGGCGCACGTGTTGCCGGTGTTGCTCCTCCCCGCAGTTGCTTGGCCGCGTGCGCGGCTGTCATCGCGCTTTTTTTTTCTCGTTGTTGTGACCGTGCGCGCACGTGGTTATCCTCGAAGACTTCGATCATCTGTGAATTGTGACAACCTAGCACTACCGGCCACAGGACGTCTCGGAGCTGCCAAGCTTTACGATGCCAACTTGCTTCGTGCCCGGCTGCACCAGCGGGTACAAAAGCAATCCAGAAAAGCGGCACTTTTTTGCACCGCCGTCCGATCCGCAGCTGCTTGAAAGGTGGGTGAGAGCTATTCCCCGCGCCGATAAACTTCTGAGCAAGACATGCAAAGTGTGTGACGTGCATTTTATGCAACATGACATTGTGAAGACTTACAAGCATGTCATTGACGGCCAGGTTGTTGAAATAGACCGCGGCTGTTGGGCATTACAGCCTGAAGCCGTGCCGTGTCAATTTCCGAATGTTCCAAGCTATTTGTCAAAAACAATAAAGAGGCGGCGGTCGCCTAAGGATAGGGCCAGCTTACCCAACAAAGTCGTACTTGTTGCTACGCCATCAGATGAGTACCAGCAAGAAGTTCCTGATCCCGTGCACGACATTGATTTCGCACAGATTGTCGAAAACGGCTCATCTTTAAAGCTTCCGAAAAACTGGAGAATGGCGGACCTTGAGGAGGACACTGGTAAACCTCGGCAGGTTATCTTTTACAAGGCGGGAATGAAGGACGATGTTTACGCGATCCTGAAGAGCGTCGCGATTCACGAGGACCTCACGTACGTCATCCATGCAAATGGAAGACTGTTGCGCAGCTGGGATGCAGAGATTAACATATTTTCTGCGCAAGATGTGGAAGCGATTGTACAAATTGTGCACGCAAAACAATTTTGCCGTGGTTGCCCTCTTATCGATGTCACCAACTCGTATGCACTTCTTCGCACGAGCCAAATGCTTGGAGAACAGCAGTGCCGTTCGGGCACAGAGAGAGCGCAAGAAGGCAAAGCTAGTTTAACGAACTTCGCAGTAAACCTGCCGACAAATCTGTGCCGTGTACGTGTAATGAAATGTGTACGTCAGTTTTCGATCTATTCGTGAGGCGTTTTCCCACCGCAAAAAAAAAAAAAGACGAATAGCAGTGTTTCATTCATCCAACAAAATT